>NC_090922.1:1125397333-1126647333 GCF_040938575.1 Ambystoma mexicanum | reverse complement strand
TTTGCTTTGCGCAATAAGCCTGGGTCCGACCATCATTTAATGCCCCATAAGGTGGTGATGGAACGGCGCATGCATCTCGCACTAGGACCTGCCACAAGAGCACTGATAGACTGTGAGACTACTGAAGATGTATTAGGACAGGAGATGCATGAATACATCACTTGTCTGGTTGCTAGCACTTCTTTTATCTCTCGCTAGATACGATGACACCAGCGAAGCCCAGAAGACAGGGAAGAGAGCAACTGCGACAGCGCCTCACAAGACTATGGATTTTAAAACCCTGTGAATGTAGCGGACATTGTGCTCCTGGGGAATTTTGTGAGGCACTGAAATGCACTAAGGTTCATGGGTCCACATGTGTTGAGAAAGTGGCAGAATGAGCTGTCAAACTTGAGGGGAAGCAGGTCTGGAAGCATGTGACCGACATCAAGCCCTATAAAGCAGTGGCCTCACCTGGCAACAAGATCACCTTCATCGACAGGGCCAACGCTCAGCACCTAGAAGAGCTACAAGCGCATTCTGAACTTACATGACCAGGAGGAGGACATCCAATGGTCACGCGCTCGCGGGCAACTAAGTTAGGGACAGATTTGTTTATCGAGGGCACACTGTCTGTTATTTTTGTTTTTACACATAACCAATGTGAAAGCCAATGTAATTGTTGATGAATATCCATGTTGCCCCTCTGTCCATCACCCAGATACTTTCTCAAACTAATGTGTCCATACTGTGAGGACACGCAGCATATTTAAAGCTTGATCCCACAGAGTATACTATTTTGTCTTTATAAAGTATTTGGCACAAACATACCCACAGCTTGAGCATGGTAATTGCCATGTCCTCGCTACACTGAGAGACCCATAAATAAGAAAAGTGTGGGAAGAAGTGTTTGCATTCACCATAAGAGATTATTTGGTCTGCTGGATTTAAGAGCGCTTACAATACTAACCAGAT
Source organism: Ambystoma mexicanum (assembly GCF_040938575.1). Classification (NCBI taxonomy): domain Eukaryota; kingdom Metazoa; phylum Chordata; class Amphibia; order Caudata; family Ambystomatidae; genus Ambystoma; species Ambystoma mexicanum. Next base: position 1,126,646,379 of record NC_090922.1, on the reverse strand, counting down.
AACACATTTCTTTGCACATTTTAGACAGGCAACTATATCTTCAAGCTGCAAGGATCAAGCAGCGTAAGTGAAAATGAATGACATATTACAAAAATCTGATGGCGTTGTTGGTCTAACCTATTCCTAGTGCTGTTATTGTGTTTGTATTTTGGAAAATTACATGTGTTGCTACTGCTACCACTGTACCCTCCACTAACATCCCCCCAACCCAAGCAAGTGGATCGACCATGTCAGGTGGACAGGAGAACACTGCTGATAAGGTAAGGAGAGGTAAGCACAGTGTTGACACTGACATGAAAGGGCTTGACATGTATCTCACTGACACTCGAGTATCTAATAACATGTGGTATAAGCACATGAGCAGAGTAGGTAAGTAAGCCACTGGGGAGAGCTGTTATGTCTGCTCCTTAATCCCCTATGCCAGGAGTGCCTCCAGAACATTCATAGCAACTGAAATACCCATCAAAAGAGCACAATGATTAATGTACCTAATGATGGTGACAACTCAAGGAAGATTCCAGGGGAAGACAGAGACATTGAGATGGATGTCCAGAGCAATATTCCCGTATGAGGACAGTGACATAAAGACTTTAGACATGAGGAAAATTATTGGCAGCTCGATGAAGCTATACAGTACATAGCAGATGGGCATGACAAAGGAGAAACAAAAACTATCACCCTGAAGGAACTACCATGTCCATGGACAAGAGTGAAGGAGACAGGAGGATAGTCTGTTTGCTGGGAGAGACTGCTGATACTTGTGTATTCCAAAGTATACACAGAAGATGGTGGAAAGTAAAGCACTGACACTAGCACAGTTACCAGTGAACAAAGGTAGGAAGAAAACAACAAGTGCCTGAAGGAATAGGAGGCGAGTGCAAAACTAGTGACACGGGTGGAAAATGAAGCTGGTCCAATGCTGATAATACCTCTGAAGACACCAGCACTGTATTATCAGAATAATGGTGAAGTTGAAGTTGGCCAGAATGTTTGCCGCAGGAGCACTGCAAAACACACAGCTATGAAGGCAGTAACAGCAGTACTGATGGATCATCACTGGGTTTGTGGATCAAAGGCATAGGAGAATCTGCCACCAGACTGGGGAAGAGTTTGCTTGTTGGTACACATTGACATGCCTTTGTTGGTTGTGCCAAAGTAGGATATAAAGTTCGATGAGTTCCCAAAGATGGACAGTTACAAAAGAAATAAGAAAATTATCTAAGTAAAGAGAGGAGGAAATTACTTCTCAGAAGCATCAGAAACAACACTAGATGAAGTATCAGCAGATCAAAGATTGTTCAGCAGGACGCAAATGTTCTTTGCATCATTAATACCATCTGTACAGACATACACAAACGAAAAATGGTTACAAATTACCCATTGGGAGATGATGGTGATGATCAACTCTACAGTGAAGGGGTTCAACGCGATAAAAGAGCTCCGAACAGTAAGGTTGGTGGCACTCCAGAATAGATATGTTCTGGATCTGCTCACAGCTATGGAAGGAGGAGTTTGTGCAGAAATTGGGAGCTCCTGTTGCACGATCATACCTGCCAATGAAGAGGACAATGCTACACTGTCAAAAGCGATACTACAGCTATCGCAAATGCATGCCAAAATGGAAGAAGAAGCAAGGGGGACTGTAAAGGAGCAGAGCTGGATAGCATACATTCTGTCATGGATGCCGTCATGGCTGTCACACGGACTAAAGGTGATAATGGGAGCATCAATACTAGCAGCAGATTCAATGTGTGGGATCAAAATCAGCATGGCCATGTGCAAAAAAACGGTGGAGGAAGCCATCGGAATGCAGGTACTGATGGATGTGAATATAGGAGGAGCAAAAGACAAGATTGTGGCAGAAAGAAAAAAGATAAGGGAAAGAATTGCACAGTGTGAACTGGTCCCACTTGAAGCAAAGAAGCTGAACAACCCATTCAATGCTAAATACTATGAAGGGAAGTGGGTATGGTATAACCCCGAAGGATTGTGCTGTTATATTAACTGGTTGTTTGATGATCACACAAACTACAATAGACATCTCAGAGGAAAAACAAAGATATGGCAGCCAAGAGCAAAAGGACTGTCGTATAAGGATGTGGTCGACAGGTCGATCAGAGGGGGGACTGAAAAGGGGTTTGGGATCCTGCCAGCCCCCTCCTACTAAATTCATAACAGGAAAGAAGGCCAGGAAACACCCCAATCATCCATTCTACTTCAGACAAACACCTAATGGACCCATGATTGACAAATAGGTTGAGAGGTAAGTCCTCAGCCAGACATACAGACCAGAAGCAGTATGGATCTATCCCTGTGTGGATGAAGAGCCACAGGCCATGGTCAGAGAGACCTATATGGACAGTCTGGACTAAAGCATTAAGAAGGCGTGTTGCTGACGTCATTAGAGACACCACGACATAGAAGCATTAGACATGAAGCACACATGCCATCTGCACTTTGGGACACAAACACACACTTGAATACATGAACACGAGCACCCAGTTCTGTAGTTAGAAAACAGAAACATATACATACTGTCATCGCTTTTATTATTTTTGTCATTAGCCAAATGCAGTAAGCAGAAACCGCAAGGTACAGGAGAGCCGGAGCAAAGCTTGCAGAAGCTTAAACGCGAGTAACCCTATGGAACTGCAGGAGCACCTATGGGACCTGACAGAGCCACGTGTGACTAATCTATGGAGAATATAGTATAGCATGGACACTGTAGAAGCATTATTAGGTTTAGGAAAAGGACAGCAGGCCTCAGGCCTCTGAGCAAGAAACGAGCTGAGCTGATTCAGGCTGGACAGAGAGCAAGACGGGTGAGACAGGACCCGCAGCCAAGGTCAAGAGATACAGATGGTATTCCAATCCCCAGACGACAAAGGGGCCAGCTGCCGAAAATATGAATAAATCATCATAATTCAGAGCTGTGGAGCTTAAATTTGTGGTCTCTGAACATGTGACGCGGCCATCGCAGACAATGGACAGCGATCAGCGGTGGGAAAGGAGAGCCAGTCTCAGGCAGCCAGAAACAGACTGCAACAAGTATGCAACAGTATGCAACAAGTTTTGCACCGGACAGGAGAATATTCTCATACGGCAAATGTGGTACATACAAGTTACAATACAGACACATAATTGTTCTCATCACCTTGAAGAGGTACACAGTGAGCTGAGAATCATTGCTGATCCCAGGCCTGGGGACATCAGCTCTAGCCAATCACAATTTAGTACCTTAAGGGTGGGTAGCAATGGGCAATAACATCTATATTGTCCTGTATAGGATATAGAATACTCAATACCCAATCACTTGGCCCGATAGGTTTTCTGGAGAAGGGCCCCGGTTGTGACCAAGTGCTGATGCCATTTGGGAGTAAAAACAGCCTGCGAGCCAAGGAAGAGTGTGATATGTATGAATATTTTATTTTCCTATGCTGATCCCTGTTGGTTTTGTCTGTAATAAACCACAGTTTGAACTTGGCATTGACTGAGTCCTCCATGTATTCTGGGGGAGGGTGTTGAGCCCTCCACGTCTGCAAACTTCCAGTGTCCCTCTGACATACCTGGAAGTTTCTCCCAACAAAGTAAACTCTACCACCAGGAGAATGACTCCCCTCTCGTGGCACAGTTGAAACACAAAAGATCTTCAACCAGGAGAAGTGCCCTCAAGAAAGTTCTCCTTTAAAAAAGGCACATGCCAGAGTGGATGTCTCTCTTCTCCTGATGTTCTGTTGACTTATATATTAGTTCAGCTTTCAGATTCTTTACCAGAAGAATGCCTCCATTCTCCTTGTCTCTATGGATGTATCACAGCGTCCACACACATCGGACCAGAGGGAATGAATCCCTTCCCCTGGTTCTTGACCTACAACTTGTAATGTTCTCAACTCCAGCTCAGCAATTACCTTGGCCTCTGATCCCAGGCTCTTACAGTGCCACAACTCTTTCTTTGAGTTTCAGTGACATCCCTCTGATGACTGAATTGGGGCAAGCTTTTCCTTATGATGTATCACACTTTGCTTTGGGTTCCTGACACTTATCCTGTATACAGTGACCTTCCTGTGGCCACTGGGTTGAGGATGTTCTCCTCTGTTTCTTCTTTGAACTATTTTAGGGTACCAGCCCCTTCTTTGGTGGTCAGTAGTTTCTCTCTCTCCACTGAAATTAGAAAGTACTCCTCGGATGCAGTCTCTATTGCTGTGGGGTCCCCAACCCTTCTCTGGTGGTGAATGGTTTCACTGTCTCCACTGAGATGAGGAAGTACTCCTCAGATGCAGTCGCTATTTGCTATAGGGTTCCCAACCCTTCTCTGGTGGTCAGTGGTTTCGCTGTCTACAGTGAGATGAGGAACTACTCATTGGATGCCCTCTTTATTCGTTATAGGATTCCTGGACCTTTGTGGCCTGGTTTCATGCTTTGCCATATTGATGGCTGGAGCTGAAACCCCTCAGCTCCTCCTCTGTCTCCACCAGTCCACCCGTCCCTCCTGTTATCTGTTGGGAGCTGCTTGCATGGCCCTGGTTCTTCCAGAGGCTGACGTCGGTCTCTTCCTGGCTTCCCGCAATTTTCAGTGGCTTTGGTGGTTTCACAGAGCTTCCATGTCTGTTGACTCCCTGCAGTGTCGGCATCATTGTGGAACTATATGATCCACCCCCTGTGGAAGATCATGCCACTGCCTTGCCGCCTTCCACCGGTCCTTGGATCTGCTGCCGTTGGGCCCGCAGGAGAAGCTCTCTGCTTCCTGCTTGCGTCCTTCAGTCTCTGGTCTTTGCCGCTTCAAGCCTCCTGCAGTAGGCAGCTTCTTCGCCTCTCCCTCTCTGGGGCAGGCTTGACCCAGCTGGGCTTGACCGTTTGTATAATCCTTTGTCTCTTGTTATACTTTGTTGCTAGCTCCTCCCTGGTGGAAAGTCGTTTGTTCCTTCCTAACCAGTACTTTTCTCATCATCTGTGATTTTCCATGTCCTAGTCTTTTCTACCTGGGCTGCGCTGAGGGTATTACAGTAGTGCATATGTTAATTCTCAAGAAAGGGGTTTGTGATGAAGGGGCGGATGATAATGTTGGGGATGTGATGTCAACTGAGGGCCTACACCCTAGGTGGTCACCAGGTGGGGAGTTCATCCCCATGAGGTCCTCCCACATTAAACCACCTCTAAGAAAACTATTGGGTAGCGGCCTCACTTCCCTAGCCTCATAGGAAGGGGCTCCCCCTGAGGAGAAGTGACAACAACTAGTGAATCATCACAGCATAAATGTATGGTTTGTGAACAGGACAGATTTATAATCTGGTGTACTTAAAGTGCAAAAGGAAAATGCATAATTTTATAACTAACAAATTCATATATTTAAAGCTCCAGAATTACATTTTAAAGTTCCCTGATTGTAAGATGAATACACTATGATGTGCCAACGTAATCTATTGCCTATGTTGGAAGTGTTAGGTCATTGCACAGAGATGATGAGAGAAGAAGGAATATGCAGGACATGCTTAAATTCAGCCGAGATTGAAACACTTAATCCTTAATGGCCATGAATTGGAACATCCGAGTTGGAAATATTTTAGCACCAATGTTCCCTCTCATTTTTGTGGGCTGTGTGTGCCATAAAATAGTTGTGTGCAGGCTGTTTTTCAGTCATGTGCGCAACTGAGTGATGCAGTGGTGGTTTAGCGGCCCGCCAGTGAGCGAGTGTTTAGTGATCCACTATGCAAGCAAGGAATGCGAATTTGCAGAACAACAAGCTCTACTTCAAGGGACTTTGGGTGCTCTCCTCTGTGAATATTAACGCATCATCATGTACGGCTCACTCAGCTGTATTCTGTGGGTTGTATGTGTCAGGAAAGGCCCTCTAGAGCAGGTTGAAGCACGTATAAGGAAGCAGTACTATTACAAGGCACACGGAAAGAGTGCTGAAGCACTACCTCCTGTGGCGGTGTCTTGGTCCGTGTTTACAGACCTCACGACAGCACTGCCCGGTGGACAAGAATATACGGCAATGATACTATTACCTGCACCGGGACGTTAGCTGTGCGGCATCACTGCCGCCTACTCTAGTCTGAATCATGCCTCCCAAAAAATAATGAATACCAGGGTTAGGGGAGCAGAAACTGAGTGGCGTAGTTTCTTTCACAAACAAGGGTTGCTTTGCTAAACAACAGCGTGTACTATGCTTCTTCTGCTGCACCGCCATTGTGGGGGTAGAGGCTGGATAAAGAGCTTTTCTGTAGCTCCCCCACCCAGAGGGCAGGTTGGGATGTCTTGTATTATTGTTCTGACAGATTCCACCTGAGGACTGTGTGAGGCAGGAATGTCTTGGGATGCTCCCAGGAGGAGCCTAGGTAAATGTGCATCCATCATGTCAGCCACTGGCTTCTTAAGCAAGGACACACCCCCATCTTGCAAACAATCATTAGGGTACATCCAACAGGCCAGCATTAGATTGAAAAGAGCGGAGAAAAGACACACTCGCACAACTAACACACGTTTAAGTTCTCACAAAGCATTTAGGAAATAACTAAATCAGGCATCTTTTGATCACCTTAGGACTCACTCCAAACTTAGTGTAAAGTATCACTCTCTCAGGCGAAATAGTGCGGTGCCATGGTAATCTCTTCCGGGTCTTGCCTTGGCCTTATGAAGTCCAAATAATTTAGTTGGGGAAGATATGCGGGATACGCTGGACTTGATGAAGACCTAGCGTGCGTACTCACACATGCTTACAAAGTTGGGAATGCTCTATATTGAGTTCAATGTACTCTCAAAGTTCTTAGTGTGCTCAGTTCATTTTGCTCTGAAACCATCATCACTGTCAACATTCTCTGTGGATCAGTCTACACTTTATGTTTCCTCACAAGATTCTTCTTGTACATCTTTTATAGAAAAAAGACAAGAATGGTTGAGCTCAGCATTTGCAATTAACCAGTCTCAGAAAATATATATTTTTCTATGCATGTGAAATCTCCTCTACTGTACAGAACAAATCAAAATAACATGTTCTACTTATGCACTTTTAATGATCTGCAATCATGTTGTAGGTCTCTATCATGCAAGGGAAGAAATAAGTAATTGCATATCAGTCTAGTTCTGTCTTATAGGACAGTCCAGCACCGACATACCAGGCAATTTCCCTATGAACAAGATTATCAACAGCAACTTCATACATATCTTTCTGGTTTCTTTTTACATTAAAAATGAAGAGTGGCTGAGGTGCAGCCTCCCTTTAGGCACAGGGAGCAGTGTCGACATCTGGATTACCCTTATTAATTTAGATGAAACCCCAAGTATTTCAGAATGTACAAAAGGGTGAGGCTCCTTCCGCTGCGATTGAACATAGCCAAATAAACATGTTTTGGGTATATTACCCACCAACGAGGGTCTGCAATTATGTTCTAGGTCTCTGTACAATACAAGATATATTTATTTGCATATCAGTCCAAACCACAGTGTCTATTTCTCCTTGAGGGCGGTGATCAGACTAAGATGGCAATCGATATTGATCCCCAGGTAAGATGTGCTTAGATAGAACTTGATCATAGGCCTTCCTGAGTTTGAATTGTTACTAAGTTCTCTGACTGGTGTTGAGGACCTTGGCTGGTAATCCTGTGTCCCCTCCCCCCCAAGCGAGAGGATGATGGGATCAAGGTCAGAAAGAGGAGGCTCTCCCGGTCACTGTTCTCTGAGGGCAGGGAACCATCAGTAAACAGAACCACCCACCCCAATACGAAAGCATGATCTCCTCAACAGACAGACTCACAGCCCCGGGAAGAAACATCCACACATGGCATTGTGGAATATTTCAGACCTTCAAAGAAACCGTGGTGGGACTCTTGTCACAAACGGATCTTTGTTGAACTAGCAAAGAAACAGGAATACAGTCATTGCAATCAGTAGAAGCTCGTACAGGGGCAGACACTTCGTCCAAATCAATCTTTTTCAGAGAGAACCATGTTCTAGAAATTGGTCAGAAACAAAGCCAATATCTTTCTGCTACTAAAGTCTAAAGGGGGCATTATTAACTCCTCTCCCACATGTGTTAGTACCTGTGGCAAATCCATCTGCATCTCTCCCATACATGCCAACTGCACCACTTAATTTGGGAGATGCTAGTCTAGCCCTGAGTAGGGAAAAGGCCAAACGCAAAACGCAAAACGCAAAATGCTACTGCGGGCCACTTTGTTGGTCAATGGGTGCCGGTTTTATAAGTTATTGCACTGCGCGGCTGGCAGGTTTGACCAGTGTTACTGAATAAATATTCTTTAAAATGCACAGTTTGCATCACATTCTATCAAAAACCTCCCCCTTGTGTACTATTCAAACAGTCTGTCACTAAAGGAATGAATTCCCATTTGCAACTATGGCCCCCTTTTTCATTAGTGGCCGAGACAATGTTATGCCCCTGTCCGACCCAGATAATGTGGAAATCCAGGACCACAAGTCCCAGAATACAAAATTAAAACCAGGACTGGACTGATATCTCCTGAATTAAATAGGGCATTTTGGCATGTATGCTCCCCACGCACTGAATTTTTGTGTGTGCAGGTATGCTACAAAAACTGGGAGAATTCATAGAGAGGCATGTTAATATCACCCACCATACAGGCTGGGCGACATTAAAGTTTGCTTTCGAGAATGGATGTAAACAGGCATGGAAACATTAATTTATTTGATTGTTTACACCCCTCAACAAAAATAATCAATATTGCATCGAGAAAACCGTAGACACACAAGTGTTATCGGTCAAGCTCCTCTTATGCCCCGAGAAGACCGTGGACACACTAGTATTATCGGTCAGGATCCTTTCATGCACCGAGGAGACCGTGGACACACAGTGTTATCGGTCAGGCTCCTCTCATGCACGAGAAGACCGTGGACACACTAGTATTATCGGTCAGGGTCCTCTCATGCACCGAGAAGACCGTGGACACACTAGTGTTATCGGTCAGGGTCCTCTCATGCACCGAGAAGACCGTGGACACACTAGTATTATCGGTCAGGATCCTCTCATGCACCGAGAAGACCATAAACACACAGGTGTTATCGGTCTGGCACCTCTCAGTGTGATCAACCTTTTTTCCTTTTTCTTTCCGAATGGACCCAAGCGAACAATAGGATCATTTAAGAGACTAACTTGACTATGTTCATGACCCCACGTCCTTCATCTAAATATTATGCGATGGACTGCAAACAACATCATGCAAGCTTGGTCCGGCATTCGAATGCCAAGAGAAAACGCATGGTACATAAAGGAGAAGTTAACCTTGCACTCCCTTCGCAGCGCTCCTTAATGATTGCACTTTTGCCTCTGCCCTGAGTAATGAACCCCTAGTTCATATGCTGCCGCTGCGCACATATAAAATGCAAGCAAATATAGCCCCCTACAATCCAGTGGACATACATCAACGACGCTGTCAATTAGCTGGCATAGCGCAATGCTACAGATAGTTTAGCTGTTTCTAAATAATGCATGCAAACAGCAGGGCGCAGGGCTCTGCAACCGGAGACAACAAGCACATTACCAGAAACAAATGAAAGCTCCATCCACGTACCTCGTATTTCTGGGTCCCATGTTCTGAAAGAAAATAAAAATGTGACATCGTGAATGCTGGGAAGTGGAATGTGCTAAGCAGTCATTGCAGGCTCTGCTCTGGAGGCGGGCAGTTTTACTCTGCTAGCACGTGCTTTCACTACTTGCTCTAAAGAGCCGCGGGGTTGGGCCAATGACTGTTGCGCGAATGGTGTTCATTCGCCCTCTTAGTCCTTAACAAGCAGCACACACTCAACGCTTTGCTGGGCTCACAGCATTCCAGCTTAACCGGTTCCGGAGTGAACCTGAGAATATAGACTTGCAATTAAAAAAAAGGGCTGCTAAAATCGTCCCCTTCTTGTTACACGAACCAGTGCATTTAAATTCCGTGAATGTCACTTTTACCTGCACTTCTTATCTCAACGTTCATACTTAAAAGTGTAAAATGGCAAAGCGTTAGCCTAAGACTCATCGATGAGGGATTCTGGGACTGCTTCATTCCTGACGGTTCACAGAATTGTCCTAATTTACACAGGAAATCATTTAAGTCTAGAATGTATGAGGTCAAAGTTGGACTTTTTCACAAATGAGTGGCATGGACTATCTTCAAGGTGACTATCAAGATGAAAGCCATTTCCTGCAATGGGAGAACGGATGACACATGTCCCTTTCCCATTGATATTATATTGGTTTTTATAATTTACACATCAGGTCTTGGTGTGGCTTGTTGCCCTGTTGGCTGTTATGGAAGCCTATTAAGGCATGGCTCAGCAGTTCCAGCAGACTGCGGCCTGTAGAAGGCACTTTAGACATAATTGGATAAACCTGTATTGGGTTGTTTGCACAACAAATGTCTGTACACAATGTTCGCTGTATGGGTATGTTTGCATATTCACAATTGTCTTTCAAAAATAAGATGTGTTTCTAAAGAATAAAATAATTTACAGGATTGTGTGGTCATGATCCTGCCAATGTGTGATCTCTAGAGGTGACAGATAAAGTAAGAGGGGATATGTGTTTGCTGTATGTCTGTAGTAGGTGGGCAGTAGCAGAAGGTAATAGTGATCATGGACATTTTGAATGAGTTGGTGTCTGTAATAAAGTCACCAGGACATGGCCTTTATAAGTGTTCTTTTATAACACTCTTATTACCTTGGAAACAGTTTCTATGCACAAGCCCACGATTCGAACCTGTGTGGCTATGCGTTATCTTGCTTCCAAGACAAACGTGTTGCCCCTGGGCTATCCACCCATGACTTTCTGTGTCAATGTTTATTGTTACAAAAGGCAGGTAATTACAACCCCCAGCATAGCCTGCTCATTGTCCTCCTTCAGCTAACTGCTGCATACTAGAACACCAGTTATCATAGCATCTTCCCCCAACACACCACCATCAACATTCCACAGCCACGTTCTGAAACCATTCCCATCTCCCAGATACATGTAACAGGTTCCTGGATGGAAATGAGAGGCCAGGCTGTCTAGCAAAGCAGTGATCTAGAGGCTTTTTCACTCTTAGGGTGTTGGGAGCGAGTGGAGCTGATGGGGTCTCAGAGTTTGTCGTGCTGTCTTAAGAACAGGTCATATGGAGTACAATTCTTAGGACCAGATGCAGCCTGTACGGAGAGCTGCAGAGTACAAACTGTTGGGTATGTTATAGAGCATTAGCAGAGTATGTCAGGCTGGGACTAATCGCGAGGGTGAGATAAGGAAAGATATGTGCATTGCCTGTGGTTTGTCATAATTTCAGAAGACATCCATGTGTTTGCTGTGATGAAGTACTCTGCCTACCTTTTGGGGACTGTCGGGGGCGGTGGAATGGGACAGGTACTGACAGGTACTGATCGAAGCTAGACAATGGTGGGCCGGAAGAGGTAGGAGGGGGGTTTAATGACCACTCTCACTGATTCCCTGTGTGAGAGCAGCATACACACACAAAGAGAAATCTGTCGCCGAATACCCAATGGGTCTCATTATGAGTGTGGCAGTCTGGAATTAGGGGTCCCAGTAGCAATGTACCGGCGCCTATTCCAGACCACCACACTACAAGTCTTCCTGCAAGGGGCTGTAGGGCCCGGGAGGTCTGACCTGCCAGGCAAAACGGCCCCTGCAGGCAGACTTGTGATGGTAGCACCGGCACAGTTAGCAACAGTTCCGGTGCTTCTGTCTCCCCACTCCCATGGAGACTTACTGGGCTCCATGGGAATGGGGAACAACATTTTCTGCCGCCTGATATCCCGGGCTGGGATCTCAGGTGGCGGAAGCGCTGTTACAGTCCGGCGGCAGCCATCCGGTAGCACCAGCGGTTTACCGCCACACTTGTAATGACCCCCAATGTCTCCTAGAGACAGATTACAAACAATAATGTAATCATTAGCCAGTACCCAAACCCCCCATAGTATGTATGGATAGCCTTTTGTTGGGGAAAACATTTCCTGGTGCTGGACAACGGTAGAAAGGTATTTGATACAGTTACAAGTATACATAGTTCAAAGCAAAGTGATTTCCTATGAATTGAAGCACATTTAAAAAATCTCACAGGCCCTGTGGATACAATCGTTCAGATTTCTGGCTCCTCGAATGAAGAAAGGAAAATTTGAGGAAAAAGTTATTGAAGAATTGTCCCCAGTGAAGGATTAATACATCATATATGCAATGTTTCAATTTCCTCACTCAAGAGAGCCGTTCAAAGGAAAAGTGTTTTCTGGTCTTACTAAAGCTTTCACTGACTTGACTTCCAATTCATATGCTGGGGAAACAGGGGCCTCCGGCACACTATACGATGCATTAGTGAGGGTGAAAAGAGAAAATGAAAGTTTGCAAGTTGAGACTGCCTCCCTGATGATGTGATGTGCACGGAAAACGTTTGGAGAAGACCAAGTAGTTGCCCCGTGTACTGAGCACGGAACCAGAGTGCACCCCTCCGTTCCTTCCTGTTATGTTAAAAATTATATGATGTATTATAGGGTTGGCATAGCGACCATGTACTTATGGCTAAGTTGGCTTTCCCATAGGAATAGCAATTTTTGGGTGGCTAATAACCTTAAAGCCGTTCAATGAATCCATACTTATCGTTGCAAATAAAATATAGAGCTGACGCCCGATATTATTTTAATCCGTATAGAGTTGAATGGGAAAAAAACATTTGCTTGTGGCTACAGCCCAAATTGCTGGACATGTTTTCATCAAACGTTCGCAAGTGGTAGCGGCCCATCCCGAAAGCGTGATTTTGCAAATTTGTTGTTAATTCACCAAGTAGATTTTTTAAATGCCCAAAAAGTCAGTAAAAAGAAATTGGTGATATCTCGGTTTTGTCAGCAGGCTCACTTCCTGATTAGGTGTCCGTGGCCGCCTCTGGACAAAGCAGGAAGCCGCATAACATTGGCAGACAACACATAAAGGCACTGTTGGGTCAACCGAGAAACATGATGAGCGTCAAAACATTTGAAACGGACATCATGTAGGATTTGCGAACTGCACCCATTGCAGTGAGGAAACATTCAAAAACACATTACACTTGTCTTACAAATGAAACAACCTCTTCAGAGGTGAGCAGAGGGGAGGATGGGGTGTAATACCTTCAAAAAAGTCCAAAATCGAGGTTTCCTTTCTCCTCTAAAGTCCCCAAACATCTTAGATGTTCAGGGACATTGCGCGCTGTTGGCGAATTTGATAAATGTTCGAGTACATTCATGAATATGAATAAATATATACATTACAGTGTCATTGAACAGCAGTTTCTGGGCAGTTTACAACTTTGGCCCCGTTCGACGAATCCGCGTGAAACCTTGTAAGCATGATATAGACCTACTTCTGGATCTATTAGAGCGGTTTTGGCAAAAGGGGGCATAGTTGCAGGGGGGTCTCAACATTTTAAAATTATGATTAGACTTGAACAGGAAACATTTTTTGCTGGTGGCTAAAGCCGAACCACTAGACGGATTTGCACCAAACTTGCCAATGAGTTTTGGACAGGTCCCAAATTCATGCTTTTGGACATTTGGTGTTAATCAGATCTGTGTTTTATTTTTACAAAGTGCCTTCAAATGTAGACATAACAAATTATTATATAACTTTGGTGCCTGAGGCATGGCCTGTGGCCATGTATCTCACCACTGGCCATTACTTCCAGGGGACTGGATATGGTGTTTAAATGGGAACTGCCATGCTCTTCGGTAATGCCCAAGGTCACCTCTGAGATGGCTACTGGGACCTGCAGCATGGTGAAAATCGATGCCAAAGGGATTATTGTCTCTAGCCATGGTTGCAAACCATGAACTTTGGCCCACTGCCCCATTTTTGAGAAATAGTGGTCACTGGGCCAACCCACAGGCCATGGGAAATGTGGGTTGAGTCATTGGAAAGGCAACATGGCTAAATCTGATGGCCCAGAAAATGTGACTAGTTGCAATGGCTGAAAGTCATGAACAGCGGCCACGGTCCCACAGTCAGGCTATAGTAGCCACTGATCTAGGCTGCAGCCCAGGCACAATCTCTACTGTGGGTTGATTTGTGGTACTAGCAATATTGCTGAAGCCTATGCTCCATGGTTTGTGGCCCAGGCGATGGCCACAAGCTATGGGCAGTGGCATATGGTCCCATTATAAAATAGTGAAAAATGCATCAGTGATGTAATTTGTGTAACTAGGGGCTTCAACATTCTATGCCTAATAATTTTTGAGCATACGATGGATCAGCATGAAATCCTCCACACAATTTGGGCCTCATTATAACCCTGGCGGCGCAACCATAGGCACCCTCGAGCACAGCTCGTAGTATGTCGGTCCGGGAGCTACGGTACCGGCATGCTTACGGGTACCATAGTTCCCGGACCGACATGCTTATAATGAGGCCCATTGTCTCCTAAAGGCCTCCGAAAACTGGGAAATTGTTTGAAAATCTGTTTTATGGTTCAAAAGATGTAAAGGGTCAAATCAAGGGTCTGTTTTTCACTTTTGTATTGATTTTCCTGTAATGAAAATGGCCAATTTCTGCTCAAACGCATAGCCCAAATTGCTGGATGCTTATTGCCAAACCCAGAAACAAGCTGGTTACAAAGCGCTCAAAGTAAATCCTTTCTTGGATTGGTGTAAATATGTCCAGTAGGTTTTTTCTAATTTGGCAGAGAGTGGGGTGCCCCTGTAAATAAAGATAGTTATATTTCCCGTGATGCATTGCTGAACCCAAGGCTTTTCCTTTCTGAAAATTCACCATTATGAAGACCTCGATCTGAGATCTTGATTTGTTTCCAGTGGCAAAATAAATGCGTAAATACTTTACAAATATAATATACTGAGATGTGGCAATTTACTGTAATTGCTAGTTGGAGGAAGAGGAGTATTTTAAGTTAATTAGGCATCAATTTATTGTTATAAAAAACATACCCGGCTTGCTTCCTAGATCAATTTCAAATGTTTGGGAGGGTGGATTTAGAGGGCTATTATTTTGTGGGAGATCTTGCATTTCATTTAAAAGTTTTAATTTGCTTAATTACTTTGATTTAAAAGGTGTGTAACAGAAGTCAGAGCGATGCCAATGTAAGTTTACAATAGTCTTTGTTTAGATTGGATAAGTGTGTCACATGATTTAACAGGGAAGATCTCCATTTCCTCCACACATGACAGTAATCCCACCTTTTCCCTCACGTCCCCCTTCCTCGTTCTGAGTACCCTAATAGTAATCCTATCTTTACCCCACTTCCCTCTTCCTCATCCCAGTACCCCAACAGCAATCATACCTTTATCCCCACATCCCTCATCCTTTTACCCCAATAATTTTACATTTACCACCACATCCCTCTTCTTCGTCCCAATTTATTTGATTGTTTTTTTAATGTATAATGCGCTTAATACCTGGGCATGGTTTCTAAGCGCGGATCCGGGATTCAAACTTCTGTTGCTCTACATGGTCTTGCTTCCAAGACCAGCACTTTGCCCCTCTGCTACCCCAATAGTAATATTATCTTTACCTCCAACTCCCTCTTGCTCGTCCCTGTACCCAAAACGTAATTCTACCTTTACACACACCTCTGTTGCCCCAGTACCCAATTAGTAATCCATGACCTTACCCCCACTATCCCAACCTTACTATTCCTCATCACAGTCCCCCAATACCACCACCTCAATCATTCTCATCTCTGCCTACAACTAACTCCACCTCACGTTTTCACATCACAGGCCTCCACTACCTCAATCTCTCTTGTCACAGTCCCCCACTACTTTCTCCTCTATCTTACTTGCCACAGACCCTCATTTCACTCTTTCTTGTCACAGCCCCCAACTAAACTCACCTCACTCTTCCTCACCACAGTCCCGCACTACCCTAGCTCACTCTTCCTCAACACAGTATCCCCACTAACCCCACCTCCCTTTTCCTTGTCAGAGCCCCAAACTAACCATACTTCACTCTTCTTCATCATCGTCCCCAACATCACTTTTTCTCATCCGAGTAGCTCCACTACGCCAACTAATTCTTCCTCATCACAGTCCCCCACTACCCTTTCACTCTTCCTCATCATAGTCCCCGACTACCTCCACCCCAATCTTTCTTGTCACAGTCAACAATTAACTCCCACTAGCCCAAGCTCAATCTCTCATGTCACAGTCTGCCACTACCACAACCTCACTTTTCCTTGTCATACTTTCCATCTACCCCCTCCTCCCCCTTACTCGTCACAGTCCACTACTACCCTCACTTCACTATTCATTGTCCCAGTGCCACAATAGTAATTCATGTCATTACCCCAAATCCCTCTTCCCAGTACCCAATAGTGATCCATGTGTTTACGTCAACATCCCTCTTCCTCGTCCCACTAACCAATAGTAATACTTGTCATTGTACCCACAATTCTCTTACTCATCATAGTACCCCTCTACCTCCAATCTCTCTTTCTTGGCACAGTCCCCTACAGCCCCACCTCACCAATGTTCATCACTACCCTCACATAACTTTTCCTTGAGAGAGTAACCCACTACCCCACCTCATTCTTCCTCATCACCGGGAAGATCATTTCACCAAAATGTCAGGGGTAGTGGAAGTGACATCACAAGACCCTTGACCTCTGATGACATCACATGTCATTTGACCCCACCCTGAAATCATATTACAGGAAGTGATGGAACATGACCTTTCACCCCATGACAAAACAGGAAGTGGCATCACATAGCATTGTTCCTAAGAACACTACGAAAAATATGTTTACGATATCACTATAATGTGATATACATTTCACACAAGAATGGATCGCCATATGTATCTGTAATAACGTGACTTCCTTAGACTTCTGGTAAGTTCCTTTAAGTTAATTACATCTTCTTCAGTTAGATTAACAGGAACAGTTACATGGAACAGACACTGTCACCCATCACCCAGGCCGGGCTCTCCAACTGCCTGGGCTAGGAACCCTCACAACAAACATTCCTCCACACCATAACTTTCCACATTGCATCACATGCTTCTGCATACACTTACAATCACATCACAACACATCTCCCTTTGTTCCACAGACACCACATACACACACAAAGCAAATCACAACACATCTCCCATCCATCAAAGATCAGCACACACCCACAAACCTGCACAACATGTCACCAACACACACAAAACAAGGTGTGCCTTATTTAAAGAGAAGCGCAACTCTGGAAAAAAACAATGGGAGGCATCCCTACTCCTTTTAAACTCTGAATCCACAGCGCGGAAGGCGCCCCTCCCTGCTCCTTCTAGCTGTCATTCCAAGAAGCACACTCATAACATTTCACAATGCAATCACACCCCTAACACCTCTCGTTGATGTGATTATGCATGGACAGTAGCTTTGCACAGATTAATTCCCACTTCAATTGGCGGGAGGCATGACCCCTTAATCCCCTTTGTGGGAAACGTACGATTCCCAACCTCTTAACACTGGCGGAAGGCATGACCTCCCTTTCTACCTAGGTGGGAACTCACAATCCCAACCCCAAACTCTTGACAATGGAGTAAGGCATGACCTCCCTGTCTACCTTAGTGGGAACTCTCAATCCCAACCCTTAACACTACGAAAGGCGTGCCCTCCCTGTCTACCTAGGTGGTAACTCACAATCCTAACCCTTAACATTACGGACGGCATGACCTTCCTGTCTACCTAGGTGGTAGCTCACAATACCAACCCTTAACACTATGGAAGGCATGACCTTCCTGTGTACCTAGGTGGGAACTCACAATCCCAACCCTTAACACTACGAAAGGCAGGACCTCCCTGTCTACTTAGGTGGGAACTCACAATCCCAACCACAAAATCTTGACAATGGAGTAAGGCATGACCTCCCTGTCTACCTTGGTGGGAACTCTCAATCCCATCCCTTAACACTACGAAAGGCATGACTTCCCTGCCTACCTAGGTGCTAACTCACAATCCCAACCCTTAACACTACGGAAGGCATGACCTTCCAGTCTACCTAGGTGGGAACTCACAATCCCAACCCTTAACACTACGAGAGGCATGACCCCCCTTGTCTACATTGGTAGGAAACTACCAATTCCCAACCGCTTAACTCTGGTGAAAGGCATGACCTCCCTGCCTATCTCTGTGGGAAAACACCAATTCCCCCTTGAGTACCGTGGTATGAACTCACTCACACCACTCTCACTGACATTAGTAAAATTTGCAATACATTAAAGCGGATAAAAACTTCGAGAGGCCCTTTTCAGATTTAAAACCCTAAAAATCCTTGTTGCAGTCACACAACCTAATGCTGCAAATCCTCAAAATTGTGTTATTCCTGCACATTGCATGAAATCACGTTTCTCATGGCATTGCAAACATCATCTAGTCTGAAACTTTATATATGGGCGAATTTAAACAACAGCACATTCTCACGTGTTCCCACCATACATATGACACAATTCTCAATCACCCCCAATGAAGTACCAACTACGTGTTTTTCACAACTCTCAAATGCTGACCATACACCCGAAATGGCAGCACTCCTTTGCACTTCATGCTATGATCATTGAGAAACAACACATTGCATTTAATATGTACGGTAATCCCCAACATTCCATCATATAACATTAGATTTGCAAAGGATATAACGCACACAGCTATGTCCTCCTTGCACTGATATCTGCTATTCCTGCCACGCTCGCTGAGCAGACACAAAAGAAACTTCACAGCAAAAACGTCATTGCCTTTCCGTTTTGATGGCAGGACATACTGTGACGCTGTCCCTCGCTTTCCCTGTAATATGAGCGTCCTCAGATACTTTCACCGACAGTACCTATTCTTCTTGCTGGATGGCATGTCTCAGCATAACATGGCGGTCTCACCCCTTCTGGTAAAGCTTACACTTCTTCAAACCCTTTTCTTTCGGGTCTTCCCCGTATCTCATTCTGATGCGCGTCACACATCACACGCACCCAAGTTTCTTACTCTTCTCTCGACAGGAGCTGTGTGCTCCATCTCGGGGCTACCTCTCCATCTCCTGTGACGCTAGTCTTTTTTCGATCACCATCTACCCCAGCCAGCACAGTGACATCATCTTTCACCTCGAGGCCGTGGTGCTGAGAAGAGCCCACATGACTTTAATGGCCAAATATGCACCGGACACCGCTCTGTCCAAAAGGTGCCTACAAGTCACACTACATTCAGCCCCTCTCTCTTTCCTGGGGTTGTACCGCCGTTTACTTGTTGGGCCATCTCCCCAAGCCAGCAGAGCGGCCTTACGGAGAGCTTGTTACTCTTTGCTCACCATTTCTTAATACCATAGCTGTACCGCTTTTCGACAGACCTCCATCATTTATCTTCTCCTGGTGCTCTCGGTCCTTGGCCCCTGGGCCTCTTGCCCTCTTGCCTATCCTATGGCCAGAGGAAAAGTCCTTTCTCCTAGCCCTGGTGGTCAAGGGGTCATACACACGGGTATTCTACTGATGCTCAGCTCCCCTTCTCTATCTTCCCTGAACACTTCACTTGAGCGCTATTGGACTAATGCAGGGCCAAAGATCTCCCTTTTGCTTCGCCTTAGCACTTGGGGAGGAGACTTCTACATGATACAGCTGCCTGCAGCCCCTTGTTCTACACTTCTGTGGGGCACATATCTCCCCTCTTATCACACACTTACAGGGCCAAAGGTCTCCCCTCTTATCTGCCTGGGCGATGGGATTTACGTGTATGGGGCAGTGTGTTCCTCTCCTTCTCTGCACCCCCCACAGCAGGATGGTCAACTTTAACTTTTCTTTTCATTAGACTTCTGGTAAGTTCCTTTGGGTTTATTACATCTTCTTCAGTTAGTTTAACAGGAACCGTCACATGGCACAGACACTGGCACCCATCACCCAGGCAGGGGCTCTCTTTGGTATTCCTAGTCTTTCTTATTTAGTGTCACTGCTGAAAGTGTTAGACTTGTGGGACACCCGTTGTTTTTTCCCCCTGTTTTTTTGTAAGAGGCCTGAACAAGAAAACCAGCCACTCCAGAAGCAAAGAGCCCCATGGCGCTGGCCACAGCCCAGGACGTTGAATGAAAAAAAAAACACATTTATTTCTTTTTTTTTTAGGGGTAGAAAGGGAGACCACAGGGGTAGCAAGGGAGACCTCAGGGGTCGCAGTTGTGACCCTGGCGACCCCTAAATGGCATTCCTGCTCATCACAGTTCTCACTAACCCCACCTCATTCTTCCTCTTCAAGGTCACCCAAGACCCCCACCTCATTCTTCCTTTTAACACTCTCCCACTATCCCACATCATTAGTCCTTGTCACAGTCCCTCACTAACTCCACCTCACTCTTCCTCATCACAGTCCCCCACTATCCCCACCTCCCTCTTCCTAATTCCAGCCCCAACTAAACCCACCTCACGCTTCCTTGTCACAGTCCCCACTACCACCACCTCAATCATCCTCGTCAGTCCACAACTAATCACACTTAACTCTTCCTTGTCACAGACCCCCACTACTCCACCTCACTCTCCCTTTTCACAGTACAACACTACACCTACCTCACTCTTACTCATCAGAGTCCCCCACAACCCTCACTTCCCTGTTTCTTGTCACAGTCCCCAACTAAATCCACCCCCTTTCCTCATCACAGTCCCCCACTAGCTCAAGCTCCCTCTTCCTCGCCAGTCCCCCACTACCACAGCCTTACTCTTCCTGGTCACAGTCCCCCAATACCACAACCTCAATCATCCTCATTACAGTCCCCCACTACTCCCACCTCACTGTTGCTTATCACAGTTCCTGCCTGCTCCTACCTCACTCTTCCTTGTCACAGTCACCCACTACCCCAGCTCACTCTTCCTTATCACAGTCCACTGTTACCCACCTCACTCTTCCTTGTCAGGCTCCCACTACTCAACCTCACTCTTCCTTGTCACAGTCTACCACTACCACCACCTCATTCATTCTTGCCACAGTCCCCTGTTACCACCAACTCACTCTTCCTTGTCACAGTCCCCCACTACCCCACTTCACTCTTCATCCTCCCAGTACCCCAATAGTAATCCACATCATTACACCCACCTCCATCTTCCTTATTAGAGTCTCCATCTTTCACCACTCTCTCTTCCTCATTACAATCCCCTGCCCCCCACCTCATTATTCCTCATCACAGTTCCTCACTATCCTCATGACACTTTTCTGTGAGAGAGTAACCCACTACCCGACCTCACTCTTCACCATCACAGTCCCCACTACCCCATCTCATTCATCCTCGCCAAGGTCCCTCAAGATCCCCACCTCACTCTTCCTTGTCACAGTGCACCACTACCCCATCTCCCTATTCCTCATCACAGCCCCCAACTAAACAAAACTCACTCTTGCTTGTCAAAGTCCCCACTCCCATCACCTCAATCTTCCTCATCAGTCCACAACTAACCTCACCTCACTCTTTCTTGTCACTGTCCCCCACTACATCTGCCTCACTCTTACTCATCACAGTCCCCCACAACCCTCAATTCACTCTTTCTTGTCACATTCCCCAGCTAAACACACAACCCTTTCCTCATCACAGCCACCCATTACCTCAAACTCCCTCTTCTTCGCCAAAGTCCTCGAATACCACAACCTCAATCATCCTTGTTACAGTCCCCAATTACCCCCAAGTCACTTTTCCCTGTCACAGTCCCCCACTACCACAACCTCACTCTTCCTTTTCCCAGTTCCCAATAGTAATCAATGTCATTACATCAACATTTGTTTTAACCAGTCCACCTCTAACCCACACCACTATTTCTCAGCACAGTCCCCTACTACCCCACCTCACTCGTTCTTGTCACAGTTCCCCATTACCCCACCACATCCTTTCTCATCATAGTCTTCCACTACCCCAAACTACTACTTCCCTGTCAAAATCCCTTCCTACTCCACCACACTCCTTCGAGTCCTGGTACACCAATAGCAATTCATTCTTAGCTATTGGACAAAAAAAGATTTTTCCACTTCTAAGGTTGCTACTCTTTATTCTTGTTTTAGTAGCTCTTCTATTGTTACTTGTCCTCTTTCTGGAACTCCTCCTTCTTATTCACTATCTTCTTTTTCTCCTTTATCCAATTCTGATACTTCTGCTCTTCTTGCTCGTGCTTACACTACTGCCTCTCCATCTGACCCTTTACCTTCTGCTCTTATCCTTCATGTTTATCCTTATCTTCTTTCCTATCTCACCACTCTCATGAATTCATCATCTTCTAATTCTTGTTTTCCTTTTTAAGCATCCTCTTGTCCTTCCTATTTTGTAGAAAACTTCTCTCGACTCTTCGACTCCAGCTAATTTTCTACCTATTTCTCTTCTCACTTTCTTATCTAGAATTGTTGAGTCGAGCATGCTGCATATACCGAAGACTCTGCTTATCTCACTCTTCATTCTCTTGTACCCCCTCTTCAATGTGAGGTTCCACCTTCTCACTCCACTGAGACCACCCTTTTACATGCCTCCAATATGATTCTTAATGCCCGCCACTCAACGTCTTCTACTATTCTTAGTCCTTTAGCATTAGCTGGGTCCATTGACACTCTTGATCGCTCTCTTATTATTTCCTCCCTCACTACACTAGGTCTTTCTGATTCTGTTCTTAAGTGGTTCCATTCTTATCTTTCTCAGCGATCATATTCTCTAACGTGGGCTGGTCTGACTTCTTCATGTTTCCCTCCTTTGTATGGTGGTCCTCAAGGTCTGTCTTTGGTCCTCTTCCTTTTTCACTCTGTACTGCACTGCTCTCTTCTCTTATCTCATCTTTTAATCTTTCTTTTCACCTGTTTGTAAATGACACTAAGATCTTCTTTTACTTTCCTACCTTTGACGACTCTTTGCATTCTACTATTTCTAATTGCTTTTCTGCTGTCCAGAAGTGGATGTCATCCATTTCCTTCATCTTAATCCATCAAAAACGGAGGTTCTTTTCTTTCCTGCTACTACGATTTCACCTATTCCTTCTTCCCTCTCATTTCCTCCTTCTCTCCCCTTTTCTCCCTCTGCCCCTAACTTGGATGTCCTTTTTTAATCTTCTCTCTCTTTTTCTCTTCAGATTTCTATTAGTCAATGCTGTTGTTTTACTCTTTTTAACATTCGTCATGCTGAAAATTATCTTTCTTTCTATGCGCCTAAGCTTCATATTTCTTGTTTGATTTTCTTTTGCCTTGACTGTTGCCCATCCCTCCTTGTTGGTCTCCCTGCATCTCATCTTCTCCCTTTTCATTCCATTTATAATTCTTCTGTCAGTCTTCTTTTCTCTCTTTCTCCTCACTCTTCAATCACATTTTCTTTACTTTCTATATTGCTCCTTCCCTTTGAGTCTCATTTTCATTTTCAGTTTCAGTTTCTCTCAATTGCTGTTACAGGGTATATTCATGGTCTTGCCCCTCTTTATCTTTCATTGCAGTACTTTCAGATAAAGGGCACGGCCATGTGGGCAGCATTTGCCCCAAGCATTGCTAACTGCTTTATGGCAACCTTTGAGGAGAAATTCATTTTCACACTGCACAAGTATAGTTCTCACATCCGTCTCTGGCATTGAATTATTGGAATTTTCTACATTTGGTGGGGTGAGATTGGGTACTTCAACCCTTCATTCAGTGGCCGAAAAACACCACCCCAATCTGCATTTTACTCTCAACTGGAGTAAAGATGAGATTGCTCTCCTTGATTTGACCATTCGACATGCTAACAATAGATTTTACACCACTTTATACACTACACCCACAGCCAGAAACACCTTAATACAATATAGTAGTCAACATCTTAAACATCTTCGAGACAGTGCCCCTTTTAGCCAGTTTTTACACTTACAGCGTAGTTGTACCATGAAAGCAGATTGTACCATTTAGGCTAATCTCTTGAACACATTTCTCGAAAGAGGATACCCTTCACGCTTGCTAAAGAAAATGGACAAAAGAGTGTTATACAAACTGGGAAACCCTTTTAAATTCAGCAAAGAAAGATAAGAATAGTCAGATGTGTGTCTGTCTAGATTTACTTATTGTCTCAAACAACTTGGACCTTACTGCACATTACTAATTTTACTGGTTCCCAGTTGTTTTTCACTCTTAAAAGAGGACATAATCTCAGAGATAAACTCATGCAAGCTGCCATTCAGATTACCACCAGGCCAACCTACATTGCCACAGCCCTCAGATATTCGCCTACCATGCCTAAGGGACACTTTCCATGGGGCCATTGTGCAGCATGCCCTTTTACTAAAGAATGTCAACAGTGACATATAAGGACTTCTCATAGAATGTATAACAAATTACTACTTGTCAGACTAAATACACCATATATGTGATAATTTTCAGATGCAAACGTTGGTATATAGGAAAAACAAAATGCAACAAAATCACAATTAATGAACACAGATCTAAAACCAGAACTGCACAAACTCAAGCACCACTTGTTAAACATTTTCAGTGATTGCTCTCTGGTGGTTTTCATTGGAAACAAATCACCCCAATATTAACAACTTTTCGGTTTTTCAAAGACTGTATAAATGTGAGCAGTATTAGATCCATATGCTGGACACACACAACTCTCAGTTGAATGAAACCTTAAATTGGTCTATTCTACATTCCAGATGATATTACAACCATACCTTTAGGATTGTTGAGTCAGTAACATCTTAATGTTCAATGCATTTTTATAATCCTGTCACTCCGTTTTGCCTTTTGTTGTCAGCTACATCTTCTGAGTCTTCAGTGCAGCCACTATACACATGGCAATTTCAAGATGGCCACCACATGTGTCTCTCTTCCAGGCTGGTCCCTTGTGTATTATTGTGTATGCAACATCTATGCATCAGCTGACTCAGCCCTGTAGCACTTTTTATACCAAACCGTGAGTTTAACCAGGTTATGTTGTGGGCACTGCTGCTTGGCTGTTTATGCACCAGACGTTTTGAAGCATAGACAGCATTAGCATGTAAATAAGGGTTTGTTTCATTCTTTTTACTCTATATTATAAACTAGATTTGGGTGTGCTGTTCTGCCAATGCAGGGCTTCATCTGTTTTTCAACCCTCTCCACATGAACTGCGCACTCCGTTCTTTGCACTCTGAGAGAGACCTTTTTTGCATTTTTTGAAGGCTCCCTGAATTCCCACACATTGACATGATTACACTTTTATGTCTTGTTCAGTTAGTGGTACATTTTGAATTCACAGTGATTATTTTTGTTAGACAGTAAATGCCCATTAAGCAGCTAGCTTTTGCGCTGCCTTCATGTTTTCTATGTGCAGCACGCATCTGTGGCACAGATCTCCAAAAACAGTTTCTCTCAACACTTTTTCCACATTGCCTCAACTGGCTGACATTCAGGCGCTAGTGTGATTTCCCGCTGTGACAGAATTAAGGGTGGATAATATTTGAATTCAACTATTGAAACCACCATGTTCAAAAATTCATACGAACATCTTGAGTCCGTACAAACAAGCAGTCTTTTTAAAATAAATGTCACTACTTAAGTGTGAGCAGTACTCTTTTCCTGTTAGAGGCCACAATTAGGATTACAGGATTTATTTGTTTCCCTAGCACCGAGACAGCTGGGATGCACAGGTACCGCTTACGACAGAGTACATTTCTGTTTGCTGCTCATACAAAATACTCTTTCTCCTAAGGAGGCCCTGATGGCATTTCCTGATGGAATGAGGACTCTTGTAAAAGCCTGAAACTCAAGCTCTTGAGTTGACACAATATTCAAGGGTCATCTGCTCAGTAACTCGAGCAGTTACTAAAAACTCCATTTGTTTAATTTACTATGCAGTAGACAGATGTCACCTATTTACTAGGTCACTCTTCACATTGTATTGTATATTTATTACCTCTATTTTACACATTTATGTTACAGGGATATCTACTATACCAAGTACATTGGTTACTTATTTTTGAATAAGCGTGTATTGTGAAGTATAACATTTTTTAATGGGGAGCTAGGGACCTTCAATTAGGTTTACCAAGTGAAGGAGGTATTTGAACCACCAACATAAAGGCACGTCTTTATGTTGCTCTTGCCCTGTGTCTATGTACCTGAATATTTACAGATGTCAACCATACTAAGTATATGGGTTATTCAAGTTTGAACACGCGTATATTGTGAAGTGTAACATTTTCTAATGGGGAGCTAAGGACCCCTGTGAGGGACCTTGTAAACATAATTGTTATAAGATGTGTTCATCAGACTGTACCTACGAGCACTATAAACATGTCCAGTATAAACTAAGAAGAATACATGTTCCTATAGGCCAAGATGGTTACCAGGCATCTGCAATTCGAATAGTCCCCATCACTGAACCAACAGTATGAGGAGTCAGGTAGATTTGTAAAGAGATTAGCCTGCATGCTTAACTATAAGTATCATAATATAGGGGCACCAAGGCTGCTAAAATACAACCTGTAATATGTGGTTCAACCCGCATGTGTAGCTATCAGCATCATAGCATTGGGGCATCAGGACTGATAAAATACATTCTGCAATTTGTTAGTTCAATCCAATCATTACAATAGCGTTAATAAAAATAGACTAATACCAAGCAATACGATTATGGGCAAATTGAGAAGTGATTAAAACCTTATGATTTTAGCTATTTCAATATATTAATTCCAATAGTTAAATGTTATATTATTATTTACACTGAATATGTGACCGTTTTATTGATAATTAGTTGTTCATGATATCATGAGTTCATAATATTGGGGTTACGATGCTGACTAGGCCACTCAAAGATGGCGCCCTCATGATGGGGAATGGCAACTGAGGAAGGACTTCCCAGGTTGCCATGATGATGTAAGTATAAACATGGAGCAATCTATGTGCCGGCGTTTGGAACTGCACAGTGGACGCGCAGAGATTGGAACACAAATTTCATAGTTAAGCCCATAGAGGGGACGCTCACAAACCTATGGGGCACTATTTGAAACGGAATACACTGATCTGTATCTCGTACATGGACCAGTAATGATCGATCATAAATAATTGACTATGAAACTTATTCTAAAACCAAGTAAAAAGGATATAATCTACAAGTTAATTCTTTGGCGCATTCAAGATTTGATACCTAGGGAACCATCTGGCAACTTTTAATTATATGTATGTCTAAATTTGTGACGACCGGAATTACCAGTTACAGTACGCACGTATAATACGGCTATAATTACACAAACTGACTTGTATATGTTCAAGTGTTTGATAATGCAGAATTCACCATTCATAATACAGAATTAATATATTCCAGGTGGGATTATAACCCATAACTTTGCACGAAGGGAGGTGAATTATATCCACACGTGATTAACTACCAGACGGGGTAAGACATTACCACTTGCCCACATACATATGCACATGAGATTTGACTGTTAATGATCAAAGGACTAATTAACTGATTTGTGTTCAATGCAAACTACGCCCACAATTGGATGGGCTTGTATGTATTAACTAAGAGTTTATGAACTATCAACCTATGTATTACAAAATGAATTTTTCTCTAAGAATGGTTGAATTGGATGTCAAACATGTATTGCAAAAGAACCATCTATAATCAATAATCAAACACCATTAGTTCAACAGAATTCTTATTCTTTTCCCCATTTTGTATTCTTTTCTCTTATGTTGAACCTAAAGCATCCTACTCTAACCCCCTCCCATTCTGTCTGTCTATCTGTACGTACATAATGGATTATATGCATGAATAAATGTACATTCTTACTTTGCGCACCTATATAAAGAAATGTGACTAGAGCATATGCCCTATTTTTTTAAAAAGCTCTTGTGAAGCCGAAACACATGTCAATACAGGGCACTTAAATATTGTACACTATATTATTTCATTAAATCTTAACAATACAATTTTATTGAAAATGACTATGGTGTGGCACAGTTACTCTGTGTGAAAACAAACTATTATGCCTTATGTATGTTTTGAATGACATTATCTGGTATATTTTACATGTTCCTATATATTTTTGTAAAAGAAAAAATATGTTTTGACATTATTCAATTGATGCCAGATTTAATGTGTTTTTGCCGATTTGCACTGCTCCAATTATATCAGTGTCTTACAACATTTCTCCAATTGTGTTACATTCATGTTTTTAGGCATTTGTCTTTTTCCCTTGAAGTGTATCATTTGTATCAGCGCCATTGGCAAAAGGCGCTGTATACATTTAATAAATTCAATGAAAATAAAATGAAGATGAAATTTTCCATAAACCCCCTTTTTCTTTAGCTGAAAAACCCATATTGATAAAGGAAATGACATCAGTTATGTTATCAGAAAAAGGACAGGTTTACGGGTGGTGGTGGGCAGAGCATAACAGAACCCATGAAATTCAGTGTAACAATTTAGTTGAAGTGACATTAAGGTGCTGATTTAATGCAACAACACCCCTGAAACTTGGTAGGTGTTGGAAGCCTTGCCTCCTTAATCCTTATACCCCATTGTGCAGCCTCTAAGCACACTGATGATATCACTTAAAACATGTCAGATGCCATCAGTAATGCATCATATGAGAAATTAGTTAGGACATCACCTATGGCCCCCTCAATGACCTTACTGGTAAGTACCAGCCATGTGGAACCTTTTCTGGCTGCATTCTAGCTCAGATGCAATACACCGTATATTTTATGAAATACATTTGTAAAGCATTGTAACTAATGGTAGGATAGCTACAGAAAGTTGCTCTTGCACTTAGCAATTCTACATTTTCTGATTCATTAAAGTGGGAGTCTGCAACCTTTGGATCTCCAGAGGTTTTACATTACAAATTCCACTAGCCCTATCCAACATAGGCAATGGCGAGGGATCACAAAATTCATAGTCCAAAAACACGTAGCACAATGCAGGTTTCAAACACCAGCACTAACACGATTACAACTTCGTCTCTTCAGTACATCTGTAAGTCTATTTGTGATAAACCTGTGTCCTCACATCAAGGATGTGTATTCCAACATCGTTTACCTTTCTAGTCCACCTCCCTGGTCAAAACCAACCTTTGATTTGTTATACTGACAGCAAGCTCTCTATCATATGTAGATACATTGATTTTGGAAAATGTTCCTTCTCATCTATGTTGTATTGTTTGGTTGGTGAGTGCAAAGTCATAATTGTGCTTCCCAAATGTTCTAAAAACAATCCACTATGCAAATTGGAAAGAGTGACTAAGGTAGCAGAGTATCTCCTTATTGTAAATGTGCATTCATTACAGAGTAACTCTGGTGAGTAAGAATATCATGGTTGTAAATTGGCAATGTTTTAAATGTAAACTAAAATCAAGCTGTGCATTTGAACCCACACCTATATGCAAAAACACATTTAAATGCTGCACCTCTCCTACTTCCATACATAATCTGCTATACCAGTGAAGTCACTGATGATGCCATAGATAATATCAAATTTGATGTTATGATGTTATCAGTGTGCTTAGGCTGAACACGAAACCCTATACATGAGACCGACAGAGAACATATTCAATAAATGGAGTCAATGCATCATATTCCATGTAACAGAAATAACGAAATGGTATGTTATACATACAAACGCTGCATGACAAGATGTGTTACAAAACACAGTGGGCCTCATCACGAGTTGGGCTGTATTCCCGGCTGTAATACCGCCGACTGTAATAGCCCTAGCACTGACCGGTCCGGCTGTATTACCGCCGGATCACGAGTTGGGTGTTAACGGTAAATCCCCATTCCCAACTGGGTCCATTGGATTCAATGGGGTATTTTCAGCGCTAATTATGCAGGCTAATACAGCCGGCGGTAATACAGAGAAAGGCTGGAGGTAAAACAGCCCCTTTAGCGCCCAACTTGTGGTAGGGCCAGCCCTTAAATGCGTCTGTAATACCATTACCACCGCATTTAAGGGCTACAGCCCAACTCGTGATGAGGCCCAGTGTATTTTAATGTTCATAATATATCTAACAAGTACAAAACTGTATGACAGATCATCATATGTATATCAATATTTCATCAATATTCATCAATATTTCATATTATATCAAACAATATTTAGCATAAATTTAGCTGTGCGACTGTCAGTGCTAAATTCACAGCTTTGGTGAATTACAAAACCGTGTCTACATATTTGAAGTGCGCGGCTACCAGTGGCAAAAATATGTTTCCCATTGCAGGTTGTCAAGTACGTGTAATTAATTCACACACGTTTTCTGAGAGTTTGAAATAGTGTATGATGTTTTGTTTTTTCTGCAGGTGCTTTGCCCTGAAGAACACGTACCCAATATGTAAAGAGAATATTGTTGAAAAACTTTTTTGTTTCTAGAGATGGATTCTGTGGTCATAGTCACACTACTACGCAATAGCAAGAAAGCAAAAAGGCGATAACAAGAATGTAAAAAAAAGCTATAGCAAAAACTGGTGACAGTGATTTGCCAGAACATGTTTTCTACATTCCGAATGGTGTCAGCGTAGATCTTGTAGATCTTTTGTATCTTGTATTAATGCAATCATGTATTGTTTTTGAATTAGTAATGAATGGTGTGACTGGATTTGAATGACTGTATGTTGTTAAATGTTGTCTGACATAATATGAAATCTTAATGTACCTATGAGGATTTCTCATATAGTTTCATACTTTGGAGATGTATTATACACATTGAAATATCCTGCGCTGTGTAACATATCTTGTCATGCAGCGTTTGTATATATACATTATCATCTTGCTATTTCTGCTCTATGGAATATTGTAGATTGACCCCATATATTGAATCCGTTTTTTATTGATCTCATGTGGTAGGCTTTCTTGTTCGCTTAACGTATGTGCCCACTTACCACGTGAATGATTGGCCTAAACAACAGTTCTGTAGTTATCGGTGCGCAGGCTTCCATAGTTAAGGTTGTGTAGGTTCCAACACCTGCTGTATGAGGCAGCCAAGGTAACAATCAAAGGGAGTACAAGATTGTGCTTGATGGGACGTCGAAGATACATTGCTTCCATGGCACAAACAAGATATGTAGAAATTATTTTTGACCCAAACAGTAATTGAATAAACACAGAGAAGCCTTGATTGCCAGGTGCATGATGCTTGAAGGCTAAATATTGTCAAAATACAGTGCCTCATGTGGCCAAGCAGTTCCACTACACGCTGTATTATATACAGTAAAAAAGTAGGAAATATCCCTGGCAGACACAGCCTCATAAAGACTATTTAAGCAATATGACCCGAACGGCGGGTCATTACCGACGCAGGTAATGCCCCCGCCACGAGTGTCATATTGCTATTAATACCGCGGCCCACATTATGTGCATGACTGGGGCACTAAAAGCATTTTTTTCTGTCCCGAAACGCTGCAGCGTTTCGGGACAGAAAAAAAAAAGAAACGACCATGAAAATGACTGCCATGCAAAGGGAAAACGGACACCGTTTTCCCTTTCCATGACAGCCATCGGGAGCGGACGCGCTGGGAACAAAAGTGTTCCCACCGCGTCCGCTCCCGAAAAAGAAAAAGAAGCAGAAGGTAAGTGGGGTTGGTGGGAGGAGGGGAAGAAAATAAAATGGACCTGTGTACCCGGTGGGGGATGATGGGAGCTTCCAGCCGTGTGGAGGCGCGGAGCAGGGATGGCCCCGCTGCAAGTCCCCACATTGCTGGAGGTTGCTGTCGCAAGCAGGTAAGTGGGGTGGGGAGGGCAGGGAGGAGGGAGGGAAGGGAAGAAAGAAAAAAAGAAAGCTTACCTGAGTCCCCGTCGGGGCACGAAGGCATCCTTTCAGCCGTGGGGAGGCTCGGAGCGGGGATGGTCCCGCTTCGAGCTGCCACGCCCCCCGCCAAGGACAAGGTGGCTGGAATCCTGGCCAAGAATCGAAGGATTCTCGGCCGGTTAAGGACCCGGCGAGAGCCAATCAGAATGCATTCTGCTTGACTCTCGCCGGGTACTAATATTCATTCCGTGACCCAATTAAAGGATTATGCACTCGTGTTGGCGGCGAGTATCAAGACAACAGTTGCTAAATAAAATATTCAAGGTTAGCAAAGCAGTCTGTGATGAATGAGGACCTGTTATGGCAAATGAGACGGGAGTATCTTTTTGTTTGTGGAAACGGGTTTGCTCTCTCTATTCTCAGCAACAGTATATTAAATAATAATTGGACAGTCTAGTATGTTTTCAACTTTCAAGGCCACCTTAAGAGGTGCCATCCAATGGCAGAGAAGTATTCTTATGACTGTCAGTATGAAGTGTGCCAACCAACCAGATCATGTGGTAGTGAGGTTAGTGTTTTGTAAGGGAGGCATGATATCACAATTATGACACTGGCACAAGGTACAATTTGTAAAACCTTTTTTCAATGTTTGGGGTTTGTAAAAACTCCTACTTTGCCCCTATAGCTAGGATGGGCATAGTCTCTAACATCAAATCATAAATAAAGCAATCCTAGTTGAGTCTGTCAAATCAAAATTGCCTACACTAACAAAACCTAATGCCTGCCCTATTTCATGTACAAAATGTGTGTACAGGAGAATATGTATACAAAGAAAGCTCAGTGTTAGAATATAAAGAATAAATGTGGCTGAGTCAGCTGTCCTTCCCATGTTAGCACGGAGTAAGGCGGTCCCCGTAGACAGGATGACACACTGGCTCAGGTTTTCAAAACAGAGGCAATTCAAAACATGGATCGAGGCCCACCTGGCCTTCCACGTTAGAGTGTCTCTTTCCAGCTTTCAAAACACAGTTCAACAAAACAAAAAAAGTTCAAGTCAGCCTCCCTCGATCGGGCTTGGGCCTCTCAAAGCAACAAGTTCATATATGTATCCCTCAGTCGGGCTCGTACCTTTAAAACACAGCACTTGCAGGGGTTCCCTTCCCCAAGCTTAATTCACATCCTTTAGGGGTTCCCTTCCCCTAACTTATCACACTTCTGGTCTCCCTCAGTCAGGTGTAAAGATTGGGTTCTCCAATGATGGCTCTGACATCTAATGATGTATCAGTCACTTCTTTATTACAGTTCCTGTAATATTAGGTTTATCATGTCAAGTACATTTGAGCTAAAGGCAACATGCACCAGCATCCTCTCTAGGGATCTACATCTCACCAACTCACACACTCATACATCAACATTCTCACAGGCTGCATTCTATGTCACTCACCCAACATTCCATACATGCTAACAAAGGTAGCAGGGAAACCAGGTCATTACATCAGGCTCAGAACTTTTCATGATGTCGATATTGATATTTTATTTCTATCGTGCTCTTACACAAGTGCTTTAGAGTGTGACAAGGCAAGGGAGGGGAACAGGGGAGAACAAAACAGCGATCTTACTAGGCCC
The DNA here is from genome assembly GCF_040938575.1 of Ambystoma mexicanum. Lineage (NCBI taxonomy): Eukaryota > Metazoa > Chordata > Amphibia > Caudata > Ambystomatidae > Ambystoma > Ambystoma mexicanum. Next base: position 1,126,613,120 of record NC_090922.1, on the reverse strand, counting down.
AATGACATTGAGAATGCGCAAGTGCATGGGAGAGGGGGAGGAGAAAAGTGCATGGAAGGGGGGGGAAGTGGAAAGTGCGAAGCAGAGGAGAAACAGATAAATAACAATAAATAAATAATAAAGGCAACACACAGTGGTAGTGCAGCCAGCAATTTGCAAGTGCTAGGTTTAAGGCAAGAGACAGGGTAGGTCTGATAAGTGCAGGAAAGAAAAAGGTGGGGCTGTATGAGTACAGATACAGACCCCAGTGAAAGGGGTGGCCCGGAGGCAGTGTGGGAGGGTGGCAGGGTGAGCAAGTACCTGGGCCCAGAGGACAGAGGGTGGCCAGGTGCACGGTGCCCAGAGAGAACAGATCAGCAGGGGAGAGGGGGAGCAAAGGCAGAAGAAAAGAGGAAGGTCTTGATTTGCTTCCAGAACCGGAGATGGTTCTCCTCATGTTTCAGAGTGGAAGGGAGGCTGTTCAAGAGGGAGTCCCCAGCCGAAGACAGAGATCTACCCCCAGCTTGTTTCTTTGAAAAACAACTGACCCTGAGGAAGTTGGAGGTAGAGGAGCAAAGAGCTTGAGCGGGGAGGTATTTGCGGAGAGATAGCTGAAGGTATTTTGGACCCAGGCCCCAGAAAGCCTTGTGGACAATGCAGAGGGTTTTGAATTTAATCCTTGCATCCACTGGGAGCCAATGGAGAGATTTCAGAGCTGGAGAGATACGATCCAAGGGCTTGAGGCCAAGGACAAGTCTCGCAGTCCTGTTCTGGATTAGTTGCAGAGGGCGGAGAGTAGAGGCAGGTAGATTTAGAAAGAGGCTGTTACAATAGTCCGAGCTAGAGAGAACCAGAGCTTGTGATACCATGAGCTTCTGAGCGAAGGAGAGGAAAGGCAGAGTACCTCTGAGGAGGTGCAGTAGGAAATGTGACTTTTTAGAGACCTCAGAGATGTGGGCGGAGAAGAAAGGGTGGAGTCAAAGATGACCCGAGGTTCTTAGCCTCGCAGCTGGGGGTAGGAGGAGGGCCAAGGGAGGCCGGCCAGAGAGTGAGGGGAAAGGATGGTGAAGGTGTGCCGATGAGGAGGATCTCCGTCTTGCTGGCATTCAGACAAAGATCATTGGTGGCACACCAATCTTGAATGGCAGTTAGGCAATCAGAGATGAGAGAGGGAGAGGAGGTGGCAGAGGGCAGCCTGGAAATGAGTTGAGTGTCGTCAGCGTACCACTGAAAATTTGAGCAGAAAGTGGCAATGCAGTGGGCGAGAGTTGCCAGATATTGGTTGAAAAGCCAGGGCGAGAGGTTAGACCCCTGGGGAACACCACATGTAGAGAGGAAGATAGATGAAAGGAAGGACCCAAGTTGGACCTGGGAGGGTCGAGCTGAGAGGACAGAGGTCAGCCAGTCCAGAGCCTCATCAGTGATACCCAGGTTTTCACAGACAGGGTTGAGCAGGATGGAATGGTTGACGGTGTCGAAGGTAGAAGAGAGATCGAGGAGGATGAGGACAGAGGGAATGTTAGAGTCAAGGTTGGAGAGCAGGTCTTTAGGGATGTTCAGGAGAGCAGTTTCCATGCATCTGGCAGCTCTGAAGCCAGACTGGTGGTCATGGAGACAGCCAACAGAATTGGAATGAAGGTTAAGCTGAGAGATGGCCAACTTTTCCAGGAGTTTGCCCAGAAAGGGAGTAATGGAAATTGGGCGATAGTTAGCTGGACAAGAAGGATCAGCGGTGGGCTTCTTGAGAAGAGGATGCACAAAGGAGTGCTTCAGAGTGGAGGGGAAGGATCCCGAGGCAAAGGAGTGGTTGCAAAAATAATCAAGGGCCGGAGTGAGAGTGTCAATGTGGTCCTTGATGGTTTTAGAGGAACAGGGATAAACCTGTTTTGATGAGGCTATCATAGATCGGACTTGTCTAGCTACCTCATCAGGGGAGAAAAGAGGAAAGGACAAGAAGGATGGTGGGGGGTTTGCTAAAGGAGGGTCAGCAAGCACAGATGGAGAGGGGAGAGGAGGGATGAGGCTGGGGAGGGTGGACAGGATGTGCTGGGTTTTTCAATTGAAGTGAGAGGCAAGGGCATTGCAAAGAGCCTGGGAGGCAACAGGAGGGGTAGAGACTGCAGCAGGGATGGCCAGCTCCTTGCAGATTTTAAAGAGTTCGGCCGAGTTGTTAGATGCCGCAGAGACACGAGCTTGAATGTGGACTCTCTTCTTCGTGAGGACAGAGAGTCGGTATTGCCTTTGTAGCAGGCGACAGGCCAGTTTGTCAGAGGATGAACAGGAAGTCCTCCATTTCCTCTCAGCCGCCCTACACTTACGTTTAAGTGTAGCTAGGTCAGAGTCATACAAGGAATTGCACTTAACTTTGGACTTCAAAAGGATCCCCATGACAGGGGCAAGAGCATCAAGCGTATCAGAAATTGAAGAGTAGAGCAGAGACAGGGCTGTGTCAGGATGTGAGACTGCCAAATGTGAAGGGGGGGAGAGAAAGTGGCAGCAAAAGCCTCAACTGACACATGCTTCATGGGCCGGATGTCTGAGAAAGTAGGTTGCAGTGTTGGGGTAGGCTTGGGTTGGTGGAAGAGAGGGAGAGATGAGAGGAGAGGAGGGAGTGATCGCTCCAGGAGAGAGGAGTGGTCAGAGGGATGGAGAGGGGAGGTCAGAGGAGATCAACACATCGAGTGTGTGCCCTGCAGAGTGAGTCGGGCCAGAGGGGAGGGTGGACAGGGAGAGGGAGTCACAGAGGTCATGGGAAGAGTACAGAGGAGGAGCAAGGAGAGTCTAAATGTATATTGAGGTCACCGAGGAGGAGGAGTTGAGTGGTAGACACCAGGAGGGAGGAGGAGAGGTCTGCCCACTCAGAGAGAAATTAGGTAATTTGACTAGGAGGCCGGTAGATGGTAACCACAGTAAGAGAATGGGCAGGCGAGAGAAAAAGCCTACAGACAAGGCCAGTGCTTTAAGTGGGGTAAGAAATTGAGGGGGGCCCTCGTTTGGGAGCGTGGCTTCCATTGTGGGCATGGCCTAAAATGTGCACAAATCATTGTAAGGTGCACAAACAAATATATAAATGTATGTGAGCATTTATATATTTGTATGCGCACTACTATGGTTTGTGTACCTTTCAAGCCTTATTAACATACCAATGTTAAGTATTTCTAGGTTTATAAAAAGGTGGCTTGAAAAGTGCACAAACCATAGTAATTTACGCACACTTGTGTGCTTACCTTACTATGGTTTGTGCACTTTTCAAGCCACCTTTTATAAGCATAGACATTTATAACATGTTTCTATGTTTATAAAAGACGGCTTGAAACGTAAACAATTCAAGGCATCTTTTATAAAGCATTGAGGACGGACAAAACCCGAGGTGGCTTTGTCCATCGACAAAGCTTTATAAAAGATGCCTTGAATTGTGCATGTTTCAAGCGGTCTTTTATAAACATAGAAATATTTCTACGTTTATAAAAGATGGCTTGAAACGTATACAATTCAAGGCATCTTTTAAAAAGCTTTGCCTACGGAGATAGATGCCTCGGGCTCTGTGATCTATCTGCTCCGAGCAGATAGATCACTGAGCCCGAGGCGCCTTTCACCCTTTGCGAACCCGCGGGCTCTGTGATCTAATCTGCATATTAGCCCGCAGGTTCGCTGAGGGTCAGTGACCTGGCGAGGGCAAACAAAGAAACTGTAACTTCCCTGATGACCCCTCAGATGAGGGGTCATCAGGGAAGTTACAGTGACTGACAGAAGTGCCAGCCAGCCTCAGCGACGCTCTGCCTGGCTGGCACTTCTGTCAGCTCGCCTGAAATTAAACTGGCGGGCGCATCTCCCGTCGCGGCTGCGGCCGCGGCGGGATAATGCATCCTGCCAATGTTGTGTGGGATGGGGGGCCCCGGCAGGGCCCCGGCTCAGTCCCACTTTTTGGAGACTGCCGGGGCCCGGCCCCGGCAGGCCCCGGCCCACTTTAAGCACTGGACAAGGCATTCAAAAGAGGAGTAGGTCTGAGTGGGAATGATGGAGTCAGGAATGCACTCAGGAAAGATCAGGGCTACCCCCCACCGGACCGGGAGGATCTGGGTGCTGAGAGGATCTTGTAGCCATCAGGGAGGAGAGTGTCAACGCTTGTGACAGAGCTGGCCATGAACCATGTCTCAGTAAGACCAAGGACATCAAGGTCTAGTTCTTCAAGGAGGTGGCAGATGTCAGAGGAGTGTTTGACAGCAGAGCGATAGTTGAGAGTAGCAAAATGAAGAAGTTTGCTAGCCTTAAAGACCTTCCGGGGAGGGGTACAGATCAGAGGTATGCCCTGCGGAGGAGAAAGAGCTTAGGAGGGGCAGAAGAGGAGGAGGAGAGAGAGAGGGCAAGGTAGCCAAGGGGGAGAGGAAGGGACAGCAGGAGATGAGAGGAAATTGATGAGGCAAGGGATGAGCCTATCAAAGAGGAGGAGATTGGCCTGAGGGCCTTGGACCATGACAGTGCCATTTAGGTAGACATTAATGATGACTTTAGAGAAGTCGAAGGAAGCCCCGAAAACTTCCAAGCGAGTGCAACCATTAATGGGAGAGGAGGAGATATGGCAGAGCACATAGACCATATGAGGAGTCCATAGATCTGGCGAAGGAATGACAAAGAGGATGTCAGTGAGAGTCTGTTTGGCGAAAGCATTGGAGTAGGTGTCGGTGATAGGAAGACCAGGGTTAGAGGCCAAGATATCCTTTTTGAACTTCTTCCTACCAGACTTAGTGAGAAGGGAATGATAGTCAATGAAGAAGCAGTTGGAAAAGATAGGAGAAACAGAAAGCGCCATTGGGGTGGAAGCGAGGAGAGGATGGAGATACTGGGGGGGGCTAAGGCAGGTAGGTGTGGGACAAAAGACAGTGGTGAGGTCACTGGGCTGGCAAGTTACAGAGAAGAAACTGTATACAAGCAAAATACAGAGAATTTCGCAATGGGCAGCAAGATTTGATTTATGAATGAGCGTGGCTTTTACTGTAGAACCCCATGGAACAACTTCAACTTTCCCCTCAACTCACACTCGTGTGTTATTTGCCACAGTGTCTATTGGTCTGGGTAGTTCAATGTCATAAGCACAAAAGTTCAACATTCACCTTTTTACTTCCCCACTTTTCCTGGGGTTAATTATGATCACTTTGCTTCTTATAGTTCATTCACTTTATCGCTTCATAACAAAAACATTTCACCTGTCACATAGACTTTCGAATGGTCTACTTCCTTTCGCTGGACCCCACTGCTACTCAATATTGCTGGTTTCACAGCTATCAGTAATTCAAAGTTCACCACAGGTCTGCCTTCCTTCACGTCTCATCCACACGTGTGCAGCCTTCAATTGTGCAATAATATACTGTTGCAACTTTTATCTTTGCTTAACACACAGCAGTCTTTCATGTTGCTTGCCAACTCACCGACTGTGTGCATTCCTTTCCTGTCTTTTGCAGTTTAAATTTACAAGTCAAGGTTAATGACACAGGCTTGGCCTTGCCTCCCCAATTCTGCCGTTCACCCAGGAGGGTCACTGGAATCCTTGAAGCACAATTCTTTTCTGGGATATGGCCTTCTCCACGTGTCTTCCACAGCCTTGTGGAGGCAACAACCTCCTGCAGGTCTTCTACCCTTTGCTCTCGTCCCTCTATCCGTCGCTCTGCTCCAGTAGGTTTGCCTTTGCCTTGGAAATTCTGGGTGTGCTCATGTTCCACCTTGCTCAGAATGTGTCCCTATGTCCCGCCTTTTATCCATGTGGGGAGAGCTAACTGGTATCAGATGTATACACTTAAAGTCAAGTGCCTAACTTTGCCTGACCCGATTAGCGGGATATGTCCAATGAGATATGTAAGGGGTAGCCTCTTTACTCTCAATCGCCCTCTTCCTCGGGCCAGAAACGGCTTGAAACGTATACAATTCAAGGCATCTTTTATAAAGCTTTGCCAACGGAGATAGACGCTTCTCTGGTGGTCAGTGGACTCATCTCTGCCACTGGGATGCACTCTTTATCTTGATTTGGGTCTCTGACCTTCAATGGCCCTTAATGGCCCTCTGACAGGCATCACAATTGCCCAGGCATGAAGCAGATACCTCTTTACATCCCCCATGTCCCTAGCGGTCTGCCTGTGCTTCCCCTTACCTTCTGGCACTTGCTCACAAGGTGCTGGTCTCTCCAGGGACTGGGGTCGGGCTCCTTCACGCTTCCTGCAGCCATCTGCTTCCTCACTGCTTCTGTGGTGGCTCCAATTGTTGTGGCTTTGTGCAGTCTCTGCACTGTTCGGGGACCGTATGGTCCACCTCCTCCCTGGAGGTCGTGCCACTGTCTCGCCTGCTTCCCTCTGGGCTTGGTCCTGTCAACGCAGGACCGTCACAGACTGCCTCAGTCTCTTGCCGGTGTCATCTGCAGAGCCCTCTCTTTGGGACGAGTGTGGACTTCGAAAACTCCTGGGTTCTCTGACATGGGAGGAAGAAGAAGCAGAGTAATTCTTCTCTTTCTTCTTTATATGGCTTACTCCGCCCCTGTGTAACATCAACATCTGTTGTCAATGGCTTCTTGGTATTCCTCATGCCTCCTGTGAGCCACCTCACCTCAGAACTAGCACAGTCAGTAAATCCTCATGTTTACTGTGCTCTTCTTCATCCTAGTATTTTCTGTCTTAGTTGTACTCTTGGCATTACAGAAATACACCAGTGTAATATCAATATAGTAGTTTGAAAAGGAGCAGGGTGATCGCCCTTATCCCCAGCGGGGAAGTCCCTCCCCATGAGGTCCTCCTTCCACATTAAACCACACCTGTGGGACAATTGGGTAGCAGGCGCACCTCCCTAACCTCATGGGAAAGGGCTCCTCCTTGTGGGGAAGTGACAATACCTAGCGAATCATCACAATCCTTATGATTAATAAAATACTCACACTTGTCCCAGCTTTTGTTTGCACCATTCTAGAAAGCAATATAAATGGGCTACACGTAATGGAAACTATTTACTGCACTACCCTATTTAGAGAGAATTAACCAAGCCTATATACGCTTTCTGTATTTTCTCATCATACATATGTAAGAAGATGGGTTGTAGTTTCTCCGTGGAGAGGTCAGTAAAAGACAAAACACTCCTGCAATTAGAATAAGCACTGGCCACGCAAATAGGTCTACACTTGCAAAGGAAGAGGGTCAGATATTGTGTTTAGTTATATCCCCAGAGAACAGAAATGGCATTCCCACTACATTGACAAAGCCAAACCTACTAGCGTTGGCAATTTTTGTTGCCCTTGCGATTTTTGGCATGCACCGCAGGGTGAACCCTGCTGCTGCTCATAGACTTTTTTCAGTAGAACAGAAGGACTAGAGCAGTATTCGCAGACAGGACATGTTACCCTGGAGCCCAGTAAGCAGTAGTTCGCAGCCATCTACACCTCTCAGTCTTCATCCCACTGGTGATGCACAGACAGTCTCGGGAGGATAGCTCTGGGGCAACGGGCTCGCTTTGGAAGCAAGACAACGCAGAGCACCACAAGTTCGATTCCCGGGTACACGCTTAGAAAACCTCTGGGTTATAAATAACCTATCATATAATAACACCCACTGCACATACTGGCAGGGCCACGCAGATCAGTAAAAGTGGCTGCTCTGCATACAGAAAACAACCCTAGTGGACAGAGTAAAAGGAGTTCATTCCATCTGATTGCACGAAAGTCTTAACTTTACTTTTCTTTATTTATTTTTAAACAGCGCACAAAAGACCCGAAGGCGTGATGGCGCAACAAGACACACTATACATAAAAACATGAATAACAAATAACATAGGAGTGGTGCTATAACTATCCAAGCAAAGTAGATACATCAGTAGTGAAAATAACCAATACAATATGGTAGTAATTTAGCGATCAGTTCAAGACAATGTTCATCTTTGATGTTGACAGTAGGTGATTCAGATTATGGAGACTCTGTAGAAACAGCGGTGGACTACTTGATCCACATCCCACTAGAATACAATCAGTGTTACGCTCACTACACCAATCATTAATATAAATTCGTCTTAGAACCCTAAAGTCAGCTGGTCTGACACAATTGGGAACCACTTTTATATTAAGCCAAGCTTGGATTTTATTCTTTAAGGCCTCCCTTGTCTCGTGATTGGTTGGTTTTGCTACATTAGTTATTATGAAGTTTCTAGAATCAAGAACAAAGCTGCTCAGGGAGGAGTCGCTAATTTTTGGCATTTCACATTTTTTCAGACGAAGATCCCTAGGGGGTGTATAAGTCACTAGTTCCACTGGTCTGATAGCCAATGAGGCTCCCTTTAGTGGGGCTTTAGGGCCAGGAATGATGGTGGCAGGTATTCCCTTCTTCTGTGCAGACAATGTCAAGAGCGTAACCATAGCAGGATCCGTTTGAGTTTCTTGATGGTGTTCTGTATGGCCGAGAGGCTTTTCTGTCCTGATATCCTTGTTAGTTAGTGAAATGGGCCGTGGGAACTCAACTATCTCCCTCCCAATTACCTTGACCCAAGAGAGGAGATCCTCCATGTTGTGGCATTCCCCAAGGTCTTGCAGTAACTGGTTCTTGCAATCCGTCCAGTTCGAGGGAACAATAGGAGTAATTGTCCCACAACTGGGGCTCCCTTGATTCTTAATGCTTATTGGTTCGCTCGATGACACCAAAATAGAAGGTGCTTCGGAAGGGTGTGGTAATTCAGGAGAGGCACAAGATAGCAAGGGTATAATACTAGGAGTGGTGTTAATGGTACTATTAAACTGATGATTGTTACATAGTAGCTCCGAGAGGAGACTCTGTTCCTTTTGGAGCCTCTGACGTCATTCGATGTGTGGAAACAAATAATGAACATGAGGACAATGGGTAAGACAGATTACCTAATGCACCACAACAGTGGGAAACACATCAATGTAAGGTACCATCAGAAGTTTAAGTGGAGAGGAACTAAAGGGTATGTACCGTGCAGTTTTCAAATGGATGCACATTATGCATAGGGTGATCAGATGTTCCGGTTTTTCCTGAACTGTCCCAGAGTTGAACCCTCTGTCCTCCTGTACCGGGAGTTTTTATTTTTTTATTTAGAAACACTGGGCCTCATTATAACATTGCCGTTCCGGTAACAACGGTCCCGGTAAGCTTACTGGCACCGTTGTTACGGGACCGGCAAAGTACAAGTTTGCAGGAAGGATGTCCCGCCGCCTTCCAGGTCTGACCTGAACGGCACCCGCCTGCAGACTTTCACGGATGCACCGGCACTTTTGCACACAGTGCCGGTGCATCCGTCCTCCCCATTCACATTGGGTCCTATGGCACTCGAATGTGAATGGGGAGTCACTTTTCCCGGCTGTAACACCCTGGTGATTCCCCATTGCCAGGCGCCGTAAAAAACAACATCAGCCAAAAACTGCCATTTTTACCAGCTCCGCTACCGCCGGGGTCGTAATGGCCCCCACTGTTCTGGTTTTTGACAGCTGGAAAATTCCCCGGTCGACTGCAGGCAGAATTTCAATCTAGCAATTCAACATTTCTAAACCAATTTAACTTTATAACAGTTTCGAAATTGTACAATATCACTTAAGCCACATATCTGGCATCGCAGGGACGGCTCGAACACTTAACCTTTCAGGTAGCAGCAACATATTTTAACGATTATACCACTGACGTGTTGTCAAATGGATACATATAAAGAGCATAACTTTGGGTTTAGGTCTACTTAATCGAAAATGTTTCACCTTTTCCAATTTGAACAAATTTCATTTGGTCATTTTGTTGCTGGAAAATGTGGGGGGAGACACCCTGCACCTCCCCCCACCTTTCACCCACCTTAACCTATTCCCTTACCCCACCCAATATATTTATTTAATTATATTTGAGCGAAATTGCCCAAAAAAGGATCAAAAACATTTGGTCAAATTTAAAAGGTCCATTTCTTTTCGATCAAGTAAGCTAATACCAAACTTTGTTTTCTTTTATCAAGCTTGCATTCACAGCAAAATCCCACACAATTTACAAACAGAAGTGCTACAAATGGAAATGATTTGCTGTGGAGTGCCATACTGGGAGAAAGCGGGGAAGGGGGACATGGGCGAGGATTGGGTGATTAGAAATCCTACTTTTAGCTTTTAAAATAAAATCTGATTGTATTTCCGTTCAAATAACGTTTCACACATTTATAAAACATAATGCAAAATGTAAAATATCACATTCGTAAAGTACAATTCATAATATTAGTAATGCACATAATTCATCAAAACCTATAACAATGAAATAAATACTGCTTTGTTTAAACTGCCTTCTCAACACACAGTTTCCAATAGCACCACAATCCTATGCCAAAGTGTCTATTTCTAACCATGAGACAGTTTCTCCAAAAGGATCTCATCTTGATTTCATCTGTTTTGCTGACAAATTCTCCCAAGTAAAAACCATAAATGTTTCCAATTTACTGCAACTCGTCAAAATGTGTCTCAAGTTTATTTTGATATTTACATAATCGTCAACCCCTTTCCTCGCAGGCTTTCCCTGCACTGGGCCCTGTGACACTGAATGTAGGAAGTTGGTTAAAGTGGAGGAGCATAATAAACTACCTTAACGCCATGGATGGTGACCACAGGAGATACCTCTAGGGCTTCAAATAAGTAATTTGACACTGTACGTAATACCTATAGGTTTTCAATCCTGTTAAATGTTTGTGATTCTGGCCCCAAACCCAAACTTTCATTTTTTCAGTAAATTCCTTCTTTAATATAAACTCTTCCTTTTCCCATTCTGGTATGATATGATCATTCATTTATAGCACACCTGTACATATGTGTTTCTAGCCGCGTCAAGACAAGGGAGAGTACGAAGGGAGGACAAGACAAACGATCTTGCTAGGCCTTGTGTCATTCAGATCGTGCATGTGCGGTAATGGGAAGTGCAGGGGAAGGGGAACAGGGGAAGTTCAAGGGGGGAGTGCAATCAGGGCAGCATTGCTCTGAGTAAATGCAGCCAGGCCAGCGTGGCTCTGGGTAAGTGCAAGGAGGTGGTGGATGGTTGAGGTTACCGTTAAAGCCCCTAGTGCGTGACAGGCCTGGAGACAGTGTGGGGAGACCGGTTAAGAAGAGCCAGGTACTCAGTGAAACTATGCGGGTAAGCAAGCAACCAGTCGGTGCAGCAGACATGTAGGTCAGTAGCAGAGGGACAGAGAGAAAGCAGTGGAGAAAAGGAAGGTTTTGTGCTGCTTCCGGAACTTCAGGTGGTCCGGCTCAAGTTCGAGAGGGGCAGGGAGGACGTTCCAGACGGAGGCACATGCAGAGGAAAGTGATCTGCCCCCTACTCTCTGCCTGGAGAAGCATCTGACCCTAAGAGAGTTGGAGGCAGCAGAGCGAAGGGCTCGAGAAGGAAGGTATTTAGGAAGAGAGAAATGTAGCATCAGCTCCGGCCCCAGAAAGCCTTGTGGACGATGCAGAGGGTCTTGTACCTGATCCTTGCAGCCACCGGGAGACAGTGAAGAGATTTCAGGGCTGGAGAGATATGGTCCCTGGGCTTGAGGCCAAGGACAAGTCTTGCAGTCTTTCTCTGGATTAGTTGCAGAGGGCGGAGAGTAGAGGAAGGCAGATTGAGAATTGGTTATTACTAATTATGAAGTAATCCAATATGGCCAATCCACAGGAACCCTTCCAGATATATTTCCCATTTGAATTCCCCTTTACGCTACTGTTACCATTAACCATAGTCATTCCCCATTACTCCACGGATTGTAACCAGAATCTACCTTGTTGGCTGAGTGCCTTTGCAAAAATATTGCTCACACAGTGATTTCCAGTATTGACTGAAAGCTGTATTTCAATGCAGTGGGCATTAATACCCCCTCCAATAAGGATCATTGATTCACTAGCTTGCATACGCCATTCAGCCATAACGCCACAAATAGTGTCACGAATTTCAGTGCCAAGGCCCCCCCAGGGCTACATACACATAAAGTATAAGCAATTTAATACCTGAGAGTTGCACTTCTACTGCTACAATACTGGATTTTTTTTTTCATTTCCAGTCTTCTAGCATAGAATTAATTACTTACACCAATAATCAGCCCACCCTAGGCCCATTTACAGTCAACTCCTGATAAAATGCATAGACGTCCACCAATATTTCCTGGCACAGTCAAGTCTCTTGCAGCAAGAGGAACATCTCACAGCCAAACAGAATTTTATGGGCATGCGCTCCGTTGACAAAATGTCTATGTCCATGAGTGTTTCAGGAGACAATGTTAACATATCATGGCTCAGCGTTGCAATTTGAAATCATGAGCCCATCAACCATTGCCAGTCCTCAAGAGCTAACTTAAAGCACTCTACTACTTTTTCAATCATTGCCTTTCTGCCTTTGTCCTCAGTGATATAAATTATGTTCCTAGAGTCTTCAATTTCTACCAAATCTTTGCCCTGACAGTCTTTCCACCCACGTCCTTCATCTTTCCTCTTCCCATCCACTGGCCACTTGGCTGTGTTTAGGGGTTGGTTTATTCTTAATGACCTCAAAGTCATACCCCATTTTGTGCAGTCGTATAATCTCTACGGTATTATATGAGTGGCAATGGACATAGGCAGTCTGTTTAGAACCATCCTCTGGATGTTCAACAAAGTCCAGATCCCTGGACTCTGTAACACGCAGTTGTGGAATTAGGTTCATGACTTTCAAAATGGCCGACCCATTTCACACGTTTCTGCAGCACTAGGAACAGATTAGGCATCATGAACACTTTGCTACGACCCAGGTAGGGATCAACCTTATTTTAATTCATATCAGGCATGGGGAGCTCCAAATTCTTATTTAAACTGATTCCAATTATCCTAGCCAAAGGGTCCACCACCCATTCCAATAGACACTTCAGCCAAACTATCAGTGCTTTCACCATAACTGTCTTCTTTTAACTCCTCAACTTTGGATGCATTGCTAGAATTCTGCGGTTGCATAAACCAACTTGTTTAAGTTCTGCAATATTTGGAGGCTCTTTTCCTTTTTCTGCTTGCACGGGTTTCTTGCATTTTTAGTTACCCAACGCTGCTCACCTCTATCCCTGCCTTTTGTTGGGTTAGTCCATCAGACGGTTTATCCAGGATAGATTTTCATTTCAACACTGCCTCTGTTTTTTTCCACCTTTTTTCCTTTCTCGTTAGATAAATGCTGTCGTTACTATCATTTAAGTTTGCACGCTCCCAATAACACTTGCACGTTTTGCTCATTTGACTAATCCAGCTGTATTAGTTCTTCCCTCAGTGTCTCCTATCTTTCTGTCAGTTTGCCTTCCTCTGAGGTGTTAGTTAGATTAGGATGCCAGTTCTCAATACGTGCTAGGGTCGCTCCCTGCAAATACATGTCCTCATGCTCCTTTCTGCATAGTTTTAGCAACACTTTTATGGCGAACTGTTTTGCCTCGAGTGTCAGATTTTCAATGCATGTAGCCTTGCTGCTGTCCATTACGCAGACTTCTTGGTTGTCCTCATGAAACATCACAGAGGAAGCCAACAGTCGAGTGGTGGTTGAAATCACGAGAGCCATCCAAACCATCTCCTCTACTAACCAGAGTGCTCTCCACTGGATCTATGTGATCACTGCGCCGCCCGCAACTGCGATACCAAAAATGCTGACGGCAGTTACGGCGCGGCGCAGTGATCATGTGGATCACTGTGCCCGCTTCCCCTGGCCTGCATTACCCCTCCTAACCCCCCACCCCACTTACCTTTAGGGCGGCACACTTCTGCGTGTGCTGCCCGTACTCTGTGATCCCTGCGGTGTCAGCTCTTCCCACTAACGTGAGTTGGAGCTGACGCTGCAGGGTGCTTTTATTTATTTTTGTACGTGTCCCCCGCTTTCCGAAATGGTAAGCAGGGGACACCCCTGCAACTCCCTACCCCCATTACTGCACCCAGGAAGAGCGGAGGACACCCCTGCAACCCCTGCTCTGCTTGGGCGCAGTAAATGTCACCCTCATTTTGTACGCCACCAAAGTCGCAGTGACGGTGGGGGCGCACAAATGAGGGTGACATTTTTGTACGATACCCTCTCCACTGTCTCCTGGGAATGACCATTGAAGCTCTTGTGGAGTAAATAACAGAGTTCAAGCAAGAAGTTGTTGTTATCAGTCTCTGTAAGTCTAGATTGGTTTCGGCTATTTCCTTCACTGATGGTTAGTGGCACAGATTCAGCAGGTAGTGCATGCATAAAGAAAACTGGTCATTTTTCCCCTTTGCTCCTTTCCCACCTGCACATCAGTTTCATCAACAGGCAACCGTTCCCCAACTTTAGCTGGCTCAGTGGGTTTATTAGAATTGATCTTTCCCTTGGGTTTTGATCGCAGGTTAAAGTTTTCCTGCCTTGACTTAGAGCGTACTGGCATGTTATTATTTTGCCTTTACTTCATTTCCCACGGTAGAGTATAGCACTCGAAATGTCGGTATGCTGTTCTCTACTGTTTACGCACAATTATTTTCTTACCGAGCAGCATTGCACAGTTCTTTTCTTACCAGGCCGCGTCGCAGCCCAACAGCCAAACAGTCAAAGAGTGCACGCATGATATGATAGATTATTGGTAACATGCTTAATACCCAGAGGTTTCTAAGCGTGCACCAGGGGATCGAACCTGTGGTGCTCCATGTCGTCTTGCTTCCAAAGCGAGCATGTTGCCCCTGAGCTATCTTCCCGAGAGCATGGCCCACAGTCTTTATAGTGGTGTCAGGAGTTGTAGGATTTCAATTTCCTGAGGCGGGGAAATCAGGTACAGCCAAACAGCGAGGACACTTGTGAAAGACACTTTGGGCTGAACTGCACAAAATACCCAGACTCGCCATTAGTGGAAAAGGTCACTTTAATGTGACAGGCCATGGCTTACAAACTACGTTAACCTGTCCCCTTGGCCTTACAGGCTAAACAAAATGCTACACATGTAGGTAAACCAACTTCCATCCCCCATTCCCTCCCTTCAAATATTCCTTCCCCCTTCAACTCATCTTTCCAAACTTTATTAATGCCCTCCCCCCTAGCCACTGCCTGTCTTTCTTCCACCTCTTCCCCTCTCTCGTAACCCGGGTCTAGTCTGTCCATCCAAACAGCACTAACCACCCTCCTTACTGCAATAATAATACTTCGGCTTCAACCAACCATCATTTAACCAACTGTGCCCCTGGCACCAGAGAAACCCTCCCCAGAGGTGTTCTTTTTGCCCCATCCCCCTATTATCTTCGTATTTAAATCTCTGTTGAACTGTTCCATCACTTTCCTCTTTTTTTAAATATTGCCCCACCCAACAACCTTACTCCTAGACATAAAATCCCCAAACTCAGAGAACCGTTCCTCATTTCCTCCTCTTCCGTAATTTGATATATGGTATGGTATGATATGGC
The DNA here is from genome assembly GCF_040938575.1 of Ambystoma mexicanum. NCBI lineage: Eukaryota > Metazoa > Chordata > Amphibia > Caudata > Ambystomatidae > Ambystoma > Ambystoma mexicanum. Next base: position 1,126,597,762 of record NC_090922.1, on the reverse strand, counting down.
ATTTATAACGTGCCTGTACACAAGTGTACCCTCCTTTTAACTCCAACACTACCCCTTCAAATTGCTCGCAATGCCACCATAGCATTTCTCTGCCCTTTATTCTACCGCTAGAGACCCTACCGAAACCCATCATAGAAGGCTAAACCCCTTTCCGTAACTTCATAACTAAAATTGACCTCCACTGTCATGGCCACCTTACTTCTCTACACAATCATAAGAGCAATCATCTCCTTCTATCCCCATTAACAAAAATTAACCTGGGAAAAAACACCATACCTAAACTGCACTAAAACCTTTATACCCCTACATTAATAGACACCCCTCATACATTAACCGGTCCCTTATTTTCTTCAAAACAACCACCTCCTCCTGCATCTGTGAAAAAAAAGACAAATTAAGCACCACACGTAATTGTACTCAAGCAACCTTACTGCACTCCATTACTCCTCCTCTATCATGCCTAACGCTTGTCACCATAAACCTTGCATTACCTTTTGCCCCCAATTTTTCCTTGAACTTCAGAACCATGCTCCTCCTCCTTGCTCACTAAATCCCCTTTCTGGCAAATAACCCACCCATCCCCAAGTAAAATGTCCTGTGTTGCTCATACTCTCATAACCCAACCCCTTAGCACCTTTTTCTGGTGTCCTATTCTCCCACCTGACCTGATAACCAAAACCAATTCTTATTCTTTACATGCCGGCCCAATGTTCTGTTTCATAACAGGGACCCACTGTCCCTCCCTTCCCCATTTAAGCCAAATAACTTATTTTCTCTTCTTAATTATTGTTTATTTATTTCATTATTCATTATTTATTATTTATCATACCAACTTCTCTGTCCTAAATCAGTGTACTCTACCTTAGCACCCTTATTATGCACCACACCCTTGGATCCATCGCTTTGTTCGTCCCACCTCATCCAACCTCTCCCCCTCTAACCTGGTAAACACCCCTCCCGGTTTTTACCCCCGGGTTTTCCCATTTGCGCCCCCCGCAAACACTTCCTCAGAGCCATAGTAGGTTGTTGCCCTTTTACCTAATTTTCTTTTTTTAATGTATTATTTATTTATTATTTTTAGAGCCACACCCTCTTTCCCTTATTCCCCATGCTCATGTACTCTTTGCTCCCTGATACCACCTGCCCACCAGCCCTCTGATGCCACCAACAAAGGTGTTTTGAAAGCCTGAGCCCACACTGATGTGGCCCTTATTGGTATTATTTTATTTTATTTATTTACTTTTCCTACCCACCAAGAGCCCTGGCCTGTGTGTTGTCAATGCATTAAGCAGTGCTTTAAGTGGGCCGGGGCCTGCCGGGGCCGGGCCCCGGCAGTCTCCAAAAAGTGAGGCTGAGCCGGGGCCCTGCCGGGGCCCCCCAGCCCCACCACGCCATGGCAGGACGCATTGTCCCGCCGCGACCGCAGCCGCAACGAGAGATGCGCCCGCCAGTTTAACGTCAGGCAAGCTGACAGAAGTGCCAGCCAGCCACAGCGTCGCTGTGACTGGCTGGCACTTCCGTCAGTCTCTGTAACTTTCTCTGATGACCCCTCATCTGAGGGGCCATCAGAGGAAGCTACAGTCCCTTAGTTCCCCTCGCCAGGTCACTGACCCTCAGCGTACCCGCGGGCTCCATGATCTAATATGTAGATTAGATCACGGAGCCGCGGGTTCGCAGAGAGTGAAAGACGCCTCGGGGTCAGTGCTCTGAGCAGAGATCACTGAGCCCGAGGCGCCTTTCTCCTTTGGCAAGGCTTTATAAAAGATGCCTTCAACTGTGTACGTTTAAGCCATCTTTTATACACGTAGAAATATTTCTATGTTTATAACAGATGGCTTGAATCGTACACAATTCAAAGCAACTTTTATAAAGCTTTGTCGACGGACAAAACCACCTTGGGTTTTGTCCGTCCTCAACGCTTTATAAAAGATGTCTACGTTTCAAGCCGTCTTTTATAAACATAGACATATGTTACAAATGTCTGTTTATAAAAGGTAGCTTGAATAGTACACAAACCATAGTAAGGTAAGCACACAAGTGTGCGTAACTTACTATGGTGTGTGCACTTTCAAGCCACCTTTTATAAACATAGAAATATGTAACATTGCTATGAATATAAAAGAAGGCTTGAAAAATGCACAAACCATAGTAGTACGCAAACAAATATATAAATGCTCAAATACATTTATATATTTGTTTGCGCACCTTACTATGATTTGTGCACTTTTAGGCCACGCCCACAATAAAGGCCACGCCTCCAAACGAGGGCCCCCCCTCAATTTCTTACCCCACTTAAAGCACTGGCATTAAGTATTACTGAGGACATCTCCCCGGTCTCCTCTATCAACCATATGCTCTACCCTCAAGGACCCCCAACTATTGCCGCAACTAACCCCTTTCCTTTCCCACATTCATCACTCTAACCGCAAACTGGCTTCCCTCCTCTGCCCTGCCAATCCATGTAATACCTTGTAACCCTAGACCAATCCCAACCTCATTTGGTTAGGGGCCAGCAAATTGAACAGCATCTCATGGCCATCAACCAACCAATGTGCTCTTGCATGGGTACTCCCCTGTACTCACCCCAACCATAAATATTGCTCCCCGCTCCTTACCCAGCACCCTTTCTTATTCTTCCCCCACTGCACCAGGGGCCGTACCTGCACCCTCCTTCCATCCAGTTTAATTCCTTCTCCCCCCCACGTAGTAACTCCCCCACCCTCCTCATTTGTCAATGCACCCCGTGTTCACCTTTGTAAATACTTGCTCACCTGCTCTCTGCTATGCACCACACCTGCTGTCCCCCCCATTGCACCAGTTCCCATACCCATGTCTTCTGTCATGCAGTTTAATTCCCTCTGTGCACTGCAGGCAGTGTCACCACATCCCTCCTTCTAGGCCAGTGCACCCCCATGCTCACCCTTACAAATGTTCCATATCATCGCTGTTCCTCCCGTTGCACCAGGGGCCGTCCGTGCACCCCCGTCCATGCAGCTCAATCCACACACCTGCTACTTCACGTAGCATCACTGCCCACTTTATCCCCTGGTGTGCCGCTCTGCTTCCGATCCTTTACCCAAGCTCACATCCTCTGATATAGCCCTTTTGCACCACACCATTTTTATTTATTTTTATAAATACTTTAAACCTTTCCCTTCTTTCCATTTTACCTTTCCTCCTCTTTTTATTTATTTTTTACGCCATCCTCTTCATCCCTGTGCCAAGAATGTATAACTCCACACTGCTACAATGTTCGTCCCCTCCCATTCAACTCTCCTTCTCCCTATCCAAACTTTTCCAGCAAATTGACATTCTCTCCCTCCTCGATCATCCGAGTTCCCCATTAGTCTAAAGTGCTTTGTTGAGCTGTATTCTATCTCCACATCGCTACAATGTTCATCCACTCCCATTCAACTCTCCTTCTCCCTATCCCAACTTTTCCAGTAAATTAACATTCTCTTCCTCCTCGATCATCCGAGTACCCCATTAGTCTAAAGTGGTTTGCTGACCTGTATTCACCCATCTCACTTGTCAACAAATTCAACTGTCACTGAACCACACTTCCCCATAAACCAACAAAACTAACTGAGGTACGACAAAATGATTACTGTGTCGCAGTTCACGCAAACCCAACAACTTCTCGACCCAATATGCTTATCCCCACTATTCCTTCTTGTAGCAACCCTTTCCACCCTGTCACTGCTACCCTCCCGCTGCAACCCCTCCCCCAAAGATTGCTGGTTGCCTTCTACCTCCTGTCTCCCCCTCTTAACCCTGTCCCGGATGTGGCTACCAATAACTGAACCATACAAAGGCACGGGGTGGGCCTGCAGTATCAACAAGCTCCTAAACCACAAGGCCCAGAGGGGCCGTACAACCACAACACCACTGATCCTTGCCCTATGCCGGACCTGGGACCGATAACTCATGCCTGTTAATACTAGAGTAGGCCACCCCGTATTTTACCTTAAGTACTGCAGGCTTCTCTCACTTAATCAAGCACCCCTTACCTGATCACCAAATCCTTGCCCTCACATTAAAATACAACACAAAACTATCTTCACCTCCCCTCCTTCTCGATCCTTCCTTCTCGAGCCCTTCGCTCAGCCATCTCCAAACCTCCGATGGTCAGACACTTCACCAGGCAAAGAGTAGGGTGTAGATCTCCCTCACTTGCAGGTTGCTCCTTCTGCAATGAAATCCCTGCCCCTCTCAAACTTGTGTTGGACCATCTGAAGTTCTGTAAGGATCACAAGACATTCCTCTTCTCTTCTGCTTTCTCACCAACATGTACACTGTGCTTACTGGCTACACTCAGTGTCTCACGGGTACCAGGCCCTCCTTTAACTCATAGCCCCTGCACGCCCTCCAAGCCTACCGTACACTAGGGGCTGTATCTGGAACCCTACAGTCCCATTCCTTCTTGCACTTAACCAGGGCCGCTTTGCCCTAGCTGCACTTACTAAACGCATTGCTTCTCTGATTGCACTTCCCCCTTTCCTCCCCCTGGCACTTCCCCTCCCCCTCTCCCTGGCACGTTGCAGCTCACCTTGCGCGATCTGAATGACACAAGTCTTAGAAAGATCGTTGTTTTGTTCTCCCTTTGTGTTCCTTCCCTTGCCTTGTCCCCCCTAGAAACACTTGTGTACATGAGTGTTATAAATGACTTACTATATCATATCCTCCTCCTCTGCCCCCGGCTCATCCCAACTGTCCCAGTCTTCAACCACCTCATCCCTTTCAATCCACCTTCCTGGCCCTCAAGTTCCCCAATGCCATTTATTTTATTAATATTACCCGCCCAACCCTGTTCCAACCTGGGATATCCACTTTTCTTTCATAATTAATATTTATTTTCCTTTATTTTTCAAATGTTTATTATATTTATCTAAACAAATCCTTTACCCACCAAATGCACCTCCAACATCCTTCACCACCAACCTTACCCCTACCATCCCAAAACACCAATGCACCTTCAGTTCAAATCTCTGCTCACCTCATCGTCCAAACCATCGCTGCTGCACCGCCTCTGGGGGGTGCCATCCAAATCTCTCCCCACTAATTTTGAACTCCATCACTGCTGCACTGCCGCTGGGGAGGAGCCGTCCAACATCTCTGCCCACTCTCTGCAGGTGACAGCATTCCAGCCATCTCCCTACACCGAGATATCCGGCCCAGGGACATACTATTCTGCTTCTGCTCCTGTTGTAGGGGGGCCGCCCTAGCCCCTCCCCCTGCTGTTGCTTACTGGGATGATGGTGCCCCCCCCAGCATCCCACACATGGAACCTTCTGACCACCTGCCAGGGGCACTGCCCATTATTCCTGTGGTCCTTCTCAGATGGTACCCACCCTGGCCTACCCCACAAGCTGCCCCATCACCCACTCCTATCCCCACTCTGGTCCTACCCCTCCTACTAAATCGAGGTCCCTAGGATAAAGGGTCGCAACCTAGCACCCCAGATGCCCCACCCCGCTGGATGAGCCCCCAACAGCCCCTTGGAAACCCTGACACCTGTGGCACCCACCCAAAAGCCCATTCAGGGCGAGGGCAGTATTAGAGGCGACCAGGTCCACAGTGGACCAAACGTGGTAAACGAACACCCATCGGGGTTAATGAACTAGCCAAAAGCGTAAATGCCTTCATTTTTTTTAAACTGCATTACTTAAATGTTAAAACTCCTAATTGTTAGAACCTGCACTATATATATATATATATATATATATATATATATATATATATATATATATATATATATATATATAGATCACTATGATCAACAGAGACATTGTGGGCGTTATAGTATGATGTAGACTCAATAGTGTAATGCATCCACAAACTTATTGCCATATTTACTATGTGCATAGGAAACCAGGCTATGATGGGCGACGTGTTGAGCATCTCATTTGCAAAGTGAGGCAACCTAGTCCTCTTTCTACCTTGAACCTCTGTTTTTTTAAATGAACATCTGAGAGGAGGCACTCTGTTGTGAACAAGCGGCAAGTAAGCCGTGAAACGCGTAAATGCCTCAGCAAAATTGTTTACTACACCTTGGTAGGACAGTATTATGATGGTTTCTTTTTCAAATGTGTGTGCCGTGATTTCCCTGATTGTTAGTTAATAAAGGAAGAAATGGATGTAGTAAGAAATGCGAATCCGGATCGTTTATGATGATCGCTACGGAGAGTGCTGCTCACCTTTGTCTGAATGAAGAAGTCAGTCATTTTTTATTCCTAGGCAATTTAAATAGTAATTGGGGTTAGTACCTCACAGCAGTTCTCAAGTGTGTGGTTTCAGGCGTGAAGGATAGTCCCTCTACCCCAGGCCCACAGCAGGCGTGAAGGATAGTCCCTCTACCCCACGCCCACAGCAGGCGTGAAGGATAGTCCCTCTAACCCAGCCCCACAGCAAGCGTGAAGGATAGTCCCTCTGCCCCAGCCCCACAGCAGGCGTGAAGGATAGTCCATCTACCCCAGGCCCACAGCAGGCGTGAAGGATAGTCCCTCTACCCCAGGCCCACAGCAGGCGTGAAGGATAGTCCCAGCCCCACAGCAAGCGTGAAGGATAGTCCCTCTGCCCCAGCCCCACAGCAGGCGTGAAGGATAGTCCATCTAACCCAGGCCCACAGCAGGCGTGAAGGATAGTCCCTCTAACCCAGCCCCACAGCAGGCGTGAAGGATAGTCCCTCTGCCCCAGCCCCACAGCAGGCATGAAGGATAATCCCTCTAACCCAGCCCCACAGCAGGCGTGAAGGATAGTGCCTCTGCCCCAGCCCCACAGCAGGCGTGAAGGATAATCCCTCTACCCCAGCCCCACAGCAGGCGTGAAGGATAGTCCCTCTACCCCAGCCCCACAGCAGGCGTGAAGGATAGTCCCTCTACCCCAGCCCACTGGCCTGTTCACAGATAGACAGGTGACAACAGCAGCTGGAGACACGGCGAGACGCACACCATATTGCCACCTGGCGGCAACCACTGAGCACTGCACCTGGCTCACAAAACCTGGAGCCCTAAACCGCTACACAGCTCCTGACAAAAACCCCAAGACCCCCCCACACGCCGAGGAAACACACAGTAAGCCACCCCCTATACTAAAAAGGAGGTCCCAGCGGTGGTGGGATGCACAACGCCTTTCCCCTTTTTCACATAGCTATTTATCTCCTGTCACTTGGAAAAACTGTTGGTGCTAATTAAAAAAAAAGGCTTCCCGCCCCTGGGTAACGGAACACTGTTAACTGCCAAATGTTCCTGAACCTTCGTCGGCTCCCAAATAAATACCTAAGGGGGCAATCTATCCACGGCCTGGCTCCCTGGTCAGGTGCAGCGTCCAAAATCTCCCCGGGGAGCAACGCATACTGCGTGCTCACCAGAGTCCCCACTGATCCAAGCATGTGAGCGCTTGTATTCGATTCTGTTTTTTTTTTAAAAAATGGGTCACCCTAGTTATACATGACAGAGCAGGTGAAAAATACCAAGACCCCTCTCTGATATATCTCCTCATGATCTCTGGCAGTGAGCACAGCTTGCTCTAGTGAGACCGTAAGAGAATCGACAAAGCCAATAGGTCTGACTTTGTAGCTTGATCTTGGAGGATGTAATTCTTTACATTCACCACATTCCTGCTCTACATACCAGTCACCTGCCAGGACTCAATTATCTAACTTTCCCTTGCCTGCTCCACCCCTTCACTCATGCCTGGCCAAGCATTGGTGGGTTTCAAGTATGCATCTCTTTCATTCCGCACACTGCTCTGAATATTCTGTCTCTCTCCCAGAGCACGGAGAATGCCATTTTTCTTGAAGTTCTCAGCCTGGTGGCCCTCTCACTCGCCTCCTCTATGCCGCTGCCAACCAGTCAGGGTAAAAAAACATCAGAGGTTTGCTACTAATTTCTCTTCCCAGAGCAAAGGAGATAGATCCAGGAAGATTCCTGGAAAGGGTATCAGCTCTTGCCGACTGGATGAGGATAGGCTGATATCCTCGAGTGCTGTTGGGCAAAGAGGTGAACGAAGTAGCCCAAACAAATGGAGGTGAATGTGCAATTAAAATGCAATTAAGATACCCTTGATGACATGCTCGATTTCCATCGGGATACACAGAAGAGCAATGCAAGCACCCTAGGCAGGCTGGACTAGTGTAAGTCAGAAGAAAGAAACCACTCCAGCCACCGGAAGTTCAATGAAATAATAAAATACTTGATTTCAGAAGGATTTCCTCCAGGCATAACTTACTTTTCAGAAGGTTTTTTTTTATTGTGTGTGTCTACTCATTCACTCCTTGATAAAAACAGGCTTGCTTCCATTGGATATTATTTAAGAATGAATAATGTGGGCCTTTAGAGGCTAGAATGTAATCTCCAGGGGGTTTGTTGAGGCATCTGATCTTTCCAAACCTGTGCATTTGGGTACCTAATGCTGGCCTTTCCTGTTCCCAATTCCTTTCACCTCCCTTCAGCTCCCCAGTGCCCAGTTCACCCGCACTGCTCTGAAGCATCTGATTGGAATGTAAAATCACACAAAACACCAAGTAAATGAATCAATATAAACAGGTGGGCTTGAGTTTTTTAAGGGAAAACACGACAGGTAGCACGCCTATATTTCATGCCTAAACATTCAATGTAATTAAGTATTTTTCAAGGTGTTTATACATGTATTCAAGCGTTCTTTTCAAGGATTCAAAACATGTACATATTTTATTCATTTGTTTCTCCTGAAAATGGTCTCCGTGTATTATTTTTCAGGCGCTTAATGATGTCGTCATTTCCTTTCAAACCTAGTGCATAGTATTCCATCTAAGGTAACAATTAAAGGAATGAGTATCTCCTACTGGCTGTAAAAGTTCACTGATAAACAGAACTTAATTCTGGAAGTGCTCTTGAAGGCATTTCAGAACAGGCAGGTACCAGTCAGTGGGAAGAAGCTACACTGTGCATTTCACATAACCTTACCATAAGGTAGTTCATAGCAAACAACCTCTTGCCAATAGAACACAATATCAAATGCATTCCCGTGGATTTTATTTTAATTATTTTTGTAATGATAAAAAGGCTATGAATTTTAAATGCAATCCTAATTGTGCTTATAAATGGCCACTTTAAGCATATGTATACCACGATAAGCACACATTAAGGGTAAATTGAACCTTAATTATCTAGTACATTTAATGTCCCAATTAAAACAGTACTAGAGCCATAAAAGTGACTTACCGCCCGAATTAACCCTGCCACAATTGCCTGATCTTCCTAAACATTCTTTGTGGGCTCCAGTGCCACATTTTGCACACAAATAGCCTTGATAAAATGTTCCCCTAAAAGTACAAATAGAAAAATTGATGTTAAATCTATCAGATAACACATGTACAAGCTTGCAATATGACGTAGATGTGACCTGGGACCTTAGGTTATTACGTGCTGAGTGCCTTTTGATAATAACACATTTCAACCATTCACACATTATGCAATACCAAAAAACAACTGTTAGGGATACAGGAATACACACATACCATACGAATATATAGATAAATGTTATACTTCATTAAAAAATAATAAGCAAGCAAGTACTAGGAACGAAATTATTAATGTTATTCTCACTTTCTTGAAGCAGGTTCAGCACAAAAGGCACTTTATGTAGGAAGTGAATTCATCTAACTTTGAGACCCCGGTTAAATGTCTCAGTTTACTGTGAAAGAACCAGTCACTCAAAGGACAGTCTAGTCATTATATGCATGAAAAGGCAGTCACCAGTCCTTTACTCTCTGCCAGATTTGGCATCAAAGATGAGCTTGGTTGGGGAAGGGCACTGGTATGGGGAGATCATATTATAGCCTTATGGACATAGGGAAGGGACATTATACGTGGTATAATGACCGCACCCAAAGTTATGGCATGAGAAGCCACAGCAGGCTATACATTTGCAAAGGGTCATAATTCCAAGTGAGAAGACCCCCTCCCAAAGTATCTAATCCTATTTGCACTTCATGTTAATAGCAGGATGGCTTTGGGGAGGTTAGGACCAAGTTAAATAGGCTAGTTTGATGAGGAGTAATACACATAACATGTTAGTAAACTAAATGTGGTTTTACTCTGTAGTTGTCATTATAAGGTAAGTATTTGAAATTATTGCCTTTGTTGAAATTGAACAGTTTTTAAAATGAGCAACGTTAGCCGAAACGCAAAAGTAAACCTTTTCTGTACGAAAGTGAAAGCATTTTTCCATATTTTAACTTTTACTGAGGTGCGCTAAATTGGGTTGATTGTCATGTTGAAGGTTCAGTGAAAAAAGATCTTTACAGAGAGGGAGTGCTTGGTGAAATAAATGGTGCTTGCTGTTTCTTAAAGTCAGATAAATGCTGTTTGTGATTTCCTTTTCCATAAGTCAGAATTGTTGGAATGCAGTCAATACCACTCCAATAGTTCCTGACTGTATTCCGAGGATTCTGATTGGATGAGAAGAGGATATTTTTTAAACCCAAAAGCGACTCCATCTTGCTCTTTGTTTTCAGTTTCACTTACTCCTTTCTTTTTTCTCTGTGCATCGCCCCCAAGCACAGCAGGATAAATTAGCACAACGAAAAAGTGACTCATGGGGAAACTTACAGATGCCCTATGAAGTCAACCTAACAATGTTGCGAAAATAAGTGCACATGTGTACCATTCAATGACCACAATCAACATAACAATGAAAATAAAGCTATACAATTGCCGTGACGCAATCCCTCCGGAGCAAGTGTCACAGCATGGCAAACCAGCAGTTCCTGCGCAATAGAGGTCAAGAGGAGGCAACAGGCACCCACTATGTGAAGGTCCACTGCAAGCGCAGTAGGCATGATATGTGTTGTAACCTGGGGGGCACCGTGGTGGAGTGTGGGCCCCCCCTGGGTCTGGGCACCAGCGCGCGTATGCGGCGCGCAAGAACACACACCGGAGACGTCTGCCTGTTCCGGCGCTCCGGCGCGAACTGCCGCGGGCGCCGCCTTTATTAACTGCCGCGCATGCGCCGGCCCGCTGGGCCGCGCATGCGTGCTTCGTGTACCACGTACACAACATCCCTCCTTTTCCCCCTCAAACAACAAACACATTAAACATGGGGAGCCAACATGGCTCAAAACAACTTATACTTAACAGACTTAGTTACTCAGGCTGCCGAGTCCATGATGAAATCTTGGAATCTTTGTCGGGGGCGGCGCCCTTCCCTGCGCGGGTACCTGGGCGAGCTCCTCTCGAGGTTCTCTGGCCTCCCAGGATCTTCGGGCGGTTCAACGCCTTCCGGCGGCGCCTCTGCCGCTAGTCCTTGGTCAGGATCGGGTTCTTCCTCCGCTGCCACGGGTCCTATGCGCTTGAAGAAGGACACATTTCTGGTCACCGTCCCTCGCGCATTCGCAGCCGTGACCATGGAGCCTTTGACGTGAGTTACTCCCATTGGTTGGGTTTCGTAAGTCATTGAGAGTTTTCCTTCCGGTTTCCTGTTCCGGACAAGGACGGTGTCTCCCACTGCTATCTCTTTATCCGGCAGCCACCGCCTTGTTGTCTCGCTCTCGTTCCTCGCGGCTCTGTCTGCTGCCACCTGTGTGTCATCGATCATTCCTGGGCGTCGCTCTCCCGCTTCCGGTATCAGCCCTCTGGGTATTCGCCTGAACAGCGCCTCGGCGGGTGCGATTCCGGTGGACCGATGTGGGGTGGACCGGTACTCCCGGAGAAAGTCGATTAAGTTGTGGCGCAGGTCCTCCCCTCCATTGACAGAGATACGAAAAATTTTGTTGAGCGTCCGCATGAAACGCTCAACCTCTCCATTGGCCCTTGGCCACAGCGGGGTCACCCTTCGGTGCTTGATGCCTCGTTCCGCACAGTATCTGGCAAACCGCTGCCCTTGGAACGGCGCTCCATTGTCTGAGCAGATCTCAAGTGGGAAACCATGGGTGGCGAAGATTTTGTCCATGGCCAGGATGGTGTGATCGCTGGCGGTGGATTCCACAAGTTCCACTTCCGGGTACCTCGACCACTGGTCTGTGACTACCAAGAAATATAGACCTCTTCCGGTCGAGCCGAAATCTGCGTGCACTGTTCCCCATGGCACGTCGCTCCGTTCCATGGCATGAATGGGCGGACCCTTTTCCGCAGGACTCGTGGCCTGGCAGGGGATGCAGGTCCTCACGAATTAGGCCACCCTGTGTTCCAGATCGGGGACCCAGACCTTCAGCCTAAGGCGCGCCTTCATCCTCGCCATGCCTTGGTGCCCTGTGTGGGCCAGCTGGAGGACTCTCATGACCAGTCACCTGGGGATCACGATCTGGTCCCCACGCAGCAGCAGGCCGTCCGTGGACACCGAGAGCTTGTGTCGAGCTTTCCACAGCAGTTGTAGGTCCCTTTGTACCTCTGGGTTTCTTTCTGCATTGTTTAGGAGGACGTCCCGCCACTCCCCTGTGGCCACCGCCTTTTTCACTCTTAGGAATGCCTCGTCAGAGTTCGAGTCGTCCGCAATGTCCTCTCTTGACAGGGCCACTGGCAGGGCTGATTCAACGACGAGATGCACAGCGTCCCCAGCGTCTGACACCTCTACAGGACTCTGGGCGTTCCTCGTGCCTGGGTGGCGAGACAGGTAGTCAGCGGGGTTATGAGTGCCTGGGCGGTATACCAGCTTGATGCCGTATTCGATGAGGGACAGCATCCATCTTTCGATACGGGGAGGCGGCTTGGAAGATGTTCCAGACAGGATAGGAATCAGGGGTTTATGATCCGTAACCACGACGACGGGTTTGCCGAGGATGTAGATTCTGAAGTGTTTGCACCCCCACAGGATGGCAAGGGCCTTTCTTTCAATCTGGGAATACCGCCTTTCCGTGTCGGTGAGGGCTTTGCTGGCGTATGCTATGGGTCTCATGGCCCCTAGTTCGTCTGCCTGCATGAGGACTGCCCCCAGTCCCACTGGGCTGGCATCGACCACAATCTCTGATTCCCGGCTGGGGTTGAAGTAGGCCATTGTCTCCTGCTCTAACAGGGCTTCTTTGATGGCATTGAAGGATCTTTGTTCAGTCACCGTCCACTGCCAAGCTACGTCATTTCTCGTAAGTGCCCTCAGTGGTTCTGACAGGGAGGCCAGGTCTTTGATGAATCGGCCGCAGTAGTTGACCATCCCCAAGAAGCTCCGAACCTCCGCCGGTGATGTGGGTGGAGGCGCATCTCTTATGTCTTTCACTTTTCCAGGGTCCGGGGATATGCCTCCCGCATGGAAGGTGAACCCGAAGAATTCCAGCCGGTCTTTGAGGAATTCGCACTTTTCTTGGTGCAGGGTTAGGCCTACCGCCTGTAGTCTCTCAAACGTGCACTCTAGCCGTTTAAGGTGTTCACTTTCCGACCTGGCGAAGACCAAGATGTCGTCGGACATGTTGATGACACCCTTCAGACCGGACAAGGCTCCTCTGATGGCATTCTGGAAGACCTCAGCCGCGGACGAGATCCCAAAGTTAAGTCTCTTGTACTGGTACAACCCTTCGTGCGTAGTGAACGTCGTAATGTACCTCGACTCGGGGTGCAGTTCCAACTGGTGGTACCCAGACCGGAGGTCCAGTTTGGAGAAGACTTTGGCGCCTTGAAGTTCTCCGACGATGTCATCTAGAGTGGGTGTGAGGTGACGCTCCCTTTTGATGGCGGCATTTGGGAGCCTCATGTCCACGCAGATGCGTACTGCCCCCGGCTGTTTCGGCTTTGGGGCTACTACGATAGGCGAAACCCAAGGGGTGGGGCCTTCCACTCTTTCGATGATATCTCGGTCGACCGACTGTTGCAGCTCCTCCTATACTTGGGCCCTTAAGTGAAAAGGGATCCGGCGGTGTTTGAGGGCTGTCGGCCTCACGGACTTGTCGATTTGCAGGCGAATGGGCTCTGCGTTCAGTTTGCCAATGCCCTTGAAGAGAGTCTCAAACTTGTGTAGCATGCTTTTCAGATCGGCGTGGTATACCCCAAACGTGAAATGGACAATGTCGAGCGCTTCTGACGCCGCACAGCTCAACAAGGAATGTGGGCTAACGTTGGTGACGAAGAATCTTGCTTTGATGGTGTTTTGTCCATGAGAGACTGGGGCAACAAACACGCCTTGGATGGGTAAGGGTGTTTCCCCGCCGAATGCATATATTCTTGCCGTGGACGCTGACAGTTCCGGTGGGCCTGGCAGGGCCACATAATGTTTGGTGGCTAGCACGCAGACCGAAGCCCCAGTGTCGATGAGGATGGGGGTGGGAACGTCATCGATGTTGACAGTGCATGTGGGTTGGCGCCTCGTGCCGGGACCTTTCGCGATGCTGGAGATGAAGAAGACTTCTTCCTCCTCCTCTTCTTCTTCTGCGATATCTAGGTCCTGCAGGCCCTGATCGATCGAGGAGATGCCTCTCACTCTGCGAGCGCCTCCTCGTCCAACTCTCTCTGGTCCCCTTCCTGCTGCAACGGGGGAAGCAGCTCGGCACATCCTGGCATAGTGCCCCGGGGTGCCACACTGGGCGCATGTTCTCGACTTTGCCGGGCAGTCACCGCTGTGGAGGAGGTCATACCCACAGTACGGGCACGATGGGGCGTTGCCTGGTGTGGGTGTGGCATCGGGCCTTCTCGGCGCCCATCTTGACCTACCCGCAGCTGACCGTCTTACTGCAAATGCGTCCTCGTTATTCCCTGGTCGCGTGGCAGCGTCCATTTTCGCACCTCTGGCTTCCGCCAGCTCATGCGCTCTACCCAGGTCCAAAATTTGCTGGAGGGTCAGGCCAGGCTCTCTCAATACCTGCCTCCGAAGCTTTCCGGAGCTGCACCCCTGCAGTAGTTGGTTGCGGACCATTTCTTCCTCGTTGGCCCATCTGCAGGAGGTCGCCAGGTGTCTCAGGCGGGCGCAAAATTTGTCTAGGGGCTCGTCGTCCAATTGTCTCTCAGCGCCCATGACAAACCTGTCAAAATCCACGTTAGCCATGGGGAGAAAATGGTCTTTGAGTGCCTGCTTGACTGCGTCATACGTGACCACGGGGATGACGAGGGAGTCGTAGATCTTGTGGACTTCTGCGCCTGCCGAGTAGATCATGGTTGCGATTTTGGTGTCATCATCGTCCACCCCAGATGCCCTGAAGAACATATCTAGTCTTTTGACCCACAATAGCCACTTCGGGCCTAGCTTGGAAGGGGGCCAGTAGTATCGAATTCCGGCATGGGGGCTAGGGAGCTACGAGCTCTGCGAGGGATTGGGGCGGCGGCACCCTCATCGTCAGCTTCTTCCCCCATCTCGGCGCCACGTACTCACAGTTGGCTGTCTTGAGGGAAGGGTGGCTTGTCCTGGTCTCGTGGTAGGGTTGGGGTGTAAAACCAACTTCTTTCTTCTTAATTGCCACAGCCCTGCGCCTGCAGGACTGTGGGCTTTCCAAAAATTATTCTTCTGTGTTCTCCAACACCGCTGGCGGGTGGCGCACGAGCACCCAGTCGGGCCGCAACCACTGTCCCCACGTGTGAAGGGGAGCGAGTGAAAAGAAGATGGCCGCCGGTGCTCTGCGGGTCCGTAATACGGCAGACTTCCGTCTCTCCGAGGTAGTCGGGCACGGAAGCGAACCGTACCTCCTCGTCGCCAGTGTTGTAACCTGGGGGGCACCGTGGTGGAGTGTGGGCCCCCCCTGGGTCTGGGCACCAGCGCGCGTATGCGGCGCGCAAGAACACACACCGGAGACGTCTGCCTGTTCCGGCGCTCCGGCGCGAACTGCCGCGGGCGCCGCCTTTATTAACTGGCGCGCATGCGCCGGCCCGCTGGGCCGCGCATGCGCGCTTCGTGTACCACGTACACAACAATATGTGTGAGTAGTTCATCAGCCTATCCAGAGACACGGAGAAACAGTAAGCGCTACAAAGGACACCATGACACAATCATTGCTGACATCAGCAACTCTGGTTTAGCATACCCCACAACGGTCACAAAGAAGGGGTTTGCGTTGTACAAGCAAATGAGAGAAAGTGGCATTTTCTTATAAATTCATTTGTCATTAACATAGGATGCAGAATGCAGAGGCCATACTTCTGTATGTATGAGCACATCTCACCGGAACCAGCCTCATTGCACTGTCTGTCCACCGTGGGCTGAATCACTTTTAAATATGTGTGCCTTTATTTCATTTTCTGTAATCGTTCATGTATAACGAACGCGTATAATACCAGCGAGTTGTTTCTAAGCGCGGGATTCGAACCTGTGTTGCAGTACGTTGTCTGGCTTGCCAGTGAGTTTAAGATGGATTAATGACCATCGTCAATTCCGTGGCTCTCTTAAAACTCTCTTATTCTAGTTCTAGAGGTTCTTACCATACGCCAAGATGCCTCTTGGTGAATGTGCGCATTATAAGTACAAATAACATTACCATAAACGCGTTGCCCCTGAGCCATCCTTCTTCATAAAGCTCTGCATTCGAGCAACCCCTTTGTAATGCTTTCAGTCAGAATACAGCACTATCTCCCACCTAGGAATAGGAGGTCACTCCACCATATACAATGGCTGCCCCCGGATACAGGAAAGCAAGACTGGAAATTAAATGGGTTACCTGTTCGTTAAAATACTAATTAGCCCATCTCATTTTTACACAGAAACTGAAAACCTAGCTTTTCAAGAGCACGTGCCCTGTACAATGTGCTTTCGGTCTGAGAATTCAGAATATGTATTTGCTATTTCTCTATAGCCCCGTGATGTCTTAAAGTAAACACGCATGGTTTATTATCCCGCCCTCGGAAATAAATACCCAACTTTGTGCCAGCACAGAACATACATACATCCTCTATACTTTGGAGTCATGTCGATGAGGAACCAGGGGGTGGATGGGGGAGTTTCACCCTCCACTCACAAGGAGCGCAAAGAAACTGGTTGTCAATAAGTTTGTTGCAGGTGCCTGGATATCCCATGACAATCCCGTATCTATAATGCGTTGGTGCTACACGGAAAGCTTCTATAAGAGCCTGGCTATCAGTAATGTTTCATAATCTTAGGAAGAAGGCACAGGAGTTCCTGCTACAGGTCAGTCAAGGGTTATGACCACAGAGGAAAAACTGTACCCCATAGAAGGCGCTATTACATCAGACCTTCTAGTATGCTGCTGAGACAGGTGATGGCATTTAAAGGTGATCCTGAAGCATCTCCTCCATTGTTATGACCCTTCCAAGTGATAGCAGCAAGCGACCAATGCGTGACAATACAAGTATAAGCCCATCACGAGTGCTGAACTTCAAAGGAAATACAATCTCTATAGTCCCTCTTCTGACTATTTGCAGCATTAATGAGTCTTGGAGCGGCTATTCCCAAACAGACAACTCCAATAACAAGAATAGCCCCGTATACAAGAGAAGGAATGGGAGTAACATGACTGATATGAGTAGCTCATATCAGAAGTTAATCAACATGAAATGATCCTCGCTGCCCACCGTACAAGCGTGAATGAATTTATGAACCGAGTTGATTCATCCAACACACATAGTTCCTTATCAGGGAGCGTCAATATCTCCTGCCTAGAGCGAGGCCCCCTGGAAAGACTGACTCATGCCACCACTACTATAATCTTAGCAAGGATACGCAAGGCTGCAGCATCTGACAAGGCCACGCAAACTCAGGATCAGCTGAGAAGGCCAGGGCAATGACAAATGCCAGGCACTTGCACTACCCCGAGAATCTGATGGCCTTTTCCTGGATGTGGAGGCCCTGGAGCTTGTGTTTTAGGTCAGGAACCCAACATTTGACTTCGTTTTTAGAAAAGAACCTTCACGCTTGCTTTAAGTTAACCCTTTGATTGTAAGACTTTTTCCTAGAGAAAGTAGCATAGCACTTACCCTAGATCATGTAGGTGCCTCACGCTGCCTCAACCCTAAGACTCAGGAGGTAGAATATGGAATTCTCAATGCTTTACTGAGTCAGGATTGTAGCTTCTCCTCCTGTCTAAGGTTTTCTACCCGGCTATCAAGGTAGTTGCCAGGTTTCAGTAATTACCCCCCTCCTGCCAAGCATATATATCTAATCATGGAAATGTCTTCAGTTGGAGCTGGTGGCTTTGCAGCTGCTATAATATCTGGGCTAGAACCAGGGCATTCTATTAATCAGCTTTTTGTCTGAAGGCATATTTCCTGCCAGCCTTGGGGCAGAGTAGCCTGGCAGCCTTGCTCTTGTATACTTTTACTTCTAAGCTTTGCCGATTCTACAGTTTGGCTCACTTGACTCCGGAACCTCCTGTTTGGTATTATTCAAGCTAACTTGCCGATTTGGCTTCACTGAAGCAGTTTCCGCCTCTCCAGCTCCTTTGCTCTTCTTCCTCTCACTGTGTCATGTACCTCAGCATATATAGTTCAGTGATCAAAGCCAACCAGGCCCAAACACCCACTTATACAAAATGCCTTCCAAGGGTTGTTTATTAGTGTGTAAATACAAACGCAAAGGAATATGATGTTTCACATTAAAATGTCTCCCAAATCACATGCATATCATGCTCCCAAAGCCTATAATAGTGTGAAAGGTGTGCTAGAATAGAAGTGCAGTGTCCTCCATGGATCTTATGAGTTAATCAACACAAATAAGAATACATCATGGTCATTTTTAATTGTATCGGCAAGCTGCTTACAATACGAGGCAGACACTGGGTCTCATTAGTATTGTGGTGTGTTAAAAAAACGGTGGTAAAACAGAGGTAACTGTTACCACTGCATTTCAGCACTGCTGTACAACAACTTTGGCAGTGAGGTTGAGGATTTTCCTCTGGCTAAAAGATGGAGGAAAATCCACCACCTTACCGCCATAAAATCGTCATAATTGGTGGAATTACCGCCAGCGATAATTCTGGCAAAATCCCCATGGAGTCCTGCGGACTCCAATAAGTGGGGACTAACACCGCCTACTACCACTTGTAATTTTAACAGTGATTAAGCTGGACCAAATGGCAGTAACGGTAAATCCGTTTGGTGGTATTTTGGTGGATTTACTGCAGAAATATTGCCAAATTTGTAATGAAGCCCAGAATTGCCAAATATTTTAACATTGTGCGTCACCTCCATAGGGGCCACTGGCCACTCATCAGATCATCCAGGTGAGCACCCTAGCCCTTCAGACTATTGACTGCAGTAGTAGAGGAACTACCCTTAGCAAGTGGTCTCTGAGGGCCCCAGAGATCATGCAAACATTGCCCAAGACCCCAAAAAAGGTTTGTCAAGTTGCCCTGAATCTGCGACAAATAACAGTGTAGTAGCCATTGTAGTGGTATCATGTATAACTAGACCTCTGACACCAAGGAGATGCAGGAGGCCATATGACTCTGATGGCAGAGAAAGGCAACGGCTGTGACCTATCTCTGCAATCAGAAAGGTTTTAGCATCTGAATGGGGAGGTAAGGTCCTCCTGTGTCGTGTATTCAGAGTATCCCCCCTGAAGCAGGGCATCAAAGACAGCATTACATGGAATGTTTTGAAGTTGAGGGAAAACCTCAAGCAGTGCCGCAGATGAAGTGTGGTTTAAAACTGTCAGTACCTCCATAGAACATGCTGAAATGTGTCAGTTTTCCAGGTAGAGAAAGACGTGAATTTGTACACTCCTGGAGCAACCAGTCAAAACCTGGCAAAAGCCATCTGGGCTTAAGATATGGTCAAGGGCAGATCCAGAAACTGGTAATGGACATTGCCAATCACACAGTGAACATGACAGAAAATGCCATGAAGGTCCAGGGACACCAGCTAATCCAGAAGGTCTAGGGACTGCAGGATCTGGGCAAGAGTAATCATCTTGAACTGTTATGCCAGTTCACATTCAGCAGTGGGAGACTGAGGATGGGTCACAGACCCCTATCCTCCATTGGCAGAAAAGAAAATGGGTAGAGCATGCCCGCTCATCCCCCAAGATGGGCACAAGAGGTATTGTAGCCTTTGCCAGTAGTGAGGAGATTTAATCAAACCGGGGAGTGAAGAAAGTGATGCTTCGTTGAGGGGCAGTGGAGGAAAGGGAGGAGTTGACACTGTGAAATGACCAGTGGCAACGTAAATGGAACCCAAGACTGTTTTTCCTAAAGCAAAGTGATGCAGAAAAACTTTAAACTGGGCTGTTTCTTTTAATTATGACCAAATGTAGAAGGCCTCAAGTCTAAGTGAGAGGGGTGCCACGAAAATGAATTAGTTATGATTTCTGCCTCTTACTCGCTACCACAATAAGGGTGCACAGTGGGTGGGATGCAGGAAATCACCTGTGCACGTGAGAGATAGCACTCTACTTATTGAGCCTTTGAGTACATTCCACTCAAAGACTTGGTTTTTACCAATGTCAAGGAAAGCAGGGGAAGCATAATGCATCCCTTTTCCAAAAGTGTGGAGAAGCCTGAATCGGTCAAACATATAATCATGTTAACCTGACAACACAGATTATGTTATAGAAATTTTGAAATGATCCAGTGGTAGGATTTTGCCAAAAGTTCTAAATGACACACACATGGATTTCCTGATGCACATAATTATTCATTCAGTTTTTGTAATGTATTTATTTTCTCCAATACGTGTCTGTTATAAATATATATATATATATATATATATATATATATATATATATATATATATATATATATATATATATCTATGTCCCCCTTCCTAATCTATTTCATTTAATGCATAAAAACTGATAGGCCATCATTATATGCCTTTATTACCTTATAAGGTTATTAACATCTGTTTTATTTAAGATGCATCTTTAGAATGTAATTAGCAAGCTAAAATAACTTGTTATGATGCCATTACCGTGTATGGGTATAAACATTCAAAGTAACTGACAAATAAACATGTTGTTGTTCTATAAACTGTATGTATAAACAGATTATGATCTCAAGGAGTCTGTAAACTGTGTATTCAAGGTTTGTTCGATGACGTTTTAAAAAAATGTTTGCTCTTAGTTATCATTTCTTCTTGAATCTGCTTCTTGAATCTGGGGGCACCACATCTTATCCTTATCAATAACCTCCTGATATTTAGTATCGGGTTTCTCCAATTCCCTAAGAATTGCAAATATTTCCTTGGAGTCATATTGAGCATTTTCGATAGATCCTAATAGGATTATTCTTTGGCACTTATGACTGGAAGTTTGAATCTGTTTGCCGCTCCTAAAAAAATTATCCTGTCCTCTTCCTCTGACTCTGTCTCAGATTATATAATCATCAATAGAGATGCGTGGCAATCAAAATGTGTCAATGTTAACCTAAGGCCATCACATGTTAAGGCAAGTGCATATGGTGAGTCAGGAATTACAATATTGAGTTGGTTTCTTGCAATTTTAAAATGCAACTGTAAAGTTAGAAAAAACAAGGTGTATGTCTCTGACAAAGGCAGCTGCCTTCTGGGATGGCATCAGCAACATGATATGGGATTAACATTCAACCCAAAAATTCTGGGCTGTGTTTGCACCATATCAGGCCAATTGCAGAAGACAGCATAAAAGATGTGTTCAGAGAAGAACTTTGTTGCCTTAAAGGTGAATATCATAAAATAATATTTAAAAAAAGGTTCAATACATGTTATTGCAAAAGCAAGATGTGTTCCCATTGCTCAAAGAGAGGAGGTCACCAAAGAAATGAACAAATTAATAAAGAATGCGATCATTTAGCCAGTAGAGGCATCAGATGGTGCTCCCCAGTGGTAGAGGTGAGGAAACCAAATGGCAGTGCTTGCCTATGTGTAGACCTCAGGGCACTCAATAAATGTGTAGTGGTTGACCGTTTTCCCCTTCCAAACATTGGGAAATTGGTCAGCCTCACAGAAGGAGCAAAAGTATTTTCCACACTCGATCTGGCGTCAGATTTTGTTGCACCCCGAAGCCAAGAATCTCACCACCTTTGTTACACAAGATGGCAAATTTCAGTTCAATAGAATGCCTTTTGGGTTAATATCAGCTGCCACATTCTTCCAAAGAATGATGAATGAAATAATAGGTGACATTTCAGAAGTATTCCTTTACCCAGATTATATGTAAGGCATGGGGTCATCTACTAAAGACCATGATGCCAAATTCAAGGCACTGTTAAACAGGTTAAGTAATGCTAGGCTCATCCTTCAAAAGTCTAAATGTTTTTAAAAAGACCGAAATCGACGCATGGCTAGTACTCTTTAAAAAAGGATAAGGATTGCAATCAACCAGCTAGTTATCGTCCAATCAGCCTTATCAATACAGATAACAAGATCTTGGCCAAGGTTCTTGCTTTACGCCTAGGACAGTTCATGCCGGTCTTGATAGGGGAGGAACAATCTGGTTTCATGAAGGGTCGGCGTACGTCCAGCAATATCAGGAAATTGTTATTAACCATGGAAATGGCGGACAGACTGGTAGGTGATGCAGCCATCCTGTCCTTAGATGCTGAAAAGGCTTTTGACAGAGTTGATTGGAATTATTTATACTCGGTATTGAGGGAAATGAATCTGGGGGAGGATTTTATTTCCTGGGTAGCTCTTTTATATGCCAGTCCGACGGCTGACGTTAAGACTAATGGAGTGGTGTCGGAATCGTTTTGTTTGAAGCGAGGCACGAGGCAGGGTTGCCCTTTTTCTCCTCTGTTATTTATTTTGGCGATTGAACCCCTAGCTATTTACATAAAGAATGAACCGAATTTACAGGGCATTGAATGTTGGGGTATGGTGCAAAAGGCATGGCTTTATGCTGATGACCTCTTGTTGGTGTTGCAGAGTTTGGACACATCCCTGACATGTCTGATGAGGATTTTGTCGAATTTTCATGATTGTTCGGGATACAAGGTTAACCGCCAGAAGTCAGAAGTGTTGCCTCTGTCCAATAGATGTGATAAATCCCTGGTTGAGGGTCTGGGGTTTACTTGGTGTGATAGGCGCTTACGCTACCTAGGGGTATGGTTGACAGCTCCAGTCTCCCGTATGGTTGATGAAAACATGAGTGTGGTAGTACGAGATTGCAAATTGATTTTGGAAAGGTGGTCTTTACTTAATCTTTCACTATGGGGTAAAGTCAATGCCTTGAAAATGAATTTGGCTCCCAAGATTAACTTTATTACCAGCATGCTTCCACTGAGAATAAAGGGTAGTTATTGGAAAGATCTAGACCGCCTTATGCAAGAATTTTTATGGGACAGGAAGCCGCCCAGACTTAGTCTATGGAAATTGCAACGTCCAATTTATTTGGGTGGTCTAGGAGTTCCGAACTTTAAGGCCTACCATTTAGCATTTTCTGCTCATTCTTTTGTTCCGTTTTTGGATGGTAAACTGGACGGATGGGCGGTGGCAGAGTCGAATGCATATGGGCCATTGGGCCCGGAAGCACTGTTGACCACTAACTCAAAGATCACGGGGGGAAGTCTGTTAACCACGTCCTTTTTACGCAACTCTTGGATTGAGGTCTTGACTTTGATAGGGAGGGACGCTTTTAAGTGTAAGAATGCTTCTATATGGCTGAATCCTAGGATTAGAGATAACTCCAGGACAATTTTTTGGCCCGATTGGTTCCTAATGAATGTTAAAAAGGTCTCTGACTTGGGGAACGATGATCGGTGGCTGACTGCAGCTGAGCTGAGAGAGAGATGGAGTTTTGAGGACTTGTCGGACTCGGCTTATAGACGACTCAAGAGGTCTATCGGTGAGGTGGACTGGTCTGACTCCTTTGACTTGACTATTTTTCTGACGGATTCTAATGGACAGGGAGGTGGTTTAGCCAGTAGGTTATACAAACTTTTCATGTCGTATTTTCGGAACAATGACAATTTACGGGAGATCTGGAGTGAGAGGATTGGGTCTGATATTGATCTTGAGGCCTGGCAGAATATATGCGGGAATGTCTCATTGTGTTCACTGAATCTGGGCGAAAGGTCTAGACAAATTAAGATCCTGAACCGTGTGTATTGGTGTCCGGAAACGTTACATAAAAGGGGCATGACTGACAATGCTGACTGTTGGGGTTGTGCACAGGAAGTGGGAACATTGGAACACATGCTGTGGGCCTGCGAGAGGGTCAGGGCGTTCTGGATAGACATTTGTGATGTGTGTGTCAGAATTTTGGGTGAAGAGTGTGTCCTGGACTTTAAGACAATGATCCTAGGGGAGGATTCCGAGCTGGCTGATGTCAACTCTTCCCTTAAGAAATGGCTTTTCAGAGCAACCATTGTTGCTAAAAGGTTGATCCTTCGAGGATGGAAAGGTCAGGTCCGTCCGACATTTGAGGAATGGGTTCAAGAAATGCATAGCCTGTCTCGTACAGAAAAAATGATCTACAGATTGAAATGTAAGTTGTCCACATATGAAAAGATTTGGAACATGTTCAATGATTTTATTTGATCCATTTTTTTTTTATTATATTCCTTGTTGTTCCTCTGTACTTTAGTATTATTTTTGTATATACTTGTAAATAAATAAATAAAAAAAAAAAAAAAAAAAAGTCTAAATGTTGCTTGAGAGCACCACACATTGATTACCTTGGTCACCAATTGTCAAATAAAGGTGTATCCCCACAGAAGGATTATTGCCATCCATACTACAATCTCCTCCAACCAAAAACAGACAAGAGGTCATGTCATCTCTAGTTCTAGTACAATATTACCCAAAGTTCATAATAAACTTCTCAGATACATGTTTATATATTAGGAGTTTATGTGAGAAAGGCCAAAACTTTAATTGGAGCACTACATGTGAAAATGAATTCTCTGAGATAGAGAAGTCAATTGTCAATACCCACATTCTTTCACCGTTTGACAACAGCGAGGACAATTACATAATGACGGATGCAAGCCGCACAGGCCTGGGAGCCATACTCATGCAATCTGCCAAGCATAGTGACAAAATAATAGCATTTTCCTCTAGGACTCTCAAAGAAGTTGAACAAAGATATTTGGTTATCGAAAAAAAGAGGCCATATCAGTGACATGGGACATCAAACATGTCAAAACATTTCTATGGGGCAGAACATTTTCAATCATCACCAACCATAAATCACTTGTTGCACTATTTGTGTCAAAGGGGCTACATGGTGTCTGAAGAAGAATAATAATGAAGTGGGTGGCATCCATATAAGGTCATGATCTTATCATTAAATATGTTCCAGGTAAGGAAAATGTCATAGACTATCCTTCGAGATGTTCAGTTAACACGTGTGATGAGGATGATACAAGATGTTTTTTTGGGTGTGTAGAGAATCCATAACTCAGGATGAATGGGAACAGTGTTGTGATAATGACATTGAACTTCAAAAGGTAAACGAGTTTGTACTTAATGATTGGTCTGGGTGGACAACCGATTTGGGATTGGGGGCATTTCACAAAATTAGAAATGAACTGGGCATAGAAGACTTATATGTGGTGAGAGCAGGGTGCATTATTCCCACCTGTGGTGTAAGGAGAACACTCATTTAACTAGCCCATGAAATCCAGATGGGTATGTCCAGAAGCAAAGGGATACTTTGTGCAGACTATTGGTGGCCAGGCCTTGATACAGAGGTGGAGGACTTGATACAAATATTGCACTACATGTTCATCATCAGACAAAGTTATCAAAACATATGTACAGCCAATGAAACCCATAGAAATGCCTACCATTCCTTGTGAGTACATTGCCTTAGCTAGAATGGGTTCCTAACCGTCCTTGCAATGGCAAACAAATATGTGATAGTAATGGTTGACCCATATTCCAAATGGGTAGCGGTACGCTCTGTGTTTGAAGCAGATTCAAAGCATAATTACATTCATGGATGAAACTTTTCAAAGAGAGGGCATACCGAAGAAGCTATAGGGATCGAACACCATAAATCATCGATATTCCATCCCTCTATGAGTGGGATAGTGGAGGGATTCAACAGAACTTTAATACAAAATATTAGCATGTAAATTCAGGGAGGAAGAAACTGGGAGAATGACATAGAGAAACTTGCTTTAACATATAGGCTATCGCCACATGCCACTACGGGATTAATCCCATTTGAAATATTAAAGAAAGGAAAAGCTGCCACGATGTGTGTCTGCCATGGTTGGGGAGGTTGAGGTTTACTGAATGGAATAATTTGGTAATAAGGAAATTAGTCCCAAAGAAAAATGAGGCAGCAAAAGAATGGTACTATAATAAAACGTTCAACACAAGACTATATTGAGTGGTGGTGATGAAGTACCAGTTCATAGACCGATGGGTGTGCTCAAAGGAGAAAGCAAATGTAGTGGTCCATTCAGGGTAGATCGAGTTTTGGATGATGCAGTTATATTGAATGAATCTGGAACAAAAGTCAGATAGCTACTCGCCCCAAATAAAATCAATATAATTTCTTCAAAGATAGAGGAAGGGAGGTGTGTTATTATATATATATATTGACAGATTCTACCTTCGGGTAGCAAAATCGAGCTGCACTCTCCACACTGCCATATTCGCCCAGTTTCCACAAAAAAAAGGGGGGGGGATTTGAAATCCACACCAACGCTTTCTCGTTTTCTTGTTTTCTTCCTTTATTAGTTTACACAGGAAAAAAAAATGCATACATCGCATTTAAAAAACAATGGAAATTCGTTTCCACAAATAGAAAAATGACCCCAGTACGGGTCCTCCCAAGTGCAACACTCCTCCTATTTCGAGCCGTTAACGCGTTTCGCGACTTACTCGTCGCTTGCTCACAACAGTTAGCCCTCTTCACCATGTACTAATTTAAAACATAAGGCAAGTGGGAAGAAAGGGAGAAAGGGGGAGGGGTAGCAGCAAAAGCAAAAACCAACAAAGGACCACATTTGCGCTCAGCATTCCAAACCAATTCCGTGTCAGACATCTTTGCCTAGTGTGGTTTCCCTTCAGAAATGCATTCTTTAACTGACATTTTTAGGTATAAGGTTTTCTCATTGGGTGAACGTTTGTCTGTTATTACTGTTTGCTCAGTGCTCATACCCTATGGATTTCCATTTTTGGTTACCAAAATGCTCATACAATTTGTCAGCTAGTACGGGTGAAAAGTTGCTAAAACAGCATTCATTAAAACCCATTCGACCTAAT
Source organism: Ambystoma mexicanum (assembly GCF_040938575.1). Taxonomy (NCBI): domain Eukaryota; kingdom Metazoa; phylum Chordata; class Amphibia; order Caudata; family Ambystomatidae; genus Ambystoma; species Ambystoma mexicanum. The sequence continues at coordinate 1,126,570,787 of NC_090922.1, read as the reverse complement.
TACTTTTCTGCCCTTACCTCGTATGTGTGTTAATCGTACTGGGTAGGGATTTTAAAGTGCATAGTGCATAATTAAAACATCTTCTCCCACCATGTTAAAATACAAAAGTCTGTCTAAAAAACTACAAGTTATAGGTCTCCATGGCTCACACCCGATGCATGATCATATTGTGCTGGTATCTCATCCACGAATTACTTCATGGAGCTAGAGTCTACAAAAGGGCTGGCAACATTATCAATGTATCAATTGTCCATGATTTTTATACCTATTCTGTACATACTCTGATATCTACTGGATCTTATAGAAATGGCATGGTGGTGTCCATAATCGAATGGTTAACATTGTTGGATCTCTGCTCAGGCCCCTGTACGTTTCCTTGCTTTATATGGTGCTTAATGCACAGAAGCTCTCCATTTTGTCCTTAGTGGTTGAAATGGAGATGACATAGTAGTCATTATGTAGCGATGGACAAAACCTTTTATCCCAAAAACACCCCCCAATAATTATGGGTTGCTGTGTGGTCGCTGAGCTGTGTTGATCCAGCTCAGTCTTCTTCCCACCAGCATTGTAATGTCTCCCTTTATCCCCTTCTCTATTCTCCCGGCCTCATGAAAAGAAACATTTGTGCAGAATTAAAATTCATTTGCAACAAATGTGATCAAAAACAAACACAGGACTACCAACACCATAGAAATTATTAAAAAAGCATTAAAAACGACTACTTAATAACATATGCACCCAATTCTACAGTCAAGCGTTTCTTGTTTGTCCCTTATTTCGGAAAATCTCTTCACTTTTCTAACGCCAAGATGCAAATGTTGAAACTGATTATTTAAAATCCAAAGTACAACAAGGTAAACAGCAAGTTATTGTTCTTATAATAACATATAGGTATGTGAACATAAACATTCCTTTAGCAGCCCAGAAAGGTGTATAACTCCTCATTAATGTTATGCCCATTGGGCTGTTTTCTTTCAAAGTCTAGTATACACCTCGTTTCTTTTTGTCTCAGCTGCTTCTCCTTGTCTCCTCCCCGAGGGCCCAATTCTATTTTACATACACCAAAGAATCTGAAACTGTCTATTTCTTTGTTGTGGCATTCATAAAAGTGTTTGGCCATTGGATAGTTCACATCGTTATGTGTAATGGCTCGCACATGATGCTGTATACGGATCTTTAACTTGCATTTCGTGCTGCCAATATAATATTTCTGGTAGGCACAGGTGAGGGCATAAACTACATAGTCAGTTTCACAGGTGATCCGTTGTTTGATCTCTATTTTGTGCCCTGTCACTGGGTGTGTAAAAGTGTCCCCATCGATTGCATATTTACATATGTTGCAGCGTGTGCATTTATGAAAACCTTTCCTTTTCGCTGTTAACCAGTTTCCTGCAATCTTCTCTTCTTCCTTGGTCATAAAGCTTTGGACCAGCATGTCTTTGAAGGATCTATTCCTTCTAAAAGTCACCTCGGGATGGGGTTTAAGGCTTTTGGCTAAATCCGGGTCAGCTAGAAAAATGCTCCAGTGTTTCTACAAAATGTGTTTAATGCTTTTTGACTGATTATCAAACGTTAGTTTACATCGAGTGCTCGTTCCCCTTTCTGATTTTTCTTTGTTTTTGTTACCAGCTAGAAGGGTATGTCTCTCGATTGCTCTAGCTTTCAGGAAGGCTCTCTCGATGACTTTCTTCGGATACATCTGCCGTTTGAAACCTGCTGCCGTCAATTTGCTCTCTCTGTCGTAAGACTCCAAGGTATTGTTGTTTCTTCTGAGTCTTACGAATTCCCCATAGGGGACACTCCTGATCACATGTTTAGGATGTCCGCTGTGTGCATGTAGAGGAGTATTTGAGCCAATCTTTTTCCTGTGCAGCTCGCAGGTTAATTTGTCATTCACAATTCTAATATTAACATCCAAAAAGGTAATCAGTGTCCGGCTGTGAGTCTCAGTGAATCTTAAGTTTTTGTTGTTTTGATTCAGTTCCTTAACATACTCCAACCAGCCCTTTGCAGTCCCTCTCCAGATGACAAACAGGTCATCGATGTATCTTAACCATAAAACCACATTTTGCGTATGTATCTGATTTCCCTCTGACCATGCCTGAAGTTCTTCCCATGCCCCCATCATAAGGTTTTCATAGGTAGGCGCAAAGGTTGTTCCCATTGCTGTCCCTTGCATCTGCTTGAAATATTCATCATTGAATAGGAAGACATTGTTCGTAAGGCATAAGTTGATCATTTGCATCACCATCTCATTATGTTTCAAAAAGTTCAAAGATTTAGTATTCAAATAGTGTAGACATGCTGTTTTCCCATCCTCATGTCCGATCGACGTGTAGAGGGAGACAACGTCCATAGTGGCCATCAGGTATTCTTTTTCCCAGGGAATATTTTCTATTTTGCACAGGAAGTCAGTCGTATCTTTTACATATGAGGGAAGTGTACACACAAAGGGGAACAGTACCTCGTCAATATATTTCGATATGTTTTCCAATGCTGAGCCTATTAGGCACACGATTGGTCTCCCAGGTGGTTGTTTCAGATTCTTATGAACTTTGGGTAAAAAGTATATTGTCGGAGTTATGGCGTTGCTGATCCACAAGAATTTGTATGTTTCTTCCGATATAATACCCATTTCTTCATATTTCTTTAGAAAGGATTTGACTGTTTGTTTTAGTTTCAGCATGGGGTTGTCTTTCAATCTCGTGTAGCACTTGATGTCATTTAGCTGTTTGTAAGCCTCCTTGATATATTCAGTTTTGTTCTGTAGAACAATGTTACGTCCCTTGTCTGAAGGTTTTATAATACAGTTCTTCAGTTCCTGCAGATCTTTTAATGCTCTTCTCTCATTTCTTGTCAAGTTGTCTTTCAATGTTGAGTTTTTTGTTTTTCGACGTGAACTTTTTAAATCTTCTATGACGAGGCTTTGAAACACTCCAATATTACTGGCCACATTTGTAGTTGGATTGAATTTGGATTTCGACTTCAAATTACTTTTCACCATCCAGTCTGTTCTAATTCCTGCTTCTGCAAGATCAGTTGATGCGGTTACTTCTCCCATGTCAGTTCCCTTCTCTAGTTCCATAAGATCAGTGAGTATGTCCACTTCCCTAATCATGATCTCTGTTTTTCCTGTCTGTGCTTCCCTTTTTCTTTGTTGCCAAGTGTTATTGGCAAAGAATTTCCTAAGGCAGATCTTTCTTATAAAATGGTCCAGATCTATCCTAGTGTCCACATAGTCATTATTAGCGTTGGGACAATAGTTTAGTCCCAAACTGAGAACTTTTTGTTGAGTCATTGTTAGAATGTGATCAGACAGATTTATAATTTTTAAACTTCCATCATCATGTGTATCAGCCTCGCTCAGTTGCCAGAGCGCAGCGGTCTGCCCGAAGTATATATATATCTCACTCTTCCTAATATATTCCATTGAATACATAAAAAGTGACAGGCCATCATTATATGCTTTTTTACCTTATAAGGTTATTAGCATCTGTTTTATTTCAGATGCATCTTTAGAATTATAATCAGCAAACTGAAATGATAACTTGTTATGATTTCATTACCATGCATGGGCACACACATTCAGGGTACTGTGACAAATAAACATATTGTGGTTCTTCTATAAACTGCATGTACAAACATGTTATGATCTCATCCCCCTTTTGAATGTGCCCCTTGCTGTTGTTTAAACACAAGAACGGGGGGGGGGGAATGTCCCAAATGCAGCAGTGGTGTGGGACACTAAAACTAAACATTAACAATGAAGTCCAAGCTGCTGAAGATTTAATTGCAAATTGTTTTTAACAGTAACTTCAATATTGAGTGTATCTTATACGATATCACTTCAGAAACAAATTTATGGCTGTATCAGATTCCGAAAGCAATAGAGATTGTCTCAAGGTAAAAAGTCAACATTTATTATCATAAGTATTGTGTTACAAAGTGCAATGTTTAAAAAAAGGAAACCTAATAAGAAAGAAGAGGGACATATCGTGAACACAAATCATGGTAATCAGACAATCTTGATGTTCAGGCAAACTTGCAATTGTTGATCAGGTTTAGAATTGGACAGTGGAGCAATAAAACATCATGACAATAAGTCAAACACAATCATTTGCAAGTGAAAACAAAAGTAAAAAAACAGTGTAAGCATCTAGCCAAGATGCAATAAAGGAACAACATAAAAAGTCTGATGAATTTTTGGCAGACCTGTTTAAAATTCATCAGCCTTTTTCCTTTTCTCAAAATTCTAGAATCAGAGTATTGGCTGAGTAAAAGTTTGCACTTTGAGTAAGTGATTCTACAATTTATGTTGTTCCTGTGAGCCTGATTGGCTGCCTGCCTGCATGAATGCGCTTCTGTCTGATTGGCTGACTGAACCTGGCTCAGCCAGAGTGAATGAAGGACAGGTGTGTATATCTGGGGACCTCTCACTTCCCAATGTGTTCAAGTTGTCAAAACTTGAAGCTGATCCTTGAAGCCCAGCTGGAGGAGAAGATTGCTGCTGCATTTCCTGCAATGTAATCCAAAAGCAGTTGAGTCTGTCGAGGACTGATCCAAGAGAGGACCTGGCTAGGAGACCACTGCCGAGCTATGAGGGACCATCATGCAAAAACTGTTGCTCTTCATCAAAGTACCCTGGAAGCCAGTTCTGTGAGTCTGACGTCCAGAGAAGGGGTCCGCCGAGAATCCTGAAGAGAGCGTCTGGACATTGAGGGTCGTCGAAGTCCATTGGAGCCAAGGCGAATCATGTTGCCCAGACGAGGGGAATCCTTGACGTGTGCTGCCTGATGCCCAGAGTTGAGAAAGCTCCACTTTGCTTAAGAACATTTGACAGAGGGCTCACTTTGCATCACCGCTGACCACTTTATCCCGCCGGAGAAAGCAAAGGTTGTCGGCTGTCGAGGAAAGTTTGTTGGTTTGTTTCCCACCACCAAAAGCTGACAAAGACGTCCCGAGGACGCTGACGGAGTAAAGATCCGAGGTCCAGTCCGTGGTGGAGTCCCGATCACCGAAGCTATCCCGAGGTACTGACAGGCCAGAGGACCGCCAAACACGACTCCTGACATCCAACACTCGCTGCCGGGCCCACATCTATCACCGCTTAAGACTTTCAAGTCTACTGAGTTTTTATTTGTGGCACCAAACATTTCGCATTGAGGCCTGCTGCACACCTCATCTTCCAGTACTCCCACCATAGAGGAAACGATGGATCGTCGAAGAGCACTGCAAATGTCGAAGCTGCTGTATCACCGCCATTGTTCCACTTTCCTTCAAAGATGTCGATGCCCAGTGGCTCCTTCTTCAAAGGGGATCCATCCTCGAAGGATACCGTCAATGAACCGTCGAAGAAACTCTTCCACTTCAGGTACATTGGGGTGGTTGAACGTTTTTACCAAGAAGCAAGGCTTATTGAGCATTTATAGACTGGGCTTGTCAATTATATTATTACAGGTTGCCTAGGTGGGGGGATCCGCATTCAGAATTGGGCAGCAATATCCAAAGAAAGCATTCTGCCATTGATTAACCTTAACCTGCCTTCCTTCCTTATTATCTATGCTGACACACCTTACTGAATGATTTGTATGCTCTAGTAGAACTGCCAGCAGTTGATGCATTTTAAAGGAATCTAAAGTCTTAGTGTAGTACCACATAATATTGTATAGATTTCTCATTATAGTATTACCAGAGTACAATGTGTGTTATTGAATTGTGTATATATCTGAACCCTAATTTTATATAAAGAACTGTGTTAGGACATAACATAGTGTGTGGACATTCCGTTGTGGGGCTTCAGGACTCACTGTACTTAAGAACCAGCCCGCATTGCCTCCTGAGAGCTTAAGCCTTGGTTGCTCGTCCATAATCACCATATAGAGAACCTTGGCTGGGGCGCTCTGTGCCTCTACTCTGCCATACAGAGGGAAAAAGTACAAATACCACCTCCAGTCTTTATAATTACCCTGAAAAATATTTTTTAAAAGATATAGCATGTAAAGTATTTAGGAGTAGTTTTTACCACCACCATTTCTGATCACCACTCTAGAAATATGAGCACCCAATGATGATTGGGGGGTGTATTTAAAGGGAGAGTCTGACTGTTGGGTAAGGCAATGGAAGTATCAGACCAATCAACTAGTGTGACATGATTTTGACATATAATGGGAATTTTGAACTCTATAAAACATAGTGTGAGCACATAGAAGTTCGTTCAGACACTGTGAAGATCTGCAGGAAAAAATAGCACCTGTTCCTATTGAATGGATTAAAGAAGTAGACCAATTTAGGGACTGCAGAAGGAAATGTTTCTGCGACTGGGGATGATTCCTGTACACAATGGAACCTGCAGAAGAGAACCTGATGATGCATGGGATCCCCTGAGAATGGCCCACTACCCTGCCAAGTACTGCCACGAGGAAGAAAACAAGCTTTTTTTGTCTTGCTCTATCAGTGGGGTACTCAGCTCTTTCCTGATTGTTAGTGGGCTTCGGGCTACCACCAACACGAGGAAGACATCCTCGGATACAAAAGTCACACTCTCTCACATTGGGGTACTTGACCCTTCTCTGGTGGTCATTGGTTCTGGTACTATCACTGACACAAGGAAGATTTCCCCTCATGCACAGTTCAATCGTACTTGCTTTAATATCAGGGAACTGGTGATTGACCCTGTTTTACCATATGCGGTTACTCGGTTGCCAGGACCCTCTCATACTCCCATCGGTCAGCCTGCTCTCTCCCATACCTTCTGGGATCTTCCCGCAGGACACCGGTCTCTCTTGGGTTCTGCACTGGACCTATTTTGGTCTTTGGCAACTTCCAACGGCTTAATGGTCACAGCAGCAGCTCTGAAACATGTGGCACCTGTTACGGACCATGCAGTCCACCTCCCAGTGGAGGCTGTGCTACTGACTCATCAGCTTCTTGCAGGGTAATGTGTCAGACCTGATAGAGACGTGCCGGTCTCCAGCCCTTTCAATCTCCTGCATTGAACAGCTTCCACAAACGCTGTTGCTCTAGGGACGGCTTGACATCGTGTGAAGTCCCTCTTTGGTTTTTAAATTCTGTACTGGTATGTTTCTTCCAGGAAGGCTGGAATGCTCCTTTGAGTTCACAGAAGTGTACTTCCTGCATCCTCTTCATGTCATTACCTTCCTCCGAGGGGTTATTTTTCATTTCAGAACTGGAGTCATTAAATGGTATAATGCCACCATAGCAAATGGAATTTATAAAATGGTGGTGGTTAAACGATGGTAAAGGGTTTGAGATGGTTAGGTTGGGCATGCTGTGCCTACCTCTACCTAGGTGTTTGTACTTCTCGTCAGGGGGGAATCCCTTCCCATGAGATCCTCCCGCATTGTACTGCACCCTGGGGGCCTATTGGGTAAAGGCCTCAGCTCCCAGGCCTCATGGAAAGGGGCTCCCCCTCAGGGATAAGTAACAACCTCTGATGAATCATCACATACCCTTGCCCTAATGCTGCCAGTATCCCCTTCTAAGATTGAGGATGGGGATTTTCTGTTCAATTCTCTACGCCTACATTGTTGTTACAACCTTCATGAGGGTTGGTCTTATTGTTTATTCTGACAATTTGGGATATCCACTGATTAACTTGTGGTACCATACTGCCTATCACCATTTGGGCCGGTAGTTTTGGAATTACCCATACTTCTTTTTCCAAGATGGTAGTAGGAATTTTAACAAAGGGGTATGTTCCAGTGTGGCCATGGAGAAGGCAGACTTCTTTCCTTTTTATTTTCCTCCACTCCCTGCAAATTAGCTCTGGTGTTCTGGCGCATCACTTACTCCCTCTGTCTAGTTATGCCCAAACCTTTCGATTTTGGACAGTAGCAGGGATTCTAAAGATGGTTTTATTACATCTCTCATAAAGTTATTTAGTTTGATCTTCGCCCCGTTTATTTTACTTCCCCCTTGGAAGGGCTATCGCTAGTCCCTTGTCTTCTGGGTCTTTATTTATGGGAGATGCCTGGGCACACCAGATAGACACCAGCGGATGATTCATTTCCTCTGTCCCCTGTCTTAAATTCCCTTGTGATCGTATTTCTCTGGTCATGGTGAAAGGTGATTTAAGGGACATTGGGGCTCATTGGGAGTTGGTCGGTCTGGCAATAAGGTGCAGGTAACAATGTATACTGGCACATTTCCAGACCGGCCAACTCCAAGTCTGCCTGTAGGGGCTTTGATCTACGGGCAGGCAAGATCTGTCGGTAGATCAGGCCCGACCAACAGATAAATGCCAGAATCACTGGACCGTTACTAACAGTGCCAGTGATTCGAGCAACTCCGTTCTACGGTATCCTATGGGACTCCATGGAATGGAAAGTTACCAGTGTCTCCACTACCATAATATCCCAGTAACACCGGGATATCGGGCAGCAGAGATTACTGGAATTACCTGTGGGATACTAGTAATGGTAATGTTTATTTACATAGTGCCTATACACAGGCAAGTGTTTCAAAGCGTTCAACTAGGGAACTCATAATGAGCGCCAATGTCTCATTAAGTGGTTCCGCTCCCCAAAAAAGTATGATTTGGGCCCCTTAGTGGGTATCATCTGTTCCCCAAAGTGTCTCTACAGCAAATATAGGATTCCTGAACTTGTGAGGTGGTTTAGAAGCTTTACTTCTTCGAGGAATTCGGATGTTTCATGATATCGTAGGTTCTGTGTAAGGTTTCCATTCTTAATTGGGTTTTCTATCATTCTCTGTTCTACAAAGGAGCTACTATTGGGGGTCCCAAGAGAGATGGTGAGTTCTTTACTTTGGGAAAGATTTGAGGAGTCCTCAGGAGTATCTAACTCTGGTCCTTCTGATGGATACCTTATTTCCTCCCTTTTGTCATCTAGATGCAATTGAGTTTGATGGGGTGGTGAAGAGTGATTCACCTCTTAAGGGGAAGAGGGTTTGATGGAGTCAGACTCCTGTTGGGGCCCTGCTGAAAATGCCCGTCAGAAATAGAATTGGTAAAGTTGGTTTGAGCATTGGTGTAACAGGAACTCTCCTCCAACTTAGTGGAAGATTTCTTTCCCCCAAATCCCTGTGTTGAGGTTCTGAACCTTCGGTTTCCCATAGGGGAGCCTCATAACAAAGGTAAGCAGTAAGCCACCTATTTGTACATTGATAGGTTCCTTGGACAGATGTAGGCATTGGAATTACTCCCCTGGATGTAAAAGGGAATTAACAACTAGTCAAGTTCTTCTCCTTGGTTCATCAGGTGGTGTTACATATACTAACAAAAACTAGAGGAAGTGTGTATCTGAAACCCTAAACTCAGGATCATCTTGTCCCTTCATGGAATTCACTGATCCTTGGGGCTGACAATATTATAATCATTCCCCTTTACCTTTCTCCTACCTAGAAGAATAGTTTGTGGTGTCAAAGAATGGAAGATGACTCCCATTCTAGGACCAATATCAGTAAGGGACTTGGGGCCTCATTCCGAGTATGCGGTATCCTAGTGGTTGAGCTGCCAGGATACCAGCATTTGGTACTTAACTTTACCGGCACCCGGTCCATCGGCATTGCCAATGGATTACGAGTACCGGCGGTACGGTATAAATCACCATCACAGTGTCTTTCCTCTCCTCCTCTTCTCCCACTCTTACACCAATGGCCCCCTCCTCAAAACAGCTTCAGGGCCCTTCATATCTGGTGTTACCCTGCTCACCCCTGCAATACTTGCAGAAACCGCTTGCCTCCAACAATCTGGCAGCAAGGCTTTCAACATTCTTGGGGTGTTAGTTCCCAGCTTACTGAGTCCTGTTGCCAACATAACACTAACTACAGACCCCCGCTGCCTCCCCCTCTCTTTACTCCACTTCTCCCTTCTGTATTCAGCTCACCCAACCCCCACAGCGATGCCCACCCAACCCTTCTGGCAGCCCCTGTGCTCATCCTCCACCCACCATTGCCACAAGTCCTCCATCTGCACCTGCTGACACCCAGCACGCCAGCATCTATCTCCGACAATCCACATTACACTTCCAAGCCTTGCCATACCCTTGCCACCTCGGCACACATTCCTATGCCCTCAGCCATAAGTAATCCACCACACACATATGCCCGCAACCATGTTCCTAACCCATACCTTGCATATCCTGGTGCCACCAGACCCTATGTGGGACCTGTCCACAAATCTAGACTTCATGCCAGAACCCGACACATCACCCCCACATCTTATTCCCCTCAGACACCCCTAGAACTACTATTCAATCCACTCCAACCTTATCTCCCTCTCCACGACCTGCTGGTTACCAGACATTTGGTCGAAAAAAATTGGTCGACCAGACAAATGGTCGAACCAATTTGGTCGAAAACCAAATGGTCGAATTTTTTTTACATTTTTAATTTTCACCCCTTTTTGTTTTTTTTATGGGGGGGTCCCCCCCAACCCCCCTTTTTGTCTAAAAAACCCTTTTTTTTAAAAACGAAAACCCGAAAAATAAATATATAATTAAAAAAAATTCGACCATTTGGTTTTCGACTAAATTGCGTCGACCAAATGTCATTCGACCAGTTTTCAGTCGACCAAATGTCTGGACACCCGACCTGCTCACAGACCACAGCAACTCCCATCAGTTTCCTACCTCACTCCCCCTCCTAAATACTCACAGGACTTAACATGTGCCTTACTAAATGTGAGATCCTTAGGTGTTGTTAGGCAGAAACCTGTGCAGTTCCCTCTGGGACCACTGCAAAAGATTTAGGACTACAGGTGTTTGGCAGTAAACCCACTTGGTAGCAGTCTGTACCACACAGATTCACTTGGCAGCTGTGGCTGAGCGGTCAGACTTCCCTCAAGAAGAGTTAGGCAGTATACAGAGTATTCACAATAGGTCAAGAGAACACAATAGAACAAGTAAACACTGACCAGGGCTTGGTGTAAAAGAGATATACTTATTTATTTAAAACCACATCTAGAAAAACACACAGGCACTAATAGTGAGCAATTCAAAAACACGGTCACTAAAACATATACACTCCCTTAAAAGAATATTAGACAAGTCTTAAGTAAAGCCCCACTTATTTTCAAACAGCGGTGAGCGCTAAACGTAGATGGCACTCTAATAATTCGTTTTAAAAAGGGAGAGAAAAGCAGAGAATAAATTGAAACAGATCCCAACACTTTTTCACGAACACAAGAAGAGAGGAAGGCAAAGTAACACCGTGAATTCAGAGTCAGTAGGCCGGATCCGCTTTAAGAGGATCAAAACAAAATGTGTCCAAGGTCACACGGTTGCAGTGCACAAAAGTCTTGTAACAGTTCAAAAATGAGTTGGACCAAAGAAAGGGACCAGTTAGAGGGTCAAGGCAGCCAGCCCAGTCCAGAAGGTTAAGGGGTTATTATTACCTTGTAGCAATCTTTAGAAAGGGAGGCCTGGTGGACACAGTACCTTAAAGTGGTGAGAACACTCCAGCGGGGGCAGTTGTTCCTGGCAGCGGATGCAAGTCGGTGCTTCGTCCGGGGGAAGAGAGGATCTCGTCGGGGAGGAAGACCGGAGTCCGTTGCACTGCCAGGGAAGAAACCAGCCGCAGAGTTTCTCAGGTACAAGGAGCGGTCCGTTGATTCCCGGTTCAGTGGTAAGTGGCTATCCGGCTGCTGGGGTGCTTGGCACGGGCAGTTCGACCACAAACCGGTCTGGGGTGCGAAGAAAAGAAGGTAAACTGGTTGTGCCCACCAGTCAGGGGAAGAAGCCTCTCCAGCCGGGAGATCTTCTCTGTCGTCGGGAAGTGGTGAGTCGGTTCCGCAGGGCTCCACCGGTGGTGTCATCATAGTAGGTCGGCTCAGCTTCTCCCTCGTTGGATTCTCAGGTCCTGTGGCGACTTCTGAAGTTCCAGTCCCCAAAGCCCTGCTTTTATGCAGCATACCCCCATTCACTCAGCCTAGCTGTCAATCAAACATGCTAAGTGAGCCGGCCGGCTCACCACTTGGGCCAATCACACAAGAGTGCGACTTGAGTTACCAAGGTAACTCAGTCCAGGGTGCCTAAAGCCCCTCTCAGACCCCCTGTGGTACCCAGACAGAGTGGCACCACTTTTGGAGGCTTCTGTGGAGAAGCCCGCCGAAAAGTGGAACAAAGGGCTCGACTTGGGTTGGGGTCACAGAAGAGAACACAAACGTCATTTTAGAATCGAGTCCTGGCAAAAAATACCAACCGGCGAATTAATATTAATTAAATAAACCGGCGGTATGTTCGAGGCTATGAGAATTAAATAATTAAAGTTGGTAGCCCCGAACAATGGGAAAATCCCATAGGGAAATATTTGCGGTCGAATATAAAAAGTAGTATCCACTGCCACCAGCCAAAACTCGATCAGGGGGGACGGAGACGTGCCCCCTCGACTAACAGACCCCGTGGCAATCGAATTGCCCCGACCAGTACGTCCAAAATATGATGGTTTGTACTGGTTTCTGTTAATAATTTGGGACTAGTAAAGCCAATGGTGACTTTACATGCCCTGGGAGACAGTAGTCAGTCCCAGGGTATGGAGTCTATGGTGGGGTGTCACTATGACACCCCTGTGTTACTGCACGGAGGGTGCTGTGTAACACACATAGTAAAAACACATGAGACCCTATGGAGTAAAGGACCCCATAGCCCAGAGAACACATTAACAGTCAAAGGAACACCATAAATCATGTCCAAGAGTGGGGGAAAAAGAGTCTCAATCTTGGCAGGAGAAAACAACAAACTCCAGAAATCCAGCAAAGCTGCTGGGGGACTCACTAGGTTAGGAAATTCAGCCTAAAGAGAGAATTCTCCCTAACACTCGCCCGCCCCCCCCCAGACTAAGGGACAGGAGGATTTAATCCACTCCTGGATGATTCTCATACCTCTAGTCGATGACATACATCCTAGAGAGACCATCAGCATTTTGGTGGTGACACTCTGACCTTTGCTCAATGGTGAAATCAAACCCTTGCAGGCAGATTGACCATCTCAATAGTTTTGGGTTTTCCCCTTTCATTTGCATTAACCATCTCAAGGGTTGGTGGTCAGTCTGAATGACAAAAGTAGAACCATACAAGTATGGCCTAACCCTCTTCAGAGCCCACACAATAGCAAAACACTCTTGTTCAATGGTTGCCCACCTTGTTTCAGGATCCTTCAGTTTTCTACTGATGAAGCAAATGGGGTGCTCCCTACCTTTCCCATTCAGTTGACTGAGGACTGCACCTATTCCTACATTTGAAGCATCTGTTTGCACAATGAAAGTTTGGTGGTAGTTGGGAGCTCTGAGTACTGGGGCTTCGCAAAGAGCCTTTTTCAGGGTTTCAAAGGCCTGATTGCATTCCTCATTCCACCTAACCTTTTTAGGGAATTTAGGAGAGGAGATGGCATTCAGTGGAGAAGCTATGGACCCATAGTTCTCAATGAAATTCCTGTAATACCCAGTGAGACCTAAGAAGGCTCTCACCTGCGTCTGAGTGGTAGGTGTTGTCCAATTTTGCACAGCTTCAATCTTACTGGGCAAAGGCCTTTGTTCTCCACCTCCTACCTCATGTCCAAGGTAGACCACTTTACTCTGTCCAATCTGGCATTTACTTGCCTTTATGGTCTGATTGGCCTTTCCAAGAGCCTGCAAAACATATCTCAGGTGGTCCACATGTTCTTCCCAGGAATTGCTGAACACTGCCATGTCATCCAAGTATGCCATGCAGAAGTCCTCCATCTCATTCAGAACCTGTTTTATCATCCTTTGAAATGTAGCACGTGCATTTTTCAATCCAAAAGGCATAACCTTAAACTGGTATAAGCCAACTGGGGTAGAAAATGCAGTTTTCTCCTTGGCATGGTCTGTCAGGGCTGTTTGCCAATAGCCTGACGTCAAGTCAAATGTGCTGAGGAACTTGGCTGCACCAAGTCTATCCACCAACTCATCTGTCCTTGGCAAAGGGTGGGCATCAGTCTTAGTGACTGCATTAAGAGCTCTGTAATCCACACAGAATCTAAGTTCTTTAGATCCTGCCTTTGGTACTAACACAACTGGGCTAGACCATGGACTAGTAGAGGGCTCTATAACCCCGAGATCAAGCATCTTGTTTGTTGACCTTACCTTTGATGTGGGTTCTTACATTTTCTGACATTCGATATCCTCTGCTTTTGACTGGCAGACAGTCACCAGTGAGTATGTCATGCTGTCCCCAAGGGGTCAAGCCTGGTGAAAGTGAGAACAGGGAGGCAAACTGATTTAACATAGACTTGCACTCTTCCTGTTGCTCAGGTATCAGATTTGAAGAGAGATTTATTCCTTCAATCTTTTCGTCTAAAGGTAAGCAACTGAGGAGATCAGGAAGAGCTTCACTCTCTTCTTCTTCCTCTGATGATGCTAGAAGCAAAGCTCCTACATCAGGTCTGGAGACATACGCTTTTAGTCTGTTGGTGTGGAAGACTGTTGGAGCCTCCTTGGGGTTGCCCAAGTCCACCAGATAGTTGACCTCTCCAAGTTTACCCACAACTTTGAAGGGTCCCATCCATTTGTCTTGCAAGGCCCTCTGCCTTGTTGGGATCATAACGAGAACTAGCTTGTCCTGAGTAAACTCAACCATGTTAGCCTTTTGGTCATGCCAGTGCTTGACCAATGCTTGTCCAGCTTTCAAGTTATCACTTGCTTCTGCCATCATTTGTGACATTCTCCTTTGGAGACCTATCACATAGTCAGTCACTCTGACTGGCTTGGGGGAAGGAGCACTCTCCAACCCCTCCTTGATCAGAGCCAATGGACCTCTGACCGGATGACCATAAAGAAGTTCAAAGGGAGAATAACCTACTCCCTCCTGAGGGACTTCTCTGTAAGCAAAGAGAAGGCATGGCAGTAGAAGGTCCCACTTTCTTTTAAGGGGGTCCTCTAAAGCACCTATCATGCTCTTCATGGTTCTGTTGAACCTTTCAACCAGCCCATTTGTCTGAGGGTGGTATGCGGTTGAGAACTTGTAAGTAACTCCGCAGGTTTTCCACATGGCTTTCATGTAGTGGGACATAAAATTTGACCCCCTGTCAGAGATTACTTCCTTAGGAAACCCAACCCTGGTAAAAATACCAAGGAGGGCCTTAGCCACAGCCGGAGCTGTAACAGTCCTCATAGGAATTGCCTCAGGGTACCTAGTAGCATGGTCTACTACAACAAGTATAAACCTGTTGCCTGAGGAGGTTGGAGGATCAAGGGGACCAACAATGTCAATCCCTACTCTCTCAAATGGGACTCCCACTACAGGGAGAGGCACTAAACGTGCCACATTCTTGGAGCCAACCTTACCAGATGTCTGGCAGGTGTGGCAGCTCGTGCAGTATTTATCTACTTCAGCCCCCATCTTTGGCCAATAAAAGTAGAGTGAGAGCCTTTCCTTAGTCTTCTTGAAACTCAAGTGACCAGCCAAAGGAATCTCATGGGCTAACTGCAAGAACTGTGGTCTGTTCTCTTGGGGTACTACAAGTCGTTTGTTGTCCCCAGGGGCAGACTCGGTTGGTTCACTGTAGAAAAGGCCATCTTCCCAGTGTAACCTATATTTCCCAGGCTCTTGCCCTTCAGCCTGAGCATCTGCCTGGTGGCGAAGACCTTCCAGAGTTGGACATTCTCTCTGTCCCTTACTGAAGTCTGTCCTGTTGGGTCCACCTTCTGCCAGTAAAGACTGCAGCTCAGGATGGTCAACAGGATCCAGATCTCCAATGAGTTCCTAGCCTTCCACTAGCTCTTCTTCAGAGTCTAGTTCAACCACACAGGGTTGTACCTCCCTCTCAGCCTCAGCTGGAGGGGGAGTTACTGGTGTAACTTTGGACAACCTAGGGGAAGTCCTTGTTGGCTGCACTGGAGTGCTGACTGCTGGTTTCTTGTTAGAAGTCTTAGGTTTCCCCTTTGCTTCTTGTTGCTTAGAGACAGCAGCTGACATCTCCAGTGGAGCAG
Source organism: Ambystoma mexicanum (assembly GCF_040938575.1). NCBI lineage: Eukaryota > Metazoa > Chordata > Amphibia > Caudata > Ambystomatidae > Ambystoma > Ambystoma mexicanum. The sequence continues at coordinate 1,126,554,860 of NC_090922.1, read as the reverse complement.
GAGTGATCTCTTTCTTCATCATCTCCTTGGGAGTACCTCTCATGGTTCTCTCCCTTGCAGGTCTGGTGAGCTCCTGTATCCTTTTACTAGGAGGTCTGGGGGTATGTGACACTACTCCAAGAGTTTTCAAGTCATTACCCAGCAGAACCCTTCCTGGCACCTCACTTTGTATGCTGACAGGTATCTCCACAGTCATGTCATTACACTGGATGAGAACTGGTAATTGAGGAAGCATCTGCACAGGCCCTCCAGCTAACTTGGTGAGGCGCTTGGGTGCCTTAGCAACATCCTCAGCCTGAAAAAACGATTTGTCCACCACAGTTATGCTGGCCCCAGTGTCCCTAATGGCAGGAGTCTCCTGACCATTCACCTGGACACTGTCCTTATAATACTCTTTAGTATTATCTGGGATAGAATTATAGACATCTAAGTTCTGTTGTTCCCACAAACCCAGAGACACTAAAGAAACACTGGCTGATACTCCAATGAGTTCATCAGCCAGTAATATAAAGTTTCCACTTGCCATTTGTACTTCCTCCTCTGGAGTGAAGGCTAAGGAGTCAAGCTGGACCCCTGAAGGTTTACCCTTACATCTGGGATCTCCTTTCACATGGTCAGTAGAGCCACAAACAAAGCATTTAACAAATGCTTTCTGGAATGGTGGCTTGTTCTGACCTCCTTCTGGTTTGGCACCAGGAGGTACACTAGCCTGATTTGGTTTCCATGGTGGCTTACCCTTTTGGTTCTTTTTGGGGCCCTCTTTGGAATTGGAATTATTAGAATTCTCTTTGGAGTCCTTCTGTGGCTGTTTTCCCTCATCCTTTTTCTGAGTAGCCCCAGAATCCTTGTGAGTGGCCTTGTTGGCAACCCACAAGTCAGCAGCCTTAGCTAACTTCCTGGAATCTAATTCCTTTGAATCAGCCAAGTGCTGTCTGAGTTCAGGAAAGCAGGCATCATAAATTGACTCCAACATTACAAGATTCTTCATTCCTTCATAAGTGTTAACTCTGTAACCCTTAATCCATCCCTCTAAGTTTTTCAAACGTTCACTCACCCAGGTAGCCCAAGGGGTACCATCATGCTTTTTGAGGGTCCTAAACCTCTTAAGGTACTGGGAAGGGGTCTTCCCAAATCTAGCTATCAAAGCTAGTTTCACACATTCATAATCCTTCTTATCCACCTCCCTCAACTCCATTACCACATCAGTTGCAACAGGGGGAAGCCTAGAGAACAACCAGGGAAGTAACCCATTCCCTGTGATGTCCTGGAGCCCATAATTATACTCAAACATTTTCAACCAATCCAACACATCCGACTTAGGTTCATACATACCCACTAATTCCTTAGGCATCCGGGGTCTTTTGGGACTGGAACTCCTAGAAGAACCAGGGACGAGAGAAGCATTTTCCACAGACAACTTTTTCATTTCTAGTTCATGATTAAGCTCTATTTCTCTGAGTCTTAACTCAGCTTGCTTCTGCTCAGCCTGGGCATTCATTCTTCTGAACTCTAGCTCTTGGTTTCTTTCAGATTGAGCAATAAAACGTTTGTACTCTAATTCAAGCTTCATTTTTTCAAGTTCAAAATAAGCAGGGTTACATGTAGGACCTGGTATAGGCCCAGTAGGTACAGTAGGTAAGGCAGACAGAGGCTCAGAGTGGCTAACTTCATTAGGTTCACTTTCCTCTTCTGACTCATTATCAAGACATTGATTCAGATCAATACCATCACTGTTTTCTACATTTGCTGGGGGGGGGGGGGTAGATTCCTCTGTACCACCCAGACTTTGGTTTTCTAACAATCTTTCTATAAGTTCCATTTTCTTGCCCTTCTCAGAGAGATTCTTATGTCTACACAATACTTTTAAGCAATCAGCAGTTTTGGCAGACAATGATTCTAGGGTATAACTCTCCATAGCACACACAGTTAGAAAATCAGCTTCTTAGTGCTAAGCTCTGTGGTTAGTTGTCCTAAAGTGTTCAACAAGCACTCTAAAGTGTATACTCAATACAAATCCCACCGCTGTACACCAGTGTTAAGCAGAAAACTGTGCAGTTCCCACTGGGACCACTGCAAAAGATTTAGGACTACAGGTGTTTGGCAGTAAACCCACTTGGTAGCAGTCTGTACCACACAGATTCACTTGGTAGCTGTGGCTGAGCAGTCAGACTTCCCTCAAGAAGAGTTAGGCAGTATACAAAGTATTCACAATAGGTCAAGAGAACACAATAGAACAAGTAAACACTGACCAGGGCTTGGTGTAAAAGAGATATAATTATTTATTTAAAACCACATCTAGAAAAACACACAGGCACTAGTAGTAAGCAATTCAAAAACACTGTCACTAAAAGATATACACTCCCTTAAAAGAATATTAGACAAGTCTTAAGTAAAGCCCCACTTATTTTCAGACAGCGGTGAGCGCTTAACGTAGATGGCACTCTAATAATTCGTTTTAAAAAGGGAGAGAAAATCAGAGAATAAATTGAAACAGATCCCAACACTTTTTCACGAACACAAGAGAGGAAGGCAAAGTAACACCGTGAATTCAGAGTCAGTAGGCCAGATCCGCTTTAAGAGGATCAAAACGAAATGTGTCCAAGGTCACACGGTTGCAGTGCACAAAAGTCTTGTAACGGTTCAAAAAGGAGTTGGACCAAAGAAAGGGACCAGTTAGAGGGTCAAGGCGGCCAGCCCAGTCCAGAAGGTTAAGGGGTTATTATTACCTTGTAGCAATCTATAGAAAGGGAGGCCTGGCGGACACGGTACCTTAAAGTGGTGAGAACACTCCAGCGGGGGCAGTTGTTCCTGGCAGCAGATGCAAGTCGGTGCTTCGTCCGGGGGAAGAGAGGATCTCGTCGCGGAGGAAGACAGGAGTCTGTTGCACTGCCAGGGAAGAAACCAGCTGCAGAGTTTCTCAGGTACAAGGAGCGGTCCGTTGATTCGCGTTTCAGTGGTAAGTGGCTATCCGGCTGCTGGGGTGCTTGGCACGGGCAGTTCGACCACAAACCGGTGTGGGGTGCGAAGAAAAGAAGGTAAACTGGTTGTGCCCACCAGTCAGGGGAAGGAGCCTCTCCAGCCGGGAGATCTTCTCTGTCGTCGGGAAGTGGTGAGTCGGTTCCGCAGGGCTCCACCGGTGGTGTCGTCGTGGTAGGTCGGCTCAGCTTCTCCCTCATCGGATTCTCAGATCCTGTGGCGCTTCTGAAGTTCCAGTCCCCAAAGCCCTGCTTTTATGCAGCATACCCCCATTCACTCAGCCTAGCTGTCAATCAAACATGCTAAGTGGTGAGCCGGCCGGCTCACCACTTGGGCCAATCACACAAGAGTGCGACTTGAGTTACCAAGGTAACTCAGTCCAGGGTGCCTACCCCCCTCCCACACCCCCTGTGGTACAAAGACAGAGTGGCACCACTTATGGAGGCTTCTGTGGAGAAGCCCGCCAAAAAGTGGAACAAAGGGCTCGACTTGGGTTGGGGTCACAGAAGAGAACACAAACGCCATTTTAGAATCGAGTCCTGGCAAAAAATACCAACCGGCGAATGAATATTAATTAAATAAACCGGCGGTATGTTCGAGGCTATGAGAATTAAATAATTAAAGTTGGTAGCCTCGAACAATGGGAAAATCCTATAGGGAAACATTTGCGGTCGAATATAAAAAGTAGTATCCACTGCCACCAGCCAAAACTCGATCAGGGGGACAGAGACGTGCCCCCTCGACTAACAGACCCCGGGACAATCGAATTGCCCCGACCAGTACGTCCACAATATGATGGTTTGTACTGGTTTCTGTTAATAATTTGGGACTAGTAAAGCCAATGGTGACTTTACATGCCCTGGGAGACAGTAGTCAGTCCCAGGGTATGGAGTCTATGGTGGGGTGTCACTATGACACCCCGGTGTTACTGCACGGAGGGTGCTGTGTAACACACATAGTAAAAACACATGAGACCCTATGGAATAAAGGACCCCATAGCCCAGAAAACACATTAACGGTCAATGGAACACCATAAATCATGTCCAAGAGTGGGAGAAAAAGAGTCTCACTCTTGGCAGGAGAAAACAACAAACTCCAGAAATCCAGCAAAGCTGCTGGGGGACTCACTAGGTTAGGAAATTCAGCCTAAAGAGAGAATTCTCCCTAACAGGTGTGCATGCTATCGACATCAACAACCTCATCCTTGAGCACCCCTCTGATATCTTTGCCATCACTGAATCTTGGCTCCACGAAGATTACGGCCCTCTGATCTCCTTGGCTCTCCCTCCTAGCTACACCATACTTTGGACTGACCGACTCAATGCCATTGGAGGTGGAGTAGCCTTCATCTCTAAATCTGCTCTGCAGATCAGGCTGTACATCTTACCTACCACCCAAGGTTACGAGATGCTGCTCACTACTGACCCTCAAACCACGTTTAACCTATTTCTTGTCTACAGGCCAGCAGGATCTAGCCATCCTGATTTTGACATCCCACTCCTCCTCACCACCTTCATGAAACCTCTGACAAAATGCATCATCATGGGAGACCTTAACCTAGGTTATAAAGATGCCCAAGATCGCAAAGCTTTGCTGCTCACCACATTAGCTCTTAGCAATATGAATTTTACCCAAATGATTGCTGCACCTACAAACTCCAAAGAGGAAACTCTGGATTGGATTCTAACAGCTAATTTGATCATCAACATCTCAGCCCTTTGGTCGAACCACTTCCTCATCCAGTTTCAGTTATCCTCCACTTCCTCCTTTCTCATCCCTGACTGTCTCACTGCCATTCAGTCATGGGGCGCTGCCAATGATCTCTGCCTTAATGTCAGTAAGACTTATATCCTTTTCATTGCTACCCCAGATCCCACCTTCCCTCCCTCTGACCGCCCTCTATGGGTCCCCTCCCGTCACTCTCTTTTGAGGCAAAAATAAACGTGATGTCATCTTTGACTCCTCTCTCTCTTTCTCTCCTCACAACACAGACCTTGACAAGAAGGCCCCTATGAACTGCACCTGCTCAGAGGCATTCTCCCTTCCCTCACCCAGAGACGCTCTGCATCATCCACAAGGTTTTATGGGGCCTGGGACCTCGCAACAACTCTCTCTTCCTAAATACCTACCTGCTAGATCCCTTGGTCTTCTAGCTCAAACTCTCTGCAAACTAGATGCATCTCTAGGCAAGGTAGATGTCTCACCTGAGCAGGAGCCTCCTTCTGGAATGGTCCCCCTGCCCCTCTCAGGCTTGAGCCCGGTCTTTTTAAGTTCTGGAAGCTCTTCAAGACCCCCCATTTTTTCTCCTGCTTTGCGCTCCCACTCCCCTGCTAACACCTTCTCTCTACCGCAGTGACTGGCTGCCTGGTTTCCTCTGAGTACTGCCGGGCATGTGGACCTTCACCCCTGCAATCCCTGGCACTTGCACCTGGCCTCCCATTAGCACTTGCACCTTGCATCTTCACCCTTTTCCCATCCTACCTTAGCACTTTGGTTTTTTTGGACAGACTGGCACCCACCCTCATTCGCACTTTTTCTTCTGCAAATACGCGATCCCAATGTCACAAGGCCAAGTAGGACCATTATTGTATCTTTCTCCCTAGCCCCCTCCCCATTTTTCTGTATTGAGGTGCCTTGAAACACCATTGTTATATAGGCGCCTTATAAATATCAAATAAATTAAATAAAGGTCTCCCATTCCACATCGTGTAGTATTGGGTAGGAAACAATACCTGCTGACCCGAATCCTCTGAGGGGTCCCCAGATCTTTGGCTCCCCTTCTTCAAAAACGAAGAAGAATGGGGTTTGAAAGAATCACTCAGGGTTGAGCACCTCTCACAGTGCTTTTCCTCCCTCTGAGCCAGAGAACGATCTTCCTCCCTAACCTGTTCCATGCCTGGCAACTTCAAAGGAGTCCAATATCCCTCTGACAAAAGGTGAAAAGCTTTGTGGCATACTCCCGCAAAGCCCCGGAATGCATTGGCACAATTATAATTCTTCAGATTGTGTTGCTCCCCCAGGCAGTACATTCAAATCCTGCGTGGGTTGGAGACAGACATCGGTCTCTCATAATGTGTATTGTTTAGAACCAGAGGCCTTACTAATGTGGGCATGATGCTGAAGGTTCCTGAAGTTGCGCCCTGAAACACATGTGTATGGGCGCGATATAAATAAAATATCATATCATATTATAAGTGTGATGAGTGCACAAAAAAAAAAGAAACAAGGTTATGGGGCACAGTGTCTCGATATATACCGGTGCCAACGTCATGTCTGATGCAGGGCATGTAAAGGCATCAAATGGAGCTGACAAAGGTGGTGAAGCAATTTCTGAAGGACAGCTACACATATTATAGATGAGGAATCAATTGGATAAAGGGATCCATTAGAAATTACTTTTGCAGAAAACAAAGTGAATAGGAAGAAAGACTGTCAAACCTTTAATATGTAACACAATAATCCTAAATTAGAACAAGAAAAAAAGTCCTCACCGGCCTACAGCTAGGATAAGAATGTTTTAGAGCAGATGACGAGTGCAGCGCAGGGTTGGATTGGTGCTTGAAGAGAATACCAGCAATTGTGAATGTTTATCTTCAAGGCAGGAAATAGATACGTGCAAACAAAGTGATAATGGGTTTAGAGGGGTGGTATGATGATGTTCCCCTGATACTGCTCAATCAGTAAGATAAAACAAATATTTTGACATGCAAAATATATAATTTCTTTTTAAGTGAAACCGATCCTCATTTAAGAATATTTTAATTTTACAACATACTCTCCTCAGCCATAATGTGTCGTTTTCATATAGCCTTGTCCGAGTTTGTAATTATCTCTTGTTGCAGGTCCTGCCCTGAGGGATTCTAGTTCCTGAACACTCTTGGACGATTCCTCTCCATTCAGTGACAACTTACTTTTTCCTTGTTGTATCTGGTCTGCGGGATGACCCCTCTGTTTCTGGGTCACAGAGGTGAATGCATAGAGGCATTTTGGTGGATGGGTGCTTAGTGGGCATGATAGCAAGAACACCTACTAAATTGTACGCTACTGTCTTGTGTCATCACTATGGAAATCCCAGAATTCCGGCGCTATGCAGATGGGATGTGGGAGTATAGAGAGCAAATGTGAAAAAGTGCTGAACAAAGTTAATTATGGATTATAATATTGTGACAGAAAAAGAGTTTTGAAATTCGTCCTCACAAACATTTTTCCAGATCATGCCATTAATTTATGTAGCAAAATGTCAGTCACTTTGCTTATAGTCATTGTTCCTTCTTGTTTGTTTTTTGGTGGTTTTCCATGTGCTTTCCTATGCCACTTGACATTTTATTTGAGAAGATATCTATTTTCATATTAGGATTCTCAATGTTTGTTTGTTTGTTTTATTATTTATAACGCGCGAGCATACCATAGGGTAACAGGGCGCAGCAGTTACATGAATATGCAAAGCTTGGTTACAACAGCGTTATTATTTACATACAGGTATTAAATACAAGGTATATACAGAATAGGTCCTATTACAGACTCAAGGTACAAGAGCAAAATATAAATGATACCTACAGCTTGTTTACATAAACAATATATACAAGTGGAAGTTATAGTAGGGTGAGTGAGTGCAGAAGTACAGTAGGGTGGAGGGGGGTTCAAGCTCCTCACCGTGAAGCCTGGCTGCTTGTTAAATTTAGGGATCATTCGCTTTCAGCCACAGGATGGTGTTGGTCCTGAAATGTTGGTTGGGGGGGTCAGTTCTCAGTGTGGGAGGTAAAGAGTTCCATAATTTGGCTGCTTTCACTGGGAAGCTATTGCCACCGATAGTGGAACGATTGAAGTTAGGAATAGAGAGGCAATCTTTGTAATCTGTTCTGGAGGGTCTCAGGGAGGTCTGTCTGTGGAAACTGTCGATAGATGGGCACAGCGTTGTTGAGGGATTTGTGTGTGAATGACAAGGTTTTTAGGAGAATGTTGTCATTGGTAGGGAGCCAGTTGTTATGTTCACTACTCTCAGAGATGTGGTCTCTTTTAGAGATGCGTAATGCCGCTCTAAAGGCATTATTTTGTAAGGTTTTTCTAATAGTGGCTTTGGTGGACCCTAGATAGAGGGCATTGCAGTAGTCCAGGCGAGACAGGATGAGGGCTCTGGCCAAGGTTGTGCAATTAGTATCGGACAGAAATGGCTTGGCTGTGCGGATTAATTTTCACATATAGGCCGTGGAGGATGCTAGAGAATTAACCTGTTTGGCAAATGAAAGGTTTGCATCTAGGTAAAAGCCCAGCGTGTTTACCTCTTGTCCTACTTTGGTGCTGTTGCCATCGATAATGAATGAGGAATAGTGAGGTCCTAGTTTTTTTAGGCTGGAGGTGGTGCCCAGGATGATGAGTTCGGTTTTATCATCATTCAGGCATAGTCCATGTGTGGCCATCCATGCCTGGGTGATTCACCAAGGCCAAATACATTTCATAATCCCCAGAAAGCGGGAGGAGGATCTGGGTATCATCTGCATAATTAGTGTAGGTGATACCGAGATGATCCAGATCATCGAAAAGGGGCTTGGTAAAAATGTTGTACAATGTGGGCGAGACACAAGAAGCCTGCGGCATGCCACAGGTGATTGGTATAGGGTCAGCAGCAGCTGTAGGCGAAAAGACCGTCATGATTCTACCATTTAGGAAAGATCTAATCCAGGTAATTGCTTCATCAGAGAAGTGGGCAGCTGTTTTAAGTGAGTGCTGTCTCAGTTCCGTGTTGAGGACAGAAGCCTGATTGTCTGGCTCCTAACAGGTGGTGTATTTCCAAATGTTTCTGGATTTGTACATAAGCAGCCTTGTCCAGAATGTTTGGGAGAAAAGGTACTGTTGTGATTGGTCTGTAGTTGGCCGGAGTAGATGGGTCGACAGTGGGTTTTTTTAAGAGTGGAAGTACCCGGGATTGTTTAAGATTAGTAGGGATGATGCCAGTGGAAAAGGACGCATTGATAAGCTTTGTGATGAAAGGAGCAAGGTCTCTGGCAGCATCTTTGATAAGCTGCGCGGGGCAGAGATCGCCCTGACAATAAGACGGTTACAGTGACAGAATGATTCTTTCCACTTCAAGAATGGAAACATTAGTGAAGTTAAATCGGGTAGACTCATTAGCTGTGATACTCTCAGTAATTTTAGATGGGAGAGAGTCATTTAGGGAGGCTCTTTTGGTGGAGATTTTATTTTGTAAGGTGGAGATTTTGTTGGCTAGTGCGTTTTGGATCTCTGAGCACCAAATTTTATCTTTAATACATGTGTCAGGTGGTGCTATGGGGTTCTCTATTTCTTTGAGGATAGAGAATAGTTCCTTCATTTTGGATTTGGCTTGGGATATGCGTGAGTCAAAGGAGGTTCATTTTTCTAGGCATATTTCTCTTTTATCGAGGGCTGAGAGTTTAGTGAGTTTGAGTTTGTTGGCTGCAGAGGATAGTTTTTTCCAGACGGCCTCACAGTTTCTTTTTTGCTGCCTTAAGTTTTTTAGGAAGGGCGTGATCCATTTATTGAGGTGAGTTTTAGGCTTACTTGGTCTAAGTTTTAGGGGGGAAATCAAGTCCAATGAGATAGACATGATTTTATTATATTCTTCGACCAAGGTCTCACGGTCCGTATTGTCTGGGAGTGAGTTGTGGGTAGGGAGTAAGGTCGGGGTAAGTCTCTCTGCAGTAATACTCCTTTTATTTCTGGTTAGCATGGGTGGAGCCCTGATGGCTGGTGGGGGTGGGGGTCTATTAGTAGAAAGCATGAATGACACAAGGTGGTGGTCAGTCCAGGCTAGTGGTGAGATAGATAGGATGTTGGCTTGACAGTTGTAGTCTGCCACCCAGTCAAGTATTCTACCTTTGTCATGGGTAGGTGCGTTATGTTTTTTGCTGAAGACTATTTCTGACAGGGTGTTGAGTGTGGTGAGGGCGAGCTGGTCTGATGGGTTATTAAAACCCATATTGAGGTCCCCAAGTATAAGTACTTGTGTAGAACTTTTGAGGTTGCTAGACAAAATGCTGTTGATGTCATGCTCGGATGTTCCGGGGGGGCCCCAGGGGTGGCAGATGAGGTGGATATTAAGGGTTTGGGCATTGGTAACTGGAACTTTAACAGATGACAGTTTGCATGAGGCGACATCAATGGGAGTGGCTAATCTCATGGAGAGGCTACATTTGTAGATGATAGCTATACCGCCTCCTCTAGATTTTAATCTGTCTTGTCTCAGTATGGAGTAGCCATCCAGGACTGCTAACATAAGCATGGGGCTGGGTGTAGCCATGTCTCGGTGATGGCGAGGAAGTCAAAGTCCTCTCTTAAGATCAAGTCAGAAATTTCTGTAGCGTGTGCTACTAGAGATCTGGAATTCATTAGAGCTCCCTTGATCTGGGGATTCACGGTGGTTGGGGTTGTGGATTGGTGGGCTTGTGTCATTTTAGGTTTGCTATGCTTGGGTTTAGTAGTTCGCTGCATAGGGTTAGGGTTGCGAGCTAAATTCAAGTTTGAATTTGTTTGGCCGAGCCGAGTTGGCGTAGTCCTTAGTCCTGTTGTAGTAGGAATAGAACTGATGGGAGGCTCATAGATTTTGGCTAATCTAGCTCTAAATTGTAGGTTCCTAGTTATAGTTTGGCATGGAATACTTAGCAATGGGGATTGAGTGTCATTCATGTCTAAGAAATGGCTGGTAGTTGTAATATTATGTAAGTTAGAGGTATGTTTTAGGGTGGGTAAGTGTAGTAACATAATGTAGTGTGTAATGCTTTTTATAATGGCTCAGATGTAGGCAGTCTGGCTGGGAGCTCAGGGGGACATGCTAGATAGTAGTGACAGAGCAGTTTCTAGGATTTTAGGATAGAGGTAGCTGGCACAGTCAATCAATAAGTGGGTGAACAATCAAATGCTGGCATAAGTCACCAAGATCAAGTTAGGGCAAGCAGGTCATGCAGTGTCCTTGAGACGCTGGCCTCGAGCTAAAAAAGGTTTCCAGGCAAAAGGTGAATCAAACAGACCAATGCAGGCACAAGCAGTTACAGGGCCAGTTAGGGAGGGCCAACATGGGAGGTACAGGCCTCGAGCTAAAACAAATTCACAAGTAAATAATGCGGCAGCTTAGTACGGGTACAAGTAGTTATAAGGCCAGTTAGGGAGGGCAGACATAAGGAGGCGGTGGCCTCGCTCTGGGTGTGCAAGGAATTTAGACATTCAGTACAGGTAAAAGTCACCAAGAATCGAGTTAGGGCAGGCAGACATTGGGAGGCACCAGCCTCACGCAAGAGCAAATTCACAGGCAGTTAACTAGGCAAAGCAGTAAGAGCACAGGCAATAGCAGAGGCCAACAGGGCAGTACACTTTGTATCGTATAAAAGGAATATAACAGTGATAAGGTTGTAGATGCATACATTGGCAACCTAGGTAGCTTGTAAGCCGTTGCAATGAGTGAGTCAGGGAGAGGTCTGGAAGTACCATGTGGATGGACAGCGTCTCGCTTGCCTAGTCAACAGTGTCAGTAGCACGTGAGCATCTTGGAGCGGGAGCGGGAGCAGGGGTCGTGGCCCTAGGCTCGACGGCTCATGACAGGCACAGGACAGGCGCCTTAGTGTGTGCCTTGTTGGGGGGCAGCTCACGCCTGCGGGTGCACCAGGATAAGTTAAGTGGGCAAAGGAGGGGCCAGGAAGGTAGACACTGACGATTGCTCAGCTCGGGTCCAACAAAGAAAATTAGGTGGCCATTTTGGACTGACTTCTTGTAGATTTCAGGACAGTCAAATCAAACGAAGATATGCAGGCAATCTGGATTCCTGATGCAGGTCACTGGAATTGGGCCACAGGGGTTTGGGGTACAGTGGATCCTTGATTTGAGCAGGTGATTTTCGGTGGAGATGATGAGGTTGAACTCAGTAGCCACGCTTATCTGAACACCAGTGATGGGAGGGATGTCGTTGGTGAGCTGCTCTGGCAGCTCACGAGGGAGAAAGGAGCTCCTGCTCCTCTGTACGCGGAACGGTGATGATCAATATTATGGCTTTGCTTTCTGTTATGTATGTTGATAGACTGACGCGGAACGGTGATGATCAATATTATGGCTTTGCTTTCTGTTATGTATGTTGATAGACTGAAATATTGTGACCGCCTTACTGACATTTTAGTAAAGCCTACATTATTAAGGGTAGGTTCATCTGTAGTATTAGGGTGGGTTTAAGGGATGATGCAGAGATGTCTCTCCTCTTTTACTGCTGGTGTGGAATAGTGATTTCTGTCACATTTGACATTTTCAAGAAAACAGAAATGACTTTGAAATAGAACAATACAAACTATTCAGCAATAGTCCAATGCATTTGTACGTTTCTACGTTTTTTAAGGTTATGGTTTCTTCTCATTTATGCAATCTATTCTATATTATACCTCTGATTTCATTTCTTCGTAGTTAGAAATCGTTTCACTCTGGGACAGACATGCAATTTATCAGCAATGTTCAAAGTTAGAGATCTGTATTTGCCTTAATAGGTAGCAGAATACTGATTGAGCGCCTCTGTAATGCATACGACTAATGCTTATTAGTCAGCAATACTTTGCAACCTGCTTACAGTTTTATTTTATATTCAGGGTTAGTTTTCCTAAATGTTGACAAATAAGCGTTTGGCCGAGTATCACAACATGGTTTAAGGCAAGCACTGCAGTAATTTATTGTTGAGCAAAGAACAAGCTGGGTATTTGGGGCGGACATCTTTCTGGGCTCATGGATCAGATGTACATTACTGACTTTAAAGCGGGTAGAGCTTTCTTAAAAGGGTGAATTCTGGGACGTTCATAGGAGAACTAGTCGTTGTTGCGACTAAGCAGGTTTGAAAACATTTAGCCGGCCTTGCAAACACAACAACGGCTCAAATGCATTTGAAATCAATCTGTATGGTACGTAGCGAGTTCTTAAATGCGTGACACACCATTTCTAGTTTGAAAATATGGTTGTTACACTCCATCATGGTGTTGGAGTACAATATGGAACATCTGGTCTCTAAGCCAAAATCCTGAAAGCAGAGTACAGAGGGTAGGCCCTTCTCTGCAATGGCTGCCAGGTTACTAAATGCACTGCTACTCCAAATGAATGGTGAATAATCTTATGTTTAGAAACATCCTACAGACACCAAACAACGACCATGTCAGAGTTGTTTCCCTTCTCCAGCACCAAGAGGCCATTGTGCTGGCCATAGATTGGACTTTACAAAAGATATTAATGTAGCGTAACAGGAAAAACACAACATGACATCACAAGTTCCCAAATCTGTTCTGCAGCCTGTCTGTTCCACAAATCGAACTCTTAAAGCACATCTTTGAATGAGCAGGTTAGACAAGTGTAAGTGCACATGCAGTGGTCAAGTGAGCAGGTTGTCTCCGTGTCATGCAGCTGAATACATAAAAATAGCTGATACTTTCAGTGGCGATCTGAGACCTAGCCCCTCAATGCCCCACCATGTCTCCATATAGAAGATAACATATATACACTACATTCACTGTACAAACCTCTTTAAAGAGCAGTAAGGTTAAAAACCTCTGTATATCCTTAAGTCGAACTAAACTTTAGACATCCAAGGATAATTTTATTTTAATCACTTATTGCACAGGGTAATAAACACAACACTTTGTGTGGAAAAATGTATCACACAATCATTCCATGAATACTTTTATCAAAGATTGTGCCCGAAATCATAACCCATAGTCCAACCAACACATGTTTCAACCATAGGTTGATGATGGTAAAACTGGACAAACAACTACTCCCTTGTCCAATTCCTGTTTGAACGCTGTAGTGATACAGCTTTCAACACATCTCACCCATGTCTTTCTTCTTCAGGGTTTCAATGTGGTTACATGTCTGTGGGTTTCCTACTCTGTGAGATTGTATGATCCCAGATGTGGTATGCCGTGCTTTGTGAACAGGACTGCCCATTCGAGATGTTAGGTTTCCCAGCAGGAAGAGAGATCATGTATCTCCTGTTAGTCTGCTACACGTGATCCATTAATGGATCCTGTTCAATTTGAACTGTATTTCTTTTGGCTAGTGACCCATATCCCCATGTGTGTGGACTATTCTCCTGTATAGAAGAACCATTTGGAGGACTCTACGCTGAATGAAATGTCTACCTGGCTATTTCCTGCATATGCTTGATGCTTAAGAGCTTTCTGCAATGTTTTAATATGGAGGCTGTTCTCAGCGCTTCGCAATTTGACTCCTAACATCTGCTGGGAAGATCCGGGTTGATGCAAAACACTAGCACATCTCTAAGTGCATCAAATTACAAGTTGGCAATATTGATCTTATTTTTGTTTCCTTTATATATAGACCAGTAATCCCTGTACTGGAAATCTTGATCAGTCGCCCCATACCAGTATAGTACAATGCTCAAGCAGTAGTTAAAACCAGCTAAAAAACATTTATAAAAAGTAACAATAAAATTGGACCACACCTTCGAACCTGTGACAGCCAGAAGCTTTCATTGTAGCACAAAGTTGTTCTGAGATAAATGCTGTGGTAAGTCAGAAGGAAGACGTAGGGCCTCATTACGACGCTGGCGGTAGCCGTGCCCTTGTTAAGGGCACGGCTGCCGCCGGTAATGATTTTTTACCATGTTCATGGAATGGGCAATTACCGGGTCATGCTGACCTTGGCGGACCCGGTAATTGCCCATTCCATGGGCCCGGTAAAAATGTATCCCAATTGATCCCCATTCCCATTTGAGCCCCATAGGGCTCAATGGAAATGGGGAGGGAGCGAACAACAGGCCCGTTGTAAGCTCCCTGGTCCCCTCGCGGGACCCGGAAAGGAAGTCTGGTCTGACCAGACGTCATTTCCGAGTCCCGCGAGGGCACCTCGTAATAGGGCGGAGTAGGTTTCACGGCACGGGCACCATTACCGGTGCTGTTAAACCTATTTCGCCCACCTCGTAATGAGGCCCACGGAATCTAAGGTGACAGTGTCAGGATGGTTTGTTAAAGTAAGAATTATTAATACCTAACTTTCCCTATCACTGTGGAAATTCCCTACCTAACTTACTAATGAGCTTGTCAGATAGTCATGGAATTCTAAATAAAGAACTCTGCTGTCCAAACCTACCCTAACTGACCTTAGCACTATGTAAACTAGCATAGGCCTGGAGAATGAGTCACTTCTCCTTTGGATATTTTTAGTATGTCTGTTAATTAATATAGGATTCTTAAATATCTTCGTGTTACTTCTTTGATCAGTCTCTGTAACTCTTCCAGCAGGCTTGGGAGTTTCCCTCTCCCTTTTGGGATCTCTTACATGTTTCACTTTCTTGAATGTAGCTCTCAATATACTCTTGGTTATATTCCTGCATTGGTGTTGTTATCCACCTTTCTTTGTTATGGTTCAGTTCAGTTTTGCCTGTCCCACCTTGTATCTGTTGCACTGTGTGTACCTTTTTTCAAGGTACTTTGGTCACTGACTTTTCTCTCTCTTCCGTCAACTTTTTAATAACTTGCACTTTAGAGTGGTAACACTTTGCATTCACTTTCATTCACTTTAAATTATTTCCCCTTTTCCAAGGGTATGCCTATGTTTTCCCGTGGTCCCGCCATCATCGATTTGGGGGCTCCTGCTCTGCTGGATTCTTTCATTGCTGTCACCCCACAGCGTTGGCGTTCCGTCAGATATGCTGGAGCGAGTTTGAAGTTCACTGGCTTTCTCATTCCTTCTTTCTGCCTGTACTAACGTTTGCTTTCCTCTTCTCAAGGTTACATTATAAAACATATTAATCTCAGTGAATTAGTTATTTCTATTTAAAGGGACATAGTCCTTTTCAGCAAAATAGTTGCATCCCTGTAGAGTTGTTTGTCCCAGATTGAAGGTAAAGAGGTTTCTGGAATTTGAGAACATCTCATGTACGCCATAGTGTGTGCCACTGTAGGGAGTTCCTCCCGGGAACACAAGACCTTGTCCCCTAAGGGGGGGGGTCTCGCCCAGTGAGGTCCCACTTGCCCCTACCCCTAGGAAGGGTATTGCGGAGCAGGCTCACCTCTCTAGACTCACAGGAAGGGGGATGAATTCCATTGATTCATCGCAATGCAAAATTAGTCAAAACAAGCACATGCACAGTGGTTCAAAAGAAGCAAGCGAGAAGTATGGCTCAGGCGAGGCACATATTTAGTTGTTCAAAAGAAGCAATTTAGGAGGGAGATAAAAATCAATCTTGCACTATAATGGAAGTCTCTCATAAATTAACTCCTGGAACAGTGTTCCATTACAGTGAAATATATAAACTCTTTTCTGGAACTAGCCTGAAATTTCAACAAGTTAAAGAGGTAGAGCAATGAGCATGGAGGACTAAAAAAGCCTTCATAAATGCCTGGCTAGTGACTTTTTAAACAATTGTAAACAAGTTCCATGTTGGGGTGGTTGGCATTGTCTTCCCAGGTGGTATGCACAGCTGGAGATGCGACATGGCGGCAGTTGGATCACAGCAGAAGGCCTGTGGCTGAGGAGTGCGGGCCCACAAGGTGATGAAGGTTGAAGGGGTCACCAGAGTGTGGCTGTATCTAGACGTGCATTAGGCAGCAGAGAGGGTTGTGATAGACCATACATGGAAATAAGGCACAATAACCATATATTTCCAATGACAGGTCTGTCGTGAGGTTCAATTTCCAAACAAGTCTGGTTTTATTGAAAGTATCTCAGCCAGCCGACTGGGTTTCAATGCCTCACGATGTGTATTCCCAGACACCGTGAGATGCGAGAGAGAGCGAACAGCGCTCAAGAAGTCATATATATATATATACACATAATACATCAACATTTGCTAATGCTATTCGTCCCGCCCTTATACATGTCATGCAGGCTAGGGTTCGGTAATTGACAGTTATGACACGTCTTCATTTAGTCTAAACATTAGTTATTCTAGCAAAGGCTACAGAGACACTTTTCTGTTATGAGAAACATGGAGCACTGGCACAGGAAGGATATATTGTTCTTAGCAGAGAGACATTCCATACAACGTTATCTGTTTGCTGCGGCTCGTGAGCTAAGGGTCAAATACCATCCTTCGTGAAGGAGTACCGCTAGCTGCCTATAATTCATGTTTAACTGCCTTTTACAACGTCGCTTCCAAGACAAACCGGCACATGGGCTACTGATTAGGCGTGGCTTCTGCACAGCTTCAAGGCCTCAAAGAAAGGGGAAAACAATGTATTTCTGCACGACTCTACATTCCTGCCTACGTTAGTATTTCAGAGTTCAAGCTGTGGCCTCGCACCGTCCTTGGATCTACAGCATAGAATATATTTGCAAAGCGTTACAAAAAAGAAAACGGCCGGCATTTACAAAATGGACTACCTATGGTCACATTCAGGTTTCTTAGTTTGCAAAGTTTGTCACATGATGTGATCTGCTTCTGGCCAACATACTATTCATACGATTCGGGCTATGTGATTTGTTTTTTGGTATAACAATCCCTCCTTTTACCTTTAAGCAAATAGCACTATCATCCAAACATTGCGTCCTCATCAGACCAGGTTTCACTTTCTGAACTACCCAGGTCGCTATCATCATCATCAGAAATATTGATTGCCATAAATTCTTTTTTTTTAATTTTCCATCCCCAGGATCGTAACAGTTCCCAGAACCATGAACTTATGTTTACATTCCAGCCACCTGTTGGGACATGAATTTCAGAATTTACGACATGTCATTTCTTAATTGCTTTAAATATTGTAGGGGAGGAGTCACTTACAAATACACAGCACGCTGATTCCACTAATTTGCCTACACCTCCATGATCAGCCAAAATAATATCAAGAACCATTCTATTCTGAAGTACAACTATCGGATTGCTTTTTGTTCCTTTTTGTCATATTGTAAAGCATGTCAGTAGTTTCATTTATTGTTTTCTCCAATACCCTGGATAGTTTTCTTATATTCCTTGAGTTTATTGCCTGTCCCCAAAAGGGTATAAACAATTTTGCAATGTCCCGAAAATTGTGGCCAGTAGTATCATCTCGTCGTGGTCGCGATCTAAATATTTTTGCTATTTTGGAAGTTTTGGCAAGGAATACACTAGGTAAAAGTATCCCTAAATAACAGGTACCTTCCCAGCTTCTAGGTAACCATGGATAAGCTTGGTCTCCACACACAAAATAGACAGAACCTCCTATATATAATGGTTTCTCTTCTTGGTTAAGTACAGCAGTATTCATGCATCTAGTAAATGTTCCCACTGGGTGGGAACCTTTTTTTCGTAAGCAAAATGGAACAGAATGTGGAGTATGATTAATAGTATAGGAGGGAGGCATGCCATCCTTGTTTCCAACCAGAGCCATTTTGAAAGTAATTAGGGACTGGTAGTGCCTAGAGGATATATCTATGGGACTGGTCAATGCAGTGTTCATTTTGCTCCTAATTGTGAACACGGAACAACCGAGCGTTGCTAATACCAATCTTTCGAATTCATTTATGTTTGTTTCGTCAACGTTTCCAGGGACACTATCATTCCATCTTCCAAAATATAGAGCTCTTAATGATGCATAACAGGCCATACTAAGCAGCAGAGGATGTATACATTAACCAATTGCTCTTTCCCCGTGCTGGGGTAAATGTGAACAAACCCGGAAATTGGATCTATTCGAGATAGCATGAGTCATATACATAATCAGTAATAAAGTGTTATTATCATAACCTTTTCTGTGTTTCACATCTCACGACGGAAGAGTGTAGGAAAGCACCTAAACTGGGGTGCTTATAGTGGGAGCATTGCCAGTTGGCAATAGAGTGTTCATGGGATGCATAGTTTCCAAGTAGCAAAACATTGGGATCAATATAAACAAAATACAGATAGGTATGGTAATCAGGGGCAGGTTAGTCTTTCTAGGCCAAGTCTTTCTTGAGGTAGACTTAATGTCAATGTCTATATGTCTATCAATGGCAGCATCAGTGCAGGCGCCAGCAGGAGCGAATACAGGCATGATCTATGAAGTTTATTTCAAGGAAAGTTTTTCAGCATCCGTTGGAAAAGTTTTCCATGACAACACACGTTGGCAGCAAAGTTCAATCAAGTTCAGTTCAGCCTGCTTCAAATGGCAGCAAGCTGATGTTTACCTTAACAGCTCCAAAAAGGCAGGAGCAAGTATCAATATCAATTTTATAGTGTCGGTACCTTTTTCCCCCGCTTGTTCATGCTAGGTTGCAAAGGCCTTCACTTTCGAGGGTAGCACCGGGAAACCACGTGCCAGAGCTCTCATTCGATGCAGCTCATATGCTCCCTTTCCCTAGGCCTCCGTTCCCAGCTCTGTCCGTGAGCTAGAAACAAAGGCGAAACAACAGCTGCTGGTTACTTCGATTTCGTGAACGCAGATTGTACCTTACAGCTCCACGTACAGTGTGGTCGATGAATAATGCACTGTTGTTGTTTGCAATGGATGCAGAAACAGTGCCAATCGGTGATGCAATTCGTGATGATGAGGCAGAAGTCTAACAATGTTGAGGTAACTCTGATGTTTCAATTTTCGTTGCAATCTCCCCAGGCCCCTTCTCGGGTTAAGGAAGGACTTTTGGCTGAAATTCAGCGATGCCTTTATGATCAATCAAAGCTGTTTACTTTCGACGTCAGGATTATCGATCGCTTTCTCATGTGGCAAAGTTAACAGGATTCTTTTCGTGTGTGTTGCATGGATCCAATGCTTTCGACCATTCACTTGAACTGCAGTCTGCATGGCCAGTAACACCTGATAGCGTCCCTTCCAGCGCGGTGCAAGCGAAGATTTTCTTTCAAAGTTTTTGACAAGGGTCCAGTCTCCCGGTTGCAGACTATGTCCTGGGCCTGTATATCTGACAGGAAGAGCCTCCTGCACCTGCTGATAAATCAAATGCAAGTTTTGAGTCAACTTTTTACAATAGTCAATGAGCAATGGGTATTCAACATCCTTCAATCTCTTTGGATGTGGCACACTCCAGACATTTGCTGGTCTTTCCATGATTATTTCATATGGGGAGAGGCCAGTCCTTGCTTGCATAGACGTGCATATGTACAGTAAAGCTAGTGGTAATGCATCGGGCCATTCCAGATTGCTTTCGCCGACATCTTGGCGAATTTGTTTTTCAAGATACCGTTTTGGCATTCTACCAAACTGGCACTCATCGGGTATCTAGCTGAATGGAACCGCTTAACGATTCGGAGGCCTGCACAAATCTGTAATATCACGGGCACTATAAAATGCGGACCATTGTCTGACCATATGAGACGGGGTAACCCAAATCTGGGAAAATATTCTTTTAACATGGATTTCGTTGTTGACATGGCTCCACCCATTTGTTAAATGCACAGACCACTACGAGGACCTATTTATAATTCTGGCATCTTTCCATTTCTATGAAGTCAAAATGGATGACCTCAAAGGGCATAGAGGGAGGACCAAAACTTCCTACTGGTGTCACTGTTCCTTTCCCAATGTTATGTTATAAACAAGTCATGCAATTCTGAACCAATCTCTCTGCAGATTTCTTAATGTTGGTATTGCACCATACAGAATGAAGGTGCTGGGACATCTTCTTCGCACATATATGTGTTGGGATAACGGCCATGGTAACCATTAGCATAACATTACCATAACATATGCATTTGGCAACATCCATCTATTATTTTCTTTGTCCACCCAACAACCCTCAGGTCTAATTCTGCTGGACCCTCGGACCATTGTTTTATTTCATCTGGAGTGGCTTCTGCTTGTACCTCCTTAACTGCCTCCATTCCATCCTCTATCATGCAGGACACATTTTCTGCTGTTTCGACATACATTTTGATGTATAAATCAATGGCAGTTTGTTTCACGATTCAGTCTACATTACACGTTATTTTCTTATGTGCATCACATTTCATTATTGCTAACTGCTTGGGAAGTGCAAGTGCTGACAACAATCTCATTATTAAAGTGCCATGCTGAATCTTAGTTCCATGTGATGTCAGGAAGCCCCGTTCAGCACATAATTGGCCAGAATTGTGAACCACCCCAAAAGCATACTGGCTGTCAGTGTATATGTTTACACTAAGGATTGCAGAAATTTCACATGCTCTGGATAGCGCTATCATTTCCACAGCTTGTGCTGAGTTATATGGGATTTGTTTGCTCTCTATAATAGTCTTCAGTGTAGTAATGGCATAAGCAGCAGTTGATGTGCCATTCGGTAATTTAAAACAAGAGCGTCACAAAACAGTTCTCCATCTGTCTATTTCAGAGGAGTATCAGTTAAATCAATTCTTCCTTTTGTCTCTTGCTCAGTAATAGTTAAGCAATCATGTGATAATTGTTTTTCACTCCCTTTTTCCCTGGGAGAGGGCAATAACACGGCCGGATTTAAAACGCAACATCTCTTAATTTGAATATGCGATGCAAATAGGATCATTTCATACCTTGTTAGTTGGGAGGATGTTAAATGTTGCGTTTGTGTTCTATTTAGAAGAACGTCTACTGAATGGGGTACCATCACAGTTAAAGAGTGACCTAAAACCATCCCCTCAGTTTGTTTTACTGACGCAGCAGCTGCAGCAACAGCTCACAAGCAATGTGGCAAAGCATATGCAACTGGATCCAACATGGAAGAGAAATATCCGCATGGTCTATTTCTGCCTCCGTGTTCCTGAGTCAAGACAGCCAAAGCACATCCATCCTTTTCATGCACAAATAACATAAAACACATCTCATAATTTGGTGTGCCCAAAACTGGAGTTGAACATAATGCAGCTCTGAGCAGGTCAAAAGCTTCTTAACACTCCATGTTCCTTGGCGAAGGTAAGGTAACATCATTCCTTGTCAATGCCACTATGGGTTTTCACAATCATTGAAAGATTAGCAATCCACTGCCTACAATATGAATCCATGCCAATTAAAGCCCTGACTTCCTTCTGCGTGTTTGGAATAGGTATATCAGAGATACTTTCTATGTGTTCTGGTGTCAATCTTCTTCCCTCCTTCGATAGGAGGTAGCCCAAATAGGCCACCTCCTGTCGACAATACTGGAATTTCTTCAATGAATCCTTGTGACCTTGTGATGCTAAATGTGTCAACAAAGCAACAGTGCTTTAATGTCCTTTGAGTCTACTGCTATAAGCAGTTCATCAATATACTGTAATAATATACACCCATGCAGCAATTAGTTGTTCCTTCAATGCTCTACTGTAAATACTTGGACTTTCAGTGTAACCTTGTGGAATATGTGTGAATGTAAATGAGCACCCTCCTAATGTAAAAGCAAACAAATATCTACTGTCTGGATGTACGGGAATACTGAAAAACACGTTCTTCAAGTCGATCACATTGAAGTGTGATGCGGAAGCTGGAATCATAGTCAAAATCGTGGTTACATCGGGAACTAATGGGAATTGGGGATCAACTACTTTGTTAGCCGCACGTAAATCAATTATAAAATGGTAAGGGATATCATTACCTCCTTTCTTGTAAACTGGAAGAATCGGGCTATTGCAAACACTACCAGACATCTCTTCAATTACATTTCTAGCAATTAAATCTGACACAATATATTTCAAACTCTTTCACCTTCACTTGAAATGTTGTATTGCGGAATATGCGGTAATGTAATTCCTTCCTTCAAAACTATTTTTACTGGTTCTACTTTCAAACATCCATCATCATTATGGTTCAACGCCCATATACAAGCCGGCACTTCACACAATTCAGTCGGCAATGGCATGGATACAAATTGCGAAACAGAGTTTTTTTGTGGCGAAATCGCCAAGTACACTCCATCAGGAGAACAATAAATTACTGCATTAAATTTCTTCAATAGATTCAATCCCAAGAAATATTTGCCGCAATTTGTCATCAAAAGAAATGGGCAAGATTCAGTAAATGGACCTAGTGTGATTGGCACTGGTTGTGAAAGTAGACTAATTACTGGCGTACTGGAGAACCCTTCTGAGATATTTTTATGCCTTGACAGTGGTATATTTGGAAACCGCTGATGGTCGATTGAACATTTTTGTGCACCTGTGTCCACTAGAAAAATGTGTTGCCTATTCCCAACCTTCATTTCTACATAGGACCCTTTCTGGTCATCGGGAATAGGCACTGGGTCCAACACCTGTTTCGGGCTGTCCTAGTAGAATAGTACATCATCAGATGTAAAGTCTCCAGAGTAATATGCATTGGAGGGATTATCAAAAACATTTCCACCATTCATGGTGTTCCGTTGTTGATTTTGATTAACCTGATTATCCTGAAATTGTGGCTTCATCTGATTTCTATTCTGACCTGCTAGTCCCGGACGATCTCTAAACGGTCTTCTCAAAATAGTCCCATTTCTATTCTGTAAATGTGGGCACTGTGCTCGCCAATGGCCTTCTTGTATACAATGGGCACATTCATTTATACCTATTGAACCCCCTTGCAGTTTAGATGATAGTGCAAATTGGACTCTAGATGGTAAGTTCCCGCCACCTCTATTATTGTTTGCTACCTGTTGTATTAACACTCTGGTTTTCAAATCTCCTTTCTCCCTTATTTCCTTATCCTTTTCTGAATTTACTCGATTCTCATAATTGGGCCATATTTAATACTTTGCTTTGTGATTTTGCTTGCCATGCACTTTCAGATGTCATTATTAATGTCTGGATTTTCGGTAACAATCCTCGTACAAACTTATCAACAAATAATCTCTTCCCAGGTTCGGTACTTAGATCTTGACCACTAAAATCTGCAAATACATCTCCAAACCGGTTAAAATAATCTGTTGCTCCTTCCTATTTGCCTTGTAAGCAAGCAGTCCATTTATCCCAAACTATTCTCTTCTCAGGCACTAAAGTTTTCAATTTCTCTACTATATGCAAAGGCAGAGTTAAAATGAATTGTGGTGGCTTCTCCCCAGCCTTTCTCTCACTATCAATTCTAATGAAAGTTTCACATGTATCACCTAGCATCGGCACATCATTTATACTTCTAATCTGCTTCCATATGTCTGCAGGAAGAATCACGGGGAACAATAAATCAATGCCACTTAGTGTAAAAACAGATTAATTTAAAACTGATTCAATTTCCTCATAGAACCCCGCTGGATTTTTCCTAATGTCAGGGACCGTCTACTTTATAGTGTACACTTCTTGCCTAGCAAAGGGACCATGTACAAACTGTGCGATATAATGGGCTTCTATCGTTCACGCTGGAGTCGCTCCATCGGCAGCAACCTCTACTTTCGGGACAAACATTGGAGGCACCTCCCTCATGGGTAATTGCAAAGTTGGGGATTCTACATCTGTTCGTCTATTAAGCAACAAAGCCAAATCAAGTGAAAAAGCAGCCGTTCCCGTGTCAGGTGAAAATGCTCTTTTATAAATCGTAATTAAATCAGCAGGACAACACACCGTTTTCTTCATACATTCATCCTGCAAGTACTCCACCATAACCTGTAACACCTTTCTCTGCATTTCCGGTGTATACTGACTAAACGTATCATGCACTTCAATCGGGGAAATTGCATCATCCGTAATCCATCTAAGCGTGTCTCGCGTACAAATTCGCATCTCTTCACTAACAGGTTTCAACGGCGGGAGAAACCGTTTCTGGACATACGACATATGCGGTTCACCTTTATTCATCATCTCTTTATGCAACCAATCAAATTCTCGCTTAAACACAAATATTCGCCCTACATGTTCTCGTATTTTTGCTGCATTATCTCGCAATTTGGAAAGGACAATCAAGTCAAGCAACTCTTGCGGTACCACTGTATTAGTCAAATCACTCCCTATTTTAACAAGGTAATCTCCCATACATTCTAACAATACCTGCTGTTCGTCAAGGCCTCTATGATCAGATATGAAACTTTGCACAGCCACTTCATCTCCATCATCAATGTACGTCTCAGCCCACTGTTTCAGTTCGTCTTTCCATCCCTTGCTAATCTTATTACGAGTCAGCCTAACACTTCCTTTTTCAGGCCCCCTTGATTCAGAACTGCCAACTAAAGTGTATAACTCAGGTTCTGAAGGAGGTGGAGGAAATGATGTCATGGGCGTGGATGGGACGGCTACTGCAGGTGCGGATGAAATTGTGGGAATAGCAACAGGAGGAGTTATATAAGGAGGCGGTGCAACAGGGTCAGTGCTTGAATGTTCATTTCTTCGCTCATTTAGTATCTTATTTATCAGTTAGTCTGATGTATGCAGATCTTGTGAAGAATATATTTTCTGTATGTCTAATTGGAAGGCCCTATCCATACTCCTAATGGCTTCTGTCGGCTTTTGCTCATCATGTTCTAGCACTTTCTCTGTATTTGATTTATGTCTACGTGCGTGTTTTCTCTACTTTTCAAGCGTAGTTTCACTTCCTTCCTCCAGTCTCTTACAACATCGAACACTGCAGGTCTGGCCTTTTTTCATAACAAAACTGAGTCTACAAGTTCTATACGTGCTAGTTCAAAACTCCCATTATTCGGCCACTGAGGGTCTGATACACGGCTGGTCTGCATAGGCCAAACCGTATTGAACACTATGGGCCCTATTCCACACTTAATGAACATATCATGTGCCGGCGACCCCTTGGGTGGTGCGGCCTGGCCAGTTTCCAAAGATTGTCTACCGCAGTGAAAAAATCTCACTAAACAGGAAGACAATTTCCCAGGCATGGTTAACGCTTTTCTTACCCTGGGCGTTTGTACTTGCAAGTGCAACACTCAACCAATATCAGGACATTTAAGAATCGGGGCACGACTCACCTGATCAATCAATTCATCTGTCAGGACACAATTTGCCTGTATACAGGCGCAACCAAGAATCATCACGACCACATGTCTGGCACAATTTGCCTCGCTTCCAGGACCCTCGCCTCAATGCTCTTTGACCGCTGCTCATTGATCAGGGATCGGCTGTGTACAGATCTACAGAGGAGTCTCTAATCACTTCTGCAGGGGTGCCCCGAACACCTTCCGATCCCGGTCTGACAGCTTCGTCCTCGACAAGTCCTTGCCTTCAACATATGCGATGGAGCATCACAGGGAAGGTCCCTATACGGGCACCATCTTTGCTAGACCATACATAGTAATAAGGCACAATAACCATATACCCAATGACACGTCAGTCACGAGGTTCGATTTCCAAACAAGTCTTGTTTTATTCAAAGTATCTCAGTCGGCCGACTGGGTCTCAACGCCTCACAACGTGTGTTCCCAGACACTGTGAGATGCGAGAGAGAGAGTGCACAGCGCTCAAGCAGTCATATATAATATATATATATATATATATATACATAATACATCAACATTTGCTAATGCTATTCGTCCCGCCCTTATACATGTCATACAGGCTAGGGTTTGGTAATTTACAGTTATGACACGTCTTCATTTAGTCTAAACATCAGCTATTCTAGCAAAGCCTGCAGAGACACTTTTCTGTTATGTGAAACATGGAGCACTGGCACAGGAAGGATATCTTCATCTTAGCAGAGAGATATTCCATACACCGTTATCTGTTCGCTGCGGCTCGTGAGCTAAGGGTCATACAGTTCTGAGGCAGAAAATACCATCCTTTGTGAAGGATACCGCTAGCTGCATATAATTCATGTTTAACTGCCTTTTACAACAGTGCTTGCAAGACAAACCGGCACCTGGGCTACTGATTTGGTGTGGCTTCTGCACAGCTTCAAGGCCTCAAAGAAAGGGGAAACAATGTATTTCTGCACGACTCTACACATTCCTGCCTACGTTAGTATTTCAGAGTTCAAGCTGTGGCCTCGCACCGTGTGTGGATCTACAGCATAGAATATATTTGCAAAGCATTACAAAAAAGAAAATGGCCAGCATATGATGCGATTTGCTTCTGGCCAACATACTATTCATACCATTTGGGCTATGTGATTACATTTTCGGTATAACAGTTGCGCCATAGTATACAACACATGTCCTATTGGGGCATACTTGTAGAGGGTCCACACTTAAAGACGGGGAATTGGCGCTGCATCAGAATGTAGAGCAAGGGATATAGTGCACTGTATGCATCTGAATGGCTTAAGAGAAATCAAGGTGTACCTCGTGTTTTGTGAGAAGTGAAGCAAATTTTGTTATTCGTTTTTAGATCGGGGCATTGCCCGATGGTGACCAAATCATGTGATGGGAAACCAATGCTATGTGAAGGAGCTGAATTATGAAAATGCCAGTGCATTCTATATACAGCATGTGGAATCGGGGAGCTGGTGCTTTGCATTCATTCTTCTCGGAAGGCCTTTTGATCTCTGTGATTGGATGAACTGTATCATGTGCAAACGTGATTTAACCACTATCTATGCAAGTACTTTTCAAGGTAATGGGAAGAGGCTCGAGTGATGGTATTATATAGTATTAGGGTGACTGATTGATGACTTCTAGAAATTACGTCAATGGCTGGTTATTGCTTTGACTAGTGGTCTTGATGTTTTATTTTAATTGGTTTTGCCTTTTCTGATTTACAGTTTGCATTAATCATGGCTGCATCAAGCATGGGACTTCCTCCTCTGTTGCCAACCGAACCTGATCATCCAATACTACTGAAAAAATAGAAGGGGGAAAGTTAAGCATGTTTTGGTGGCAATGGTGGATAAAGATGGAATTTATGATCCTTAAGGACATGAGCTGTACTTCTTCACAATTTACGGGTGGGAGAGTGTACTATTATGAAAGAGCAAAGAGGAAGACGTGTCAGATTATTATGAAAGTGCATAACAAAGTTGGGACAACATTTTGGAACTAATACAAAGGCTATTTTCGAACAGCCTATATTTTCTTTATGGGGCAACATGTTGGAACAAGTGTGATTAATCAAGTGGCTGTGCGCGGGTTATATCTAGCACATGTAACTGTGATAATTTACTATTTTCCTGAATCACGGATCATTTAGTGCTGACTGCCTTGGACCCCAAGATTCAAGAAAGAGTACTGTTTAAAATGGGTTCATTACGAGTCCACCGGTATCCCGCTGGTAATTCTGGCGGGATACTGGGGAACTACCGTACTTTCTCTGCTGCCAGATATCCTGTTGTTTCTGGGATATTCCGAGCGCAGAGACTCCAGTAACTCCCCGTTACCATGGAGTCCAATAGGACTCTATGGGAATGGGTTGCTGCAATCACAGGCACCTGTAATACCAGTGCCTGTGATTGCGACAATTATCGGCCAGGCCTGACCTTGAGGTCAGGCCTGGCGTTAGATGACAGCCCCTACTGGCAGACTTGTGGTTTGCCGCTCCGGAAAAGGGCAGGTGCACGTTGCTACCGACACCTTATTTCCAGACCGGCAAATTTATAATGAGCCTGTTTTTTTTATTTGGGTCAGGGTGAGGTGGTTTAGATTGCCAAGAGCATTCATCACACAGCTGATTGGGGATCATAAGTATAGAGGTCACTTGGCGGGAAATGCTGATTTATGTGGTGAAAATGGCTCTCATTACAACTGTGCCAGTCTGGAAACACTGGTGCCGCTAAGCCTACCAGCACCAGTGTTTCCGGACCGGGACCGGAAAACTCTGTGGGCATCCGCCCACCGAGTTTCACGGAAGCACCAGCACTGTTGTTTACAGTTCCGGTGCTTCCGTGGTACCCATTCCCTTGGACTCCTTTAGGACTCCATGGGAAATGGGAATTTACAAAATTACTGGCGCCTGACTCCCCGGCCGCCGGGGTTGGAATACCCCAGTATTTCCGGGAAGTCAGGTACCGGTAAATCATTACGGGTCTGGCACGGTTGACACCAGACCCATAATGAGGCCCAATGTGTGTTGAGTGAAGTAAGTCCATTTAAAATTAAACACAAATAAACCCACCGAGTCAATGTACCAACAAATGTAATCCAAAAAGGCAATGCAATCCAGTCTGCGGAGAATCAAAGAAAGAAGTGGGGGTTTTGGTAGGTGAATGTGGGCTGGTATTGTCAGGAACTTCATGTGGAGGTCACTATGAGTATTCCTGGTATTTCCCCTGGGATACTTGTGACATAGGTCATGGTGGCAATACCAGGAAGAGAAGAAAACATGACATGTTCTGTGCTATGTTTAGTTCTGCTTTTACACCCCCTTGTCTCTCCATCCTGGAGAGGTTATGACTGGCATAAAGGAATGGCAGGCACCCAGGTCGCTAATGCATTTTCCTAGATAGATCACTAAAAAGGCATTTTAGGCATTAGCTGACATAGGATGATATTACAATGGTAGTCACAGGCATGTGAGGCTTTGCCTTGCAATTTATAATTATACCAGGCAAGAAAGGATTAACTGGCCAGCTAGTTTTATTATTTGTAGGCTATTTATTCAGCGCAGATCTGGCTTCGGGAAGCAATGGATCACCTTACAAATCATAGGGCGAAGACCCTGTTACAAGGAAGATGGAAGCTAACAATGGCAGAGGGGGAGGGCAGGCAATTTGACAGCAAAGGATATACAAGCAACCAGTGAAGGAAACAGTAGAGACTGGATCACCCAGTCACAGATTAGGTGGGGAGTAAAGGGTGTGTGCACCTAGGTGTTAGGGAGGAGTCATTCCTTGAAGAGGAGAGTCTTGAAATACTTCCTGACATATAGAAGCTAGGTGGCCAGTCTGGTGTTGACACGGAGGAGGTGCCAGAATCTTGTGGCATAGACATTAAAGGCTGTTTTCTGGTTCTTTCCTTCCTGCACCGACAGAGTTCACATTTGTACATTTCCTTATTTCTGGTGCATCATAGGCCTCCGGTGATGCAGAGTTTCTCAGTGAGATAGCTTGTGGACTTCAGCCCAATAGGCTTGTATATGATGCAGCAGGATTTAAAGATGATAAATGCTTGCAGTGGGAGCCAGTGCAATTAAATGAGGGTCAGGGTGATGTGGTTGAATTTGTGGAGTCCTTTGATGAGTCATGCTTCAGCAAGCATTATAGTGCCATGGGAGTCACTGCATGGGCTTCTAAAAGGACACTCCCACCATCCAGATGGGAGAGTTCCAAGGATTGGACAGCAGATCTGAACTTGTTTTCAGGGATTAAGGGCTTGATTTTCTGCACGTGACACAGTTGGTACCAAGCTGTTTGTGACATCCTTGCCATTTGTTTTCTGAAGGAGGGCTGTGCATCAATATTGAATCCAAGGGACGTGGAGAAGGTCGCCAGCTGGGGTGTCAAGCCCTTGAGGTTCACAGCGGAAAGCCAAGTCTCCATGTCAGTGTGTTCAGTGTTGTTGGGCAGCAAAAGGAATTCAGTCTTGGAGGGGTAACCTTTAGGTAATCACTAGACATTCAGGACTGGATCAACGTGAGGCAGGCTGTGAGCCTGTGCATGTCTTCAGTAGATGATATCTTGTGGTAGACCTGCAAGTCATCTGTGTAATATAGAATTACTAGCGCTTTTGAGACTATGCTTGCTACATTACATTCTGTGATTAAATCAGGCATTAACTGGGATAAGGTAGCAGTGATGCATTCCTTTACTTCTTCTGCATTCACTTCACCAAACATTCACTTTGTCACATTTACCTCTTCAAAACTTTAATTGTTCTGGCTTTTATTTCTTCTAACATTCACTTCATAATTACAGAGGGAGACCCCCGTAACTCCCCCTTCCTTTCTCTCCCATATTATGTGCCCTAGCCCCCTTGATACCAAACCTAACCTTACAGGTAACCTTACCATATTGGTTTCCACCTTGACAATGTGATCATGAAGACAAAGTAAAGGTAAGGAGAAGTAAATGCATGAGGAAGTAAATGTCTGATGACTTAATGCAGAAGTAGTATCGAAGAGTTTATTTAGGCTAAGTAAGGGGTTAATGATAGCATTACTGGGAAATGTAAAGCTGCACTTGGCATATGATGGCCTTAGCTAGATGCAAAGGCAGCATAACTGGGATCTTTAATGATGCACCTGGCATTATTAATGCAGCGCATGAACATATAATGCTGTACCCTACATGTGATAACTGTGTCAGATATTTGAGGCATAAAATATTATAAGATTGTATTCATGGCTATTTGATCTGCATTTGACAGATGATAGAGACACTTGATAGGTGGGATATGCAGGCATATAAAGGCATTTAGAAACATAGGATTGCAATACGGGAGAATTTGGGGCATGCACTTGGCACGTGAGTGCAGAAACTAGGGATGTGGAAAACCTAACAGAGTATATTACAATATATCATATTTTTCCTTTATAAGAGATAGGAAATTATGAACTTAACATTGAACAAACTAATTAAAAAAGACAAAGTGGCTTCTGTTAGTAGGATATGCTGATTTAATAGTTTGTAAAGTAGAACAAAAACTGTGCTTTGAAAATTTCATATGGAATCACATTTTCACTTGTAAATTTTGAAAGGAAGGTCCTGGAGACAGATGTTCAGGGTGAAAAGCTTTATCAGCTGAATGTAAAACAATATATTTTTAGGTGTATTTCATTACTTAAATTAGATGAATATGAATATGTGTGTGCAGAAATGCTGCACATCACTGATTCACATATCCTAGTGTTTGTGCAAGTGGGACCAATATTCTGAGCTGGAAACGGAATTTATGTGTACAAGTATACAAATGCAAAAGACACAAAATGTATAGCACACACATCCCAGGCCATGCCATGATGAGAATTGTATTATTTGATTTGGCTGAGTGAGAGAAAAGAAATCTGATGAACCGATTGATCACATGATCACAATGAACATGATCACAATTCCCTAAGATGACATCATATCAAATGGGACTGAAACTGGGTTTAGATTTCACTCCTGTTAGACTGTCCTCTTCATTCATATGCCCAAATGAGTACAGAGAGGATGGGTTAGTGTGATGTCATTTTTAGAAAACTGACCAAGTATATTACAGAAATTATACCTACCTCTAAATGGAGAGGTTACTAATCTATTAAAAGTCCAAACCCATTGCTTCTGGCGACTCAATCATTTGCTCGCTCACTAATTGACTGACTGACTGGTTGATGGGAAGGAGAGTATTGATAAAAACAGAAAGAAAAATGAAATTTCCTTTTGGACCTATTTTGTATTATTAGAAAATCAGTGAGGCCTACCAGGAGGTAAAGACACAGGCCTTCTTCAGTGGAAAAGGCAGTGGACAGGCCCAATACAGAAAGAAGGGAAACCGATCCCATCTTGCTGACTGATGCCCACCTGTTCATAGATGGGGAGAATTGAACCAGGCCTTAAGAAGGTGACCACCTGTCTGTGAGACAACCAAAATAAACTTGTATGCAAGTATAAAGCCAAGGCAAATGTATTCTGAATGGATTACAACCTGAGAAATTAATCAATATTTCAGAAATGCGTGTGCTTCTGAAAATTATTGATTTGATAGAATGGATCCTATGGTGTATTTAATGGGAGATCCCCTACGTCCTTTTCTGTGAAATGATCAAACACAGAAGAAGTATTCTGGGAGTCAAAATAATATATCAGTTTGTACATACCTAGAACGATAAGGTAATTGAAGTAATTTCCTGGTTACATCACCAAGCATAGTAATGTTACTGGTGCTGAACTACTCAAGATAAATGAGAAAGGCCGCTTAACTGCTACCAATTTTTCTTCCTTCATGTTGCCAATTGAAAATGGCAAATGCACACTTTTACACAGTATTGCAATAGAAACACTACTGAAGGGAATCTAGCAAACATACACTGAAGGGAATCTAGCAAACACGCATTGTCATTTTGTAAGTGATTCACATGTGGGAATGTTGGGTAGCATGTCTGTTAATTGAGTTTTCTAGAATGATGTGTGAAATTCGGACTTGCCCATTGAGTGGGGGGGGGGGTGTTTATTTTCAATGACTAAGAAGTAAAGAAACTTAGATAGGAAGCATGGACTGATTTAATTTGGTTTTCCATAAACTGAACATGTTATCCTGAGCTCTCATGCACTGTTCAACACAGGGTGGATGTGTTCTCGGTATAAATCAAATGTATACATGGTGATGTGTGTGCTTTAAAAGTTAATTGTTAAGTTAATATTGTTTTAACTATTTAAGTGACCAGTGAATGGATCATTTGTCATAATAGCCATCACTGTCATTGGAATTTCATAGAGTTATAATGTGTTTATATATATTTTTTTTTAAACTTTTTTTATTAAACAGCTTGGCAGCTAAACACAGGCATACAATACACAAGGTAAATCCAAGGTAGGTACATTTAAAACAGTATAGGCGTACAGTCAGTGCGTTTAGTTTGAACATTTTCCATCAAGGACACATACATTAGCGAGCGCAGTATAGGAGAACCCTCAGTTCAGGTTAGACCACCTGTGCGAGTGGGTGTGGTAGTTGGGGAAGTTGTATCCGGCGTCACACTTAACTTCGACATATAGGAGCGGAACCGGACCCAGACATCCCTGGGCCTCGAGTGAGCTGGTTGTAGGCAGGACCACGCTTCCTCAGTGTCTGAGGCCCATGTGAGAGCTCTGAGCCATTGTGTATGTGTGAGGGGTGCGGGGCGAAGCCAACAAAGCAGAATGGCTCGCACCGCAAGGAGCATGCAAAGGCCGGCCAGTTTCTTGGAATTTCGGGGGAGCCCAGGGAAGTCATGGAACAGAGCCTTCATTGGGGAGGGATCTATATGTTGATCGAGTACAGCGGAGACGGTTGTGAACACCGTCTCCCAGTATTGGGAGAGTCGAGGGCAGGCCCAGATCATATGTATATAGTTGGCGCCATCCTGTCCACATCTGGGGCATCTTGGGGAATGATCGCTAAGCATACGATGCAACCTGCTCGGGGTATAATGAAACCTATGTAACACCTTTAGTTGGATCAATTTGAACCGAGAATTGAATGATACCTGGTGTATGTGGGCAGACATGTAGGCCCAGCGGTCATCAGTCACCTCCTCCCCGAGGTCCTCCTCCCACGCCCGCCTGAGCCCAGTGAATTTCGGAATGGATCTGGATTGGATCATTGTGTATAGCCTAGATATTTTCCCTCTGGTAGGCATGGGGGAGGTCAGTTCCTCAATGGCGGGATCGTCCAGTGGCATTGCTGGGAACATGGGGTAGGTTTTTTTCAGAGTTTTACGTAAGGCTGAATACTGAAGCCATGCGCTCGGGCCTCCCCTCAAGGGCAGCGGTAGGTCGGGCCACTCAACAAAGTTACCCTGCTCGAATACATCGCGGAGCAACTCGTATCCCGCTTCAGCGCATCTACGCACAGTCGACGGAGGGACCTGCGGGATCCCGGGGAGAAAGTTCCACAGTGGGAGGTTGCCATGAAAAGGATGAGGGGTGTCTAGTAATTTCCACGTTTTCGTTAACGCCAGGGAGGTACACGCCACCGGATTTAGTGTTTCCCGTGTCAAAGGGATGGGCTGTATCACCAGGGAGCGGATGTCACGGTCGCTGACCGCTAGATTTTCGAGTCTAACATGTGGGGGGGGGGGTCTACTGTGTTGAACCAGTAGGACGTGTATTGGATTTGAGAGACCAACCAGTATTTAAGAAAATCGGGGGCCCCAAAGCCACCGTGAGCCATCGGGGTAGACAAGGTCCCGAGCTCGAGCCTGACCGCGCCCGAGTGCCATAGGAAAGAGTTGATGTTGCGTGACAATGCGTGGAAGAAACCCTCGCCCGGCCACAGGGGGACATTTGTGAACCTGTATAGTAGTTGGGGCAACACTATCATTTTTAATAGCCCTATTCTGCGTGCCAGGGAGATCGGCAATTTACTCCATGCCTGAGTCTTAGTCTCCAGGTGCGCTAGGTAGTCATGATAGTTCTCCTCAAGGGTCGCCTCGGACTGATGTGTTATTTCAATCCCCAGGTAAGTGAACTTCGATTGTGCCCACGCAAACCCCATGGTGTCGGGGGGGGGGGGAAGGGTACATTCCGTGAGTGGAAAGAGCGTAGATTTTGCGCAGTTCACCTTGAGGCCTGAGATGTATCCGAAGTAGATGACATCTTTCAGTATCGGGGGTAGATTAGTGGAGGGGGACCGCACGAAGAGGAGTGCCTCATCTGCATAGAGGGATACGATATCGGCTTGGCCCGCCGAGCGAAGCCCCCTGTGCGAGTGTCGTTGTCGAAGCATGTCGGCGAAAGGTTCTATCGCCAAAGCGAAAATCAGGGGAGAGAACGGGCAGCCTTGTCTTGTGCCTCTGGAAATATTGAATATTGGAGAGCATCTGTCCTCCGTGCGGACACTGGCAATGGGCCCTGAGTAAAATACCTTGACCCAGGAGCAAAAAAACGGCCCGAATCTGCATTGTTCGAGCACCCACCAGAGGTATCTCCAAGAGACTGAATCAAACGCCTTCTGCATGTCGAGGGTCGCGGCAACCGCCTGCACACCGGGGCTGATCCTGCTAATTATATTAAAGAGCCTTCTAAGGTTCAGAGCGGTGGAGCGACCCAGGATGAATCCCGACTAGTCCGGGTGTATAATAGATGGCATACAAGGAGCAAGTCTGGTCGCTAACATTTTGGCAAAGATTTTCGTGTCACAGTTAATGAGGGAAAGCGGGCGATATGAGCTGCACTGGGTAGCAGGTTTACCAGGCTTGAGCAGTACCATAATTGTGGCTTCGCGGAGTGATGGGGGGGGAGTATGCCTGCTTCCACCGATTCCTCCCAGAGAGCTATTAAATGAGGGAGTATGAGAGTCTTACAGGCTTTATAGAATTCGACCGGGATGCCGTCGGATCCGGGAGCCTTCCCCGAAGCGAGAGAGTCTATAGCCTCCGTAAACTCTTCAGGGGTGAGTGGAGAATCGAGGGAGCCTGCGGTCTCGGGAGAAAGGACCGTTAGAGGGAGAGCCGCAAGATAGGAATCCACCTCTGCCTCTGTGGCCTCATCCGACTCGGAGTACAGGGCTTCGTAGAAAGCGAGGAACTCCGAGTTGATGGCCTGCGATGTAATAGCTAAGGAGCCATCTGGTCGAGCAATCCCAGGTATATGTGGAGGACCAAGCTCATGGCGTACGAGTGTAGCCAGGAGGCGGCCCGGGCGTTCGCCCTCACCGTATCTCCTCGCCAGGCCGGTGTTATCTAGGAATTTTTGTTCCCGATCCGCTAGAGACCGAATAACGTCTAGTTCTGCCCCCATGGCTGCAAGGGTCGCAGGGGTTGAAGACCGTGAGCACTGGGCCTCCAGGGCCGATAGTTTGGCTTCACTGGCAGCGATATCCCTTCAGATTGTCCTGAGTATGCCGCTCTCTTTAGACAGTGCTATGCCCCTAATATATGCTTTAAAGGCCTCCCATAGGGTGGCCTGCAAGGACACCGAGCCCTTGTTTATTTCAAAAACTCCTCAATGGCTACCTCGAGC
Organism: Ambystoma mexicanum; assembly: GCF_040938575.1. NCBI lineage: Eukaryota > Metazoa > Chordata > Amphibia > Caudata > Ambystomatidae > Ambystoma > Ambystoma mexicanum. The sequence continues at coordinate 1,126,518,627 of NC_090922.1, read as the reverse complement.
TCCGATCTGAACAGAGGGTCAAGGAGAGAGTGGGGTTTCATCCACCAGCGTCTGGTGCGGTCACCGTCTAGCTCCCAGCACATGGTGATGGTCACCGGGGAGTGGTCCGATAGGGTCCTAGGGGGAATCGTCAGTTGTACTACATTTTTGACCAAAACATCAGAGATTACCCACCTATCAATTCGGGAGTAAGAGTCATGAACTGAAGAGTAAAAGGAGTAAACACGGGAATCAGGGTAGAGTAGTCTCCATGCGTCCACGACTGCAAGGCGGGGGAAGGACGACAGTGCAGCATAGGCCGCCCTGGAGAGCTGGCGGGGCCTGGACCCAGATCTGTCAAGGTCTGTATCCAAAATGGTGTTGAAGTCCCCCCCCCCAGATAATAGGAACCAAAGGGAATCCATCTAGAAGGGATGTGATGTGTGTGAAAAACTCCGGGTCATCTATGTTGGGACCATAGATGTTCAGCAATATCACCTCCCTATTCTGGAGTGTAGCATGGAGTAATACATATCTACCCTGGGGGTCTATTTGTGATGAGAGGAGTGTGAATTTAAGACTCTTATGAATAATAGTCATAACCCCACGACTTTGAGTAGAGAAGTTGGTGAAGTATCTCTGGGGGCCCCAGGTTCTGGCAAATCTTAAACAATGTACAGAGCGCGCATGCGTCTCCTGTAAGAAGAGGATCTTGGTTCCATGGCATTCCGTGTGCAGGTGTATCTGTCTCCTTTTTTTAAAGTTGCCAAGCCCCCTCACATTCCAACTCATGAAGGTTAGATTGACCTCCGTCGGTGAAGCAGCGACGCTCATATCGGCAGGGTGATAATGTCCAGTGAGCCGATGTAGCAACCCTGTAGCCTCAAGAACACAGCATTACCTTGTGATCCGCCCTCGCTGCCAACGCCAAACTTTTTTATAACAAAACGCCCATCCCAACCCACCCCCACCCACATCCCTTCCCCAAATAGAGGAATGACAATCCCAAAACCCCTAAACCAAATCCAAACCAGTGGCATCAATGCCTGGGGGCCTGTGGGCCGGACTGAGGACGCCGCTCCGGGCCTGTGGCAGATCCAGCAAGAACATGGTGCCCGCAATAAGGCTTCGGACGTGACTTGATAACTATATTCGGCACAGTTTAACTTGGCACAATCATGTAGAGTAATCCAACCAATAATCGTTGAAAGGTACAAGTGTGGTATATTCTTGGCGTCGGGGAGAGAGCCGGTGTCGGCGCACCCCAACGGGCGAACTGAGTGGCTGTAGAGGAATAGCTGGGGATAGAGGTCAACCTGGGAAGTGGTCGTCAATAAACCTGGAGGCCTCCTCTGGAATCGTGAAAAATTACACCTGATTGTTGTGTTCCACCCGAAGCTTAGCGGGGTATAACATGGAGTACTTGACTCTGTGATCTCTGAGTCTTCTCTTCACTACCAGGAAAGTTTTTCGCTCCCACTGGACGGCCACCGAGAAGTCAGGGTATAAGTGTATCCTTGCTCCAGCCAATAGAAGTTCGCCTTTGAGTCTTGCGGCTCTAAGGAGGGCATCACGGTCTCGAAAGTTAAGGACACACGCTATAATGGGTCGTGGAGGAGCTCCTGGCTTGGGTTTAGTCATCAGGGCCCGGTGTGCCCGCTCTATGGCAAACTGTGGAGAGAGCTTCGGTGAATCCAGAAGCGACAGCAATGTGTGTTCTATAAAGTCTTCCATCGGTTCTGTAATGCAACTCTCAGGGACCCCAATGATACGGAGGTTGTTACGCCTCGAGCGAGACTCCAAATCCTCATTTTTTTTTCCACCTCCAGGACGCGGTTGGATAGCGCCGTGACCTCTGAACGTAGCGCTCCCAGGCCGTCCTCGGCAGAGCTCACTCTGGTCTCCACCTCCAACACTCGACTGTCAGTCCTCTCAATATGGGCCTTAATAGAGGAGATAGTGCCGTTCATGTCATCTAACTTCGAGTGGAGCGTGGTAAAACCTTCACGGATAAAGTCCATCATGTTCTGGGATTCTGAGGTAGCAGGGGTTGAGTTAGTCACAGGGGCCTGTGCAGAGACCTCCTTAGCAGGGCCGACCGCAGTCTTCGCGAACATGTTGATGGAGCTCTGTTTTTTCCCAGTCCCTTTTGTCATTGTGGTAGTGATGTGACTCCGGGGAGGAAGAGCCGATGGTGTCAGCAAAGTATAGCCCCCAGAGGGACCAGGCCTCTGCAGCAAGGGCTGGTAGGGTAGTCCGAAGTCAGGCGCCCTGGGAAGAGGAGAAGCGGGGTCGGACCACAGTGAGGCGCACGGCGGGAGCAGGCCGATAATAGGGCGTCCTCTATCGAGCGCGGGTGGTCGGTATCAACGTATTAATCTGACCTTATCTCCGCCTCAAGACCACCAGGGGTAGCAGCCACCCCAGCCCCCATGTATCTTGCGGCCACCACGGGTCCAGCAGTCCAGTCCAGGCCAACAGGGGAGTGCAGCACCCAGCATCCGTTGGTGTGTCGCAGCTCTACCCCGGGTTCCGAGATCACGCTGGAGGGGGGAGGGGAGAGCCCAGCGAGGGGGTCGTGCAGGATGGAGGCCGATGTAGGAGTCAATGAGGGCCCGGGAAGGAGCCGCCCAGCCTGGGGGCAGGCCCGCGCACGAGCGCGGTTATAGTTCTAATATCTGCGGTGTTCAGCGTTGGCGTTGCATGGCCCAGGCAATCGTGTGGTTCACTTCAGGTTGTTGACGCTGAGGTGTTCGACCGTCTCACAGGCCTCCGCAGGAGAGGCGGGGCGGCACAGTTCCAAGGGCTTGGGCCGACTGACCCTCCTCGGCGTCGGATCTCGGCACGCAGACACGCGGGTGATGGGGGATGGTCGCAGCAGTTCCCGATCCCAGGGTTACCGGCGCCGATTTTCTTCGGGATTTGGGCCAGTTGGTCCCTGGCCCCGCAGCTCACGAATCGTAGCAGTCTGATTCAAGTTGTAGATTGTAAATGCCTAAAATCAGGATAGAGTGATCTGCCGGCCGCGGAGCTCTCGCCTCAGGCGGCCATCTTGTTCGGCGCTCAACAGCGCCCCCATAATGTGTTTATATTTAAATTAATTTACGTATTCCTATTTTATTAATGAATAGACCTTCTCTGCACCCTTGTGTGTTATTTGTCCCAAAATGGGAGGGGTGCTGTTGAGAATCAATATTGTTAAATTCAGGGTTCCAGGTTCATAAAAGGAACTTAACTAAATGAAATTTACACCTGATTTGGGGAGGGTGTAAAATTCCCCTGGCTTAGATGCGCCCGATTAAAGCATCCTACAAAGTTGACAGCCGAATAGAATCTCAATCGCCACTGACACTTACGTTTCATTCTTTGCTGCCTATTTCCATTTGAAACATCACTATTTTGGCGATTTCTTTTTTTTAAATTCTTGGTGGACTGAGCCAATATGATACGCTAAGCATGTCTCATTCCATCACAGACCCTATGTGATCCATTTTTTATTTTTTTCAACAAAAGAATAGCGTAAATATACGATGCGATTAATTCCAAAATCCAACTAAACACACACTCCCTTACCATTGCAAACATTCTGAACTCTTTTTCACCTCTATCCCTAGAGCAAATCAGAAAGGTGCTGGGACTTAGCAAAACCTCAGGCTCCCCATAGTACCCGTGCTGTGCAGAATTGTCTAAGGAGCTGGTGAAGCAACCAGTTGGCCAGCAGCATTCTTGTTCATGTAAATACATTGCTTTGCAAAGCCTCAGTGCCAGTGGCACTTATGCATGCATTGTGCATGTTTTGCTAAATAAAGCCTCGAGCAAATGCCACACCACTTTCAAACTATAGACCTATTTCTTGTGTACCATATATTGCAAAAATAATGGAAAGAAATAGTGACAACCCATCTATAGGCCTTCATGCATTCTCTTTTTCCATTCTAATCAGGCCATGATCCCCCTGCAGGGCACAGATTCAGTTGTAGTAGCTATATTGGATGATCTCAAATCTCAAGTGTATGGACAAGTATATTAGGCTATTATCCTTTTTGATCTTTCTGCAGCCTTCATCACCGTCAACCGTGCCATCCTACCGAGAAGGCTAGACCAAGCTGGGATCCAAGGCGATGGCCTTGGATTATTTAAGATCTTTCTACGTGCAAGAGAACAAGCACAGTCAATTATCACCAACAGCTCCACATTCACAAAACATGTTTGCAGAGTACCCACGAGTTTATCACTATTCCCAAGTGTATTATATATCTATATTAGCTGCCCCTGATGAAATTATCATGATCCATTGGTGTGTTGTTTTATGACTATGCTTACAACGTACTGATAGATCTAAGTGTTCATTCTACTAATAAAGATTCGACTGCTAATGATGTTATTAGTAGCCTCCGGTGTACTTTCCATTTGGCTTAGCCAATCAGGAACATGGATTTAGAGTACATTCTGGCCACTATGCATCAGGAGTTGTTCAGATTCCTCCTTCTGAGCCAGCTAGGCAAAGAGCAAGGCCTTCTGCTGGCCTCAAACTGCCTCTCCCCATTACTATACTTGCCCCCATCTTTCCCTTGCTCCCACTCACCTTCTTCCCTGAGACTGGGTGCAGGCATCTCTGCCTTTTTGCCTCCGTATACCATCTGCCGGCTTCTCCCACTCTGTGGGGCCCTGTCTGTGGTGTTGCAAATTATGTCCTTTGACTGTGAAATACCTCAGCCCGCCCCTGTCACCCTAGCAAAGTGGCACTGCAGCAAAGTTGTGACTTCACTGAAACTCAGGTTTTGGGGCCGTCCTCCCATTCCCCATGGCTGTGAAGTTCTTTAGCAATGGCAGATGTGGAATTCCGGAGAAGTCCATATGGGATTGTATCAATATTGTCACTGATTATCTGACCTATTTTAAAAAACTACTGGCCTCAAGAAATTGGAGCAAAATCCAAAGCCAGGGAAGTTGGCATTGGGTGTTTTTGCTGAGGTAGGCCAGTCTAAACAACCAGAGAAGAACCGAATCAACTGGTTGCAGTTCAAAAACATGCTTCTGACAGCTTCTCCAAGCCCTGTGAATCCTGGCTCCACCACTGACAAAGGAACCAAAGCCACAGGGTCTTGGCAAAGATGGCCATCATTTTCAACCTGAATTTCTCCCTTTGCTTAGGGAGCTGGTGGGGTACCAATGTAAGTATCCTCCTCATCCCTGAAATAGGAGCGACAGCTGGAAGGGTTGCTGGATGAGTGATTTCTTTCAGTGATTCTTCTGTTCCTCCTTTCAGTCTCCATCTCGAAATTGTGGGGTCTCCTCTATTGTTCTGATCACAGAGGTCTTCTTGGAAGAAAGCATAAAGTTTGAGGCACGCCTCCAGAGGACGTTCGAGTGCATGGATGGGTTGGGACAGGTACGCCCAGAAGTGGGTTCTGTGCCTGCTGGGCCTAGGGACCCAAGCTACATCTTATTGATGATGCCCATTGAGGCTGCAACATGTCTGAGGTTCCTTGAGTCTTGTGCAGAAGGGACGTGACCAATCAGTTTGGGCTGGACTGTCCCTTTTGTAGAGCGATGGTCTAGAGCATGGGTGCAAAACGGTTTAGCTGGAGTGACAAATGTACCGCACAACTCTCGTAACGACTGTCCATGGGAATGGGCGAGTGATGCGGGGGAGTCATGAGCATATGTAACTACAAAAAATGGGTTTTCAGGCATACGTTTTATTTATTGCACTAGTACATAACTATAACGTGTGTAATATATAGTCTTGTAACTGCATTACCACTTACTTTTATTTTTTATTTTATGGGACTTAAATGTGCGTGTATCAGAATGCAAACACTGAACCAAAGAGGCTTCACACAACTGACATGAGAGAGAGAGAGAGAGAGAGAGAGAGAGAGAGAGAGAGAGATTGAGAGAGGGAGAGAGAGAGAGAGAGAGAGAGAGAGGAGAGCAAGAGAAAGAAAGAGACAGACAAATATAGAATGAGAAAGAGATAAAGAAAAACTGAGTTGAAGCCAGGCCACATTTCCTCATAAAATTCATGTGACCTGGAGGGCCACAAATAAGACCCTGGAGGGCTGCATCTGGCCCCTGGGCCCTATGTTGTCCACCACTGGTCCAGAGGGCTGCCCAGATCAAAGCCAGAGGTTGAGATGAATTCCAAACTTTCCAACCATCACCCCTTTGTTTCGCTATTTACAAACTACGTCATGCTCGTCCCCAAGGCAGTAATGACATACCTTGAGCAGATCAAACACTGACATCTGGTTTGCACAATCACTGCAGGGCTTGAAGTTGAAATTCAAAGCTGCTGGTGTTCCTGATTAGCATACTGAGTGTGTGGAAAAGAAAGTATATTCTGCCCCGGACATCACACCCCATGTCATGGGCACTCAAATCGCACCAAGCTGAGCCGACATTGACCAACACTGCATCCCATGGTGGTTGAAAAAGATTCCTGGTGCAGGAGAAAATATATCTATCATGGGGAAGATATGGAAGTAAAGAATCCATTAGAATAGATAGTTCAGCGCTTTTCCTGCAGTTTTACGTGTTTTGTTATTACTAGCTGCAAGCCTAATTCACCTGGGAGTTTCTGCCTAGAGAAAATTAATATCTCCTACCACTGCTCAGCCATTAATAAACACTGGGCCTCATTACGACCAGGGCGGTAAGTACCGGTCATTACCGGCATGGCGCAATTACCGTGTCCGTGCTGGCAATAGACCACTAAAAGCGGCCCATTACGAGTTCGCGGGCACGAGCTTTGCGTCATGCCGGTAATGAACTCACCGCCATGCTGCAAAAGCCCGAAAAATCCCCCTTTCCGGCATCGACTGCAGTGGAAATAGCACCTCCAGCATCCTAGCCATCGGCATTAGCGGGCACCTCTTATAGCGGTCACCTCAAATAGCGGTAACCGTAAATACGCGGAACCGGAAGTAGCGTCATCGCACAGGAACGGGAAAGAGCACGGCGGCCATCTTTAAAAACACAATCCATTGCCATCCACCACAACCAGGAGCCATCTGACCCCCAGAACTCCCACACACCTCTACCTCTAACTGTTGGAATTTAGGATGCCAAAAGCTGTTAAAAAACGGGAGATCGGCTGCGCCAGGAGCGCTTCTCCAGAGAGGAGCTAACCATGTTAGCAGAGACACTGCAGGAGCATGCAGATGTGGTGTTTGCTAATGACATGTCCCGTCCAGCACTTCAGCGTAAAAAGCAGATTTGAGCATTGGTCGCCCAGCGAGTCAGTGCTGTCGCCACCACACCCGGCACACCAAAACAATGCCGTAAGCGCTGGGACGACCTACGTCTACATGTGCAAAGTATAATCTCGGCCAACCAAAACTTTGGGATGGCGACAGGTGGAGGTGCAGAGTCACCCATAAAACTCCAACCATGGGAGGAGATATGTGCCACCACCATAGGCACCGAGGAAATAGAGGGAGTCGGGGACATGGAGAGAGGAGCCCCGTCATCAGCCGATGCAGGTAGGTGTCTCTAATTAAATAATGCCAATACCACCATGATGATGTCCACCTGAACTGACAGTGCAATGATGTATAGCAGGGTCCACCAGACACATAAGGACAAGACTGCCTACAGGCAGTGCAGAGCATCACCTTGTCCACATGAATGATGCACCCCATTTGTGAGTGAGGCAACCTGTAGGTCACTCCCCCAATGTGACTCATCTACCAATCCATATCAATGCAGCCACCCCAATGCATGCCCAATGCCTGTAGACCCATCACTAACCCTCTCCCTCCTTTGGTCCCCCATAGGAACACATTCTGACAGCGGTGATGAGGACACCGGTGCCATACCACGGAAGACGGCCAGGGCCGAGGAGGGACAACACTGCCCCTCCACTTCAAGGGGCATAGGCCAACCAGCACCACATCGGAAGGCCAAGACAACACCACAGGCCACAGCACCAATGTGCTCTACAGCCCCCACTGCAGCGCCCACAACAGCCATCAGCACCCAAGTGGCAGCGGCAGAAGGGACTGCATCGGCTGCAAGCAGCACAGTGGGCGAGACAGCTGCCACAGCAGCAGTCTAAGATGATGAGGAAGAGGATCAGCTGCATGTTGCAACTCCCACCACAGGCCCCCTGTATTCCCCACAACTGTCACCATGCAGCATGCGCGACACCAGCATGCACGTGCAGTCTCCGGATCAATCCTGGCCTGCAACTCCCAGCACCACACCAACTGTGCCTGAAGAACATAGTGCTTTTTTTAACCCCTCAAAGATCCACCGCAGCCCCAACCACCCAAGAGGGGATCCAGGACATTCAGAGGCACCAGCAGGAGCTCACTGGCCTGTTGGCACAGCACATAACTGAATGTGGGGGTGTAAGGGATGACATCCGGGAATGTGCTGCGTCTTTGAAATCAGCCATAGAGTCATCCTCTAAGGACATTTGTGCCGAATTGGCAGCGGTGCGGCACATACTCAGTGAGATGGTGGCAGCGATGCAGGCCATGCATCCAACACAGTTATCTGAACAAGCGGGTACATCATCAACTGCTAGTTCAACCAGGACCAGCCCCGTGCGGAGGTCTGGCAGGAACCTGCGGAGATCCGACAGGGGGGCACCTGGTGCTGGAAGAGGGGGAGGCCAGTAGGCACAGCCATGCGACCACTGGTGCAGCTTACTGCAAACCATGGAGGGGGGGGTTAAGGGGGAGCGGTGAGAGGGTGTGTGCGGGAGTTGAGGGGGGGAGAGGGTGTGTGGGGGAGTTGAGGGGGCAGGGGGGAGAGGGTGTGTGGGGGAGTTGAGGGGGAAGGGGGGAGAGGGTGTGTGGGGTAGAGGGATTGTTCACTTTGTCATAAATCTTCAATACACATTTTGGTAACACATAATTCACATGTGTGGACATTGCTTATTGCGTGCGTGTGCTTTATTGCTGAACAGTGTACAGTGTCCATGTCCCTGACACGCCCAGTGCCCCAAGTGCCATCTCCATGTCAAACTCCCCATCCATGAGTGCTAGAAACATTGGTTGATCAGAGTCCGACGCATGTCACGTCCCTCCTGTGCATCGCTGCCTCCCTGAGGTGCTGCCCCATCCCCACCCTCCTCATCCTCGTCGTCAGGTGGTTGCATTTCAGCGTCAGGGGGCAGGGGCACATTCCGTCTGATGCACATATTGTGTAGCATGACACATGCCATGACGATCTTTGCCACCTTCTCATGGCGGTACAGGAGTGTCCCACCAGACCTGCTGAGGCAGCGAAACCGTGCCTTCAATAGGCCAAATGTCTGCTCAATCACCACACGGGTACGTGTATGTGCACGATTATAGTCCTCCTCGTGCCTGTTCTGTGGGTTCCGCACTGGGGTAAGGAGCCACCTCTTCAAGGGATAGCCTGCATCACCTGCATGTGGGCAACAATGTATATGTGTAAGTCATCACATCATATGGGACCTCATTAAGTGACACCATAGCATGCATTAATTTGTTCATTTCACCCCATTTCCATGCATGAATGGAGACACACGATGTGACTGCTATGTGTGTATTCCTCTAATGGACTGGTGTGCGTGCCATCAACTAGTGGGCGCAGGGGGGTCCAGTTCCTTGTGAGTGTTCATGCACTGTGTTAGTTCACGGCGGTTGTTTCTGTGATCTGGCAGATGTCCAGTAATTTGTATGCTTTCATCCTGGCACCGTTGATGTCAGCCTCATGGTGGTCTCACTACGCACAAAAAATGGTGTCATGCAATTCAGTTGGCCCTCTGTGTCAGTGTGGTGTTGTATTGATGTATTTGGCCCTCATGTGACTCCTTTGTACGCATTAATGGGGGACTGTCCTTTCAGTTGGTGTTTGGTGCTGTGTATTGGCTATAGTCATTGCTTGTAGCTGCATTGTGTTGAGGGGGTTGTGATCTGATTTGGTACAGTGCACATGCAGATGGCTGTGGAATGGTTGTGACACTGCTTCATTTACATGGTAGGGCTGCTTACATCTTGCATTATGTGGTCAGGTGTAAGGTCCAGTCTGGGCTGCTTTGGGGTATGATCATGGTCCATTCCCTCTGGCACTCTCCTCAGCCAAGTGAAGTATGCATCTCTCCCCCCCATCTCAGCCAGGTGAAGTATGCATCTCTCCCCACTCCCCCCCATCTCAGCCAGGTGAAGTATGCATCTCTTCCCCCCCATCTCAGCCAGGTGCAGTATGCATCTATACCCCAATCACCTACCCACATCACATTTCCATGGGTCTAACATGCGACTGACCGAGAAGCCAGGATCTCTGCCCTGCATGTCGCTCCATGTAGCGTGGTATCGCGGAGTTCTGCAGGACCATTGAATCATGGGTTGGTCCGGGGAATCGGGCACAACAATGTGTGATGATCCTGTTTGAGTCACATACCATTTGCACGTTGATTGAGTGGTATAGCTTACGGTTGCGGTACGCTACCTCCATGGCATGTGGGACCACCAATTCCACATGGGTGCAGTCGATGGCGCCAATGCAACCAGGGATGCCGGCCAGTGAATGGAAACCTACTTTGGTGTTTGAGATCTCCTGGGCAGACCGTGGTAAGGAAATGTGGTCGTCTGTGTGCTTGAGGAGGGCATCAAGCACTTGGTTCAGCATACGTGAGAATAATGGTTGTGAAATGCCATGCATGTGCCCCACTGTGTGCTGGTAGGTGCCTGTGGCCAGGAAATGGAACACAGACACTGCCTTCAGTAGGGGTGGGATGGCGGTGCGTGTTTCAATCAGGCGGACAATGTCGTCATGGATCATGTCCACAATGGTGATGGTGTCCTGGTCCAGACGGTACAGGGTGTGGATCTGCTCAGGGGTTAGGTTGAATGGACTGGCTCTGATGGTGGAATTAGGGACTGCCTGCGTGGTGCCACTGGCTACACTGGTGGGGCATGCTGGCCCTGCCTTGTCCTCCTTCTCCTCCTGCGTCTCCTCTGTGCTGCTTGTTGTTGTTGTTGTAGTAGCACTTCCACTGCAATCAAGTCCTCCAGCCCCTGCATTGCTAGTAGTATTGGAATCATTGTTGAGTGTGACTGGGTGTGGGAAGGGGTGGGGTGTGCTCCTTTTCTGCTGGCCCAGTCTGTATTGCCTCCACCTGTGCTGATTGTGTGCACCTGTGGCAGTTGGGAAAACTGCACATGGCTGTTTACGGGTGGTCCGCGATCCCGGTATTTGCACCATGGCGGTAAGGTACTTTACGGCCTTCACTAGGGCATTATTTGCATGTCCGCGTGACTCGTAATGTTCCCCTGTTTTCGCCATGCCATATTTGCGTTATGTGTGGTCGCGTGCCCGCGCACTTGGCGCTTTTAGCGGCACTGTTAATTACGGTGCTGCTAATATCGCTTTATCAGGTCATAATTGGCCGGAGCGGTAAGCGATGCCGGTAATCCTTTACCGGCATCGTTATTCACTTACGGCCCGGGTCGTAATGAGGCCCACTGTATTGTGATCCCTTGCTTAACCTATGTGCTGGATGGTGGCATCGCAAGGGGACTTGGGTGCCACCATAAATCAGATGATGTTGGTCCAGGGGCGAGGTGGGGAAGATCTCCTGGTTATCGCCATCATGCCGTGTAAAAAGGAAGGGGCTTCTCACAATTCCACTTCAGAGTCTCATGCCGTTTTAAGGGAATCCAGAAGCAGTAGATATGACAGCTCCAGTATACTTAACTTCCCTTTCATGGGTGCAGAAATCCTATATTAATCCACAAAGAGAAAAGGAGAAACCTGAACTGGGACGGGAAATTCAAGGGGCAGCCAGCCAGTCCCACATCAGACCTGGAACAATCCTGAGCAATCACCAGCAGCCAATCACTACACCAGCTGCCTTAAGAGACACATGTGTTTCCTTACCCCAGAGAGTGGCTGGAGAGCAGGGCGAGAGTATGGCAGGCAGAGAGATAACCACCCAAGAAGAGGGATTGTAAGCCAACCAGAGGGATGAGGCCTGAAAGCCAACCAACATTGCTATCAAAGGATTCACACCTATGTTTCCTTTGGCTCGGGAATCTGGAACATGAGGCCTGTACAGAAGGAGACAGAGCAGGAGTCAAAAGACAGAGACAGAGTCCCTGGAGCCTGGGTAGGGCAAACGATTGAAGGCTAAACGAGAGGCCCAGAAGACTGAGAAAGGAAGACCCAGAAAGGGAATTGAGAGAGGACTGGAAGAAAATAAAGAGGGCTGGAAGAAGAAAGACTGAGAAGGCTTGGAGGGGAAAGACCCAGAGGAATAGGAGAATAAAGATTCAGAGGGCTGGAAGAAGAAAGAACTAATGGGCTGGAAGAAGAAAGACCCAGAGGGCTGGAAGAAAAATGGCCCAGAGGGCTGGGATAGGAAATGCCCAGAGGGCTTGGAGAACAAAGACCCAGAGAGCTGGGAGAACAAAGACCCAGAGGGCTGGGAAAACAAAGACCCAGAGGGCTGGGACAACAAAGACACAAAGGCTGCGACAACAAAGACACAGATGGCTGTGAGAACAAAGACAGAGAGGGATGGGAGAACACTGGGCCAAAGGGCTAGTATGAAAAAGGCCCAGAGGGCTGAGAGGAGAAAGACACAGGGCACTCGGAGAAGAAAGATGTTTGGGGCTGAGAGAAGAAAGACATATGGCCGTGGAGGGAGGAAGAACCAGAGAGCTAGGATGGAAAATACCCAGAGGACTGAGAGAAGAAAGACCCAGAGCACTGGGAGAACAAAGTCCCAGAGGGCTGGAAGCAGAAAGACCCACAGGGCTGGATCAAGAAATAACCAGAGGGCTGGACGAATAAAGACACTGGGGCTGGGAGGAGATTGGCCCACAGGGCTGGGAGAAGGAAGGCCCAGTGGGCTGGGAGAAGGAAGGACCAGAGGGCTGGGAGAATAAAGGATCAGTGGGCTAGGAGAAGAAAGGATCAGAGGGCTAGGAGAACACAGCCCCTGAGGGCTGGAAGAACAAATACTGTGAGGGCTGGGAAAACAAAGACCCGGAGGGCTGGGAAAACAAAGACACAGAACGCTGGGAGAATAAAATACAGACAGCTGGGAGCAATAAACACAGAGGGATGGGAAAACAAAGTCACAGAGGGCTGAGAGAACAAAGATCCAAAGGGCTGGGAGATAAAAGGTCTAAAGGGCTAGTATCAGAATGGCCCATAGGGCTAGGAGGAAGGAGACAGATACAGGGCACTGGGAGAATAAAGACATTTGGCCCTAGAGGGAGAAAGAACCAGAGAGCTAGGAAAGAAACAAATCATATGACTGGAGGTGGGAGTCCAGAGAGAGGGGGCGAGAAGGGCCAAGAAAGCTGGGAAGGGTTATCAGACAAGGAGAGGTGGACAAGCAAAGGGAATAAGACATAATAAGGTAAAAGGAGTTGGTGCATGAGTTGAGAAACATCTGGAAAGAGGAGGAAGTTGTAGAGGGAAGCAAAGAGGACATGAGGTGAAACAACAAGGTAGCTAAGGAGGATCTGGTAGAAGGCAGTAATGTGAAGCAGAGGAATAAGAAGGAGGTGAATGCGGAAGGGATAGTAAGAAGTGTGGAGAAGGAGGGAGATATTGCTAAGAATGTGGAGGCAGATATTAATCAGTAGTGTGGCAGAAGAACAGTATCAAGGAGAAGGTGGTGGACCTTAAAACAACAAGGGGTACACTTAGGAGTTGTTGAGGGATGAGCTCATGATGATGTATCGAGGAGGGTCAGAAGAAACTCAGACAAAACAGTGGAAGAGAGAAGTGTCCAGGGAAGGAACTTGTGAGATGAAAACATGAGCCATGATGCAGAGGGTGGGAGAAAGACTGGCGTAGGGACTGGAGTAGGTGGCTGGAGAATCAGGACCCTGAGGGAGAGGAAGATGGCAAGAGAATTTCAGAGTAGACCTCAACTCACCAAACCCTAAGATCACCTGCAGTGTTCCTGTTGATTCAGGCCTTGTGGCAAAGGATAGCGCCACACCAGCAACACCTACCAAGGCTGTCTACAGGCTTGGGTATGGAGTAGATACTCAGGAGGAGGCGTCCCCTTGTGGAAGCCATAAGAAGGATGTAGGAACCCCTTTAAAACTGAGACTGAGAAAAGAGCAGAAAGAGCCCTGAGAAACTGCTATAAGGTCATGCAGAGATCTCTTAGACCTGGGACTGCCAACCGAGGAGAGGAGACCCTGTGAAGATCACAGAAGAAGGATGTGGCAATTCCTTAAACCTGAGACTAAGGGCCCATATGTCATTGCATTAACCTGCCAGGAGAGTCCCGGCACCAGAATTATGGAGAACTGGAAAACTGTAATGGGTAACACTTTAACTTAGAAGCTTAAATGTTCCTATACAAAGCCAGGAGGAGGATAACCCAAAGACAGATTCATCAATTGGCAGTTTCAATGATAGAAGATACTGTGTTGTGACTATTGAAGAATAGACTTTTAGAACTATTGATCCATTTCAGTAGCGCAACAGCAGTCCAAGACTACACAGCGAGGAAGGAGAATCCCTTAACGAGATTATTTTTTCCTTTTACAAGGTTTGTGGAGTAACTATGGGGAGAGACTAGTGTTAATCTGAAATCATCTATCTGTTGCGCCTAAACAAGGTTCACTTGTTGATCCCATGTCACCAGGCATCCTGTATTCAGTTTTAATTTCCACAGGCCCCTAGACGTTTTTCCAACCTTGATTTTTGTTAAACTATCAACATATGCTTGCAAAACCGACACTCTTGGTATATGTATATCCCAAGAATGTGGCAGACATGTCACACTACATTAAATTTGATCACTTCCAGGTCTCAAGCATCGTCAAGTATGAAACAGTTTTCCTAGGTACTACCTTTATAAAAGCACTGTGACATAGTCTGGTGCTTGATTCCGACTCCACAGATGCTCGCCAACCCAGGAAAACAGACCTAGCAAAAGCATTGCTGCCAGAGTTGTGTATTGCCAAAAGAGGGACAGTATGGGAGTCACAGTCACAGAGTCCCCTGTCCCAGTCCAGAACCTTTTCCCAAATCCAAGAAGCTAGCATCTGAAGGTCTTGCTTATAGTCAACAATCCTGTCACTCATTCCAATGATCTACATCAAATTAAATTGGTGGAAGGGAAAACGAATACTATTAAAACATACCTGATCATAGGTTCCCTGGTACAATTTAAAGAACAATGTCCATCCTTTTGTCAAAGCCCATGATATTCCCTTCAATAGTGGGAACTCAAAGATTGCAAGGTATGTTTGCAGAACATAATAACAAGCCTTCCATTCTCACTGGGTTCTGCAGAAAGAAGCAGAAGAAACCAGAAGTTGGGTGCACGGTTATCATATGTGTGGTATAGTGTTCCCTACCAGGGGATCATACACCCCAAATGTAATATCTGCAAGCACTCACCATAGGGAAGCAAAACATTCAGCCAAGAAGGTGTCAGCTTTGCAGAAGCCACAGATGCCACCAAGGAGCTGCAGGTTGTAGAGGTGGATCCCAATGGACTTAAGCTTGACAAAAGATAACCATGCTTTCGGGACCTCAGAAAAAGCCACTGGTTCACTACTGCTAGGGCTAATATAATACATCAGGCACTAGAGTCTATCCAGATGCTATGAACAAACTCTGAGATCCACAAACATGAGTAATATTTGAGGGGAGATAGAAGGCCTGAGACTATGCTGTAAGGGGCAGCAGTAAGCCAGGAACCATGATGAAGAAAGAATGACCAAGTGGTCAGCTAGGACCACCACATACTGGCACAGAGAGCAAACGCTGAGAGATTATACCAGCTGGTTGACAAAAAGGAGCTGAGCAGCCTGAGGAGAGGCCTGACGTAGCTTCCAGTCCAATATGAGTTAAGAGTCTTCAGATGTTGCAAAGCCTAAGGAAGCAGAAGGGCCTTAGGCTGATGGCAAGTAAAGAGCGAGATGCATGCCATATCACTGAGAGTGAGCTGAGTAGTATATCTTTAAAAAGCAGACAGGGCACAACATGCCTGAAGAGTCAGTTGGACACGATGGGCCTCCTTACGACCCTGGCGGTAGGGGTTTAATGGAGCCGGTAGAGCTGTCGGCCCCGTTAACCCCCTACCGCTTCATTATGAGATCTCCTTGCGGGGCTCGCTAAGGACGCCTGGTAAAACAGACCAGGATGAAAACAACAGGCCCACCATTAACGGGCCCGTTGTCTGCATCCTCCCCATTCCCATTGAACCCTATGGGGGCTCAAATGGGAATGGGGATGTACCGGGTCCGGGTTCCCTGAATGGGGAAATACCGGGCCCTCCAAGGTAGGAATGGCCCGGTATTTCCCCATTCAGGGAACCCGGACCCGGTACCCGGAATGGGGTTAGCCATACTGCAAAAAGCAGCATGGTTACCTCCAGGGTCGTAATGAGGCCCTATTTTCCTGTTGAGTGACTTCAATACCTAAAGCGGGTACTGAACACTATGTACCTGAAATGTGAGCTAAACTCCAACCCCCTTGCCTGCCAAAGGTAAAGATGTAAGCAAGGCACTATAGCCCAAGAATGGATTACAATAACGAGCAAGGTGCTACAACCCTGAGTGCAACATTTGGACAAATTAGTGATCTGGCTGCTATATGCCTGAAACTTTGATTAGAGCAGAGAAGCATCCTGAGAGAGATCTCGCCAACACTGTGGTTGGGGCAAAGAAGCATTGCGGTGGCTAGAACCCTGAGAATAGATCCCTGGGACATTGCCTCGTGGAGAAAAGAATCATCAATGGCCCTTACACCCCTGCGATCTTACTCAGAACTGAGATTGAGAGGAAGACGGATATCCCGGCTAGAAAGGAAAGTCCTGGTACACCTTTGGTTACCCTATCCAGGGGTGGACTGGCCTATAGGGAACTCTGGAGATTCCCTGGTAGGCCTCTGCAACCTGGGCCTCGTTTGTGGAAACATGATGGACTCTCTGAAAATGTGTATTTTGGGGCCACATTGAAAATTATTTCCAGGTCATCTTTTTGTTCCCAGTCAGCCCCTGACCATATCCTGAACCCTTTTGGTTATTTGGTTGCAAGATAGAAACGTTTGTTTTACTTGTTGAATACTACTGATCAGGATGGGTATGGGATTACTGTGTTATGTGTTGAAATAATACTTTTGAGTAGCAGATGTCCACCCTCAGCCTACCGAAAGTGCTGATTCCACAAGGCCTCTAAATTGAGGACTAAACATAGAATGCCATGAGCTGAAGAAAGGGGCCTACAATTCTGATGCTGTCACAGCAGTAGTAGTTCATTCATTGCTCATGCAAACTGACCCACAGTGCACATCCAGGACAGAACTGCGAGCCTCAAGCCCAGGGACTGTATCTCTCCAGGACTGAAATCTCTACACTGGCTCCCAGTGGCTGCGAGGATAAAGTTCAAAACCCTCTGCATTGTCCACAAGGCCTTCTGGGGCCTGGGGCCTAAATACCTTCAACTCTCTCTTCCTAAATATCTTCCTTCCCGAGCCCTTCGCTCATCCGTCTCCAACTCCCTCAGGGTCAGCCGCTTCTCGAAGCAACGAGCTGGTGGTAGATCTCTCTCCGCGGCAGGGGCCTCTCTCTGGAACAGCCTTCCTGCCTCCCTGAAATTTGAGGAGAACCATCTCCGGTTCCGGAAGCACCTCAAAACCTTCCTCTTTGCTTCTGCTTTCTCCCTCCCTCTCCCCTGCTAATTCTTCACTGAAACTGCACTGAATCTGCAACTGGGCCACTCTCACCGACCTCGGTCCTGGGCCCAGCCACTCTCCACTTGCACTGCCTCCCTGGCAACCCCTGCACTGCGGGACTGTCTCTGTATCCCTACAACCCCCCCCTTCCCAGCACTTGTCTGCACTTACCCCGAACTTGCCACCAGCCGGCCCTTTTCTTGTACTGCACTTCCCCCCACCCCTTCCCCTTGCACTTCTCCCTTCCCCCTACCCCTGCACTTGCGCGATCTGAATGACACCTGGGCTAGTAGGATCGTTGTCTGTCCTCCCCTTGTTTCCCACCTCCCTGCCTCGTCGCGCCTTGAAACACTTGTGTATAGGCGCATTACAAATGCCATATCATATCATATCATAAATGCACGCTGGAAAAACAAACTAAACGCTTGGGTGCTATTCTACACGTGTAGGCTGTGCAGCTTGACTATTGTTGACTTTAAGACTTTAAGTAAATAAATCGTTTTTAATGGCATATTTTTCAATACATAAATATGTGCACGTGGTTAGGGAAACAGGAATAAAAGGGCTACAGGTGAGGAGAAAATGGCGAGCGAATATGTAAGTGTAACAGTGCAGTTTGAACCTAATTTAAATAATGAGTGCATCATGGAAATTAAACTTGCTGTGAATGAAAATGCACTGCAGAATGCGATTCATTAGCAAAACAATTTGTTACAAAACGAATATATTTGGAAACAGCAGGTCTGAAGGCATCAGGTCCACACAATCATTGTTTTTTCATTATTTTGAAGTACATTGTTTAATGGAAAATAACTTAGAAATTACAACACAGGCGTGTATTTTTCATACAGATGAACCCAATGATAAATGATCTTCCCTCTAAACATTAGTCATGTTTCAGATGATTTATGCTGAACAATTCATCTTACACAAACGAGGCAAACAACCACACATCAAAGGGAACTGGCAACAAAGCGGGAACAGTTCAACACCGATGCATAGTACGTGTGCTTACCTCAAAAGCATTTGACACACTTTACAGGACGTGACACGAGTGAAAGTGTGCATTTTAAATTCATGGGAATTGGAGTCCACATTATCTGGCCTTATATTCGACCTAAAGAATGGAGAAAGGGATATGTAGATCATACAATCTGTGCAGCTGCAACGTGTTAAGTCTGGCAGTCGTACATACATGAAATGGAACTTTAAAGAGATTTTCTTCAGTTGAGCTCATGTAACAGAATATTCAAGACAAAAAATACATGGAAACAAAATGGCAGCGCTTGGAGTTAGCAGGAACCAGAGATTGTTTTCCAGTTACATGACTGAAGAAGAGGACCCAGGCAATAATATGGAGCATCGCCTGTTCTTGCTGCCCAACAGACCTGTGCCCACCCATGCTCAATAAACTATGCACTCAGAACCATGCTTCAGAATTCCGTCGAGACACAAGCTGAATAATTCGTTTTGTGCTGCTGGCAATGGAGTTGGCGAGGGACCAAGCACATGCACCCATCCTAAAATCGAGGTTCTACTTCCGGGTTGAGAAGTCGATTGCCGGCTTCCTACCCTCTACTCCCCTTTCCATCCTGGTCCTCCATCTTAATCTTCCATTTCTTCTGCAGCTAGCAGCAAGTGCTCACGCTCTGCACTGCGCAGCACTTGCTTCTCTGCTTCCCATTCCCTGCAGACTTACGCATAAAGGGGCCTTCTTCCATCTACTCTACGACTTCTCCTCCAGTGGCATGATCTAGACATGTGCTAAGCTGGGTAGGCTCCACGGCCATTGTGGGCTAAACCTGTAGCAGTCTCTGCTCTTGGTACCAGTCTCCTCCCAGTCTATCACAGCAGCTACGCTGGTCCTTGCTGCAGAATTGGCATTTGCCTGTTAAAATTACCTGCCTGCAACAGTACCGGTGGAGCAGCAAGTCTTCTGTGTTACTCACGCTTTTAGAGGTTCTCCCCGCTTTGTGTTTTTCATCAAGGGTGTTGGCCCTTTTGTAAGCCATACTTGTCTAGTCCAGGTGAAGAAGCGGTGACCAGAAGGAACAGGTGTTTTCTCATTTTGTCCCAGACCCAAGTTCAACCTAAGGTGAGGCGGGGTCGCTGACGCCTTGTGTCAGATTTTACCATCACAATTATTCTCTTGATAAGTGAAGGCACACTACCAAAGCCTGGTAACAAACCAGGAAAACGTATCCCAGATGCAAACTTCACACCAACTGCAGATCGAATATAAATATCCCTTTCCTAGAAAAGACACAAGGCGATGTGCTTAGAACATTGCTGCAGGCACACAATGAACAGTTTCACAGTCTTGGGAACTGGCGGACAGGCTCTAGTAGAAGAAGAAGGAATGCAGAAACTGTTCTAGATGTCAGAGAAATCCTACTGGAACGCGCATAGTAGTCCGCCTTCATAACCATGGGATGGGTGGTGATGGGAGCGTTAGTCACCCACAACCAGGCGGATTCCTCCTGCCAGGCTGTACCTTCTCCAATATCAAGGATTCACCACCAGAAGAAATGGGGAATAACTGTAGGAATCCTCAGATATCATAATGTAGGTAACTAGCCACTTCAACGTTTCCTATGAAATCCTGTCCCGGGATTTGACATTTGTTTTGGAAAAAACGCAGGTGCATATTTTCCCTAATGGCATTTGTTATGATGACGTCAAATTGGTAACACAATATTTGACTACAGTGATGCCCTATAAATGGATAATCTTAAATAATTATGAAGGAAGTCATGCTGGTAGAGATGAGCATGCATTGACAAACTAACTCCACCATATAGTGCCTTTACCCTGTATTGGGAGTTTTGTTGGCACCCTATAGATGAAACAAAAAACATATGGTATAAAATAAAGGCCAGGGAAGAGGCTTGAATATGCTTCAAGTAGAATATTTGATGGAGCACTTGCCCTCAACTACAAAAACCATGTGTACCATGAGGCTCAAAACCTACTGTGCTACAATAAAAAAATAAAAAGAAATGTTTATCTGAATCCAGAAACATAGTGGGTGGCAGTTGTCAATGTACGTGGTGCCACTGTATGGCAGCAGAATAATAGTTACCCATGTGTTGATTCTCTAGCAACCTGCAACTTTCCCGATGTTTTGGACTATGATTCTCCTGATCCCTCAATGTTGTCTATGCTGGTTACAACTGATGGGAGTTGTAGTGCAATACATCTGGCCAGCCAAAGGTTGCAGACTTCTGCTTCTAGCAAATGCTTATGTAGAGAATGCTCATGTTAGCAAGTTGTGTGTCAATCAAAATACACTGCCAATATCCCCCGGGTCACAGTGAGATTTGGACAAGGAGGGCTTCCCTTCAAATGTCAAGTGTTCTGGGTTTTGGTAATCGCCCCCAGCACTTGCCTTGGCACCCACTGGCCTATGCCATTATAGGCTTGCACTTAAATATTTATTGCAGCTGACCTCTCCCTAGCACTTCCTCCACTGGGCACTTACATCTGCTGCTCACTCACAAGCACGGGCACTCCTAGCACTTACCGCCCACACCCTCATCCCCTCTCCTCGCTCTGCACTTGCACGTTCTGAATGCTCACAAGGCTTAATAGGTCCGCCTTCATCCTCCATTGTATTAATTGCTCTTTAATCCCATGTTGCCTTGTGGGCGCTTTGAAACACAATTTACTTGTTGTATAAGCGCCTAAACAAAGTTTTATTCTAAGTTCAACCTTTTCCTAGTAGGACAATTTGAGAGATACAATGCTGTGTATTCTTTGCAGAAGCAGCTATGCATAAAATTGAAATTAGCCACACGGAATCATTATTGTGCTAATATTGTAAAGTATTTTCCCCAAAACTCACTTTTCTGCTTTTCATTACTGAAGATAGTGTTATTACTACCAGAGACTGTAACATTTTAAAAGAGGAGGGGTTGATCTTAGAATAAGGATAAGGATGTTCATCCTTGGAGATTTATATTATATTAGGATATTCAGTAGTGCACTCTGCACTTGACACATACTGTGGTCTGGTATGCCGCATCAATATTATGTAAGAAAAGTAGAAAAATATATCAGCACCCAGAGCAGGCAGCGCAGGCAATCAGCTTACTTGGATTGTGGGTTGAATCCTGCCATCTAAGCCCATTTTCTGAGCAGACTTCGAGTGCCCGTCCAGCCATTTTCCCCAAACCTCCCATTACCACCCGCTCCCTCACCCTCCCTTCTCCACTCCTTCACCATCACCCCACTTACTTTATTCCTTTGCTGGTGGCACCACTGCCACTTCCACAATTCGGGCACCATCGAAATGGCAGAGGGATCCACAGGCAGCCCCGCCTTCCATTTCCATGGCAGCCATCTTAGGTGAGTATTTGTTTGGATGACTGGGACACCGCAAGCACGTCCTGTTCATTCAAACAAATAGATTGCTATTTGGAATTAAAACCCGGGATGCTAATAGAAACAACACTCTCATTGGCAGGCCGGATCGAGTGGTAACGGCACCCAGGCCCATCATTTATGACTTGGGCCCTGGGCTGTTACCACCAGATCCCCCAGGTGGACATTATGTTATTACTATAATAATTCCTTTGTGTTCAAATTTGGCAAAATGGACTACAGTAACTGTGAATTTACTGACCTTCCTGAAAATCAAAACACTTGAAAGATTTCCACGCAAAGCTGCTGGAATTTGTATCCAAGGTAAAAATATGACCTCAGCCTTAAAACATTTTGTTTATAGCTCATGAAGGGAAATATATGCCATTGTTTTCAAATTTCTTCAGGGTTCAACTTCAGGGTTGTTTTTTTTTAATAGAGGAGCCAAGAATTCCACTGTGTAGCCCCAAATGTGAGAACTGTTTGTCATACAGTATTTCTAGCATCCACCACATGGCAAAGCTGGTTGTGAATGGGGTTTAATAGTAATTCCTTTGCTGAAAACACTGCCCTTTAGAACAACCTCAGGCAGGGTTTAGTCCTTTTCCCTGGAAAGAAGCTGTTGTCAGCTCCATCTTGTCTGATTTACGATCATGGACAGTCCATGGTGGGAGCCCTGGTCCTTGTGGACCTGTCAGAAGCATTAAGCACCTTACACAGGAAATTCACCTCTACAGGCCCTCAGAGGTGGGCTCTGTTGGAAGTGCGGAAATGGTTGTGTTTGTTTTATTTGACCATCCACAGTGATGTTACAGCTTTTCATTATAAAGCCAGGCATTTGAAATGAGCTGTGTCACAGGGTTCAGCTACTGTCTCCTATCATCTGTTTCATTTATGGCAGTTCTCTGCTGAAGTGGGTTCCATCTTTTGGAGCCACCGCATAGAACTTTGTGAATGAGATCCTACTGATCTACAGCTGTAGCTATGATAGGTCCCTTGGTTCCAACTTTTTTGACAGACTGCTTTTTTGGTCATTCATAACTGAATGCAAACCGATATCCGAGAAAGCAATTGCACCAAAACAGAGATATTGAATACAGGGAACCAGGCCAGTTAATGGTCATTTGAGTTAAGGGCTAAAATGGCGCCCTTCTCAAGAAATGGGCATGTTAAAGAACCAAGGTGTCCAGATAGATCTTAATCTTACTCCGCGTTTCCAGGCGAGCGCAGTGGTTATGCTGCGTATTTTCACTTTGTAACTTTGTCCGAGTGTGTTTCCCCTCTTTGCACTTCACTGTGGACTCCATGTACTCCTGGCGTCCAATCTCTCCATTTTGACTACACAAATAACGTCTATCTCTACTTCTCTATATACCGATGAACACTCACCAGCGGCTCCAAAATGAGACCGCTTGTTTACTTCTAGGACCTGGAAGATGTGATCCTGTTCCTCCAGCCCTCAGACAACTGCACTGGCGTTCAGGAGATTGTCATGAAAAATGTAAACATCGCCCTGTTTAGTACATAGTATACATGATTCCAGGCCCCAATTTCTCCGGCATAAATTCAGCAAGTACGTACCTGCTTGCATAATAAATTCTGCAGCATCACTGTCTCTTTAGGTTCCAACATCCAGACAGGAACAAGCAGATGACCAGGCCTTGTTGGTCTTCGCCACTTCCCTTTGGAAGTCTTTCCCAAATGCAATCAGATGTATCCAAGTCAGCGTTCAATTTAGAAGAAAACCTTTTTTTCCCCCAGATACTTGGTGTTTTGCCACATGAGGGTACAAGGTATGCGAATTAGCCAGTGCTGCGAGTCACCCCTTTTTTTTAGCCAGACGTCTTTCTCAAAGGAGTATTTATGCCAGTTGTTAAACATATTGTGTTTGGAGTTTCCTGATCCAGGAGAAACTCGGTAAAGACCTCAACTGAGCAGTTACCTACTAGGGTCTCTATGCTAACATGCTCCACATAATTAGTCAGCTTTTCATTTAATGGCCTGCCCGTATGCCTATATTTCCATATGCTGTTTCCCACAGGATTCACCAGCAGATCTATAGGGCCTTTGGTGCCCGCTTCATTTGTATTCATAGATGAGTGAGTAACTAGCATATTGTGATCACTCATTGTTGTTTCCTTCACTGCAAAATGGCTACACATGTATAACAGCGCTCTGGAAACCACAACATAATCAATTGTAGTTCGCGATTCCCCTCGCTTCCATGTGCTGGCCATTGTTTTATTGTTGGCCATTACGTTGTTCAAAATATGGAAGTTCCATGTAGTGCCGGGATGATCCCATTTCTTCCTACTCAGTCTGGCAGACAGCTTCAATCTAAGCCCTTCATTCCCACAATCAATATTAAAATCTCCAGCAATCATCACCAACGAATCAGCCTCACTCAGCCATTCACCCTCTAATTGAGAAATGTGATCAATATATCTATCTAAGGTGTTTAGCAAATTATTTATTTAAAATACGGTGTTCGGTCTTCAGATGTATTTAATGCACAGATGAAATGGCTTGTTGCTCTAAATTCCTAGGGTGAAAAAACTAGTCAGAAACAGGGTTTTTCTGCTGCGGTCCCTCGTTTATGGACCAACCTGTATCCCTCTGAGGTTGAATCCCTCATTGAATGTATTTTCATTTCAACCTAGCACTTTGGTGTCCCTAAAACTATGGTCTAATGATGTTGGGCAGGTTTACCTTGTGTTGGTCTTATTGATCTTTTCTGGCACAGTCTTGGTGAGAAAGATAGGGCTTTGCGATTTGGTTCTGGTATCTCTCGGTCACCTACAGTGCATTGTGTGAATGGACTTTGTTCCATTAGACGTGAAGTTATAACTGTCCATCTCTTGTTATGGATCCTACTGTCTGGTAAAATGTTGTACTGTGTCAAATTCCTATTAATTATTCTAATTGCACAGCACTCCTTCTGCATTTTTGCAAGGGTCGCACTTCATAGATTGCATTAAATGAGACTCTTATTATAATAAAACATGTATAAGTGGCACTCCATGACTGTTTCCTCCAGCTTTGAAGCACTGCAATAATAGGTATTATAATGCAATTTAGGGGTACTAAATACATAGACGGCGGAAGGATAAAGGGCTGAGTCAGTCCTGCCAGGAATCATCCTGTGTTCTCAAAGTTGAAGAAAAATCTTTGTGGTGAATGCTTTAGTCAAAGCTGAAGGGCGATGGTTGGATGGTGTTGGCAACTCTCCAAACCTATTCTTACTCAGCCTGTCACGCCATTATGAAAGGAGAAAGAACCATCAGGTGTACCAGCTACTATGGTCGTACATTTCAGAGTTATTTTGCTACAGAAGTGAGACCTTGAAATTGTAGGGAGATGATTAGAGATTATGGTGGTAAATTGAACCGGTTGGCATGATCTGGGTTTTTTTTGTTTGGTTTTGTATTCTAAATGCATTGTGAACACACATCATCTGCACATTCAAAACTATTTTAAAGATAGAAGCGCACATAAGTGAAAGCTGGCATGCGGCACAATTTTCCCTACTTCATGCGCAATTGTGCCATATGCAGTTAAGCCCATCTTGAGCAAAAAACAGGCAAATGAAATTTACAACAACAACCTTACATTGCACCACTTATGCCCCTCTTGTTTTATAGCATCCCTATTGACCAGCAAAAAAATCCCCATCATATTTAAGAAATAATCATTAGGATTGTTCCTGCTATGGTTTTCCGCAATTTTGTTAGCTGCTTTCGAGCCGTGAAACAGGAAGTGACATCAGAGGAGAGGAAATGCAGTATGTTGATCCATTATAGAAGCAAAGTGGCAAAATATTATTTTATAAATGTTATTTTACTTTACAGCAACCAATGTACTTACCTTCTAATCCTGTCCCACCAATAGTAACAGTACATGAAATACTAGTAGTAGCAGTGATACTACTACTACTATCAGCAGTAATGCTAACACAACTATTATGAGTAGATAAAACAGTACTGGTGGGATACCATCATTTGTGATAGTGCCAGCCCCAGTACTAATAGTCGTACTACCAGTAGAAGTAGTTAAAATACTATGAATATCAGGCTTAGTACTATAATTATTTGTAAACACACTTTTAGTGCTTGTTAGGACATCAGTAGTAGCATTAATAGCAGTACTCACACTGGTAGTAGTAATACTACTGATGATACTTTCACTGCTAGTACTACTTCTAGAGGTCCTGTAGTAGTAATAGTAGTAGTAGCAGCAGTAATAGTAGTAGTGGTGCTACTTATGCTATTGGTCATAGTCAGAGAAGTCGAATTAATATTGTCAATATTACTGGTAGTCCTATTCCTTTTGCTAGTCCTAGTGTTGGTATTACTAGTAATAGTGTTGTTACTTGTAGTAGTATTTCTACTACTACAGGTAATAGAGTTAATGCTCATACTACTATTGCTTCCAAAAAGTACTATTATGGTAATTAAAATGTATATTTCTGCTGCTGGATGTAGTGCTGATACTGCTGATATGCATGGTACTACCGGGAGTGCGTTTAATAATAGATGTGGAATGTCTTCCAAGTAAGAGCCTGTCTATTTTGGCAAACTTCCCCATTTCGTTTTTACACAATGAAGATATCCGTCTATATTTCCCATTATTATTATTTCATAGGTAACCAGGTCAGAGGCTTGACCCAGTCAGGGGGGACCAGGGACCGCTCCAAGCCTGTGGTATGCCAGAGCCAGTCCTACCCCATATGTGGGGAGGTTGGGGAGCCCCAACTCCCTGAAATCCCCCCTGAACATGCCATGGATGTGATGAGACACCCCTTTCAATCACCGAATGCGTCGATCACTCCATTCTAGCTCGAGTCATTTGTGCTGCATTTCAGTGCTACCAGGACCAGAATGCATTGCCACATCAAACAAGCTTAGCAGGCTGCAGAACCAAACCATCTATGTTCGAGCAGGCTCCTGTAACCGAACATCTGCAAAGAGAAGGAAGGAGCCCCCTCTGCAGTGTGGAAACAGCGAGACACTGACCCAATTTCCAGAAGAGGCCCTCACAGAGGGTATTGAGTTTGCAGTGGAGCAACAGGGGTCAGCCCAAAAGGGGTTCTAATGCCTTTGCAAGGGAATGGCCCACCACTGGGAAATAAGACAGATACTGACTGGGCACTAGGGTAAGGTGGAGCAAAAATCAGATTGGGGGAAAAGGTAAAAGGAAGACCAGGATGACACTGGTATAAAAGGCCGGCAAAGACCACAGAGTGTGTGGATGTGTGCGTAGATCAAAAGGCTTGCAGCTGGACTGAGAGCCCAGAAGGAGAATGGAAAGTGGTGTTCAGCACTGAGAAATCTGTTATCCGCCGCTGGTTAGGAGTGTTGGTGAGGTAGGGTGTATGAGAGAGAGTGGTGGGAGGAATACCACCAAGCACTCTCCCAGCTGGAAAGGAAAGAAGACAAGTTGCTAAAACCATGAACACCACCTACAGACTCCCCCACCATTTCCTAACTTATTCCAGGAAGGCAGAAGGCAGGATGTTAGAAGACTGTATTCAGAGATCCTATGCAACTCCCCACTGATTATGCAGGTCCCCAGGACCCTGGTATCGCTCTAACGATGCATATGGGGGAGACAGCAGAGGGGTCAAGCTACTATATACTGCCCCTGAAGCGGTCGTTCGGGTGAACGTGATCTCCTCAAAACCCTTCCCACTAGGTAGTGGAACCAGGCAGGGATGCCCCTTCTCTCTCCTCCTATTTATACTGGCTATTTAGCCCCTTGCAACCCAGCTCAGGGCGTCCCCCAGGTGGTCCGGGTTTGTGCGGCCCTGGGGAGGTGAGGACCGGTTTGCACTCTACGCGGATGACCTGCTCGTCTACACGAGCAAGCCTAAAGTCTCATGCCCTGAGATCACCAGAATCCTCACAGAATATCAGGAGTTTTGTGGGCTTAAAGTCAACAGGCAGAAGACAATCTTTTCCCCGCTCCAGGGTGGGCATGACGCGATCCCGCTGCACTGCCCTTACTTGGTCGCCATCCAGAGCTTTGTCTACCTTGGCATCAGAGTGACCCCCAACGCTGATGGCTTCCTTCGACCTATCCTCCAACCAGTGGTGAACAGGCTTGAGGCAGATGTCACCTACTAGCAATCCCTTCCCCTGGGCCTACTGGGGAGGGTAGCCCTTTTCAAAATGCTTTCCCTCCCAAGATTGCTCTATGTCCTGCAGGACGCTCCCATTCACATTCCCTCCGCGACCTTTTCCAACATAGATTCCACCCTCCGGAAGCTCCTGTGGGAAGGGAAACAACCATGCATCACCCTGACCACACTACAGCACTCAGTCTGGGAGGGAGGGCTGGGCATACCCTGCCTCAGGGCTTACTACTAGGATTCAGAGCTTGGCGTCTCAAATGAATGGCTCCATGCGGACCCAATGGGCCGCTTTCCTGGCTGGGAGGATCGGGGAATCCTAACCTTAACGGAGGTCTTACAAGACGGGCACCTCAAGCCGTTCGCTATATTATGAGAGGAGTTTGACCTTCCTCCTGGAGACATCAACAGACACACACACAACTGGCACATGCCCTGCGTGCCCAGTTCCCTGTTCTTTCAGATATTCCTAAAAGCTCACCCCTTGAGGTCAACGTCATACATGCGAGGATACAGGCAAAACACACGTCGACACTGTACCAAGTGATTACTGCATTCGGGGCGCGGGACCTAACCCGTCTGCGTGTGAGGTGGGAGAGACTGGTGGGCCCCCTGGAGTCGAAGGAGTGGGTGGAGACCCTAATGTTCCCCCGCGAAATAGGCATAGACGCCAAATTAAGGCTCATACAATATAAAATACTTCAACAGGCCTATCACTCCTGGGCTACTCACGCCAAATGGGGACTGAGGGAGGATGCTGACTGCCCTAAATGTCATAGGGTGCCTGGTACCTTTTATCACATGCGGTGGGAATGTGATGTCATACACAAATTCTGGCGTGAATGTATTCATGAAATTAATGTGGTCCTGAACAGCCCAGCGCCATTCAAACCCAAGGCGTCACTGCTGGTTATCTGGGGGGAGGTAGTCCACACAAGAGGAGAAAAAACATTCCTTGCCGTAGCACTGGGCCTTACCAAAAGACCTGTAGCCACCACGTGGGGGCTCCCGAAGGGCCCACCAAAACCAGATAAACCAACAAGATGGACAGATGTGCGTCCTTGGAGAAACGTATATATTCTGCCAGAGGCTGCCCTGGTAAATTCCTGAAAGTATGGGGTAAATGGTCTGACACTACATGACCAGCAAGGTCTCAGCAACCACCCTGACACTAGCCCGTTCGGACCCCGCCCACCCCCCTGGGTGGAACTCCATGCCTTCTCCACAGGAATCATGCTCATGCATGACTGTACTCACGCACTCTATAGAGACCTGGCCTGGCCGATTGCTGATCGTTGTTTGTCACATATATTTTGTTCTTTGTATTTGGTTGACCTACCCACTGACCTAATCAATCAAGTCAGTCCCATTTCTTGCTCTATGTTTGAGTGACGGGTATGCCCGTTTTATTTTTGTAAACCAATAAAAAGTATTTATCCAACAACAAAAAAAGAAGCACTCACCCTTCCATGCCTACTTCCAGGCCTATATGGTAATACGTAGTCATACATGGAGAAGACTAATGTCAGCGGAATTGTCGAGCATTGGTGCAGACAGAGGATGCTATGGCGATAATGTTCTTGTGATTCGTCTAGATGGTAATCTTGTTTTGGCACCAAGAAGATGATGTCGCCATTCAAGAAAAGCAGCCTGGTCCGCCAGCAACTCCTTTTCCATCATAGTGTAGTTCTGCTCCGCTGCTGTTAACTTGCACGAGAAGTAAGCAACTGGGTGGAACAACTGGATGTTTGGGCAATACTGTCACAAAGCGGCCCCTAGCACTATGCCTGGTGCATTCCAGATTAGAGCGCTGAAGGACTAAGGAAAACAAATGATTTATGCTCTCTGCACATGCAGAAGAGCAAATGCCTAGTATGAGCTATTGTAAAACATGTGAGTAGTGTATGGGGTCCCTTTTCCTCAGAACTGCTGTTCTGCTGTTTGTTCTGAAAGTTTCAACAATGTTTTGCTCCATGACTGTGTTATCTGTTTGTCTATCTTGTTGGCACCATTATTCATTCGGACCTGTGATTGCCACATTACAAATACATGTTAATAAGTAAATAAACGTCTCCTGAGCTATTCCTGTCCAACTGAACTGGCAGTCCTTTTGTGTAATTAGGGTGAAATAAACCAGAATGCTAGAGAAGGAACCGATGAACCGCTGATTAAAATTGTCAGCTCCCAAAAAGGGCTGTAGTACTTTCAGGGATTTTGGCAGAGGCCTTTCCAGTATTGCCTTTGCCTTAGCTTGACTCTTCTGCACCCTTTGAGGGGTTAGAATAAAACTCAAGATGTCTACTTCAGAAGTGTGGAACAAAGACTTCTCAAGTTTTGCGTACAGATAATGCTCCCGTAATCTTTTCAACACTGGCCTGACATGCTGGACGTGATCCAGATACGATGTGGAATAAATTAAGATGTTGTGCATAAAATGTTAAAACGTTGTGGGGACTTTACAAAGACCAAAGGACATGATCAGGCATTCCTATAGCCACTATTTTGCCTCAAACGCTGTCTTCCAATCATCCACAGGGAAAATATGTACTAGGATATATGCCCACTGCAAATCCAACTTTGTAAAGATGACCGCAGAACTCAGCTGGTACAGCAGAAGCAAGATAATAGGATAATAGGAAGAGGATATTTGTTCTTTATGTTCTTTATGGTCACCTGGTACAATGCCCTGTAGTTTATAAAGGGCCTGAGGTTCCCTTCCTATTCTGGAACAAGAACAAGGGAGATATAGCTGAAGAGTGTGAATTCCCAGTCTCGAGGGCCTTCATCAAATACACCTGCAAGACTTGCTCTTCCATAGAGTTTAGTGAATATACCCTACCAGAGGGTATTTCCCCCGTGTACCATCTCAATCATATGGGTGATGTGGTGGAAGAACCTCTGCCTGCTTTTTGTTACACACTGTAAGAGGATTCAATTCAGCACTACAGCCAAGTCAACGCCTAGTCTAGAATACTGAATGAAAACCCTTATTGATATATCTTTATGTCCAGTTCATGCGTTCTGGATGACTACCCCTATATAACACCCCTCTCTTGGAATCCTCCTGACCCCACTGAGCCAAGAAGTAGTTCTGTTTTGCAAGTTAAAAGGTTTATTTGATAACTTAAACAATATATATATATATATATATATCACGCTTTATAATAAATTAATAATTGAATATCACACTTAATCTGAGATGATAAAGATTAACAACGGAGAATCTGGCACTAGCACACTTCTTGATAATCACTAAGGAGTTGACATGAAATGGATAAGATAGCAACAATACTTTTATGGTTTCAAATGGATGCAATGTGGAATGAAATGCAGTACAGAAAATAACTTGATAGGATTTCAGCAAAAGACAATGTAATCACTTTCTTGGACAATTCACCCCCCCCTTTTATGCTATGCAAGGAAATGGGAGGAAGGCACACAGTTCTCAGAAATGCAATTCAAATGTAATTCAGTTCACCCAGCAACTTAGACTACAGAAGTTTAAAACACAGGCAAAATGCTTTGATATGTGCTGGCAATGGAGTGAAAATATGTTAAAATGCTTTTAATTCCCTCTAGAGGTTCAGGGTGAGTGGTATCTAGTTAATATTAGTCCAGGCTCACACTAGCAATGATTCAGGGATAATTAGCAGGTTAAACGAATTTCTGGCAAATGGAAGGCAAGCAGCAGCAGATTTTTACACGTGAAGAAATTTGCAAATCGCGGCAAAATTCGCGAATGAGTCTGGTGCGATTACAGAGGAACTACAAGGACTATCACTATCGTTTTGGGGTCATAAGAAAGCCTAGGATCTCAGCTTCCAGATGAAAGTTACTGCAAGTCTCTAGCACAAACGGTCACGGAGATATGAGCGATTAAATAAAGGTCGTTTTTCAGATTTGAAATTTTAAAGTTAAAAAAAAAGACAAGTGCAGCTTGCAACTAGAAAATGACAAGTGACAGCTTTACAAATGACAGGTGACAGTTAGGAGGCAGTTCTACTTAGATTAAAATAGCTTGGATTATATTATCTTAACTAAGAGATTGGTTCTGCACAGTTTTGCTGGGTACTCACAATATCTTTTAAAATATGCCTCGCCACGGATCTGGTCAGGTTTTGGACTGGACTCCGGTTCAGCTCTTTGGTTCTGCTAACATTGGCCTGGGTCAGCTCTCTCTGGTTTTGGATACTGCTCTGCTTTCTCTGGGTCTTTCTGCACAGCTTTCTCTGGAGATTGATGGAGGTAAAGTATGGATTTTCCCGGCAGAGCTTCCAGCTGCAAATGGATTTGAAGGTCCCTATCTGTCCTGTCTCTCTGCTTTTATGTGTTTTTAAAATGGGTGTGTGTGAGCAGCATCACTAGCCAGCCCCTCTCCACTTATCATTGGCCAAGCTTTCATTTCTCCCCTGATTGGGGGAGCTAAGTTGTGTCAGAGTGATGTCATTTTACAGCCTGCAGAAAGTCCACTCCTCCTGTCAACTTACACACAAATCTAGATTTGAACCAAATACATATTTGCAGAGGTACATATTGTTTTAAAATCATCTGCACCCCTCACATATCACAGGAGGTATCTCCTGTTCAAACTCTGCTCTTCCTGGGAGCTTGCATTCAGAAATGGCAATATTTTGCACTTTTTAACTGGTTTGCAATACCGGACATTACCCCAAATTTACACACATGTGCGCAAGGAGTATGGACATTAGTTGATGAAGTGTCAGATTTTTCACATGCACACATTTTGAGTAATATCCTCTTTTCCGCTAAAACTCCCCTGAACATACCACCGGTTCTAAAACCCTCTTAAAATGTGGGCAGAAAAATCACAAGAATTATGGTATCATTTAAATAATTTTCACAAGTCCGTACTATGAGTTATTCATCTTTTTAGAGTTATGTTCTGGCCCCAAAGGGGTGTGGTTTTCCTCCAGCACAAGGTTGAATTTCTGGTTTTTCCAGTTCTGCCAAGCCAGCTTGCTCTCACAGGCAGTGCCCCTCCCCTTTGCTTCAGGAGGAAGCTACTTTTACGACATCTGCAATAAACCATCTGCCTGGGTCAGGACAGGGCTTTGTTCAGAGCTCCTGTATTCTGTGGGGGCTTCCCTTAATTCAATTATCAGAGAGATGGCATATCCTTAGTGAGGCCAGCAAAAGGCAGATAGGCCTGGGAACACAGCTGTGACTCAAGTTTCACTCCTGATGGGGGTAGTTGCCAGGCAAAATTGGAATCTCTTTAAGCCAGTTTTTAGCAACATGTCATTTCTGTTCCCCAGTTTAAGTCAAGACATTTTTTTACATATGCAGCTAGGATGCTGATTCTAAGTTTAAAACTATGACATTTAAACAATTGCAACCTATGTGACACTCAAAGTAGGTCACTCATTTCTTTTAAACATTTAGATTTGTAGTGTCTTTCAGTCCAAATTTACTTAAACTGCTGAAATCCACAGCTCAGCCAGTCTTGTTATAAACCTTCAAGTCACTTCAGAATATAACTTTACATTGGATCCACCTCTTAAAATGTCTTTCTTTGGCATGTTTTGGGTTCATTTATTCAGTTTTCTACAAAATCTGGTGGTTTTAAAACGCCGGCTTTTGGATAGTGGTGAGTACTGGTACTGCACCCCTTTTTGGGATTTAAGAAAATGAATTCCCAACAGTTATGGGTTTGCTTTTGGCAATCAGCATTGCCACTCCCAATGGTTTCAGACTACTGTGTGGGTAGTCCAATGGTGGTTTTAGGCAGTGTCCTTCTGTGCCCATAACATCGGCAAAAATGAGTGGCAGCCTATTCTTCATGCATTTCCCTGTGCATTTTCTGGGAAGCTCTGGCCATCATGATGTTTTCCATGTCAGTACTGCACAGTTTTGAGGTAGGGCTCGGATGCATGGGTAAATACATCCCACAAGCCCCCCTCTTGCGATGGCCATTTTATTTCACGAATGGGACTCGCAAGACCTGGGATGTTTCCTCATCTTCTTCCAATAGATGGCACAGTTCAGCATCTTTTCCTCCATCCGGTCGGATCGATCGGTTCTCCTCGCCGGTCCTGATGGGAATATTGGGCGGTACCCCGGGCCCGTTGCGTCTCTGATCCCGGTCTCCGGATCGTCCTCCTTGGTCCGTCTCCAGGTTTTCTTTCTCCTAGGACGACAAAGGAAGAGCGGCAATACCTATTCATAGACGTTTTTCCACCACCATTGATATAGTGGGGCAGCATATGCATTTCATCATAACGAAACATTACATTCTTATTTTGAAAAAAAAACAGTATAACTAAGAGACAGTTTCATGCAAATCACAATATTTTAGAGACTAGATGTGGTATGTTTTATGGTTGGAACTGAATTAGTCTGAGACAGTACCCGCTAGGATTCCAGTGGATTCCTCCATTTGTTGCAGAGTGTGCCTGGGATGGCAACATTTCAACTGGTTTATGTGGACCCACTTGTCTTCCCCCGCTGCCAAAGGACCTTTGGGGATGTGGATTTTGTAGGCCACAGGGGAGA
Source organism: Ambystoma mexicanum (assembly GCF_040938575.1). Classification (NCBI taxonomy): domain Eukaryota; kingdom Metazoa; phylum Chordata; class Amphibia; order Caudata; family Ambystomatidae; genus Ambystoma; species Ambystoma mexicanum. The sequence goes on along the minus strand of NC_090922.1, from coordinate 1,126,484,006 downwards.
TCTTGTCGATGATCTCAAAGGGTCCCTTCCACGTAGGCAAAAATTTCCGCTGTTTTGCCTGGTTTCTTTGGAAGTTGTATAGATAGACCCGGTCCCCCACCTGATATTCCTTCCTGGAAGTTTTCAGGTCATAATGGGTCTTCATGCTATCAGCCGATCTTTCAAGATTCCGCTGAGCATAAGCAAAAGCATGTTGAAGGTGTTTCCTTAAATTCTCCACATACTCATGAGTTGTGGAGGCATTTATCAGTGTCTGCTCTTGGGCCCTGTAGAGCAAATGCTGAGGAAGCACCATCTTGCGCCCAGTCATCAACTCAAATGGTGACATTTTGGTTGCAGATGAAGGGGTAGATCTGATGGCCATTAGGACCAGAGGTAATCCGATATCCCAACTTGGCCCAGAATCTGCCACAAACTTCTTTAATATGCTCACAATGGTTCGGTTATATCTCTCTACTGCCCCAGAAGAAGCTGGCCGGTAAGCAATGTGTAGCTTTCTCTTGACCCCCAGTATCTCTCACATCTTTGTCATTACTTCACTGGTGAAGTGGCTACCTCTGTCTGACTCAATCCTTTGAGGTAGACCAAAACGGGAAAAGATGTGGTTAATCATCAAGGCAGCTGCCGTTTCTACCTTACAATTTGGGGCTGGGAGACATTCCACCCACTTGGTAAACAAGCATGTCACAGTCAACATGTACTTATTCCCCCTAGCAGAGCGAATCACAGGGCCTACAAAGTCGATTTGTAAATCTGACCATGGCAGTGTCATCCCCCTCTTTTGGAGAGGCGCACGGTGCGTGAGGGATGATGGCTGAAATTGTGCATGCACAAGACACCCCTTCAAGTATTGGTCGAGGTCCTGCCCCATGTGTGGCCAGTATGCAACCTCTCTTAAGATTTCCAATGTTGTGTGAAACCCCCTATGACCGGCGGTGGCCGCATCATGGGCGTGACTTAACATCAGGCTTCTGAATGAGGTAGGAACCACCCACTGATCGTGGCCAGCTTTGGATTTCCTTACCAGCAAACCGTCTTGGATTCGGAACATTTTTGGACATTTCATCAACACTCTTAGGTCCTCTTTCCCAATGTAATCGGTATCCGTCAGGGGAAAGTTCTCAGGGTCCTCAAGGTGTTGGTAAAATTTACCAATTATTGGATCCCCCTTCTGAGCGGTAATCAAATCAGCATCAGGAGTCTCCTTACTCCATTGGGCAATTGAAAGGTCGTTGTGAGCATTTGTCTGGGACCTAGTGATAGCAGTGACCTGGATTTCCCCCAACAGGGACTCAATCTCAATTAGATCCCCTTGGATGGCCCTGGTTTTGGCCAGCTGATCAGCTAAGTCATTTCCAGTTTTGTCTGGTCCCTCTACTTTGGAATGACCCTTGATCTTTTTCCAATAGATGGTCATCTCATTCGAGGTGACCAGATCATCAATATTTTGGATCAACTTCCCATGTTTCAAGGGTTTGTTGTTAGCACATAACATGCCTCTGGTTTTCCAATTAACCAGGTGCTCCACGAACCCGTTCCGTACATAATCCGAATCTGTGATTATGACCAGTTCGTGGAGTTGATGCTGGACAACAGTGAGGATGGCCTGATGCACAGCCATCAATTCTGCCACCTGACTACTTCAGGGACCAATTTTGTATCCAGCGGAGGGTTCTGGGGACTCATTCACCCATGCATTCCCTACGCCAGCCACCAGTTCTTTCTCCACGTTGTTGTCAACATGGTAAGAGCATCCATCCACATACACAGTGGGCATTCCCTCACACTTGTCTTCTTCAAAGACTTTGTGTGGGGAATTAAGGTATGCCTCCGTGTTGTCCTTTATTTTTAGACTTTCGTCCTCGAGACAGTTTTCTCTGGCACAATCATGCAAGTCAGCCAGACCTTGCGCGAGGGGACTCTTCTTGTTTTGGCCATATCGGACCTCCACAGGAAAGCCTTGCATTGACAGAATCCAGGAAGTAATTCGGGAATTACTCACATTTCCGGCCCGGATTCTGTCACTTTGGAGATATTGCAGAGGCTGGTGTGGAGTCTCCACTATGATGTGTTCCCCCTGGATAAACGGGCGGTAATTCTTCAATGCCCACACCGTTGCCAGGAGTGCCTTCTCACAATCGTTGAATTTTTCCTCCACAGAGGATAAAGTTTTGCTCGCATAGGAGATTACTTTATTGACCTTGTCATGCTTTTGGTATAATACTGCCGTCAAGCACGTATTAGAGAACCCTGTCTCCAGGAAGAACTCCTTGTTTCTGACAGGGTAAGCTAGGCAGGGCGCTTGTGAGAGGCTTCTTTTGAGTTGTTTTACTGCCTCGGCTTGTTCTGGACCCCATTCCCACTTGACCCCCCCCTTCAGGAGATGAATCAGGGGTCTGGTGATCTCTGCGTAGCCCTCAATGAACTTTCTGCTGTAATTAGTCATTCCAAGGAGGCTCCTTAGTTCCCGCAGAGTTGTGGGGTCTTTCAGTTTCTGAAGTGCTTCCACTTTCTTTTCCTGGGGACAGAGGCCCTGAGCAGTAATCTCATGCCCCAAGAAATTAACACGGGTTCTACACCACTGTGCTTTCTGAAAGGAAAGTTTTGCTCCGGCGGCCCTCAACTGTGTCAGAACATAACGGATCTCCGCTATGTGTTCCTCCACAGTTGAGCTTTTGATGAGGACATCATCTACATAAGCCAGGTTACCCCTCGCACCCAGGTCGGGCATGGCCTTATGTAGGAAAATGTTAAATTCATTGCCGGAGTTGAGGTATCCGAAGGGAGTCCGGGTCCATGTGTACTGCTGGCCCCCAAAGGTAAAAGCCAGCTTGTATTGGTCCTCCCTACTGACAGGCACAGTCCAGTATCCATTGGTCAGGTCTATTGCAGTGAATACCTGTGATCCCTGGATCTGGGCCAGCCCTTGGTCAATGTAGGGCAGAGGCCATCGGGAAGTATGGACACGTTTGTTGAGCTCCCTGAGGTCGGCGCAGAGTCTCCACTGGCCGTTTGGCTTTAATATTCCCAGCACCGGATTATTGAAGGTGCTGTGGACGGGACGGATTATTCCCAGGGACTCAAGGTTCTTAATTATTTCAGTAAGGGACTCCATTGATGCGAGAGGCAAGCGATATTGCTTCACAAACACTGGAGTCATGCCAGGGTCCGTGGGGATTGTTGTTGTGTGGATGTCAGTGCGACCACAGTCATATGAGTCTACCGCAAAGAGATCTTGGAAATCCAAGAAAACTTGTTTCAACTTTTGCTTTTGTTCCAGAGTCACACAGGCATCAGCTAGGTTGACTCTCTCTTCCACCATCTGCCTGAAGCCTGGAAAGACTTCTGGTTTGGCTATTTCAGCGGCCTCCTCCAGCTGGGTGGAGAAGTCCCTGGTCAGAGTGCTGATTTGGACTGGAGGCTTCAGATGGGAAAGGCAGCCCTCATGGACCTGGAAAATCACCTCATCCCTCCTGAAGTCACAAGTCACATCTTCCTTACCATAAGGGCAAGAAGTGTACACCAGGAAGTTCCCCCCATGCCGGGTAAAAATCCTGTCTGGTGTTGTATTGTCATCACTGTCACTGTCAAAGCAGTCCTTGGGGATTGGCCCTAACAGTTCATTACCTAAGTCTATGGAAAAATGTCGGTCATCAACCGCCATTCCAATAATGGTGCCTGCGGCTAGAGTAATACTCTTTAAGTCGCTGTTATCCACCTCTATTGGAATGGTGTCATGTTCTATGTTGACTAATGGTGTTGGGTTTACCCCTAACCCTTGCTGTTGGGGAGAAGCATTTAGATGTATGTAAGCATCAGGGTTTTGCAAATATTGTCCTCTTTTAACTTTCACTTCCAGGCAGAATTGTCGGGTCCTTTCTGGGATGGTGACTTCCTCTTTGATCTGAATTTCAACTGCATAAGGTAGCAATTGAGCTGACCTAAATGCTTTTTCTGGATCATCAAAGCCCATGGGATTATCCGCTAATCGGGACCAAGCTTTGAAGTTTATTAGGTCCAAACTAATGGCAAAGCGATTGAGAATGTCACTGCCTAAGTAAAAGGCGGCAGGGACGTCTCGCACGACCCAACAATTGTGGACTATGCTCTTGTTGCCAATGGAGATTTTGAGCATACACCTGCTTGGCAGGAGATGTTTGGAATTAGGTGCTTCCAGGTCCATTTCCCATTTGTCTATCAGTTTGAAGGTGGGAATGGCTGGATCTTTTGGGAGTTGGCGGAACATGGCTTCGCTGATGAAGCTCTTACCGTTGTTCACACACACTCGAGCGAGAACAGAGTCCTTCCCATCATTTAACTGAACAGGGATGAACAACTGCTCTCCAATTTGCTGAATATCAGCCAGGCTCTGAGCTGATTTCACATCTTTCTGGACTATAGGAGTGGGAGTTTCTGATTGTGGATTAGTAAAGAATTTCAGGGTGTTTCCTTCCAGTGTGGAATACCACCTTAAACTGGAAGGAAGGTTGATTTTCAGAAATAGAGAGGACCCCCCATCACCAGTCTGTTGTCCTACTGCTATTACTGTCACGTCTGGAAATTGGCTATTCTGGAAGTGAAATTCTACTTGGTCAGATTTTTGTTCAACCATGTGGCAGGTGCCGTTTAAACTAACATGGTTGATACTCTGTTTTAATTTTATTGGTCGGCTAGTCTGGGTCCAGAGGACCTTGTTTACGCAATCTATTAGGGGTGACAACCTTTTCAGGAGGTCATTCCCTAGTAAACAAGGGGTGCCCTCTGGGGTCACAACTATGACCGGGTGTTTCAACTTATGTCGCCCAATTTTTATGTCCAAATCTGCCGTCCCCTCGACGGGAATTTCCTTCCCGTCAAAGTTCTGCAGTTGTCCAGGAAGAGAGGTGAGAGGAATTTGGTAATTCCCTCCCCTTCCTGCATTCAGTTCGTCAAAGGCCCTTCTGGACAGAAGGGTAGCTTGAGATCCAGTGTCCACCAGTGCCAAAATTGTACCCTGCCCCTGTACTTGTACCGGGGCATAATATCTTCCCTCCTTCTCCTCAAGGGGGCACAGATAATGCACATTTTTGGACAACTGGTGGGCTAGCTTTCTGGTTTTGGACATCGCTAGCGAAGAGATTTGGGCGGAATTCTGTGGAGAGCCTTGGGAATCTGAAAGAAAAAGTTGGCAACTGGAGATCAGAGCCATTGTGGGTTCCCCTGGCTCCGGTTCCGGGCCGCCCCCCCCTTTTTGGAGGCAGTCACCAGGATGGGTTTGAACCAGGGGATTTTCTTGCTGTTGGTTCTGGGATGAGATGGTGGGCGGCGGTAGCTCAGTCTCCACATCTCCCCAGTCTGGATTTGCATCCCTAGGGACCCATTTTTCTTTGGGAGGAGTTCCCCCCTCTCTGAAGGAGAAGATCCTTTTCCCAGGATCCTCTGAGGATCCCTCTCCCTCAAATTGGAAGATCTGTACCTCCTCCTCAAACTGTGTCTGTTTGGGTCTTTTGTTTCTCCTACCACCCCTCTGCTCCTTAGGAGGCAGACTTTCAGGGGCAGGAGATTTTGTTTCTGGTTCCTGGGTCCAGGGGCTGTTTACAAGTGAGGAAGGAAGCTTCCTCCAAGGCTTTACACCCCCCTTCCCCTTGTGCCTCCTCCCTGGGAACCGGTGAGTTATCGGGGTGCTGCCCCCGTCATTGTTCTGGAGCACCAGGTCCAGAGTTGGGTGCGTTCTGCGCCGGCATGCCGATCTGAGGGTTCTGCTGAGCCCTCAGTATGTGACCCAGATCCCGCGCCATGTTTTGAACCTGGCGCTCTAACTGGGAAACCCGCTCAGGCTGATACGGGGCCCTGTTTTCTCCCCTGGGCTGATCCCGGGAAGGGTAGCTATCCCTTCTCTGGTAGTACCCCGGGTTGGGAAGATTTGGGTACCCCTCAACCCTTGGCCTCCCCTCTCCCGGATTAGGTTGTCTGGGCTCAGGGAATTGGGGAAAGAAGGATGGAGGATTTTGGGGTTGGAAATTGGGTGGATACCTGTGGAAAAAGTTCTGCCCAGGATTTGGTAAGTTTCTGCCCTCCTGTGAGAAGTTGGGAGGGAAGTTCTCTGGGTTAGGTGCTTGGCTGGATCCCCCCCCTTGGGCTGGAGGAGTCCACACATAACCCAGGATGGGTCTGTTTCCCTTGTAACGGGGGCTTACATAATCAGGAGAGCGAGGGACCTCATTTGTGGGGCTGCCTCCCTGGCTCCCTGTCTGTGCCTGGCCCGAGGACCTTCTGGGCCTAGCATTATTAGGTGCAGGTAGGTTTTTAGGCCCCCCCATCTCCAACTCTAAAACGGGGGTGACCTTTACCTCTGCCACCTTGACAGCAGCAGGGGTGTTGTTGACTTTGGCGTTTTTGGGCGCATTATTTTTATTTTCTATTGGCTTCTGCACCTCATAGATCCGGGTCGCCTGTTCAATGACCCAGTCTAAAGATCTTTTCTCGTGAAAATCCCTCACGAGCTGGGTCATTATGTATTTGGGCAAGGCATGGAAAAACGTATTAATAAATTCTCTACTATCCGTGCGCACCCTTCTTGTGGTCTGTGCAAAAGCACGCTTTAACTCCTGCACAAATTCTTGTGGGGCCTGATCCTCCCCACATTGTAAATTGTAGGCTGCCTTGCGAGCCTCTTGAGGATTTCTGTGAACAGAAAAATGTTTCAAGATGGCCGCCTTATAGGTGGACCATCTTAAATGATTTTGGTCCTCCAGCCCCGCAAAGAAACTGGAATATTCCGGGGAGAAGGTCCACTTTACATATTGAATACAGCTTTGGCTGTCCTTCAAATGGAAAGTCTCCATCATTTGCTCAAACAACTCTAAGTGCTCCCAAACAGAATACTTAGCGTTCTTATGGTAAGGCGTGATGACGCTCCTGATCGCCTTAATCTGCTTTAAGGGGTCCTTAAACAAGGCCCTTTTTGTCTTATTGGCCCTTTTGGTTCGGGTAACCCTGGTCCATTCATCTTCTGACTCAGAGGCACTGCTCCCAGAGGTTCCCGTCAGATCTTCCAGGTTTTCCCGGATTTTGCGAGCCTGGGAATGGCTGGCAGAATGTGGGGACCTGGTCTCCTGTTTCCTGTGGTGCTCTGAGGAGTCTTCAGATCCCTCCTTGCGGCCAGAATTTGCTGGGTACCCCCCCCCACTGACCTAAATGGGCAGAGGTTTTCAGGATGCCCTTAAGGGGCCTACTCTCCTGGGGTTCCCCATTAAATTGTACTGTACTTGGGTGCCCATACCCGGATGCCCACCCCTCCATTCCTGAGTGGTACTGGCCTATGAGCCCCATACTTTTAGCTGGATAGTAATCTGCCATCCCTGTGGCCCTGTGCTCATGTGCGCCAGGGGACATGGGGGTGGTAGAGTCCAGGGACTGGGAGAGATGAAGGCCCCTGGTGTTAGGGCTCCTGAGGTTATGGTCAGGAGTCTCTCTTTACCAGCGGACCTCATCTCTATCCGCCCCTGCTCCCTGTTGCAATGCAAGAGCCTGCATTTGTGCTTTCAGTTCCTCAGTCAAGGCCTTACTAGACTCTATCAGTCTCTCCTGCATCGCTACCTGTTGCTGGAGCCTATCATTGTGCTGGCAGAGAGCCTCATTCTCTCTCTGTGTTTCCTGATTGGTCCTGGAGCACTGGGCCAGTCTTTGCTGCAGGAGGGTTACCTCCTGAGCTGTGTCCCTATTGGCCTGCTCCTTTCTTGCTAGAGCATCCTCCACCCTCCTGGTGTGCTCTAACAAGTTCTGGTGTTCTTTTTGGAGGTCACCCAGTCCCTGGTGGGCCAGGTGATTTTCTTCCATTTTCCTTTTTAAATGGCAGACTTCCTGGCCTAAGGCGTCTCTTTCCTGACTAAGAGCCTGCATTTGTGCCGCCAGGTCGTCCCTCTGCCTTTGAAAGGCACCAGCTTTCTGGCGTTCTTCATCAAACTCTGCCTGGGCATCCAGGTCTTTTAAAATCAGCTTGTTGCTCTCTGCCTTCACTCTATCTAGATGACTTTGCAGGGTGGCTACCTGCTCCGTGCATGCCCTGTTAAAGTCTAATTGTTGCTCCAGCTTTTTCTGGCTCTGCAGTAAGGAGTCCAAACTGTCTCGGTGCTCCTTCTGCAGGGCCAGAAATCTAGTATCCTGGTCAGCCTTTTCCTGTTGCAGTATATCCATGTCCTCTTTTATTTTAATGATATACTGCCTACTGTCATTTTCTGACTCCTGGCTCCTGAGCAGCCTCTGCTCAGAAGAGTCCAGCTCAGATTGGGGCTTCTGTAATGCCAGCAGTTGCCTACTCGCCAGATCTTGGCCTTCAGCATATTTGTCCTGCATGGCTCCCATATGTAAATATAAATATGCCGCTACCCTGGCAATCTTGTTGTGCTCATCCTTGGCCTTAGAGGACATATATAGTTCACTCAGGGCCACATGTAAGGGACCCTGGTCTCTCCATGTATCTGACCCTGTTTCCTTGATTTGGGGTGTGATGGCCTGCAACCAGACTGTTTGATCCCGGACGAGCCCCCAATTTGTAAGAGGATTCAATTCAGCACTACAGCCAAGTCAACGCCTAGTCTAGAATACTGAATAAAAACCCTTATTGATATATCTTTATGTCCAGTTCATGCGTTCTGGATGACTACCCCTATATAACACCCCTCTCTTGGAATCCTCCTGACCCCACTGAGCCAAGAAGTAGTTCTGTTTTGCAAGTTAAAAGGTTTATTTGATAACTTAAACAATATATATATATATATCACGCTTTATAATAAATTAATAATTGAATATCACACTTAATCTGAGATGATAAAGATTAACAACGGAGAATCTGGCACTAGCACACTTCTTGATAATCACTAAGGAGTTGACATGAAATGGATAAGATAGCAACAATACTTTTATGGTTTCAAATGGATGCAATGTGGAATGAAATGCAGTACAGAAAATAACTTGATAGGATTTCAGCAAAAGACAATGTAATCACTTTCTTGGACAATTCACCCCCCCCCCTTTTATGCTATGCAAGGAAATGGGAGGAAGGCACACAGTTCTCAGAAATGCAATTCAAATGTAATTCAGTTCACCCAGCAACTTAGACTACAGAAGTTTAAAACACAGGCAAAATGCTTTGATATGTGCTGGCAATGGAGTGAAAATATGTTAAAATGCTTTTAATTCCCTCTAGAGGTTCAGGGTGAGTGGTATCTAGTTAATATTAGTCCAGGCTCACACTAGCAATGATTCAGGGATAATTAGCAGGTTAAACGAATTTCTGGCAAATGGAAGGCAAGCAGCAGCAGATTTTGACACGTGAAGAAATTTGCAAATCGCGGCAAAATTCGCGAATGCGTCTGGTGCGATTACAGAGGAACTACAAGGACTATCACTATCGTTTTGGGGTCCTAAGAAAGCCTAGGATCTCAGCTTCCAGATGAAAGTTACTGCAAGTCTCTAGCACCAACGGTCACGGAGATATGAGCGATTAAATAAAGGTCGTTTTTCAGATTTGAAATTTTAAAGTTAAAAAAAAAGACAAGTGCAGCTTGCAACTAGAAAATGACAAGTGACAGCTTTACAAATGACAGGTGACAGTTAGGAGGCAGTTCTACTTAGATTAAAATAGCTTGGATTATATTATCTTAACTAAGAGATTGGTTCTGCACAGTTTTGCTGGGTACTCACAATATCTTTTAAAATATGCCTCGCCACGGATCTGGTCAGGTTTTGGACTGGACTCCGGTTCAGCTCTTTGGTTCTGCTAACATTGGCCTGGGTCAGCTCTCTCTGGTTTTGGATACTGCTCTGCTTTCTCTGGGTCTTTCTGCACAGCTTTCTCTGGAGATTGATGGAGGTAAAGTATGGATTTTCCCGGCCGAGCTTCCAGCTGCAAATGGATTTGAAGGTCCCTATCTGTCCTGTCTCTCTGCTTTTATGTGTTTTTAAAATGGGTGTGTGTGAGCAGCATCACTAGCCAGCCCCTCTCCACTTATCATTGGCCAAGCTTTCATTTCTCCCCTGATTGGGGGAGCTAAGTTGTGTCAGAGTGATGTCATTTTACAGCCTGCAGAAAGTCCACGCCTCCTGTCAACTTACACACAAATCTAGATTTGAACCAAATACATATTTGCAGAGGTACATATTGTTTTAAAATCATCTGCACCCCTCACATATCACAGGAGGTATCTCCTGTTCAAACTCTGCTCTTCCTGGGAGCTTGCATTCAGAAATGGCAATATTTTGCACTTTTTAACTGGTTTGCAATACCGGACATTACCCCAAATTTACACACATGTGCGCAAGGAGTATGGACATTAGTTGATGAAGTGTCAGATTTTTCACATGCACACATTTTGAGTAATATCCTCTTTTCCGCTAAAACTCCCCTGAACATACCACCGGTTCTAAAAACCTCTTAAAATGTGGGCAGAAAAATCACAAGAATTATGGTATCATTTAAATAATTTTCACAAGTCCGTACTATGAGTTATTCATCTTTTTAGAGTTATGTTCTGGCCCCAAAGGGGTGTGGTTTTCCTCCAGCACAAGGTTGAATTTCTGGTTTTTCCAGTTCTGCCAAGCCAGCTTGCTCTCACAGGCAGTGCCCCTCCCCTTTGCTTCAGGAGGAAGCTACTTTTACGACATCTGCAATAAACCATCTGCCTGGGTCAGGACAGGGCTTTGTTCAGAGCTCCTGTATTCTGTGGGGGCTTCCCTTAATTCAATTATCAGAGAGATGGCATATCCTTAGTGTGGCCAGCAAAAGGCAGATAGGCCTGGGAACACAGCTGTGACTCAAGTTTCACTCCTGATGGGGGTAGTTGCCAGGCAAAATTGGAATCTCTTTAAGCCAGTTTTTAGCTACATGTCATTTCTGTTCCCCAGTTTAAGTCAAGACATTTTTTTACATATGCAGCTAGGATGCTGATTCTAAGTTTAAAACTATGACATTTAAACAATTGCAACCTATGTGACACTCAAAGTAGGTCACTCATTTCTTTTAAACATTTAGATTTGTAGTGTCTTTCAGTCCAAATTTACTTAAACTGCTGAAATCCACAGCTCAGCCAGTCTTGTTATAAACCTTCAAGTCACTTCAGAATATAACTTTACATTGGATCCACCTCTTAAAATGTCTTTCTTTGGCATGTTTTGGGTTCATTTATTCAGTTTTCTACAAAATCTGGTGGTTTTAAAACGCCGGCTTTTGGATAGTGGTGAGTACTGGTACTGCACCCCTTTTTGGGATTTAAGAAAATGAATTCCCAACAGTTATGGGTTTGCTTTTGGCAATCAGCATTGCCACTCCCAATGGTTTCAGACTACTGTGTGGGTAGTCCAATGGTGGTTTTAGGCAGTGTCCTTCTGTGCCCATAACATCGGCAAAAATGAGTGGCAGCCTATTCTTCATGCATTTCCCTGTGCATTTTCTGGGAAGCTCTGGCCATCATGATGTTTTCCATGTCAGTACTGCACAGTTTTGAGGTAGGGCTCGGATGCATGGGTAAATACATCCCACAAGCCCCCCTCTTGCGATGGCCATTTTATTTCACGAATGGGACTCGCAAGACCTGGGATGTTTCCTCATCTTCTTCCAATAGATGGCACAGTTCAGCATCTTTTCCTCCATCCGGTCGGATCGATCGGTTCTCCTCGCCGGTCCTGATGGGAATATTGGGCGGTACCCCGGGCCCGTTGCGTCTCTGCTCCCGGTCTCCGGATCGTCCTCCTTGGCCCGTCTCCAGGTTTTCTTTCTCCTAGGACGACAAAGGAAGAGCGGCAATACCTATTCATAGACGTTTTTCCACCACCATTGATATAGTGGGGCAGCATATGCATTTCATCATAACGAAACATTACATTCTTATTTTGAAAAAAAAACAGTATAACTAAGAGACAGTTTCATGCAAATCACAATATTTTAGAGACTAGATGTGGTATGTTTTATGGTTGGAACTGAATTAGTCTGAGACAGTACCCGCTAGGATTCCAGTGGATTCCTCCATTTGTTGCAGAGTGTGCCTGGGATGGCAACATTTCAACTGGTTTATGTGGACCCACTTGTCTTCCCCCGCTGCCAAAGGACCTTTGGGGATGTGGATTTTGTAGGCCACAGGGGAGATCTTGTCGATGATCTCAAAGGGTCCCTTCCACGTAGGCAAAAATTTCCGCTGTTTTGCCTGGTTTCTTTGGAAGTTGTATAGATAGACCCGGTCCCCCACCTGATATTCCTTCCTGGAAGTTTTCAGGTCATAATGGGTCTTCATGCTATCAGCCGATCTTTCAAGATTCCGCTGAGCATAAGCAAAAGCATGTTGAAGGTGTTTCCTTAAATTCTCCACATACTCATGAGTTGTGGAGGCATTTATCAGTGTCTGCTCTTGGGTCCTGTAGAGCAAATGCTGAGGAAGCACCATCTTGCGCCCAGTCATCAACTCAAATGGTGACATTTTGGTTGCAGATGAAGGGGTAGATCTGATGGCCATTAGGACCAGAGGTAATCGGATATCCCAACTTGGCCCAGAATCTGCCACAAACTTCTTTAATATGCTCACAATGGTTCGGTTATATCTCTCTACTGCCCCAGAAGAAGCTGGCCGGTAAGCAATGTGTAGCTTTCTCTTGACCCCCAGTATCTCTCACATCTTTGTCATTACTTCACTGGTGAAGTGGCTACCTCTGTCTGACTCAATCCTTTGAGGTAGACCAAAACGGGAAAAGATGTGGTTAATCATCAAGGCAGCTGCCGTTTCTACCTTACAATTTGGGGCTGGGAGACATTCCACCCACTTGGTAAACAAGCATGTCACAGTCAACATGTACTTATTCCCCCTAGCAGAGCGAATCACAGGGCCTACAAAGTCGATTTGTAAATCTGACCATGGCAGTGTCATCCCCCTCTTTTGGAGAGGCGCACGGTGCGTGAGGGATGATGGCTGAAATTGTGCACGCACAAGACACCCCTTCAAGTATTGGTCGAGGTCCTGCCCCATGTGTGGCCAGTATGCAACCTCTCTTAAGATTTCCAATGTTGTGTGAAACCCCCTATGACCGGCGGTGGCCGCATCATGGGCGTGACTTAACATCAGGCTTCGGAATGAGGTAGGAACCACCCACTGATCGTGGCCAGCTTTGGATTTCCTTACCAGCAAACCGTCTTGGATTCGGAACATTTTTGGACATTTCATCAACACTCTTAGGTCCTCTTTCCCAATGTAATCGGTATCCGTCAGGGGAAAGTTCTCAGGGTCCTCAAGGTGTTGGTAAAATTTACCAATTATTGGATCCCCCTTCTGAGCGGTAATCAAATCAGCATCAGGGGTCTCCTTACTCCATTGGGCAATTGAAAGGTCGTTGTGAGCATTTGTCTGGGACCTAGTGATAGCAGTGACCTGGATTTCCCCCAACAGGGACTCAATCTCAATTAGATCCCCTTGGATGGCCCTGGTTTTGGCCAGCTGATCAGCTAAGTCATTTCCAGTTTTGTCTGGTCCCTCTACTTTGGAATGACCCTTGATCTTTTTCCAATAGATGGTCATCTCATTCGAGGTGACCAGATCATCAATATTTTGGATCAACTTCCCATGTTTCAAGGGTTTGTTGTTAGCACATAACATGCCTCTGGTTTTCCAATTAACCAGGTGCTCCACGAACCCGTTCCGTACATAATCCGAATCTGTGATTATGACCAGTTCGTGGAGTTGATGCTGGACAGCAGTGAGGATGGCCTGATGCACAGCCATCAATTCTGCCACATGACTACTTCAGGGACCAATTTTGTATCCAGCGGAGGGTTCTGGGGACTCATTCACCCATGCATTCCCTACGCCAGCCACCAGTTCTTTCTCCCCGTTGTTGTCAACATGGTAAGAGCATCCATCCACATACACAGTGGGCATTCCCTCACACTTGTCTTCTTCAAAGACTTTGTGTGGGGAATTAAGGTATGCCTCCGTGTTGTCCTTTATTTTTAGACTTTCGTCCTCGAGACAGTTTTCTCTGGCACAATCATGCAAGTCAGCCAGACCTTGCGCGAGGGGACTCTTCTTGTTTTGGCCATATCGGACCTCCACAGGAAAGCCTTGCATTGACAGAATCCAGGAAGTAATTCGGGAATTACTCACATTTCCGGCCCGGATTCTGTCACTTTGGAGATATTGCAGAGGCTGGTGTGGAGTCTCCACTATGATGTGTTCCCCCTGGATAAACGGGCGGTAATTCTTCAATGCCCACACCGTTGCCAGGAGTGCCTTCTCACAATCGTTGAATTTTTCCTCCACAGAGGATAAAGTTTTGCTCGCATAGGAGATTACTTTATTGACCTTGTCATGCTTTTGGTATAATACTGCCGTCAAGCACGTATTAGAGAACCCTGTCTCCAGGAAGAACTCCTTGTTTCTGACAGGGTAAACTAGGCAGGGCGCTTGTGAGAGGCTTCTTTTGAGTTGTTTTACTGCCTCGGCTTGTTCTGGACCCCATTCCCACTTGACCCCCCCCTTCAGGAGATGAATCAGGGGTCTGGTGATCTCTGCGTAGCCCTCAATGAACTTTCTGCTGTAATTAGTCATTCCAAGGAGGCTCCTTAGTTCCCGCAGAGTTGTGGGGTCTTTCAGTTTCTGAAGTGCTTCCACTTTCTTTTCCTGGGGACAGAGGCCCTGAGCAGTAATCTCATGCCCCAAGAAATTAACACGGGTTCTACACCACTGTGCTTTCTGAAAGGAAAGTTTTGCTCCGGCGGCCCTCAACTGTGTCAGAACATAACGGATCTCCGCTATGTGTTCCTCCACAGTTGAGCTTTTGATGAGGACATCATCTACATAAGCCAGGTTACCCCTCGCACCCAGGTCGGGCATGGCCTTATGTAGGAAAATGTTAAATTCATTGCCGGAGTTGAGGTATCCGAAGGGAGTCCGGGTCCATGTGTACTGCTGGCCCCCAAAGGTAAAAGCCAGCTTGTATTGGTCCTCCCTACTGACAGGCACAGTCCAGTATCCATTGGTCAGGTCTATTGCAGTGAATACCTGTGATCCCTGGATCTGGGCCAGCCCTTGGTCAATGTAGGGCAGAGGCCATCGGGAAGTATGGACACGTTTGTTGAGCTCCCTGAGGTCGGCGCAGAGTCTCCACTGGCCGTTTGGCTTTAATATTCCCAGCACCGGATTATTGAAGGTGCTGTGGACGGGACGGATTATTCCCAGGGACTCAAGGTTCTTAATTATTTCAGTAAGGGACTCCATTGATGCGAGAGGCAAGCGATATTGCTTCACAAACACTGGAGTCATGCCAGGGTCCGTGGGGATTGTTGTTGTGTGGATGTCAGTGCGACCACAGTCATATGAGTCTACCGCAAAGAGATCTTGGAAATCCAAGAAAACTTGTTTCAACTTTTGCTTTTGTTCCAGAGTCACACAGGCATCAGCTAGGTTGACTCTCTCTTCCACCATCTGCCTGAAGCCTGGAAAGACTTCTGGTTTGGCTATTTCAGCGGCCTCCTCCAGCTGGGTGGAGAAGTCCCTGGTCAGAGTGCTGATTTGGACTGGAGGCTTCAGGTGGGAAAGGCAGCCCTCATGGACCTGGAAAATCACCTCATCCCTCCTGAAGTCACAAGTCACATCTTCCTTACCATAAGGGCAAGAAGTGTACACCAGGAAGTTCCCCCCATGCCGGGTAAAAATCCTGTCTGGTGTTGTATTGTCATCACTGTCACTGTCAAAGCAGTCCTTGGGGATTGGCCCTAACAGTTCATTACCTAAGTCTATGGAAAAATGTCGGTCATCAACCGCCATTCCAATAATGGTGCCTGCGGCTAGAGTAATACTCTTTAAGTCGCTGTTATCCACCTCTATTGGAATGGTGTCATGTTCTATGTTGACTAATGGTGTTGGGTTTACCCCTAACCCTTGCTGTTGGGGAGAAGCATTTAGATGTATGTAAGCATCAGGGTTTTGCAAATATTGTCCTCTTTTAACTTTCACTTCCAGGCAGAATTGTCGGGTCCTTTCTGGGATGGTGACTTCCTCTTTGATCTGAATTTCAACTGCATAAGGTAGCAATTGAGCTGACCTAAATGCTTTTTCTGGATCATCAAAGCCCATGGGATTATCCGCTAATCGGGACCAAGCTTTGAAGTTTATTAGATCCAAACTAATGGCAAAGCGATTGAGAATGTCACTGCCTAAGTAAAAGGCGGCAGGGACGTCTCGCACGACCCAACAATTGTGGACTATGCTCTTGTTGCCAATGGAGATTTTGAGCATACACCTGCTTGGCAGGAGATGTTTGGAATTAGGTGCTTCCAGGTCCATTTCCCATTTGTCTATCAGTTTGAAGGTGGGAATGGCTGGATCTTTTGGGAGTTGGCGGAACATGGCTTCGCTGATGAAGCTCTTACCGTTGTTCACACACACTCGAGCGAGAACAGAGTCCTTCCCATCATTTAACTGAACAGGGATGAACAACTGCTCTCCAATTTGCTGAATATCAGCCAGGCTCTGAGCTGATTTCACATCTTTCTGGACTATAGGAGTGGGAGTTTCTGATTGTGGATTAGTAAAGAATTTCAGGGTGTTTCCTTCCAGTGTGGAATACCACCTTAAACTGGAAGGAAGGTTGATTTTCAGAAATAGAGAGGACCCCCCATCACCAGTCTGTTGTCCTACTGCTATTACTGTCACGTCTGGAAATTGGCTATTCTGGAAGTGAAATTCTACTTGGTCAGATTTTTGTTCAACCATGTGGCAGGTGCCGTTTAAACTAACATGGTTGATACTCTGTTTTAATTTTATTGGTCGGCTAGTCTGGGTCCAGAGGACCTTGTTTACGCAATCTATTAGGGGTGACAACCTTCTCAGGAGGTCATTCCCTAGTAAACAAGGGGTGCCCTCTGGGGTCACAACTATGACCGGGTGTTTCAACTTATGTCGCCCAATTTTTATGTCCAAATCTGCCGTCCCCTCGACGGGAATTTCCTTCCCGTCAAAGTTCTGCAGTTGTCCAGGAAGAGAGGTGAGAGGAATTTGGTAATTCCCTCCCCTTCCTGCATTCAGTTCGTCAAAGGCCCTTCTGGACAGAAGGG
Organism: Ambystoma mexicanum; assembly: GCF_040938575.1. NCBI lineage: Eukaryota > Metazoa > Chordata > Amphibia > Caudata > Ambystomatidae > Ambystoma > Ambystoma mexicanum. The sequence goes on along the minus strand of NC_090922.1, from coordinate 1,126,466,932 downwards.
TAGCTTGAGATCCAGTGTCCACCAGTGCCAAAATTGTACCCTGCCCCTGTACTTGTACCGGGGCATAATATCTTCCCTCCTTCTCCTCAAGGGGGCACAGATAATGCACATTTTTGGACAACTGGTGGGCTAGCTTTCTGGTTTTGGACATCGCTAGCGAAGAGATTTGGGCGGAATTCTGTGGAGAGCCTTGGGAATCTGAAAGAAAAAGTTGGCAACTGGAGATCAGAGCCATTGTGGGTTCCCCTGGCTCCGGTTCCGGGCCGCCCCCCCCTTTTTGGAGGCAGTCACCAGGATGGGTTTGAACCAGGGGATTTTCTTGCTGTTGGTTCTGGGATGAGATGATGGGCGGCGGTAGCTCAGTCTCCACATCTCCCCAGTCTGGATTTGCATCCCTAGGGACCCATTTTTCTTTGGGAGGAGTTCCCCCCTCTCTGAAGGAGAAGATCCTTTTCCCAGGATCCTCTGAGGATCCCTCTCCCTCAAATTGGAAGATCTGTACCTCCTCCTCAAACTGTGTCTGTTTGGGTCTTTTGTTTCTCCTACCACCCCTCTGCTCCTTAGGAGGCAGACTTTCAGGGGCAGGAGATTTTGTTTCTGGTTCCTGGGTCCAGGGGCTGTTTACAAGTGAGGAAGGAAGCTTCCTCCAAGGCTTTACACCCCCCTTCCCCTTGTGCCTCCTCCCTGGGAACCGGTGAGTTATCGGGGTGCTGCCCCCGTCATTGTTCTGGAGCACCAGGTCCAGAGTTGGGTGCGTTCTGCGCCGGCATGCCGATCTGAGGGTTCTGCTGAGCCCTCAGTATGTGACCCAGATCCCGCGCCATGTTTTGAACCTGGCGCTCTAACTGGGAAACCCGCTCAGGCTGATACGGGGCCCTGTTTTCTCCCCTGGGCTGATCCCGGGAAGGGTAGCTATCCCTTCTCTGGTAGTACCCCGGGTTGGGAAGATTTGGGTACCCCTCCACCCTTGGCCTCCCCTCTCCCGGATTAGGTTGTCTGGGCTCAGGGAATTGGGGAAAGAAGGATGGAGGATTTTGGGGTTGGAAATTGGGTGGATACCTGTGGAAAAAGTTCTGCCCAGGATTTGGTAAGTTTCTGCCCTCCTGTGAGAAGTTGGGAGGGAAGTTCTCTGGGTTAGGTGCTTGGCTGGATCCCCCCCCTTGGGCTGGAGGAGTCCACACATAACCCAGGATGGGTCTGTTTCCCTTGTAACGGGGGCTTACATAATCAGGAGAGCGAGGGACCTCATTTGTGGGGCTGCCTCCCTGGCTCCCTGTCTGTGCCTGGCCCGAGGACCTTCTGGGCCTAGCATTATTAGGTGCAGGTAGGTTTTTAGGCCCCCCCATCTCCAACTCTAAAACGGGGGTGACCTTTACCTCTGCCACCTTGACAGCAGCAGGGGTGTTGTTGACTTTGGCGTTTTTGGGCGCATTATTTTTATTTTCTATTGGCTTCTGCACCTCATAGATCCGGGTCGCCTGTTCAATGACCCAGTCTAAAGATCTTTTCTCGTGAAAATCCCTCACGAGCTGGGTCATTATGTATTTGGGCAAGGCATGGAAAAACGTATTAATAAATTCTCTACTATCCGTGCGCACCCTTCTTGTGGTCTGTGCAAAAGCACGCTTTAACTCCTGCACAAATTCTTGTGGGGCCTGATCCTCCCCACATTGTAAATTGTAGGCTGCCTTGCGAGCCTCTTGAGGATTTCTGTGAACAGAAAAATGTTTCAAGATGGCCGCCTTATAGGTGGACCATCTTAAATGATTTTGGTCCTCCAGCCCCGCAAAGAAACTGGAATATTCCGGGGAGAAGGTCCACTTTACATATTGAATACAGCTTTGGCTGTCCTTCAAATGGAAAGTCTCCATCATTTGCTCAAACAACTCTAAGTGCTCCCAAACAGAATACTTAGCGTTCTTATGGTAAGGCGTGATGACGCTCCTGATCGCCTTAATCTGCTTTAAGGGGTCCTTAAACAAGGCCCTTTTTGTCTTATTGGCCCTTTTGGTTCGGGTAACCCTGGTCCATTCATCTTCTGACTCAGAGGCACTGCTCCCAGAGGTTCCCGTCAGATCTTCCAGGTTTTCCCGGATTTTGCGAGCCTGGGAATGGCTGGCAGAATGTGGGGACCTGGTCTCCTGTTTCCTGTGGTGCTCTGAGGAGTCTTCAGATCCCTCCTTGCGGCCAGAATTTGCTGGGTACCCCCCCCACTGACCTAAATGGGCAGAGGTTTTCAGGATGCCCTTAAGGGGCCTACTCTCCTGGGGTTCCCCATTAAATTGTACTGTACTTGGGTGCCCATACCCGGATGCCCACCCCTCCATTCCTGAGTGGTACTGGCCTATGAGCCCCATACTTTTAGCTGGATAGTAATCTGCAATCCCTGTGGCCCTGTGCTCATGTGCGCCAGGGGACATGGGGGTGGTAGAGTCCAGGGACTGGGAGAGATGAAGGCCCCTGGTGTTAGGGCTCCTGAGGTTATGGTCAGGAGTCTCTCTTTACCAGCGGACCTCATCTCTATCCGCCCCTGCTCCCTGTTGCAATGCAAGAGCCTGCATTTGTGCTTTCAGTTCCTCAGTCAAGGCCTTACTAGACTCTATCAGTCTCTCCTGCATCGCTACCTGTTGCTGGAGCCTATCATTGTGCTGGCAGAGAGCCTCATTCTCTCTCTGTGTTTCCTGATTGGTCCTGGAGCACTGGGCCAGTCTTTGCTGCAGGAGGGTTACCTCCTGAGCTGTGTCCCTATTGGCCTGCTCCTTTCTTGCTAGAGCATCCTCCACCCTCCTGGTGTGCTCTAACAAGTTCTGGTGTTCTTTTTGGAGGTCACCCAGTCCCTGGTGGGCCAGGTGATTTTCTTCCATTTTCCTTTTTAAATGGCAGACTTCCTGGCCTAAGGCGTCTCTTTCCTGACTAAGAGCCTGCATTTGTGCCGCCAGGTCGTCCCTCTGCCTTTGAAAGGCACCAGCTTTCTGGCGTTCTTCATCAAACTCTGCCTGGGCATCCAGGTCTTTCAAAATCAGCTTGTTGCTCTCTGCCTTCACTCTATCTAGATGACTTTGCAGGGTGGCTACCTGCTCCGTGCATGCCCTGTTAAAGTCTAATTGTTGCTCCAGCTTTTTCTGGCTCTGCAGTAAGGAGTCCAAACTGTCTCGGTGCTCCTTCTGCAGGGCCAGAAATCTAGTATCCTGGTCAGCCTTTTCCTGTTGCAGTATATCCATGTCCTCTTTTATTTTAATGATATACTGCCTACTGTCATTTTCTGACTCCTGGCTCCTGAGCAGCCTCTGCTCAGAAGAGTCCAGCTCAGATTGGGCCTTCTGTAATGCCAGCAGTTGCCTACTCGCCAGATCTTGGCCTTCAGCATATTTGTCCTGCATGGCTCCCATATGTAAATATAAATATGCCGCTACCCTGGCAATCTTGTTGTGCTCATCCTTGGCCTTAGAGGACATATATAGTTCACTCAGGGCCACATGTAAGGGACCCTGGTCTCTCCATATATCTGACCCTGTTTCCGTGATTTGGGGTGTGATGGCCTGCAACCAGACTGTTTGATCCCGGACGAGCCCCCAATTTGTAAGAGGATTCAATTCAGCACTACAGCCAAGTCAACGCCTAGTCTAGAATACTGAATGAAAACCCTTATTGATATATCTTTATGTCCAGTTCATGCGTTCTGGATGACTACCCCTATATAACACCCCTCTCTTGGAATCCTCCTGACCCCACTGAGCCAAGAAGTAGTTCTGTTTTGCAAGTTAAAAGGTTTATTTGATAACTTAAACAATATATATATATATATCACGCTTTATAATAAATTAATAATTGAATATCACACTTAATCTGAGATGATAAAGATTAACAACGGAGAATCTGGCACTAGCACACTTCTTGATAATCACTAAGGAGTTGACATGAAATGGATAAGATAGCAACAATACTTTTATGGTTTCAAATGGATGCAATGTGGAATGAAATGCAGTACAGAAAATAACTTGATAGGATTTCAGCAAAAGACAATGTAATCACTTTCTTGGACAATTCACCCCCCCCCCTTTTATGCTATGCAAGGAAATGGGAGGAAGGCACACAGTTCTCAGAAATGCAATTCAAATGTAATTCAGTTCACCCAGCAACTTAGACTACAGAAGTTTAAAACACAGGCAAAATGCTTTGATATGTGCTGGCAATGGAGTGAAAATATGTTAAAATGCTTTTAATTCCCTCTAGAGGTTCAGGGTGAGTGGTATCTAGTTAATATTAGTCCAGGCTCACACTAGCAATGATTCAGGGATAATTAGCAGGTTAAACGAATTTCTGGCAAATGGAAGGCAAGCAGCAGCAGATTTTTACACGTGAAGAAATTTGCAAATCGCGGCAAAATTCGCGAATGCGTCTGGTGCGATTACAGAGGAACTACAAGGACTATCACTATCGTTTTGGGGTCCTAAGAAAGCCTAGGATCTCAGCTTCCAGATGAAAGTTACTGCAAGTCTCTAGCACCAACGGTCACGGAGATATGAGCGATTAAATAAAGGTCGTTTTTCAGATTTGAAATTTTAAAGTTAAAAAAAAAGACAAGTGCAGCTTGCAACTAGAAAATGACAAGTGACAGCTTTACAAATGACAGGTGACAGTTAGGAGGCAGTTCTACTTAGATTAAAATAGCTTGGATTATATTATCTTAACTAAGAGATTGGTTCTGCACAGTTTTGCTGGGTACTCACAATATCTTTTAAAATATGCCTCGCCACGGATCTGGTCAGGTTTTGGACTGGACTCCGGTTCAGCTCTTTGGTTCTGCTAACATTGGCCTGGGTCAGCTCTCTCTGGTTTTGGATACTGCTCTGCTTTCTCTGGGTCTTTCTGCACAGCTTTCTCTGGAGATTGATGGAGGTAAAGTATGGATTTTCCCGGCAGAGCTTCCAGCTGCAAATGGATTTGAAGGTCCCTATCTGTCCTGTCTCTCTGCTTTTATGTGTTTTTAAAATGGGTGTGTGTGAGCAGCATCACTAGCCAGCCCCTCTCCACTTATCATTGGCCAAGCTTTCATTTCTCCCCTGATTGGGGGAGCTAAGTTGTGTCAGAGTGATGTCATTTTACAGCCTGTAGAAAGTCCACTCCTCCTGTCAACTTACACACAAATCTAGATTTGAACCAAATACATATTTGCAGAGGTACATATTGTTTTAAAATCATCTGCACCCCTCACATATCACAGGAGGTATCTCCTGTTCAAACTCTGCTCTTCCTGGGAGCTTGCATTCAGAAATGGCAATATTTTGCACTTTTTAACTGGTTTGCAATACCGGATATTACCCCAAATTTACACACATGTGCGCAAGGAGTATGGACATTAGTTGATGAAGTGTCAGATTTTTCACATGCACACATTTTGAGTAATATCCTCTTTTCCGCTAAAACTCCCCTGAACATACCACCGGTTCTAAAAACCTCTTAAAATGTGGGCAGAAAAATCACAAGAATTATGGTATCATTTAAATAATTTTCACAAGTCCGTACTATGAGTTATTCATCTTTTTAGAGTTATGTTCTGGCCCCAAAGGGGTGTGGTTTTCCTCCAGCACAAGGTTGAATTTCTGGTTTTTCCAGTTCTGCCAAGCCAGCTTGCTCTCACAGGCAGTGCCCCTCCCCTTTGCTTCAGGAGGAAGCTACTTTTACGACATCTGCAATAAACCATCTGCCTGGGTCAGGACAGGGCTTTGTTCAGAGCTCCTGTATTCTGTGGGGGCTTCCCTTAATTCAATTATCAGAGAGATGGCATATCCTTAGTGTGGCCAGCAAAAGGCAGATAGGCCTGGGAACACAGCTGTGACTCAAGTTTCACTCCTGATGGGGGTAGTTGCCAGGCAAAATTGGAATCTCTTTAAGCCAGTTTTTAGCTACATGTCATTTCTGTTCCCCAGTTTAAGTCAAGACATTGTTTTACATATGCAGCTAGGATGCTGATTCTAAGTTTAAAACTATGACATTTAAACAATTGCAACCTATGTGACACTCAAAGTAGGTCACTCATTTCTTTTAAACATTTAGATTTGTAGTGTCTTTCAGTCCAAATTTACTTAAACTGCTGAAATCCACAGCTCAGCCAGTCTTGTTATAAACCTTCAAGTCACTTCAGAATATAACTTTACATTGGATCCACCTCTTAAAATGTCTTTCTTTGGCATGTTTTGGGTTCATTTATTCAGTTTTCTACAAAATCTGGTGGTTTTAAAACGCCGGCTTTTGGATAGTGGTGAGTACTGGTACTGCACCCCTTTTTGGGATTTAAGAAAATGAATTCCCAACAGTTATGGGTTTGCTTTTGGCAATCAGCATTGCCACTCCCAATGGTTTCAGACTACTGTGTGGGTAGTCCAATGGTGGTTTTAGGCAGTGTCCTTCTGTGCCCATAACATCGGCAAAAATGAGTGGCAGCCTATTCTTCATGCATTTCCCTGTGCATTTTCTGGGAAGCTCTGGCCATCATGATGTTTTCCATGTCAGTACTGCACAGTTTTGAGGTAGGGCTCGGATGCATGGGTAAATACATCCCACAACACGTCCGTGAACTCGTGGTATTTCGTAGGACGCTCGCCAGAGATCACCCTCACCAAGTGGTAATGTGCAATGAGCCCCTGACAGGGGGATTCCTGAGTTTTCTGGGGAGCGGTGAGGACGAGACGAGAACATCCTCGCCTGAGCCCCAATCTATATATGGGTTATGTAACTGGACCCAGGGACGTCCCAAAATAAGACGTGTTAATCAGATCAAATACTATGAACTCATGATGCCCTTAATTAGTGACTAAGGTGAGTTGGTGTGTTTGTCCAACCACTGGGTACGAGCTGAATGTGGTACCGTCCACCATGCTAATGCGTCCCAGGTATGGTTTTTTGCAAACCTGAATAAGATGGGCATAATCCATACCATTTCCTTTTGCACCTATGCTAACAGGAAGTGGCAAAAGACTGGGCCCCGATAGGGTGGCCTGCAGCCGTACATGAACAGTCTTTAGTTTGGTGTTTCTTGCAGGCCCCAAGTGTCATCACTCACCTTGCCTGTCTTCATTTAGGATGAGTTTTGGAATTTTCCGATTTCTTTTGTCGGCGCAAGTTGAATATAATGTCCCGACTGACCACAGGATAGGCACAGGTTTTCAGGGCGTCGGCATTCCCTTTCCATGGTCATTAGTGGACCTTGGATGCCACCTATCTGCATGGGATCCCTCTATTCGATCCACAGATGAGAGCACAGGACAGTGTTGTGCTTCCCCCACACCATTCTGACACCCAGGCATGTAGCTGGGGTACCAGATCAACTCGATCCGGATACATGCTCGGGATCACAGGTACCACTACCAGGGCATCTTTTAAGGTGTCATAGAAAACGACAGCCTTCTTTTGTTCACGCAAGGATGTCTCCACGGCTGATTGGGTAAACCTAGCATTGTATGACAACAGGCTAGAGCGTCCTGGGTCAATTACAATCAATCATGTGCCTGTGCCTTATGTCTCAAGTGGACATTGCCATATGATATGGGATTGTTGGCTTCCAAAAGTGGATTAGCCCAAGAAGCAGCTACACTCCCAAGTTGGACACGACAAATGCTGCCTTTTAAGTGCAATCTGGAAAATCTGTCGGACGACAAAAAAGTGCACTCGTACGGGTTAAAGAAGGTTCGATATAGAGCTGGCACACCATGGCACATCTCCGGCGGGGTTAATGGAAAGGGAGTGGTAACTATAGTGACCCCAGGAGTACCTGCCCGTCCAATCGGAGGACACAACACTAGTGGACGGGATAGGAGCTGTGAATCCTTGTTGATCTTCCTCGTCAGGTGGCACAATGCTGTGGCTGCTTTCGATAGGTCTAGCCTCTGAATTAGTACAGGGAGGGGTGCAGGGTGGCATGAATTATATGGCATGTGTTTTAATGCCACACAGCACCGGCTCAACTCTCCTCTTTGTGCCCAAACACAGCATGCAGGGCTAATCAAAGGCAGGGCCTCGATATGGAAATCAGAGGTCCTGTTCATTGCATGAGATCAGTCTCTATGAGGAAATCCTTGTGGATGAGAACAGTGTCTGGCGAAGTCCGGTGACTTTCACTCTGTAATTCTTGCAATTTACTCACTGAAAATGGTTGCTGAAAGGACGAGGCAATGCGGAACTAGACATGCAAAAATGAGGTTCCCTGCTAACAGGTGTGATGTTTTGATTTGTGCAACAAGCCTGCTCCCAGAGTAAAGCAGATCTGTAATCCTTTCTTTATTGAAGGAGAAAGCACCGGAGAAAGCACCGGAGAACGTCTTGGCATCCATCTGTCCACTGCTGAGTGCGGGCTTATGAAAAGCATTGCTAGAAGCTTCTAGGGGAGCGGCATTGATGCAGCCATGTCAGACATGACTGTGTTCTAATCCATCTGCCGAGGCCAGGTGTGCTAAAGACGAAAATCATGCTGCACTGTGAAACCTAATGGGACTTCCTAGTCGAAGTTGTGTTTGTGAAATTACCATTCCAGAAACACAGCATTTCAAATTCGACCTCAAAAGGATTCTGAAAATCCACAAAAATGCATTAGTTCTATTTTATTTTAGACTACAAATTGTATAGTACAGTATTGAACATCATGTTTTTGTTTTAAAAGCATGTTAATGTTTGAAATATAGCTATACGTTTTAAAACAAACGAAATTCTGTACTTTGAAAAAGACACACGACTCTGGTATTCTTGGAGCATAGTTCAGTTACCGGTTATGCATCCAACATACAATGCGGGTTGTGTACATGGCTACCTGTCTTAATTGCACACGCAAAAACAGACAGCAGCGATTTAAAACCCACAAATCACGAGCTTGATGTGTAACCGATCATTTATATTTCCATAAATCACAGGAATGACGTTTCCAGTTAGTTACGCGATTCAACCAAAGGGAAATATAAATAGTTGACAGACAATATGTGAATATAATTATCGGTTTTGTGTGGCGGGATCATTAGAACGGTCAGAAGTGAAGTTCACCTCTCACTCTCAATGGTGTCAGGCTGGCTGGCTTTACCAGTAAAGGTGCTCGGGCGATCGAAATATAAACTCTAGAAGAGTGGGATAGTGAAGGTGCCCGCCGGATCAACTTAAGGTTACACTCTCCCGCAGGCTTCCCGACAGGTTCAGTCGCAAGGATATTGCAGGTCTCATATGACGTGTGGAGAGCGCCATTACGATTAGTTCTCCCAACTCGTCAAAGTCCTGAATACATTTATTTTTATTTATTTTGCATTTTTAAAGCGCGCACACAGCCCGCGGACATCGAGGCGGTGTTACAGAAATTGTTTGTTTTTTAGTTGCGTAATTGTTTTTTTTTGTTTTCTTAGTTGCATATTTATAACGTGCTTAAATACCCAGAGGTTTCTAAAAGCGGACCCGGGGAGTGAACCTGTGTTGCTTCGTGTCGTCTTGCTTCCAAGGCGAGCACGTTGCCCCTGAGCTATCCTCCCGGAGGTCTGCCTTCCATCAAGGAGGCAGACCACCTGCCCGGACACAAACGCACAAAAATCAGTCATTTTCAAATGATCGCCTTATAGGAGATAAGCCCCTCCCTCCTCTGCCCTCTTCCGGCTTTTTAACATTAAGCTGAGCATGCACAAGGCAGGGAAAGGAGGGCGGGTCTTAAGGACTGTGACGAGTTGGGAGGACTGAGAGTAATGGTGATTACCGTGCCAAGTCTGACCTTAACTCCCATCCTTCCTCCCTTTTCATACTCATTATTACATGAAGATTTCACAAGCAACAACCCTTGCTCCGAAGCATGCCAACCGTAACCTACTAATCACCAATTTGCAGTGTCGGAAGAAGGTGTTGATTAAAGACCAGGTTGCCGGACTCCAAATGTCCCTAATGGATACACCTTAAGCCTCTGCCCAGGAGACAGCTATTCCTCTGTTGGATGTCCCTCTAAAAATCCTCAAGAGTGGCCTTGCTGCTCTCTCATTGGCGATGCTGACAGTATCTCAGATCCTTTGGCCATTGGTTGCAGCGTTAAGCTTCTTTCCTTTAGCTGTACCCCTGATTGAGTCAAAGAGGGCATCCGTGTTTTGGAATGTAGATGTCCAGCCCAGATACATCCCACCGGGTCTGCCAATATGCACTGGATGAACCTTACCAGTCTTTTCAGAGAAATCGGCCTCTCCCCTGATCACTTGCAACACCACCTCTTGGTTGAGGTGCAATTGGGAACAGACTTTTGGAAATAAAGTCTGTTCCTTTACTAAGAGCCACCATTTCTGGTGTAAACCTCAGCTATATCTTTATCCTCGGGAGGGATCCTGCGCTTTCATTTGTGTGGCCACATAGCATTTTACAGAGACCAACTGCTTTCAACCACTTGAAGGGGGAAACTGTCGTTGCTGCAGTACTATGAGTATGCCCCAGTCAGGCAAGACCACCTTCCATGAGGTTTTTGGAACTGAAAACTGTGAAGCAAATGGGAAACCAGAGTTTCAATATTCACCAGGACTGTAGCTGGGTCCCTGAAAGCTGCAATGACAGCCCACTGAGAATGGAGCTTTAAGCTGCTAGGCCCATTCTGAGCCTACCTTCTTTGAAGCCCATTATCTTCCATACGTCCCCCGTACATTGGGGACTCCTTCTTCCACACCTTTTGCTTAAGGAATTCCAATGATGCTGGTCTGGTTCTAATGTGGCAGTCTGACAGGACTTTTGAATTTCCAGAACCGCTTCCAATGATGCACCCATCGTAACTAGTGCCCTCAGTTCAGTCCCCAAGCCAGCAACTCGAGCCACCGTAACCGTAATGTTGAGAGAGGAGGCTTACTGATTGTCGACAGCCGAACTGTGAGAATAAAAGGCTCTGTTGAACTCATTTTCTGAAGAAGCAGAAACCAATAAGGAGGAATTAGGTTAAGATGTGCATGTTCTGTGAAAATCTTACTAAGCAGGCAAAGAAGAAGAGGGATAGGTGGTAATGCATACACATGTCCCCTGGATGGTGGTCCTAAGTGGGCATTCACCATCTGCACCCTTAAGCCTGGATGTATGACTGCAAACTAGGAAATCCATTGATGGACAGTCCCATTGCTCCACAATTTACTGGAAAATCCTCTAGCACAGATGGAAGTCCACAAATGGCAGAAAACGTGGTCTAACAGTCTGCTGTCAGGTTGTGACGAATCCAGGGTATTTGCCCCTAATCCCCAAGGGTGAGTTACCCTTTTGAGGCTAGGGAGGGGAGCCAGCTCTGCAAGACCCTCCCTAGGGGTCAGGGAAAGCGGGACCTCACTGTCAGGCACTCCCCTCTAGAGCACAAGGACTCCCATTCCTACAAGGAACGCCTTATGAAGAATAGTCTGACCGCATATATGGGTATGGAAGAGACTGATATTACTTGTGTTTTGCATCCAACAAATACTGACATTGCTTTTATATAATTGTCTCAAGGTAATACTGGCATTTACTTGAACTCAGCAACTGACAAAAAGCAACATGCCCCTTTGAAGTATGGCAGCAAGAATAAAGGGACAAGCAACCTTGAATGAAGGAGAAAGAATTCTACGCAATGGTGAGCCTCGAGCCAGTAATAGCATGGAGAGAAGCAGAGAAGCTGGAAGGCCGCACTGAGAAAGACGATGCAGCCAAGTAAGCGACGGGGGAAGGAAGCACCGTCTTACCTGGTGGCATGACCACGCTGCAGCCTTGGCGGGTCTGGGACCCTGGAAACTACGCTGAGGCCAGGACAGAACAAAGGAACAAATCCTCTCATTGGAATGCAAGGGCCACAGAGACTACTGAATCGGCAGAAGCAGAGAAGTAAGAGATGGGGGACAGAAGAATCATCTTACTTGATGATGTCACCATATTGCAGCTGTGGTGGGTTTGGCACCCAGGAGACTATGCCAAAACCAGTACAGGACAGAGAGAGGAATCCTCCATTTGTTCCACGAAGACCCCACAGACTACCGAATCAGGCAGAAGAAGAGAAGCTGAAACTTACGTGCCGGTGATGACGTGGAGAAGGGCGGAAGGCACACCCGAAGGCATAGAAGGTACCAGGGTTGCCCACAGTGGAGGGAGGTGAGCAGAAACAAATATAGAGAAAGAAACTGACAAGGAGGCTAATGGGCCCTGAAAAAAGCTGTGAATTCTGAGGCTGCAGGTGTCTGTCGCCAGGAGAAGGTGAGCCTCTGGAACCAGGTTGACCCTTCTGAGCAGCTTGTCACTGTCCCATCGCCAGGTCAGTCTCCTGAACTCTGAAGTGACTGCGATTGCTATTTTCTAATCCCTTGAGGCTGGCTTCTCATGCTGTAACAGATTCCACAGCAGGGACTTGACGTGATAAAGTGCCCAAAGAAAAAGTAGCTGCTAAGGCTGCCAGATCTATTTGTAGAACTCTCATCAGGGAGGCTGTGTTAGCTGTGTTCCTTTTCAGGTGTTGCTAATTATTTTTTTCAATTTCAGTCTCAAAGGATTCTGGTTATTGTAGTAGAAACACTTGTGCCATCAATATGAGAGTTTGAGACTTGAAAGTACTTGGAGGAGTAGAACTAACTATTGTGCTTTGGAACTGTAGCAGTTGGGATTTAACCCTGGTAATTTTTTAACATTGTTGGGACTATTTGGATCTGGGATTCAGCCCTGTTATTATTTTTTGAACTGTGTTGGGATTCAACCCTGTTATTACTTACATCAGGATTAAATGACTTGGAACCAGAGTGCGCGCCTGACCTTCTTTTTCTACTTAATGTTACAGGAGACCCGGGCTCCAGAGGCAGCAGCACCGGGGCTATTATGCCCCCACTTTGGAGAGCCATATTCATGGTTTTCCCCCGTCCCCCAATTGTGGGTAAGATTTGTGTTTGGAGGGGAGTTGGTTCCTGGTCTCCTGAATGAAACACTTGTGCCATCAATACAATAACCAGAATCCTTTGAGACTGAAATTGAAAAAAAGTAATTAGCAACACCTGAAAAGGAACACAGCTAACACAGCCTCCCTGATGAGAGTTTGAGACTTGAAAGTACTTGGAGGAGTAGAACTAACTATTGTGCTTTGGAACTGTAGCAGTTGGGATTTAACCCTGGTAATTTTTTAACATTGTTGGGACTATTTGGATCTGGGATTCAGCCCTGTTATTATTTTTTGAACTGTGTTGGGATTCAACCCTGTTATTACTTACATCAGGATTAAATGACTTGGAACCAGAGTGCGCGCCTGACCTTCTTTTTCTACTTAATGTTACAGGAGACCCGGGCTCCAGAGGCAGCAGCACCGGGGCTATTATGCCCCCACTTTGGAGAGCCATATTCATGGTTTTCCCCTCTCCCCCAATTGTGGGTAAGATTTGTGTTTGGAGGGGAGTTGGTTCCTGGTCTCCTGAATGAAACACTTGTGCCATCAATACAATAACCAGAATCATTTGAGACTGAAATTGAAAAAAAGTAATTAGCAACACCTGAAAAGGAACACAGCTAACACAGCCTCCCCGATGAGAGTTTGAGACTTGAAAGTACTTGGAGGAGTAGAACTAACTATTGTGCTTTGGAACTGTAGCAGTTGGGATTTAACCCTGGTAATTTTTTAACATTGTTGGGACTATTTGGATCTGGGATTCAGCCCTGTTATTATTTTTTGAACTGTGTTGGGATTCAACCCTGTTATTACTTACATCAGGATTAAATGACTTGGAACCAGAGTGCGCGCCTGACCTTCTTTTTCTATTTACAGTTTATAAGTAGTGTGGTGTGAAGGGAGCTGTGTAAAAGGCGAATGAGAGAGAAAGAAAGTAAGAGATAGAAGGAGAAGTATAAGTGAGAATTATAGAGAGAGGGAAAGTGAGAGATCGAGAGTAAGACAGTAGTTGAGTGGAGGCGAGGGTGGAGTGAAGTATGAGTGGGGTTGAAGGTAGTGGTAAGTGATAGGTGACAACCATGTGATAAGGTGTGGATAGAGGGGTGTAGTGAAAGGTGAGAAAAGGGGTATAGTGAGGCATGGAGAGGAGTGCAGTGACTGGTGTGAGGAGAGTAGTAGTAGTGTGAAAGGTGGAGAGAGGTAGTAGGGGGAGGGAAGAGTAGTGGTAGTTTGGAGAGGGGAGGGAGAGAGTGTAGCCGGGAGTAAGATCAGAGCATAGAGGTAGATAACAGAGAAAGGAACACTATACAGATATAGAAGGAAGTGTGAGCATGTGAGAGGACATGTTGGGTGGAGTAGAGGGGAGGAGAAATGGGAGAAATGGGACAGCGGCAGGGAGATATAGGGAGCAGAACATCAGAGTGTGGACCAAATAGGGCCAGTTTATTTAGAAGGCACACACCTTTACTTTGCATCACATTGTAGAACTATAAACATGAATGAGCTAGATTGTGCCCAGAGGGAGATTTAGGCCATCATGACAAGGTGAGACAATCTTAGACCGTAAGGGTTACCAATCTCTAGAGACCATCCTGGGTTGATGGACGTGTAGGCTAGGGTGGGAACTTCCAGCACCAGACGAGAGAGAGGGAAGACCAATAGTATATTCCACCGTCTTTCCAGGCCTGTGTAATATATGTATATATATATATATATATATTTAACAATAATCTCATTGAAAAGTATGCTCATATTCAGACTGAACAATCCGCATTACTCAACAGCTTGAGAAAGAATAAAAATCCTTGAACAGTCTCGCAACTTCTGTGAATGATAAAGGCATCTGTGACAATTGTCAGTGTTCACATTGCTCCAATGTCATCACATTATCAATATTAAAATGTCTTCATAGTCAACAATACCAAATTTAAAATTGCCCCAGATGCCATGATTACCGGTTTCCACAATGGCCAATTATGGTCATTTATTGAGATCGACCATTTTCAATATTTGCATATTACTGATGCCTGCCATGCTGCTTTAATACTACATACACCATTGCCCCAGCTACTAGAGTTGGGCTTGTCAACCCACTTAATTATTAAATCTAGTACGTTTTTCAAGATATGCACAGTGAATATATATATGAGATAAATATGCTTAAGAACAGTTCAATGGTAATTATTTATATATAGTTTTGACATTCATATAATGTGAACATCTTTCATAACCTGGTGCAGACAAGTCCACCCTACCATTTACCCCAACCACTAGTTTTACAATATAAACACATTTCTGATTTACAAAAATAGTGTATTATACCAGCATTTGCAGTTACCTTACAACATTCACCACCAACAAGCCATCTTATGCGCAATGCATGAAGGGAGGTTCACCACTTATGCATTATGCAAAAGTAGGCCGGACCTAAGCCCAGTTCAAAAACAGTATTTGCCCTGTGTTTTAGACACCTCTTGTCAGCTGTTGTAGCTGCTTGGTGCAGGTGAGCCACTGCTCATGTTTTGTGCCAATGCAAATGTATATACGATCTCACAAAAACAAAATGTCTTTCTCTGCATAATGACCTGGACTAACGGTGGTGGTAGTATCTAGCGCCAAGTTATGGGGGCACTTACAGTTTGTATGTACCCGATTATGACACATGCATACTCAAAACTCACTTATACATGCATTCCTAACCTCACTAACGCACACTCAGGATGTTAGTGTCAGTGTAATGTGTCTTTGACAGGTGGGCACAGACATGCCACATTCAATTAGAAGTATGAAATTCACTTAGAATTGTGTGTGTTTGTGTGTGCGTATGTGTGTGTGTTTTTAACAAATTCACATCATAGGATGTGAGTAAATAAGTGTATGAGTGTGTTAGTGGGTGTGTATTTGTGTTTTACACACACCGCTCGAAGTCTATATTGGCAATGAGGGTGCGTACATGAGTTACAAAGTGGTACAAAGTAAGCATGCTTTTGAAATGTACATACTAACATATCTGGCACTGTTTTCAGTATTTTGTATGAACTAAAGAAGGAAGCCCACTGAATACTGATAGGCAAGAAACGAGCAGAAATCGGAACAGGCAATAGATAAACACGTGAACATACAGGTCAAGATATATGTAACATCTCTCAAAGAATTGCCAAACCTTCCTCTGATAGACCCACCAGAACAGCCTACTTAAACAGGATCACCATCCCCAAGACCCTCAGAGCTCGAGCAGGAGGAGCCAGCTTCCCTGTCATTGCAGCCACCAACTGGAACTCTCTCCCTCCGCACGTAAGAAATATTGACTCTTACACAGCATCCAGGAAAGCTGTCAGAATGGTATGGTTTGTTTAACTATAAAACTGAACGGCTTATGCCAATAACATCTTGTATATGCATGACTGTACAATGCCAAACTACGCCTCTCACTGTAACCACGAGCTAGGCCTTAATTCTGTAACTAAGACATATGCAAACTAGGCCTCCGCTCACTGTAACCAAGAGCTAAGCCTACATTTTTGTAACTGAGACGTATGCTTGCAACAGCGCCTCGATGCCCTTGGGCTGTAGTGCACTTTACAAATTCAAATAAAAAATAAAAAAATGATACAAATGTAGTAGCTACTTACAACAAAAGGACGAGGGTAGAAATGTGAGCAAGCAGAATGTCTGTTGCACACCCCTTTCGCAAAGAATTACCAGTAAAAGATGGTATGGCTGCTGCTAGCAACTCTGTGCAACTTGCAGGCACATGTCCAAATCCCAATAGGAACTACTCAGCTCTTCCTCCTTTACCCGTCCAGCATTGATACTTTGAGTAATGTTTGTCACAGATACTAACTGCTGTACATCGGTTTGTTTCACTAAAAGGACACCCCACTATAATGTCACCTGACATACAACCACACCACACACTTCTGGGGCCAAGAAAAAGGCTAATTTAGGAATCAGTAGTTTGTTTTATTAAAGTAAAATCCATGCAAAGGCGGTTTGAGGGTGAAGAAGAAGCAGGTTGACAAGGAGAGGTCATGCTGTGGGCTATAAACCTTTATTGAACAAAGAAACCTCTCTCTCCCTTCTTCAAAGGGGCTTGCCCTACCTCAACACCAAGGAAACGGTTGTGATGTGTCAGAAAGTTCATCAAAACACATGTTCTTCTTGCCCTCTTTCAGAAACCATCTAAATAACCCTTGCACAAGAAACGTAGGCTTTTAACTAAAGTTCATGTTTTCCTCACCAGGAGAATGACTCCCTTCTCCTGGCTTAACACTCCAGTCTTACAGCAAATGCCAATATTTCAATGTCCAACCACGAGGGACCAGGGGAATGACCCCCTTCTCCTGGTTCTTCTGTGAAGGTTCCACACAGTGTTATTTAAACACTCTTGCAGACAACTTATATTAGTCTTTTTAAATCCTTCCAGGAAGTATTAAAGCTCACAACCTTATTGAGCTTTTTTTAACATTCTTATGAGGGAGATCTTTCCCAGGGTGCTCTGTGTCTGTCTGGTATGTCTCTCATTCCGGTTTTCCAATGGTGTTTTTGAGGCAACTGCACAGAGCGAGATGGCTCCAGATGCCCTCTGTTTGAACAGTGGTATTCGGTGGACCACTGCAATGAAGGAGTTGGCTTGCGACACAGTCTGCTAGGGCAGTGGTAGTGGGCTGACCACTGCAACGAGGGAGTTGACTTCTGACACACACTGCTTTAGCAGTGGTTTGTTTGGCCACTGCAACAAGAGAAGATGACTCCCATTGTACTCTTTGGCCAGAAAATACGATTGAAAAAAAACACTCGAACCTCTCCACTCTCCACTACAGTACATAAAACTGGCCAGAAACAGATTACAATCAGTGTACAACTACTCACTGAGCATCAACCAGCCGCTAAAGCTGGTTCCCAAGTGTTTTATCTACCAATCCTTCGAGATTGCAGTCCAGAAGTGTTTGTGCCTTCTCACCCTGAGTGGTAGCCCTACAGCCTCATTACTATGTACTTTGCAGTGTGCCCCATCTTTAGCAGGTCCTACACTGGCAGATAAGGAACCTGAGAGCAGAAATATTCACTGGGACCAAGTCTGGGAGATCGCGGACAGCATGGTCCAGAGAATTAAAGAAAGATTTGCAGTATGTTGTCATTTCCTTTTCGTTTTCATTTCACTTTGCTCCTTCACAATTCACTTAAACCTCTCCAGAGCCCTCTTGTTTACAATGTGCATGTTCTTGAGGTCTCTCCACAGCCTACAGATTGCCTCCAATAGTTCTCTCAGGCCTCTCTATTGCCCTTCCTTTTTACATGCTAGATAAAGAGCATGCCTCCCCTCATAATATTGGTCCTCGTCAGGGAGCTGGTGATGCCCACCCTCCTGCCAGGACTCTTTCTTTGGGTTCCTACTGTTTCTAGTATTCTGCTTATCCCCTTTACTAATTGTTTCCATCTCTGGATTGCCTTTACCGTGGTTGGTTATTTAAGGGTTCTTGGCTGATCCTCTCTTTGGTCCTCATAAGTTTAATATTGCATGATTGTTGCCCACATTTACAGGATGTCAGTGTCATTTTGTAAGCCTTACTTTTTGCTCGCTGCTATACTGTTTTGTGCGCTGGTCAACGTGAGTGGGGAGTGCTGGTGTGGCTCTCTGACCAGACCGCATTGGTGCGGTCAGGAGCCTCACTTCCCTCACAGTGCGCAGTTACACATGATTCATTGAGGGTTCATAGTTAGCGAACATGTCCATTACCACTGATCACTTGCTGCTCGGAAGGTAATTTGCTTTCTTCAAACATTCATGGTAAAAGTCCTGCCTGTTCCACTCATTGTTCTGGTAATATTTTTTTGAATCCGACCTTTACTTTTTGGAAAGAACGTTTATTTTACTGAATTATCACTGGATGTGATACATGTTTCTCTGACTATGTCCATCCCTTGTTTGGGCACCGCTATTTCAAATGATTGTTTCACGGAATGCTCCCTGTCTGAGGCGCACTCCAGTTTGTGGTCGACTTCTCAGGGCTGCTGGGACCTGGAATTCTTTCCCAATATTTGTGAGTCAGGTATCTTTCAAGAGTATAGATACTGCATCTCAAATGGGGTGGGAGGCCCTGGGAATTCTGCTTCATACACTCTCTGGAAGGTTCACAGGGGAGAGGCACGGGCCGTCCCAGTCCATTATTGTTCGATCCCCTCAGATAAAGGTTTGAGGATTTCCTCTAACTCTCAACAAATTTGTATGCAGTTTTTTCAAGAAAAAGGTATTTAGCTTGCTTCCAAGCGGTCTAGTTTGGGCAGAAAAGGGAAATGAGTTACTATGAGTTGGAGGGATTTGCACAAAATCCCATAGCAGTGGGGAGGTCAGAAAATTACCATAATTGCAGACAGCTCTGGTGTGCAAATCAGAAACGTGCATAATGTTGTAGAGAGCTGTGGAGTTCCGCTGTTTTCTAAAATGTGCGCCAGACCTTAGCAATGTTAAGATGCCTGCACAAGCACTTCTTTGGAAGGGGCCAAGGTAACCGCCTAGAAGGGGAAATGAAGTCTGTTACTGGAACTCCAAGCGGAGAGAGGGCCATTGAATGGTCTACGGGACCCTCCTTACTAACTTCCACAAGTGCACACTGAAGCTGCAATTTGAATGTGAGCATCCTTCTGGGTGATGCACATGAAGGGCACACAGACCTGCCTGGCCTCACTGCCAGCGCTCCTGCCTGGCTACTACAGAGCAGGCACATGAGCAATAGGGTATCCTTGTTGGCATGGGACCACACTTACACAGAAATGTGTCAACAGCGCCTGTACAATATGCACCCACAAGGCTTGCTCGTGTGCATTTAATTGTAAAGAAGAGGGTCCAATACCAATGTACGCGCCCCGCAGGGCAGACAGCAAAACATGTTTTTGCGGGATTCACACATTATATCATTTAGCCCCAAGTCTGCTGGTCCCTCTATGACAAATTCAGCCACTAAATTTAAACATTTCACACGTGGGACTTATATATACAACTCAATTTGGGGTTCATGGTTAATTGAGTTATGAGTGTTTTGATTACTGATGCTCCTCATATTGTGCTGTAAATCTTGTAGATTCAAAAATTCCCTGCATTGAAAAATGGGCACTAAAGTATTGAGATGGTAAATTAGGCTGGTGCGAGTAGCATCAAGGTAGTCCAGCGGGGAGGGGCTTCTCTCATAAAATATTATCTTCAAATGTCCTTTTGTAATCATTTTGGGTCCAATCCGCCCATGTGCATTATTCTGCCTGGCCACCCACCGAGGCCTGCAGTCAGGGCTCTGCGGCTAACGTTTGACGTTCCCGAAGCATCTTCACCTCAAGCACCGTTGTGCCCCAGCACTCTCCCTGCCCCTACGAACCTTCACGATGAACACGAGGAGCACACCTGCCCTAAGATGGCTGCCGCCATTGTTGCCAAGGAAACCGGAACCATAACACAAATCCACTGCAAGGATTGGTTCCTGTGCCCTCCTCGGCCCTCCCCTCTTGCTTTAAATAGAGGTGGAGCCGGGAGGCGAAGCCGCGGAGGAAAGGCCAGGAGACAAGGCCTCAACCCCTCTCTGCAGCTCTCAGCTGCTCGGAGCTGCCGTCTGCAGAGAGCCAACCCAGTCTGGTAGGTAATGGTCTCACCGCCCCTCCCACTTGCTCAATCCTCAATGCCTGCACGCATAACGTCTCCCGTCGCAATAATTTTCTTTGTTTACGCACCAAGAATCAATCCCCACTCACTTACCCACCCAGCCTCGCTGTCCAGAATGGTCGCATCTGCACTAGACCTGCGCCACGCCGCACTGCAGGCCGACCTTACAAACCATATGCCCAAGTCTATGACTCTATCGTGCCTTGTCAGGCCAAGGTCCTGGGAGCAAACACTGCCCTCTCTCAGGAAAGCACACTTCGCTGCATGCTGCCCACTGATGCCTTTCACAATGTGTTGGGGCCTGATGCCCATGTTGCCCCAGATGTATTGTTGCCCACTGATGCTGCTGACAATGTGTTGGGCCCTGATGCCCCTGTTGCCCCAGATGTATTGCTGCCCACTGATGCCTTTCACAATATGTTGGCCCTGATGCCCCTGTTGCCCCAGATGTATTGCTGCCCACTGATGCCTTTCACAATGTGTTGGGCCCTGATGCCACTGTTGCCCCAGATGTATTGTTGCCCACTGATGCTGCTGACAATGTGTTGGGCCCTGATGACCCTGTTGCCTCAGATGTATTGTTGCCCACTGATGCTGCTGACAATGTGTTGGGCCCTGATGCCCCTGTTGCCCCAGATGTATTGTTGCCCACTGATGCTTTTCACAATGTGTTGTGCCCTGATGCCCCTGTTGCCCCAGATGTATTGTTGCACACTGATGCTTTTCACAATGTGTTGGGCCCTGATGCCCCTGCTGCCAATGCTACCACACTGCCAACTAGCCTCCCCCTGACTAGCCTTAACTGCGTGCTAGTGAACGCACGCTCTATCCCTGCGCACACGCTTGATGTGCATGACCTTATCACTAGGGATAAGCTTGACCTGCTCTTTCTATGCGAGACATGGCTACAAGACACCTCTGGACCTGCTCTTTCACTGGCCATCCCTGACGGCTATACCATCTATAGACAGGATCGGGTAGGACAAAGGGGGGAGATGTGGCCATTATAGCTAAAGACTCTCTTGACATCAGAAGAACCCAGGCAGAAATAGGCCTCAACCCAAATTACCTACCCATCAAACTCAAAATCTCCCCTAACACTACCATTGAATTCCATCTAGTTTATCGCCCCCCCAGGACCCTCAAACGACTTCCAAGAAGCCCTCATCCACTCTCTCTCAGACAATCTGAAAAAGACAACCAAAGTAGTATTGTTGGGTGACATGAACCTAGGGCTCAACGACGCCAAGGACCCCAACGCCCAATCCCTACAAAAGGCACTAGCCACACTAGGATTTGCCCAAGCCATCACCAAGCCCACACACATCAAAGGATGCACCTTAGATTGGGTAACACAACATAACTGCCCCATTCTCCACCATACCATGTTTCCCATCCCCTGGTCAGACCATTTCTGCATCAACTTTCATATCGACACCTCATCAGGACCGGCTAAACCTACCATCCTTCTCCCTGCCGGGCTCTCAAGGAGCTCCAAAAAGCTAACCAAAGATACTCTCCTCCTGCACTTGCTTATCCCAGCATTGCAACCACCATTCCCCAATGATCCCATCCTCTTAGCCAACACATTTAGCAAAGTCATATCTACAGCTGTAGATGCCATTGCACCCCTCACTGCAAAAAAAGCAAAAAAACTAAGCATTCCAATGCCTGGTTTTCACAAGAACTCTCGGATCTCCGCACTAAAAAGAGAGCGCTACTGGCCACATGGAAAAAGTACCCTACTGACTCAAACAAAATGGCCTTCAGGCCCATATCCAGAAAATATAAAATAGCTATCACACAGGCTAAGGCAGATTCCGACAACACCAGGATCAGCAACGCTAATTCAGGTACTAAGGAAATCTTCGCCATATTCAAGGAACTGGAGTCACCTTCTGATCCACCTTCCACCCTTACCAAGGATGAGACTTGGGGCAACCAAATTCAAGCAGCTATGCTAGACAAACTAGACAGCTTACACACTAAAATCTTAGTCCACCAAAAAGCCCCATCTGCTCTTCTAGATTGCACAGCGGCACCTCCAGCCTGTGATGCACCCAGTCAGATACCTAAATTTGAATTCTCTAACATGATTGAATCGGAAGTCATTGCCCTCATAAAATCCATTAAGCCTTCCAATTGCAAGGGAGACACATGCCCTTCCCACATGATCAAAGACTGCGCACCAGCCTTGGCTCCCATCATCACTGCCTATATCAACTCATCATTCCAAATGTCGCATGTACCGACCTCCCTAAAAGAAGCTTGGGTCCGACCACTCCTAAAAAAACCTCTCTTGACCCATCGATCCCAGGGAACTACCGACCTATCGCAACGGTCCTCTTTCTGCTAAAGATTCTGGACAAAGCAGCCTACCTGCAGGTTCCAGAAATGTATTGAAGACAACCACCTCCTTGGGCTACGCCAGTCCGCTTTCCGCCCTCGTCATGGCACCGAGATGGCACTACTTGACCTAAAAAAATTAAATAGATGACCTTAGAGACATAGGCAAACTGGCTCTGCTCCTGCTTCTATACCTCTCGGCGGCCTTTGATTTGATAGAGCATAAAACTCTATGCCACCATCTCACCGCCTCAGCCCACTTCTCTACCAAAGCATGTGACTGGATTTCCTCATTCCTTCAGGAGAGAGTAATGAGGGTCTTCTCGGATGCCGCTAACGCCACACACAGCCGTATCAAATGTGGAGTCGCACAGGGCTCCTGCATAGCACCCACACTATACAATCTCTTCACGAGACCTCTGTTCATGATACTTGAATCTCTGGGCATCTCATATACCAATTATGCAGATGATACACAGGTTCTCATCCCCCTTTCGGGTGATTACACTACAGACCTGAACACCCTTAACAGTATCTACTCCACCATTCAATCCTGGATGGCCGAGAACTGGCTCTGCCTAAATAGTGATAAGACCGAACTCCTACTGGTCGGCTCTCCATCCACATTGGGCAAACTTGATAAAAAGTACCAATCCTTCACCATTGATAACATTCCCATCACAGTTTCTCAAACTATTAAAACACTGGGTGTATACCTCGAACCCAGCCCCACCATGGACGGACAGGTCAATGCCGTCGCCTCCTCCGCAGCATAGCACTCCAAACTCATCAATGCCATTAGGCCCTTCCTATCCCAGCAAAACTGCATCTCAATAGCCAGAGCCACCATCGGATCCAGACTGGACTATTGCAATGCCCTGTTCATTGGAACCTCTCAAAAAAACCTTGCCAAACTCCATATTTCCCAGAATAATGCCTTAAGGGCTGCTACAGGCATCTCCCGCAAGGAACACATTGCGGGGGTCAGGAGGCAGGCACACTGGCTCCCCATCAAGGAAAGGGTGGTTTTCAAAACCTTGGCCCTACCACATAAATGTCTTCATGATCAGGCTCCTCCCTATCTTGCACAAAAGATCACCAAACAAACAGCTTCCAAACCCTCGAGGTCGGCCTATGGCAACCACATCACGGTTCCTCACACGCGCAGAGTACGTGCAGGAGGCACCAGCTTCCCCACTATGGCTGCAACCCTATGGAACAACCTCCCAGCTCGATTAGAACAATCGACTCACACACAGCCTTCCGCAAGGTCCTAAAAACCCAGCTCTTTATCTAAAGAGCATTTCCCCATTAGATCTGTTCTACTTTGTCAACATGTATATGAAATCCATTTGTTTAGCATTCTGTTCCCTGGATAGGAGTATGAGTGAACAACTGTAACGTTTCTAATTGTAACAACTATAACCTAACAAATGTATCTAAGTGAATGTATCTAAGCATACGTTCTTGGGCCGCTTATTGTAACCCGCAAGCAAGCTTCCGTAAATTTCCTTAAAGCGCCTTGTTGCCTGTGGGCTGTAGTGCGCTCTACAAATACAAAATAAAATAAATAAATAATTCGGAGCCTGCGCCGTTGCCTGGGCTTGACAGGCAGCCGCCATCTGCAAGTGATGTCTCCCACAAATCAGGAAAACAGGCTCTGCTTCAAATGTTAAACAGTTAATGGCGGCGAGAGTATGCAGCATGGGGGTAAACAGTTGGTAATGGACATATGGATCTTCGAGGCCTGCATTCAGAGCACTCACCACGAGCATGTCGCACAGAAACCAATGAATTAGTAATGGTGTTGATTTATACATTTCATCGTGAATCACAAGCAGGCACGCGGCCAGCGCAGACTTAAGGACGAGCCTAATGAGAGCGTGGGTGCAACCGCAGCGGAAAGTCTGGGGATACAGACCTGTAGGCATAAATCAGCGTGCCTGTGTCTCATCAAAACCCCGAATTGCAAAGATCCATGGATCTGTACACTTTCGCAACAGGGCAAATGGTGGCTCAAAGTGTATGAAGAATACCTTCGGTGGCGTTAGTCACTGTACATGCATTTGTGAATTAGTGAGCCCCTTTGAAAAAATGATTCACCCAACAGTCGCCATCCGGAAATCCATTCTCTAGTGCCTCGTTTGAGAGGGTCGGCCACTGAGGCTGGCAGAGCCCGCGGATGTTGGTCTGTATCCTCCTATCATAGCGAGCCCTGCATTTATAGGGACTTGAGACAGGGGTACGCACGCTAAAAAGTGGCGTAATGTGTGCTATTGCATGCAATCAAATGCTCCAACTGGCTTTGGGGAAAATCCCCGAATATGACATCTTACAATTTAGCTCCACAAGTACACAGAACATAAACACAAATGCAACTAAAACATGCAACATGTTCCATTGTTCCATCCAATAAATGCATAAGGTAATGAGTAGCCACCATTGCAAAAGAAAAAGGCCCTCATTACGACCCTGGCGGATTTTTTCCGCCATCGGCGGACTTTTCCGCCATGGCGCAAAGTCCCTTTACGCCATGGCGGATGGCGGACTTACCGCCCCATTCCGAGGTCGGCGGGGCGGTAAGTCCCCATTGACCCATTTACCCTTCCCCATTCCCATTTCGGCCCCATAGGGTATAATGGGAGTGGGGAAGGAGTTAATTACGCCACCGTAAATTACGGTGGCGTAATTAACACCAAGGTCCCAGAGCGCCATGGATTTTTCCGCCCGCAAAAAGCGGGCGGAAAAATGACCATGGCGCTCCGGGAACTCGTAGTTGGCGGTAAGGGGTCGGCGCAGCTAACGCTGGCGCAGACCCCTTAGCGCCAGGGTCGTAATGAGGGCCAAGGTAATGAGATATGGCTAGAGTGCATCATTTTGCTCGTTTTTTTGTCATCTCGTAACTTTTTGTTGCCCAGGTCTTTACTTTATATTTTCCTTACGACAATGCCTTTACCCAAACTTCCCATGTGTTTTTTTCTATCCCTCTATTTCAAAGTCAATACACATTCATCATTACGTTGTAACATTAAAATGCAATTTATTTTAGAGAGTTAATTTTGTGTTTTGATTTGTTCGTTCTCGTGGGTTTAGATCAGTATATTAGCATAGTCTATACAAGCCAAAGCTATTGCATTGCAGGAAGGTGGGATGTGAGGGAGGGGACCCAGCTTTTGGGAATTGTTTTGCTATTTCCACACCCATTGCCCACCCTTTGTCATGGTATTGTCTGGGGCCGTTACCACCTACTACCTGCCCAACACCCAAACTACACCCTTCTGCAATCTCTTTGAGCTATTTCTATCACACAGTAGAATCTGACTTTGTGTTGGGTACAGCCTGCCGGTGTTATTTTTAAGCAGTCTTCTGAGAGTTAATGGCCTAATTTCTGCTGTAAATGAGCTCCCATTATAATGAAAATGTCTTCAAAAAGTGTTTCTTGTGACGATTCAAGGGATCTCGTCACTTCTCCCAAGAGGGCAGCCCTTCCCTGTGAGGCTAGGGTTGTGGGCTCGCTATGTAAACCCCCCCTAGGGATGGCGGTCAGTGGAACCTCACAGGAAGAGACTCCCCTCTTGGGGACAGGCACTCCCGTTTCATCCAGAAATTTCCTATAACCTCTCCGGGGAGGTAACCATAACATCAAACAATCAAATCCTTCTTTCCAAACCAGTTATTGCTATTGCAATGTTATTAGTAATCAACCTTCATCAATCACACATACTGTGAAAAAGAAGAAGATGGGGAGAACCAGGAAGAATAATCAGTGCTTCGCAGACAACCACACTGTGATGAAGAAGATAGGGCAAAGCATTATGAATGCACCATGGAAAGAAACAAATGACTGTGGGCCTACACTGGGGAGTACACAACACCTCATAAAAACCAAGGAAGGACCAATGGAAAGATTTCGATCCCAGAGCCCGGGAGATTCGAATCTGAGCTGAGAAAGCATTCGGGAATCACAAGCCAGACTGGAACATCCAAGGAAACCTGGATCAACAAAGACTACCAAGGGGCCATTCATACTTGTGCCAGTACCCGAAAAGGGGATGAAGTTAACCAAGATTACCAATGGACTAATCCTACTCATCCCAGTACCAGCGAATATTGGAAGAGGAAAAGAGTTTACCAAGGCACCACTCGTACACGTCCCAGTACAAGTGAATGATGTAAAGATAACAAAGGCCACCAAGGAAGTAACCAAACTCCTCTCAGTGCCAGTCAATGTTGGGAAGAGAAAGGAAACTGTTAAGAGGTCAGTGTTGCAAGGTATAAAATACATGAAATGCTGAGAGAGGAAGAGGAGTGGGCGTGAGCAATTGTTGACAGATACTGGAAGAATTCTATGTGAAACTAAACCCACAGTACAGGGGAAGATCCCCAGTACTTCAGAAGTTGACAAGTAATAGAGCGACACTTACTAGTATGAAGGATAGTGAAGACCAGGATCAGTGGTCACAAAAGAGTAGACTTGAACAAGGAACTGTGTCAGTAATAGGAAAGGGGAAATGCTGAAGGGACAAGAACCCATTTGAAGAATTTTAGGAACTTGTTCACAGAATCACCAAATGGTACCCCAAGAAAGACTTGCTGAGGCTATAAGAGCCTATCCAGGAGAAGAGCATCATTTTTCTGGACCGCTCTTTTTCTTTGAGTCTTTTTGACCAATGGTGTGCACAGAATAGGGTAGTTTGGGACAGAGTCTATGATATGATATTATTGGTTATTTATAACGTGCTTAATACCCAAAGGTTTCTAAGTGCGGACCTAGGGATCGAACCTGTGTTGCTCCGGGTCGTCTTGCTTCCAAAGCGGGCACGTTGCCCCTGAGCTATCGTCCCGAGACAGCTATCCTCCCGAGGACAGCTTATTACTTTGTGCACTCTCTCTGACGACAAGCATCCTAGTTAGATTTGTGTTAGGTAGATCAAACACTATAGTATTACGGCTAGACAGGCCTTTTTTCTTTATTTAAATAAAATATATTGCTAAAATGCCACCCATGACTCTATTCCTTTTTCTGACCTACCACATTCTTCAGCCACTTGATTTACAATCAATGTGTGTCCTCGCATTTGTTGCTTCCATTGAAAAACAAGCATTGCCAAAGTCAACAGTTTTGGCTTGCACAGAGTTTTTAAGTGTTTGCCAGTCACTTTCATCATATGCCCTGATAGTCTTAGCATTTTGCAAATGGAAAATGATGTGAGTGGCCAGATAGTAGCCTTTCGACACGGCCTGCCAAATCCCTATGCTATGCCAACACAAAAGTCAAAACCGGTGACGTTGCCACTCGGTGTTTCTCTCCAGTCTCTTCCTAGACTGTGTAACTCTCTTCCTAAAAGGTTTGTAGTGATTCACAAATCCCTGCTCGATTCTCAGGAATACTCTCAAACAATCAGAAAGCAAAAATCACCCTGAGAGATCTGGAAAAGATAATAAAGATTTGCAGGCAAGACAAAGGGACCAAATCTTAAGTGTGATGTTGGGTTTCATGGCAGTGATTTGCAGAAAAACAAAACAGATGAAGCAATTTCAAAGGGAGGACATGTTGTGGGTTAGCTGGGACTGTAGTGAGAGTAGTACAAGTGAAAAGGTTGTTGATGCTCATAATCTGTGTGTGTTAGCCAACGGAGGCCACACATTAAACTAGGCAGAAAGATAGCTCAGTGGGTAAACAGATCTGCTGAGTGTAATCTGTAGGCCAAAGATTCCAATCCATGCAGGAGTAACACCATCATCATTCTTTCTTCTGAAGGCCATAAAATAAATATAATGTGATAGGTTATGAATTTATTTTAACCACTGGCCTTGCTCTGGGCAACTTTCTACACCACTGTTTTTAGCTCATCTGTGCCACTGAAGAAGAGGGCCAGCTCCATGGAAATCAGTCTTGGTCCTACCAACTGGACCAGTAGTACAGAAATTAATGCATTCTGCATGGAAACACAATCAACCTCAAACATGTTTGGCCCCATCGGGCCTCCCTTCTGACTTGCAGCTTGGCTCACTATGGCACAACAATCAAAGGGTCCACGTCTGGGGATACCCTCTCTCACTTAACAAGACGTACTAAACACGTTTAGTGAACTGCAGGGGAGAGGAGTGTTGTTGACTATAATTTAGTTAGTTGGGTGGCACATGGCAATGAGTGACAGGATAGAGCATAGTGTGAAATGTTGTCGAGATGGGTAGGATGTGGGGGATTGGTAGGAAGGTAAGTGGTGGAGAGTAGTATAATCCAAACAACTGGATTGTGGTGGGCAGCAAAGGGTTCAAGTTCTTCCTTGTGATGTAAATATTTTCTGTGTGGACTTCAAATAAACGACTATAAGACCTTCTGAAAGCGGGAGTCAAGGGCAAGCAATGAGAGCTTTCTGATTTTGAAGATCAAGATATGCTTTGTAGCAAGAATGGCAGGTGGAGAAAAATGCGAAAACCTTGAGAAAGCGTGAATTACAACCAAACACTAATCTTCCAAACATGTGGGATGTTGGGCTTTGCTGGAATCTGTTAGCTCAGGAGTACTGCTCACACTGTCTAGCCATACATGAGCCATGTATGAACCATACACCTCTCACCTATGCATGACATTGTCTCCCTTATCTTTTGCTCTTGCTTTACTAACCAGGGTGATTTATGTCTAATTATTTGTTCAATGTCCGTGAATGCTCCTGAACAGATTTATGAATCACCATGACCTTTTAGGAAGAGAGTCATCTAGTTGCAGGCAGAGACTCGAGAGAAGCACACATTAGATGTGCTGCGCGTATGTGTTTGGAACGTGGTCCTGTTAAAAATGGAATTTCCCAGCATTGCTGGAGATGGGAACTGTTTTCCAATAGGTGGAAGAATGTGTCCGTATTGTGCTGTAGGTAAGGGGACCACCCGAGGGCTGACTTCCTTGCACACTTTGTCCTGCAGCCAATGGAGTTTATCGTGAATGGGGTTCTCTTCCTATTGTATACGTTAAAGATAAGTCTTGCACTGTGATTGTTGTTGCTCATCTTTTGTGTGACCACCATCTGATGAAGAAGTCTATGCCAATGCAGAAGTGCATACATTGTACCATCCCAGCATAATATTTCTGGCTAGTCCAACATGGCGGCAACACTTATTTTTGCATTGTAGTCTATGAATAGATGTATTTTTTAAAGATCCCTCACCATTGTAACTCTCCCTAGCCCTATGTATGGTTTCTCATTATTTACACATGTATTCTCCTCCGTGCTATGATTTTTGTATCAATGTATTTTTTCACTTGCTATCCATGAAATATGACTGTTGTTGTGGGTCCGGTTTCATTTTGAAATGTTTATGGTTTCCATTAATTTGCTTCTTATAACGTTGTTTTCTCCGTCTCTCTTTCTCCCCCTCTCTCCCTAAATTCCTTCTCTCCTTCATGTGTGGTTTCCACATCCTGATCAAAGCAGTTCATTTGTCTGCTTCAATGGCTCACTCCCTCATGCTCATACCTCTTTCTCTATAGTTCTCCGTTTTTTGTATTCCTCACACACACCTTAATGTAACTGCTTCTTCTCTTTGGTCATTTTCCGCTCTTATTATGCGCTACATGCCACTAGTCACCTCAGAGCACAGCTGCAATAAATAAAGCAGAACAGTGGAGACTGATGCCATAGCAAAGGATTTGAATTTGCTTAGGGCTGGTTGCATGGTCCTTTCTGAACCCAATGTGGTTGGGGTTGAGGCGGATAGAGTCCCACAGCTCGGCACCAAAGCAATGGAAGTTGCTTGGCCCCTTGGTCCTCTTCATGATTATTGAGATGTGTAGAAGTCAAGCATCAGTGCAGCGAACACTTCTGAGATGTGGGGATGAATTTAGAGAGGAGGAAGTCTAGACCATGAATATGAAGTGCTGTTTACCTTTATACATTATGAGTGCAGTTTTGAATTGTATTCTTTTTGCAATATGCAGCCAATGGAGGATCAATAAGGCAAGTGAGGACTGATTGTTACTTTTGAGGTGAAGGAGGAGTCTGGCAGCTGCATTTTGTACCATTTTGAGGTGATGGATCCGGCCACATTGAAGGCCCAAACAAAGACTGCTGAGATGATCCCGGGAGGGGGGCCAGGCGGGAAAATTGGCAGTGACTGTCACAGATGGATTACAAAGGGAATATAAATTGGAGAGGAGCGCCCAAGTGAGCACACTTGGGCAGCTAGGGAGGGGTAACAGTAGATAAGAAAGAGCAAGTGTCTGAGAGATTTGGCTGTTGAGGAGCAACTGCGGAGAGCAGAGGCCCAGAGGCACTCACATTACAGGAGAGGGCATTCACTGAAAAGCACCATTGCAGTCTAACATGAATTCACCTTCAGGTAGTTGAAGGTGCGATACAGGAGACAGGTCTGGGAGGCAGTACATTTCTGTTCTGTCAGAAAAGGATTTGCATGTCATCAGCATACTTGTAGATGTTTACTCCAAAAGAGTGGGTGATGCTAGCAAGGTTGTGAAAGGAGGCATTGACGATGATGGGGGATAAGGTGCCCCCTTTAGCTGCAAGTGGAATGAGTCTGAAAACAAGCGGGAGAATGGTTCTACCTTTCAGGATAGATGTAAGCAAGAGAATGGCTGAGTGCTCTGGTACTGTTATGGTTTGAGCAAGGTCAAGAGAGATCTGTCAAAATTGTCAAAGGCAGTCAAACAAGGCAACTGGAGCTGACTCAGTGCCCCTTCTGGGATGGATGCAATCCTGCTTGATGTGGATCAAGGAGGGAATAATATTTGATGTGTAGTTAAAGTTGTTCTTAGACTGCATGTTGATGAGCTTTGCAATGAAGGGCGGTAAAATATGGGTCTTTAGTTTAGCACCACCCCGGTTGAGTGTTTCTTCAGCAGGGGAACATCAATCACCTCCTTTATCATAGTGGGTGCCAGGCTGGTGGTGGGTGAGTGGATCGCAATGTCAAGGAGGTGATGAGAGTTTGCAGGATAGAGGGCTTTGAAGATTTTCACAGGATAGGGACTGTGGGAGTGCTAGGGATCTTACATTTGCTTAAAAGAGTTTTGAGTTGGTTTCTGGAAGGAGGCGAGAAGCAGGAGAAAGTAGGTGGTTTGGAGACCAAGAGGGTCAGTGTGACTTTCTAAATCACAGGAAGTGATGAAGTTTGAAATATTTGGTCTAATTATTTTGCTCTTGGTATGGAAGAAGGTTGCTAAATAATCCCAGATGTCTCATGAAGGGACTTTAGAGGAATTGTGATATAGCAGTTTTGAAAGGTCAGCAAGCAATTTAAAAGCTCTGCCTGAGGAGTCTTCGCTTCAAAGATTCTACTGAAATAATGCTCCTTTCATGGGGTGAAGTAAGACAGAAGGTGGGGCAGGTGTGTTACTTTATCTGGAGGTGGTTAGGATTCCCTACAGTGCCTGTTGAGTGCTTGACCTTTCCTTTTGATATCCTGAAGTCCAGGATTAAATCATTTGGGAAGAAGGTGTTTGTGAGCTGGGCAGAGTTCACCTAACAGTAGCTAGAGTCAATAGCAGATGGTCGTGGGAAGGGGCAGGCTTCCATGGAGCTCCGGTCCGTGATCCTGATATAGCCTGAAATGTCGCTTTCAAACTGTCTGCTGGATGACACAAATCATACGTTCACGAAGGGGGACCAGTTTCCGACACTCGTCTCTGCTCCCGTGGTGAAACGGAGCAGGAAAGAACATAAACGGGAGAAACGAAGTTGAGCCCCTGCGACCAGCAAGATGGCGGCGACCGTCGTGTGATTGATGCGAGGCGTCCGCGCACCCCTGGAAAGCTCAACGTTAAGGAACGGATAAGGCGATTCACTTACCTCCCGACCGCATCCCAACCCATGCTGATGCGCCGAAAGACTGCAGGACCTGAGGTCCAGGGCACCGAGGCACCAACGACGCTGACGTCAGAAGTGGAGCTCCGGGGAGAAAAGCTACAGGAGGCGCTGGACGTCAGAGAAGCGGGATCGCCAGCCAGCCGAACTGGATCGGAGTGCGGGGAGAAGGCACTAGTGACGGCCGCGCAAGCAGAAGGCGAGGCGGCGGGGTACCCCGAAACGAAGAGCGCGCATTCAGGCGGGAGTGAAGAGAAGAAGCGGGCCCTCCCCCCCACGCTCCGTATAACTAAGAAGCAAGGCACCCCATAAGACTGGTAGAGCAGTGGGGCTTACCCGCTCGTCCCACGAACCCTGAACGGACCACGGAAGACTCGGGCTGGGGGCCCCCAGTAGGGTGGTGGAGCTCGCATGGAGCACAAAGACCCCCAGGAACTGAGGAGACTACAGCTAAGCTGCTGGGCGGGCCCAGCAGCGGGCAATGAGCCCCTGTTGCCCACGCCAAAGTCATTTGTAGACTACCCCGCCCTGCTGCAACCGCAGAGCTCCCGAACCCAGATCCACTCTTGAAAGGGCCTGAGCGCCATTAAAGGAAGTCATTCTCCCGGCGATCCAGCAGCAAACAGACATAGCACTCAATGGGTAAGCGTGACACATCAGGTTGACTGGAGGGGTAAAGAAGGAAATATCCAAGACGCAGTGACCGGCTAAAATTGGGAGAAGGGGCTTCTCGGGCGGCGCCCCAACCATTTGATCTGGGCACCAAGATAGCAGGTTCAGATTGGTCGCACCAGCCTCAGCTGCCGCAGCGGTGGGGCAGGACTCCCGGGACCTGCGAACTGCTGAGGGCTACACCTGGCCAGTTCAAACAGCCAGATCAGCGGGGGGTACACCCCAATCAATTGTCCTGCAAACAAGAGAGGCTTGGTGGGGCGATTAATGGTACACCTGAACCGCCTAACTCTGATCTTGCCTAAAGGGTCATATCTGGTGCTAGAAGCACTGAAACACGAAATAAGGGTCGCAGGAGAGAATTGCATCCCGCACAGATCCGAACCTGCAGATCCAGAAGCAGGGAATGCCTCCCCCAAAAGTAAACCGAAGTTGGTCACAATGGACTCCTTCACCACAGTCAGACCCCAAAGTCAACCACAACAGGACCAGGAAATCTCTGTAGAACCATCTCAACAGGGTGAGGACCTTAAGCATACGCAAGTCCTGCAAGTAATAGCGGCCCTCCGCACATCACTTCAAGGGAGGATAGAAGAGGTGAAATCGGACAGACAACTCATGCACCAGGATGCCCGCAACCTAAATGAAAGGGTCACAGCGACGGAAACTACCCTGCGGGATAACGTAGAGAGTACCCGAGATCTAAAAGCAACAGTCCAGGATTTGGAACAGAAAGTGGCAAGACTGGAGGCGTGCTCCGAGGATGCCGAAGGGCGTGCCCGCTGAAATAACATTTGCATACTAGGGATCCCCGAAGACATGGAAGGCCCAGACCCGACAGACTTTATCGAAACATTGCTGCTACAGGAAATAGGACCAGGGAATCTCTCCCAGGGGTTCTCAGTTGAAAGGGCCCACAGATCCCTCCAAAAGCGCCCCCCGCCCAGATCACACCCACGCCTAATAATAGCCAAAATTCTAAACTTCCGGGACCGGGAAACTATATTGCAGTACTCCAGAGAAGGAGGCGAGATCAAGAGAAAAGATTCGACAATAGTCAGATACCCCGATTATACCCCCTCAGTGCAACGAGCGAGAAACTCCTTCATTCTTATAAAAGCCCGACTGAGGAAACTCAATCTAAAATACATGCTTCTCTGCCCGTCATGCCTTAAGATTCTCTATAAAGGAAAAACGGTATTTCTAGAGACCCCAGCTGCAGCAAACATGTAGCTCGAACATAATAACCTGGCCGATGACAAGGAAGCCCCACTAAGATCAGACCTGGGTTGACTGTACGCCAGCTGCGAGGCGAAAAGAAAATGGCTTCCCCCACACGAAGACAGACAGCAGACAAAGGGCCTCATTCCGAGTATGGCGGTAAGGGATAGCGGCCACCGCTAACGAGAGCGGTGGCGGTAATCCCTTACCGCCATACTCCGAGTTCCCTTAGCGCCATGGTGCTTTTAACACCTGCTTTTAGCAGGCGTTAAATACCATGGCGCTAAGGGACCTTGATGTTAATTACGCCACCGTAATTTACGGTGGCGTAATTGACGCCTTCCCCACTCCCATTATGCCCTATGGGGCAAGAATGGGAATGGGGAAGGGTAAATGGGGATTGGGGAATTACCGCCCCGCCAACCTTGGAATGGGGCGGTAATTCCGCCAACCACCAAGGCGCTGCCGGTCCGGGTACGGCGTCAACCAAGGCGTTAATAGCGCCATTGGTTAGCGCCGTACTCGGAATGAGGCCCAAAGACACTACAACGGAGTTCTAATGAGATGTAAGCTAAATCGGACACAAGCTCGGAGGAACACGCGTGCGAAGAAAGGCAACCCACCCCACATGAAACTGAGTAGGCAGTTTGCTTACTCACAACCTGATCCGGAAGGCCAGGAGTGGCCTGGAAGGCTCGGGACCCCCTGAGCGCTGCAAGTTAAAAGCAACTGCTAGGGACAGTTTGAGTTGTTTTGTTTGTTTTTGTTTGGTTTTTCCCCATTTTATACAATGGGAGTTACTCAAGTTAAAATATCTCCAATAAGTGAAAAGACAGAAGCCAAGAAAAGCGGACAGGAGGGGAGAAGGCTAATATATGGAGAACGAGCAAAAGACGCCAGCAGGTGCCGGACAAAAGCGGTTGAAATCCATTTGCTCCGATATGGCATCCAACGCTAATATAAAGATAATGACCTGGAATGTGAGGGGCCTGGGACCTTACTTACGTCGGAATAGAATCAAGTCCCATCTGAACAGAAAGAGAGTGCAAATCGCACTGTTGCAGGAGACACACTGCACAGCGGATTCCCTGGCAAGACTGGGAGAACACTGGGGAGGGCAAGGTGTTGGTACTACGTACTCTAGATATGCAAGAGGGGTATATACTTGGATCCACCCACAACTCCCATTCCACCTAATCAAGTCCGAGACGGACTCCAAAGGCAGGTTTGTAATACTATGGGGCGGGTTGGAACAGGAAGAGCTATGCATAGTAAATTCCTACCTCCCCAACACCAACATTCCAACGCATCTAAACTCCATGTACGCCAAAATTGCACCATACAGACATGGCATCCTTTTCTGGGGGGGGAGACTTCAACTGTGTCCATGACCCGAAACTTGACAGGTCCTTCCCACACCCAAAAGGCCCCTCGGCGTCAACGATAGCCCTGTCCCTACTAACAGACAGATTACACCTGACCGACAACTGGAGAGAGCATCACCCTGACGCCCGAGGTTACTCATATTTCTCCTCTCCACACGATCTTCACACGAGACTAGACTATATTTTCATAGGCAAAGAACATCTGTCACAAGTAGAAGAGGCACAATACCTAGGAAGAATCATCTCTGACCACTCACCACTCCTAATAGAATGGAACCACGCCAGCCCCAAACACCCTATTCCAATGTGGAGAATGCCAATAGACGCCCTTGGCGACCTGGCATTCAGGGAAGAGCTACACAAATTTATAGACAGCTTCATTGAGAGAAACACTGGAAGTGTTGACCATTTGAGCACGATGTGGGACAACCTAAAAGTAGTAACGAGAGGGGAAATCATAGTGAAGGCAGGGGGCATTAGAAAACAACTGAGGGGTGAACTGGACCAATGGGAACAACAGATTGAACGACTTGAGGCAGCCCCTGTGGTTACTGACCAAAGGGAGGACAGCCTCAAAGAACTTAGAACTACATGTGCTTCAGCATGGGATAGGCTTGCCAAATTTGACTATGCCACCAAAACTAATAGAATACACACAGAGGCAGACAAACCAAGCAGAATGCTCGCTTGGCTCTGCAAGAAAGAACACCCCAGGCACACAATCACTGGGATACAGACTGAAGATGGAGAGGTAGTGCAAACACAGCAAGACATAAATGAAACCTTCAAGGGCTTTTACGAACACCTTTACTCTCAGGGTGACCAGGTTCCCCTAGAGCAGATCATGGACACCCTGGAGGAGATAGGACTCCCCAAGATGACCCCTGAACAATCTGAGGCCCTAGACGCAGATATGACAACCGAAGATATTACGGAGGCAATTAAGTCACTGGCCACCGGAAAGACTCCAGGGAGCGACGGGCTACCCTCTGAGTTCTATAAAGCATACAAGTCCACCCTAACTCCCCTATTACACAAGGTTTTTCAAGAAGCGCACGAAAGAGGGATATTACCTGATAGTATGAGGGAGACCCTTTTGATCCCGATCATCAAGCCCAAAAAAAACCCGACAGATGTGACTCTTACCGACCAATAGCAATGCTTAATTAC
The DNA here is from genome assembly GCF_040938575.1 of Ambystoma mexicanum. Classification (NCBI taxonomy): domain Eukaryota; kingdom Metazoa; phylum Chordata; class Amphibia; order Caudata; family Ambystomatidae; genus Ambystoma; species Ambystoma mexicanum. The sequence goes on along the minus strand of NC_090922.1, from coordinate 1,126,429,798 downwards.
GATGTGAAAATATTGACAACGGTATTAGCAAGCAGATTGGCCAGAATCATAGGGGATATAGTACACAAAGATCAGTGTGGCTTCATACCGGGCAGGAACACAACCATGAATTTACGCAGAGTGCAACAGGTTATTGCTCAAACTAAGGCCTGTACAGAGGCATACGCACTGCTGTCCCTTGATGCCATTAAGGCGTTTGATTCGATATTTTGGGAGTGGCTAGTGACGGTTCTAGAGGGGTTCGGCTTCGGTCCCGGGTTCATTAGGTGGATCAAGATACTATACACCAAACCTAAGGCCAGAGTAAAAACCGGGAAATATATATCTGAGGTCTGGAACATATGTGGGGGCACCAGACAGGGATGTCCTCTCTCCCCCATGCTCTACGTACTAGGACTGGAACCTATTGCTATCTATTTTCGAAAACAATTATTTGATGCTGGGATCTGGCTGGGTGGAATAGACCATATTATCTCTCTCTATGCAGATGATGTACTATTGTACGTCAGGGACCCACACAATAACGTGCCCACGATGCTGGACGTCTTAGACAATTTCGCAAGGGTTTCAGGCATAAAATTCAGCAGGGCAAAGTCCTGTCTATTTCCTCTGGCAGGCCTCATGGAGAAAGATGTAACAGAACTTCCCTCGGTGGGAATACAGTGGGAGCAGACCGCGTTTAAATACTTAGCGATACACATAATGCACTCCCCTGGACAAATGCATGAGCACAACACCAAAGCCGCACTCCCTGCCCTAAGAAAATCCATGAACTTCTGGGTGAAACTTCCCTTATCCATGATGGGCAGGGCCTCGATAATTAAAATGATTGTCCTTCCTAGATTCTTGTATGGGTTCCAAAATGTACACCTCCACATCAAAGCGCCCTTCTTCCGCCTATTAGAAAGAATACTCAGGGATTTCCTGTGGGGGAAAGGAAGACGCAAAATAGCACTCGCCACCTTGACACTACCGTACACCCAGGGGGGAATCCAACTCCCAAACTTTGAAAAATATTATTTTGCAGCACAGCTTAGCTTTATCATGAAGTGGCTAGCAGACGATGCCCCATCTGAGACGCCACTCTTGCAGCTCCTGATCTCCCCGTTGTATTTGAGAGAACTTACCTGGGCCCCCCCCATCTGATACGTGATGCGCCCTTCATGGTCACCCTAGGACGAAAAATTTGGCACAGTACCGAAACCCTCGCCCATGCAAAGCACCTGTACTCCCCGAACATACCATTGATCTCGGGCCTATGCAGATCCCCTGAAGATCTACAACACCTCAGATACTGGGAAAAGAAATGGATATATTCATGGGGGGACCTATATACAGAGGGGGCGTTTAAAGAATTTGAAATGCTTCAGGAGGAAAACGGTGTCCATACAGGCCAGTTCCTGTGGTATCAAAGGATAAGAACCACAGCACGAACCAAGTGGACAACACGGCCGGAGGAACCAGAATCAAACTCCTTGATTACGTTACTGTATGAATTGGGAGAAGGATGGAGGCCGGTGTCTCAGATCTACAGCCACCTAAATGACATCCCCAACCCACAAAGTGCTGATTTGAAAATCAGATGGGAAGCAGATATGGGCCGGGAAATAACGGATGGCGAATGGGAAAGGGCTCTGACATACCCCAAAACAGTCTCCAGAAACCATAGATTTAGACAAATACAACTGAACCTTTTACATCGGACATACTTAACCCCGTCCAGGCTGGCAAAATTTAACAAAACTCAGCACTCCAACTGTACATGGTGTGGAATGGGCAATGCAGACTTGATCCATGTGTTCTGGTTGTGTGCCAAGACACAGCCCCTGTGGACCACCATACAACAGACAAGCGACAGTCTGGGGTTGCCCAGATACAAATGGACTCCCGCGGAATGCCTACTGGGCACATACCCCAGACAGGCCAAACTTAAGCACCTCGCTAGATTAATGGATATTATGTGCATACTGGCAAAGAGGACAATTGCAATGTCCTGGAAGAAACCAGCTGGGCCTCAACAGAAAATTTGGCACAGTGAACTGAAACGCTGGGTACAAGCGGAAACAAAGGCCTGGGAAGGGAGTGTGGCCAGATCTACTGATGCCTCGAGTATGACCTTAGAGGCCTGGAAAGTACTCACAGCCCCCCTGTTCTATCCCTCTGATGACAAGCCCCCATGAACTAGGACAAATCTACTGGAGGCGGACCTAAGCACCAAATTGCAAGTCCCTGAGACCAACCAGTCACAACCCCATAGGGTCCTTGCCAGCAAGAGGTCCCTTTCCCCCTCCTCCCGATTGACCTGACCCCCCCTGTACCGCCAATCAACACTGGCTTATGGGAAAAAACACTTGGAGACAGTTAATGTTGTAATGTTAAGTTGCTGTTGTTTTTTAGATGCAACGTGCTTGATCCTTTAATTACAGACGCGTTTATTGCCTTGTGGCTGTAACAAATGCCAATAAACATATTTGAAAATAAAATGGTTGTGGGAAGTCGTCTGAGGCAGAGTTGATGATTTCCTACAGAGTCCTTGTTGCCAAAGAAGAATATCAGGTCAATAGTTTGACAAAGGCAGTGGGAGGTGAAAGAGATCAGCTGACTGTCGCATTGATTCTATTCTGACCTTTAGCTCACGTAAGGCAGTGTGTTGTATTTTCATTGTTAATTACTATTATTTATGTTAGTCTGGTGCTCCCATCAGAGTAAGATGAAATGTTTTTATTGGAATGGAGTGGAATGTGGACTGCATGGCGGATGAGACTGGACGCGGTTGAAGAGTTGGATGGTGGATGCGGAGGGAGCGCTGGGTCATGAATAAAGACTCTTCAAATCATACTGAGCCTCACCTGGTTAACGCGGGGATACCTCAGTTGGCGACGAGGATGGCCCAGCTGGAGAAAGAACCCACGTGCAAAGTGAGAGAGAAAGCAGCTCCGGAGGGAAAAGCTTCCTCCGTGCGGATCCACTAATGCTCCGGAAGTGAATGGAGCAATTAACAGATACAATTTTTGCACAAGGGTACAAAAGGAAGAAGAGTCGATTGAGGAATATATGTCAGATCTAAGAAAATTAACTCAGACTTGCCGATTTGTCACATTTATCACATTGGAGGAGTTAATTAGAGGCCAAATAATTATACACACCAGAGATTCATTGATACAAGACAGATTGTGGATGGTGGGCAATCCCACATTACAGGAAGCTATAGTCATATCTAAAATAGTGGAACACATACAACTGTGCTCAAAAGAGATGATGAACAAAAAGTTGGAGACAGTCCAAGCTCAGAGTGTTCCACAAAGCATAATCAAACCTGCACAAGAATCAGGAGAGCACTCCTCCATAAGTGTAGTCAGAAGTAAAAGAGAAAAGGAGGTCATGGATGATTCTAGCAGGAGGAGCTACAAGCCTAGAGAAGTCAAAGGCAATATGAGGAAGCCTTCAATAGCGAGACAAAGGCATTTTCTCTTCAAAGCAGAGACAAAGACAAATGCTTTAAATGTGGCAGATTTGGGCACTATGCAAACTCAAGAAACTGTTCAGCGATAAATCAGAAATGTGCAAATTGCGTAATGAGAGTACATTTTGCGGTGGTGTGTAGGAACAAAAATAAAGTGTCAATGATACAGGATGATGAGGAGTCGGACGAGGAGAGAGTGGTCGTAGTTCGTGAACCACATGTTAATAAATTGAAGTGTCCACAATGTGATATAATATTGGAGAATTGGAAGCTTTCAGTAATGGGGGACAGTTGCTCACCGTACACCATAATAACGAACAGGACATGGCAAAGATTGGTGCAGGAAGGACTGAAAGTAAAGATATTTTCACCAGATATCAAAAATCCAGGAGGATTTGAAGGGTCGAAAATCCACATCACAGTTTGGTTAAAGAGCATTGTCCAATTCAAAGATCGCCAAGCAGAAGTCAAGATTTTTCGTAGCTAAAAAGGGCGTGAATGTGCTTGGTTGGAGGGATCAAGCAGTGTTGAGAATATGACTGGATCCGTGTGAAAAGGAATCAGTGTTGTTAGTAAAGAGCAGTGACAATACTGGAGTAAGGAAGAAGGTAAAGGAAGACTCCAGTGATGTTTTTCAAGAGCGATTAGGGTTATTAAAGAGTTATGCTCACAGAATGGTGATGAAGCAAGGAGCAAGACCTGTAACGCAGAAAAAAGCTAGACCTATACCTTTCACTTTGGTGGATAAAGTTGAACACAAATTGAACAGACAGCCCCAATGTAGTAACAGTGAAAAAGAACGGCAAATTGAGGATTTGTGTGGACCTCAGAGATGTGAACAAAAACATAGTAGTGAACGTATAGCCCCTGCCCATCATTTCAGAAATATTGAATTGTATCGAGGGAGTGGATACATTTACTACTTTAGACTTATCAAATGCATATCATCAAATTAGCCTCACTGAAAACTGTAGAGACGTCACTGCATTCATCAAGCCATTTGGGTTGTACGAGTACAAAAGGATGCCATTTGGTCTAGCCTCTGCAGCTGCAGTGTTCCAAAGGGTCATGACCCAAGTACTTAAAGGGGTTAAAGCAACATTGGTTTAACAAAATGATAGCATCGTGTTTGGAGGAGGGGAATGTGAACACAATGAGAGGTTACAGAATGTTTTGTCCAGATTGAGTAAAAAGGGATTGAAAGTAGAGCGAAGCAAATGTAAATTTAAAAAGGCAGAGGTTGAATATTTGGGACATGTGGTTAGTGGAAAAGGGCATAGACCTAATTTAGAGGCTGTGAAGGGCCATCAAAGAGGCACCTGACCCCAAGAGTAAAGAAGTTCTCAGATATTTTTTAGGTCTTTGTGAGTATTATTACAAGTTTGTGCAGAATTTTGCCAGCATAACAGAACCCATGAGAAGGTTTCTTAAAAAGGACATCAAGTCCAGATGGGGATACTGAGTGTAGAAGTAAGCAGAGTGCATTAGGAGAACCGTATGTGAGTAGATTGAGTTGGGCGGATTCGTGTTTGGTAGGCAAACCAAATAGACTGTAGATGCCAGTGGAGTTGGGTTAGGGGCAGTTCTTTCGCAAATTTCTGAAAGTGGATATGAGAAGGTCATATGTCATGCGTTGAGAGCAGTAACAGAGATAGAGAGCAGGTATTCTGTAATTGAGAGAGAAATGTTAGCTTGTGTATGGACAGTGAATTATTTTAGAAAGTATCTTGGGGAAGCAAGTTTGTGGTTTGTACGGCTCATAAACCATTGGTGGAAGTGTTGTCAGTGCAAGGGATGTGTAGGGCATCTCCCAGGATAGCTAGGTTGAGTTTAAAGCTACAGGATTATCATTTTGAAGTGAGATATGTTCCGGGAAAAGAAAATCAGGTAGCTGAATTTCTTTCGAGATTGCCGCATGGATAGGGAGGAGGTAGAACGGAGTGAAGATGTGGAAGTTGTAGCTGTGGTTGTGGAAGTCACCTCGAGAGGGAACTGGATTCAAGAAATCCAAGGGGATGAAGTGTTATGTAAACTCATTGAATATACTAGAAATGGTTGGCCTGATAAAAGACTAGTAGATGAAGATTGTCTTCAATTTTGGGAAGTTAAGGATGAATGTTCCTTGGAAGATGATTTATTGTTGAGAGGAGATAAATTGATACCGCCCCAGAGTCTGCGTGAAGGATTGATAGAGAAAGCCCATCAAGGACATCCGGGTTCCTTGGGCACTAAACGAAATGTTCGCTCCAAGTATTGTGGCCTGGAGTTGACCTCATGGTGGAAAGGTTTTTGAGGTGTTGTTGGTCTTGCCGAAAATTGTAATAAGAGTCGCAAGGTGTTGAAAACAGCACGTATTAAAATGCATAAGTCTGAACAGCCATGGGAGCAGATTGGTATTGACATTGTAGGTCCTTATGATAATTTAGCGAGTGAAAGGAAGTTCTTGATTGTCATGGTGGATTATTGCTCTAGGTGAATGGAGATCAAATTGGTAAATAGGATAGACACTCATAAGATTATTAGATTAATGCAGCAGGTGTTCAGAAATGAAGGATATCCCAAGGTGATAATCAGTGATAATGGCATGCAGTTCAGGAGCAGAGAGATGATTGAGTTTGCCAGACTAGTGCGTATTGAATGGAGATTTTCTGCCAATTATCATCCCCAAACCAATGGATTGGTGGACAGGTGTAACAGGATGATTGTGGACACTGTGGATCAAGCTTTGAGCAACAATATGCCAGTTGAAAGGGCTTTGGAGGAGACATTGTGGAGTTGCAGAACATCAGTTAGAGGTGATTCTGGCAAATCACTGTTCGAGTTGATGAGAGGTACAGAACCTAATACAGTATTGAATCCAGTGTGGGTAAATCATAGGAGGTTGAAGATCAATAACGATAAGAGTGTGGGTCACAAGGAGACCAGTAGGATGAAAATTGTACTGGGTGATTTTGTCAGAATAAGGAAGGGGAGGATGGTGAGAAAGAGGGAGTCGAAGTACTCCAAGCTAGTGAGAGTCAAGGAAGTATTCAAGAACGCAGTCAGGGTCCAGGATGGTCCTATATGGAATTTGGATCGAATAAGTGGAGATGGCAAGGATAGACTGTGAGGGTTGAGGAAAGAGAGAGGAATGCTATTGAGTTATTTGAAGAAGAAGGTGAAAGACTAGGAAGTTTGAGATGAGGAGAACAAGGTAGTGTGTTCACAGGAATGGATGGGGATAATGTGAATTAAGGGACAGGTATATCTAGGATTAGGATTAGGAAACTTCCAGCATGGTCAAAAGATATGTCATGAACTGATAAATATTCAAATGGAAGACCCCGTCAAGAAAATTCATTTGAAATATTCTAGTTTGTTGTAAATAGGTTGTTGGTTCTCTTTTTTGTCACGTTGTAAAGGGGGGTGTTGTATTATCATTGTTAATTACTATTCTTTATGTTAGTCTGGCGCCCCCTTCGGAGTGCGAGTGATTGGAATGTTTTGATTGGAATGGAGTCGAATGTGGAGTGTGTGGCAGATGGGACTGAGGGTGGTTGAAGAGTTGGATGGTGGATGCGGAGGGAGCACTGGGTCATGAATAAATAAAGACTCTTCAAATCATACTGAGCCTCACTTGGTTAATGCGGGGAAACCACACAGTGTTTCTAGGCTCAACGCAGCAGATGTTCCAGTTGCCAAGAACAATAGTGTTGTATGATGTAATAATGAGTTGGGAGGGGAGCTTGACTAGGTCTCTAGTGATGGAGGCATTGGGTGGGACAGGAGAACATTGCAGCAATCATCATTGTAGGAATGGTATTTGGTGCAGAGGTAGTGGAAGGAGGGATAGTTTGTTGTATGATGGCTGGCGTTTGTGAGCAATACATCAACATTGAGAGATAATCTTATCTGTCCAGAGGATGCTGAAGCCTGGTGGGGCAATGTCTAGAGGTAGAGGTGCCATTATGACCCTATTTGTATCCTTTGCATGGAGAGGTGATTGTATGTGCTCTTTTCAAAATTGCCTTTTTATGCAATTTATTTTGCGTGTGCAAGAGTGCAGAATACACAGAGACACGTGTGACATTTCTTACCCACCGTGTCTCTCTCCTGCTCATGTCCAGGGTGCATCCATGGAAACCCTATTTCACCCCGCTTCCCTTTCACAGGTCTACCCAAACCCTTCAAAGCTCTAATCGAAGAGACACCCCCGGAATCCCCACTTCTGCCCCCTTCCCTCCACATCCCCCCATTTAACCCACACCCCTCTCCCTTGGCCCTCACCCATGTATTTACTTCCTTTCTGCCCCTCCTCGCTTCCCCCCACTGTGTCACCAGTGAAACCTCTTCCCCCTCATACGGCCACCATTGTTTATTAATTTACTTATTGTGTATTTGTAAGCCTTCAAGTCCCACTGTGAAGGATGTCATGCAACTCCTTTTTCCCTCTGACGCAGAGGGTCTCGTCCATCGAAATACATTTTGGAATGGTACAATTCACTATCCCTCAAATGTTGCAAGCTTTTTTTATGAACTCTTGAGTTTTCGGTGAGAAGTCTTTACTATGGAGGGTTGACACTGGAGAGGCAACGTGGTGTGTCAGATAAATTTGGATATGGGAGCTTTTCTCCGCAGGGTATGGAGTGCTTTCCAAAATGTTATGTTTGCATGTACTTGAAAGTTATTTTCCTACTGGCACAACACCATAACTAGTTAGCTATTCAACTGCAGACACCTGAAAGCTACAGAAACAACGACTTCGGTTGGGGGTTCATTTTGCCTACAATTATTATCACAATGAGTACATTCCCCTGCTCCCTCCTCATTTCCTACGGTTAAATACAATTGACAACACAATGATGTGCTAATTTAGCCCTTTGTTAGAAGGAGCAAGAAACAGCTTTGTAAATATGACAGAGCTCTTGCTTGTACATCTTAGAGGTACCCTTGGGCAAATCAGCTGCCGCACACCTGTAAATACATGGATGTTGGGAAAAGTAGCACCTATACTCCAAAGGTGATGGGGTGCATCAGGATTGCCAGCTGGTGAGTGGGACACTTGGCAGTAAGGGTACAAACCAACCAAAAGTGAAGGGTCGTTCACCATGCACTTACAAAGGTATTGGGCCTCATTCCGAGGTGGGCGCAAAGGGATAATGGGCACCGTTAAGGACATTGGTGCCGGTAATCCCTTTGCACCCTATTCCGAGGTCTCTTAGCAGGAGCCACAAAGGAACCAGGGAGCAAATAACGGTACCGCAAATTGCGGTACCATTATTAGCTCCCTCCCCATTCCCATTGAACCCTATGGGGGCTCAAATGGGAATGGGGATTGCCTTTTTCAATGGGGAGTTACCGGACCCTCCAGGGTCGGAATGGACCGGTAAGTCCCCATTGAACCAGGTCGGACCCGGACCCGGTATGGGAGGTAGTCATGGCGCAAATAGCGCCATGACTACCTCCATACTCAGAATGAGGCCCATAGTGTGTAAATATGTCAAATCATGGATTCCATCGCAAGGCCTGGAGTGGACTCTGATGTCCAGGAAAGTCAACCTACTTGGGCATAAACTGGATGTACCTGCAGGTGGAAGTTGCAGAGCCCCTCTTTTGAACCTATAGCTGTGTACTACCTTGAGTGCTATGATCACAAAGCTTGATGACTCACCATACAGAACTAAAACATGTATCTACTGTGAATCCCTGGTCCCTAGTTTTAACACGCTGGTTGTAGAAACGGCTACTCTGATTAGGGAGACTGTAGGCGTTGACAATACTTGTTTGACAAAGAGGGCTGTCTCCATGGAAGAACTCATAGCTCCAAGGTCCAAGGTGGGCAGGAATGGTTGGGATTAGCCATAGGGATTAGCATGGTTAGGGGCAGGGAATGGGAGGGAACTGTGTATCCCTCCTCAAATGTTATCTCCATTGGAAAAGCATTACCGACCCTTATTCAAAGCCCATATTTGAAGCTATGTTAAAGATCTTATTTTAATGACAATAGTTTTGGCTAAAAGGTAGCGCTTTCAGCACCACCAAATAGCCCAAACTAAAAAGTGCATCTTTATTCAACAATAGGATATGTTAAATTATGCAGATTTATAAACTGTGGAAAGGTCAATTTACCTAATCATCAACAGCATAGTAAGGAGCAAGGGTTGAAATTCTCCTGCATCAAAATAATTAGAGAACTCAATATCCCACAAAGGCCACAGCTTCTGCAAGAGGTTCATAATTATCTCTCTTGGATAAAGAGTTAATGGTGTTCCTGAGGAACACGGGTTAACTGCTCCTACAGACAGATGGACTTGAGTTTCTAAAGACCTTAACAAACCAGCAAGGCTATAGTACACCAGCAGTACACATCATGAAGCGTGATTGTCAAGAGTAGCTGTACAATTATCATTATCATATGCATTGATTTATTTATTAAATAGGTCTGCTAATATGTGAGCTATCACTTTATTTTTCAAAGAAAAAAAAACACATACCACATTAGGGTGGTCTAAAAGAATTATCTGGTTTTAGAACAGGGATCCAATGTTGGTACCTACTGAACAGACCAAAGTGTGAGGGCTGGCCAGGCCCATGGCTAGCTGCCTGTTCTGGCTAGCTAAATGTTCCCCCTTTCTAATGATCGTTGTCCCTCACTCCCCACTTGATGTTATTGTCTCTGCTCCTACCTCTCAGGGTGTCGCCCTGTGATCTGATCTGCTTTTTCTGTCAACAATGGCTACCAATAAGCTACCTTCCAATTTGGGGTTTGTTAAGAAGGATTTCTGAACTCTGACCTGGAGGGGCAGAGGTTCAGAAGGTCAACCTAGTTTCTTGGAACAGGGTAACCTCTGGACAAGCCAGACCAATCAGGGTAGCTATGGCAGATATGATATGATATGATATGGTATTTGTAACGCGCCTATACACAAGTGTTTCAAGGCGCGACGAGGCAGGGAGGGAGGGAAACAAGGGGAAGACGGACAAGCGATCCTACTAGGCCAGGTGTCATTCAGATCGCGCAAGTGCAGAGGTAAGGGGAAAAGGAGAAAGTGCAGGGGGAGGAGGTGGGGGGAAAAGTGCAGTACAAGGTAAGTGGCGTAGTGAAATAATAACGATAATAATAAATAAAAAGGGCCAACTAGTGGCAAGTGCGAGGTAAGTGCAGAGCAAGTGCTGAGCAGGGGGCTGTAGGGATACAGTGACAGTCCCACAGTGCAGGGGGAGCCAGGGGGGCAGTGCAAGTGGAGAGTGGCTGGGCCCTGGACCGAGGTCGCTGAGAGTGGCCCAGATGCAGGTTAAGTACAGAATTCAGTGGGGAGTTAAGCAGGTTTAGCAGGGGAGAGGGAGAGAGAAGGCAGAAGCGAAGAGGCAGGCGGTCAAGACTAAGTCTCAGGAGGGGTGAGGGTGACTGAAGGCCCTCAATGAGCACACAGAGCAAGGACACTTACAAATTACTCCAGACAGGTGTTATATATATATATATATATATACACTTTTATTACAAGGCCTTTGTAACATAGACCATAGCAAAAGAATCACAGTAAAACTAAGTAAACCAATACATCACACTCAATACAATATATATACAAGACCATGGGGGTCTAAAGGGGTGACTGCACGAAATATGTCAACAACCTAGGGGGGAAGGAAACAGCCAGTGCAGGTAATCTTTAGGCCCAGTTCAACATCAATAATATACATAACTAAGAAGCAGTCCACACCCTACGAAGAGAGGAGATTTGGGCTCAATAGTACATGCATGCGCTTGTGCCAATGGGCGGAATAGGGTCTCTTCAGGGGTCTCTAGCAGCTCAGGAAGGTGGATGAGACGATGCAGAACAAGTTCCCACTATTCAAGAAGGACCTCCACTTGAGGGCAGAGGCAGTTGGAGAGTGCGGGATGGAGTCGCTATTTCTCAATAGCTTTGGAAAGGAGGGGCCCCCAGGGGCCACTCATGCATAAAAATGGGCTCTTGCGCTAGGTGCCACCATTTGGGGTAGGGAGTACTCACCGGTCCCCGATGCAAGCAGACCCAAACTTCGCGAGTTCAGTCCACTTCGCTGGCAGGTTCAAATACGGCAAAAAGGACGTCTCGGCACCTTTCAGTTCCTAAGATACAGCGATGATTCCCAAATGGGACAGTGGCGATTTCTCTGCTCCGGGCGGAGGAATCAGCCCAGTTTCACTGCCGCAGGCTTTAGGGGCAAGAGGGTCACAAATGCAGCGATCTTGCACAGGTCGTTGCCGCGGCAGGGCAACACAGTAACCGCGTTTACTCCGGTCCTGGCACACTCGTCTCACTTCAGACCTGGGAATGTCAAGTGTGCGAAATTCAGTGTGAGGGTGCCGGGGACACAGAGCTAGCAGTACACCAAGTTTCGAAGGCCTCCTCGAAACGGCAGCAATGACAAAGCAAAGCAACTGGGTAAGCTGGTCAGTCCACTGGTTGGCCCAGGGACACTTCAGAGAAAGCTTACTTGCAGGATTTGATGAAGGTGCCGAGAATAGTTGGTCCCACTATTCCAATGGGTTGAAGCATCTTCGCAGACCTTCTAGGACAACCAGATGCAGAGGGGTCCCACGGAACGACAGCGGGCTCAGGGTGCCAAACGTTCCAGTGGGTCACCAGCGGTTCCTCGACTCAACTATGCAGTTGCAGGATACTTGGATCCTATCCTTTGTTCGGTGAGAACTCAGGAGACCGAAATGGTAGTGGTGTTTTCAGCCTCCTCTTATCCAAAGTTCCCTTCGCGCCAAAACTGAGAGGACCCAATGGGAGATCCGCTCACAAACACACACTTCATACCTAGACCAATCACGGACCATGGTGGTCCCAGGCATTCATGGCACTCTAGACTCTCTGGCACCCAGGATGTGTATTGGAATCAGACATTCCAGCCCACATCCTGGAGGCACACAGACAAGGCATGCAGAAGCCCACGAAAGCATTGGCATTTGTGGGAAAGTGCATGACCAAATAAGGACTGACCCGGGTCCACTCGACCTGGGGAAGGTGAAGGGGCAAGATGGCCAAAGGACAGGACAAAGAACCTCGTGGCATGGCCATTTTGGAGCCAGGCCACCTATTCGTGCCAAAAGCAGTTAATGCGGTTAACATGGCAGGAAAGTGTTAAAAATAATGCGAAAAGATAGCTGCCACCAGTCCTGACCATGACACATCTGCACAGTTCATAAAAAGTCCAGCAAGAGTATCTGGGGCCTTTGGAAATTACTATAGACCCAAGTGTGCTGTATGGTAAGATACATTGCACACTTGTTACATGTTGCACAAAGGCTGCAACATGAGGAAAGGACTAAGGGAAACAAAGTCTCCCAGGACTGACTGTCTTAAGGGCATGTCAGTTTCCCCATAAAAAGTGAGCGAAAGTCCAGAGGAGTGCAGCTGAAAGCTGTGCTTCTCTGGCAAAGTCAGTCAATGGTGTCTAAACAGCAGCAAAATGTTTGGGGGTTGACACATGGAGGGAAAATTACACACAATTATGAAATCTTTCCTAACAGGTGTTACCACCTCTGTAGTGTCATTTTCTCCCCCTTATGCTGTACCTCCAATCTCCTCTTCACTACCATTTCCTCGTGACATTCCTTCCCCCACCTCTGTTTGACTCACTCCTCTGATGTTATCTTATCTGTGTGACTACTGCCCCTTGATGTCACTTTCACATTCTCTTAGGGTCTTATCACTGCCTCCTGCACCCTGCTTCCCACCACCTCTCCTCAACTTCTACTCCTGATGTAATCCCCTCCTCTCGTGGTCATCCTCCTTCTGATGTTATCACCTCTTCTATTATTCACTTCAGTGGTCGAAGTGTACGAAAAGAAGTAGTGGAGATATGTTCCCTGCCGGTCTGCCCCACTCCCCACAAACCCCATTGCTGCGCCCCTCCCACACACAGACCAAACCCTCAAACAAACGCACCTATTATTTAAGGGAATTTTCAGTGCAGTGCACTGAAGTGCAAGCTTCAACTTCTTCCTACACTTTTTTTTTAAAACTAAACCGTTCTGGAATGGTTTCTTTTTAAAATAAAAGTATAGGAATGGTGAAACTGAAAAATAAAAAGTATAGGAGCACCGCTCCCGACCGCTCCGACCTCTGATTCACTTAACTTTCACCACCATCCTGCTATCTCAATTACCCTCTGTTGAGTTACCCCCACCTCCTCTCCTTTCTCATCTTTGATGTCATCAAATCCTACTTGCTTCTATCACTTTCTGATGGTACCACCTCCACCTTGACTTTCTTAGCTCACAGAACCTCCTCTTGCTCACCATTGCTGCTACACTGCCACTCTCCTCCATCTCGCCAGCCTCTGCTTCTTTTACCTCTCTCCAGTCTCCAGACATTTCATAGTGCAAGCCTCCAGCTCTTGTAAACCCACATTGAACAACATGGGCTAGATGCTTTTATACTGTCCTCGTTCTGCCCCCTTGGTGAGACTTCCAGTGAGGATAAGCACCTGGGATCTGAAATTGGTTGAGTGTTGGGAGTAGCTGTGTTCCCTGAGTGCACATGGGACTGCTTTGGACACAAGGGGCTCTACCAAACCTATAATTGGCCTCTTCGTCATCTTGGTTCTTAATCTTTCTCTCCTGACCCTCCCATGTGTTGCCTGTGCTGAGCTCATTGATGTACCCAATGTGTGATATAGAGTAGGGAAAAACATTGGTAAATAGAAACAGTGCATCTCCTTTGTGAGAATCTCTTGCTGGGGAACAATGCATTTAAGATGTTGCCTCCTAAACTGAACTTTTGCCATTTGTGAAGCCATGAGCTGGTAACATTGTCCTTGTGGAAGTGGTGAGTTCACCTTGGGTCCCAAAAGCTTTCTGAAGTGAGTCCTTTGATGACCCTGGTGAAGCTGCAAAACACTTGCACCCATCGCTAAGTACAGATAACTCATGTCCCTCAATGTCAAAGTACTTTTTCTGGGTGTACGTTTTGGGTCAGACCAGGGAGAATTTCAGGCTCTCTCAATAGGGGAGGGTACGGTAACAGTATGGTCCTGCAGGGTCTCATCAGGGTTCTGGCCAGGACCTAAGCTTCCAGGGTAAGCCTGCCCTGATAAAATAGTGATATGGGAGAAGGCAAAGCCCTCAAGACTGCATGTGGTGTTCCACTTCGATTTTCCCATCTTGTGATGGAGACCAATGTGGTGTGACCGGGCAATCTTCCCTATCTTGCCCCTGGGCCCAATATCCACAGGCTCAGGGTGAGGGTGGCACCTAGAAGTTGAGTCATCACCTTTCCATTTCCCAGAACTAGGAAAGGGGACATGTAACTCCCTTTCCCTCTGGCTCCTCTCACTTTGAGGATTTAGAGAAGGTGGGCCCTTTAAAGCGGTTGTATCCTTTTCTGATAGGAAATCCTGTGTTACTCCATCAACAGGTAGTTCACCCAACCAGTTAGCTAAGTCCTTTTGCAGGCCAGTTAACTCCTTCACCTGGGACATTTGGAACCAGTGATATTAAATTGTGATAGGTACGTACACAAGAGGACATCTCTAGACAATCCAGGTAGTACCACCATTTTTGCCTCACATTGGTCTTTGCCCACTTCAATTGTCAGGTGTGCCTTCGGGTACATATTGTGATCTCTGTGAATGCAGGTAACTGGCAACAGGCACAATGGAATAACTTGGTCAGCAAGCACTAAGTTCGAGTGAACGGAAGGCTGTCTGCTTCCAGAATCCAACTTGGCCCAGACTTGTTGTCTATTGAGAGTGATGGGAACATACTAAGTGTGCTCTGGTTTTCCTTGAGTAAGAACTTTGTTTTTATGACTGTCTCCAGAGTTTGATATTCTGTTCTGAGCCACCAGTTGTCATCTGTATTGTCTGTGACCTCTTAGATACAATAGCGCATGCCCATTAATTTAGGTGTTGGCATTGTCGGACAAATAAAAGCCATATGGCCCAGCTGACTGCAGGCAGAACACCGAATGATGGGAAACTACGTGTAGTTGGGCATGACCTTTGGGTAGCAACGACTCCTGTGCTCTGAACCTCTCAAGCAGCTTGTGGGATGTTATACCATGTCCTGGGTTCCACGCATATTTGGTGTGGCCACGCAGCTGGGCCTGACGTCCAAATAAGCGTCTCCTGGACCTCCAACAAATATGGTGGTTCTTCTCTATAGTACCAATCATGTTCTTTTGGTGGCAAGTCTGGTCCATTGAACCTCTACTGCTGTGCCTGCTGGACCACTGCAGATGTTTGGATCCCCAGTTCTGAAGTGGGTTTGTAGAGTTCCCTTACCAGTCTGTAAAAGTGGTATGGGCAGGAACGCCTCAAAGTATTCTAAAGCTAACTCGTCTTTCATTTCTTCTGCCATATTCTTCCCAATCCACTTCTCTACCAGAAACTTTATTCAGTAGGAAGGCTGGCTGAGACTTTCCTCCGCCTGTAAATGGCCATCCCATGGGCGTTGGCAGTGATATACTGAGTCCTTGACCATCCTTTCCAGGAGACCATATCAGAGAGTGTCATAATTGGTCCAGCCATCAGTGCTGAGAGCATGTCACACTACCTTGAGTAGTACTGCAAGTAGTGGAGCTATGTATTTGGACCAATTGTTATTTTTCCATTGGGTAGCCTCTGCTATTCCTCATTAATCTCAGACTGGCTGAGCCCACTAAGGGCTAATAGACCTTCTTACTAAGTGGGAATGTGTACATTAGATAAACTAAAAAAAGGTCCATAAATAAATGTCACAAATAATGTCCTCATCTAACTCTCGGATGAGCACTGTAACAAATAATAGCTCTCCTCAATGTTGTCAAACCTTTACTACATTTAAAATCTCAATGTTATTATACAATTAATAAATACAATGATGTTACCACACTGCACTTCAATATAGAAAATGTTAAAAACATACATCAAATGTACACATCAATTACTACAAAAACGATACACAATTATGTGCTTCACACATTGATTTTCAAGTTGATGTGACCTGATTACTTATAGTGTTGATCATCTATACTCATTTATCATATCACACTATGTTTGCCTTAGCCCAATTTATATACGTTTCTGTCCTCTATGGCTCTACTCTGCCGGACATTCATCAGGGGCAGAATTGTATTCATCCTTGAGTGGCTTGAGATGGATTCCACTGTTCTATCTCGCTTATCTTCCTGAGGCTCCCTAAAGGGATAAAGACATGATTAAAACACACTTAAATGGTCTTATGACTAGAATTAGTGCAACAAACACTTGGCCGCAAGGGTAGCAGGTTAGAAATATAATAATCTACCTGAGTGTTGTAGCTGCATCTTAATGCTTTAGACCACAATGATATGATAGGTTATTTATAATGCGCTTAAAACCCAGAGGTTTCTAAGCGCGGACCTGTGGTGCTCCATGTTGTCTTGCTTCCAAGGCGAGCATGTTGCCCCCGAGTTTTCCTCTGCTCTAGCTGTTTCTCCTGTATGGATGAGTATCAGCATATCCTCATTCTCCTCACCTACAAGGCAAAAACACCTTCACTTACAAAGTTGTTGTTTAAACGTGTATAGTTTAAAATATCTTCCAAATATCTAAATGTCTAATGGCATCCCTCTCCCCTCTTACCTCACTCACTGGTGAGGGGTTCTTGTATTTTGGTGAAGTATATAGACTGATCTCTCCCCAAGATCACGCTTCCATGGTCCAATTAGAATGGATGCTTATTGTTTGAAACTCCCAATTGCTTGGAGCTGCAGAAATTATACATAAATATACCCAATTGTAAAGGCAGATTGCCTTAATTTATCACTGACAAAGACGGTATCTGATTGAAACTTACTTGAGTGAGTAGCTCTCCCAAGAACATTCTGATGGGGGGTTCTAAGTTGTTAGCCCCACCGCTGTGCAACAATTGCTTAATCTGTAACAA
Organism: Ambystoma mexicanum; assembly: GCF_040938575.1. Taxonomy (NCBI): domain Eukaryota; kingdom Metazoa; phylum Chordata; class Amphibia; order Caudata; family Ambystomatidae; genus Ambystoma; species Ambystoma mexicanum. The sequence goes on along the minus strand of NC_090922.1, from coordinate 1,126,412,456 downwards.
GCTGAATAATATAAATTATCATGTTACTCCTGAAAAGGGGTGGGGTTGCAGATACCCTACAATCCCTTTGCTGGCTTGGAAAAGGGGAGTTCCCTTACCTTATTTGTTTGGGCAGCGTAGCTCACTAGTGCGCAACAGAAATAATTGTTCTGTGATATCTGTCTTTTAAGCAAACCCACTATTCCTCAAAATGTTTAAATAATACTTTTTGATCCTTCCCTTCCACATACTACTGTAGGAGGGACACTGGTGGGACTGGTGTTCTGCTCTGTAAATGACAAGGATGGGCAGTTACCACATTTTTCTGAAGTCAGGCCTATGTTGGTGTTCATTCTTTAGCCCCTCCTAGAACTGAAACTCCTGCACCGGGTTGCATCCAGAGTCGGCCTGTCTGCTGGTATTCAAATTGATTGGTCTGTTGAACCGACATCTGGTCACCTAGACCTCCACAGTGGGGATATACAGAATAGTTGGCAGTTGAGTGGGTGCCGCATATCCTGCTGTGCTGAGATCTCACTAAATGAGTGGTATCATCTAGTTTGGGATTTTACTCCCAATAGCTCCACTCCAGATCACTACCAGAATGTTCTGGGTCCTGAAGTTTGTTATCAGAGTCCTTGTGCACTATGGATTGATTGTGGAAAGGTTTGCACACCTGATATTTGAAAGGGTGCAGCTGAAAATCCTGCTTGGATGGATGGACATGTTGTTGATGTTCTAGGTTGGCTAGCCATTGTAAGCATCCTTGACCCACTTCTGACACCAACCTGTCACAGGGTTCTGCCTGGGACCAAGACAGCCATCCAGAGTGTGGATTGTAGTTGCCAGACTTAAATAAGGAATGTATTAAAGAATGGGCAATGGATAAACATAGGATCTTTACAAATATAAAGGTAAGGTGGTTATCCTTAAATGTTATCAGGTTGTTTTCCTTCATAGACCCTCTGCATGCCCGATGTTTCTGTCCCAGGATACAAGTTCCTGGAAATTCCCAAGCTCTGAGTTAAACATCCCAGTTTTTATAGTTCCAGAAGGGGGAATCTCAACCTTCTTGGTGTTGCGGGTGTGAGAAACTGGATGGTATTCTCCCACCTACTCCCTTGGATCACACCCTGAGGTGGGCAAGCGAGGTAGGATCACCTGAGTGGAGGGTCGTGGGGGAATGTGAGGAGAATGCCAAAGGGTGAGACATGGTATTCCCCCCTTCCTAATTGCCCACCACTCTCACCCCATCTCTCCCTCCCCATTTCCAATCTGTAATGGGACGAGTAAGAGGCGACCAGGAGCAATGAAGATTACCCAGGGACACAACATTGGGATACAAAGGGAGGCCTACAAAATCACCCCTTTGAATTGTTCCACTAATAGAGTCAGGCAAGTTCCGTGAGCCAGAAAAAAACTCAGTAGCGTGCAGGTGGCTGGAGCGGGAGCAGGAGCGTTGAGAAAGGTGAACGGCCCAGTGAGGGAAAGCGGGGAAAAAGCAAAGCGAAGCAAGAAAAAGGGAAAAGGCATAACGAAGTAAGCAAAGCAAAGCGAAGCAAGCTAAAGCTGAAAAGCGGTAAGAAAGCAAAGCGGAGTAACAGATAAGGGTGCTGGAGGCATAGAAATAAAGAGAGACAGAGCAGTGCGCTTGTGCCACGGAAACAGCCAAGAGAGGGTGCAAGCAACCCGAAAATGAGAAAAAGGGTGCAAGAGACAACTGAAATAAATGCAGAGAGTGCAAGTGGCTTGCAAATAAGAAAATGAAGGTACAAGAGATCACAGTGAGAAAATGAAGGTGCAAGAGCACAGTGAAAAGCAAAAAGAAGTGTGCAAGAGGCACAGGAAGTTGAAAAGTAAGGACAAGTGTGCAAGAGGCATGGAAAGGTGGAAAGAAGGTGCAAGTGGGCATGATAGAAAGAGAAGTTGTGCAGGAAGCACAGTAAAGAGAAGGACAGAGTGGTAGAGGCACAGAAGTAGAGATGCCTGACAATAAGGAGAGGGGTTAGTGGTCAGAGTGGTCGTTCCTGGGAGGAGTAAAGAGCCCGGCATTCTCAAAAGTCTCTGATACTACCCCCATGAAAGAACTGCACAGTGAAAGGTACATCCTGACAAGAGGAACTTGTTTTTGTTTGTTGAACTGCATAAAGTGGGGCCTAGACTTGGGGAAGGGATCCCTAAAAGGCCCACTAAAGACATTTCTGACCTTTGGGAAAAGAGGGCTAGACTTCAGGAAGGGAACCCTGAGAGGCTTAACAGGAACTGTGTCTTTTTGTTTGGAACTTGAAGGGTCAAAGCTTGGGGGAAGGGGACCCATGGAGACCCAGAATCATTGTGAACTCTATTGACCTGCTGCAGCAAGAGCCCTACGTAGAGGGTTCCAAGGGCAACCCTTTTGAATTGAACTACTTTGAACTGTCTGAACTACACCTATGGGTTAGACTACCTGAAACCAGCTATGATTTACATTTACTTTTGAATCACCATTTTTACTTTAAGAAATCCCTTATCACACTTGATTTAAGAGTGAGGGCAAGCGTAGGTTTGGACAGACAAACTTTGGTTTTGGATTTACGGACATGGATGGCCCTTAGAGACATCAGTTGAGGGAACAATCCTCTTAGAGTTAGGGCCAGATAGGCATTTCACCAACCCCACAATGTTTGATAATAAAGGTTTTCAAACTGTTGCTTTTGAATTTGTGTCTCTCCTGATACCATTCCTGTCTCACACAGGCTTTAGGGTGATCTGAATGCTCCTTTTTGGTTTAAACTATATGTGGTCTTTCTGAGGTCCCATGCCCCATGCAACACTCTGTTGTACAGTATCATGAACAGATGGCTCAGTGTACCTAGCTGTCAGAGAGAGCAAGAGGGGAGTCCCTGAAGTCTGGTGTAGGCTGGGCTTCCTCAAGATTGTTCTATCTCCACCTCTCTGACATGAATGTCTCTCTGGCGCAGCCTTGATCCTTCTATCATCACTGGTCATACCTTGTGAAAGGGGGTAGTTTGTGAGAAGTTGTGTGTGTAGAGGGGAGTGAGAGGTATGGGGTAAGAAGAGTAGAGGCAGATGTAGTGGTGGGAGCGAGGGGGTTTGGAGAGAGGGGAGGTAGGGTAGATACAGGGGAGGGGAGATAAAGATAGAGTGAGCAAGAGCCTTAAGAACAGGGGAAGGAGTGTGGAGTGGGAGATATAGAGGTAGAGAGGTAAGGCCAAGAAGCAGAGTATAGGAAGAGGGGAGTCCAGTTGTGGAGTTGAGATAGAAGACCTGGGAGCGACCAGTATAATCAGGGAAAAGAGTGTAGAGAGATAGGGAGAGGCAGAATAACTATGAGGGGTGTGTGAGAGAGGTGAGGAGAGACTGTGGAAACAGCTGTTGAATGGAAAGAGATAGAAGCATTAGGCAAACCCACCATGTCCCTTCGGAAGCCCATGGGGAAGAACGCTAGAGAAGGCATTGGCCTTTAGGTCCCATATAGGGTAAGGGATAGATGGAGACAATAGGGGTCACATGGCCATAGTATACCGAGATTGAAGAGGCATTTGGGTGGCATAGGGAAGAATGGACTAGGAAGGTGGGAGTTCACTTAGAGGTTGATGTAAGCAGCAAGGACCACCCCTAGTCTCAGAACTCCAATTGATTTGAATTGGAAAAATGTGTCATTCTTTTTCTTCTAACAAAAAGTTGAAAATTAGTCCATGGTGTGCTATTTATGGAGGGAAGTGTCAAGTGGTGTCTCATGGGATAGTTTAGGCCCAATACAAATGCCACCCTCAATGGGGTAAACCATGGGTACACCCATCTCGTAGGAAATGATGGACAGCCATTCGAAAGCAGGAAAGTTCTGAGTCACAGCGGCTACTGAACCCCTTGTTAGGGAAATCTGAGAAATGGAAGTGAGTCTGAAATGGCTCATTTTAGGGATTCCACCTGATGAGTAGGAGGACTCCTGTTGGTTATCAGCAGCGGCAAGAACCTCTACTGGAATGGAGGACCTTGGGAAGCTTGCAGCCCTTGCACAGGAGCTGCAATCCACACTGAGTGGGCATTTCCAGGGGGCCTCAGAACACTCAATGCCCAACCCAGCAGGAATGTACTCCAAACACCCGCCTTCCAGCCATGGAGAGATCCTAATATCAGACTCAGGGGCCCTATTTGTGCAACCGCCAGAGCCGGATGAGAGCCAAAGCCCCAGAAGAACAGAACCTATCCTGACAACCATGGAGGTCCTACTGAGGACCTTGGTGGAGGTCCAACTAATAATGGATTTCCAACACCGAGAGTCACTGACACCCCTGCATGGTGTGTGTAATGGCCTCACTACAGTTTTCTTTATATATTACCAGAGAGAAAGGGGCACCCAGGAGAACCACCAACGGTGCTCAACAAACTGGGGAATGGAGAAGACACAGCAGCCTTTTTTGTCAATTTTGAGGGAGCCACAGGAGGTATGCGAAAGGGTCAGGGGGTGACACTATCTAAAGAGGGGTGGAGTCCCTAAGTCTGCAGAGCGCTTGAACATGTACAGGATTGCTAGTACCACTGTCACTGCTGCAATTCATAGCACCCTCTGCCCATGCCAAATCTCTTCTTGTGCGTCTTACCAATTGCTGGCAATATTTAAGCAATGGACTCAGATGTCAAGGCCCAGCATTCCAGGTGTTCCTATCCCAGATGTAAATAGTTGCCTTTGGGTCAAAAACTCTTCGACCCCCCAGGGAGGATTTTGAAGAATAGAGTTGCAAGGTGTAGAGATGACTCCTGGTCCCCCACTATCTCCCTGCAGATACACCCAATGGTAAATACATCAATCTGAGAACATCTAGCCTCACAATCACATCCATAATCCCCGCACAGATCAAGCCCCTCTCTCGTTACCAGTCTGGCATTCGTGGAGCCCCAAGAAGCCTGGTTTAGGGCAGCATGCAGTGTGTCTAATCTCCAGAATGGTTCAGATGCCTTGCCAGTGCAGAGCAGCAACCAGGAGATCCAGGCCCTGGCAGAATGCAGCACTGAGCTGTAGGAAGGTGAGCCAGAACAGCAAACAACCCAGGCAGAAGGCTCAGGCACAGACGTGGCCTGAAGGGGAGGGAAGGTAAGAGAGCGGGTGCGAGTGGTATTGGAACTTGTCCAAAGAACCAGTGAATAAAACACAGATTGTTTTGTCATCTTTTTCAGTTATTCTATTTTTATGTCCATTGACAGCAGTTCTTGCAGGGCTACGCTGCACAGCATCTTGAAATGGAACATCCCTACATTGTGCATATAGAATATACAACTTGTTTTTCTTTTTTTTCATAAACGCAACTCCCAGTATGCACTTCAGCACAAGCAGGAACACCCGGTCTGGAACCAGGGGATCGGAATCAAGAACAGACATAGAATGGATTGGGATTTTTCCTTGTACAAAAGGGATGAGACACCCAACATCTGACCCACCAATCCAGGGCAGTGCCCAGGGGAATAGTGGAGCAACAGAAAACTGACGGAGCGTGAAAATAGACTGCAGGGAGCAGGGGAGACACAGAAATCCTCCCCAAATCCAGTTGGAATCAAACCTCAACCACACATGAGGAAAACCACAAGGAAAACAAGCAGCTAGAGCCCATGGATGCCATCACACAAATGGAGATTCAGAAGGAGGTAGGGCTAGTAGTCTTCCTAAAGACAACCAGGGGAAGTATCATCCCTGCAGGAAAATAACTCAGCCAGGGATTGGCAAAGAGAAGCATGTGGCATGGTGAGCTAATTAGATCTAGGAGGAAATCCACAAAGGGGAAGGCTGTGTTACAAAACGCCAGCACATGCAGGGAAAAAAAGGTGTTAGGGTAAGGTCAGGAGCAGAGGAGCTGTACCAAGAGGCCAGCAAGGAGTGTTTACCTGGTGGTGAAGGAACCTGCTACAGTATAGAGAGAGTCTGAGAAGGTAGTACCAGTTGAAGAGAGAGAGAGAGAGAGAGAGAGAGAGAGAGAGAGAGAGAGAGCGAGAGAGAGAGAGAGAGAGAGAGAGAGAGAGAGAGACCGGAGGGCAGGGCGATTAGGAGCAGGTCTAGTGGTGGGAGCAAGGCATGTTGAAGGGAGCTGAGACTTGGAGCGTGGAGAAGGGAAATGGAAAGAGAGCTGTGAAAGCAGAGGAAGGTGTGTTGAGGGGGACAGATAAAGAGAGAGGGGTAAGAAGGTGTAAATGAGTCCACAGTATGCGATTTTTGGAGCAATGTGTCACACAGTATGTGAACACATTCATCTGCACCCATACTTATTTCCTGCACCAATTTGATTGGGTTAGGTAAAGGAAACACAAAAGGAGCAGTGAATACATTTAAACAATGATTATTAGGTTTGTGGAGCAGACCGACACTTGGTGCCCCGGTGATTAAGTTGTTCTTCCAGTTGATGGGGTGTTCCCTAGGCACACACCCTGGTCTGCAATGTATTATGGGTAGACCATACAGGACCTGCACACACCCCCGATGTTACACCAAACCACAAGCTCCTCAACACTGATGTGCTTGAAAGTACGCCTACGTCAGACTCTCGTCTTCACAGTGAGTTTGTGACCAAGGCAACAGCATGCAGGGGCTGGTGCTTCAACCCCCAATTAAGAACAAAGAGCCGCCTAGTGGTGAAATGGTACAGCATTTAGGGAGGCAGTGCCCAGGCTGTATGGGAAATAAACTGGGACAACAATAGTGGTGCAATGTGTTGGCCAATAAACAAGAGTGATATATACAAATATCACCCTAGTAAAGTACAAATATGCAGTTATGTTTAATATAATGAAAAGGTAGCTTTATATGACATATATGTTGGGAGGTTGACGTTGATGTTTTCAACACAGTGGTTTGCAGAGCCAATGCGTTGCTTGTAAAAATGTTGTATGAAGCGCCTTGATCGGGATGTGACCAAGTGGCCCGTTCTTGTTGTTAAACATTGAGGATCAAGTACAGCTAGTCTTGCGATGCACCTAGACAAGGACCCTGATCAAGAGGATACATTGTGTATGAAGGAGGCTTTCCACTATCATGACGAGCTGGTTATAGCTATGCTTGCAGGGCTGGACTGGGAACCAAAAGAGGCCCTGGAAATAATGTTCAAAGTTGCCCCGTGTTACATATTTTCGGGAAGCCCAATCCCTTTCCTATGAGAAAATGTGGCAATAAAATAGGTTGCCACACAAAAGAAATCTCCAGAGTTCCCTATAGGCCAGTCCGCCCCTGTATACCTGCCGTGCTCATATGTGTTGCCACATTTACTTGACAACGTGCACCTGTGTATGCAAGGTGGCCCTTCCCAGGGCAGTCTCTGCTCGTAGGCTGTTGCTTAGCTATCCATTCAAGACTTGGGTTGGGAAGGGGAAATGGGCAACTCGTATCAGCATTCAAGGCAACGACCCTTGGTATCACAATAATATCGCAATACACTCCTTGACCTGAATTCCATGAGCTGTGGGACAGCAAGTGCAAATGAAACAGGACTACGAGGCTTTGCTTAAATGGATTTGGTTTGGTCGCCTTTTCAGCTGAGCCAGGATTTCGGGTGCCTCCCACCCTACCTGGGAATTGGATCAAAGCAATGAGTATAATCATTTCCACACGGTAAGTGGGGGTTAAAACAGCCTCGCTGAGACAGATCAACTTTGCGACGGCAAACCCCAGAAGGAGACTATCAAAGAGTGAACCCCGGACCAAGTGAGTGAAAGCCAGGCACTGTTATGTCTGTGTTTACCTTTGTTTGATTGGTATACATGCCTGAGTCCCTGACAGAATGTTGGTGTGGAATGTAATGAATGCTGTGTGCCTATGTGTTCTACATTTGTCAGTTGGGGCCTGGACTTGGATGATGAGGGGGCCGGTGGATGTCTCTCCCTGTTATATACTTGACTCAATTACCCCATTTGTACTTACCTTCTGTGTCAACTTAGTAAAGAAGTTAACCCAAGCTGAACGACTCCCTGTACTCATTGAACTCAAGCATCAGTCTTAACAGGCACCCTTCGGCATTAACACGATCTGAAAGAATATCATTCCCGGGAGTGTTGACCTATGTAACGAAATCTGGAAGGACAACTGCGCTGCTGCTCTCAAATGGGAAAGGGAAACGAGGAAGCAAACAGCCGCCATTTCGCAGTGTTTATTCAGTCTGACAATTCCCAAGGAAATGTCAAGATGAAAGACACCTCAAGATGGCTTCGGCTGTATTTATATATATTTGCATATGATAGATGCTACAAGATGAGGCATGCCAAACCAATTATAGCTATTTGTTGCAGAAAAGAATTAACATTAAAATGGTGTTTGTCCTGACAAACCACCTTGTTTCATTATTGAAGAGCTATGTCTGCAATTCAAATGATGTTTTATTCATCACACAATCACAATGTAAAGCCAATATAGATAAGTACAACGTGTTAGATACAACAGATTATTTTAACAAGCATTGGCAAAGCCAGCAGATAAGGCTTTGTCGTTTAAAATGGCCATATGCAAGCATCATATGGCCACGGGACAGGCTCGCATGCATAGACTATGCCATCATTTGACATGTGCGGAAACATGCACTCATCTGCAGTCACCCTAGGCCCAGTTACAGCCGTTTGTGCCACATTTAACCATCATAAAACCAGGTGCCGCTCGCATGCTACATACTTGCCAATATGAGCCATTCCCACCTGCAGGTGCTTATCCAGTCCTGTTTTTTTCTTTGCATTCTGGAACTCGCAGTCTGAGTTTTATAATGAGAAAAGTTCAACTACAAAATAACTGGGCTAGATAAGCACCTACAGAATAGAATGGATCATTTTGGCAACTATGATGCAAAATGCAACCTTGCATAAATGGCCATATACTAGAATACCATGCCAAGGTAGCTAAACACAGGTCAGTATGCTTGCTTTTTCATAAAGTACACACAGAGAAACACAAACACACCCCAACCCCAGGACAACATTTCCCAGAAAACAATCTACTCATTAAGGGCATAAGTTCAAACATGTCTTACAATATACACTGCCTCCTTCTGTATAAATGCACAATTTTCCCCACTGAATTCTAACGTATGGGTCACAGTCATATTCTCATAACAGTATGTATTAAGATGCCTCCATTAAACATATCTGAGGCAGGCCCTGCTTCGACCAGTCTCCCCGACCCCTTACCAGCACTTGCCCTCAGGCACCCTTCCCCGACCAGCCTACTGAGTCTGGCCCACCTCCACTCCCTCGGACTAGCTGACCCCTTCCCCCTGCCTGAGCACTTGCCCTCCTGGACCTCCCTCAGCACGTGACCAGCCCCTGGCCCCCTCTCCCTTTCACTTCCCCCTCCTCTCCTCCCCGTGCACATCCTCTTATTGAACTTGAACAATCACAATGTCACAAAGCCTAGTAGAACCGTTACTGTATTTTTTTTTCCTCCTGTACCCCTATAACCCCCCCCCCATGTTTTGTAGCGCCTGGAAACACTTTTTGATTTATAGGCGCCTTATATATGTTCAATAAATAAACTAAAAAACAAAACATACACATACAAAACAAACACTGTTTAAAACATTAAAATCCAACACATACCAACATATTAAAACCAACAAAGAACGGTGCTATCCTTATAGTAACATAGCTTCTCTAACAAAATAGCCAAGTTCCTTCACTTCCACAAGTAGCTCTAAACTGAGTGACCAGCAATTAGTGGTGTACTTTGGGAACATAGGACTCAACCACTTCCGCCTCAAATGAATATACTTTGAGCTACGCAGTGGAAAGTGTGGGGCATCCGCCATACCGCCAACGCAACAGCTACATGGACCATCATCTTTAGCATCCCTCCAGCTACAGACCCGGTCTTGATACATTTGAATGTACCCTTGTTACTTGTTTCCTTCATAAAGGATAAACCACTTTGCTTAATTAGTACCCGGCAAGAGTCAAGCAGAATGCAACACACATTCTGATTGGCTCTCGCAGGGATACCAGCGCCTTGTCCTCGGCAGGGGGCGCGGCAACCCCTCAGCCAAAGAGGAGGCTCGAGGGATCCCCGCTAGAGATGCCACCAACATTAACTTGTCTATGAAAACAATAGCCTTGGTAACCCCATTGTTGAAATCTGAAGCTTGACAATACGTTCTTGTATGCTCCAAGTTGCTAAGCAACCACAATAAACAAAACCAGTCCCTCAGTAATAGACATAGAAACAATGTTTCATGCATCCATAAATCAGAATAACTTTGCATACATTAAAACTAAGAAAGGAAAAACCAACTAAACTTAAGACTGTGGATGTGAACCAATGGGAGAGGAATCCCCTAAACAGGAAATAAACGCCAACAGTTCGGAAGTACCAATAATTGTAGATAGGCAAATTGTATGAAATCAATAGTGTTTCAAACAGGATCAATTTGGCTGCCACTGTCAAACAACCAGACCGAACCTCCTCAAAGGATCCTTGGGTTCAAGGTATTTACTCGTGTTGGCAATGTTTGGTTTGAAGTGGTATGTGGTAACGACTAATTTAGTAATGAGGTGTTTTTGTTTGCCATGAAGGACAGCTAATTTAATAGCTCTTTTTTTAACTAGCAGCCACTTCAAGGTTAGAAAACATAGCTTGACATCTAACTAGTTAGAAGCCCAGAAGTTCCAGCATGCAGAGGGATATTGCATAAAAAGTAAGAAAAGGTTAAAGGTGCCCATCATGGCACGGGGCTGGCTAGCAGCAGTGAATTTACATGTTCCTTAATGTACAGATCAGTCACGCAAATAACCTCTCCCTCTTAAATGAAAAGGTTCATTGGTTGTTTCATTTGAAATGTATTTGAAACCGCCCTGCCAACTTCCAGCATGCATGCAGTGTGCACCAATTCAAGCACTACGCCAGTTTCCACCCGTTTATTCACAGATGTCAACTGGCCCCATGCCGTGAGGGGCACCACAAGTAGATCACACTTTATTCTGTGATGCACCCACGTCACAGCAAGCCACACGGATAGTGAGTGAACACATGGCTGGCTGACGGTGAATTGTCCCAACTTGACAGGTGTGGACTTCTGGTGAAAATTCCTGCGGCCATGTCAGAAAAACCTGCCTGCGAAAAGTCCAGTGCATTTTAACTGTATCAACGCCCCTTTCAGAGTTATTTAACTTCCCGTCTGGTTAGTCCGGTGCAGAGGCGTAGACAGTGTAGGGCCTGAGCGGGCAAGGCCCACCCAAAATCTGTAAATGCCCACTCAGCAGCCCTCATTACAGATGTTAATGTCACTGTGGTGGGTCCAACTACATCAGCTTCAGGCCCCACTTGTTAGACAATCCTGGCTACGCCTCTGGTCCGGTGAGAGGTGTAGATAATCCGGGGAACAATACAGAAACATCTGAAAATGTAAGTAGGAATAAAAATGCCAATTCTCCATTGAAATGGCAGCATAACGTGAACTCTTGGGCTACAGAGACCTTTCTTTAGTCAAATGTTTTGGACTACAACTCCCATCATCCCTAAGGAATCATGCACGTCTAAATCCTAATCACTTGGAGAGCCGCGAGTTGCTCAGCCCGGGTGCTTAATACGGATGGCCACACATGCCCCACTGCCCCCCATACAGTTCAGTTCTCTCTGCTGAGCTCCTTCTTACAGCTGCTCCGAGGACTGCATGTTGTGCGCTTTAGAAGGGTTGCCCGTCAGCAAATAGCGCCATGTGCCAAAAGTTGATGTCGATATTGCCGATCCCTTTTTCCGGGAAAAGTAGTGTTATACGTGCACTGCAAATGTCCATTAGTGTACACAACTTAAAATGAATACATAGTGCACCAATAGTTACATAATGTCTTAAGTAAAGAAAACAAAATAGGGGCAAGGTCTTGCTTTGCGAGTTTTGGTGGGGTAACTCTTGTATTAGCGAAGTTACAAGCATGCGAACGTTTTATCCAATTCAAGAGTACAGGCAGATAACTACTGCACCCAAGAAATGTCAGCTTTAAATGTGCATTCCTATAAACCAGTCAACCTAGTCTAACCTTTGTTCCAGAAACCAGGCACACATTTATACCGCATTGAAATGCATTTCATTTCGCAACCACAAAGATGGGAAACAGTCAACATTATGTTAAATATTCATTGCCGCAAACAATTAATATTTCCCCAGATGCCTGGAGTCAAAGGACTAAAGTAATTTCACCCTGGTTGTTGCTCGGGAGGATCGGCGAAATATAGCTTATGCAACAGCGCCCTCTGTCCGCAAACCATGAAGCTGCAAGACTTGCTGTATTCTTGATTTGGAAGAAAACATGATTCTGAGCACGTAGCCAATAAAACCTTCACAGCGCGGCATAACAATGCACAGCATGGTTTTGCAACAGGCACTTCTTTGTTGAAAGAACAATTCGTGTGTTTACGATGCAACAAATAAAATAGCTAACATACTTACAACGCCATGCCAAACTGTTCAAGCCACTTTTTCTTCAAATCTTTTGTTTTGCAATAGAACTCATATCCGTTTTGTCCATGGATATGTGTGAGGTAGAAACCGTATGACCACTGTTAAAAAATAACATTATGAGTAAACTGTAATGTAAGTAGTATGCTAGTTAAATACTCAAGTTACTGAAGACTGTTTATTCTCACACGCGCCGCGCATTTTTACACATCAGTTAGATACTCCCTTCTGTGGCGAGGAACATACACCTTATTCGAAATCAAACACGCCGTTGCTGATTCCCACCACGTTCACGTCATGGCGTAAATACCAGCCACGCATCAGGATTATGCTTTAACTATGGCGCTAGCGACAAGCACGCAACTGAGTGTCGCGGTGTTTGCCCCCACCCCCTCCCCTCCCCTCCCCTCCCCCCCCATTGAGATAACACGCTGCCGGGTCGAGCAGACGTAACATTGAATGAAGTTCGTTTCTGCCACGAGGGGTGTAACAGTATACTATTCGACAGGGGGTGGGGAGTCTGGGGGGGGATTAATTTCAGACATGTCTGCCCAACGTGTGAGCAAGCGCTCAGCAATAGTGTCATCACCACCTTGTTAATGGAAAGGAAGGAGGCGGAAAGTTCCAGGTGATAACAATATAACTCAACTAGGATGCTGTTTTCAAAAATTCCGAGTAATTGGTAATCCTTTACTCCAAAGCAAGACATAGCTAAACATTCTGGTTACATCCACGAGAGGGAGTTAACACACTGTGGTAATACTTAAAAAAGCATGAAAAAAAGTGATCGAGCCAAAACACAATCTCAAGAGCAAATCGAGAAAGTGTGTAGCTGCGGCTTTATTGAAGGTGGCACACAGCTGTGCTTGATGACTAAAATGACTACTGTGACGAAATGACCCCTGCCATGTACAAGGCTGACTAGTGGCTAACCCACCTTCTCAGCACTCACACTTCTACAAAACAAGAGTGATCCACATCATAAAGTTGAAACAGGCACAGTTAAAGCAATATACCTCCTTCGTTTTTTGCGGAAAAGTAGAGTGGGTGAAGGCTATACTCACATGAGGGGTGTGTGTGAATGTAATCCAGTAGCAAACCAAAATCGAAAAGTAGAACAGCCGAAGTAAAGGGAATGTCCAATCAAGGGCATACACAATATATATAAATATATACACTTTACACACACCTTCTGAAAAAGTAACCAAATAGAAAACACTATGCAAAGCCCACTGACGTGGAAAAGAACAGAGAATATGCAAAGATGGAAAGATGCAGCACTCTGGGTAATGAAGCAGAGGGAGAAAAGGGAAGAAATAACTATGATTTTAAAAAAGGATACGTTCTGCTGCCTTAATGGATGAATGGTGGGCTAGCCAGTCACTAGTGCCCAAAGATTGACCAAGGGTGCAGTTACCCATCAATAGTACATTTTGGTACTCTTAGCGATTCAACAGCAGTGACCCAGGCTTCTAGGTGCTGTTTGTGCGGGTTGAAAACAGCTCGAGTGTTGCAGTCTGAAGAGGAATGGGGAAGCCTACCACTCCCCCTCATACTAAATTCATGACATGGAAGAAGGCCAGAAAGCAATGCAATCACCATTCTATTTCAGACGAATTCCCAATGGACACATGATTGACAAATATGTAGAGAGGTATCCCCTCAGTCAGCCATACCACCCGAGGCAAGTACAGATCTATCCATGTGTGGATGCAGAGCCAAACGTCATGATTACGGAAACCTGTATGGACAGCTTGGACTAGACACCAAGAAGCTATGTTGCTGACGTCAGTAGAGACACCACAACATAGTAGCATTAGACATAAAGTGCACATGCCATCTGCCCTTCGGGACACAAACACGCACTTGATTACCTGAAGAACATGTGCATGCAGTTCTATAGTTAGAGGACAGAGATATATACATACTGTCATTGCTTTTATTATTTTTGGTATTAGCGAAACGCAGCAACGCAGAAACTGCAAGAGACAAGAAATCCTGAAAACAGCTTGCAGACGCCAACATGCAATTAACCCTATGGAACTGCAGCAGCACCTATGGGACCTGAAAGAGCCAAGTGTGACTAATTCATGGAAATATAGTACAGCATGGACACTGTAGACACTGCATTATAAGGTTTAGGAAAATTACAGCAGGCCTCGAGCCTCAGAGCAAGAGATGAGCTGAGCTGATTCAGGCTGCACTGAGAGCAAGAAGTGTGAGACAGGACCCGCAGCCAAGGCCAAACGATACAGATAACATTCCAATCCACACACGACAAAGGGATCAGCTGCTGAAACGACTAATACATCCTCATTATTCAGAGCTCCACAGCTCAAATTCGTGGTCTCTGAACAAGTGAGGCGGCCGAAGTAGACAATGGACAGCGAACAGCAGTGAGAAAGGAGCACTGGTCCCAGGCTACCAGACACAGACAGTGACAAGTATGCAACAATATGAAACAAAAGTCCAGCTGATCAGGAGAGCACTGTCATGAGCTAAGGTGGTGTACACAAGTTACAATGCAGACAGATAGTGATTCTTGTTACCTTGAAGAGGTACACAGTGAGCTGAGAACCCTCGCGGGTCCCAGCATGGGGAACGTCAGCTCTAGACAATCACAATTTAGTATCCTAGGAATGGGTAGCAATAGGCCAGAACCAATGGTAAGTCCACCAGACTGCAACAAAGTTAAAGTTAGTGACTTGAGGATGGACCAGGCCAGCCACCTGACATGCCAGAGCCAGTAGAGTAACATCTATAAAGTCCACTATAGGCGGTTAGGCGGTAGAGTACGCAATACCCAATCCCATTGTCTGATAAGTTTCCTGGAGAAGGGCCCATGTTGTGACGTCACTCTGACATAGCTGGGTAGTAAAACCGGCCTGTGAGGCGAGGAAGAGTGAGACGTGCATGAATTTTCTCTGTTCCTGTGCTGATCCCTGTTGGTTTTGCCTGCAATAAACCAGTTTGAACTTGCTGCTGACTAAGTCCTCTGTGTATCTGGGAGGGGATGGAGTTGGGCCCTCCAAGTTTGTAGACTTCCAGTGTCCCTCTGGCGTACCTGGGGGTCTGCCCCCAGCAAGTCGCATTGCTCAAGACAGAGAGCAGCGTCGAGCAGCGTTCAAGCTGAAGTTCATTGTGGGTGAAGCAATGGAAGAAGAAGGGCGGATCGTGAGGGCCACCATGGTCAGTTGGACAGTCGGTTCGACAACAAAGAGGCTCGTAATTGGATGCACTGCTCTAGGCTGTTGGATCAATGAGGTGCTCCAGCAAGTGCAGATCATGACTGCTATCAGGGCAGGTGCAATAGCAAAGATGCTGGTGATTGGATGCGCAGTTCGAGTTGGGCAGTTCAATGCAGTGTTCGATGGTCACTGTTCAGTGAAGCAACCAGTGTCAGATCGACTGGGAATGCATATCGGCACGAAGATGCTAGCAGTTGGAAAGGTAGTTTGAATGTGGCATATATAACAATGGACTTCAAGTTCGAGCCGAGGCAATGACGCACTCACCTGGTGTGGTGGCAAACTGGTTCGAGTGCGTTAGATAGTAGCTCGAAGATCGATCGAGTGCTAAAGGCAAGTGCCGAGGGTCCTGCTTATTCAACCTGGGTGAACAGGCTCGAATCACAGCTTGCAGTGGTTCAACAGTGAAAACATAGGATTCCAGGTTGTCTTAGCCCTCCGGTGGTGTGAGTCCCAATCCAGGGTCCCAGGGACAAGTGTAGTCCTTGTTCTCAGGCTCCCAAGCACCGGGGAGGATGATACACATCTTCACGAGTCCTTCAACAGGTTGAGGTGATGTGCATAAGTGTAACATTCTGGGATGCAGTTCATGCCCCAGCAGGTGGGTCACACCTAATGTGCCCTGGGGATTCGTAGGGAGCAGTGCTTGCTTCTGCTTTGGATACTCAGTCTTCACCTCACTGGTGGAGGGCTTTGGGAAGTCAATTCTCCCAACACAGGTCTACTGAATTCTTCCTCAGGTGTTTGTTCAAGAGTGCATCAAAAAAGGAATGAATGACTCCTCCTTTTAAAGGCAAATGTCTACAAATGATTGGACTAAAGCAAGTCTGCTTTAGGGGCCCAATCCCTGTCCTTGAGACAAGGGGTCTTTATTTTCTTACATCATTCCCAAAGTGCTTTGAGGTACAGGAAGTGAAGGGGACACCAAGAAAGAGCGATATAGAGAGAAAACAAGATTGCTGACCACCTTCTGTCTACACTAACTCCACCACCTTCCCTTTTCATTAGGCATTTTGGTATGCATCACCCTGGTGTGAGGCTAGTCCTTTTGGGATGGATGTACCCACTGATGTCTTTTACCAAGTACAGCTCCTGCCTGGAGGCTGTCCTGCTGGACACAGGTGTTTTTTGACCTCACAAAAGCTGAAAGAAGAGGCCCAGCCATTCGGCTTTCTGACTTGCAAGCATGCACGGCCAAGCTGTCTGACTAGAATAGTCACAATCCTTCCACAGGACTAACAGTGCTGACACATGTATGATATCAATTTTATGTGGCTTTACTAAGTATGCACAGGCACGGGTAGCATAGCTAAGTGGCAAAGCACTCGTCTTGGAAGCAAGACAAGGCAGAGCGACACAGGTTCAAATCCCAGGTCTGTGCAAAGAAACCTCTCCGGTATTAAGCGAATTATAAAAAAACAATCATGATTAGAATAGAATTATGAGAGATACTAGCCACCACATCTTAAAGTCAGGTATGGCTTATATTTAATGTTTACAACTGCCACCAGGATAGCAACTCTCATAGTAATGTTGTTTTGGCAACGGGGGTGCATTTTTTAAATGCAATCCCTGCGCTGAAGTGACTTGTCTGTCTCTGCAGCTGTCAGAGGGCACCTGTGACCCCTGAACCTGCTCCAAGCTACTGGTGAGAAGGTGCTGCAGAAGGGAGACTAATACAGGTGGGCACAGGTGAACACTATGCTTTTGGCAGGGAGTTTGCTGAAGGGGGGAGTCTGATCAGCAGACCACCATTTTGCATGATTTTATTAATAATACAAATCAAAACATCTAGGGCTTCTACACCCTTGCCTCACAACTACTTACACTATTCAGAGCAACGATGGTCATCTAAAAAAGACCCATTACCCCAAATTGTCTGTTTATGAGTTAGTCTGTCCCTTCTTTTTCATAGTGAGTAGTTAGCCGTTTCTTAGTTCTGAAGTAAGCAGATATAAACTGCCAGATATCTTACTATGTGGAAAAGAGTTGTACAAAAAGCCTACAAATTGCATTTCTCTAGCACTTTAACATCTCAAATGTACACTGCCACCTCAAAATATCCCGACTAGATAAAGAGGGCTTATGTCCACTCTAGTTATTTATATCTATTACCTCTTGTTTTCTACACTTTCTTGTGTCATTTTGCGCTCGCTATTTCTGCACACGGAATTCTAATTCCCCTGAGCTTGCCAAGTAGACCCTCACTTATAGACTTACCTATTAGACTCACCTATTTAAACTTCCATAAACCGAGAACACTGTCTGTGGAGCAGTTAGACACATGTTTAGTCTGGCTGAGAACTGGGAAAATGATGCACACAATGATTTAAATTTGAAGGATGGTGGATACAGATACCTGTACCTCTGTGTGGAATATAAACATATAAACAATGCTAAATACGCTATATGTACTCTGAGGCTTAGTTTTACCAGAACTGTAATCCCACATGACCTATCCCAGCAGGGATGTGTTGAGTAGGTGATTATTTACTCTATGTAATATGTGTCTTTAGATGATTCCTGTTTGAAAGTTTGATGCTTCAAGATGATTCAAAGTAGTGGTGGGAGACCCCTTCTTTTATAGGTAAATGTCCCCAGATGATTGGACTAAATCTAGCCTGCTTTAGGGGTCATAACCCCACTCTTGACATGTGTTGAATTTGCCCTTATGATGTCATACCCAAAGTGGTGTGGAGGTGGAGGGGACAGCAAAGAGAAAGATGCAGAGAGAATCAAGATGGCAGACCCCTCAAAAAACAGTTTTTGCTCCTAGGCCAGTGTCCTGTGGAGTGGCTGTCTCAGGGGAAAGGGTGTTATCTGTCCTTACCAAAGAGAAGCACCCAACCAGGCTATCTTACTGCCAATAGGGCCAGGTACAGCCTGTCTGTGGAATACACATAACCCTTGCACATCAGAACTGGGCTCATAGGACTGACACATGTGCAATATCAATATGATGTGGCTGGGATAACACAGCGATTTTGGTCGCCATAACCTAAATCATGTTTGGCTTATATTTACAGTTTTATATTTTTTGTGTTTTAGTTTTATAGAAGTCAAAGGCTTGGACTGATGTCCATTCTAGAATGTCAATTTTAACATGATCCATCCAGTCAACAGCCGTGAGTAGGGCAGACCACTGAGCCAACAAAGTACCCAAGAAGGTCCTGTGTGGCAGCAGGCTGTCTCTTGCTTACATCCTCCCTCGTGCCTCCATAAGCCACTCTGTCAGCTGATTGCCATCACTACCCCATGTCACAGGGCTGAGCAAGCCCAGCACAGCAGAGTAGGACATTCAAACGTGCTCTGTGACTGTATGGGAGATCCATCCAGCCACCAACCTTGAGGAGGCCAGACCACTGAGCCTCAAGTGCCCCCAAGAACATCCTCTTTGGTGGCTGGCTGCCGCTTGCCTACCTACCTTTCCACGGTGAGACCTCAAGATCCTCCAGCCACTGATGGGCCACCCGCTCACATTTGACCAGCCCTCACAGCACAAGAATGGAAGGTCCTAGACATTCAACTTTTGGGCAGTCAGTCGGAGTAATACTGGCAAAAGAAATCACCTTTTAGCCTCTTCATCTGGTTAGCATTCCTCACTCTCATTGTCTAATCACTCTTAAGATACTGGGGAGTCCCAAAGTTTCTGGGGATCTGGAAGTACTTTACTCCCTGTGTTTACATGTTTTTACATGTTCATTACGGAATATTTTAGTGCCAAGTGTCTGTTTTCTGCCTGCTTGAACCTGCATGTGTTGTTAGCTTCCTTGCTATTCATTCTTGCCACTGCTAACCCTGGTTAAAGCAGGAGAGGCCCCATTCTACACTCCTGTACCTTTCAACATAATTCTATACACTTCTGCACCTGTCACTTCTGCTACCCCCAGAGGTTAAGACAAGCAACCCACCCCACCTGATCACTCCCCCACAAGCATGTGAAAGCCCCACCCAGCCTCAGTGTTTGCAAGTTGTACTGTGTGATGAAATTACCTCTGCCCCAAAGGAGTATAAGGATGTGTAATGGCTAAACCGCCTTATCCCAATCATAAAGGTGAAACAGGCACAGTTAAGTGATATATCTCATTTGCCTTTTGTGGAAGCATGGGCTGGGAAAAGGCTATACTCTCAAATTCACATATCTTGAGAGATGTGTGAATTTGATCTACTAGCAACAGTAACAGCAACGTACAACAATCCAAAATAAAGGAATGTCAAATCAAGGTACATTCAAAAACCTACCCCTTTAAAGAATACAGAAGGCAGAATGTAATGAAAGCACTCTGGATAAGTTGCAGGATGGAAAAAAGGCAATAAAGTATCACAATGATTGCAAAAGGTAATGTCTTGTGTTAGAAAAGGGATAAAAAGTGACCTAACCAGTCCCTGGGGCCCAAGGATCCACCAAGGTGACAGAAGTCAATAACACCTCCTCAGTGCTTGGTGGTGGAATTACAGGTGGAATTACCCTGCCACCAGGTGGGGAGTTTATCATAATCATATTGAATTAGGAATGGTGGTGTACATTTAAACGCAACCTCTGCACTGCAGTGACTTGGCTGTCACAGAAGCTGTCAAACAGGGCACCGTGACCTCTGAGCCTGCTCTGCGCCACTGGAGAGCAGGAGCTGCAGATCAGGGGACTGATTGAGCAGGGCACAGGTATAGGTTATGCTTTTGGCATGGATGTTACTGAAAGTGGGGTCTGATTATCAGGCCACTCTTTCCGAGATGGAATTGCTCACATCATTTGACTAATTAACAACAATCAAAGCATCCAGAGATTCTGCACCCTTGCCAGATGGCAGTTACTCACATACTGCTGCTGGCCCTCTGTTCCATCTGCCAAGGTGGTTCCATGGGCAGTAAAATTGAGGTTCCCTGCTCTCTCCCCAGTCAGGCCCCCTCAGTAATCACCACCACCTGAGTTGCTCCTGTTGGTGCTAGTCACCCGCTAGACATCCCCTGCAGAAACCACAACTAAAAGTGTGAAAATTAAAGCTCCAGAAAGTGTTGCTGTGCAGCCACTGTGGCAAGTTATTTGCGGATTGCCACATTAGCCCCGGTTCAGGAACAAGGATCACAGATCTACTTATGTTCTGAATACACATAGACACCTAGCTTACCAGCCTCGCCACTTTCTAACAGGTATCAACTTCTACTTTTTAAACAAGAGTGTGGTATCCCCTCTACTGAGGATGAACATGATTCAAATAACCTGTTCTATGGAATTTCTTGCACTCAGGATGGTCTACACCATGTTTTAGCTCGCTTCATCCTTCACAGAGGAAAAATACCCATTTGCATATTAGTCTGGTCCCATCCAAAAGGGGAGTCAAATACCAACATGCTATGGCAATTCTTCTCTGAACAAGAGTATCATCAGCAACCTCAGACATGTGTTTCAACCTTGTTGGGCCTCCTCAGTGAGGTGGAGTTGAGCCTCTCTAAGGCACAGTGATCAATGGCTCCACGTCTGGATTACCTTTGTTTATTTAGGGTGCAACTCCAAGTTTTACAAACTAAACAAGAGTGTAGGAGCCCCTCTATTGAGGATGAACATGGTTCAAATAACCTGTTCTATGGAATTTCTTCCACTCAGGAGGGTCTACAACCAGGTTTTAGCTCACTGCACCCTTCACAGAGGAGAAATGTCAATTTGCTTATCAGTCTGGTCCCACCCAACCTCTGCTTATATAGTAGGAAGAATGAGAAGCACTTTCATAGAGAAAGTCAGATAGATGGCAGAATAAAAATCAGTTTCTACAAAAGAGGTTCCATTATAATTCAGGTTAATGTCTCCTGCCAGACCCATTTCCTCTCAGAGATCAAACACACCATAAACTCATGAGGCAGATTCTCAGGTCCTAAACGTCATAACCATCAACGCACAACACATCCTTCCGACTCTCCACTACAGCACCATCCACACAGATAGCTCATGGGTATCAATATCACCAAGTCCACATGATCTACATGGATCCAGGTCAACCACATCCCACCTCCCATCTCATCAGCAGGCTTCACAATGGCACCTCAGTCCACTCCAAACCTGCCACCTTATTAATAATCCGCTGACCATGTGCTGTTATCACTAAATCAAAGATTCCACCCAGAACAAGACCCAAACTTGATATATCTCACTATAATTAATGCAAGGTCATCAGTCTAGAATACACCAAATATGAATTACCTAAAGTCCTCATACTACTTGGAAATCCTGGGCATCACAGAGTCCTGGTTCCAAGAAAACATCACTAACTTTTCGGGACACCATCATAGCTGCCACAGAAGACAGTTCACAAACAGAGGCAAATAAAGGACCTCATCATTTGCCAATGAATCCCTTACAAAGTGTGCCAGTGTAATACCCGGGATTCCTTTGAACATTTATGGGTCAGGTTTCACCCAGATCCTCAACCGACCATTTCCATACTGTCTACTTACTGGCCCCAAGGATATGACAAAAATGTCCTGGGGAATGTTTTGAGCCTATAGACATGGTGCTGGAGATATTGCAGAAAACTGTCACCCAAGGCAACTTCAATATTTGGGTCATTGACCACACCAGTAAGGCTGCTAGTGAGTTCCAAGTGGGTATGAAAATCACTAGCTTCTTACCGGTTATATAGGAACACACCTACAGAGGTAGACATACTCTTGACTTCATTTTGGTCTGAAGCCATACATCTTCCCAATATCGTGGTAAAACCACTTCATCATTACCAGCTCAAATCACAATGCCCAAGACTCTAGAAACACCAGGAACACCTCAACACTGCTATAAAAGACCTCTTTTAGACCACTAAACATTGACAAACTATCTTTTCAAAAATGATCAAGATCCTATCAGTAGCAACACATCACCCTTACCAGAAAAGATTCTGAAAATCATCCAGTAAGAGATTCACAATGGCACTAGTCCAGATAGAACCAGATATAAAAAAACACCTAAAATCACCAATGAAACGCTACAAAAAAAGGTTTGATAGCACCCTAACCACCCAGTAGAAAAAGGGCCACATACCTGAGAGAATACGGTGTAAACCATAATTAGAGGAGGACACTTTGACCAGTGTGAGAAACGTGACAGTATTCTCCCACCCACTCCCTTGGGATCTTCCATTCCGGTGGCCAGCGAAGGGTCATTGCTTTTGGATCCCGACCCTGGGTGTGGACAAGCAAGTCAGGATCACCTGAGTGGAGGGTCACGAGGGGTTGGGAGGAGAATACGCAAGGGTGAGACATCGTATTTCCCGAATCCCAAAACCACCCCAACCTACTCTCCCTCATATATGGGATATTTTCAATCTACCCTCCCCATTTCCAACACATACTGAGACAAGGAAGAGACAACTAAGATCAGTAAAGATTACCCATAGGAATAACATGGGGAAATGATGAGCGAGTAGGAGAGCAAGCAGAAGAGCGAGTTGGGAGCGAGTTCCATTTATTTATTTATATAGTGCACATACAACCCTGGGGCATTGAGGCGCTGTTACAGTTGCAAGTCAAGTAGTGGAGTTATGCCAAACAATCACGATGAGTCATGTAACAGGCATGTAATAAGTACATTTACAAAATGTGAACAGTTGCATTACATAGAGGACAATGTCATACATGATAACATACACTATGGTGGTGTTGTGGGGTTATACATCTGGAGTTGCATCAATGTCCTTGAGTTTCTTGGGATTCCCTTCCCCAAGATTTAACTTGTTCACTTTACTTTTCTTAATAGGCCTCTTAGGGTTCCCTTTCCAAGCTCAGGCCTCTTTCAGCTTTCAAAAGAAAACACCATGTATCACAGTTCCTTTTTGGTTTCACAGGGCGCCTTTCTTCAAGTGTAAACCCCTCTAGTTCCAAACACCAATTCAGCAGGTCCGGCTATGCCTTTACCTAATCTCTCTTACGCATCATTCTCTCATGGGGTAGAATCAGAGGCTTCCGAAAAATGCCAGGCTCTTTGCATTTCTTCTGCGCTACCATTGTGACCCTTTTGCCCCTCTCCTGATTTCTTATTCCTTACACTTTTTATCTTCCTGTGTTTCCTGCACCAACTTCATGCATTAGTTTCTTTTTACCAGGGACACTTGCACTGTCCTTTAATCCTCCTCTTGGTCGTGCCTCTTGTACGCTTCTGCAGGGGTTTCGGGACCCTTCTCCACTTTCTTTTGCTTTTGTGCCTCTTGCACCTTTTCCGTGGGCTTCTGGCCCCCTTTACACTTTTGCTTCCATTTCCAACTTTGTTTCACTTAGTACTTCACACACACGCATCTCTCTAGTTTTGCGCTGACACTGTTACTTTCACATCGTTGAAGTCTTCCCTTTAACTTCACTCGAATACTTAAACAATGTGGTCCTCTTTCTTTCGTGTTTCACATGCCACTTTGTATCATGCTCTTCACAACCCGGCTCTGCAATACTTTCCGACTCACCGGGCTAACTTCTGCGTGTCGGCTTCCCAATGGTTCTTTGTTCCGAGTTCAGGGTGTCACCGCCTGCCCCTCGGACACTCCTGGGCTGTCTCACCTGCTCTTTGGACCAAGCACTTGCAGCTGCTACAGGAGACCAGCACGCCCCTCATCTCCCATACGCAGACCCTCTTGGGCAGTGGTGGCTGGCACATGGGGCTGGAGGGGCGGAGCCCCACCAACAATGTGACAACCTCACCATGTCCACGAGTAACAGCAAAATCCTGTTACTCATGAAAATGATGGGGTCTGCACTGAATGTGCGGCGGGGAGTGCTGAAATCAGCCATCCCTGCTGCACATGCACACTGTAGGCCCTCCCGGGCCAGCAGTGAAACACGATAAACTTGACTGAAAAGGATGCCTGGTTAAGAAAGCAACGCCCCCATGGCATCCTTATCTTCACCCAGCCCCCTGTCTTGTCCCTCAAACAGACTAGGGTGGGGTTAGACTTTGCAGACCCCACCCCAAACTATGTAAGAGATATGACAGGGGTCGGGAGATGAGGGAGGGTCAGGTGTCTCAGTACCAGCCTCTGAGCATCGACCCTCCTCTTGAAACACCATTTTTCCCTTTTAATAAGACATCCTATCACATTTCTGTACAGCGTGAGGGCAAGCATAGATTTAGACACAGACATACTTTTATTTTGGACTATTAGACAACAACGGCCATTAGAAACATAAATTAAGGGAGCCAGTCAACCATTTAGCGTTCGGGTCAGTCAGGCATTCCACCAACCCAGGAACCTTAGTAAATAAAGGTTTTAAAACAAATTCATTTGAGTGTGTCCCTCTTGATACCATGCCTGTCTCACACCAGCCACTGACACCAACTGAAATACCAAGGTGCCAATGACAGGAATAAGATAAAGGCGTCCAGTCTAACACGAAGGCCTCAAGACTACCCCTGACTCATCCCAAGGCATCACAAATGAAATAGTTACATTCTTTACAAGAAAGATCTGGGACATGGAGAATTTCATCCTCCCCCCGGGATGAAATGGGGAGTTGCAGCCAGCTTCATAGTATTCCAACCTCTCTCCCATGAGACCATAATCATAATCAAGACTGCCAGCAAAATAAAAGCCTCAGGCACCCTTCAATATCCCTACACAGATACTGTCTTCAACCAACACGTGATCATTTTGGCGCCGCCATTGCTTCCCTAAATATTGTCTATTTTAGTGTAGCAATTATTTCAAAGATGCCAGTATATAAACTGCACAGATTGATTAATAATATATACAATATTTTTCTGATTAAAGGTTTAATAATTAACACTGATAAGAAACACTTTATGCCATTCTAATCTAAGTGAACAATTAGGCTGAATGTATTACTCCAAATTACTAGGATAAAGTGTGTTTAATTGGTTTTACTATTTGGGGGAGCATTTTAACAAAGAAACATTGGTGCTGTCAGGCCTCATTACGACCCCGGCGCTAATGGGTTAACGGCGCTGTAAAAGGCTGCGGCTCCGTTAACCTATTAGCGCCTAATTACGAGGTCCCTTTGCGGGACCCGACCTTAACGGCTGGTGTAGACCAGCCGTTAAAAGTAGGGACCCGCAAAGGGACCTTGGTGCTAATTACGGTGCTGCAATTTGCGGCACCATACTTAGCGCCTTCCCCATTCCCATTGAGCCCTATGGGGCAAAAATGGGAATGGGGAAGGGCCATGGAGGAAGGGGGATAACCGCCCCGCCAACCTTGTAATGGGGTGGGAATTCCCCCTTTCTCCATGGCGGAGTCGGTAATTTACCGGCATGGACCATGGTGCTAATAGCACCATGGTCTTCC
This sequence comes from Ambystoma mexicanum, assembly GCF_040938575.1. Classification (NCBI taxonomy): domain Eukaryota; kingdom Metazoa; phylum Chordata; class Amphibia; order Caudata; family Ambystomatidae; genus Ambystoma; species Ambystoma mexicanum. Next base: position 1,126,386,545 of record NC_090922.1, on the reverse strand, counting down.
GCCAGGGTCGTAATGAAGCCCAAAGTGATTTGATTATCTCTAGGAATGGTGTGACCACAATTGCATTCTGTGAAATACCAGAAGTAAGACTCGGACTAGAGGAAATGGTTCGACAACAGACTTTTAAAAAATAAAATAACATGCCTCACTATCCCTATTGTGAAAAGGGGATCCCTTCCTAACAAATACAAACTAAGATGCTCATCTGGATGTCAAATAACTAAACATGAGTCCTCCATCCTAACCTGTCATACTAACTGGCCGTTCCACTAGATAAAAGGGAAACAAATATGAGAGAATTTTTTTTCCACAGTGGAAGTCGTCAATGCCTCCTAGCTGACCCCCTCTACTGCAGACAATTTTCATAAACAGATTTCCATCCTTGGGCTGGGTCACCACAGTGGCGTCAACAACAAAAAAATCAAAGTTTCAAAATCTGTCTCAATTCCTCTGGTTACAAAGTCATTCAGTTCATGAAAGGTTTTCAAGTCTTCAAAAAGGATAACTCAGTTAAACAAAGGTTTCTTGCCTTCAGTATGGGTTTCGGTCATTGTGTTCCTCGGGACACCTCATCCCTTGTGTGGTTTAATCACGGAATCTCTATCCCCTGGGCTTCCCTTGTCTATCTCTGGCATGATTTGTATCCCTTTTTCCTTATTGGAGCTTTCAATATGCCTCTCTAGTCTTTCAGCGTTCTTAGTCGTTTTCTTATCCCTCTGAACACTTTGGTCCTTGCTCAGGTTGCTCACAGACTCACTAGCTGGCGAATCCTACACTGTTCAACCACCCACCTCCCTTCTTCCTGTGTGATTGTGTACCTAGTCTCCCTCTCCATGCTTCAGCCCGGGAGGGTCAGTGATTCCGGTTTCCGCGGTGTTCGTCTCTGCATGCTGCATTACTGCTTCCTGCTCTGGTAGCCTTCTCGGGGCCTCGGCGAGGCCGGTTGTTCTTGCTCTATCTCTGTGTGTCACTCTGTACAGGAGTTTAAGAGCCTTCGCCCCGGTCGTGCTTGGATTCGGTGACGTTTTACAGGCCCCGGGCCCACCACATCCTCTCCGTAGTCCTGCCTCCAAGCAGCATTCCTTCCACGCTCCATTTGCAGAATCTACTCTGCTTGTCTCCTCCACTGATGTTCGGATCTGTGTCAGGTAATCCCCTCTCCAACAAAGGAATGCAGTGTTATTAAAGGAGTCCCTGCTACGAGAGGTAAGGTGATTCTGATTATAAGATGTCGAGACTGAGGAGGATTCAGCAGTCGTGTCAGAAAAACAAAAAGGCCTTAGGATTGTTACAATTTATTTGGCCCCCATATAGGTGCGAGTATTGTCTTTAACAGAGATCTCACTTTATCTTGGGAGTTCTTATCCCATTAAGGGAGTAACTTCTAGTGAGGTCCCACTGGCCCTTACCCCGGTAAAGGGTCTTGTGGATTGGGCTCACCTCCCCACCCTCAATGAGGGTGGTTCCCCCTTGCGGAAAAGGGGCACATTTCCCAAATTTGTCACAATTCTCAAAATACTTTGGTAGCTGCACTATCGCTCCTGCTTTGGAAGAATATCAGGCCCAGGCTGCTTTGCCTACCCTTTATAGTACTGAAATCCAAGGCAGGTTTAATATTCCCTGTTTAGTCGCTATGGAAAATAAATTGTTAAAATGATTTCTGGGCCTTTCTTTAAGCACTCGAAATATCCCATTACGTTTGGATGTGGGTTGTAAGCCTACTGGACTCTAGGTCCATTTGGGAACCCCTTTTATGAGCAAGGTGTGAAGCTGACCTGCCCTCATAAAATATAGGGAAGCACTGAAAGATTCTGTCTACTCCCATGGTGCACCTGCATCATCATGGTTTAGGGGCATATAGGATATGAGATATAGACATATGTTGCAATATATATGGCATGGTTGTACCTTGATCAATGCCCACACTAAATGTTAATGTTAAAGGTATTTATATCGCACACCGTCACCAACAGAGTGGGTCCCCAGGCGCTCACTAGGAATTGCTAAAACTGCATTTAAGGAATAATCTTCAGCTTTGTACTTGGCCCATGCTGGACGGACAGTCTTACAGGAGCCTATCTGCAAAAAATGACAATTGTTTTGATAGCTATCTTGATCAAAATTAAACTCTTTATGTAAAAATATTGTTTTTCAAATTGCATTTACGAATGCTTCACTTGTCAGTTTGTATTCCCCATTGGAGAGTCAGCCTTTCTGACTGTTGTTTCCACTGTCAGGTATCAACAGAGAATGTTGTCTATTTTCTGTTCCTGTATCCTTTTTATGTTCATGTTAGTAAAACCTATTTTAAGATCATGTAATAACTCGACAAATGGATTACACGTCCCTGCAGTTCCACCAACTGAGATGTACATATCTTTGTATTGTTTGCTAGCAGCGTGAAGATTTAGGAAATCATGTTTAAAGTGTTGTTATGCTGATTGTTGCATACATTTAATGGTTCTGCAAGCCTCCATCTATATATCTTTTATATGATTTTATAGATGACTAGCAAAAAGTATCCATTCTATGAACGGGTTCTATAGACAGACATGATAACACACTCATCATCAATTGTTGAAAATCAATGATCCTGTAGGTCGATGTTCCGATTTACTTATCACTTCATGTGCTGTGAACCCTGAAGTAAACTGCACTGAGAATGGGTGCGTGTGGGTGGCTGACATACCCTGAAGCAGACGTTGGGTGAGGGGAGAGTTGGTGTGCTGCTGCATACTGGGACGTTCTGTGCTCTCTCTCCACCTGTTGCATCACACTGGTGTGGTGCATTTTATTGTGGTGCATTGTGGTGCAAATATCTCAGATACCGTGCATCCTAGAGCCTTGAAACGTGGGTTTTCAGGTCCCATAGCGACCTTGAGTTCTGTTCATCATATCAAGACCGGTCCTTCTACAACCACATTGATGTTTCGCCGAATTCAGGCAACCGTCTCATGTGTGAAGGTGCTGAAATCCAGGGAGAGGGGTAGGGTGTCCAAATGTCAGGTAGACAGTAATGCCCAGAGGGTGCTAACAGGTAACTATGCAACATTTGGTGCAGACTGGTGAAACGGTGTGGAATTGTATAAGGAACAACACTTTGCCAAGCCAAAAACCCACAAACAAATGTTTACTTTTGTTGAAGTCCGGGGAAAGGGGTGAGGTGTCCAAATGACATGTAGCCAGTAATGTCCGGAGGGTCCGAACAGGTAACTAACTATGCAACATTTGGTGCAGATTGGTGAAATGGTGTGGAATTGTATAAGGAACAACGCTTCGCCAAGCCACAAAGCCACACATTTTGACTTTTATTAAAATAGATATTATATTAGCAAACACACTAACACTTTAGTACTTTGTGAAGTTTTAATCGGATATATCTCAGTACAATCCTTTTGTATGGATTTGTATCTGTATATATGATGGATTATGTTTTAAAGTGTTTTATCCTATATCTTTTTAGTTTGTGTATTGTGGTTTACGAGTATTTTTTTCTTAGACTGAACAGAATTGATTGATTGTAATGTGTTCTTTTTAATGGATGTTTTCCGACATATTTGAAAAAAGCTAGAACTACCCCATCCCAAAAAAAGTGATTCATCCAGCAAACTTATGACCCATCACACACCACTAAAGCGAAAATAATGGAAAAAATGGTGCCCAATCAGATCTGACAATATTGAGAAAACGCCAAACTTCTTCAAGGTTTCTAAATTAGTTTCAGACCATCAAGAGGCACAACTAAACTGGAGAACATCAGAGGGTGACTACTTCGGGCCATTGGCACTAACCCCGCTTTGATTCTGTTTGATCTATCAGCAGCCTGTCTCAGTGGTTCACGACATATTGCTACACCCCTTACAAGTGCACTTCATAATTCCAGGCCTTGCTTTAAACCGACTGAAATCCTTATTGCATATTACTCTTTCTGGGTCAAGGCTATCCACTTCCTGTGTCCAAACCTTGTTCATGACATTGCAGCCTCCCACAAGAATTGGTATTATCCCCATGGCTTTTTAATGCCTATGCCCGTCTCTAAGACACTTTTCAGTGCCCACACTACTGTAATGCAGATGGCATACAGTTGCTCATGTCTGACCCAAACCAGCTTCACACTGCCTGACACAACATTAACTGCATTTTTTAAAGGATGCCAGAGAGGAGTCTGTGATTAGACATGCATAAAATGGAAGCAATCCCATCAGCCAACAAGGATCATGCAAATCTTCTATAACCCTGGTCCCATGCTCTAGGCAAGCTTTTTACTCCTACCCCACAGGCTAGGAATCTGTAAGTCGTATTCAACACCAGCCTGTCCTTCCAAACCCAAGTGAACTCCATGAGCTGGACAGTCAATTTCCAAATCAACCTTCTATGAAATATCACGCATCTATTGGAATTCGCCCAAAGAACAGAACTTGTTAAAGCCCTTGTCTAACCCCACTCAGATTATTTCAATAGCACACCAGTTGGGGCACCAGTTGGGGCACCAATGTATCTCATATCAAGAAACCTTGATCCAGAACCGGACAGCGTAATCTGCAAGTTAAACAGGCAGGACCATATCTCCCCATGTTTTGACCACACTCTAACTTTTACTTCCGTTACCTTGAGGTCAACCAATCCATTGCTTCTCTGCAGTACAAGATTAAGACATAGGCTAATTTCCAGAGCTGCAGATCAATGGAATAACCCTATGCTTGGTCGACGAAAGCAACAGATCGAGCAATTATGCAAAATAAACGTCTAGATCTGCTTGCTAGGTAAAGCCGCCTACTTGTTACAAGAGAGGCAGACTTCCCAACTCAGTTCCATGTGTGCCCCTCTGATAGACAGTATTGTTAGTTATGCCTTATTGTATTGCGCACAATATACCTGAAGAACATCCAAGAGTGTGGGTTGCATTTGGTATAATGTAACTGTTTGTTATAACCCCTTGCGTTCCTTCCCCCAATAATGCCTGCTCACAGTTCAGCACAGTTCAAAGCTCCCAAAAAATAAAACACACAAATCAATTCTTTCTGTATAATGATTCCAAACTTACCTTTTTATTTTCTTTATCTGTGCTGGGATTATTGGTTATTTTATACTGATGAAGATCAATAATTTCCTTCATTTCATAGTTATCACCTCTCCGTTTACATACAATTACAGCTTGGTCAAACAAGAAAATATGTCTGAAAGAATCAATGTAGAGGTGGTTATAAAACTGTGAAGTCATATTTTAAAGTATTCTAACAAGACACATCCTCTGAAATGCTTTGCCTCCATTCATCTCTTTTAGCTTTGTTATCCTCGCCAGTGTCATAAAAATGTAAACACCATGTGTAAATGTAACTGATTATCTCGATTTCAAGAGTACATATAATGCATGCATAATTAATTATTTTTCATTAAGATGTGGGGGCTAATAGAATAGGCAGCCATGTTAAGCAAGCACGCACAACACATCATGGTATCGTTGGTGCTCACCTATCTTGTCGTGTGCGCTTGTCCACGGAACTGATCCTGATCTCACCATCCACTTTTGGTCTGCCGTATGACAGGAGAGACTGGTTCTAAACAGAATGAGAGCTACTTTAAGAGAAGAAAGGCACCCAGTATTTTGGGAACAGAGATTTCAGGAATCGGCGGGTGATAGCATAAGATGTACTTTGCACATTATGGGGGCCCTTCACAAATTGAGAGCATCACACACTTTGGATTTGTAATGTCCACACAAGGAAAATGAATCCGATTCACAAAGGAAAACCGAGTTCAATTTGCTCACATTTCCCTGAATCTTCATGAGTTACAGTCACATAGAGGAATAAAAAGGTTTGGGCCGTTAGCTCTTCTATTTCTTTTTCTGAATCATGTGCATTTTTCCAATGTTCAAGTAGCCCATTCTTATGTGGATGTAAGCATTTGCGGAGCCAGGGCAGTTAGGGGGCTAGTCACTGACAGCTCTGGGCTCCTCATTGCTCATTATATCACCCCACCTTTCACAGGGCTGGAGATCACCTCACTAGGACAAAGCATCACCTTTTTGCTTTAATTCAAGTTTAAAAAGTGCAGGCACAATGGAGTGTGTGGCACTACATGGATGCAGGCCCCCAGGTTACTAATCAGCCAGGTTGAGATAAACCGGCACCCAGAACACCCCGTGCATTCATGTCCTCCCGTAGCACACCTTCACAGCCTGAATTATTGCCTGCCTGCTCCCTCCTCGCCCAAAGATAAGACTCGGCACTGCAGAAGAAGTTTTAATAAAAGTCAGACCCTCTAGGATATTGTGGTAGGAAATTAATGTTGCCGCATAAATGTAAATTTGCAGCACAACATTGTATTTCTTGCAGCATTTTTGCAGCACATTTTCTGACTGGGGGGTGAGAGATTGGCACATGCAGGAAAGAGGCAGTGTGCAAGGCAATATTTTAAAAGGGTCTGAAAAGTATTTGTCCTGTATGCATATGATGCACCTGCATGTTTGAATGTAGTGAATTCAGTGTGCATTTGTGTATATGTACAAGAGTGAGCGAGTCTGTACACATATCTAACGGCGTGTTAATGTCAGAGTGTTTGTGAGTGAGTGAGTGTCTTTATGATGGAGTGCAGGGGTCACTGATTATGTTTGTGCATGAATGCAATGCGTGCATGTGTTTGTATGGAAGTGGAGAGGCAGTCACACTGATGTTAACTATTGTGGACTCAGCTTCATAGGAGTTATTTATTGTTATCATATTGGCATATATCAATTTTGGCTGCAGTTTCATCATGCAAGTAATTCACAGTGACCACTTCTCACATAGATAGATTGTAGCCACAGCTTCATGCAAGTGATTTACAGTGACCATTACTGGCCTAGATAGATTGTAGTCACAGCTTCATGCAAGTGATTTACAGTGACCATTACTGGAATATATAGATTGTGGCCAGAGCTTTATGCAAGTTATTCACAGTGCCCATTACTGTCATAGATAGAATGTGGTAGCAGATTCATCACATAGCTATAAAATGCTCCTGTGCACTGTTGATGACATGGCATTTACTGAATTTGTTGCATATGTTCTCCTAGAGAACTAATTCTAATTGTATGGCATTTTTTTGATTTGATTTGATTATTGAAAAGACACTTTTCCATTTTTGTAATAAAGTGGTGAATGGTTGTGTTCCTGGTGGAAGGTACTTGCACTACAACATGATGTATATAAAAAAGAACCTACAAATGGTCAGTCCAAGGCAATGACAATGACTTATCCTCCAAAATACTGATGTTGGCTATTAAATAAAATATCTGATCATAACTATGACTACTTTTATATGTTGGCTGCTGGATGAGCTTAGTGACACCAAAGTGAATTCTTGGAGCACAGACATTTGATGGCTCCCCCACACAGATGTTGAGGTCACCTAGCAGGCAGGCGTGGAAGAAGAGGAATGCGAGGTGAAGATCAACGACTTTCATAGGGAACCTCTTGGATTTTGGTGGATGAAGACAATATCTAACAGAAGCAAGAAGGTGGTGTCTCTTACAACAGTATTCTCACATTCTGGACTAGAGAATGCCTATCAAGGGACAGTTTTAGGTAGCAATGATCCCATTCATTTATGCAATTTTTCCATCAGAGAAAACATATTTGTAAGCAAATATGGATTTCAAGATGCAGTGATAAATCAAATTAGAACATTAATAATGATGCTAGAGTTCGAAGATTTACTTCTGATTTAATAATGATTTTTGAGAACTTTTTACACTGGAGTATTTTATACTTTTCTGTGAAACTGGACGCTTGGTGTTATTTCGGTAAATGTACTAATGCTACGTATCATGTATAATCTATTTTACTTATGGCAAGCATTTCATTATATTCTCTTCAATAACATATTTTGTGTACATTTGCATGATAACCATAACAAAAATAAATTTAAAAAAAACAATAATCGTGTCACATTTCGCCCACCCTGTGTTTTGGCACAGCATGTTATAACTGGGTGGAAGATATGAAAGGCAGGAATTGGAAGAGTCTGAACAAAAGAGCTGGGTAATGGAAAGGATGTAGCTGTGTCATATGTTCTTAGCATTGTTCAATTCTCATCGAGATTTCAACCCATTTACTGCCCTGTGGCCGTATATAAACATCCTAATTTTCAAAGGAAAACATTGAAGGCCTAGCAGTGGAAGGGTTAAAAGTCCTCCTCTGTGGGTAGACATACTTAGTGGTGATGCTTAAGAGGTGTCTTCTGGCAGTGCAGTTATATACGGAGTTGGGGTAGTACCCAGTGAATGAGGACGAGCAGCAAGCCCTTTAAGCAAGGTGGAAGTTAATGGTTGGTTCCATGAATTGGGATTGGTAGGATTTTGTGTTTTCAATTCTAATGTTGGTTGGCTCTGCAGTTGGCAAGATAATTATAAGGAAATGTCATCTATTTTTAAAGGTTTTGCTTGAAGGGGCTTATCAAGACCAGTGTTGAGGATGCTGCTGGGTGATCGCTCCGTAGTTGCTGTGCATCAATTCTGTGTAGCTATTGCGTGGCCTGACCAGAGGATGTGATGCTTCAGAATTTGGGACTTGATACTGTTTGTTTGAAGGATGCAACTATGTTGTTGGATGCAATAAAGCTGTTGGTATTGTGGGCTCCATTGACCCACTGAACTGAATTCCTCCCATCCATAACAAAGCTGCATTTCAGCAGAAACAGCAAATTGGCTGTGCTGGCTCCTGTGCGCATCAAGGCCTCAAAACTGTGTTTTGCAGCAACAAAAAGATGGCTGCACCATCTTGCCAAGCACATATTGGGCAGGATGGGACAAGGGGGCACATTGAGGAAGCCTGCCATTGTGTTCTTACATATACAAAAGAAAGAGTGAAAAAGCAGCACTGTTTTGCTGCCAGCCGAAAGTTCCATGGAAAAAGGGAATTATTCACATTTAAAAATGATGCCGCTCTGATGCTCTTTTCCTCTGATTCCTTATCACAACATGTTATAAATAAGACCCTGCTATGCTTATCCACATTCACATTGCGCTCCAGCGGACAAGCATGACTTCTGAATGAAAGTCCATGTCAAACCAAATCTGAGAAAAATACACAAAAGCTTTATTTCAGCAGCACGGAAAAGCACTTAACTTTTGATACCAAGCGTCAAAATCACTGTTTGAAAAGAGATCATAGCATTCTGTACACATGTCAATTTCATGGAGACCTTTGCCTTGTAAGGACTGTTGTGTAAAACAAGCTGGCTACAGCTACATAACCACAATGGAAAGGCAGATCCAAAAACCGAATTTATAAAAAGATATGCCAGCTTTCAACCCATGTGTTAAAATGGGCTTGTGCAAACTAAAGAAAAAAATGCCTGTTTTAAAAAGTAAAATGTTGAATGAAAGCTTGTCTGTGCCTAGCAATGTGAAGGGGTTGGCTGCTGGGAAATGCATATGGGCTGTTTATTCAACAGGCTTGTTTTTCTTTTATTCAGGACCAAATAAAAGAAAATAAAGGTTTTAAACTGCTTTGGCTAGATTTTGCAAGCTTCCAAAAACAGGTTATTCCAGTTGGCAGAGCTAAGGCTTCCCTAAAGAAAGGTATCCACCATAAACTCTCAGTAGATACTAACACCTCTGTGATAATTACTAGGTTGGACAGAATCTGGTCTGGACTGAGCCCTCTGACAATGGAACTTCCAGGACAAGGACATGTGAAAAGAAAGTCACACTTCCTCATGATTTCTAAAGGAAGCTTCAAAGGAAATTTCTGTGACAACCTGGGGTGAGGGGCTAGACTTGGAAAGGCATGCCCATACATGGAGAACAATACTGGAATTTGTTTCCAAAGACTATTTATTAATAAAAATGTAAAGACTTTTATCTCTGCAGCAGGGCTTTGTGAACATGTGAAAATCTTGCAGTTTAAAAGTGATTTTGTGGTTTATAATGTGTGACATTGTAGAATTCACTGACACCTTGGGGACAGAAATGGCAAAGACTTGCAGATTATAAGGAAAGTATCCATGATGCCATTGTGAATTTTAATACTTGCATCCCTTATGATAATCCACACACGTGTATAAAGTTACAGAATTTTAGGCCTAATGTTTCATACTCAAAATTACCAAAAGGTGTTAGAAGGGTGAAACAATGTCTCACAGAGTTCAGAGTTGGAGTGGAATGGTCTGCATAAAATATGTAACCTGTGTATGTAAGTTTTTAAGAGACTTTAACTGTATGAATGTACCATTTTGGGAAAAATCGGATTTTAGCCAAAGTAACTGTGGGAGGTTTTTGAACATTGTAAAAATCACATCATGAATCTAACATTCTGTCTTCAAATCCAAACAGTTGAGAGCGAGGCGGGGATTAGCACCCCTCACCAATCCAGTCGGTTAGAGGTGGGCTTGGTTAAGCCTGCCCAGCCATATACCTTGATGATGTCACTATGCATTATAAATAAGAGTCCCTGACAAGACTCCAAACACATACTCTTCATGAAGTTCCTGGGCTGCGTTCCTGATCTGCTCTATCCATCTTGCTGATCACAACTACAAGGCCAGAGCATTGCTGATCCTATCCCAGCAAGGCCTCAATTCTGAAATCCCACTAAAATCCCAAATAACCAAAGGGGAAAACTGTGGTATTCTTTTGGGACGCATCCTGAACCAGCCTGGCTTGCTGCCCACTAACAGCTTGCCCACTAACTGTGTCCAGCGGTACCAGTGCCTTCTAGTGACCAAACCTTGCTCAGCTGTCTTTTGCCCAGCTGTCTTTTGCCAGTCGTGCCCGCCGTGTGGTTACCAGACCCTGTTGACTGGTCAAAAATCCCAAAACTCAAAAGCGGACTGTGAGTATAATCACTACCCCATAGAAATACATAGCATACCTTGTCTCTATCCTACTACCTAAGCATTCCTATCTTACCTCGGTAACTTGTTGAAACTGTTAGAATTATCCTCGTATCCTGTCCTTAACATTTAAGTGCTTGTGCCATCTCTTTTCAATTTTATATTGTGTAATCCAAAACCATTAGTCATATTTCGAGTGATCAGACTGGTTTCTTCCAGGGTTGGGCTCTGGGGTGACAGGGTTGAACTCGCAAATCAACCTTGGACCTTTCTGTGTCCATCTGCGGTGGTCTAGTCTGAATACTCTAGTTTAAAGTAAAACTGTTCTTGTCACAACTGATTTCCTTTCCTATTTCACAGCTTCATTTTACTCAAATTGACCCTTTTCATATCTTGCATATCTCATCCAGTTTCATAGGTAGAGACCTATTTTCACCTCTATATTGTACCTGTGATATATATCTATCCCTGAGCCCCAAAATCAGAGTATTTCCCCCGTTCAACGTGTCATTTGGCTGCAGCATCCTCTAATCTTTCCACTCATTTTCGAATGGTCTGCCTTTTGCTGATACCATGCCTTGTGATTGCCAGTGATATAACATACATGCTATTGTGATACAACATATGTATATTCTAATTTAGCCACACATTCATTCTTTGTGAAATTCAAGTGTTATTTTTGGCTTTTGTTAAGGATTTTTGTTCTGTCTTCTGCCTCTTATTCCTGATTACCTGCTGCTACTTTCTATCAACTCAGAATTTGATTATATGTGGGTGAGGGAACAGTGCAGGAGGACATCTTAACTTGGGTGCTATATTTCCTAAACCAAAAAGTGCTCCTAATCAATTGTTCTGTTAATATGTTTTAGGAGAAGGGTAACCAAGTGTCTTGATTCCATTTTGATTGCTGCCCCAAATTAAAAATTGCTTGAGTTCTTTTGAAGTTAAAATAAATAAATAAATAAATAAATAAATAAATATTGCATTTCACAAATCAGTCTGGTTCATGACCCGTTGTGACGTGGGGTATTTTAAAAAGAGGTGTGATACGAGTTGTGTACCATCTCAAATTGAATCTGCATAAAATAAGGAGAAAGGCATCTCAGTTGTGCGCTGCTGAGACAAAGGTGTGTGTCGCCAGATTGAAATCATTAACAGTATTGCACTGGATCATCATCCTGCCGTTGAGGTACATATTGATGGTGTCCAGATGCTAGTTAGGGATAGTGGAGAAGACCATCATTTGTTGTCCTACTAGCATCCCTAGAAGATGGGAATTGAGATACATTTCCAGAAACACTTCCAACCAGACTGATACAATGGTGAAATTAGGATGATTTTTAGATTACTAAAGTAGGAACAATGATAGCGTTGACTGATGTGAACAATTCAGGATTGGTGCAAGGATACCGTTCTTGAAGAATTACCAGAATTGTTTAGGCAAAGCAGTGCATGGATAATTAATTACTTCACATGAGGTACCAAACCTTTCTATATTAACTATATGTTCAGGAATCATCACGTGATTTCTGCACATAGTTCAGGAATCTGTACATTAGTGATGGGACAAGGTGAGCATGCGGCTAAAACCTAGGAAAGCTGGAAAGTCCCCCTACCAGCTTCCCCAAATTGTATCCCCATGCTTACCCCAAAAGGATGGATAAGCATGAGGGGTGACCACAGTGGGGCCGAGTTTTGTCATAATCATGAGTTGGGGGTGAGGTGGACGCATCCAAGGTTAGGAAGCAAGTATGTAGATGCATTGAGAACCTTAAGGGTCACAAAGTTGGAACTGGGAAGATATGGAGTGACTAAATGTTAGTCTTTTGCTCTGAGACATACGCTGAAAGGTATCCCTTAATCTTGGAGACATAAAATATGGTGGCAGCAGATAATGTCAGGCAAACCTATTTAAAATGACGTCAGTGGGCTTAGGAGAGTGGAGATCTATGCACCAGTTTGTTGACAGCTAACCAATTTGCTAAAAGCCTAGTAAATTATTACTTAGTAATTTCAACAAAGCGAATAGAAAGAGTTCACTATACTCTACCTAAGAAGTATACAGTATAATGGCCTCTGTTGCTTGATGAATTGCCAATAATAAAATAGATAGTCGAGTGGTGTTCAGATTAGAAATAGTGAGTTGCACTGAATACATAATCTATATGCTGAATATGGGTAGTTTGTAATTTGTTCCGCTATTATTCGCTACCTCCACAGCAAGGGTCACTCAGAGGACTGTTGAAATGGTCACTCCAAGAGATGCTAAAGGTCTGAGGTCAGTTATAACCGTATGGTGAAGGTCTAGAAATTGGTTTGTTCAGATGAGATGTTGTAAAACCTAGACAATCGCCTCCAACGATGGCATAAACTGTTAGTCCAAGAGGTGAATAAGTATCCAAATTCTATGGAACAAAATAATTAATGCTTGTATCCTGGCTTTGCCAGCAGACGATACAGTGATCCTGGTCAAATCATCTAATATATTTTACATTACTTTGCTGTCTTCTGTCAGGTTTGCCTTCTTGCATGCTTCTGGCATCGTTTAGCCTATTACTTGATCTTTCTTCTTATGTAGACCATATGAGCGGAAGGGGTGGTTGACGGAAGAGAGCGGACCAGATGTTGCAGGCCTTAGGCAGGCATATTTCAAGGTCTGCTTGTTTGACACAAAAAACGGTTAGCTTTTTGGTAAAGGTCAAAGGTTTTTATGCACGTTTATAAATGAAAATGTCACAACCCATTGTTTTGGAAGTATTTAAAGCTTTAAAATACAAAAGACAAACCCAGATTACTTTTGTTAAATCACATCGATTGGTATGCTGGTACTTATATACTTCCCTTGATGATAGAGAGAATGAAGCTAGAACCATTCCCATTTTGCATAGAACCCTTCAATAATATTTTGTTCAAAATGGTCATGTAAATAATATGATTTGTGTACATTCCAAGTCCATTTTTATAAAATGAGATTGTTTTAGTTAATGGTAAGAACTGGAAAAGAAAGTGTTCAAATGCAGAAATTGCAGTGTTGGCACAAATCCCAGCTTCACCCCTTCAGCCCTTAACCAATGTGTGATCCTGAGCATCTCATTTAATCTTATATTGCCATCCCTAAACCTTTCAAAATTGTCAGCCCTTCAGAGTGATTTCCTTCTCATGGTATGATCTTGATAAAAGACGTATTCATGGTTTCACTGGCTATAGGGTTGATTCCGCTTTAATAGTGGGCATATTTATATCACACACCACAGGCATTTGTTCCTTTGATATCTAATGGCAATGCTATTTGAAAACCATATCCTACTTCTAATCTCAGTCTGTCTGGATAAAGGCACCTTCCTGGTGGCTTCTAATCTGCATCCACTATCCATGCTACGGTATGTGCAGCTTTCTCCATCCTTCCAATTGGCTGTCTCTATCCATGCATGAGCACGTTTGCATTCTGTGAGGCAGCTAATGTGAGTTCTCCGTCTATTATGGGTGACATGTACCTTTTACATATGGTCCTGCATTAATACTACAGTCTGCTTACCTTCCTGGATGTTATTGATAACAATTATCATGTATGCACTAATGCAGTAACCTATTCGTAGACTGCTAATGTTGGTCTTCAAATGCTACTTGTTTATCATTCTGATTAGAGCAAGAATGAAGAAGGTAAGGGGACTTAAAGGGAGTAAACGTGCTTATTATGCTGCGAGAAAGCATATCAACCTATAGGTTGTGAGCACAACGGGTGGGGGTGCGGGTGCGATCATTATTCTTGATCCCTTAATTTGTTTGGTTTGGTGGAGGGAGGCCCCAAGGATGTCCGTGCCCAGGGCCACAAAAGTGCTTAAAATGGCCCTGCGTGCACCCCAATACCAGTGGAGCAAGTTGGGATCCTCATGAATGAGTGATAGTGTAGATGGAGCCAAGGCAGCTGAGAAAGTGGAGCAAGGCCTTGGGAGGCAGAGGGAAGGAGGGGTTCCCTTGCTACAGCGGTGGATGCTTCTTGGGAGAAATCAGGGGGGTGAGGTGGTATAAACTCAGGGGAGGTGGTAGTGCTGGAGTTATGTTGATTTATTTAGAATTAAAGTTGTATTGCTTTTGGTATTGAAAATGTTTGTTCACAAAATTGCATCAAATTTGCCATTTTAATTATTTATTTATTATTTAGTATTTATATAGCGTGCATGCAGCTCGGAGGCATCCGGTGATTAAAAAACTATTAATATAATCTATTTTTCAGACAATATTTTTGTGGGAACACGAGTGTGGCCAACGAACTTATGATATTCACATTTTCTTCAAGGTAACACGTTTGTATGCGATGCTTTCTAAATGTAAATCCTACAGTCTCTAGATGATGCTAACCGAAGTTCATACGCACAGACCTCCTCAATCTTAAGTGTGAAGTGAGGCTCGGCATGTCCCAGAAAGGTAGCCCACCATATCGTACACTCTTAGATCTGTCGTTGTTGAATCAACATACGCTACTGCGTCCTACAGCCGGCACAATGCTTTGTTGGAGCAACATGACAGCAAACGCCCTTTCCAGGAAAAGACTTACCAAGTTCTCGATTGACAGCTGAAACTGTCTAATTTCACGGAGGGTTTCGTTGTCTCGTTTAACTTCGTTCACATACTGAGCCAAGTCCTGCAACACAAGAAAGCATGTTTCAGGGAGTAAATACAACTGTGGTCATTTATTAAACATATGTGTATTCGAAGGATCAGAGTATGGGTGCATTCATTCCTCACTTATAATAGAAATTTTAAACAATTCTAACCTTGCCAGAAATGTGACAGAAGGGATTAGATGGGTCACCGTAAACATGGGCATAGGCAGTGAACCCCCACCTACCACTCCCCAACCGCAGCCCCCGTGCCAACCAGAACTCAGCTGATCCTTGATTGTATGGGCAATATCAGTGGAAATTGAGGATATCTTACTAGAGGGACCCTGTGGCCTCTGTGGTCTGGCCCAGCAGGCCACCTCACTGTTCACTGCAAGAGGTACACCTATGTGGTTCTCCGGTGGCAGGGGGTCTCCATGCTGATGTCACGTTCTGCCCCACCCAGCGCTACAGCCACAGGGGGTCCCAACTAATGGAGGTTCTCTGATGGTTACAGGATTGTTTACAGTCACCTAATGTTGACAGGGCCCCCACCACCTGGCGCCCATGGTCCGTGCCAGGCCACCCTCTCCCACCAGGCCAACAGCAAGAAAGGATCGTACTTTGGTGTGCTCGTCTCCGGCCGACCTCTGCCACCACTTGTGCCGCTGGGAGATCCCTGCAAGCCACCGGTCTACCTCCAGGTGCTGCAGTGTCTGTGTCACTGCTGAATGGCCGTGGTCCAGCAGGCACAGTCACAGCGCCACGGTGGGCAGGCACAATGGTGCCGTAGTGCACCAGATCTCTTCAGGTGGCCCAACAGGCCTCCCGCTTGGTTCTCCGTTTCCAGGTGCGACAGAGGGACACAAGTCAGATTGTTGTTGTCCGCCTCTCCAACGCCACTATCCGGTTCACATTGATTGCTATTTATGCAGCAACCGGTTGAATCCTGATATAAATGATGCTGCCGTGGAAAAGAGGTCTACAGGCAAGCAACCATCTTGCTTGGCTGCTCATCAGCGCCGCTGCATACCCTTTGTGCTTTGCTCTCTGGCTCTTAACTAGAGTTGATCTTAAATGGGAGGGTATTAGGTGGTGTTGTTGAAATGTGGGACTTTTAAACTATGTATTCCCTCGTGGCACACTTGTGGAATAATGTTTAGCTTTGGAATGTCTCCATCTATTGGATGCCGAGGTCCAATCCCTCATTTATGTTGACTAATCAAGACTCTCGCTGATTTCTGTGGGATTCCATACATTCCAACATGAATTCTGGCTTTTCTAATCTATCATGTATTTATATTCTTTATACATATTCGTTTGGGATTCTCACAGTAGTTCTTAGATGGCAGCATTTCCTTCCCTGGTTCGATCATCTTTTCACCACTTGTCACACTTTGGATTTCTTATTAAAATTGTAATTGGTTATATATAACACGCTTAATACCCATAGGTTTCTAAGCGTGGACCCGGGGATTGAACCTGTTTTGCTCTGCGTCGTCTTGCTTCAAAGGAGAGCGTCTTGCGCCCCAGAGCTTTCATCCCGAGACAAGTTAATTGGTTCAATTTTATTTTGCACAACCGTGATGCTTTGCGATTCTTATTACAGTTCTTGAAAAGCAGCTCATTTTGCACATATTACAGTTCTTTTGTCCACACTTGTAACACTTTTGAATGAATGAATGCAGAACTCTTTATCTTATTGGTGCTTCGGTTGCCCTTGTGGTGTACCCTCCTTTGACTCATGTCAAGGGTTTCCCACTTTCCTCGTGATCTGTGCTGTATCTGAATAAAGGACACAGCCCCTTTAAGGGAACACACACGCCAGGATGGGAGGAGGGTGGAAGGGGAGGGACATGGAAAGGGAACGACAGTTGATATATGAAAAAGAATAAAGATGGTTGATGCGAGACGTGGCTCCTGGCATTCTTGGTGAGACCCAGCGTGAGTGAGTGAGCGAGTTCACCCCAACAACTGGTGACGAAGCCGATAAGAGCCCACGCTCTGCAGCAGTGACGGAGGGCCCGTGTGCCCAACAGAGGAGGAGCCCAGGAGGCGGGCCCGTGAGCCCAGCAATAACCGAGGGCCCGTGTGCCCAGCAGAGGAGGAGCCCAGGAGGGGGGCCGTGAGCCCAGCAGAAAAGGAGGACCTGTGTGACCAGTGGAGGAGGAGCACAGGAGGGGGGCCCATGAGCCCAGCGAAGAGGGCCCCTGAGCCCAAAGGCAACGTGGAGGAAGGAAGAGAAGTTCCCGGCAACCACAGCCCCGAGAGAGTGAAGCGGTCACCGACCACAGCAGAGAAGACCGGACGAGCACAGCAGCAAAAGAGCATCGCCGCCCGACCACGAGCCAGCAATGAGAAGCAGAGCTGCCCCGAACCGTAACCAGCGACCCTGCAAGAGGATCCGAGGACCGGAGCACTGCGGAACCGACCAGCAGCACAAGTAAGAAGAGCAAAGGCGGGGGAGAGAGAGAGCAGAGCAGGAACACAGAGCCAGGTGCAGATCTGTACCCGCCCAAGACATACATTTACTGTGAAATGCAGCAGAAAGCCCCCAGAGCGTATCATTACGTCCGCATTACCACGCTCCTCAGCCTGCTCCTCAGCCCTGTATCACTACACTTCTCAGCCACACGTTGTGAGCAAGGAAACATAAAAAGCATAAATAAGCCACAGCAAAATCTACCCTACCACGACAAGGCACTAAGGAAGAAGGCAACACGCTCACCACAGAGAGTGCTACACCCCAAAGTGACTGAAAAAGAGCCAAACACTCGGAAAAGCAGAGGAGCACACAAGCCTTCCCCCATTTACAAGGACAGGGCTCACTGTACCACCACCACGTCCTGTGGTACTACACACATCTCCACGTGAGACACAGGATTGGAACTCCACTTGAATACTCCTTACAGCTCCACCCTACCACAGAGCCAACACCACCCACGGTGTAATCATGACTGACCCAACCCAGGCCGCCACAGCACAGGCAGCTGCAGATGCAGGGACACCCCCCACTGCCAATGCCAGCCTTACCTCGCATGCCAGCCTCATGAGGAGACCAAGCCCGTTTACGCGCAACCCTCACCATGACCAAGGCCAACGATGGGAAGAATGTGTCAAAATAGAAAGTATATCGTGCCTCCTATTGTAATAAATATATCTAATATTGGCCTACGCCAAGCTGCTTGAAAGTAACTTGCGAAAGAAATCTGTGTTGCAAGGTCCTGACCTTAAATCCATGTAGGCCGCCATTTTAGGTCAAACCGCCATTTTAGGATTTGTTGTGTAAAAGTCACCCTGTGAGCTAAAATGGTGGACGATGTCATTGCAAAATACAACATGGCCGTCTTGACCTCTGTACATAGCTAATGTGTAATCTGCCTGCAGGCCACTTGTTGAGGTCATGAACTGAGACCTTGTCCTTCACTGACCTATGTGTAGGAGGATTACTCGTGCAATGAAAACGAATCAACGAGTATATTTCGAGACAATGTATTCAAATACTGAACAAAGAACATCTGTTTAACTATGTTGTATTAATGTTTAAGAAGGCATGCAAGTACAACTTTAAAATACACAGCTATTGCATACGCTTGTTGATAAATGTATTAAAGGCAAACCAGTTATTTGCAGTTATTTGAGACTTGGCACGAACCCTAGATCGGTGATATATTAAAAGGAATATTAACCCGAAGTGGGGCTGGGCATCGCGCCCACAAAATATATAAAAAGCAAATGCATTCTAATGTACAGCGTCTCTCACTGAACACACTGAACCACGCTGGAGTTTGTTGTGTTGTACTGAGGGCCGATAGCTATCTGACTTTGCACTGTTTTTGTAATTGGATTCAGTATAGAATAAAGTGCTTTGTATGTTCCTTTGTAACCCGTGTTCAGTGTATTTCCTTTTGGGGTATTCAGCCTCAATATTCTTTTTCTGTTTTCAAAGTTGGTGCCCGAATAGGGACCCTCAAGATTGATGCCGGATTGTTGAAGGTTGAAACACGCTATCGGACCGGGATCGGACGGTGTGACATAAACGGGCCCCTGGATGAGACACGACACCTCAGCAGCGCTGCACGACCCGATCTCTGGACAATTAGCTTGTGGTCTGAGACGGCATCTTGACGAGGGTCAACTTATCGAGGCAGGCAGATTTGCCGAAATCACCATACACGAGGTAAGATTAGTTAGGTAAGATTCTTAGAAGTACCGATCGGTCCTCCTTAGGTTTGGTCAGGTGAGTCATGACCCAATTCTTAATTTAACCCTGACAAATTGAATTTTGGCACATTGTATCTGCAGACGCAATTATTGACCAGGTAACACCAAGAATTTGAGATATGCCTGGGAAATTGTCTACCTGCTTTAGGGCATTATTCCGCAGTGATAGACAATCGTTGGAATTTCGCCGTCCCGCACCACAGGAGGGTTCACCGGCATGTACTATGTACTGTAAGTACGGCATTGGAAGTAAAGTATTTAATGATATTTGGCACAGACAAACCAGACATGCCTCTGAACTTCAGTGGCCAATCAATGGTAGTTTTGGGATCCCTCGCATTGAATATTTGGAGTCAGTCTTGTTAAAGAAAAAGACTGGACCGGCAGCATTTGATGTTTTGCAGAATTGGAAAAAAGAAGCGTTGCAACAACTTAAAGGTAGAGAGAAACATGCACGTCACAAAACGAATCCCGAAAAAGCGAGGCGACTAATAATATGGATAGGGCTTTCTCACTTGGAATTCAGAAAATCTATCCTTCTAAAGATCTTCATATTTCTGATGAGTTTATTGACGAAATATTAAATGAACGAAGGCCTGGTGCCTTCGCAATACTGTACCGCCGGAGAAGAAACATGAGTTAATTGCATGGGCTAAGCATTGTATGGAGAAGGATGATCAAGCTAGTGTTTTTGCCACACTTTGTAATACGGATAATTTTCCTGAGAAAATGTTTTTATTGAAGGTTTAGGGATTCAGTTATGTATAATGTGGGGAAGATTAAATAATACAGATGTTCCGCAAGGGTTGAGGGATCTAAATACTCTAGCACTTTCCAGAGACACTGTGGAGAAGGTAAATGAGCATGTCGAGAGGTTATTTGGGTATAGAAAGGAGTTAGAAAAGATACAGAATGAGGATGATGAAGAGGAAAATATGTATGTACAGAAACGGTTCCTTCCGTGTCGTAAACCGATATCGGAGGAAATGCGAATTTGTAAGAAAGATGCGATTAGATGGATTTCAGACATATCAATAACTCCAGTTGAGGTATATGACACATATAGTCAATATACGTTGGAAATGCAGAGGAAAGTGATACAGGTAATGGTAGAGTACCTGCAGGATGAATGTGTAAAAAGGAAGATTAGTTGTCCCACAGAGTTATTGAGCATTCATAAGAGAGCTTTTTCACTTGACACTTCTTCGACTGCTTTAGCGCTCGACTTGGCTCTGTTGCTTAGTAAGCGTTCGGAGTTGCCTACATCTCAGTTGCCTATGAGAGAGGTTCCTCCGACATTTGTCCCGAAGGTTGAGGTTGCGGCCGATGCTGCACAGGGTATACTCGCTGTGAACATTCCTGCACATTATGTATCACAGTTTGTTCACGTCCCGTTTTCACGGCAGGAAGTGAACACTATTAGACAGGCTATTCCTGACATTAGGAAAAATCCGACAGGGTTCTATAAAGAGATGGAATCTGTTTTGCAATCCTCAGTGTTCACCTTAGGTGACATTGATTTGTTGTTTCCTGTACTCCTGCCCATAGATTTATGGAAACAAGTTAGAACTATTGACGATGTACCCGGGTTGGGAGATACATGGGCGAATATAACTAGACTCGATGGGGAAAGACCAGCTGGCGAAAGACCACAACAGGTGATATTAACTCTGCCTGATAGAATCATTGCTAAATTAAAAACCATAATTCCCAAAAAGAGAATTATTTGGGACAAGCTTACGGCCTGTGTCCAAGAAAAGTCTGAAGAAGCTACCGAGTTCTTTAATCGGTTCGAACAGGTATTCTCAGATTTCAGTGGACAAGACTTAGGCACAGAGTCTGGGAAAAGATTATTTGTGGAGAAATATGTACGTGGATTACTGCCTGACATCCAGTCACAGATTATGTCTTCTCAGAGCGCTTGGCAGGCAAAATCACAATCAGAAGTACTGCACATGGCTCAGTACTATGAGAACCGTGTCAATAATGAAAAAGATAGGATTGAAAAATGGAAAGGCGATTTAAAAACTAAAGTTCTATTGCAGCAAATTTTTAGGGGCCCCAGAAGGGGTAAATCTCAGGTTAGAGGTCAGTATGTCCCACAGGGGACTGTGCTCTTGGGTCCTGTGAATATTAATCAGTGTGCTTATTGTCGTCGAGAGGGTCATTGGCGAGCACAATGCCCCCTCCTTCAATAAAGGTCGAATAATACATTTGGTAATATGGGTAGGCGATCCAGAGGTCGCCCAGGCGTAGGGGGCCCTGGTAGAGGTCAGTTTACACAGGACCCTCAACAACCTTTTTCGCAGGACAATCAGACTGCGAGTGCGGACACTAGGAATATATTTGATCATCCTTCCGCTGCATATTTATCTGAAGAGCTTCCTTTTGATGATATTCTGTTTCGTTAGGATTGCCCGAAGCAGGGTTTGGAACCTACACCAATTCCCGTCAATCAGAAAGGTCCCTACGTTGAAATGTGGGAAATAGGAAACATCAGTTTTTGATAGACACCGGAGCACAGAAGTGTTCCTTTGATCATTCACGGGTTCCAAACATTCCACTGTCAGGGCAAACCAATGTTTCTGTAGGGTTTTCCGGTACGCCAGTTGTTTGTCCGGTTTCTATGCCGGTACCTATTTCTTTGGGTCCCTTTACGGACCAGTGTCCTTTTCTGTTGACTTCAGATTGCGGAGAGAACTTGCTGGGGTTGAATTTTTTAAAAGAATTAAATGCAGTGATTTATTGTTCTTCTGATGGAGTGCGCTTGACGATTTCACCACAGCAATTTTCTGCCTCGCAATTTTTGACTAAACCTTTGCCTCCAGAATTCATTGATGTACCAGAGAGCTTGTGGGCTGTCGACGACAATGATGTCTGTGTTTTACAGATCGAGCCAGCTAAGATAGTTTTGAAACACGGGATTGAGCTGCCACGCATTCCCCAGTATAAGATTTCGGTTGAGGGCGAGCAAGCTTTGAAATGTATTGTTTCCGGTTTTGTACATCGCGGTGTGATTGAAGAAATTCCAGGAAGTTTGTGTGATAGTCCGATTTTACCCGTGTCCAAGAAAGGCGATAATGTAATTCCATTCCATTTTATAATTGATTTACGTGCCATTAATAAAGTTGTGGCACCAATTGTGCCTGATGTAACGACGATCCTAACCATGATTCCAGCTACAACTACTTACTTTAGCGTTGTGGACTTAAAGAATGCGTTCTTTAGTATTCCTATACACAAGGATAGTAGATATTTCTTCGGGTTTACCTTGGGGGACGCGCGTTTACATTTACTCGTGCACCTCAAGGTACACAGAGAGTCCTAGTATTTATAGTAGGGCTTTGAAAGAACAACTTGATACCCTTGAATTGCCCTCTAACTGTACTTTGCTTCAGTACGTTGACGATTTGCTTCTAGCTGCTGACTCTGAGAGTGCCTGTAAGTAGGGCACTGTGTTATTACTTATTCATCTAGCTAAGCATGGTCACAAAGCTTTGCTTAAAAAATGTCAATATTGTTGTCAGGAGGTCGCCTATTTAGGCTATCTCCTGTCAAAGGAGGGAAGACGATTGACACCTGAAAGAATAAAACATATTTCTGGCATGTCTGTCCCAAATACACAGAAGGAAGTTAGGTCCTTGATAGGTATGGCTTCTTACTGAAGGTTGTGGATCCCGAATTTCTCACTAGTGATCAAACCGATGGTGGCTTTGACAAAGAAGGGCATTTCTTCGCCATTGCCATGGAACGCGGTACACCAGCAGTCGTTTGACTTGCTTAAGACTGCATTATGCTCTGCACCAGTTTTGGGCACACCAAAATATGAAAAGGCCTTTGTATTGTTTGTGCATGAATGTGATGGATGTGCTTTGGCTGTATTAACGCAGGAACATGGAGGGAAGAATGGGCCGTGCGGTTACTATTCTTCCGCCCTTGATCCTGTAGCATGCGCTTTGTCAAGATGTTTGTGCGCTGTCGCTGCTGCTGCCGTGTCTGTAAAACAGAGTGAGGGAATGGTTTTAGGCCATGATCTAACCCTGATGGTGCCTCACTCTGTAGATGTTCTATTGAACCGAACTCAAATGCAACACCTCACTTCTGCACGGTTGACAAGATATGAATTGATCTTGTTTGCTCCTCACATTCAAATTAAGAGGTGTTATGTCCTTAATCCGGCTGAACTCCTACCTTTTCCGTAAGATACTACTTGCGGCGATGAAGAGTCACATGATTGTTTGTATACGACCGAACAAGAAACAAAGGGCAGAAATGATTTGAAAGATACTCCTTTGGATAATCCGCAAGGAGAGCTATTTTGTGACGGCTCCTGCTTTAAACTTCCGGATGGTACATCCACAGCCGCTTATGCAATCACTAAATTGAGTACGGTTGTGGAAACTAAGAGAATTATGCATAATTCTGCGCAGGGCGCAGAGAATATAGCATTGACCCGAGCTTGTGAACTCTCCGAAGGGCATGCAGTAAATATATATATACTGATAGTCAGTATGCCTTTGGGCTGGTTCACAACTTTGGGAGACTTTGGTCAGAAAGAGGGTTCCTAACCTCGCATGGCACCAAGATTCAACATGGCTCCCTAATAGTGCAACTACTCTCAGCGCTTGCACTCCCTACTCAGTTAGCAGTTATGAAATGTGCAGCACATCGAAAGATTGTGGATGATATTGGAAAAGGGCACGCTTTCGCTGATCAGATAGCTAGACAAACTGCCATAGATCTTTTCACGGAAATGTATGTTGCGAGGGAGACTGTAGATGCCTATGTAATGGATGAGGGTGTTGGGTCTGTATGGGATATCCAAGCTGATGCCACGATGGAAGAGTCTAAGAGGTGGGCTGAAGGCTTGGGAAAACTTGATGATGATGGGTGTTGGGTGGACATGGTCGAAGGAAAATCGCTGTTATCTGACGCCTATGTCATGATGACGGTTGTAATGGCACACAGCCCTACACATGTTTGTGCCCAGCAGGTCACGAAAATGTTAGAAAAAGTTTGGGCAAATGACAAGATTTCGAAAATTGCCCAGCACTACGTCCAGAACTGCATGTTTTGCCTACAACACAATGTGGGAAACGGGACATCAACTCCAAGGGGAAGTTTTGGCCCACCTTCTGTCTCCTTCGAGGTTATTCACTTTGATTTCATTGAAATGGAATGTTGTAACAATTTAAAGTATGTCCTTGTAGTCATTTGTGCCTTTAGTAAATGGGTTTAGGCTTATCCTGTTAAAGATGCTACAGCCATGGCCACTGCGAAAACCATGTTAAAGGAGTACTTCCCCCGGTTTGTTTTGCCGAGAGTTATCTGGTCGGACAATGGTCCGCCGCTGTAATCCTACAGATATGTACAGCGTTACGAATTGACAAACGGTTCCACTCGGCCAGACATCCTCAGAGTGCCGGACTAGTAGAAAGACACAACGGTATCATCAAGGACAAGCTCGCTAAGACGTGTGCCGGCACCAAACTAAAATGGCCGGACGCCTTACCGGTCATGTTACTAGCCATGCGTACAACCCCTCAAACTAAGACTGGTCTCTCTCCATTTGAGGTGGTAATGGGGAGACCTGCCAATATCTGGAATCTTCCAAAATGCCGAAATTTAAAGAATGTTGAAAATGTACTACTTTCAGATTATTATAGCCAATTGACTAAAAACCTGTATTTGATTTACCACCAGGTACGAGAAGCTTTACCTGTGCGATACGAGGGCCCGGGCCACGGCATACGACCTGGGAGCTGGGTGCTCGTCAAATCATTTGAGCGCACCTCCTGCCTCGCGTCTCGCTGGCGTGGGCCATTCCGGTGCGGGTAGCTGGGCGAAAGAACTGGATCCACGTGTCACACATCAAGAAACTTCCTCGCCCTTGGCCACACGTTACAGAAGAAACGGAACCCCTCGCTGATACTGCAACCAATGATCCCAAAGCAGTAAGCAGATCTGAGAGTGTGTCAGAGAATATCTCTGAGCCCAGGAGGCTTGGGGAAGCTGCCATTTTGTCTCCACACTCTCCGCATATGTTGCACCCGGAGACGGCTGTTTCAAATTCAGCCTCCTCACTTGCCTCTGACACGTTGCTTCCAGCAGGAAGTGACGACATGTTGTTTCCAGATCAATCAGTACCAGGAAAAGTACGATACAACTTGCGACCACGAAGATAGACTTACGGCACGGTTCGGCTGTGCATTCGGAGAAGGAAAAGAGTCATCGAGGGCTTGCTTTTTGCCCAAATTTGAGAAAAGGGGATTCTGTTGGCTAGGGTTGTGTAAGGACTAAGAAGTCGCGTGATCGAGGGGTCGCCAGCAGTGAACATTGGGGTTTCCAACCAAAGACTACAATGCCTGCTACCGCCACTGCTCGTATTGGACTTGTAAATGAACGGGTGACCAGCCGGGACAGTAGACAGAATGCCTGGGCCCCGAAAATATATTGCTGTGTTTTTATGATAATATTTGGTTTTATAATAGTCACTGTCTTAGGCCTTTGGTACTTTGAAGAAACTCATCCTTTAGAGTCTTTGCTGCCGACTGAAAATGTACCCACTGTTCCTACACCTTTTGTACATTTGCATACTTTGTCTCCTAGAGATTCACAGCACAGAGAAAGGTACCATAATAACACTCTACTACTTATCATGAATGCTACACATGCCATTTTTAATAAATCCAATTGCTGGGTCTGCTCACATTTACCACAACACGGGGATAAGGGGCTAGGTTGGTATATTCATCCCTTACCGTTGACCACTGCTTGCTATGCTTCTCTTAGAGCACTGTTCTTTGGCCGATGGAATGATAGCATCTCGGAACTTTGATGGCACCAATTTGAATAGTTTTGAGAAACGTGTTCTGACTCCCCTGGGATGCTTGCTTTTTGCAAATAGGAGTAAACCGAATGTTGCTTCTATTAGGCCTTCTGACAAACTGTCTCCTCCTTTCCAATCTTTGATTTCTTTTAAAAAGGCTCCAATAGGCAATAAGGATGCCATGCCCCCTTCTTACACTGTTAACCACAGCCCAGATTCAGTTTTTTTTGCATACAGAGGAATGGAACTCAGTCAATGGGAACATTTTTAGGTTGTGCCAACGTTGCAAATTTGACTGGAGAGAACAGACCTTTGTATGTAGGCGAACCTACCTACTTTGTCTGCGGTAATGTAGCATTCCCATGTTTGCCCAGGGATTGGCAGGGAACCTGTTATTTAGGGATCCTGTTACCTGGGGTGTTTATAGCTAGTACAAAAGAAGTTTCGAAGGCTCGTCCACGGCGGGATGAGAATGGTGACACCCCGGCACAAGTATTGGGAGATATAGCAAAATCAGTTGTGCCATTTTGGGGGCAGATAGCGAACTCAGAAGATATCAGAAAACTAGCGAGAGTACTGGAGAGAACCATCAACCGAACCATGGACATACACTATAATATGACATTAGAACAAAAGGCGATAAGATTAGTAGCACTTCAAAATCGAATGGCATTAGATGTCATTCTAGCTGAGCGTGGTAGAGTATGCAAATTAGTGGGGTCCGCTTGCTGTGTTTTCGTACCAGATTCCTCCCCAACTATCTTCAAGGCAATACAAAATCTGCACGTCCTTAGTTCTGAAGTGCATGTTCCCGAGGGAAACTGGGATCTAAGCGCTTGGTTCTGGGACTTCTTGCGGTCTTGGGGTTGGAAGTTGCTTTCGGTCTTTTGATTATTTTGGGAATACTGTTATTTCTTTGTTGTTGTATTCAGTGTCTGCCTGGTATGTGTTCGATACTAGGGGGATGTTGCGCACAAGAGATAGGACATAAAGTATATGCCCCAGATAAGACTGCCAAAGAATACGTATTGAAGGATATTTTAGCAAAAGACCTAATGGCAATAGATATTTCTGATAGTGATTCAGGCTGCATGGACAATGATGCATGGAGTTATTTGCAAGGAGATCCAAAATAGGTTTAGCACTTGGCATAGGCCAAAAGGAGGGTTTGTCGATATAGAAAGTATATCGTGCCTCCTATTGTAATAAATATATCTAATATTGGCCTACGCCAAGCTGCTCGAAAGTCGCTTGCGAAAGAAATCTGTGTTGCAAGGTCCTGACCTTAAATCCATGTAGGCCGCTATTTTAGGTCAAACCGCCATTTTAGGATTCGTTGTGTAAAAGTCACCCTGTGAGCTAAAATGGTGGACGATGTCATTGCAAAATACAA
This sequence comes from Ambystoma mexicanum, assembly GCF_040938575.1. Lineage (NCBI taxonomy): Eukaryota > Metazoa > Chordata > Amphibia > Caudata > Ambystomatidae > Ambystoma > Ambystoma mexicanum. The sequence continues at coordinate 1,126,358,680 of NC_090922.1, read as the reverse complement.
CATGGCCGTCTTGACCTCTGTACATAGCTAATGTGTAATCTGCCTGCAGGCCACTTGTTGAGGTCATGAACTGAGACCTTGTCCTTCACTGACCTATGTGTAGAAGGATTACTCGTGCAATGAAAACTAATCCACAAGCATATGTCGAGACAATGGGCCTCATTCCGAGTATGGCGGTAAGGGATACCGGCCACCGGTAACGAGACCGGTGGCGGTGATCCCTTACCGCCATACTCCGAGTTCCCTTTGCGCCCTCGCCCTTAACGCCTGCTTTGAGCAGGTGTTAAAGTCGAGGGCGCAAAGGGGCCTCCAAGCCAATAACGGTGACCGTAATGAACGGTCACCGTTATTTGCATCTTCCCCATTCCCATTGAGCCCTATGGGGGCTCATTTGGGAATGGGGAAGAGCCTTGGTGAATGGGGAATTACCGCCCCGCCAACCTTGGAATGGGGCGGTAATTCCGCCATCCACCAAGGCGCTGCCGGTCCGGGTACGCATCAACCAAGGTGTTAATAGCGCCATTGGTTAGCGCCGTACTCGGAATGAGGCCCAATGTATTCAAATACTGAACAAAGAACATCTGTTTAACTACATTGTATTAATGTTTAAGAAGGCCTGCATGGAAAACTTTAAAATACACAGCTATTGCAAACGCTTGTTGATACATGTGATACATGTATTAAAGGCAAACTAGTTATATGCGGTTATTTGAGACTTGGCACGAACCCTAGATCGTTGATATATTAAAAGGAATATTAACCCAAAGTGGGGCTGGGCATCGCGCCCACAAAATGTATAAAAAGCGAATGCATTCTAATGCACAGTGTCTCTCACTGAACACACTGAACCACGCTGGAGTTCGTTGTGTTGTACTGAGGGCCGATAGCTATCTGATTTTGCACTGTTTTTGTAATTGAATTCAGTATAGAATAAAGTACTTTGTATGTTCCTTTGTAACCCGTTTTCGGTGTATTTCCTTTTGGGGTACTCAGCCTCGATATTCTTTTTCTGTTTTCACAAATGGGTTGAAGAATTCGAAGACTTCGTAGGTGTTGCTTCTAAGGAGAGTGTCTTGCGCCCCTGAGCTTTCCTCCCGAGACAAGTTCATTGGTTCAATTTTATTTTGCACAACCGTGATGCTTTGCGATTCTTATTACAGTTCTTGAAAAGCAGCTCATTTCGCACATATTACAGTTCTTTTGTCCACACATTTAATGCTTTTTAATGAATGAATGCTGAACTCTGTATCTTATTGGTGCTTCTGTTGCCCTTGTGGTGTACCCTCCTTTGACTCATGTCAAGGGTTTCCCACTTTGCTTGTGATCTGTGGCTCATTTTGTCTGATTAGTTCCCTGCAGCTTGGTCTTGGCCTTCTATTTTGTGGCCTCTCAACTACTCTCATGCCTTTGGGCTTTGTTCCATCCACCACAGTCTCTCTCCCGGAGTCTTAGTGAAAGGCCAGCAATGCAACACTCACAGTGTCAAACATGACCTTTCAGCAGCTCACAGAGTGTTCTCTTTTGCGCAGGCTTCTCTAGGTGTAGCCTTATGGTATTTTAAGATCTTTCCTATAGTTTTATGGCAGTGTATCAACATTTCACTTCCCACTGCAATCCCTGATTTTGATTGGTAGGTAGTCCCAAACTATTCTGTGTCCTCCTGGCAGCGCATATCAGCAGTCCACTTCCCGTTGAGCAGCAATATCATTTCTATCGCTTGGATGAGCCAGCGTCCTGTGCAAACTCTGTGCAATTGCTTACCACTCTGTGTTTGGAAGTACCTCTCAACAATTTGTGGTGCTTATCTCAGCAACTTCCTATCCGGTTCCTCACATCAGCAGCAGTCCTTGCGGCACTGTTGTTTTTGCCAGACTGGCCTTGCTTCTTCGTACAGCAGCTACTTCTCAAACTTTATGGTTCACAGCTCCCTCATTTCATGACTGCAGTCTATGTTCCACACGTTACCTGGAATTGTGACAGCCTCTTAAATGGTAACTTATAACAGAAGATCTTCAGTTTTGTGCAGCCACGGGTCACAGTTTCCCCTTTGGTGGTCATTTTCTGGATCCAGCATACAGAAAAATCTACAATTAATTCAACTTTGGAGTCAATGCTTTTCAATTCTCATTCAATTTCCTTTTATTTTCTATGGCATAATTTTTAACTCAGTCCACCTGTCAACTGTTTTTTTTTAATTTTTTTAAATTAGATTTTATTAGTTTCAAACAAAGGAAATTCACATTACAGAATACGTAATTACAAGCTCATGGTTACATGAAAATAACAGGATTTTCGGTTCTTTTTATACGTTAAAACAACTCTTATTTGCGTCACCATTCTTTGGTTGTAACAATTAACAAAACATATCCCTCACCCATCCCGCTCCCTTCCGTTGGTTGAGAAAACATCTTGAAGGCATGTATTGTATGTGTGGGCCAAATAAGTCACAGTTCTACTGTTGTAGGGCTTTCATGAATGCGGGGTCTGGGCTGTCTCACCAGGTCATCGTATGAGTTTTGGCTTACATTAGGTCCTTGAAGGTTCCTCAGGTTGGGAGTCTGTAATTGTTTGAAGGTGTTCATTTTTAAAGTCCGACCATAGGGACTCACATTGTGATGCTTTGTTGTGTAGAGAGGCTGTGATCATTTTCATGGTGTAGATGTTGGTTGCCACGTTTATCCATTCCTTATTTTTTGGGACCGTTTTGGATTTCCATTCCATTACCAGTAGGGCTCAAGCCACTAACAGTAGCTGTGGGACCAATCCTCTGATTCTGATCCACTCATCTTCTAGACCAAACAGAATTAAATGGGGATCGGCGTCTCTCTGTATGCCATCTATTTCTTAAATCCACTCTAGGACCTCATCCCAGCTCCACCACATGTGCCAATAGTCGGCTACCTCGCCACATTCCCTCCAGCATCTGGGGCTTGTTGTCTGGAACATTTTGGAGAGCCTGAGTGGGTCATATTGCCACCTATGTAGCAGCTTAATGGCATGTACTTTATATTGGCAGGATATGGATGTTCTGGATGCCGCTTTACACATTGTTTCCCATTGGCCGGGGCTAATCTCATCTCCTATGTCTCTTTGCCATCTGCTTTTGAGTGCCTCCATGGACCCCTCTCCCGCCTCAATTAGCTCTTTATACATTGCGGATATCAGGCCTTTCATTTCAGATCTAGAGTCTAGGAGCTTTTCGAACGGGGTGAGATCCCTTTTCAACTTCTCCCTCCACTCAGATTTTGTTAGGACACCTTTTATCTGGATGTATTGGAAGGTGGATAACGGGCCTATTCCCAAGGCTTCAGTTAGTTCTGGAAGTGGGATGAAAGTGTCTTTTTTCTGCCGTTGTCCCACTCTCTCCAGGCCTGCTTCGTACCAGGATTGGAATCTACCTACATTGGGTATGTGATCATTTATGCCGGGAGACCATAGGTGGCTGAGTGGGAATGGCCAAGTGGTGATCCTGTACATCTCTTTACCTGGTCGCCATATGCTCCAAATGGTGCTCAATATCGGGTGGCCTTTGATTCTGTGTTGCAGCCTTTTTTGAGGGGTCCATAGGCATTCTGATACTGTGGCAGGTGAGAAGTAGTGGTTGTCCATGTGAACCCATTGAAGGTGTTTGTGATCGCATAAGTGAGGGATGAAGATGCGCAGTTGGGTAGCTTTATAGTATGTTTTTAGGTCCGGGAGACCAACTCCTCCTTTTTCTTTGGAGAGTGTTAGAGTGTTATATGCGATCCTCGCTCGCTTCCCCTGCCATAAGAACCTGACTATGCTTTTTTTGACTTCTTGGAAAAACCTATTTGGAATCTCAACCGGTAGCATCTGGAAGGGGTAGAGGAACCGAGGCAGACATACCATTTTAATGGCATTAACTTGTCTTATCCACGAAATCGTAAGCTTGTCCCATCTTTTTAGATCGGCTAAAAACGCTGGAGAAGGGGAGGGAAATTAGCTTCATATAGATCTGCAAGAGTTTTGGTGATCTGTATACCTAGGTATTTAAGTGTGGAGTGCTCAATCTTGAGGCCTAAAGGGAGGAATTTAGTTTAATTTTCTTCTTTCGTTCCTTGTAAAGGAAATAGTATCGATTTGGTCCTATTCACTTTGAACCCAGAGAGTTGGCCATATTCTTCTAGTAGATGGAGGGCACGGGCGACAGATACCGAAGGATTAGTTATGTGTAGCAGTATGTCATCTGCGTAAAGTGCTACTTTGTGTTCTATTGTTCCAAGCCGCATACCTTCTACCCTGGGGTCAGATCTCATGTTTTGTGCCAGGGGTTCTAGGGAGAGCGCAAAGAGGATTGCAGAGAGGGGGCATCCCTGTCGGGTTCCGCGTTCTAGTTCGAACCAACTGGAGTATTCTCCATTTACGAAGATTGATGCCTTGGGGGATCAGTATACCACTTGGACTGCCTTTTGAAATTTCGGCCCTATTCCCACTTTTCGCAGGACCGCCCTAAGAAATTCCAGGCCTTCTCTCCATCTATCGACAGTAGGGCAGGGTCACCGGGTAGGGTGTGCGATGTGTGGATTAAGTGGAGGGTTTTACGCATAGTGTCCGCCCCCTGCCTGCCCAGTATAAATCCAACCTGATCGTTGTGTATAAGATGAGGCATCAGTACCTTCAGTCTTGCAGCTAATACCCTGGTATAGATTTTAGCATCTAGGTTGAGTAGGGTGATGGGGCGGTATGATCCACAATATTTAGGGTTTCTCCCTTCCTTGGGGATCACTGTTATCAATGCCCTTGTGAAGGAGTCTGGGGCGTCTCCTATCTCTATTATCTCGTTGAATAGTTCTGTCAAGGATGATGTTAGCTGTGCACTAAAGGTTTTGTAAAAGCCAGCGGTGTAGCCATCTTCCCCAGGGGATTTACCTATGGTTAGACTTTTTATTGGATCTTGGACCTCTAGTTCGGATATTGGGGCGTCTAAAAGTTCGGATTCTAGGTATGATATGTTGGGCATTTCGATTGAAGATAGGTAGTGTTCTGTATTCGATTGGTTGGGACTCACTTACAAAGTGTATAGCGTTTCGAAGAAGTTGGCGAAACTCTCAGGGATGGTGTGGGGAGTATGTGCTGTGGGGGAGTTTTCTTCAATTATTTCTTACTTTTCGCTCTACACTTTGTTCTCCGAGTCTGGCGCCTAGTAGCGCGTCAGCTTTGTCTCCTTTTTCATAACATTTCTGTTTGAGGAATTGGAGCTTGCGCACTACTTGTTCTTGTTCCAAGAGTCGTAATTCCTCCCTTTTGCACTGTGCTGCGTTTATTTACATCCTGATCTACGCCTGGGCTTCTCCTGATATCACCCTCGAGATGGGATATTTCTGTTCTGAGTTTATGTTCTATAATCATTCGCTCCCTCTTCTTAGAGGACCCTTCATGTATTAGCATACCCCTCCAAGTGGCTTTACCTGCTTCCCACACTGTTTGTTTAGATACCTCATCATTATTGTTCAGTTTGAGGTATTCATTGATTTCAGTCTCCATCTCTGTCCTGAAAGCTGCATCCTTCCATAGACTCTTGTTACACCCCCATTTCCCTCCCGGGACAGGAAGGTCTACCCAATTCACGTCGACTAGGACCATGTCATGGTCCGTCCATGTTATCGGGACAATTTCGAGCGTGTTGTGGTTTCAAGGATCTCTTTTGTAAGGTATATGTAGTCAATTCGGGTAAATGTTTTGTGCGGGTTAGAATAAAAAGTGTAGCCTCTATCATTGGGGTGCATGATTCTCCACACATCTTTCAGATCGTACATATCCATTATGTCGGATAGTTCCAGTCTTTGGTTGGGTCAGCCCATTGGTTGAAGTCCCCGCCCAGTATAATATGGCCTGAGGCTTCCAACATTATTTTGGGAATTGTTTTCTCTAGGAATTTGACCTGTCCGGTGTTGGGGGAATATATCACCGCAATTGTTACTTTTATCTTTGAGATTTTCCCAGTTATCAGAAGGGCTCGTCCACTTACATTGGACCATGTCTTATCTACTTCGAAGTTGATCCCCTTCTTAGTCAGGATACCCGGCCCTCCTCTCCTGAGTGGGCCAGAGCCCCAAAACTCCATTCCTCCTCGCTTCCCAATAATGCATCGCTCTTCGTCTTCGGCAAACTTCGTCTCCTGTAGGAGAAGAATATCAATTCGAGATCTTCCGAATTCCCTAGCCACCAATGACCTCTTGGTAGGCGAGTTTAGGCCTTTCACGTTGAGCGTTCCCAGCCTAAGGGACTCTGTTCCCTTCTGATCTTCATGTGGTGCCATTAAGGTAGGTGTCCAGTAGATTGTTTGTTTGTTGGGTCCCACATTGTCCTGAGTGTTCTGAATTATCACTGATGTTGCTACAACCTTTGCCCATTTCCTGCTTGCCCATTCCCCCCACGCCCCTCTCTTCACAAGTTGCTGGCGTTCGACTGTACCCAGGTGAGAACACTGGTACTGCATCGAACCACCTGAAGGGACCGTTACTTCACGTCCCTTTGGTCAATGTAACATCTCAATTTTGATTGAGTCTCATTTCATCTCCCCCTTCATGTCCATTTCCTGACTTTATTGTAAGCCTGTATGTCTTTCTACATTTAAGTCAGATTGTGTGTAATGGAATAAATGTCATTTTGCTATAGCTGTGGATGGTTAGTTGTCTCCCCCCCGGGGGGGGGGGTGTTACCCCTTCGATATTACCTAGAGCCTTTTACTCATTTCCTCCTGGGGCCTTGTATCCGCCATCCTCTGTCCTCTCTCCTTGGTCCTTCTTGGTCGCTTTCTTCAGTGCAAGGTCCGAGCAGGTCAGAGATGCAGGCCTTGATTTCTTTTTCCAAGTTTAGCTTGATTTTACTGCCCTTGTACTCAAAGGAAAGGGAGAAGGGGTAACCCCACCTGTATCTTATATTCATTTCCTTCAGGTGTCTGGTTAGGGGTCCGCACATCCGCCGGAGCGCCAGCGTCATGGACGATAGGTCTTGATATATTGAGATTTGGGCACTCCCCAGAGTGATCGAGTCAATGCCCCTTGCTCTTTCGAGGATCCTGTCTTGTCCTGAAAACGATGGAATTGTGCGAGTACAGATCTTGGTCCACCCGGGGGGGCCTCCGGCTCTGTGTATCCTCTCTGTTTTGGGTTTGTCAATTTCATCATCAGCAACTAAAAGTGTGATGATGTCGTGGAGGGCATTCCTCAGGTCGCTCTCCGTCTCCCCTTCTCACTCCGGGATACCAAAAATTCTCAGGTTGTTTCGTCTTTCCCGGTTTTCCAAATCGTCAAGCTTGAGTTTGAAGTTTTCTTCACGCTGTTCCAGCTCTGTTATCCGTAGGTCGAACTGTGCCTCCAGGGTGTCTATGGAAGCTTGGTTATTCTCTACACTTTCCAGTCTTTCTTCCATGCTGTCCAAGCGGTGCGTAATTTTGTCTATTTTGCAGCCAATGCTGGCACCCATGTTTTTTATTTCACCCAATAAGGCGGTAATGTCCCCTTTCGATGGCCGCTGCCTCTATTGCCGCATTGTCTTTGTTTGCCTTGTTGAGGTCGCAGTTCTCCAGGGATGGTGAGGTGTAGGCAAATGCGGCTAGTTTTTCTTTTATGTTCATAGGGTCTCTGATGCCTCTGAAGTAGCGTTGATATTGTCCGGTAACAAGGTGGGGACTGGGGCAGAGGAGGCACATGCCCCTGAGTAGGGGGCCCAACACTCTGTATTGCAGTGTTCACAGACGACTTCAATTCGATTCCTATTAGATGATGTAGACCCGGATCTTGTATCTCTTGATAGTGAGCTGGAAGTGCAAAGATTGCACTTGTGTATTGGGGTCACCAACAGTTCTTTTGATTGTGGAGGGTTGGTTCTCAGAGCTCCGTGGGTCCCTCTTCTCTGTCTTTCCTTTACTCCTTTGTTCGGGTGCTTTTTCGCCCTACTTGCGCTACTTCCTAGAGTTTAGAGGTGACTGGGTCTTCAGGGCGTACACTCCTCTCCATGCGCGGGCCGTTGTCCCAGTGTAATCAGGGTCGCCCGCGTCTCACACGGCCTTTGGTGGGGGAGGGGAGCCGTGGCGCTTACCGGGCCCTCTGCGAGAAAGGGTGCTGGGAGTCGTGCGGTGGCGCGGGGCGAACACTCGTTGAGCGTGGTCCTGCAGGCGGCGGGAGGGGGGCGTTCACCTACCTTTCTCCTATGGCCCGCTTAGTTCATGCTTCAGTCTGACGCGGGATCCAGCGTGGGCGCGGATGATGTAGGGCTGGCCACTGTCTCGGTAGGTGCGGTGAGGTTCTGGGGGGAATGAGGGTGCCCTCACAGTGGGCACGATATTCTCGGCTTCGCTTTGTTCTGCAGGCCCGGGGGTCCTCCTCTAACTTTCACGTGGACTTCGCCGGATATGAAAGGGCTGCGGAGCCTCCGCACGTGAGGTCTCTTTGAGAGGCAGGTTTCTCAGGTTTCCATGTTCCGATTTCTTTCGGAATTTTTGCCAACTTGGGGGGGGTCTTCCGCCGACTCCACAGCAATTTTGAATCTCGGGGGGTCGCAAGGTGGGGGCTCAATTCACCTCAGGGACCCAGAAGCACGGAGCTCACATGGAGTTAGGACTCATCCATGCGCCCCCTGGTGCCCGTCCCAACTGGTTTGTTTTTAATGTCAAAAGCAAGAAGAGATGAATGGAAATTTTTCTTAACCACGAGAAATCCCTCCTGTTGGTGCTCCATCCCATTACGTTTAACTAGTCCGTCCCATTACAGAAGCATAACAAGCATAAGAAAATAATGTTGACCTTGCACCAAATGGTATAGTATACCCTGAAATGCAGTGCTGCTCAAATTGTTGTAATGGTTTATTTATACAGCACTTATACACAGGTGGAGTGCTTCAAAGCGCTTCAAGGCGCGAAGGGAAGAAAGGAATACAGTAGTCATTTTTAGGCCATGAGGTTTCCGAATGATCTAAAAGAAAACTAGCATACTAGGTCTAACAGCATTTCTCCTAGTGCAAGTGCATGGAGTTTTACAGTTTTGACTAATCTAGGGAGGGGGACACAAATCAGGAAAAAGCAGGGGGGCGGACAGGACAGTCAAACTAACTATTCATAGTACATTTAGGTCATGCATGCCTACAGACGGAGGTACAGGGAAGGGGTGGTTGCCCCACTCATGGAGCATAAACTGAAAGTGCAGTAATGCTGAACATAGTGCAGTGACCCAGAGACAAGTGCGGTAATGCTGAACATAGTGCATTGGCCTACGGGCAAGTGCAAAAGACTGGCGGGGGAGCCTGGGACCTGTAAGGTTCTACAGGTGAACCAGTCAACCAGTGAGCAAAAACTGATTAGAGTAGGGGAGGAGAAGGAGGGTGGAGAGAAAAAAGGACAGAGGTTAGCAGGGAGAGGGAGGGAGAAGAGGAAGGTCTTGAGGAGTTTCCATAACTTAAGGTGTTCTGTGGCAAGACGGAGGGAGGCAGGGAGGCTGTTCCAGAGGGAGGCACCTGCAGAGGCTAAAGATATATCCCCAAATCTCTGTTTGTGAAAGCGGCTCACCAGCAGAGAGTTGGAGGACGAGCGGAGGACTCTAGAGGGAGAGTATTTAGGAAGAGAGCGTTGAAGATAGTGCAGCCCCGGCAACAGAAAGCCTTGTGGATTATGCAGAGCGTCTTGAACTTGATCCTTGCCGCTACAGGAAGCCAGTGGAGGGATTTCAGCACCGGAGAGTTGCGGTCTCTGGGCCTGAGGCCAAGGATAAGTCTTGCAGTTCTTTTGTGGACGAGTTGTAGAGGACAGAGAGTAGAAAGATTGAGAAAGAGGCTGTTGCAGTAGTCCAGCCTAGAGAGAGCCAGGGCTCTTGAGCTGGTGAGTATCTGGGGGAAAGTGAGTGTTGGTTGCAACCATGGCATATTGTGGCCAGAGAGAAAAAAGGATGAGGTGATTTGCTCATTTTTTCTTCATTTGCATTAGTCATTCATGGCACTCTTTCAGAATAACCATTTTGCAAATGCTCATTGTGTGTTAATGATGGCATATCCCTCCCCCAGCCCAAGCCATCTCATCTGGTCGTGTACCTCGAGTGTGCACATTTGGTGTAATCTACACACATGCAGGCCAAACAATTGAGCATACATTTTGCTTTTGTGAATCAGGTACAGGTTGTGTATGCGCAAATGACACGTAAAAACACAATCACCTTCATTGCATCGAGAGCCAGTTTTAAATTTCCTTTCTGTGTTTGGTCACTGGTGTGCTTTACAAGCTCCTATTGAAGAAAAACATGGGAGTTACTTTAAATAATGTTTCACAGAAGCCCATATTTTGCATTTACACTGCAGTCATCTGCATTAAACAGCATAATCAGTGAACACATAGAGAAACAAACAGGCCACTCCAATAAGTCATCATCTATTAAGCAATTGTCCGCGTCAGCACACACATAAAAACAGGTAGGAGCAAAATAATGATATCAGCGTTATTACAACAAATGCCACTTTGGGAATTACTGCGGATGCGCAGGAGTTGAACGGGGTCACTGCTTCTTCTTATCTCTTGGGTAACTTTATAGATTTATTTACAAGGGAAGTCACTGACTAATTGCTATCATTACTTTCACATTTACTTGTCCATCATATAGCACTGTGGTGGGAAACAGTGTCCTGGTTTCGCAGTCTGTGCACGCACTGCATGACATCTCACTTCAGGATATCCGAGGTGTGGTTGCAGTGATCATTTGCTAAATGTCATGCCAGGTCTTAGTAACACCCAGTTTTCCTTTAGGCATGCATGTGGAAGCTGCCTCAGTTTACTTGGTACAGAAGTGTCTTCACAACTACTTTAGTTGTGCATTGATGTACTCAGGGTATGTTTGTGAACTCAAACAATGCATGCTATTTTGCTGCTGATGTATGTTGGTGCCACGTTGAACTGCACCAGTGCATTTTGACTTGGCCCATGTTGAATAATCTGCTATATACAGTAAATAATTAATCAGCGCAGAAAACCATAAGCAAGGGAAGCAAAAAGCAAAATATACACCTAAAGTAGTGGATTTTAATTACGCTTAAATAAATAAATGGGAGAATTTAAACTATCTAGCAAAAAAAATGAAGAACTTTTACTTAACATTGGAATAATACATACTTTACCTCCTGCTTCAACATCACAACTATTGTAAGGGAGGAAGGGTCTCCCAGGCTCCCCTTCATTCCTGATGACGCACACAATATGCTCATTCCACGGTTAACAGCGCACCTCTAGCCAAGTTGTGAGGTAGCCATTGAATGATACATAACGGTGCAGGTCCTATGGGCCAGCGACTCCATTTTGTACAAACTACTGACACCATTTTCTGCACATACACCCTGAGCGCAGGCCTACACCTCTCCCCTTCTCTCACAGCGCACAGCCAGCCTGCCACCCCCATCTCCTCCCCTTTGCCGACTCTGCAGCTGTTCTGTTCTCATCAAAGCTTGGGCGTGAATTGTTGCAAGCTAAAATTGTATCTCTCTTCTTCCTTTGAGATCACTGTCCTGTGTGTGACCAGGATAGAGCCTGGCCATAGAAAAACCATCAGTCTCCAGAAGCCTGCCTCTGCATTGACAAACTCTTCCTTGAGAATTATAAACCTCAAACCCCCTAACCTCATATTCTTTTGATGTAACAGTTGCAAGACCCCAGCTCATGTGCCACCCCAGTGCACCCCCGTGTAACTAATCCTGTGAGGCCATATATTCTTCTTGTACTACCAAAGAGTAAAACACCCTTGTTTGATCCAAGTGACACTTAATCAGTGTATTCTGAAATACTGTGTTAGATAAGGCACCTGGACCCATGTACTTTCGCTCTCCCTGTGGCCCAGGTCAAATGTCTATGTGATATATATTATGTTGAAGTTTATGTACTATATTAAATCTTGCATGACTATGATTAGTGTGAAGTGTTACTTTAGAAAGAAATATAACTGCACAGACATCGCCATACCTAGCACCCCTCCCTGATGAACCCAGCTGACCCATGTGCCTCAAGAAGTTACAAGTTCAGCATTCACCAATCCTGAAGCAACACGATTATATGATCTGTAATGTCTTGCGTTCTCTAAACAATGAGCAATACTTATTGTATCCCCTATAGCACACGTCATCAATTATGTGTTTTTGTAATATAATGTGTATTTTCTGTATCTTGGGCAGAGCGCTCTCGGAGTGGCAGAGTCCTCTGTGTGCCCCATTTTAACATTAAATAAAGAGATCTTTAACTTTATATAAAGATCTCTCTTTTACTCACTACTGGGGTGTGTCCATTGGTGTCTCATCATTTGGTCATTTTATTGTATGAGTGGGGAATGCCAGCTTTCATTTGGTGATCCCGATGCAATAGCGTTCTTTCGGTTTTTTGGTAGGAGACGTCCCCTGGCCGCAGCGGCGAGATCCATGGCACCCCCGTCAAGGCTGCCCACGTACGGCAACTGGTACTCTTTAGAAGTGTGCACACTAGGAAAGAGGTTTCCACAGGTCCTGACTTTGCAAATACCCGGCTGTACCGCTCGCCTGAGCCGAGTCTGGCCTTTGAGTATGGGGCGACGCCTTGATAGACCGGGTCTGGAGGCTCTCGGATCAATACGGACACGTTAGTATCAATGCTAGAGATTCTAAATGAAGGTTGGGGAAATGGAAAAGGAGTCAGATTGAGGTGTTCTGGGGATAACTGGTGGGGGTGGAAGTGGGGAATCGTTTCTTTACTGTTCTTCTTTGCATATGGCCATTAGGATTTTATAAAGAGGTGATAAGGTGAACAGAGGTATGGGAACCTAGCTCCGCGAGGGGGTAGAAGATGGCGCCGCATAGTGCTATCTCGACTAGTAGAAGAGTTTAAATGGTGAAAAAATAAACAAAGTAGGAGTCTTGTATAAGGGGAAGACTCAGAATAGTGTTAGTTTTGCGTTCTCTTCTTTTCTTTCTAAGGAAATAAGGTCTCTAGAGGGAGGTCCAGAAGGGACCAGGAAAGGGGGAGATTCTGGGTGAAGTAAGGGGGCAAGGGAGAACAGGAAGGTAGGGTTTATGTTTTAATGTTCATGTATCACATTTTTCTTTAATGTTGTATATGTCAATTTGTGCACTAAACGTCAAGTGGCCAACGTCTTGTTTTCTTCTTATTTTGATGACAATGAAATTTGATAGTACAAAGTGCTTAAAGGTTTATAAAAAAGCTTATCATGAAAGTGTTACTGAAAAATGGTTGAAAAGATTATATTTTGGAGAACATCCTATAACAGAAGGTTGTCAAAAAGTGGTTTTAGGTTGTTCATACCTACACACACGCATCCTACAGCTAATAATCAGGACACGATGGGGGCGGAAACGCCACTCATGCATATATTCCAGAGCCTACTGGTGTATAGTGAAAAAAAAAAAGTATCACAAGCAGTGGCGAACAGAAATGAAAGGGGAGGCAATGCCACACATATGGCCAGAAGGTGGGTCATTTGATAAATCAGTGCTAGACATGGTAGCGACATATTTGACCATTAAATATAAAGTTAAGCAACTGTTTGAAGAAGTCCCCCCGAGCAAGAACAATGGCAAAGGATCGCCTACCCAGGTAATGATCAACAAAGAGGAAGGGGGAGAGAATGAGGATATATATATACCAAAACCAAGCGCTCCCCCCAAACCATCAGCAACAGCTCCTCCCCCTTATGATCCAAACAGGTCGTACGGGCAGATGTACGCCCCTCCAGTAAGCCTAGGGTAGTTAACACATGACTTAGAAACACAATCAACAATGACCCAAGCAGATTAACAGCTTTTTCCAGGAGGCGAGCAAACACCACCACTCCTGACACCCAATACCCCAGTAAGTACATTGGGGGATGACTGGAAAGCTGGAGACTTTTTATTCCGCATTGATAATACCCCGGTCAAAATAGTACGAGTAGAGCGAGGAGAGGAGCAGGTGAGTACGGGACTGGGGAGTGTGGAATCAGAAAGGGAAGAAGAATATTGGAGTGACATAGACGAGGATGAGGAAGAGGATGCAGCAGGTAGAGTGTTACTACCGGAGGGTTAGCGTCAAGTGAGCGGGGAGAAGAGGAAGGATGGCACCCAGGGAGATTAAGGAATAGAATGGGGAGAATGGTGGTAGCATGGAAGAAAGGAGCAAAAGTGAGGAAGGGGAGGGGGGAGGGCAACCTACAGATGCCACTGATACACAAGGGAGCGGGGAGGCCACATTATATCCCTTGGGCACAGATGGAGGAAGCCAATCTATTGAAAACATTCCCACCCCTTTCAGGGAGGGTGAGCAAATGGATATACGCCTTTGAGAAAAACACTGCAGCAGTTCCTTTAGCAATCATTGGGCCTCATTACGACCCAGGCGGTAAGTTACCGCCTGGGTCGTACCTTTACCACCATGGCGTAAACTACGTTTAAGCCATGGTGGTTGGCGGACTTACCGCCCCATTCCGAGGTTGGCGGGGCGGTAAGTCCCCATTAACCCATTTACCCTTCCCTATTCCCATTTTTGCCCCATAGGGCATAATGGGAGTGGGGAAGGCGTTAATTACGCCACCGTAAATTACGGTGGCGTAATTAACAAGGTCCCTTAGCACCATGGATTTTAACACCTGCTAAAAGCAGGTGTTAAATCCTCCATGGCGCTAAGGGACCTCGGAATCAGGCGGTAAGGGTCGGCGCTGTTTACGCCGCCGTAAACCCCTTACCGCCTGGGTCCTAATGAGGCCCATTGACGTCAAATGTTTGTTGGTATCAGCAGTAGGTGAGCAGCCTAATGGGGTGTGGGCAAAAACAGGATTCCCTGGAGTCACATTGGATTGTGACCGCCAAGATGCAGCATCATTTAACACTGTGAGGGCTCAGGTATGTGAAGCACTGAGGAGTACATTTCCAGACACCCCTGACTTACAATCAGTGATGCAGTGCACCATGGGGGAGGATGAGGATGCTGCGACTTACATTCTTCGGGTGCAGGATATGTGGAGGGCCGAGATGGGCACGGATTGGTACCAATCAAGCTCACTTTTTTTACTTCATAATTAAGAGGTGCCTCATAAAGAAAATACAGAAGCCACTCAATAAAATTGCAGGGATAGAAGCCAAAGGCTGGCCAGAAATGCAGCACATTAAAGTACACCACTGTAGGAGGATCAAAGAACGGAAAAAAAAGAGAGCACAGGAAAGATTGGCAGACGAAGCAAAGCTTGTACAAATGAATTTGGTGAAAGTCGCAGCAGTAGCTGCAGCCCTCCCCACAGAACGGCAGGGAGATGTGGAGGAGGGCCCAGTAGAAATACAGGCGAGAATGGCGGCAAACTTGGCAGCAAATGGACCGGAGCAATTGGCTGGTGAGGAGCAGTATGGAGGGCCTCAATGGCAAGGAAGGAGTGAAAGAGGAGGACAAGGTGGGTGCAGAGCACCAAGAAAGGGATATGGGGGCCAGTGGCCTAGAGGAGGGGGACAAGGAGTGTGTTGCACATGTGGTAGGTGGGGGCATTTTTCAAGAAAATGTCGTAGCTGTCCCATGGCACCCTACCAGAATGAACAACACTATGGCCATCCCACCCAGGTAGCCCATATGGCCTGCCAATGGGTGGATTTAGATGTGAAGAACAAATGGACGCCCGGTATGCACATGAACAAAGAGCACCACCACAGGGTACACAGACGCGATTACCACAACAGAATCACATAATGCACGCACGCAGCAACCCATTTGTCACTAAAAAAAATGGCGCGCCAGCGCTGTTTGGAGGAGTAGCAATGGTGGGAGACAATGTTTTTAACCACCACAGGATGACGAGACACCCAGCATAGGACAGCCCACAGAGAGCAATTGCGTGTCCAATCCTGTCAACGACCCTAAGCCCAGACAAGGAACCACTGGGGGGGGGCAGAGATATAAAACAAACAGTTCATCTTTATGGTGGACTATGGTGGCCGGTTCCCGCTTTCGGACCGGAAGTTGGAAACACAGGGATTCTCTGGGGCGGTGGTCAAGCTTCCATGCACTCAAGATTTGGACATAGCAGTGGGGGGAACAACAGTGCGAGCACCCCTACTGTATTATGAAGACTCACCAATAATTGTACTGGGGAGGGACCTTCTCAACAAGCTCAATATGACTATCTCTTTTACAGAGAGAGGAATAGTTTGCTTGACACCGGGGATATGTGCTATGAGAGTAATGTTACTGATACACACAATGGGCAATGAATGAACAGTTTGTGGAGTGCCAATGGACCCAGACATGTTTGTACAGGGGATACAAGTGTTGGCAAGAGTAGTACCTGAAATAAAACACCAAGAGTGGCGAGTACCGTTGAAATTTGTGTTTCGCCCATGGCAGCCCCAGAAGAGGCACCCGGGTCAATAATGTCCATAGATCTGCATGGTGTGCAAGTACCTGCACAACGAATAGCGGTAATGGGAATGGACACACATGGGTGTGAGTGGCGGACTGTGCTGTGCATAGATCCCAATATAGTGCTACATGATTTATCAGACGAGGAACTGTTCACTGACAGTGACATTGATGGAGAAATGATAATGGAAATTTGTATCCCATGCGAGATAATGATTCAACACAGACAAGTAACAAATCCCCTCATGGCCATTGTCAGTGAACCACCAACATTTTTTGACAAAGACATGCATCAGGTACCATCAACACTATGGACTACTGGTCCCATGAAGTAGGACTTCTGCAAGAAGTGTCCCCTGTCAAGATCAAGCTCAAACCAGGTGCGATATTGCCACGAGTAAAACAGTACCCACTGCCAAGAGAGGCTGAGGAAGGAATAAACGAGACAATACATGCCCTACTAGAACAAGGGATCATTGTGCCATCAAATTCACCCTGTAATACTGTATTTATCCTATCATGAAAGCGAAGGGCGGGGTTTGGAGTATGATACAGGACTTAAGGCCCCTCAATGACGTCATACAAAATGAATTTCCACTCATCCCAAAACCTGCATCCATTTTGTGTAGCATCCCAAAGTCAGCAACATGTTTCACCGTGGTGGACTAGAAAAACACATTTTTTTCAGTACCACTGGAACCAGAATCACGATATTTAACAGCATTTACCTTGGGGGAAAGAGATATTAACATTGCCAGTTGCCCCAGGGGTATTGTGAAGGCCCAAGCATTTTTAACAGAATACCAGATGAAGATCTTGGGAACATTAACACAAAGATCACAATCATTCAGTACGTGGATGATCTAATTTGTGGAGAAAATGAGGAAGAGTGCAGAAATGACTCAATCATATTGCTTACTTTACTGGCTCACAAGGGGTACAAAGTAGACAGGCAGAAATTACAGTACTGCTTAACAGAAGTGCTCTACTTGGGACAAATGATATCCAAAGATGGCAAGAGAATACCACCAGACAGAGCAGCTGCAGTGTGCATGGCTAATAAGCCCCACACCGTGAAACAAATGCAGACATTTCTTGGCATATGTAATTATTGCCAAGCATGGACACTGGATTATGCAGCATACATGAGGCCCTTATTGCAAGCACTCAAAGAAGCACAAAAGGAAGGCACTACACTTACATGGAACCCAGAAATTAACACAGCCTTCGACACCCTTAAGGAATGAATTTCATCCGTGCCAGTCCTAGCCACCCCTGATTACCACCGAAGGTTCTTCCTGTTCTCACATTGTGATGGAACACTCATGCCAGCATTACTAACCCAGAAAACATCGCTAGGACACAAGCCTCTAGCTTACTACAGTGGAAAACTTGATGCAGTGATGCAAGGACACTTTGAGTGCAAACATGCTCTAGCAGCCGCCGCGTTCGCTATTGAAAAAATCACCACCATTGTAATGGTATGTTCAGTAACACTGTTTGTTGAACATTCATTGTTTGCCATTCTTGAAAGATCGAAATCCACACTGACAACACAGAGAGACACAGCCTATGAAATGATTTTGTCCAGTTCAAACATACACATAGTATGGAGCAAAACAGTAAACCCCACAACATTTATTATAGAAGCATGCACAATAGAAGATATGCAAAACCATGACTGTGCCACTTACAAGGGGGAAGAAGATGACATGCCCAGAGCAAATGAAAATGCCCTAGAAGAAGGGGAAGTGTACTTTGTAGATGGGTTAGCGTCATTTGCCCAGAAACAGGCAAAAAGCACATAGGAGCAGCAGTTGTGCGGTTGGAGGATGGAGAGTATGAGATAATAGTGCAAAAAAGGTTACCCATGCACAATTTCGGCTCAGGCAGCAGAATTATTGGCACTAATTGAGGCTTTATACACAGCAAATGCGTGTGCAGTAAAGATCTACAAAGATTAAGCCTACATGACCTCAACAGTACACAGGGGACTGTCAAGGTGGGGGAGGAGAGGTTTCAGAAGAGCAGACGGGTCCCCAGTACAACATGCAGAGCTTTTAAAAGAACTAATAAAAGCATTCACAGAACTGATAATGGTGGCCCTGGATAAATGCCAAACCCACACAAATCACAATGACATCATCTCTTTGGGAAACGCAGCAGCGGATGCTGCCGCCAAAGAAGCAGCCTATTTAGAAGTAGTAGTACTAGGAGAGTTCATACTAAAAGTGAATGTGGAAGAAGAAAAGGTTGATGGGTACAATACGATGCCAATATCGCAAATAATTGATTTAAAAGAAACGGGCCCCCCTTGAGGAACAAGAATTATGGACAAAAAGAGGGTGTACACAGTCATCCACCGACCTCCTTTGGTGGCATAACTGTACTGGAAAGGTAGTACATAGTAGCATTCCAGCAGCTGCACTTGCCCACACACACTGCTAAACAGCACATAGCAGCAGACATACAGGAAAATTGGTTTGTCCCGGGGTTACAGGAACATGTGGCTTAATTAATGATAGAATGTACAGCATGCCAAACATACAACTCAGGAATGATTTGAGAACGGTGAGAGGGACATTTCCCCACCCCATTGGACCATTCCGTGAACTGCATATTGATTACGAAGACATGAGAGAAAGGTGTAATGGATCATGATAGCTAATAGCGGTGGTCTGCCCCTTTTCACGCTGAGTGGAGGCAGGACCCTGTGCACACCCGGATGTAAAATGCACAGTGAAATTCTTAGTGAGGGAAGTTTTCCCCCGATGGGGAATATGTGACGACATACTTACCGACAACGTAAATGACTTGTTTAAGACAGTAACGACCCTATCGGGCATTAAACATAAACTCTGTTCGACTTATCACCTGCAAGCTAACAGAATTGTAGAAAAAATCAACAGCCTTCTTAAAACCAGATTCTCAAAATTGTGTCCCACCCTGAAGAAAAATTGGGTGTACTGTTTGCCGTTGGTATTATTTGAATTAAGAACACAGCCTAGCAAAGACCATCACTTGTCCTCGCATGAAATAGTTACAGGGAGACACATGCACACCCAAATATCACCCTTAAGGAGAGCATCAGATGCACACAGAACAGCCACAGTATTGGGTGAGGAATTTCAGGAGTATTTAACAAAACTGACTAAAGCAGCAAGGAGCATAGCAAAACAAATAACTCCACCCAATACACAGGAAAATGAAAGTGATACAGTAACAGCAGCAGCAGACAGCCCCAGCACACAACTAATGCCTGGCGAGACTGTGTACGTGCCCAGTTTCGTAAGACGATGGAATGCTCCACGATTTCATGGCCCATACGAAGAAATATATTGCACACTCACTGCGGTAAAGGTGAAAGGGCTGAAATATTGGATCCATTTATCGGACGTGGGAAAGGCACACAACAGTGTAATAACAGAGGGGGGACAGCATATCGAGGAAGGAGCGACACAAACGTAAATGTAAATGGACACAAAAGAAATGAATGATATTGCATAAATGAAATGCAAAAATATGAAAACAAACAGAGAAATATAATTGATGAAAACTGAAATGCTATAAATGAAAAATGAATATGTGAGATATCTTGCTTTAACACAGAAGTGAGTATATATATGTATGTAGTGAAAGTAACATTGCCTTTGCCTCACCCTCTTTTCATCTCGTGACTGCCTCCTTCTATGCGTCTGCCTATCCCTCTACATGTTCTCTATCTTACAATGTTCCACTTTATAAAGAAGTAAATGTAGTATAAAATAAATTGTACAGTAAAAAGAAAAACAATTTAGTGTGTACTTACCCCATTTGTATCTCACTCTGTAGGTATAAATATGGCTGAAACGAGGGCCCTCAATGCCAGCGACTCAACAATAGATAGCAACAGGAGAAATGTTAGCAGTACTAGAGCATACTCTTACGAATGTGGATTGTGTTTCTCTGCGATATTTTTTACAGTGTTGTTGTGCCTCACACTCTAATGAGCCATATCTTTTATCTCTGCCGATATAAAAGAGGGGGGAGTTAAAATGATACAAGAAGGCACCCACTTAGTGTGGGATGGTTTAAAATTAATATGGGCCCACAATGTTCCCACAAATCATACTACCCTATACAAAAATAAAACTGTCAGAGTCTGACTGGCAGATTACTCGATAACTGACCATCCCAATCATGAATTTAACGTGTATGATATGAATGAGCACTATCCCTATGCATTTACGTTGCCACATGTTGATCTCTATCCATCCACACAACCTACCTCAAGTGGTGATTACGTGAATGATGAGAGACAGACCCCCACTCGAGCACCTGACAAAGCGTATGGGCAGCGGAGTAGTGGGAGGAGTGCAAGGATAATAACTGCAATATTCCCCATCCGATATCAAACATTATTAGAAGTCCAAAGTGGTCCAGGGGGGAGCAGGAAGCAGGAAAGGGGGGAGGGACAGAAAAGGTATGATGCATATCATGGCTTGGGTTTAGATTCAGTGGAAGACCCACCCCACCCAGATCAATTGAACAAATGGTACTCAGATATGAGCGCAATGGCAAAGCAAGCAACTAATGAGAGCTGCTATGTGTTCTCCTTGATTCCCCATGCCTCGGGCACCCCCAAAATGTTGTTACCACAGGAGGTGCCTATTGCTGAGGCTCAATGTCTAATACATTTCAGTACAAATGCTGCAAAATGAAAAAACTTGCTACAAGAAGCCACAATTAATAATTTGCGTCAAGGAGCCATTCTTTGTGATCCAAGGGACAATGTTTGCTGACAGCAGGTGGAAAGAGAAGCAAGTGATGTGTAAGGCAGAGGCATTGCGAGGATTGTCGGACGATTAAAGACACATGCATTCCAATCTGGTATCAGCACATTGCCAAACTAACGTGGATAACAGCCCTCAAGAAGCCGATCAAAATACAAATTGAAATAAAATACGAACTGCGCTTCCACCGCGAAGGTAAAGTTCCCCTGGGTGCAAACAAGCACTGCAACAAAACGCTCATCATGCCCGACATGAAGAAAGGAACAGCGTCTTTAATGGACACTTACTGGGTATGCGGCAAACAAGCGTACTTGCACCTTCCGCCATCATGGAGGGGCACCTACGCTCTGGCAACACTGTACTCGGCCCTGATGGTAATACCAGAAAGCCACATCCGAGGGGAGAGGGTGCCAGCCAAGATGTCCCAGGCACCCCTGTCAACTACCGAAGAACCCCCTGTGTATGATGTATTGTCAGAAGAGCAGCTGCACAATAGAGTGTCATGAAAATGGAGGGCATCAAATTACATCTCCACAGAATCCTTAGAACTCTTGGATCATGTACCTGATAAGTTTAAATTATTTACTTCAACAGAGACCTTCTTCGCGTCACTCATACAAAGTATTTGAGCTCGAACAAATACAAAATGGTTGCAGATCGTCCATTGGGAGCTCATCCAGCTGGTCAATGACACAGAAGAATGATTCAATGTCATTAAGGTGGAACTAAGAGCCCTGTGGCTGATGACCATGCAGAACTGCCTGGACCTCTTCACAGCAATGGACGACGGTGTTTGCCAAACAATCAAAAGTGATTGTTGCACTTTTGTACCTTCTGTCGATGTAGATAATGGAACTTTGTCACACATAATAGCAGCGTGTTACGCTCACCTGGTGTCTGCGGGGATGTTGGGGCACGGTTGCAGCCCTCCCTGGAAGTGGATCACCCTTGTCAGGCTTCTTCCACTGCACATAGGCTGCTGGCTGTGACAGCTGATGACACTGCTCCTGCGTGGATATATGAGATTGTGAGAATGCTGCCATGTGACTGCTGTCTCTCTCGAACCCTTCTTCCCAAAGTGTGGTGAACATGCACCGACCCATATAGTCACACTTATTGCATAATAATGATGAGCTCTCCGTCCTGCTTCTAACTGCATGGGCGCTCTTAATAGACCGAGTTCCTTCACTGGCCCATTGTATGTGGCTGCCCAGACCAGCTGTGGCTAACCTTTCTGATTGTAAGTGTCTTTTTTTCCTTTTAAGTATTGTGATGTTGATTCTTGATTATTGTCCGTATCTTTTAATAATGTCTATCCTCTGCTTTCTCCCAACAGATGAAATGCGGCCCTGCGGTAGTTGCAGTGCACGAAGCGGGGCCAAATTGGACAAAAATGGAGTCCACAATGCTCTGTCAGAAGGTGAGTGTTGATTTAAGGTTGAGCGTGAAGATTTGTCGAAAGCGCGGCCTTAAACGTATGTTCAAACAAACTCTAACCTTGTATTTATCTTTTTTCCATGCAGGCACCGTCTTCGGATGTATTGCCCACCATGCCTCAATGTCGGGTGGAGCGCTGCCTTCCGGAGGTCTGGAGATGGATGAATAATGCCAGAGACAACAATGATGCATGCCGTTGAAAGCAGGTTCCAAGGGAAGTGCTAATGCGGGTAGCTGGAAACAAAGGTAAGATGCTGAGGCTTGTAATGGGTGCTGAAGCTGGTAAATGGAAACAAAGGTAAGATGCTGAAGCTGGTAGCTGGAAACAAGGTAAGATGCGCTCAGGCGGCAGTGAGCGTTACGCTGCCATCAGCAGAGAATAACGCGAAGTGCTTGCATGAAGACTGGGCGGGTTTAAATAATCTAGCCCTGGCCACGCCCATTAACCTTGACTCAGCGGCCCGACCCTGCCACTCTTAAAGGATGCTGCAGGTGTAATCCAGCTTTCCCTGTGGCCACACCCAGATAAACGCACCTGGAGATTCATGCAGGAAAATAAAGTACTTTGCACAAAATAAAGTGTGTTAGTTTTGAATTTGTTCATGAGTCCAGCTGGGCTTCCTATGGTGTATTGCCCCATATGGATAATTAAAAGTTGTGTCACCCCTTGCCCTCATCCCATGATGGTACGGGGTCTGTGTTTCTGAGCCAGTGGCCATGACACAGAGGTGCACAATCTCAGAGAAAGAATCAAGGAAGAAGGTGTGCAGTCCAGCACATGGTTTGACAATCTGCTCGAGTGGGTCCCTTCATGGCTCGGGATGGCTGTGAAGCTGCTGATACCTTCATAGTTTTTTATCTGCTAATTATTTGTTTGTGCCAGATGGGAATTGGGTGCAAAGGTAGTTCAAATAACACATGAGGCCCAGGTTCAGACAGGAAAAGACCCAGAACCAAAATATCGAATGACTGCTATATATTACACTGGAAACATTGTAGATACTCTCTATTACACCACCATCAAAGAACCCTGTGAATTAGAATGGTACAACGAAGTGTGGGTAGACCTGGCAGGGGATGGGGGCTGCATATATATGACCTGTACCCCAGATGAATATGCACGAAGGGGGGAAAGCCTTAGGTCGGTGTGTCGGGCTTGGATACCAATAAAGGGAACCCAAGCCTGGGATGAAGCATTGGCTGAGGAAAACAAACCGAAACATTTGGAAGAGTTACATTATTCGTTACTTAAGTAATGAAAGGGGGGAATGTAAGGGAGGAAGGGTCTCCCACGCCCCCTTTCATTCCTGATGACGCACACGATATGTCATTCCATGGTTAACAGCACACCTCTGGCCAAGGTGTGAGGTAGCTGTTGAATGATACATAACGTTGCATGTCCTATGGGCCAGCGAATCCATTTTGTATAAACTACTGATTCCATTTTCCGCACATACACACTGAACGCAGGCCTGAACCTCTCCCCTGCTCTCACCGCGCACAGCCAGCTCGGGCATGAATTGTTGCGAGCTAATATTGTATCTCTCTTCTTCCTCTGAGACACTGCCCTGTGTGTGACCGGGCTAGAGCCTGGCCACATAAAAACCATCCACAAACCTGCCTCTGCATTGACAAACTCTTCCTTGAGAATTATTGACCTCAAACCCCCAACCTCATATTCTTTTGATGTAACAGTTGCAAGACCCCTGCTCATGTGCCACCCCAGTTCACCCCCATATAACTAATTCCGCAAGGCCATATATTCTTGTGCTAACAAAGAGTAAAACACCCTTGTTTAATCCAAGAGACACTTAATCAATGTATTCTGAATACTGTGTTATATAAGGCACCAGGACCCATGTGCCTTCACTCTCCCTGTGGCCCAGGTCAAATGTCAATGTGATATATATTATGTTGAAGTTTATGTACTATATTAAATCTTGCATGACGATGATTATTGTGAATTGTTAGTTTAGAAAGAAATATAACTGCACGGACGTCGCCTGACCACACACCCCTCCCTGATGAGCCCAGCTGACCCATGTGCCTCAAGAAGTTACAAGTTCAGCATTCACCAATCCTGAAGGAACACGATTATATGATCTGTAATGTCTTTTCTTCTCTAACCAATGAGCAATACTTATTGTATCCCCTATAGCACATGTCATCAATGACATGCTTTTTTAATATAATGTGTATTTTCGGTATCTTGGGCATAAAGATCTCTCTTTTATTCACTCGCAACTGTTCATGGTGTCATTCCCTACTGGGGTATGTCCATTGGTATCTCATCATTTGGTCCTTTTATTGTATGAGTGGGGAATGCCAGCTTTCACTATCCCAAAATGCATTGTAGCACAACTCCTAGACTGTCAGCCCCATTTGAAAATCAACTTAACTCCAACATTATCATACTATTTAGCACTATCCTGAGTGCATCGCTCAACACTGTCATTAGTCTACTGACCTGGAAACATGCCATGTTTGCTCATCGTAAGACTGGTCTATCAAACTTCTTCCCCATCACCCTATTGTCTCTTTATGTTAAGCTGTTTTGTCTCCGATGTTATCATCACCAGGGACATATGATTTTCAACTCCTTTCAAGCAGGTTTCCACCCAGGAATGGGCATCGAGTTCGCACTTGCAGTGGTTTTGGGCGACCTCTATTAAGAAACCAACAAAGATTGCACCCCTGTCATGACACCTCTTCATATCAAATTCACTCACAGTGTCTATTCTTGGTCCCGCTCTTTTGTATCTGCCATTGTTAAATTGGCATTCCCCCTTATGTGTACTTTTCAGCCGTAATTTGCTGTGTGGAGCTCCCAGGGCTATGCTCTGCAACCAACACTATTCATTGGGCCTCATTACACGGACGGCGGAGGACCAAGGTGCTATTAGCACCTTGGTCCATGCCGGTAAAATACTGGCACCGCCTTGGTGGAAAAGGGAATTACCGCCCTACTCCAAGGTTGGTGGGGCGGTAATTCCCCCTTCCCCCATTGCCCTCCCCCATTCCCATTTTTGCCCCATAGGGCATAATGGGAATGGGGAAGGTGATAATTACGGCACCGCAAATTGCGGTACCGTAATTAGCTCCCTGGTCCCTGTGCAGGTTGGTTTTTAACTCCTGCAAAAAGCAGGCGTTAAATTCTCCAACCCGCAAAGGGACCTCGTAGTAAGGCGGTAAGGGTTAACGGTCACCAGTACCAGTAACGGTGACCATTAACCCTTACCGCCGTCCGTGTAATGAGGCCCATTGTCTAAAAACAGACTATGGCCACCCTCTTCCACTCATGTGGCTTCCATTCCTTACGCCACTCACACCCAGATGTTGCTGCCCTTGGACAAGATTGAGGTGGCCAGGGGGAAGAGATGGGAGAGTGGTACTAGATGGTACTATGATGGTAAGATGAACTCAACCCTCATAAACAGAACACAAATGACTTGGCTACCTCCTCACAGATAAAACATGCGCAATACAACATGACAAGTACCCTCAGTCGTCAAGCCTTTCACTGCTGCTCTTTCCCATGTAAATGGCACACCTCATGGGACTCCTTAAGCACACAACCTCAGCTGCTACAAAAATACAGCCACAAAAATCATCTTCAAAGACACAGCCAAAATAAAACAGTTGTCAATCTGACAAGAGGCCTCACACATGAAGCTCATAGAGGACCATGAAAAATCCTGAATCTCAACCCAGGCAAGACAGAAATTATAATTTCCAGTGATAATGCCACACAGTTCACACAAGTCCATTGAGAACAGAGATGGATACTTAACCAGAGACATTAATGGCCAGTGAAGTAACCCTGAAATCACAAATCAATGTTGAAGTTAAGAGGTGCTCGTTCCAATTATGTTCAATCAGGCAGATAAAGCGCATCCTCGCACCTTCCCTCATAGAACACTCACCGACATTACACTGCTGCAAGACTGCTGCAGAGAATCGACCAGAAAGCCCACATCACATCTGCACTGAGAATGCTCCACTGGCTACTGGTCAGTATGCTCAATCGGGCAGATAATGCTCATCTTCACCTTCCCTCATAGAACCCTCAGAGTCATTACACAGCCCCAAAGAGACCACATCACCAATCAGCAACCTGGCGTCATCTTAGATATTACACTCCCCTCTTCATTTCACCTCCATTCATCAACCACCCTCTCTTTAACCCCAGCCACCAAACTGCAACTTCTCCAGCCCTGATCCCACCTCTGAATCCACACCTGCAATTCCCTCTCACCTGGGGATTCACTCTCCTGCCCTCCCTTTCCACCCATACCGGCCCTCCACCACTCACCTCTCCAGGTGGCCAAAACCCTGTCCTTCCATCCATCTCTCATGCATCCTAATTAATGCCAGATCTGTTGTCAAAGAATCACACAACATATATGACCTTATTACTTTGGCAGGTCCAGTCATACTTTTCATCACAGAAACCTGGTTCTCTGGCGACGTCCAACCCATCTCACATGAGGCATTCCACCCAGGCTACACACTAATCATTCACAATAGATCTATTAGAGCAGGCGGGATCGCCATCCTCCACAAATCAAAGCTCACCATATCACACTCCGAGAAACAAGCCTGCAACGCAGACTGTGAATCCCTCCTAGTGAAATTTCTCCTCAACCCCCCGGTTACCCACAGCTTCTTAGTAATTTAAAGACTCCCGGGTAAAACAGAAACATTGCTAATGTTCTAAGCGACTCTGTAGCGGCCATCCTGATTGCCCACACTTCCCTCACCATGCTAGGAGATCTCAGTGTATGGTTTACGCCCCACACAACCCCATGACATGACCACTCAAGGACAACCTCAAAGCCCTTCACATGACTCAACTGATATGAGGTGCCACTCACACTGCAGGACATACCCTGCAATATTCAGTTCCTCCAAGCTTATCTCCATGCCCCCCCGATTAATGTTAAGGTGGTCCCAATCAAAAATTGATAATCAATAAAAGAAACAAACTCAAGAAAATGGAGTAAATACAAGTGCACAAGAACACCCAGCTTTATTCAAACGAGAATCGTCCGGGAAATCACAAAAAAGCATTTTCAATGTTATAATGCAAAACACAAGCTTTTAAGTCCAAAATACATCACACATGACATCAGAGTTAGTGAAAAGAAATCATCTTCTAATATTGGTTAAGGGAATATATTACCTATATATCTTATACATGATGGCTACTACTATTGGATATTTGTTAACCAATGGCTCCTCCTTAGATCAGCTTACTAAAAAGTGTTTACGCTCTATTCTGCTACTTTATTGGTTGCACCATGCTCCAGTGACGAACCTGATGGAGATAGCCTCAATTAGCCGGCAGTTTGCTCATCCGAACATTATACAATGCCAGGATGAGTGGTGAGGAAGTGGGGAAGGAGAGATGGGTGGGCTGCTGTGATTCAGTTTCAGGAAGTCAACTCCCTCCCTGAGACCTTCATCTGCCAATTTGCTTGTGGCCTCAACACTGCCCCTGTGTCTGGCTGCACCACCAAAATAGCAGGTGTGCCGTCTAGTCGGGCCAGGAATAAATGGTATTTGCTCCAATCACATGGTAGGAGACCACTACTTCAGACCTCGTTTTCTTCTATTTATTAAGATTTACGCTATTCTAACCCATTTATTTTACTTTTTTTTTATTAATATTTTATCATAACACATCCACAACCAACAGTTGTAAAATTATGTCACAGGCACACCAGTGTATAATGCCAGTGAGCCATGAGTGTGTACCAAAACTCCCCAATTTGAATAGCCTGAGTAAGTTTAGGCATATCTTTCCATAGATGGTCCCACTCTTCCTCAGGGATATGCTCGCCCAGCTTGGCTTCCTATTTGGCCTTGTACTTTAGGCCTGCGTTAGGCACTGCATCGAGTCCCAGTTTATATAAACTTGAAATAAGATGCCTGTCCCCCGTTTTCGTGACCAGGAATTCCTCGAATGGTGTGAGGGGCGTGTTGTTGCCGCATGCATGACAATAGCCAGTGCCGTAAATTTAAAATATTGCATTCTGTTGCCCTCTGACAATCCCAGTTCAGATTTACATTGGAGGAAAGATTTAATGTCCACCCCTTGAAACATGTCCCTCACCTTTGTATAGCCTGCCTCTTTCCAGGGTGTGAAGGCCATCCTCTCCAGCCCTGGATAAATTGGGGGTTACTAAACAGAGGTGTGAAGGGAGAGAGGAAAGAAGTAATCTGCTTGTGTTTGGCCATACTATCCCATCAGTTCTCTACCAGTTTTGTAATCTCCGATACGTCCATATTACGCGGGCGATCCATTTTGTGTAGCCAGAGAACCTCGCTCAGGGGAGCGCCTACCCCCACCCTGACCTGAGCATTCTACAAAACAATCTATAATCACCCCTACCTGGGCTGCCCAGAAGTACATATGGAAATTCAGCAAGCCTAACCCACCCTTATTTGTTGGGGTCATCAGAGCTTTGAATGCCATGTGGGGAGGGTCATTGTTCTAAATGAAGTGAACTATCAATTGGTGTAATGCCCGAAAGAAGGACTCCTGGATCGGGAGTGCCTGGAAGTAGTAGAGAATCTTAGGAAGCACCACCATTTTGAGCATGTTAATTCGGCCCAGCCATGACACAGAGAGGGCCCCATTTGTGCCGTTGTTGTCTGGGGAGTGCTAGAAGGGTTGATTGTATACCTTATAGAGCCCCTGCACTTTCAGTGTGAGAGTGACTCCTAATAGCTTAATGCCTCATTGTACCCACTGCAATTGGGACGCAATTTTGACCCGCTGAAGCCTCTCCCACTCCAGTGAAAGATTAAATATTTCAGATTTCGTTATGTTTACTTTCAGACCCACCACTTCCCCAAATATTCTAATTTCCTGAATGACCCTTTGTAGAGAAGACTCCGGATCTGTGAGGGTAAGGGGAATTTCATCTGCATAGGCCATAACTGTGTGCTGTGTGTTCCATCCTCCTAAAGGGGATCCCCCGGATTGATCGGCTGGCATGTAGTGCGATGAGGAAGGGTTTCAGATAAATGAGGTATAGAACCCGGGAAAGAGGGCAGCCTTGTTTGGTCCCTCTTTCCAACCTAATTGATTGGGAGCGGTCTTCGTTTATCAACAGCCGGGCAACTGGATTGCAGTAGTTTGCTCAGACTTTGTTCAGGTATCCCGACCCAAACCCTGTTGTCTCCATTGTACTGAAAAGGAAGGACCATTCCACCCTGTCGAATACCTTCTCTGCATCTAACGAGAGGAGAATAGCCAGGTCCCCATTTCGTTGGATCTTCTCTAGAACATGACATGCCCTCAAGATGTTGCCATGGGTCTGCCTATGTTGAATAAATCCAGCTTGATCCAGATGTATTAGCTATAGAATGAGGGCTTCTAGTCTATTGGCTAGGATCTTTGTATATTGTTTTGCCTCCACATTTATCAAGGCATTGGGCCGGTACCACCCGCACTGTGTCGGGAATTTAGCCGGTTTGGGAAATAGAATAATTTTGGCTTCCCCCATCGTTTGGGTGAGCTGACCGGTTTTGCAAAAAGAATGAAACAAAGAGGCAAACCTGTTACGCTCATCTGATATCCCTGGGGTCGTCTGGAAGGCTCTGAGATCTGGAACCCTGGATGCGCAGTTGCCCAGTGCTGAATAATGAATCTGCAATTACAGAAGGGAGGATTTGTGATAACTGTCTCTAATGGGTGAATCTCTCGGCTCCCTCTGACCTATTCCCTTCCCACTAGGTTCTTTTCTCACCTTAGTTATTTGTAGGGTGAGCTATCCGTCCTGCGTTTCTTGTGCAGGGGCGCTTGACGGTTGTTGGCGAGCTACCCGAGTTGCATTACTGGTACAGTATGCCTTCCTTGGGCCCAGGCCTGCTGTGGCCCTGAATCTGCTGGTAGGCGGGTAGGGTTGTTAATTGTAAGTCTTTGTTCTGTTTATGGTGGGAATTTGTTAATGTCTTTATCTCCTTCTTTTCAGGTGCAAAGGTCTTGATGCTGGTGTGCCGGATGGAGAGGCACGTTTCTAGGTAAGAGAAAGGGTCAAGCGCAGCGCCTTCATTGTCTTTTAAAGCTAACCTGTGTTTTCTTCTTCTTCTCCTGACAGGCGGCTGTGGTGCTGCGAGTGGATGAGAGAGCGATGAAAAACAGGCCCCCGGAATCTGTTAAGGTAAGTACAGCGCTGTGCAGTTGTTTAATATTGAAAGAGAACCTGAATATGTCTCTTTTCCTTTGCAGATGTTGCTGTGGTGCTCCGGATGGAAGCGTGGTGTAGCGCGATGGAATTCAGGTAAGACTCTGGAATTCAATGTTTTGGAAGCACGCGTTCTAATATTGTTTTTCCGTTACTCGTTATTGCAGGTCGCAATGTTCGAACAGCAGCTGTGGTAGCGGTTCGCCAGAAGTCCTTAAGCTAGTACTCACAGGTGAGTGATCTTTCTTCTTCTCACGGTTTCCATAGATTGCAGCCCAGTTGAGATGCTGAGTGCTGGATGGTGTTTTCTCAGGTAAAACAGAATAATCTTGTTCTTGTTCTTGCAGGATTACAGGAAGATGCTGAAGACCAGAAGCTGGTCATGGTGAGTGTCATGCTGCTGGTTGCAGAATAACACAAAGTGTGTTCTGCAGTCAGGGTGTGGTTTATATAGCCCACATAAAGTGTTACCAGGGAATGTAGTTCCAGGCCTGCCACACCCAAAACACTAGACCGCATGGCTTGGTTCTTAGAACTAGACTGTGTGGGTGCTTCCATGTTGGATTTAAAGGCCCATGTACATAAATGGGACCTAGTTTGGACAGCCCTTCCTTCCTACATATGAGCCTGGTGCCAAAGGCGCCAGGACTGGCTCCAGGAGCCCTTTTGCAGTGGTTTTAATGCCCTCAGGGTTCTGGTGGGAACCTGCTTGTGGCACAACTTGTGCCCCCTCACAGTGGTCATGACAGCACTCCCCCCAAGGCCCCTCTCATGGTATACATCCTGTCCGGTCCGGGTTTGGTGGGGCTATCCAGGTGAAACCTCTTAATCAGACGTGGTGCATGAATATGTTCACTAGGTTCCCAAGTTCTGTCTTGAGACCCGTACCCTTTCCAGTCCACTAAATAGTATAGCTTAGATCTGGTACGTTTCAAATCCAGGATGTTTTTGAACTTCAAATTCAGGCTCTCCATCAACTTGCACAGGATTTGGTGGTGTTAAGGCTCGGGTTCCTGGTTGTACAGGTTTTACAAGTGACACATGGAACACCGGATGAATTTGTATGCTTGGTGGAAAGGCTAACTTGACGACCACCGGATTTATCACCGATTCGATAGTATAGGGTCCTAGATATCTTGGACGAAAGGTCCGGTACCTTTTAGGGCACATGTTTTGATGCCAACCAGACTTCGTCTCCAACTTGGTAATCGGGAGCTTTCTTTCGATGCCGGTCCGAGAATCTTTTTTGTCTGTCTTTGGCTTGCAGTAAATGTTCATTTGCCCTTTTGAAGGCTTGGGTTACGCTTGTGTGCAGAGTCTTTACCGCTGGCATTTCCAAGGTCGTGGGGGAGTTTAGTTCAAAGGTACATGGATGTCTTCCGTATATTGTGTAGAACAGGCTTTGTCCCGTGCTGGTGTGTATGGAGTTATTGTATGCGTATTCCGCTGTCCATAACAAGTCTTTCCAATTCTCTTCCACTTGATGCAGCATGCAATGTAGATACTGTTCTAATGTCTGGTTTGTTCATTCTGTTTGTCCATCCGTTTGGGGGTGATGGCTAGTGGGTAATTGAACATAGATTTGTGCCATGGTACAACATTTCCTCCAGAAGTTGGATACAAATTGGCATCCACAATCTGAGATTAGGACTGAGGGGAAACCATGCAGTTTTATAATCTGTTCAAGAAATTCTTTTGCCAGACCGGTAGCGTTAGGAAGTCCTTTGAATGGAATGAAATGTGCCATTTTACCTCCACATATACCAGAATGGTATTAAAACCTTGACAGGGAGGTAAGTCTGTAATAAAATCAAGAGAAAGAGTATGCCAGGGAGCCGGTGGAATATCCAGTAGTTGTAGGAGGCCAGGTGGTTTCTGTTTTTGTGATTTATTCTGGGCACATATCCCACAGGATAGAACGAATCGAGCAATGTCCTTACGCATAGGTTGGCCACCAATAATTCTGTTTAACCTTGGCTAGAGTCTTAGCAATTCCGGGATGGCCTTCGATCAGGATATCGTGTTAACCAGACATGACCAATTCTTGCTGATCTTTACTTGGTAGATATAGTCATTCCCTGAAGTAGGGTAATCCTTCCAGAACCGTGTGATGTTCATTTTGGGAATTCCATTTCTGCAATATCTCGGGGTTCATTAAGGTTTGAAAATTATTATCTTGAAGTTCACTCAGAGTCAATGCGGTGGTGAGTCCCAGTAGTTTATCACTTGGGATGATGGCAACATGGACCAGGGTACTGTTCATTTTCTCTTCAACACCCATACGAGACAAGGCATCAGCCTTCCCATTCCGAACTCCCGGTTTTATGTTATTACATAATCATATTCTGCGAAGAATAGAGCCCACCGCAACCGTTGATTGGGCTTTTGCTGACTTTAGGTATTGAAGGTTTCGGTGATCTGTGATTACTGTGATGGTATGTCTGGCACCTAATAGATACGGCCGCCAGGCTTTGAAGGCTGATTTTATTGCCAACAATTCTTTGTCTGTAATTGCATAGTTAAGTTCTGGTGGTGAGAATTTACGTGACCAAAAGGCCACGGGGTGTAATTGGCCTGTCTCTGGATCTCTTTGAGAGAGAACTGCTCCCATAGCTATGCTGGAAGCATCAGTTTCCACCACATAGGGGAGATCAGGGTGAAGATGTTGTAAAACTGTCGGGGAGGTGAATCTTTTCCTGAGTTCTTGAAAGGCCTGTTCCGCCTCTCCAGTCCATTGGAATTTTTTGTTGTTTTTTCTCAGTAACGATGTGATTGGGTGGACTATCCGTGAGAAATCTGGAATAAATCGGCAATAAAAATTTGTAAAGCCGAGCATGCTTTGGGTTCCTTTAAGTGAAGAAGGTGACAGACAATTAAGGATGGCATCTACTTTGTGTAAATCCATCTTGACTCCCTTTGGCGAGAGAACAAAACCAAGGAACTCAACTTCGGTGACATGGAAGGAGCATTTCTCGAGTTTAGCGTACAGTTTGTGCTGGCGAAGTTTTGCAAGGACTGAGCGAAAATGTTCCACATGATCTCTTTCAGAGGGGGAATACACCAGGATGTCGTCAACATAAACCAGGGCACAGACATGGATTAATTCCCGTAATACATCATTCATTAAGTATTGGAACGCTGCGAGAGCGTTGCACAGCCTGAAAGGCATTACCTGATATTCGTACAGGCCATACTTGGTGCGAAACACGGTTTTCCATTCATCCCCTTTCTTAACATGAACATGGTGGTATGCTCCTCTGAGGTCTAGTTCGGTGTAGATTCGGGCATCCTTGACTTGGTTCAACAGTTCCGGGATAAGGGGCAAAGGGTAGAAGTTTTTTACTGTGATTTGATTAAGTGCGCGGTGTTAGGGAGAATTCTCTGTTTAGGCTGAATTTCCTAACCTAGTGAGTACCCCAGCAGCTTTGCTGGATTTTTGGGGTTTATTTTTTTTCTCCTGCCAAGAGTGAGACTCTTTTACCCTCACTCTTGGACATGATTTGTGTGCATCTCTTTGATTCTATATGTGTTTAATGGGCTATGGGGTCTTTTACTCCATAGGGCTTCATGTGTTTTTGTGATGTGTGTTACACAGCACCCTCATTGCAGTAACACAGGGGTGTCATAGTGACCCCCAGTATAGACTCCATACCCTGGGACTGACTACTGTCTCCCAGGGCATGTAAAGTCACCATTGACTTTACTAGTCTCAAATTCTGAACAGAACCAGTACAAACCATCATATTGTGGACGTACTGGCTGGGGCAATTCGATTGCCCCGGGGTCTGTTAGTTGAGGTGGCACGTCTCCATCCCCCCTGATTGAGTTTTGGCTGGTGGCAGTGGATACTACTTTTTATATTCGACCGCGAATATATCCCTATGGGATTTCCCATTGTTCGAGGCTACCAACTTTAATTATTTAATTCCTATATCCTCGAACATACCGCTTGTTTATTTATTTAATATTAATTCTCCGGTTGGTATTTTTTGCCAGACCTCATTCTAAAATGGCGTTTGTGTTCGCTTCTGTGACTCCAACCCAAGTTGAGCAATTTGTTCCACTTTTTGGCGGGCTTCTCCACAGAAGCCCTCCAAAGTGGTGCGACTCTGTCTGGGGTACTTAGGAGGGGTGGAGGGGGATTTAGGCACCCTGGACTGAGTTGCCTAGGAAACTCAAGTCTCAATCCGTCCTGATTGGCCCAAGTGGTGAGCCGGCTGGCTCACCACTTAGCATGTTTGAGTGACAGCTAGGCTGAGTGAATGGGGGTTTTCTGCTTAAAAGCAAGGCTTTGGGGACTGGAACTTGAGAAGTCGCCACAGGACCTAAGAATCCAACGAGGGAGAAGCTGAGCCGACCTGCTACGACGACACCACCGGTGGAGCCCTGCTGAACCGTCTCACCACTTTTCCCAACGACAGAGGAGATCTCCAGCCCGGAGAGTCTTCTTCCTTCGACTGATGGGGATAACCAGTCTGCTTCCTTTTTCGCTTCCTGGAACATCTTGTGGCCGCCTTGCCTGTGCCAAGCACCCCGGCAACCGGGATACCACGTTTTACCACCACCGCGAATCAAAGGGTAGTACCTTTAACCGTAAAACTCTGCGGCTGGTTTCTTCCCTGGCAGTGCAACGACCTTCATCTTTCCTCCACGTCGAGATCTTCTCTTCCTCTGGACGACGCCGCGACTTGCACCCGCTGCCAGGCACAACTGCCCCCGCTGGAGGATCCTTTCCACATAAGGTACCGTGTTCCGCCTGGCTTCCCTTGCAACCGACTGTACGGGGTAGATTTAGCCCCCTTGCTTTCGACCCTGTGTTAGCCTGGGACACCCTGGCTAAACTTTTCTGAGCCTAACTAAACCCTTTCTGAACTCCCTGCAAGACCTTTTAAGCATGTTGTCATTGTGTGATCATGGGTGCATTTGTGCCCTGCTCTCTCCGAGAGTGGGCCCGGCCTATGGACTTTGGCTCACAAGTAACTTTTGACTTTCCTGCCTTGCTTAAGAGTTCCTAAGTATTAGTGTGGTGTATTTTCCTACATTCTGCCTTTTCCCCCCTTTTTCAATAACTTATTGGAGTGCCATCTATAGTTAAGCGCTCACCTCTGTTTGGAAATAAGTGGTGTTAACTAAGACTTGTCTGATAAGGAATAAGGAGTGTATATATAATAATAGTAATTGTGTTTAGAGTGATTTACAATAATAGTGCTGGAGTGTTTCAATAAGTGTGTTTTTAAATAAATAATTCTATACCTTGTTACCAAAGCTCTGGTCAGTGTTTGCTTGTGCTATTGTATCTGAGTGCCTATTGTGTATACGTTGCATACTGCCTAACTCTTCTTGAGGGAAGTCTGACTGCTCAGCCACAGCTACCAGGTGAATCTGGGTGGTACAGACTGCTACCAAGTGGGTTTACTGCCAACACCTGTAGTCTTAAATCTTTTGCAGTGGTCCCCAAGGGAACTGCACAGGTTTCTGCCTAACACGCGGTAATCGATGCAAGTCTCAAATCTCCTTCCTTCTTCTTGGGTACAAAGAATAAGGGAGAGGCTGCCGGTGACTTTGACGGGCGGATAAACCCATTAGCCAGGTAAAGATCCAGGTAGGACTTCAAGTGGAGATTTTCGGTTTCCGTAAGTGCATAAATTCGACCACAAGGAACCTGTGCGCCAGGTATCAGGTCGATCTGACAGTCATAGGGCCTATGTGGCGGTAATGTGTTAGCCTGTTCCTTCTGAAAACATCTTGATAATCCCGATATTCTTTTGGTAAGGTGTCCATTGGTTCTGCGATCCCCGATGCTATTCCTTGACAGGTTTCAGGTTTGGCTGTGGTATAGATTTCGGGTAGCAAGCGTGGGCGCATTAATCGGAAAAGGTCAGTCTCTTTGCACGCCAGTCTATGTGGGGATTGTGAGTTACTAACCATGACATCCCTAAGATCAACCGGAACTGAGGAGCTTTGATGAGGTCAAACGTGATTGCTTCTTGATGTCCATCCTTACACAGAAGGGTTAATTCTGTTGTGCATTGGGTTACTGGTCCCGAAGCAATTTCTGTACCGTCAACAGTAGTTACCTTTTCAGTTGTTGGTTTTGTGCATAAGGGAAGTCCCATTTCTGTTGCCAGATCTCGATCTATGTAATTACCAACTGCTCCGCTGTCTATATATGCCTCTATGGCATGCATCAGTGATAGTCGTTGGTGATTGATCAAGGTTACTGGTAGTGCAAAATGTGAGGTCTGTGACTCATCCTTCTCGCTCGACAAGCAGACCTCTACGCTTGACGGACCTGGTAGTTTTCCGATTCCTTTCCATCATCTTCTTTCTCTGTAGTGCCTACCACCTTCCTGGGAGGTTTCACTGGGCATTCTTTGAGGTAGTGACCCAATTTACCACAGTATAGGAATAACTGTAGCTGTCTCCTCTTGTCTCTTTCAACCTTGGTTAAAGGGGGTCGTACTCCTCCAATCTGCATGGGTTCTGTGGTATTTTCTGATGGACGCTGAACGTTATATTTTGAACGTACGTACATGGCACGATTTTCGAGTCTACTTTGGTCTGTTCTGCGATCCTGTAATCTGTGGTCCAACTGAACTACCAGGTTGATTAACTCTGCACAGTCTTTAGGTGGGTCTACCACTTGAGCAAGGACATCCTTCAGGTCTCCTCATAGGCCCCGATGAAACAATGTGGTTCTTTTATCTTCTGGCCACCCCGCTTCTACAACCATTCTATTAAAGGTGGCAATATAAGTCAGCAAATCTTGATTCCCTTGATGGAGGGACAGGAGTTCATTATCAAGAGCTTGTCCGTGCAAGTGTCGAGCAAATAACTTTTCCATCTCCTGTTGAAAACCCCTGAAGTTCTGCAGTAATGCGTCATCCCGGCTCACTAAAGGTACCAACCAGTCTGCGGCACTTCCACTCAAATATGATAACACGAAGGCCACCCTCGCCTGGTCGTTTGGGAAAGCCCCAGGCCTACAAAGAAAATGGAGGCGGCACTAGTTCATGAATGTTGCATACTTTCTGGGGTCTCCATTAAACCATTCTGGTGGTGCCAGGGGTACTGCTCCCGGCAATGTTATCTGTACTGGATTGACTGATGATGGTGTAGCGACATATGGCGCGAATCCGGGCAATGGAGCCTACCCCGCCTGTGTTTGCAGTAGCTGTTTGCTTAGTTCATCAGTACAGTCTTAATAGTATTAACTCTTGTCTTAAGGCATTGGTTTCCTGCCGGGCTGCGTGTACCTCGGTGCGTAATTGTCCCAAAAGCTGGTCTAACTGATCAGTTTCAGATGTCTCCATGATGCCCAGGTGGATAAGGTTTAAAGGCTTCATGTTCTGTTACGCTCACCTGATATCTCCGGGGGAGTCTGGAAGGCTCTAAGATCTGGAACCCTGGATGCGTAGTTGCCCAGTGCTGAATAATGAATCTGCAATTACAGAAGGGAGGATTTGTGATAACTGTCTCTAATGGGTGAATCTACCACCTCCCTCTGACCCATTCCCTTCCCACTGGGTTCTGTTCTCACCTTAGTTATTTGTAGGGTGAGCTACCCGTCCTGCGTTTCTTGTGCAGGGGCTCTTGATGTTTGTTGGCAAGTTGCCGGAGTTGCTTCACTGGTGCAGTACGCCTTCCTTGGGCCCAGGCCTGCTGTGACCCCAAATCTGCTGGTAGGCAGGTAGGGTTGTTAATTGTAAGTCTTTGTTCTATTTATGGTGGAAATTTGTTAATGTCTTTATCTCCTTCTTTACAGGTGCAAAGGACTTGATGCTGGCGTGCCGGAATGAGAGGCACATTTCTAGGTAGGAGAAAGCATGAAGCGCAGCACCTTTATTGTCTTTTAAAGCTAATCTGTGTTTTCTTCTTCTTCTCCTCACAGGCCACTGTGGTGCTGCGAGTGGATGAGAGCGCGATGAAAAACAGGCCCCCGGAATCCGTTAAGGTAAGTACAGCGCTGTGAGGTTGTTTAATATTGAAAGCAAACCTGAATATGTCTCTTTTCCTTTGCAGATGTTGCTGTGGTGCTCCGGATGGAGGCATGGCGTAGCGCGATGGAATTCAGGTAAGACTGATGGAATTCGATGTTTTGGAAGCGCGAGTTCTAATATTGTTTTTCCCTTACCCGTTACTGCAGGTCGCAATGTTCGAACAGCAGCTGCGGTAGTGGTTCGCCAGAAGTCCTTAAGCTAGTACACTGAGTGATGTTTCTTCTTCTCTCGGTTTCCACAGATTCCAGCCCAGTTGAGATGCTGAGTGCTGGATGGTGTTTACAGGAAGATGCTGAAGACCAGGAGCTGGACACGGTGAGCGTCATGCTGCTGGTTGCAGAATGACACGAAGCGTGTTCTGCAGTCATGGTGTGGTTTATATAGCCCAGGTAAAATAGTACTGGTGAAAGTAGTTCGAGGCCTGCCACACCCAAAACACTAGACTGCATGGCTTGGTTCTTAGAACTAGACTGCGTGGGTGCTTCCATGTTAGATTTAAAGGCCCATGTGCATAAATGGGACCTAGTTTGAACAGCCCTTCATTCCTACATATGAGCCTGGTGCCAAAGGCGCCAGGACTGGCTCCAGGAGCCCTTTTGCAGTGGTTTTAAGGCCCTCAGGCTTCTGGCAGGAGCCTGCTTGTGGCACAACTTGTGCCCCCTCACAGTCGTCATGACAAACCTTGGCGCTAGTGTCTGTTGGAATGCCCTATAGAATTCTGCTGGGTAATCATCTGGCCCCACGGCATTGTTAACGGGTAGGTGCCTAATCACATGGATCACTTCCTCTGTTGTAATATCCTCCTCTAATGCTGCATGGTCCACTGGGGTGATTTTTGCCAGCGATAGTGATTGCATATAAGCCTTCTGGTGCACGTCCGCCGGTTTGTCTGATTTATATAGTGTGGTATACAAGTTGACAAACTGTTCAATAATTTCAGGGGTAGTGTTTACTCTAAGCCCCCGGGGGTTGGCAATCCCATGGATCATTTTGGAGGCCGGTTTTTGCTTCTGCTGTCTAGCTAATAACCTATCTGCCTTTTTGGCCTGTATATAATTTTTCTGCTTCGGCTCTAGAAGGTTCATTTCCACCTTTTTCATCTCTAGAAGGTTCAACTTCCCCCTCATGTTCTGATATGCTTGACGCAGCATCCTACGTGAGTCTAGCAACATTTTACCCATAATGTCCTTATGATCTCGTTCCAATTCTGTTTCTAGGACCCTCTGTTGCTTAAGCCGCCATGCCCTAAGGGCTATAAATTCCCCTGGGAGCATAGCTTTAAAGGCGCCCCAATACACCTCCCCGGGCACTCCCGATTTTGCATTATGCTCAAACTACTCCCTGATTGTGCTTTACAGGTCCCCCCTCATGACTGAATCTGTAAGTATCTGCCTGGGAAAACCCCAACTCCAAAGCCCCTGCTTGTTCCGCTGAAGATTACATGTCAGAGATGGGGGCGTGATCCAAGAGTGCAAAAGTTTGGAAGTCTACCTGCTTAATCCTGCCCAGGGGCGTGGTGGAGGACCATATATAATCCATGCGGGAGATGGGGAGGTGTACCTGGGAGTAAAAGGTGAACACTGCATTGATGGTCATACGTATGTACGTCACCTCCCTAGGGTTGAAAAACATACTTATGTTCCACATTGCTTGTAGCTCTACAGGTCAAACCACAAACCTTTAACATTACTCAGCAAAAACCGACTATGGCAAACCGGACTTCCATACTCAGAGGTATTAAACCTACCACATTACTGCCTCAGCCTCGACTCGAGAGTCAATCATGGGCTATCAAACCCACGAGTTTCCTACCTAAGCTGAACCCATCTACCAAACCATCCTGGTCAGAACCCACCACAGAGTTGCTTTCCTCGGACTCGGTTCCCAACCTTATTGTTCTCCCTAACCGAAAGTCCTCCCAGGACCTTATTAAAACAAATAGACCTTGTCTCTCCACAATGAGAAATAATAGGCTCCGCTCGAGAATTACCAGACTCCATGAGCCTCTCACCTACATTCAACCTAAATCAGTAAATAACCTGAGCTGCTCACAAGGCAATAATAACAATAACCATAAGGCCATCAAAAGAAGTACAAATAGGCCCTACTCTAAGAAGGAATCCTCCACCTTGCCTTTTACTACTAGCCCTCATATCAAAGGCACCGCTAAGAAAGAAACCGCTGCCTTGTTGCATACTACTAGCCCCCACATGAAAGACGCCTTAATAAATGCCAGATCTATGGTCGCCCATGCCATAAACATAGTTGACCTAATAAGGACTTGAGACTTAGACTTCCTGGCTATCTCAGAAACATGGCTGCATGATGCGGCCGGCCCGACCCTACTACTTGCCATCCCAGATACATATACCATTGAGAGAGCCGGCCAATCCACCTCAAAAGGAGGTGGGATCGCCCTAATTGCCAAGTCAAACCTAGGACTGCGAATCTCTACCTCCCCCATGTGAATTACCCACGGCCAAAATAACCACATCTAATACCAGCACATTAACAATCCACCTAATCTACTGGCCTCTGGGCCCTATTGATCGTTTTGAGGAAGTTTTTTATTTATTTATTTTTTTATTTAAAATGTTTTGTTTGATTTTACAAACTTTTCATTTTTGTGTTACAAAAGTATTACATTATTAAGAAAAAAAGAAAAAAGAACATCAATCACAAATCATTATTTGCTTGCATTTCACTCATTCATTTTGTTTTTCTTTGGTGATTTCTAACCAAAATTTAATTATTGTCAAAATTAGGCATTTGTCTTGTCCTCTTCATAAATTGTTCCATCTTTCTTAAGTTGTCAATTGTTTGTGTGATATCCCGAAATAGTCTCTATACAAGGATCTTTGCTCCTTCAGTGTCGGGCAGATCATAATCAAATGAAATAGAGTTTCCTTGTTGTTTGTATCTTTACAAAAGCAACAATCAGGAGTTATTTTGTTTGATTTGTCCATCATAGATTGATATTCCCGAGTCGGTAGGATGTTAAACCGAAAGCGTAAAAACAGATCACGTATGTTGCAAACCGGGAAGTAGTTTAGATAGGCAGGCAATTCATGGAGACCTCTTATTTCAATTTCACATTTTAGATATCGTTTGTATTTGTTTTGATCAGTGATGGTTTTGATCCAGTCATTAGTCTGTATTTTACGCTTTGCGTACTGTGGTCTGTTAATCAACATTTCCTCAGAGATATGTCAGCTTGCATTTTCAGTTTGATTTCAGAAGACCATTTGGTCAGTACTGTGATATGAACTGCTGAAGTCTTTTCTCTCAGGATTTCCAACGATGGGATCTTGTCTTTGGAAATTATTTTCCTGAGAAGATCCATTTGCTTCCAAAGAACTATTGATTTAATGGATTGGATGGCTAATTCATAGCGAATTCTCGACATCGGAAAAGACCTTGGAAGAGATAGAGTTTTCCTCCAAAATAATGCTTCATACCTGGGCCAGTTCATTGTTTGTTGATTGATCAGAGTTTCGGTTGCATACGTCAAGATCGGGATTACTTTTTGTTTATACAAGTCTATTGTGGCTTTTATTGAATACGTTCCGTATTTTCTATGGAAGAAGCAGCCTTGTCTAGCCAGGGATCTGGCTTTTCCCTCAATATGGTTCTTCCACTCTTGTTCATTTAAAGAAGGAGTAATCATTACACCCAGGTATTTCATTGCCTTGGTTGTTACGATCTCTTCTCTTTCTAGGTATATCTTTAGGGTATGTTGGTTTTTATTATTTTTTCGCGATGCGAGTTTCATTACCTTAGTTTTGTTGCTGTTTATCAATACGTCATTTTCGAGCATGTAATTTTGAGCTTTGTCAAGAGATTTTTGTAGACCCGATACAGTTTTATCCAAAATAATGATGTCATCGGCGTATATTAGCGTCTTTATA
The DNA here is from genome assembly GCF_040938575.1 of Ambystoma mexicanum. NCBI lineage: Eukaryota > Metazoa > Chordata > Amphibia > Caudata > Ambystomatidae > Ambystoma > Ambystoma mexicanum. Next base: position 1,126,316,017 of record NC_090922.1, on the reverse strand, counting down.
TGCTCGTTGTTGATCTTTGGAGGGTTAGCCAATGAATTTTTGATTTTTTCGCTGAAGTCGTAAGTATACAGATTATAAAGGCAGGCTACCAAGGGGCATCCTTGCTTTAAGCCGTTACAAGTAGGAATGGGGTTTGTCACCATCCCATCATTGGTTAACCGGACTCTGACAGAGGTGTTTGAATAAAGTTGTTTGATCGGGTTCATAATAGAAGATGGACATCCCCAGGCTGCGAGTTTGGACCAAAGCTTTTGCCTGTTAACCGAGTCAAATGCCATCTTTAAATCTATAAAGATGGCATATACTTGGTGTTTCTTGCTTATTGCCTCATATTTTATCAAGTTCAATAATAGGAGGTTGACATTTGTTCCTATTTTCTTGAAAAAAACAGTTTGCCTTTTTTCTTGTCTTTCATTCTACTCTGCCCAGTTGTTAAGTTTTTTTTTACCAGATAACCCGCAAATAGTTTCCCGTAGGGATCCAGCAACACTATAGGTCTGTAATTTACTGGGCTTTTACGATCACCAGCTTTAAAGATTGGGATCAAAACAGCCAGCGTCCAACTATGAGGGATTTCTTTTGTATTTTCAATATGCTGAAGAAGAAGTGTGAAGAAGGCTGCCCATTTATTTGGACTTGCTTTGAGGTCAGCATTTGATAATCCATCGGGTCCAGGGGCTCGAGAGGGGTTCAAGGCCATGATGGTATTTCTTACATCTTCTAAGTCCCAGTTGAGATTCCAGGCACCCTCTTCTTGAACTAAATCAGTTACAGGACATTGAGATTTGGGTTATAGAGGGTTGTGAAATGATTAATCCATTCCTGAGCTTCTACTTCTTGGATCATGAAAGTTGCTTTTGGTGAATCATTTAGCAATGACCATAGTTGCCTCGTGTTTTTCTGTTTGAATGCGGCTAAAATTGCTTCTGCATCCTTCTGTTGCATTAGGGCCTTAATTGCTTTGATTGCATTTGAGTGTTTTTGTTTTTATCTTTTTATTTTAGTTTCAAAATCAGGTTCTTTTTTTTTTTTAACTGCCTTATTCGCTTTTGGAGAAGTTTTTTCTTCAACGCAATTTCTGGGTTGAACTGATGTCTATGTGCGTTTTTTGATTTGTTGCTCTTGTGCCATGGTTGATGGTATTTCTCCAGTAACCATCCGTAGTTCAGTTTTAACTGATCCTGAAGCAAGGACTCCTTAAATGTTGATAATAAACCAGGTATTTGATGACTTTTGATGCAAAGTTTATTAAGGCCATTATTGATTTCCAAGACTGGCAAGGTTAGTCGTGGATACTTTGTTTTTACTGTGTCCCATGTAATTGATATCTGGTGGTGATCACTGGTAGACTGTGGAACATTAGCAGCTGAAGTAATTAGGTTTCTTATACCTTCCGATGTAAAGATATAATCAATGATTGATGTCATTTTTTCTCGCGACCATGTCGGAAGAGGCACACCTTTATTATTCACTGCAGGCTCTATTAATGATATGTTACGGATAGATAATTCTTTAACCCATTTTTTGGCTCTGGCTGACAATGCATTGGAGTCAAATGTTTGCCCTTGTCTGCTAAATAAATGGATGTTAAAGTCTCCTGCGATGATAAATTCAGCTCTGTTGTTGGAGGAGGCAATATTATCAATTTCATCATATATGGAATCTAGGAACTTATTGTCATTCATCACAGTCGGGTTCCAATAGATATTGAAGATGGTTACCAAAATGTATTTTGTGCATTGATCTGGATCTTTGTTGAGGGTTGGTATGAGTATGGTCATATATTGCGCCCAAGAGTGAATGTTCTTCCGTGATATAATTGTCCAGAAAGGAGTGATTTTTACGAGGATCAACATTCCTGATGCCGGTCTGCCTTGTTGTGAAGTAATGGCAGGGTTCATCAGGGTTATGAAACCTTCACAGACTACCTCTTGCTTTAACCAAGTTTCCTGTAAGCAAATTATGTCAGTTCCTGCAAGAGCTAGTGAGCCTTCATTGAAGAGGCGTTTGTGCCCTCTAGTGTTCCAAGAGTGTGCTCATCATGTTTAATTGTCGTGCTCACTATATTAACAGTTGGAGTAATTGCAACAACAGCTACCGGTCTTGGGGTCTTTACCGTCGGTTTTGATGCATTTTTAGTTGTGTTATCTGGCAATGATTTTTGCACAGATTGCATTTTTCTTAGAAAGGCCTGTGAGCCTGTTTGAGTTTTTTTTGAGTTTTTTCTTATATTTGTTTTGGGCTGAGGTTCTTTTCCCACAAGGCCTCGTTTGGTCAGATCAAAAATATCGAACGGGATGCATATTGCCAGTTCACCATTAGGGGTAGTCATTGTTTGAACAGGTTCCATTGTTCCACTGTTGTATGGTTGCATTTCATATTGAGTCCACTGATCTATTTTGAGGACATCTGGTTACACTGTACTAGTTGCAGTTTGGGTTTGTTTTGTTGTCCACGAAGATTGTGGCAGCACCTGACACTGTTTTTTGATTTTTTCATCCATCATTTTTTAAGTAATTAAAGATACAGTCTCCATCAAGTTTTGTTTATCAGCACGGTCGACTCTCGCAACTTCCGCCAGTCGACTTTGCCATGTTCTTGATGCATCCGCTTCATTTTTCAAGCATTCCTGAATGGTTCCAATGAAACTTTCTAAATGGGTTTGCTTTGTCATGATCATGTCTAACAAAGTAGCTTGATCCTTAGTTGAGTCCACCATCGCTTCTTGTATTTTGAGAAAAGGGATCATAGCTACAGATAGTACAGCCACTAACGGGTTTTGGAGATCCACATCGTAGTTGGTAATCTTTCCGGTAGCTCTGGGGAGACATTTAATACTTCAGAGATCTTATGTGAAGAAAACGATTCGCCCTTCACTAGTTCTTGGGTGGACTTTGAGGAATTGTTTAGGGACGCCTGGGATCCTTTCGGTGCAATGGGTGTCGATGTATTGATTTTTTGGATTGGAGTATAATTGAGGATTGCTCCAAATACGTCCTAACTTTTCTCCTGAGAATCCATAATCTCATCAATCTCGGTTATCTCGAGTGAAAGACGCGCGATGCGAACTGATAGAGGTTTGGAATTTTCACTATTAGTCGAATCTATCGGTTGATATGTCGATTGCCATTGTTGTTTGGCTGCTTTTGCTCGTTCCCGAAGGGTTGGTGTGTAACAAGCGTCCTCTGGATTGGATTTACATGCTATTTCAGTAGGTTGACGAGGAAGCAATGTGGAGAGACAGGATCGTTTTACGGAAGCCGATGGTGTAGGTTCATGAAGGATATCAGATGTTGGTCTGTACATCTTGTCTTGGGTAATCGGTTTCATTTCTGTCTGAGAAAGTTCTGTAGGAGTTGTAAATGTCAACAAATTTGAAATGGGGGTAGGGAAGGCGTAGGGAGGAAGGGCATGATTTGTTTGAGGTGACGGGGAATGGGACTCGGGCTCAGTGGTTTGCAATGTAGGCAGTGATGGTAATATGTGTACAGGTGCTTGTAAAATTTTTAATGGCTGCAGTGACTGAAATTCAGACTGGTAAATTTCTGCTGTCATAAATACCTGAGGATTAGAGTTTAGTTTGGGCGTTTGCTTTCCTTTTATCTCTGTATGAATCAGGCTTTTGTTTGCCATAGCAACCATTTCTTCTAGTTTCCCTTGAAGTCGGGTACGCGGTTTTGTGAGTTCCATTTAGTAATTATTCAAACAAAGACAGGTACAGGGATAGAAGAATGTATTGTTTGGATGTACTGCTGAGATAGAGTAGACAGCACTTACCGCCGAACCCAGCCGCAAACAGCAGTAAACAGCCGTGCCCTTGTCTCCACACGGGCTTCTCGCCGCAAGGGTCACGGAGGACTGCTAATGAAGGCACTTCCAGTGGGTGTAACTCAGAAAAAGTCAGGCGACGCTTGTCACGTGATGAGGAAGCGAACCGCTTGCTTCAACTGCTATCGGCTCCTGCCGGTAGACTGAGGCGAATTGGAGCTGCGCTTCCCAGTAAGTACAGTTCAGGCAAATCCAATCAGTGGCCACCCAGCCGCACAGCAGTAAACAGCCGCACCTTTGTCTCCTCCGCGGGCTTCTCACCGCTAGGGTCACGGAGTACTGCTAATGAAGGCACTTCCAGTGGGCGTAACTCAGAAAAAGTCAGGTGACGCTTGTCACGTGATGAGGAAGCGAACCGGTCGCTTCAACTGCTCCTGCCGGTAGACTGATGCGAATTGGAGCGGCGCTTCCCAGTATGTACAGTTCAGGCAAATCCAAACAGATGGCCACCCAGCCGCACAGCAGTAAACAGCTGCGCCCTTGTCTCCGCCGCGGGCTTCTCTTTGAGGAAGTTATCCTGACTATGCTGTCAGACACAAAACCTACTTCTCAAATACTTTTACTAGGTGATTTTGTCACGGCTCGCTCCCTTCGCTCCCATTCCCGCCACTTGGGGGCATGTTTTGGGGTTTATTCCCTACTGGACATTTCCTCCGAACCTTATGCTACAGTGTTGTGATGAATTGGGAGCGCTAAAACCTTATTTTCCAAGTTACTTCCCTTCCGGATCCATTCCAGGTTTTTGGCAGCCAGCATGCTACTTTAGTCAAATGACTATGCTTCCCAGAATGCCTGGCTCACTGCTTCACCTCCTCCCTTGCAGGACAAGGTTGGGTGGAGGATATGCAACATCTGTGGCTGCAGGTGCAGCAGGCGGCACACCTGAGGGGTGTGCTCGTTAAGCAGCTTTAAAAGCCTCAGTTTACTTCAGTCCAGCGCTGGTCATTGTTGCAGTGTTCCTGTTGTGACTGGTCCCTTGTTCCTTGTTCCTAGCTTTTGTGCCTAGTTCCTAGTTCCTGTTTCTTGTTCCTCTGCCCTGGATTTCGGATTTATGTGCTTAATTGATTTCTGCTTTCTGGATTTCCCTTTCTGTCTTCCTCTGTTTGCAGGCAGACTTTCTCTGTGCTTTACCCTTTGATCCAGCCCAATTTGCCTGTGTTCTCTGTTTCTTTGATGCTGTCCTTTGCTACTGAAAAACTTGATGCATTAGTCTTTCCCCTTTTAGATTTAGCTTCCTGCCTTTTCTCCTTGGATGGGTGGGAAAGGTTTCCTTTTGTGATATCATTTTCCCTGCTCCTGATCCTTACGTTCTATTGGGATCCATTCCATGTTTTCCATTGCACTTCTGCATTTATTTCCCATTGATTAATAGGTGTGGGGTGCTGTTGTAACTAGTCCCTGTGTGAATGCCTTTTGTTTTCCTCACTATTCTATAATCACAATTCCTACTTGCCCCTTGACTTGGGTCTTATGAATTTAGTTATCCTCCACCGATTGCTGTTATAGCCTTCTGGGTCCCTGTTTGATCTACTGGGTTCGTGAATTTACTGACATTCAAGTGGTCTTTCCGGTCCTCGTGAGTACTGTTTCTAAGTTCCTTATTCAGTATCATCCAGAGTGTCAGCTCACAGATCCTGTCCTTGCTTGCCCTCTACGTGGGCTTAGCGCTGTCAGTATCTGTAATAGCATAGTGGGTAAGGAGTTTGCCAACTTTCCTTTCAGTCATAAGGAGGTTCTAAGTGCTTACCCCACATCCCTTTTCATATATTGGTATTATTGTTTCACTCTATTTGCACTCCTGGGTTTTAGTATACACGAGTCTTGGGTATTGTATGCACGTTGTTAGATTCAAAGTTGTTCACTGTGCGATTCCGTGCACATTTCCCTTGCCATATTCATTGCCTTCTTCCTTTCTTAACAGATTTTAACTTGGGCTTCAGCGACCTTAACGAGCAACACGCCAAGACACTCTGAGATCCTCACTGAATCTGGGCTCACTCAAAAAGTTAATCAACCTACTCATGAGAAAGGTAGAATATTAGTTTGGGTTGCAGATTTAAACTGTGAAACGTGAGTTACATCTATGGAACAGCAACCATGGACACACCACTACTTAATCTCGCTCTCTATACCGGCTAAATGACCAGAAACCAAAACTAATGCTATCGCCGAACCTCTCGCAACAAGGAACAAACGAAACATCACAGTGGATAAACGTATGCCACTTCTCATTCTTTCCTTGATGAGGCTTCAGAGACCTTAGATCCAGCTGCGCTTGTGGACCTTTATAATACCTCCATAACACAAGCACTAGACAAGATTGCCCCTACACAAACTATGAAAATGTTAACCCAGAGCACACCTCAACTCGTGGTTTACACCCCAGCTAAAAGAGCAGAGAAAAGAAAAATGGAAGCCTTGTGGAAAAATCTGCCCTTCAATCTACTTTCATCCTGTCTAATTTAAGATTATCATGTAATGCGCCCAGATACCCCTGGGACAGGAGCGCAATATAAATAAACAAACAAACAAGCATATTGTAGTGGTAGGTTCTCCATTTTCATCCTAAGGGCGGCTGATGGTGGGGCATGACAATGTGCTTGCTCTGCGCTCATATCTCTCTGGGGGTCCCATGCTAGGTTATAGTTCCGCTTCACCAGTATCACCCCCTGGCTAAAGGATTACAACTCTGTGAGGACTGCCCTCAGGAAGCCATCTTGTCCTGCATTTGGGGCATATATTGTCACGATAGTCAGTGTTGATGACCCTATACGGAGAGTGAGGAACAGGTACCTACCCTCCTTATCCACTTTCGAGGTTGCAATTTGGACCACCAGCCGCTGCTTTACTGCTGTTAGGACCCCCGCCTCCTTCCCCTATAAGCTTGCTTGCAGAATCTGTGGGTACCGCCTACGTTTCAGACAGTGTTTGTCTACTTGTTTGATGTGGGTTTCTTGGAGCGCCACAATATCTGGGGTGTGATATGCTAGCAGCCTTTCCAGTCTTTCCCTTTTAACCCTTATATTAAATGTGAGAAACTTGACCATTGTACTCCATATTTCTTGGGTACCTTGGAGGTTGTGCCCTGGAATGAACTATTGTGGGAGTCCCGCCCCAACTTGGACCCCCGTTCACCCACAGAACTGCACTTCAACCGACCTCCATCAACATCTCCCCCTGCCTTCTTTCCCCATCCCCCCTGTATCCTCCCCTGGTGCGAGTCACAATACCTATGTGATCCCTGAGCCCAGGAGTTGGACTTGCATAACCTGCCAGGGCCAACTTGTGGTGCGTCCTAAAGCCCCCATTGTGATTTCAAGTCAGCTGTCCGTCTGGGGCCTCCATCTCTGAGGGTCTGATGCTTGGATGTGCTGTGACCCTGATGAATGTTGTACGCTATTCAAAAGTTACGGTAGCTGCTTGCTGCTGGTGTTGCTCCGAGCATGACCTTTTGGTGTTCCAGATGCTGTGGGCCCCGCAGCTGGGGTCGGCTATGGTTCCTCCTTGCTGTCGTCCATTCCCACCACATGGGGTGTTGTGAGAGTCTAGGGGTTTTCCCTGCCTTAGGGAGATTGTCCTCTTCCTCGATGTGAACGAGGTGTGACCCTTCCTCCCTTGTTGTAGTCCTATGTTAATGACACTCCCACTGGAAGAGACGCCTGAACGGGAATGTCCACTTACATTTGATCTGCTGGGCCTGGAGCACCCTTACCAGAGCGCCCATTGGCTTTCTTTTCTGGAGACTGTGCTAGATCTTGGTACAGACGTATTTCCACTCCGTTGAAAGTAATTGGTTCCGCTGGGCAGGCTGCTCGAAGGATGGCCTCTTTTTGGGCGTATCTTGCTAAAGCGACTACTACGTCTTTCGATCGCTCACGCGGCTCTAGTAGTTTGGTGCCTATCCTGTGGATCCTGTCAATCAGAATTTCCCCAGTCCCCTCAACCCCCAAGAGGGCTGAGAAGATCTTTATGGCTGCGGATTAAAGATCTGCATCTCCAATTGTTTCTGGCAGATAGAAAATGCGTATGTTTGATCTGCGAGACCTGTTTTCCAGATCTTTGCATTGTAGTTCCATATTTTGAGTTACCCTTGCAAGGTCTTGCAGGGCCACATCTATTTTCCGAGTGTCCTCTGCCACCTCTTGAAGGGCCCTTTCCGTAGTGTCTATTAGTTCCTCCAGGGCTGTGATGTCTCGCTGCATGCCTGTGATGGATTGCTTCATTTCCCCCTATGAATGACGCAAATTGTGTTTGGAATGTCGTCAGGAGTTTGTCTTGTAACTCTTGAGAGTAGGCTTCAATATTGGCCTTTGAGGCAGCCATTGTGGGGAGGGATACTGGCATCGCCTTCATGGATGCTCGGGAGGTCCTACACTTTGCTGTGTTGCTCCTGCATTCTCTTACTTTGAGTGCCCTTACCCTTGAATCCTGGCATCAGGCTATCTCTCAGTTGCAGGCCGCTCCTTCAACCAAACCCACCTCCTTTAGTCCCACCAGCAGTTTAACTTTGCCCAGGTGGCACTTGCCTCTGATACCCCTTTGCTCTCCCCTACATTCCTTCGTGCCTCACTGTTCCAAATTGCAAGTCTGTTGCGGCCCGCCCTCCTGGGCTGCCTTCTTCTGTGCAGCTCTCTCCGGCCTGTCTGCCATGGGTTGATGTTGCCACCGCCCAGAAAAAGGACCCTCGAACCCTGCATTGTCTGGCACAGCACACTTATCTGGAGTGGCACGGCTCCCCGCCTACGAGTTGCTAAAAAACTGGGGCTACCTGGGTGCTCACCACTTACTTCTGTGTCTTCCCGACCCCCTCACCTCTGCCCGGGGCTGCCGGGAGAATCTGCGATGTGCTGCTGGGTGGGGCTAGGAGGGGCCTGCCCACGCCTCCTCCATTGTCTATCCCCGTCTTCAGCACCTCCCGCGGCAACCTAGGTGCCTCTCTGTGATTGCTGTTATTTCCTTGTGCTGTAATGCCCCGTTTCCGGTGGGTATCCCTTGAGTATTGCAGTGACCGTGGCAGTCAGGGGGCCCCTTCACTGCAGGGCTTCTTTATGTAGACATGTTCCTTGGTTCAGCCCGGGGCGCTGCACTGTATATCTGGCGGTGTCTGGGGAGGTTCCATAGGTGATTTCACTGGGCCACAAGGACCGCCCGGCATCCCGGCTCACAAAGTCTCCACTATGGGAGGTGCAAGCACGGGCACGGGGTGGCCTCACTCCTGTTGCATGGAAGTGTGTACCCCCTCCCCACGGGGGCCACCCCCAAGCACATCTCCTCCAGCCAGCCCGTGCCTCGCTTGCAAGTCACGCCTCCACTCCAGCACCCGGATGGGACCATGCTTCCCTGGCTTGCCGGCAGCTCAGCTCTGTTTGCCTCTACTGGTATGCCACTCCACGTTCCGCCATCAGTGCCACTCTCAGTTAGTTGTCCATGCTTATTTTGTCAGTCTTGGCAGCAGATACAGCCTCCACCAGAGTCCTGCTTTATTGTTTAGGCTTCATCAGGGATGTAGCTAGTCACGCACACGTCCTCACCATTTGTGTGCCATCTTGGAATCCTCTAACTGATTTTGATGCTATGTGTGTTTATTTATTTATTAGGAGGCTGTTTGGCACGGTAGCCTCTTGCACCTAGATATCAAAAGCTATATATATTTTCTCACTGTTACCTATAGAAACTAGTTAACTTTTAGAGTTGCATGCTGTGCACTTCCGGGAAATGTTATCTAGTGGTTTTGATTCCCTGTTGGGGCCTGCTTTCTCATAGCCGTGATGCCCGGCAGGTTTCAGTATTTTAGAATGAAGGTCTTTCACAGTTCTATCTAAAATGGCGGGACATTGGTTCACTCTCCGCCATGTTAATGTTCCTTGTGTCTAGTGTATGTTCTTCATGTCTCATGCATTGCATACTGCCATACATGGAGTCCCTGCCCATGTATGCTGTCATCAATTTCTACCTATATTTGTATCTATGTAGACTGGTGTAACCCTATCTGGGTCTGCTCCATCCTTTATAAGCTTCTATGTGCTCTCTACTTAGCCCCTACATTGTGTGACGCAACCTATTCTACTCTTTATGGTGGCTGCATTTTCCCTAATGTTCAAACCAATTGTTTACATGTCACTTGTCAGGTTATACATACATTGAACTCTGCGAACATCTGGGGCAGGGCCACACCTGCTTTTCACTTTATCTGCATCATAACACCACTTATATAGATGAACCACACAGCCATCTTCTAGCTGAAGCCATCCGCTTCTTATGCCAGTCAGATCAGAGTATACAAGGCAGAAATTCGGAAGGCCAAAAAATCCTACTACCTGACCAGAATCTATAATGCCCCTAACAGTTGCAAGGGACTCCACAAGATCGTCTCAGAATTCAAGAACCTTCATTGTGCCCCGTCCTCTCAATTCCAAGCACTCTGTGATGCCCTCTCCGACCACTTCTACAACATTTCTTTAGCAGAAACTGCTCCATCTGTACCAGACTAGCAGTGCTCCCGCTCCAATCACTCTCATCCCCGTCTGACCCCACAAACCCACCACCTCCTGCCCTACCTTCTCCTCATTCCCTCCCATCTCTTGCCTGGAATTCCAGAAGCTACTTGCTAGCAGCCACCCGTCCAGATCCCTGGGAGATCCATGCCCTCCTGCCCTCCTCAAAGATAACCTTTATTCAACCGGTGGAGGCGGCATTGCAAGATCTTAAATCACCTCCTTGCTCACCTCAAGAACATTCCCAGCAGCCTTCAAGACATTGTACATCAAACTCCTCCACAAAAAACCCTCCCTTGACCCCTTCCTTCCAGCCAACTACAAACGTATTTCTAACATCCGCTTTGTAGCCAAACTTATTGACCAAACAGCCTACTTCCAGCTTTGTCTCTTTGCCGAATGAAACCTCCTCCTCGACCCCGCCCAGTCCGGCTTTAGACCCCTCAGATTCATCCCCAGTCTCCAGCTGGAATTACCTCAAAAGCACCGCAGACTCAGAAGGCTGTGCCACACTCATCCTCCTCGACCTCTCAGCAGCTTTTGACACCAACAACCACAGCATCCTCACGGACAGACTGCACTCGCTTAGCATAAGGGACACAGCACTAAGGTATATTTATTTCATCATTCCTCACTAACAGATAATAAATCACCCTCCTTCCTACCTTCACCTCGGCCCATGCCCTGTCATCAACAGGCTTCCCAGGGCACCTACCTATATACCTTACTCTTCAACCTCTACCTGAGCCCATTCCTTTCTCTTATTCGCCCTCATGACCTAACCTGCTGCTACTACGCAGATGACACCCAGATCGTCTTCAAGATCCCTAAAACTTCTTCAATCCCCCATCCAGACCTTGCCTCTTACCTCACAGAAATAGACTAATGGATGATGGCTAACCACCGCTTCCTAAGCCCCGTAAAAACTGAAATCATGATTTGCAGGAAGACTGATCTCTACTCCCAACCCACCCCTTGACCTACCTCCCTAGGCTCTCCTCTCGCCACATCCAAAGCAGTAAGGAACCTGGCATGCTGACCGCAAAAGTGATGGGTGGAAGGTTTCGAATTAATCTAAACCACTGGCAATTGCTCTGGGCAACCTTCCACACCACCGTTTTTTAGCCCGTCTGCGCCATTGCAAAAGGGGACCAACCATGTGCAAATCAGTCAGCAGCTGCCGCCACCGAAGGTAGCAGCCCAGCCTGAACTGCTAAGCCAGGTCCCCTCTGCACAGAAAACCGAGCAACCCCAGACATGTGTCGGCCTTGTTGGACCTCCTCAGTGAGGTGCAGCCTGGTTCCCTGTGGCGCAGTGAGCAAGGGACCCACGTCTGGGCATACCCTCTCTCACAAGGAGAAACAAACTGATCACAAAAGTGATGGGTGGAAGGTTTCAAATTAATCTAAACCACTGGCAATTGCTCTGGGCAACCTTCCACACCACCGTTTTTTAGCCCGTCTGCGCCATTGCAAAAGGGGACCAGCCATGTCCAAATCAGTCAGCAGCTGCCGCCACCGAAGGTAGCAGCCCAGCCCGAACTGCTAAGCCAGGTCCCCTCTGCAGGAACCTGGCATGCACCATGGACGCTGATCTGACACTTTAACACCACAGTAACTCAGTCACTAAATCGTACTATCTGCACCTCTGCATTCTCATATGCATCTTCACTTACCCTTTCTACCCTCACAGAGTCACTGCAATCATAGCTATGATACTCTCCCGCCTAGACTACACTTATTCCCTTTCCATGGGCACCCGCACATATCAACTCAGAAAGCTCCAATGGGTCCAAAACATCACAGCTAGACTCCTCTTGGCCCTTGGACCCAGAGTGCACCACACACCTGCCCTGCATGTCCTCCATTGGCTCTCTGTCAGGCGACGGGCCACTTTCAATCCATGTGCATTACCTACCATGCCCTCCACAAGACAGACTCAGAATACCTTCAACAGAAACTCAACCATTACCAACCCAATAGAAACCTGCAATCAGGCACACACTCCTCCTTGTGATTCCCCCTTCGAATCAGTAATAATATGGGGATCATCCTTCTCTGTCCAAGCCCCCTCAATCTGGAACACAATTCCCCTTAGCATCCGCTGCACAGAGTTTAACCATGCCTTCCAGAAGGCGCTCAAGACTTGGCTTTTCCCCCAGCACCCTGACTAACCCATTCCACACTTTGGGTTATTTAACCACCGCTCAGGTAGGCTGGTGCAGCAATGAACCCGCCATGAAATGTACTGATCGATAGAGAGAGACACTCCAGCAGTCCACAGGACAGAATCCATGCCACTTCTACGAAACCAAGAAACCAGCCAGAGCGCACAGGTAGAAACCAGCCAGAGCGCACAGGTACATATCACACTCCATGCTTATGGAAGATAGGCAAAGGCACGGACACCCACCTGCACGCATCTGTATCATACACTACATTAAGACAGATCACACAACACCTCTGCCATAAGAATGCAGCTATCCCTCACGACAGAAATTCAGACTAGCTAGACACATAAGGAGTCTCCTGCACTCGTATACTCTCCAGACTACCTCTCAGCTCCCATCCACAGGCCAGCTCAACATGGGTAGTTAGCAGGGACTTGGCCACTCCAACTTTCCTTCGTATTGTCTACAATGCACACACGCATTCTTAACTCCTCTGTCGAATTTCACATACCTTGGACTACGGGCTATTAGGGAGAATTCTCCAGAATGGCTAATTTACCTTAACTACTGAGTCCATCAGCAGCATTGCTGGATTTCTAGGTTTTATTTTTTCCCCTGGTAAGAGTGTGAGCCTTTTTTCCCACTCTTACATATGTTTTGCTGTGTGTTTTACATTTTTGTGTTCATAGACTGTGGAGTCTCACCTACTCCATTGGCATCATCTTTTTACTGTCTGTCACACAGCACCTTTAGTGCAGTGACACATGGTTGTCTTTTCAGGCTTCCCACTTTAAACTCCATATTCTGGAACTGACTACTGTCTCCCAGAACATGTAAAGTTGCCATTGACTGTATACGTCTTTTTAAATTCACAGACCCGGTACACACTATCTTCCATAGAGTACTGGAGAGGATTAATAGTTATCCCTTTTGTCTGTTTCTCATGGAACATTATTTTGTTCCCCTTTCTTTAAGATTTGGCTGGTGGCAGTGGTATCTACAGGCCCCAGAGTTACTCAACTCTAGTCAACCTGGTCAAAGAACCATCACTGAGCTATATGTTGTAATGCCTTTGTCCATCAGGACTGCATGTCAGGTTCTCCACCTTAAACTTGCTCCTAAACGTTCCACTGTTTGTCTCGGATTCCCATACCATTTTGTACCCGCCTAGAGAGTTCCATGATGCCCCCACTGTTACATGTCCAGATGTATCCCTTCCATTGTTATCTTCTCAGAGGTATACCCCACTGCATTTCTCTCTGCTCCAATTCCCACATGGGGGAACCCTCTTGGTGTCCAGTCCTGGATGTCATCGGACATTCTCTTGCTTCACTGTTCTCTACACCCACCAATGGCTACCCTGAGATATTAACCACTGTTTTCTTGCTCCACTGTGACTTTTCCCCCATTGTTACCTACTCCGGATGGCCTCCCCATTTTGTTTCACTGTTATTTATAGCTAGATTCAGCCTGCTGTCAGCTGCAAGGCATACTAGTACTCTGAAGTGTACTGTGAGATTTCTCCTTCCAGTGACTCTACCACAAGGTGTACCACTACCAGCACGTTGACACGGATACACCACAGTGGATGCTTAAAATGCCATCAGGGCATAGTGACTGTTCTCCACACTAATGCGCTCAGATCCTACTTTCCACCACACAACATGCAAACCTACTCAGCCACCCTCTGACCGCAATTGAGCACCCGATCCCAACACATAAAAACAACAGCAATATACATTTCACCCAATTAACACATAGTCCCAACCAACATGCACTCGCACTGTGAGAACCCGTGGCTCTTTTCAGTCTACAGATACTTGAAACAAACCACCTATAAGCAGGCCCACACCCAGTACATGGGTACCACTGGCAGCCCCCGCTGTGCAGGGAGCGCCGCCACCATATGTCCTGTTTCTTTTTTAATTGATTCTGCATTCATAAAAAAATTATTTCTGTAACATAAACTTTCCTTTTGAAGTCCGGGGGTTACTCCCACCCAATGACATGGAAGACCTTAGACTGGAGCCCTATGTCTTCAAAAATAAATTCTTTCTTTTTGAAGTCACTCTGCCTTCATAAAGAAATTATTTCCGTTATGAGTGACTTCAATAAGAAACAATTTCTTTTTGAAGTAATATGGGTCACCTCAATCCCATGATGTGTGCGTGTGTGAGTTTATAGTGAAAGGGTGCACACTTAAATGTATGGGTGGATTGGTTTGCATGCGTGTGTGCGGTGAAAGTGTGCATACTTAAATGTATGGGTGGGGGCCTGTGTGTGCCTGTATGGTGAAAGGGTGCACACTTAAATGTATAGGTGGCTGCCTGTGTGAGTGTATGGTGAAAGGGTGCACACTTAAATGTATGGGTGGTGCCTGGGTGGGTGTGCCTGTATGGTGAAAAAGTGCACACTTAAATGTATGGGGGGCCTCCGTGTGCCTGTATGGTGAAAGGGTGCACACTTAAATGTATAGGTGGCTACCTGTGTGAGTGTATGGTGAAAGGGTGCACACTTAAATGTATGGGTGGTGCCTGGGTGGGTGTGCCTGTATGGTGAAAAGGTCCACACTTAAATGTATGGGTGGCTGCTTGGGTGTGCCTGTATGGTGGAAGGGTGCACAATTAAATGTATGGGTGTCTGCCTGGGTGTGCCTGCATGGTGAAAGAGGGCCCACTTAAATGTATGGATGGCTGGGTGTGCGTGTCTGTATATGGTGAATGGTGGGTTTGCTTGTGTTGTAGAGCGCAACAGAACCTACATTTTTGGGGGGCTAACCCTTCAAATGTTGGGAGAGGCGCTAACTTCACGGGCAGTGGGGGATCGGCAAACTTATTTGTGTGGGGGCATCTAACTTCTTTGCGCATTTTAATGAAACTATTCTAGTGCAGTTTCAATGTTACAAGCAGTTAACGCTCTCCTTTAAGTCTGAAAGTACCCACTTTTGGCTCGCTGTGAGAATGAACGGTCTCCTGTTCCCTCTATACCCTTCTATTCGCTCCCCTGGCATGCAAGTACTAAATCCACATCACAATTTCAATTGCCTAAAAAATTTGGCATTTGAATGAAGGTACAAACAGTCAAATGTTTTACGTTAGTAATTGCTGGACTGGGCCCTTTTTAACAGCGAAACCCAGGTGCCGTTTAATGTCTGTGTCATTTTCTGTCTGACAACTGCTCCATAGGTCAGCCATGTCGAGTCAACATAGCCCAAAATTTCAGGGTGCGGTGCTGAAGCCCAGTCAGCTCAATGGTGTTGCGCCATTACTTGTGTTTAATGGACTGATTACTTATTGGTAATCTTCATTACTCCTAGCCCTATTTTTCCTCATCCCAGTACTTGTGTATGAGGCAGTACTTGTGAATGAGGCACTCTCCCTCATGTTACCAATTAAAACAAGACCCTCTCAAAAACATTCTTCAAAGAAGCATGCAATGAAAGTGTCTACAGCCAGTGCATGACCACCACTGCGCCCTGTTCATGGATAACCATTCATGTCATGAAGCACTGTTTCTGTAATTGTCATCATCGCTGTTTAAATATGTTATGTTAACTTGCATGTGTATGGTGCCTCCTGCCATATTGCATGGTGTCGAAGTGAATCCTGCAAAATTAATTTTACTTTAAAGGTTCATAATCATTTAATTTCACATTGCATAATTTCAATCATTTATAGTCCATATTTAGAAAATGCCCTCTTGTCATTCATATTATATGTAACACAGGAAAGGAATAGCCTTCATTTGGTAGTAGAAGTGTCTTCTCTAAATACAAAAAGAAGCTCTGTTTAAACATTCCTGCTTCATCTAAGATGTGACAATTCACAAGTTGTGCGAATTTGAGGCCAGTAAGTGACAGGATATTGAATATCAATCATATTTCAGGACACACCATGTATACTTCACAGATTTATGAAGACTATTTCAGCTTTAAGGAATCATAGTGTTATAACTCAAGTTGATTTGAATGTGTAGCCCCAAGGAATGTCCCGCACTTTTACAGCCTATGAGGACAGAACCATGTACATGTAGGACTGATTAGGATGCACAGTGATGGATTTTCACACGAGTCCATTCTTTGGGCTTATGTTGTAAATAATGTGCTAACAAAGTTTTGTTGTCTGTATTGTTGCATGCGTGGTTGTTTTGTTTATACGTAGTCATGGATTAACATGTGGGGCTATGCACTTGCACACCAAAAACGTTTATTTTCCCACCTTTTACCAAGATGATTGAATACAATGAGTTATATTGTTTTATTAATTACTAAATTTGGCTAGTCCATTCTTTCAGGGTTCTATACTTGTTTTTGAATTTAGAGCAGACACTTCTACTACTAAATGAAGGTTACTACGTTCCTGTGTTATATAGCATATTGATTTAGTATCCAGGCAGTAGGAAAGGAGGGGTTCTAGTGTTGAACCCCATCTCATGGGTTATACAATGTTTATGGTTTATCTTGTTATTTATAGCATTTTTCACTCAACGAGTTTTGGGATAATATAATGCATCGGGAGCTTGTATGCGCAAAATTAAATGCTTCTTGGCAAGATGATTGCGTGTCTGGTGCCATTACCTCTCATCAAAGATCTCCCCATGTGTAAGGCTACTGCACAGAGTGCTCTGCCTCTTTACATGCTGTGAATTTGGGGACCACCATGCCTCTGTCACACTGGTCTACGGAAAAGCAGCCATCATAACGATTTGGCGCATTTCCTTTCATGTAACATGCAGGGTTCAGAAGTATCTCACTCGATAAGCAGCACCCACTACAATGCATTCAGGTGGTAGCTGATAATGCATACCCTGAGGTCACAGCAGGGTCACGTTGGCTGGCTTAGGGAAGGGAACACAATGGAGCACCGATCCCTGAGGAGAGGGCGCTGGATGTCTCGTAAGATGGCTGGTTACCAACTGGGCCATGGTTGGTGACTTTTATTCGATCTAACCCTGGAGCAAAACCTATGAAATGTGACATGTGATCCTGAAGAACTATGCACGGAGCTGGAACCTTTATCCAGAAGTAAGAGTCAATGCATCAACCAGCTTCTCTTAAACCCCAGCTGCTTACTTATGTACTTTCTGCAGGGCATTATCATTCGATAACGGATGGCACTGAATTCAGAGGGCGCGAGACAAAGGTGATGGCCTCTAACGAGCATGAAGATAAATTATCTGATGAAAATGCTCTGTTGGTATTAGAAAATGCTTAGTGAGAACCTAACCCTCCCGCTGACGCCTAGAGTTTAAAGTAAGCTAAATAGTTGAAGTATGCCTGATGTATTAGCTAGGTATTGTCAGGCAGGGTGACTTGGGCATCATAAAGAGTACCCTGAGTAAGAAACGTAGAAGATGCAGGCTCTTAATGTTCTACAAGAAATGGCCTTTGAAGTTTAAACTCTGTATCCCACCATTCCAACAGGCGAAAGGCCAACATATAGCAGGCAAAAGGGGGATCATAACGTGGGATAACTATATGGAAAGCATTGCATAGGCAGGGGCAAACTTCATTGCGCACTAGACTGCAGGGCACATAGCAAAGGGTGCTGGAGCACTGGAAATGACCGAGCACTTTTGGGTCTGAGTTTGTATCCATTTTGTCATGGAATACAGGAGGCTATCGCTCCTTTTTGTCTAACCCAGTGGGCTGACAGGACCTTATGAAGACACACCTGTTTTTGCTGCAAGAAACCTGGTTGACTCCCCCTTTATTATGGATGGTTACTCCACGTTCTTCCGACTATCTGCTGCTACTCTGACTGGTCGGCCAAAGGGGTGGCCTTTATACCGGGCCAGGTTTGAACATTCAATGTATAAAGGAGCAAAGGACCATCCTAATGTCCTTGCTGCAGTGTTAACGTGCTTCCCACTTCATACGGGAGGGACATTGGTGGCAACATACTTTGATCCCCCGGGTGGCAACCTGACTAGTGAACTGAGGGAAGTTGTCTTGGGTGGCAACCTGACTAGTGAACTGAGGGAAGTTGTCTTGGGTGGCAACCTGACTAGTGAGCTGAGGGAAGTTGTCTTGGACACTATGTATTCATGGGTTTCACAGTCACGAAAGGGAGGAATCATCTTAACTGGGGACTTTAATGCTGATTGCTCTCCCAATATACACATTACCGTCAGGGGCAAACCCTCAGTGTGGGGTGGGGCTTGAGTGAATAGCTGAATTCGATCTAGTCCCTTTAGTCACCAAAACCCCAGACATGTTCCACACTTTGTCAAATGGAACCTATAAAAGCTGTATTGATGTTATTTTTGGTAACCAGACTATATTTGATTTGTCACCTGAGCTACAAACATTTAGTGTCGAGATTAGTTATCACATAATGTTAAAGAGGAGTTGCAAAACTTCTGTTGTTAAACGTCAAGCAAAAATGAGCTGCAACCCATCAGTAAACCTACCGGGGAATAGACTCATATGGTCATCTGTTAACATTAACAGCTTAAATAATTCACTAAAGCTTCACGGGCGATCTGGCGGTGAAATCATAAGGGCTTGTGATTGGGATCTGAAACAGATGATGGCCGCTTCTTGGCCCCTCGATTATCGTCAATATGTCAGTGCTCCACAATTGGATAAAGCTGGGGTCCCCTTTGATATTGGCAGAACAAACAAGAAGCGTGCTCTAAATGCCCAACTCTATAGGAGAAAAGGAAGCTTGCAACTCACTGATGCAGACAAAAAAAGGAGGGCTTCTGAAGCCAAAAATGTATTTAAATATTGGTTACGTGAGTACCAATTTAATGCATTGAACGCTAGATGGAAATTCATTAACGTTCTCATACAAACACATACCATAAAATGTTGGCATATGCTATGGGTCCATAGAGCGGGCCCGGTGGCTCTAGAAGTCAGTGGCATCGCTGAAGCAGACTGCGTCAGATACATAACAGAATGATACTGGTATCACTTGGAACCCAAAGAACACGATAGTAGTGTCACTATGGCAGGGTCGGTGGTATGGACTGCAGTGAATGATAACGGATTTAGAGGATATAATCAGTAGAATTAAGCCCTCACGTGCAACTGGCCAGATGGATTATGCAATGTGATCCTCCAAAAATATCCACAGCTATGGGCCGTCCTTCTAAAGGTATTTCTTCTCCAAATATGTGTGACTGACGAAATTCCTAGCTCATGGCGAGACTCCATCCTGATCCCAGTTTATAAACTGGGCTCAAGTCTCCAGCTGAGTTGTGATAGACTATTGGCCATGTTAGATTGCAGTGTGGAAGTCTTTGCAAATATTTTACTTGAACTTTTAACCGTTTGGTCCACAGTGAATCAGTTTGGTTTTAGAAAAGGATTCAGCACTTCTCATCCAATTTGGGTCTTACTTACACTAATTTCTGACAACTTTTGCTACCCATAAACATCTTTAGAACTCTGTTTTGTTG
This sequence comes from Ambystoma mexicanum, assembly GCF_040938575.1. Lineage (NCBI taxonomy): Eukaryota > Metazoa > Chordata > Amphibia > Caudata > Ambystomatidae > Ambystoma > Ambystoma mexicanum. Next base: position 1,126,296,118 of record NC_090922.1, on the reverse strand, counting down.
ATTACAGCTCTGCGTTTGACAGTGTCAGATGCCCCACAATGTGGGGGAAATTGACAAAAAATGGGCCATTGATCCCTGCCTACTTTACTTCATTAAACAACTACATAGTGCTACTTACGTGAGAGTAAGGCTATCACAGGAAGGTTTCTTAACATAATCCATTGCTACTAACATTGGTCTTAAGCAGGGGTGCATTCTGACACCCCTGCTTATTAACTTCTATATGGCTAACCTAGATTTTGCCTTACACACTGTGCATAATCATCCTCCACATTTTGGTCATGAGGACATTACTTGTTGTATGTATGCAGATGACATTGTCATTCTGGACAGGATACCTATTGGTTTACAGCACTCTAAACACTCTACACGATTACTCGGAGAAGAACGGTCTCAAGATAAATATAGAAAAAATTAAAGTTATTGCAATTGGTAAGAAGGCTCTCGGGGCACTAACATTTAGCTGGTATTTAGGCACAACACGACTGGCACAAACTGCCACATATAAGTACCTAGGCATTCATGTCAAGTCATCTCCCTCTTTTGCTTATTTGATGGACCTTGTACCAGCAAAAGCCTGGAATAAGTGGATTGCCATTAGGAAAACCACTGACAACTGTGGTGACCGATCTATTGAGGCAAAGCTAATAGCTTATAAAGTCTCAATTTGACAGGGTTTAATGGATGCGCTACAAGTGTTTCCCGTGAGGGCCATCACTTGGCCAAAAGTCAAAGCAACAAATCTTACGCACATTGCTGAGCCTCCCAGGATCAGTCCCGGTGGAGGACATTAGATCAGAGCTTAGCCTACAGTCACTATATTCATTGTGGTTAACAGTAATTTGTAAGTTTTGGGCTAATATCAAGTATTGGGGGAGTCAGCATGATTCTCCTGTGTACTGCACAGTGACTCATGCAAATTGCTATACCCCCAGTGCATGGTATAGGGACTTTGAAAATGCAGTGCAAACACATTGCAATGCCATTTCCCTAACATGCACTCCGAAGCAGGAGGTACCTGCGTTTTTAAGTAAAATGGGTCCCAAAACCCAAGATCATGATTGAGTGCTCTCTTTGGCGAGACTGGCCGAAAGGCGAAAATACACTGCCTATGCGCAACAGCGGTTGTTTACTGAAGCCCCGGCAGTATTTGGTTGAATTGCACCTACCGGCCCTGATACGCTTTGTAATGTATATGTGATTTGATATTCTCCCGTCCTATGCGAAAATCGGAGCCTGGAAGGGTATTTCGTTGAACGAACGCACTTGTCACTTACGTAAGCGTAAGCTTGAAGTGGAGACGGTCCGTCATATATTACTGCATTGTACATCTTTAAGCACGTCCTAGGCCAAAGGGTATGCCAAGTACAGGTCACATGAGACAGACCAATTCTGGAGCATGATCTATGGGGCTGAGTCTCTTGTTATGACGTCAGCGGCTTATCACGTATGGCTCAAGGCTAAAGGAATGTAAGATATCAAAGATGGCATATAGTAAAGTAAGATATTTTGATGTTATGCTACCCATAGGAGCAAACAGATAAATTTTGGATTTTAGAAGTATGAATTTTGATACTGTTGACAATTGATACTTTAAGCCTACGTTATTATTGTATATTTGTAGTGATGTATGATGAATTGCATTTTACCTTCTCTTTTTTGTATAATCGTAGTGTAAAAGGTGTTGTAACATAACCATGTGCACTTAATACATCTTTTAAAAAACGAAGATGCTGGCAGATTTAGATTGTGATTGGCAGTGGGGTTTTCTTATATCACATAACAGAACTGTGAACAGCAGGCCATTATCATCACTTAGTTGCTTCATTTAAGGCATGCTGATTGGTCAGTCAGACGAAACTGTAGCTGTAGAGTGCCCCCCGAGTGAGCAGTAATCTATGCTGAGCATTACATGTCCGGGGACCAATTTAACCAGTTGTGTGTGGCCTTGAACATTCGGTCCAGTCCTCCCCAGTGGACTTTAAGGCTAAGTTGAAACAGGCAAGGGCTCTGGAAACCCATGCAGGTTACACTGAAAACACAGCAAAGCCGGCAGCGGGACTGGTTCTGAGCCACCTGATTGGTTATCCAGCAGCACCCTGAGTCTGCTGATGTATGCATTTATTTGTGATTGATATTGTTCCTAATCCCGGACTCCTCCATCTTCCAAGCGCGAAAAGTTAGTTAGGGGCAAATAGGCACCACGTGATGGACATACGCGACATACAGGCGCAATTACACGGCAGCTGAGTCCTACCACCTGCATCATTCTAATTAAAAACATATATGCAATCAACTGAGGGCATCAAGGAGTGCCAGTTGCCACTGACCTTGCGTGGTTTTACACCACGGCGAGCAAGTGACCGGGTGTCCCTTTTCTTAAACGCAGCGCTGCATCACAAACGTGTCATTTAGGCGGCTCCTTCCTCCTTCTTTGCCTGTTCTGCCTCACCTCTTGCCTTGAAAGTCAGGGATGTTTATGGAAACGGTTGAAGAAGTTTAACACAGAAGATGCAAACTGTGCTGGCGAGCCAAAATTATGCCTCTCACAGAGGCAGTAGTTCTTCTTGAAATGGCATTTTACAAGAATCAGCATGGCTGAATGTCTAATACAGTAATATATTTCTCAGCAGTACAACTAATGAGTCTCCTGGCGCTGCCATCAAATTAAATTTATACGGATTTCCTCCCTCATTATAGGACTAGCTGTGAAAGCCATGAGCTTTGTGGTTAATAAAAAGAAGTATATCAAAATAAATATAGTTTTATTATAATTTAGTGCAACACGAAGGTGACTCGGAGCATAATATAGTCGTGTTGAGCTATGCCTGCCGGGAGTTGTGGCTATATTACAAAACCACTAAACCTTTAGGGGCCAAAAAGGGCTCAATCGGAATGCCTGGCTGCCTGGGATATGTGTCTTCTTAAAGGGACAGGCTGGGGACGCGGCGGCATCTGTATCACTTGAATTGCACTTCAGAGTAATCCAGCTGCCTTCGCAGTCAAAAGGTGACTTCTCCTTCTGAATACGTGGGGAAACTGGCAATGCTGGCGCTACAGCTGCCTGAAGGAAAATGTGACCAGCGAGAGATGAGCGGTTCTGCCGCAGCGATCGCGCATGCGCAACAGTCCAACCTGAAACTGAAAAAAGCACGCAAATATCACTAGCCACCCCCTAGCCTAAGCATTTCGCCCAAGAGATGTGAAACAACATCCACTACCCTACCCTCAAATAATTGGACCTCATTATAAGTTTGCCGGTCTGGTAACAACGGTACCGGTAAGCTTGCCGGTACCGTTGTTACCGGACCGGCAAAATAAGAGTTCTGCTCGCAGGGTGCCTTCACGCCCACCAGGACTGACCTGGCGGGCGTACTGGCACCCGCGATCAGAGCATGTCGGATGCACCGCCACCATTCACAAATGGTGCTGGTGCATCCGACCTCTCCATTCCCATTGAGCCCTATAGGGCTATAGGGCTCAATGGGAATGGAGAACATTTTATTCCGGCGTCAGCTAATGGGCAATTACCAGGTCCGGCGGGGCCGCAATGACCCAATAATTGCCCATTCTCGGGCACCGGAAAAAATTATATATACCGGTGGCAGCCGTGCCTGTTTTACCGGCACGGCTACCGCCGGCCTCATAATGAGGCCCATTGTGATGAAGACTGGTCTACACTAAATGGAAGCCATGGGGATAGGGCATTGGTCTGCAACCTGCGGCCCTCCAAATGTTTTGGACTATCATTCCTATGGTCCCTTTTCATTGACTATGCTGGCTATGGCTGGTGGGAGTTGTAGTACACACAATCTAATGAGACAAAGGTTACAGACTTCTGGGCTTTGGAAGAGTCTGACCAGTTTAACCATGTCAGAATGCACCTTGAACCATAAAGGGACTCTGGTCCGAGTACATCCTGCAAACACGGGACAGAATAAAACAACTAAGCACAGAGCAAAATGTAGTAAACATCAACCATCTTGCCACACCGTAGAATCAAATCAACATGACACAAACCCACCACACCAGCAAGCTGCTGAATCAATCATCACCAATGGCCTCTTTCTCAGAACCTACAAACAATGGGGGAACGCCACTCCCTCCCATCACCTCCCTTCAGAAGTGAAGACGCACTCAGGCTCATTTGCTGAGATATGTATATAACATGCAGGGAACCACCCATGTTTGCACTTACGTGCTGTTGGGTCCCTTATGTGCAGTTTCAAAGGTTTACGAGTGAAAAACTGAAAAGTAAAACTAGGCAAAAACGTCTTTAATGAGTCATTTCACATTGAACAGAGGGCAAACTGAAAGAATGAAAGTGCCCTTACGCTTTCATTCTGTGCTCCATCTAATTTTTGTGTCTTTCCAAGGTGTAGGCGGGCAGAAAAGTGGAGTTTGCATCTCTACATTGCTTTCCTCCTCTGTCTCAGAAGAACACACATTTTTACGCCTGAATGAGATTTTAATGCAGGCGTAAAACAAAATAATTGCTGTGGAATCTCCCTTGCATTTGCACTTGGTGTATAGCACGTGGATGTCTTAGGAATCCATTATAGAATGCCCCCGGCAGAACGTAGTTTCCTGGCAGTGTTTTATTTATCATAAAGCAGAGAGTAAAAGTGAAGAGGAAAGACAATTGTGCCTTCATTTACACTTTGCTTTGTGAGTGTTGAAAATTGCATGCTGGGGACCAGCAACGCGTAAGTGCAAGCGTACAGGGCCTCCAGCATGCAGTTATCATATACTGTAAAATGGCACCCTTGCAAAAAAGTAAATGCTGCCTGCAAATCATGCTTTGCACTGCAGACAGTTTACTAATGGATTACGGCTGATTGCACAGGAATCCATTCGTTTTATGCTTGCAATAAAATCTCATGCAAGCGTAAAACAAAGTGTTGAGGCAAGACAGAGGATTAAAGTGTGGTGGAAATGTAAACTTGGGTCCCTGCCGGTTCTCTGCATTGTGTGAACTCTAAAATAGGCTAGAGCATCAAATGGAGGACGAAAGCATCACGCCTCCTTGCTTGTACACCACAATTTCATGCACTGCTCATTTAAAAATGAAGACAAAACACCCTTGTATAAAAGAAAAGCGTTAATTACATGCAGGGAACCACCAATTTTAGCACTTGCATGAGGTGGGGTCCCTCGCATGCAATGTGAAATGTCCACGAGGCAGAGTGGGCAAGTAGAGTAAAAGCAAGGCACACTCGCTTTTACTTTTTCATTTTTCCACCCAGTCCCACGAAGTGTAAATCCTGCCTCCAAATACACTTTGCTGGCGTATTTTACAATGGATTTCTATGGGATCTACCTGGTCTTGACCAGGTGTAAAACCTAGGCGGATCCCATAGGAATGCATTTGTTGTACAATGAAGCCACTCGCGAGACTGAGGAGATTATCTTATCTCCTCTCGGTGCCCCGGCCGCTTCTTGTCAGTGCTGCAGAATGAGGCGGCGCGTTGTACATTTAGGTGCAATGGACAAGTTACAACAGTTATCGCTGGGATGATGCACCAAGTTGCTGCAATTGAAAGAAAACAAAATAGCGCAGTAAGGCCAGTCTACAAACCATAAAACAATCATAAAGATGCAACAATCATGGTTAGAATGTTACACAGAAGGAGGGGCATGCCCTGGCACCAGATGAGGAGGGTGTGAGCTTGCTGGGATCCGTTCCTGCATCCGAAAAAATCCTGAAAGATATGCTCCATCAGACTATGCCAGGCATTGGATTGTACCGTTTCACAAAGGTCCACTCCCCAGCATGATTTGGATGTGATCCTATGAAGGAAGCATGCCGTGGGTCCAGTTTTGGGTGGTGAAGATTGGATCATCCGTGTTGGGCGGCTGCCATTTGGTCTCGCCCTGAGAAGCCTCAAGTGGCACCGGTGGAACAATCGACCTCTGGATGCTACTGGACTGCTCATCCGAGGACTGGCTTTGATGCCAGTGTTGTGTGGTACACTGACGAGTTGCGGCTGCTGTGTCCACGCGCTACACTGTTAAGCCTGTAGCGCTACTGTTGGTTTACACCGTTGGGCCTATATTTGATGAACTGTGGCGTGTAGACTGGCTATAGGAAGAGAGGTGACCAGTGATCCACATACTGTTTGGGATGATCAGGATGGTGAAGGGACAGCAGAAACTGGACCATTTTGTGGGCAGCAATGGGAGTCCCTCAACGGCCAGGCAGCAGCCAAGTGAAGAGCCTTTGGCTGTGGACACAATTACATTGGAGGGCCTTATGGCACTTATCCAAAACCCGAGGACCTCACTGGAAAACAAGGAGCAGACAGTAGGCATCAAAGTCTCCCTAGTACGGGCGGATCTTAAGACGGTGAACGAGAGAGTCACTGAAGTCGAGGATGAGCGACACTGAGGATCTGGTGTCAGTGTTAAAGTCCAGGGTTGACACCCTCACAGCTGCCACAAGACGGATGGAAGCTAGAGCGGAAGATGCAGAGGGCCACTCACGACGTTGCAATGAGTGGCGCAAGGTCAGGAAGGACACAGTACGGAATTGTACCTTGAAAAGCTACCGACTGATACAATGAGTATACAGGGATTATGGAAATGGTTCACCACTGAAAGAGTTCACAGGGTTCTTGGAAGGAGGCTGCCTGTTGGGCCTCCCCTGCGTGTATTTATTATTAATTGCAAAATTTTTGAACTTTCGAGACAGGGACGCTGTGCTGCAGGAAGCCAGGAGGCGCTGCTCTTATCAAGTAGGTGGAACAAGGATCCTGATATTTCTGGATTTAGTGCAGTAGCTGCAGAGACAACAGACGTCTTGTGAGGCTGTGAAGAGGAAACTTCAGGAATATAACTTTAAATACATGAAGTTCTACCTGGCTCGGCTGTAGGTTCTGAAGCAGAATAGGTCTTTCTTCTACATCACGCAGGAGGAATGGGACTGGTTGGAGAATCGGAGAAGATAAACATTCTACAAAGGAAGATGGGATTGTGCCAGAATGTTCACCTGATATTTGTGTAAGTGGTCATGTGACGGGATAACGGGTGTGAATGGGCGTATGTTGGTTGATTAGGAGGATATTTGGAAGGAGTTTAGGAATTTTTAGGAGAGGTTGTATTCTAGAGGAGATGGGTTTGGGTTGGATTAGGCTGTCAGATGAGGCTGGATTGGACAGACTAACCACTGAACAGGGGAATGAAAGTGGTGCCCCTATAGGGCTGCAGGATGTGGTGGATTCAGTTGATAACTTAAATCTGGTAAGACTTCAGGAATTGATGGCCCTACGGTGGTTGTTCATAGGGTGTATATGAATCTTCTTGCTCTAAAGCTTCTGGGGTGTATTTGGAAGCGTTCACTTGGGTAGGGTTCAGAGTTCTATGCTGGAGGCCTTGGTGGTAGTTCTCCCTAAAGCAGGCAGGGACGGAGTGGATTGCGGTCCTAGGCCGTTGTCCATGATCAATTTCGATATCAAAATTATGTGTACTATACTTGTTCACCATCTTCAATGGGTGGCTCAGGAGCTTGTACATACCTGACCAGACTGGATTCATGCCAGGCAGGAGCACTGCTCATAATCCTAGGGGGCTTTTATTTAACCTTGATAAATTCAGGGACTTTCTGGATGAGGCAGCTATTGTCAACTTGGACTCCTATAAAACGTTTGACTCCATTTGTTGTGAGTTTCACTGGCTGGTATTCCAAAGGATAGGATTGGGTTGTCAATTTATGGGATGGGTTAAGTTGTTATATGAAGGGTCCACTTCTAGAGTGTGGGTGAACAGGCTTGTATCCTCAACTTGGCCAGTCCAAAGGGCCACACACCAGAGCTGTCCTCTGTTGCCTATGATTTTTGCTCTGGTGTTTGAGCCATTGGCGAGAGTGGTACATAGAAGGCACAAGGTTCTGGACCCGGACCATTACCTGGAAGCTGTGTTTGGATCAGTAAGTGACTACGGTGCATTATCCGGATTAGTGGTCAATTGGACGAAATCGGCTACTTATACCTTTCCCAATGTGATAGAGAAAAGACTGTTGTACATTGGGACAGGAACCCTGAGTGATGGTTTTAAGTATATGGGGATCATAGTGGTAGCTGATTGGCAATGGGTGTATCAATACAATGAGGAAAATGGTATGATGGCATTCAGTAAATCAATTGATTATTGCATGCAATTTCCTATGTTTTGGGGCGTGTTGTGCTTGTAAAAGTGATAACGTTGCCGCTTCTGCTGTATGTTTTCCAAGTCATGCCCACGCCCCTAACAAGTGACTTTTTTTCAGAAGATCCATATGATAATGGAAACGTTCTTGTAGAAGGACACAAATCCTAGAGTGGCTTTGAAGACTTTGCACCTCCCGGCAGGGATGGGAGGTGTAGGTGCGCCTGACTTTCACTTATACTATTGGGCAGCTACCCACCAGCACTTGGTGGACTGGTTTATGTACCCAGAGGCCGATCGGAGATGCACGTGATAAACATTGCGCTGAAGAAATGAGCTGAGGTTGGGAGGAGTGTAACAGAGATTTCCGCTGGTGCCATCTTGGCCAGACTGGATGATGTGGCCAGACAGGGGAGAAGGTGGTGAGAGGACCTAGGTGATCTGCTCACTGATGGTGAATGGGTTAAGACTCTTGTGTATGCGAAACAGGTATCCAAAATGCACTGTTCCAATGGATCCAGTATAAATGTTTGATGCTAAAATGGCCCACTAGTCAGACCCAAATTGCTGGAGATGCAGGAGAGAGGTTGAACATATCTGCACATGTGGTGGGGGTGTGCAAGGATTCAAGTATTCTGGGAACGGGTGGTAGGCAAGTTGATAGAACGTACTGGATTACAGATACAGGCTTCAGTCCGGCAGTGCACACTGGATTTACTCGCGTATAAAAAGGGAAAGAGGCATAACATGCTCACTCGAATACTGTCCCTGGGATTGATCCTTGCTAAACGTGCCATTGCAATCAACTGGAAGACGCGGGGGGGAGGGGGGACTGCTGTTTTTTAACTGGTTCCGGGATTTTAAGAATGAACCAAAGCAGAGTTGGATGTTTCTGATATATGGAGAGGAGGGTATGGGGACGCAGGTTCCTACAGTGTGTGGCACGAGGTGTGGGACCTGCGGCAAACTTAATCAGATCTCAGATTCCCCTGAAAAGGGGTATGTAGTTTCATCGCTACCCAGGTAGCGAAGCAGGGGTCAGTGGGAGCAGGGAGGTATGAGTGAGTATATGTGTGGAATGTAAGTTGTTAATCGGAATCGGACCTCATATAGGTCCCAGCATTTTATTTGTGTGGGAAGACGGGCATCTAATAAGAGTTGTACTATTGTTCATGAAGGGAATTGGTTTCTCCTGCTAAGGCACTGCGATTGTCGCAACCAAGAATGTGGGTGGGTTGGGTTATGTGGAGGACTGGAAGGCGAGGTATTGGATGTGTTTGGACTACTGGCTCCATGTCGATCTCTGCACTTAATTGTTTGGGTATTATATCTTGTGACACTCTAAAAGGTGTCTGTTTCTTTGCTGTTAATGTGTTTGCCCCTGTCTTTGTCTTATTGTGCTTTTTTCGTTGGTAATGTAAGCTGCTATAAGAACAAAACACAGATTTTGACCTGTAAGTAAGGGAGCGGGTCAAGGGGACAGTGGTGGTGAGAGAGCCCGCAAAGTAGATATACAGTATATAATCAGCAACAGATGGATGAGGTGAGTAAGCCAGCTTTCAAGAGTCGCTTCCCATAAGGGTCCTACTTACACTATGTGCTGGAAGTGGGAGGCCAAAGAAACACCCCACATTTACAAGAACGTGAGCTTGACATCTTGAAGGTGCACTCAAAGGAGGTTATCGTCACAACTTCTAACAGTTGCTCTTTTATTGACAGTATCCTCCTGCAAAGAACGCAAAGGTTGGCCCCAAAAGGGATGTCACTGTACATCACCGCCATTTTTCATCAGACCTTCCAGTTCTGATGAAGCACGCAATATAAACCACTTAAGGCATGTTGGGCAGTGATCTGCCCAAGGTTTTTCTAATTATAACATGCATCCCAATACAATAAATGTTCTAACATCGACAGCACCAGAGTACATTGGCGAAGCACGCCATCTACATGCAACATCTGCAGCATTTATTTGACGCAAAGGCTCCAGAGCTGTGATTTCTGTAAGGTGTTGGGTGTCAGTGATGCAGTGTGTAGTAGTGCATCACACTTTTGAAGATCTTCATTATGGCTCCCATGTATTCTGGACTATTGTTCTTCAATGAAGGCACAATCGAGTTATCTTACCCACTTGGCTCATACAGAGGAAGCAATAGAGTTGTGATACAGCCCATCAGTAAAAGTATTACAGCAATCCCCTGCCATCTCTCCACCAGGGGAGAAGTGCAGGAACTGGTAAACTCCTGCCTATTGCGCTATTATCTGCGCAGTTGGCGCATTTCCAACCACGCAGCCTGAGGTATACTATATTGCCCGGGTGGAGTCCTTGGAGCTCTTACAAAGAAGGTAGGTGCATTTTAGTGCCGGGGTTGCACCCAGTGCCAGGGTTGGTAACGTTTAGAGGGTGGAGATGCACAGAAGGTTTTTCCTTCCCTTCAGATGACATGCCTTACAGCTTCACTCAGGCAGTATCTGAGTTCAAAGCGCAGACATCCACTGGAAACCTTCACGCTTGCAATCACAGGCCCGCTTTGCAATGCATCATGGGGAATTCAGATATCATGAGCCATCTGAGCTTCAACCCTGTCCCATCACTGTATCTAGCCCTCAAAAGCAAACCACTGCGAACGCAGTCAAAACGCCCTTATTCGTGAGATTCCCTCATACTGCAACACTTACATTGAGTTCATACTGCTTACAAATGTTAGAAATCCTCAGCCTCTTAAGTGACTACATTAGCTGGCTTTAAAATGCCAGACTCTAATTCTGCAAGCATGAATGGCACATCCTTACTAAGAAGACTGGGGAAGAGATCTGCAGGGATGGCTGCACACATATAGGAAACAATACACTTTATCCAAACAATTCACTGTCATATGCCATAGAAATATGACAGTTATTTAAATGAATAATACTATACTGGAAAATATTTGAGGTATTTCTGATCATTAATGGGAGGCCTGTTTGATAAAAGGTTGCTGATAATTTGGGCCAGTCTAATGCGTGCTCAGGTTTCAAAATATATTTCTGTATTTCTGAGGAAGCACTCATATTTTTAAAAAAAAAGATATACATAAGAGAAAGTAGAAAAACAAAAGAAGCAGTCCAAATTATTTCAAATAGGAAGGATCAGTCACAATAAAACATACCATATTGTAAGGGTTACAGCTTCGATTTTGAAGTGTGAGTGTTTTGGTCCCTATTTCTTTTTAAAGATGGCATTAAAATGATTTTTAGGAAACACAACTATATTTAAATTCTAGCAAATTGATAATTCAATAAACCTAGTAATTCAAGCAAATTAAAAGCTGTATTTTATACCTTAGAGATCAGACAGTAATAACAGTAGAGCTCCTTATGGTGGTTCTGCTCTTCTAGGACAACTGAAATTAAGCTATCCATGGAGCATTTTGGGTGGAAGCAAGGGGTTAGACCTTATATATCTGTTATTTCCTATGTTTTTTGTTTGGCATAGGCTTACTCCCCATTTTCCATTCAAATGGCCTCATCACGAGTTGGGCGGAAACGCCAGCGCTATTAGCCCTACCGCCAAACCCCGGGATCTATTAGCGCCGGATCACGGGTTTGGCGGAACGGTTATTGCCCATTCCCCATTGGGCCCATTTGGGAATTCCTCATTCCCCATTGGGCCCAATGGGGAAAATTCACACTATTACCGCAGGTGGATTTCCCGCCGGAGGTAAACACGCTGAAAATTGGCAAATTTGCTGCAGATTTCCCCCCAGCTCAGAGCTGGTGGGGAATCCGCCAAGGTCATGATCTGGCGGACCCTTAAGTACAGCGGTAATAGCGCTACCACCACATTTAAGGGTTACCGCCAAACTCGTGATGAGGCCCAAAGTGTTGTTTTTATTATTAGGGAATGAAGGTGGCTGGTATGCCACTTATCTGCGGGGCTATCTTTAATAGCAGAACAATTAGTGCTACAGTGTACGCTAATGCATATCACTCTTGGCACTACTGTGTTTAGGTTTCTGTTGATATAGTGTAAGTCTAGCTAGGAAGAGAGTGCTAGACAAGTAATTTGGGGTTAATAGAGGCTGGAGGAAAAAGGAGTTTACATATTACAGTACCTCGGCTTTTCCCACATCACAGTGTCTCAGGAGTAGCAGGTCATAAGTGTTCCTCTGGGGTTTCCCCATAGAGCAGGATCTTAAGTTCCTTCTGAAACTGCATGAGCAATGGAGCAGTCTTCATCATGACTTGGATGGTGTTCCGGTAAACTTGGACATAGGAAGGGAAGGCCTGGTTCCTGGTTTTCCCCTTGCATGCAAGTTTGATCTTGAGCTTTACAAAGGGGTTATTAATGAACATAGTCATGAACTGATCAATAAATGCAACCAAGTCTCAAGTCAGGGCAAACCAACTGACCACGACTGACCAAGAGGACTGACCATCTTTTTAGCATACAAGCGATTCTCCAGGTGTATTTATCCTTATAATAATCGGAATTACGCAACATCTTGGGCATTTTAAACAGGGCAATGCAGATACTGTATGGACAATAGACTACAGTCTTTCAAAACAATCTGCAAAACCTGAAAGCTCTTGGGATGACAAACCCCCTCCTAAATTCATTAGAACATGTATAATAATTCCATAACAGAATAGTGCAAACCCTCTAAGGATTTCTTTTACCATGAGGTCTCTGATGCATCGCAGGGACAAACCCTTCCCACAAAAGGGGGGCAGATCACAGAGATTAGGAAAACACACAAGATATTTGATGTCTGTTGCCTTATTCCATTTAAGCAAACTAGTATATTGTCAATATTCTGGCAAATCTCCACCCAAAAAGGATTGGCAAAGCCAAAATCTTGAGCATAATTTTTAACTCGTCTCAGATGGGCATCTACTCATCTACATTAACTTATTTGGATATTTCTTAATAAATAATAAATGAGAGTATCCAGCCGGGCCAAAATTAGAGTGTAATTGAAACTAACACAGGCAGCTTTTACAGCAAGCTTGTATGAGGTCAACTTCAAAATTCACCCTAATCGCTTGGATATGGCTTGATTTACAGAGATTTTCAGATTTTACCATCCACTCCATCAATTAACGTTGCAAATAATATATTGAATACCTCACTTCCATAGAGCATGGTCGGAGAAACATTACCTAGTGTTGCCTTAATAATAGTGAGCATGATACTCACTTCCAGATCCCTTGCTGTTCCTCGCATAGGCACCATAGCTCAACCCATAACAGAGCATACATTGGTGACCCAAATTAAACTTTGGTCAAACAAAATACAAAGATACATAGGTCTGTACATGCACTAATGTATGGTCCTCGAAAAAACCACACTCTGCTGTATTTTTTAGAAAGGTTTTTGTTTTCCTTTTATATATTCATACTTCTTTTAATTTGCAAAAGGTAAGAGTCAAACTTTCTGTAAACCCGCTGCATTACAGTGAAAAAGCACAAGGTTGTCTGCATTTGCTAGGACACCCACATGAATCCCAGCACCGGCTTCCCCAAGTGGGTCAGAAATCTAGCAAATACAATTCAAAGAAAATGAGTGCAAGTGTGCATCCTGTTCTTAGCAGTCTATAGATTGGGATTTGTTTCTGACAAAATAATCGGATTCTGGGCCAGGACCACAATTCTTTCCAACCTGGGATTCTTCCTTTCTGTAGTCATGAATGGAATTTCTTTTAATTCAAAATTAATGATCTGTGCTCAATTTCTAGTTGGGGATACAGTGGTTCCACCAAGCTAGGGTGTGTGTAGGGGTGTATGTGTGTAGGTGTGTGTGTGTAGGTGTGTGTGTGTGTGTGTAGGGTAATCCCAAAAAAAAGTGGAATATGTCACAATCTAAGAAACTCGACCAAACTTACCAATATGTCAAGGGCTTGTGGATGGGACCTCACAGCTTTTGTCCAGCTACCCAGCAGAGAAACCTGGGCCATCAAAGACACCCCACCGCAAGAACGGAAGACTCAACCATAGGGCAAAGTATACTATCTTTATTTTCCAACACAGACAGGGATCATACAGGACAAATCATTCTCCAGCATTCTCAGCTTCTGAGCCTGTGTCACAGTTTTATGCATGTGTGACATCACATAAATCGGATCCACCCCAAAATCCTACAGGGTGTCCTCATTGACCAATTTGAACTATGTATACATAAACTATACATTAGTCTGTTTATTGGTCCCCCATATCAGGTGATGCATACTTGCACACATTTTCTTTGACTTGTATTTGGTAGATATCTTGATACATTGGTGCAGTCGGTGACTGGCCAAACAGCGAGTTACACCTTTAATTCTTCATTCTGCAGGTTGACAGTCGCATAGGAGTCATAAGGGCCATTCCGGGACCATCTCTTCAATCCACCTCTGGTTGACTTTTTGACCACACCTACAGCTTTCTTCAGCTTCAGGAGCCAGATCTTTGTCACTTCCCTTGGGTGTCCATAGATTCTGGCATGATCATGCAAACTCCATGTCATGTAACTACGGTCTCCTCCAGGGTTGCACCAAACCCATTTCCCCAATAGCCATTGGTGTCGTAGGGGTACTTGAACAATACTCCAGCCAGAAACAGAGGAGAGTCTGTTATCTGAACCCTGAGTGTATCTAGAGCCTTTACTATCCTGTCATCATCTGCTTCCAAGTCTACTAGCACTTTCATCCCTACACTGTTTCTTTTGGCATTGTGTGATCCATATTCTAAAAACACAAAGGGCCTCATTACGACCTTGGCGGTAGCCATGCCGCTATTGGCTGTGTACAAAAAGGGAGTTGTGTCCTGGCTGTGAGAGTCTGAGCTAGTTGCAATTTATTTAGTGCAAATCAAATCTGTTGTGTATTCACTACCCATCAGTGGCACTATTTATGCATATCCTAGGGTAGGTGTACATGAAAAAAGAAAATAATAATACACATGCGCTAGCTTGTTTATAAGAAGAGGTACAGCATTTATTAAGTTGCTGTCCTCATCTACTTGTAACACTTTTTTAATATAAAAATATGAATTCAATGTGAAAAGGTGCAATCATTCCGCACATATAACAAACAACAATGCATAAACAATATGCGGTAAGCATAATCAAAACAAATTGATGCATAAATATACTGCATGGTAACAATTGTAAAGAGAAATACTTATACATGAAAAAATGCTTCTAATACATTCTGTACTCCTCATTATTTACCATGTTATAACAACAGGTTTAAGAATGTTTTCTTAACCAAAGTAAAACCAACATAACCTGTTGGTATTCTAAGATGCAGACCTTGGATAGGTCTAACATAGCCAGGCTAAAGGGTGACCGAAATCGCGTCTGGGTCCGGGTCCTCAGAATTAGGAATTACCGGGCCATTCCGAGTTCGGAAGGCCCGGTAATTCCTCCCTCCAAGGACCCGGACCCGGTCCTTCCCCATTCCCATTTCAGCCCCCATAGGGCTGAATGGGAATGGGAGAGGGAGCAAACAATGGGCCATTACGAGTTGGCCTGTTGTTTGCTCCCTCTTCCCCTCGCGGGACCCGGTAAGCATGCCTGGTTTGACCAGGCGTTGCTTCCTGGGTCCCGCGAGGGGACCTCGTAATGAGGCAGTACGGGGTAAACGGCGGCGGCACCTTTTACGGCGCCGTTTACCCCGTACCACCAGAGTCATAATGAGGCCCAGAGTCAGTAATACTAATACTAGTGCTCCTGCTAATACCTTCAGTCTGTTTGCCATCCATGTTGGTAACCATGAGAAAATATATGCCAGCCCTCATCTTTTTCTGCAGCGTTCGTGTCTGCCTCCATTTTGACATGCATCTCTGATAATCTAGTAACCGCCTCAGTGAGTCTATGCTCCGGTGTTATTGCATCCAGGGACTCGTCAATTTTTGATGATGCATAGTTTCCCCTCTTCTCTCTTGTCAGCTCTACAGACCTCTTCTTTCTCTTGCTAGCGCCCATCTTGGGGAATCCATCTACCTTGATATCCATCTGGGGTACTACCAGCTCTGGTGTGTTCAGGTTCACCAGTGAGCACGCCCCCCCCCACGACAGTTGGGTGGTAGTTTCACATATGCTTTTGATCCGCAGGCCCAATAGTGGTCCATCAATACTGTTGTTCCATACTTCATACCTGGAACTTTTACTGCGTGCTTACATTCCTTGTTTTCTCCAACCTTTACTGGACCATCAGTCTGGAGGCATAATATTGCTCCTTTGATATTATGGGCATTGGCCCAGATTTGTTCTCTACTCATGTTAGTAACTTCACACTTACTTCCCATTCTTTTAGGCATTTGTCATTTTCCTCTTGCACTTCTTGAACTGGAACTGGAATAGTTCATGAATGGATGCATATTTTCTTCATGGCTAATGCGGATATGTCGTGATGTCTCTGATTACTTCATTGATACCTGGCTTTATTGCCATTTGATCTGGTCCATTGATGAGACCTCTCTCTCCTCAAAACCATCAACTGGGTATGGTTTAAATAGCTGTATGAGAGAATATCTCTTGTCATATCTTGATACATTGGTGCATTTGGTGACTGGCCAAACAGTGAGTTACACCTTTCATTCTTCATTCTGCAGGTTGACAGTCGCGTCGTGGCCATAAGGATCATTCCAGGGACCCTCTCTTCAACTATTAAAATTAACTTGATGGAAATGCATAGAAACCTCCAGTCAGGGTAACAAACAGAAATACATACACATAACATCCATGTCTATATTGGCATTTGCATAATCAATAATAGATCTAGCTGTTGGTGATTTAAAGGTTAATATTACCAACTATTCTGCCATCAAGATGCCTGATATTAACTGCTCTTGGCAAGGTTACCATCATTTTAATCTTTTTTACAAGAACAATTAATTTTAAAAAAGCAGAGTCGGGATCTCATATATCGTGTCCAGCACACTTTCCTACTCATTGAGGTCAGCAGTAGTATCTAGCATTAGAATCTTCACCTATGATACACATTGAATTATAGTGGCCATTTGTCCATTTCAAGATACATTTCATAATACTCTCCAGTCCACATTCCAATTTGTGAATCAACAATTCAGGGTGCAGGTAGTCATTTGTGACCAACAAACAGAAATACTGTTGGGTCCCTTGTTGATATAGGCCACCTTCAGCTATCAGTGCATATATCTCTGGGCATAGCAACTGTATGGCCCCTTAATTGTATTTGAACAAGAACAGCCTATATCGAGAAAGACATTGGGCCTCATTGCAAGCTTGGCAGTGTGGCTAAAATAGGTCATGTGGTGGTAACAGAGTTACCACCGCATTACACTATCGCCCAACTATGGTTTTGGCAGTGGGTTGGAGAAAAAACCTCCAGCAAAATGCTCGAGGTAATTCCGCATCCTTGCCACAAAAAAATGCCATTTCACTGGAATTCCACCGAAATCCCCATGCAGTAGTAAATGGAGACTAACACTGCCATACCACCAGACCAAGTGGTGGTAACGGTAAATCCATTGGGTGGTATCTCGGCAGACTAACCGCTGAGGTTCCACCTAACTTGTAAGGAGGCCCATTGCATGTCATGTTTCGTGCACAGCAATACAATCAAAATCACTTAGGAAAACACAGTTGATGGGATGCACTGCGACGTTCAAGCTCATCAGGGACATTGTTTTTTTGTTGACCAAACATTGATTTCGACACACTCTATCTAACAGCCCCGTAACCCAATCCTGATCAGCAGGATTTGAGTGTGTAATGTACATGGAATGCATCCATGTACAGTAGCATACTATTAGTGCTCACTATTAACTATGCATAATGGGAATTCCCAGGACAGTATGAATGAAGGGCTATGCAGTTGTTGGCCCACACTCATACTGTTCCTATTCTTCCCAGTATTCACAAACATTTTCCCATCTATTTCTCTTACTCCTGAGAGCAATCTCGGTGTAGCTGGTACTATAGGTCTGGGAAAGTGCACTAAATAGGGCGCTACTGCTAGCAGGTGTGCATGATGGGAATATGGTCAATAGAAAAATGTTGTGCTATGTTTTAGAGAATCCCCTGTTTTTACATGATTAACGATATGGGTGTAAAATAAGCATATGGTGCACATGATTCTGTGAGAGGGAATAACACGCAATGTCCTAATTTAAAGAAACTGATCAGTCACCTGGCATCAATTACACGTGCATTAAACTCCATAGTGTATATTTTATAGGTACATTAGTAATCGATATATACATATATATATATATATACTTTGGTGAATATAGTTGAACGGCCGTTTCTAGTTTGCAAAATGTCCACTAAGTACCAATCACATTCAGTCTGTACTTTGCAGACAAGCCAAGGAAAAAACGTGCATTTTAACTCTGAGAAGCGGGATCCTGTTGATAAAAGTTCAGATTAGCAGACCCATATGAAATCATGTGATCTCAGACTGGCCTTTGGTGTTTACATCACAACATGTATCCTATAATGCAAGATTTTAATTATGTAAAGAATCGACATTTTAGGAGATTACCATTTAAAGACAGAGGCCTCATTACGACCCTGGCGGTAAGGGGTTAACGCCAGCGTTAGCTGCGCCGACCCCTTACCGCCAACTACGAGGTCCCTTAGCGCCATGGCGCTTTTAACACCTGCTTTTAGCAGGTGTTAAAATCCATGGCGCTAAGGGACCATGGAGTTAATTACGCCACCGTAATTTACGGTGGCGTAATTAACGCCTTCCCCACTCCCATTATGCCCTATGGGGCAAAAATGGGAATGGGGAAGGGTAAATGGGGATTGGGGACTTACCGCCCCGCCGACCTCGGAATGGGGCGGTAAGTCCGCCAACCACCATGGCGTAAACGTAGTTTACGCCATGGTGGTAAAGTCACGGCCCAGGCGGTAACTTACCGCCTGGGTCGTAATGAGGCCCAGAAACTCACAAACCTACAGTAGACGAGCACAATTCTGCAAAACACTTCCAAACATCTGCCTTGACGAGAAATTGCATAGAGGCAAAATAACAAGTTACTCTGACTTAGAACTGACCTACCGACGTACCTCTAGTAAGTCAGAGGTTTTTTTGGGAATAGCACAGCCCTTAGTCAGTGTTACACAGTGTAATTTCTTGATGGATTTAGACGGCATGAGGTCAAATTCAGAAATAAAAAAGGGAAGTACCATTTACCTGAAGCAGAAGGTGATATTTTAAAACACGTTGCATGGGAACAACTAAGAGATCTCGCAGGGTAAACTTTCCATTGTTAGCTCGTTTCGAACATTCCTGCACAGGGGTAAGCACAGAACACAAAACAGTACTTAAAATGAATACAACAGTTAGAGTGGCATGCACTGACAACTTAATAATACGCAACCATTTTTGAAATCATAACAGAAAATAAAAACTCCTATAACGGGCTATAAAGTCAATGGGCCTCATTTCGATCCTGGTAAGTTACTGACTCCGCCATAGAGAAAGTGGGAATTACCACCCCATTACAAGGTTGGCAGGGCGGTAATTCCCCCTTCCTCCATGGCCCTTCCCCATTCCCATTTTTGCCCCATAGGGCTCAATGGGAATGGGGAAGGCGCTAAGTACGGTGCCGCAAATTGCGGCACCGTAATTAGCACCAAGGTCCCTTTGCGGGTCCCTACTTTAACGGCTGGTCTACACCAGCCGTTAAGGTCGGGTCCCGCAAAGGGACCTCGTAATTAGGCACTAATAGGTTAACGGCGCAGCAGCCTTTTACGGTGCCGTTAACCCATTAGCGCCTGGGTCGTAATGAGGCCCAATGTACTTTGGGGACTGACACCCCCATACTTTAGATAAGTGACAGCAGTGCTGGAAATGGAAAGTATTTATTGGGGGAACCAAGGGGCGGGCCCCCGGTCAGGTTGCAGGACACAGGGTCTCATTACGAGTTTGGAGACACCCATGCCCTTAAAAAGGGCATGGCTGCCTCCAAACTAAGGTCCAGGTCCGTGGTCCCTGAATGGGGAAATACCGGACCATTCCGACTATGGAGGGACCGGTATTTCCTCATTCAGGGAACCGAGACCCAGTCCATCCCCATTCCCATTTGAGCCCCCATAGGGCTCAATGGGAATGGGGAGCATGCTAACAATGGGCTCATTCATGACGGGCACATTGTTAGCATGCTGGTACCCACGCGGGAGCCGCAAAGGACGTCTGGTCTGACCAGACGTCCAGAGCGGGTCCCGCAAGGGGACCTCGTAATGAGGTGGTACGGGGTTAACGGCGCCGGCACCTTTACTGGCGCCGTTAACCCCTTAGCGCCTCACTTGTAATGAGGCCCACAGTGTCTCTATATAGAACCAAACCCAGGCGATTTGCATAAAAGGAAACAGCATTATGGAAACAACATAATGTCCACAATTTCACATGTTAAACATGTCTTATAGTGTTTGAACCTTTTAAGTGAGTAATGGACTCTTCTGGTTTCATTGGTCGCAATATTCAGCCTAATAAAGAGATGTCTGTAAAATGCAGGCCATATATACCATTCCGAACAGCTGTAAAACTGTATGGGAGGCTTCAGCAGTTTCTGTATGCATGCGTTTTCATTGAAGAATGGGCTGTGGATTGGTAGTAGCCTGCGTTACAACAAGCAGACTGCTTTTAGAAGACTTGGCATGAACGCTGAGTCTTCTGAAAGCGGTTGGCACAATGAGGTACAGGAGTTGCAAGAGTCTTGTCCTGGACCCCCCCGGGTCAGGAGGACAGAGCGGGGTTCTGGCAAGACATTTTTTGATGCACTGAGTGACAGAGTAAAACAGTCTAGAGTTTGAGTTTGAGTATATAGCTCAAAAGTAGCTGTACAGAAAAACATATGTACATTGCTCTACATAAAAGGGCCACTAGGGACATCACTTCACAGCTTCTAAGCCTGGGACACTGCGATGAATTGCCATCTGTTAAGGGTGCGGAAGCTCTGATATTTAGAAAAAAACCTATTACATAATATAATAATGCAGGTAATTCCATCTATTAAACGGTAATCTGCTGATCGGATTCCCCTTCCATAAACTCCATTCCAAAAGCATAGTGTGTATCTGTGTCCTAATGCATCAATATCCTGATCTGTAGCGCTTGCTCTAACAGTTGCACAGAGCAGGTTCAGAGGTCACAGTTGCCCATTTGACATCTGCAGGGTCCGCCAAGGTCCAGGAGCGGAGGGGCAGCATTTACATAAATAGCCCATGATGGTGGCAGGATAAACTCTAATAATAAAGCTATGCCTGAGTTACGGCGTTGCGCATTGCACCACTTATGAACACTGCAGCCACATTCAATTTTATATCACACATGCGTCAGCTTCTGTGAGCGAAGCTCAGATGTGGAAGGTGGTGTGTGCTCTGACAAGACAGAATGACAGTCCAGGAACCTGAATGGGCATGCCTCCTCTTTGATCTCTTTGTGAGGGCAGGTAACACCCTGTGCCTGAGACTACCGCACAACAGGCAGCTGCCCTGGGCCCAGGCATCAAAGAAGCACACCCATTCAAAGGGATTAGCCTCAAACCAGGGTGATGACTATTCAAAGACTTTGATTCTATTGACAAGGGAAGGGAAGGGGTTACTGTAGACAGAGGGAGATCAATAAAAGTTTGGGAAATTTCTGACATCTTGCATCTTTCTGCCCCTCTTTCTCTTTCCTGCCCGCTCCACTTCCTGTAGCAAAGAAACGCTTTGGGTGTGATGTCAGAAGGGTAAAGACCACTCATTTCAAGAACAGGGATTGAACCCCTGAAGCAGGCTCGCTTTAGTCCAATCAGCTGCAGACTTTTACCTTTAAAAGAAATGGCCTACCACCACTTCTTTGAATGGACTACAAGGGAACACTGACTTGGCTTCCGAGCTAGGCCAGATGCGGCTGGGGGAATATTGTTGACTGATCATCAAGGACATGTGCCCACAGCGCATCTAGAAAAAAACTTTATTTCTTCATTATTGTGTTTCTAGTTCATAAAACCTTAACACATAAGACACGTATAAAAGAATAATTACAAAACTCAATTAATTCAAGACATTCTAATGCCAATCACTTTACACTAAAATCCATTAAAAGAAAATAAGTGGCATTAACTAACCCCCGCTCAATTCATATACACAAATTCACCTGTTTAATGGATATAATTAAATTCATTGAGTGACCACCCATCAACATATTCCACAACCATTCACTTTCTAGTTCTACTTCATGTACAACAAAGCTAAAATAAAAAGCAATTTCCTTATAATCCCCATTGATGGACAACAGGTTACCCAATGCTTACGCATCTCTAGACTGTCCACTTTCTTATAAAATCTACAATATCAATCCTTTCTCTTGGTTCGACGGATCGGGCCGTAGTAGGTTCAACCTAAAACGAAGAAAAAACAAACAATACCTAGGTTTGGGGAATCTCTCTACATAACCAGGCAAACTTTGATATTGCCTATGTTCATCGGCCAATTCACGGTATAATTTGTATCCTGACAGAAGTCTTCATAACTACACCACTGTGATTTTTTGGTGTTGATTTTTTTTTTATTCCCTACCCGGATTCGCAAGCAGCTGACCACTGCTTGATTCGATGCCCTCCAAGATTGACTCACACTCTTCTACGAAGTGGAGAAAAACTGCAAGTTTTTGAGACCAAAATAGCTTGTAAATCAAAAAAGAAACATTTTTTGGAGGATCAAGGATTTTCCGATACAATCTTAACTTTGCTGTCTGCACTACTACCTGCCACAAAGGTAGGCCACGTTTGTGTCTAATTATCACAAAAGGAAGAGATAAAGGAAGTCCCAGCAATTTCTTCCAAAAGAGACTTTGCATTCTCTCAATAAGCCTCCAATTCAAGCTACACAGCTCCAAACCTGATAACACTAGCGGTACCACTTTCATGAGATAAACTCTTATGGCTGGGAGAAAAGTAAACCTACACAATTTCTTGAGATTTGTTTTTGTTTGAGCATATAAAGGAGCACATGTTATCCTCAATTTTAATAAATTTCAATTAATTAGTCAGCACTTGCTTTATTATAGATCAAAAAACCCAAGTACTTCGTTTCCGTTGTGGTTTTCAGTATCTATTGCTTCTAAGGAGCTATTTTCTTTTTGAGATGGTTGACTCATTTGGAGCAGAAATATAAGCTACACAAATGCAGCAGTGTTTTCATTTATAGTCTTTTTTCTTTGTGTGTGTGTTATGGGTATTTGCAAAATTAGTTGCAATGCTTTTTATTAATTATTTCTCTTAATAAAAAGAAAGAAATTCCCTCTGCAGGAGAGTGTGAGAGCATTCACATTAAGTGTGGGGAATCTTTATAAAGTGATGTATTTTGTCTTGGCGTCTATGTTTTGAAAAGAAAGGGGTTAGTAGAAGGTTGAACGGTAGACCCTCAATAAATTGCACACAATGAGAAAATCAGCCATTTGTGAATATGCGAGGGTGGCTAACACACTGCAGGGGTGTATTGTCTATTCCTTCTTTTGCTGCATAGTGACAGTTGCATGCTTTTCTCCACCACTATTCCTACCACAGTGCCTATTCTGGAAAATAATAAATAGGTGCTCATTAGGACATTAGAAAGAAACTCTGTCCTCTCTGTAAACCTATGCTATCCTAACATCTGCCCTACCGCAACAAAAGGATAACATAAATGTTAGCTTAGGATAGGATCAAGTCCCCCTCCAGTTGATTATTGTTTGCTGGTTTTCTGAACCACACCAAAAAGTTCTCAATGTCCTTTCCGGGTCTAGGCCTACTATTGTAGTTTAAAATGTCGTTTAAAATGTCTTTCTCTTAGCAAAAAGGTCGGAACCAGCTTGAGGAAACGTGTGGCTTGTAGCATTTTTGCTAATTCCCTTGCTTCGGTTGTGGCACTTTAGCCTTGCCTTGTAGAACGATTCTCTCACCCCCTTGCTGGGAATTTGACTTCTGAGCGCTATGAGCCTGATCAGCCCTGTTTTGTTTGTCACTTTTCTAACCATCTCATGGAGTATTTGGATGTTCAGCCCAGCGTGGGCTATGTATTTCCCAACCCTATTTTGGTTGTTGCTTTTCCCACTCATTTGTGGGACATTTAGATTCTCAGCCCAGCATGGTCTATGAGCCTTCCTAGCCCTGTTTTGGTTGGAATTGTTCATACCCCGTTGTGGGGTATTTGGATTTTCAACCCAGTATGGGCTTCGCTGCTCGGTTTACCTACCCCCTTGTGGGGTCTTCAAATTCTCAGCCAGCATGGGTGATGGGCTTTCTCAAGTAATCCCAGCAATCCCCACCATGAAGTCCTTTGGGACTCCATGGAATGGGGATTTACCAGCATTTCTGCCACCTGGAATATCCCTGTAAAGCCAGGATATCAGGCAACAGAAACGGTAGGGTCAGTTTGGTGGTATCCTGCCAGAATTACCTGTGGGAATACGGCAAACCTTTAATGACCCCTAAATCACACCTGGAAGATACCCAGAGTGTCACTTGAAGAGATATTTAAATGTTCCCTGGGTAACAATAAAAGGAACTGCCCCATTTCTTGTGGAAGATCTCAATAAACCACGAGTGTTCTTTGTGGAGACAGCTTGACCATATGACAACCCCATACATGTGTTGGGTCCCAAAAAATTGATATCAAACTTATTATGTATTATGCTACAAGCTATTTTAGGAGTATAGGATACAGAGCTCATGGGCCTCATTACAAGTGTGGTGGAAATGGTAAAACAGGCTGCATTTTTGAATATGCCCTCTTCACCAACCTACCTGATCAGAGGTCTTAAAACCTGTAGTCCAAAAGAAAGGTGCACGTGTAAGTTGAGGTACTACCTCAACGCACAATGGCAGTAATGGTGCAGGCGGTCATACCGCCACTCATCAATGAAGTCCTATGGGACTTCAGAATGGGGAGCAACACAAACCCATAATCAGCCAGTGAATTACCATTACCACTAGGGTGCCAGCAATTCCCTTTGGTGCTATTGGCAGTGCTAATACATTGCGATGAAGCCGTAGGAATATATTTTCAAGAGCGATTTTGATTGGTATGCATAATTTAGCATTGAATTGTGAGGAAATATCCCAAATAAAGCTTGGATTAAACTAAAGAAATACAATCTTAGTATGAGGATTTTAGGATGGAATCTTTTTCTCGAAAGGGCGGTAATCCACAGTTTGGGATTGGATTAGTTAAGGTGTTTTGGGATTATAATGCATCTTTCCTATTGTGAAATAATGAGCAATAATTGTGAATAATGAATTATACTTCATTGGGAATAAGGCACATGCATAGTTAGCATCACAGCGGGCAGTAATTCCCCAAGGTGAAGGCAGTGGATTCTATTAAATGTTTGTATGCCACTTTTATTTGTGCTGTTTCATAAAACACATTAAACATACATTGAACAATATAATGGTGGTTGTGCTCAACTTGAGCTGGTTTTAACTCTCAAGATTCCAATGAATTTGAATCTGAGAAGAAGGTTTGGTATTGACAGCAAGTGCACCCTATTTCATTTGGTCTTGTTTCAGGCACTGTATCACCAGATAAAACATGACCGGATTTTCTGTGTGACACCAACGATGGCATCTAAAAGCTGGAAATGGCTGCCAAAATCTGTCACCACAAGATACAGTACATGACAAAAAGGCAGACATGTTCTCATTCTGACCAATCCGAAGGGCAGCCAGGACAGTGGACACATTATCAGATGCCATACATTCCAGTTCTAACCGTCGAGTGAGCAACTGTGTCATTACCTCCGTCACCTTTCCTCAGAAGTGAACTCTCTGGTGGTTTGCTCAAACTATACACACTAACAAATTAGGCTGTTGCTCAATGGCCTGCTCTTGCTATTGTCATGTAAATGACAGTTGACTGATGGTAGATGGTAAGGCCAATAGCAGTTGAATCTGTGTTTTGACCACTGGGCCATATGTCCATGGTTTATTCTGGTGCCATCCATACTACAACAACAACCCGGGTGAACAGCTGAGAATAAACAGTTCTGGAAATGTAATAGCAACTGGACATTTCC
Source organism: Ambystoma mexicanum (assembly GCF_040938575.1). Lineage (NCBI taxonomy): Eukaryota > Metazoa > Chordata > Amphibia > Caudata > Ambystomatidae > Ambystoma > Ambystoma mexicanum. Next base: position 1,126,269,983 of record NC_090922.1, on the reverse strand, counting down.
TGACAGGGAAATATCATCGCCACCAACTGTATCCAAATATGGGCCTCATTATATGTTTGGCAGTAGGCTAGAGGGTAAAACCGGCAGACTGCCGCCAAACTTCAAAAAATTTCCAGCGCCCGCGAATGGGCAATTACCGGGGCATTCCAGCCCCGCTGGACCCGTTATTTGCCCCTTCTCAGGCGCTGGAAAAAAATGCTCCTAATTCCCATTTGAGCCCCCTAGGGCTCAATAGGAATGGGAAGGTCGAATGCACCGGCACCATTCCGAATGGTGCCGGTGCATCCGACATGCTGTGTTCGCGGGTGCTGCTCTGCCCACCAGGTGAGACCTGGCGGGCAGACAGGCACCTGCAAGCACAACTCGTAGTTTGCCGGTTCGGGATCTACGATACCAGCAAGCTTACTGGTACCGTAGTTCCCGGACTGGCAAATGAGGCCCTATGTCTTTCCACAAGCGAACATGGAAAGGTGTCTACGGCCAACAGGATTACCAGGTTGGCATGGAACATGTCTGCTTCATCAAGTGATTTTTTTTATGTTTTTGCCCAAACAGAAATACCTTGCTGACACTGACCTGGTGCAGTATGGGATTACTAATATGTCTGCATGCCATGATTTTTGATTTTCAGATATTGCTAAGGACGCTAGTGTTTCTGGTTTGATGGTACTGTATGGTATTGGCATTCTGGCTAGTGATTGTGGGTCAGACTGGGACTGCTGTCAATATCCTGGGACTTCCCCTCAAGCATGAGCATGGTACAATCTAACAAGGGCCTGCAGAAATGGGGCTCAAGTTGGTCTCAGTCTCCATGAGCATACACAATTCTTGAACAGAATGCAGGTGAGCACATCCTGCCACTGTTTATTCAGAGTGATGAAAATCAACACAAATGATTTTGCATACTTTGCAGCAACCCAGATATCTCACAAGAGGACACTTGACCATCTAACATATTCAACACAAAAACAAGGGGGTCTAACTCTTCCAATCATTCCGCCAATCTTCAATAGAACAATGGACAGTTCAACATGCATACACCAAGCCTCTATTAAAACAATCCATCAGCGAATACTGCTGTCCAGTGAGCTATGACTATACACACAGCAAAACCTCTAGAGACATTCTTCCAAAAGAGGCCAACATCATGCACAAGACAAAACATGGTTTTTGACCAATGAAGAGAAGAGTATCAATACTCTGCTCTATGAGCAATTAAAGGATAAAGCATATGCTAACACACCAAGAACCCTTAAGAGCCTGGCTATGTCAGCTGCATTTGACACCTAAAATGATATTCAGACATATGAGTTGTGGTAACCGTGCTAGGATGGATTACATCTTTTCTTTCACACTGGACAGAGGCAACCTAAATGACTCTTTACCAATTCCCCTTTACTCCCGCAATATATCCTTCGGGTATTACAGGTTTGCAGCCGGTCACTCATTGTCTTCGACATCTTAATGATCCACTCAAAGAAATGATCAATACCTCACGGGTTACACGCTACAATTGTGCCGACAACACACACTGTATAGAAATGAACAAAAACCTCAACAAAAAATCAACTGATTTGCCGGATTTGCATCTCAGGGATAGACTCCTGAATAAATACCAACTGACTGAAAACAAAAAAACACACACCCTGCAACTATGTATCAATTGGGTCAAGCCCTCAACCAAACTCAATAGTGAACAATCTCACAGATAAGTCCCTCACACTGGAACCACAAGTAAAAGTTATATATAGAAGCTCCATATTAGAAATATGACATATTTGTAGCAACGTAACATACCTGTTGTTCCAAAACAGAATCCTGGCATTCATTGCTCTAGTATTTTCAAGAGTGGACCACCCACTCCTTACTGGAGTAGGCCTTGCATAGGCCTTACATAGGCCTTACTGCTGAAAGTCTAAAAGGCATCCAAATCTCAGCAGCAGACTCTTCCCTGGACTGGTAAGATGGAAATGATACTTCTCTAGCACTCCAGAGCATACATATCATCACAGTCAAACAACGGATCCACTGGAAAATGCTTTCCTTCCCCCATTGAGTTTTCTATGTCCCAGGGCCAGATGCCACCACAAAGAGGTTCATCGCAGGGGGCGTGGGGGGGGGGCTGCTGAGTGTCTAGAAATATGGCTCATTAATTTCTGAGCTCTGCAGCCCAGCTGTTATTGTGGGAGGCAGAGCTTTAACTATGCTTACCTGCAGCCTCCAATCTCTTGTGTCTACCTCACTGTTTGCTTTGGGGTGCACTCCCTGGTGTGTAGGATCCTCATTTTCACATGAGCTATTGTTTTAGGCTGGAGCAGCCCAAAGACCTCCAAGTGCACCGGCTACCTGGAAGTCTGTCCACTAGTTCCTACATCCTCTCTCTGATCGCTTGTGCTTTCAATGTAGGTGAGTGGGGTTGGTGCTCCTTGATCCTTTACACTGCAGGGTACATTCCTCAGATCAGGGCCCTATCTGGACCTCTGCTGGAAACTGGGACGTTTTCACCAGACAGGATATCCGCCCTGAAATGTGTGGATGCTGTCTGCACACTGTGTCATGCAGTCCTGGTACCCGCCTTTTCCATCAAGCTACAGGCAGACTCATTCCATAGCTGGATTGACCTCGGTATAGTGTCTGCATCTTCAGAAGTAAGTGACATTTGCATTTAATGTGCCTTACTCAAACCTCAACTCCCTTTAAATTTGCCAGCTAACTGGCCTGGTGCTCTTGCCTGATCTCATCTGGTGCTCCTCCACTGTGGCCATGACTAGGGCTCAGGTGTCCATTGGACATTATTGGCCAGAATCCCGCCAGATGCTCGGCTGGCCCCAGGTCTGGCATGACTGAACAAGGGCTGTGACAGGTATTGCTCCTCATGGTGGTTCAGACTCAGCACTGAGTCTCTCTATGAGGGCAATGCAGGAGTATTTTGGCACAAATAATACTAAACTTGATGAACTCTCTGATACGGTCAAGTCCCTCCGGTCCCAAATATATAGGGAGAATGCCTATATCCCAGATGATGTGAGCAGGATTGGGAAACTGAGGCGAATATCACTAAACTATCTAGAACAGTCTCTGCTCTGAATGAAGAACTTCAGGTTACCAAGTTAAAGTGGGATGATTTGGAATCCAGGCCAAGGCAGAATAACATGTGCATCATTGGAATTGCTCAGAATCTTGCCCACAGGTATGGAAGACTCCCCATGTGTGTTCAGGACAGAAAGCCTTTCTCCCAATAAACCAGTCAGGAATGTGAACAACCGCTTCCTGGCTAGTTGACTTACCAAAAGTATGGCGGGTGCCACAGGGTTCCAGAAAGAGCTGAACAACAAAAGAGCACCATGTCAGTATGTGATGTCAAATAATAGGTCACAATCAAAGTACAATCACCAAAATCCACAAAACCTACAATCTTTAAAATCAGAAGTCCAGGTCTATGCAAATGTTGAACAAGGAGAGTACCAATCCAAAAGCCTTGAATAACTAGGAAAACAAAAAATACACTAGAAGAGTGCCTCACCAACAAGAATGAACAGCTTTGAAGTGTGGATGTTTTCCCTACAATGCCTTTTGTTTGCAGCGTACTCAGTCTCCACAACGTTGTGCGCTCACGTCTACATCACGCAACGGCATGCATGATCACATGAGTGCAGCCACACTCTAAAACATGGGATTGTTTTTCCCATTGTACTTCAGGTTTACAGGAGGTACCAGGAGAGACACCAGGACCGTTGCTGCGGGTGAGGGCCCCTGACAGTTTCCTGGGCTGGAGAGAGTTGCTACCCAACCTCCCAAAGGATCAAAGAAAGACAGGTTTTTGGGCTACTGTCCGATTGCCCTGTTGGTTGCAGCAGAGACGGGCAGTCTGGCTACCGTTCCACATAGCGTTTTCATAGCTGGCCTGAGCTCACAGAGTTAACATGAGAATCAACCAAATCTGATGTGGGGGCTATCAGTCACCATACCAAAGCCCTCTAGGAAAACGGGTCAATATATGCCACCATTTCCATTTAATGACACACTCATAATTTATTTGCCAACCATATCAGCAATGCCACCGACAGAAAGAATGTCCATGCTAGCTATTCCTCCATTGCCCCTCACTGCTGGCACCTTGTTGACGCACCTTTTCCAACCCAAACCCATTCCTCCTGGCACCCATCTCGCCCCACCCTCACAATTATTATAGAAATACAATACACTCACACTCACATGTGCATAGGCACTGAAAGAACACACCTGCACATTTACTGACCACTTCTCACATGCACGCATGTATGCATTCATATGTTATGTTGACTTATACTGTGTACCGCTACCACACAAGGGCTCACGTGGCTCTATAAGAAAGAGCACAGGGTTGGTTAGTGAGGGTAGAGGGATAGTATAGCTCCAGAACCAGGAGAAACTGGTGACTGTGTGTGTTGGGTTGCAGATGGGTTTATTGCGTGCACTGGCTTGTTTTATCCATAAAGGTGAGGCCCAATGCTTGGGTTGTGTTTTGTATGTGAATGTCTTTCATGTTGGGTTTGTTTCATGTGTAAATTGACTGGTGTTTAAGGTTGTGGTTGAGTGCACTGACGTGTGCCTAACTAAGGGTTAGGCACAGTGCCTGGGTAGTTTGTTGTATGTGAATGTCTTTTATGTTGGGTCTGTGCTTGTGTGTTTTATGTGTAAATTGGCTGGTGTTTAAGGTTATGGTTGTGCACACTGGCTTGTTGTTTCCGTAGGGGTAAGGTCCAGTGCCTGGGATTACTGTTGTATGAGAGTGTTAGTTATGTAGTTATGATGGGTGTACATCTGTGTGTAGTTTGGCTAGCCCATGGGCATGTATAGTACAACTGATGTGTGTAGGAGGTGAGCAGGAGGGGGTTGTTTGTTACATTGGGTAATCTCAAAGTTCTTCGTGGTTGCTAGTTTTTGCAATTCTATCTAAGTGTGCTTACCTGCTCATTGCTGCCCTAGCTTGCCTCACTCAGGCTCCTGCCAGACACTGATGCCCGGATGTCAGGAGGTGGGGGGAGGTGTCAATTTAATGCCTCCCACTGAATACTGGTTCCTGATACACAGGAAGGTGTAGGAGTGCTCCCATAAGGTTTTTCGCATGGAGCACCATAACAATCATGGGCAAGGGGTGACGCAGGGCTGGGGAAGGAGAACACCCTACCCCCCCCACACTTACATAGTGTCACACACTCAGCACACCAGGACACATCCAGTGATCACATCACTCACGGTATTGCTGGTCCTTCATTGTTCATAACATTGCACCACCCTCGGGGTGGGGGGGACAAGCAGGGATCCTGTTTAACCTCCTCCCTTACACAACTTCCCCAGCTTTCCAACTGGTAGGTGCCCCTTTTTTTCTCAAATATCTTGTTGTTGGTTCTCTGCATTGTATTGCAAAGTGATTGATACATTAACTTCCTGTATCCATTGCAGCTACCTGGGGACCTGGTGCTCTTGTTCCAGCCACCTGTGGCCTCAATAACCAGTCAGCAAGTTATTTCTTACCTCCCTCACTGGTGCTTGGGGACGGAGGTATACCTAGTCTATGAGGAGTTCGGTTTTTGACACAAATCAGGGCCACTCCTAGCCCGGGAAAACCAAGTTTCCACCAAAACATGGATGGCCCAGAGACAGCATCCTCAGCTGCTCACGGCAGCTGAGGGAGCACTCAGGTTTTTCAATGGGACGGCATTAGTACCTCCATAATGGGTGGCAGGTTGATACCCCATCACCCATTTTGCAAGAGCCGCTGTTACATACATTCACGCACGCCTAAATAGTACTATCTCATCTACATCTTCACAAGCATTGCAGTACCCCTCACCTCCATCCTGAGAGACTCCTTACTGTGATTCTTCTTCTTCATACCCCTCTCCTCAGAGGACTGTGTAGGCAAAGAGGAGGGACGGGTTATTAGTGCGATAGAGGGGAGGCAGGGGCAGAACCTGAGGTGGTGAGTGCAGGCTGGACGCACCAGTCTCGTCTCTGCTGGTATGTGGTATGTGATGGCATTTGGATATTTATACTCTCCAGAAGGAAGAGCTCAAGATCCGCCAAATTACAGGAGCCACTGACTTGGAAAGTATGTAGTAAAAGACGATATGTGGTGTTTTTAATGAATTAAATTACAGAAAATGCTGTAATTACGAAAATGTTATAACGAGAAATGTATATGTGGTGGGTAAGGGGTGAAAACGGGTGGGAAGGGGTTTGGGGTAGGGTTTACAGCATAGGGAAAAAAGGACCTCAAAAAAAGAAAATCAATATTTTTCTTTATAAAATGTTCGTTATTACCGCATTCTCTGTAATTTAATTGGCTGAAATCACATGTAACCATAAAAGACCTAGAAATGTGAGCTTTGCTATAGCTTATCAAGTTTAAAGTGGTACTTGGGTGCATGAAATTGCTCTGTGTAAGGTGGCTTGTTTGGGTAGTGTAAGGTGGAAGGAGATTTAGCTGTGAATCACTTAGATGGGGAGAAGAGGGGTTTGGGATCAATGAGAATACTGTGGTGAAGATCTACTAGACTAAACCGTGTGAGGTCAAGTCTGCTGTGGGTCTGTGAGTGGGGTTTAGTTGTGCTTTTCGCCATAGAAGGGTACAGTTCTTGTTCTTCTGGGTTGTGCACGGGGCAAGAGTCGGAGAGCCTGACCAGACTGAGTCAGATTTCCTGAGTGTATTGATTAATGCTGCAACTTGCCAGGGATTGTTGTTCTCGTGATTTATGGCAGAGATGGAGAGATTGCAATGCAGGGAAGCCTTATGATTTTGCACATTTGTTTTTATGTTATGGACCCGTTCTTATTATCCGCATAATTTTCAGAAGTACCCATGTTATCGTAATTAACAATCATTATTTGTCCAAAACTCCAATGAAAAGAGTGCAGACCGGGAGATGTGTTCCTTCTCTCAAAAGTTATGACCGCCCACGGTCTCAAACTCTTTCCACCAAAGGAATAATAAATATTTGCTTCAACAAGCTAACAGCCGTAACGTGGGTAACGTACTGCTCTAATAATGTCTCATGTATGAAATAAGAGGGCAATACGATGGAATGAGCTGCGCACACTCCATAACAGCCTTCAGATGCAGTGTTTCCATCTGGATCCCTGTCTCCTGACCCACAGCTCCTCTACACCAGTCTACGCAGCTCCATGTGATGTTTTCGAATATTGAAGGCTGCAAAAACAAAATGAATGATTTTTTTGGAGCCACTTGGTGCGGCCTTCAATATTTTTCAATATCACTTTCGGGGAGCCCTCTACCCCCACACACCACTACAAACCAACCCCTGCCCACCGTCAAACGTTAAATTGAGGGAGTTGCACTGCCATACCCCCCTTTGTTCCCCTGCCCCTTCAATGCCATGAACATGACCTAAAACCCCCTTCCTTCACAGGCAGACATATACACGCTCCAAACACAAACTGAATCACACACACTTATTCAGCCATCCCTCCCTCCCATGCAACAAATACTCCTCCATGACCCACACAAACACACGTACCTTCTCCCCTTCCTCCTCTCCCTTGATCCCCAAACATCACACACACAGACACACACACACACACACACATATTAACACTCACCTTGGACACCCCACTTCCTTCCCAGCTGCTCCTGCCAGCGCCTGCACACCCTCACGTATGTCCAGGGGCGTGACAGGTCGCTTTAGAAATCGGTCGCAGAACAGTCTTTCTAAAGCAACCTTCTTTTCAATCAGTAAATTGAAAAAGTTACAATCAGTAAATTGAAAAAGATGCGTTCACTTAGAACCGTCTAAGCAACCCACCGCTGCTTAAACTGAGACCGCCATTATTTACAAGGCACCTTTGTCCCTGTTGCCTGGATTCACCAACTGACACCCCATTGCTTCACTTTAACCTAGCTAACAACTCACCGCTGTCACTCGCAAACCTTGGCTAGCCTTACCCTATCATGCGCCTCACGAGAGCCTGCCTCATGCCTTCCTGCTGCCATGCCCCTTTGCATGATTACATGCTTTGGAATGGTCTAACATTAACCTGAACTGAGCCCTAACACTGCCTGGAAACCAGCAATCGCAACAGGCCACAGAGCAGAGCTAGAACCAGACACGGGACATGCTCAGGACCAGTGTTTGGGCCGTTCACCCTTTAGGGATGAAATGGGCCACAGGCCTCCTGCAGGCCCTCTGAGGCAGTCTCCGTCTTAGCTGTCTATATATACAGCAACACCTTCATTAAATCCGGATATTAAATGTGTGCTTTGCAGCACTCATGTTACAGGCTGCTTTTAATGCTGCCACCCAGTCTTCACCTTCCTCACCTCCCTCAGTATCCAGCCAGCTATCACCTTGTTGTCATTGTTCTCATGTTTTATCTGTATAATCGCTCTTTGCCAGCAAGGTGCCAAATGACTTTCAGCCACGTTAAGTGCTGCACCTCCCTCAGGCTGCCTGCCCCAGGATAATCTATGGCTGTTAGCCCCCTGCCGCTTTCGTCTGTCTCTATTGCAATCTGATCACCCCACGGGGTCCTCAGGGTGATTTTAGCAGGTTGATGTAGTGGGCCCCAAGATATCATGTTGAAAACGGCCCCCACCAGCGTGGCACAACTTATTTTATTTATTTATTTATTTTTTTGACACTTGGATAGCGTGCAAAACCCAGAGGTATCTAGGCGCTTTAATTTAAGAATACGGTTACAGTAAATGCTTCAGGTTACAGAAAAGGAAGCATGAGTGGTGAGTTACATCGTGGAACGTTCAAGAGGTAAGTGCAAAAGACAAGTACATGGTGATCACATCCACTGAGCCTGACCCTATATTGCAGGGCGGCAACAAAAGACAGAAGCAAAGTACAAACAACAGTAAATACATGGTGCCTACCCAATGTTGCAGGGAGCAGCGGCACCCAGATGTGAAAGTCAATTGAGGGGCAGATACATGGTGCCTACCCCATGTTGCAGGGCGGCAGCAGCACACAGATGCAAAGGTCAATCAAGGGGCAACTACATGGTGCCTACCCCATGTTGCAGGGCGGCAGCGGCACACAGATGCAAAGGTCAATCAAGGGGCAACTACATGGTGCCTACCCCATGTTGCAGGGCGGCAGCGGCACACAGATGTGAAAGTCAATCAAGGGGCAACTACATGGTGCCTACCCCATGTTGCAGGGCGGCAGCGGCACACCGATGCAAAAGTCAATCAAGGGGCAAATACATTGTGCCTACCCCATGTTGCAGGGTGGCAGCGGCACACAGATGCGAAAGTCAATCAAGGGGCAAACACACAGTGCCTACCCCATGTTGCAGGGAGGCAGCGGCACACATATACGAAAGTCAATCAATGGGCAAAGTGTGAGTACACACGGCATCACAGATGACCGAGGGTGGGATGTGGGGGTACACATGGGATCACAGGTGACCAGGGATAGGGGTACACATGGCATCACAGGCGATCAGGGGGGTAGGGGTACACGTGGCATCACAGGCGACCAGGGGGCTAGGGGTACACATGGCATCACAGGTGACCGGGGGGGTTGAGGGTGTAGGGGTACACATGGCATCACAGGAGACCAGGGGGGGTAGGCGTACACATGGCATCACAGGCGACAGGTGACAAGGGGAGGTAGGGGTACACATGGCATCACAGGCGACAGGGGGGTAGGGGTACACATGGCATCACAGGTGACCAAGGGGGAGAGGGGTACACATGGCATCACAAGCGACTGGAGGGTAGGGTTACACATGGCAGCACAGACGACCAGGGGGGGTAGGGATACACACGCCATCACAGGCGACCGGGGGGGGAGGGGGGGGAGCATACTTGAAGCAGACAGGGGCCTCCTTTGAGGGCCTTAATTGTACTGACTGGCTCCCACCTCCCAGTTGCAGCCATTGGCCTTTCAAGGACCTTAGCAACCAATGGGAAGAGAGAGTGGGGGCCGGCCAAAGGTAGTACACGACAACCAAAGCAAAGCGGCCATGATATAAACGGGCGAGCTCAGTGAGGCCAGGTGATTCAAGAGACACAAAGTTGTGGAAAAACAAATAATGGGTTCAAACAAGAAGCAGAATGCATGTTGCTGTGGTCTTCATGCAGCGTCGGGCACAGAGCACAGTGAATGATCAGATGTTAAAGTTGGCGCGCTGAGCGCATGGTAAGCAGAAAACAAATGGGCTTACCCCGGTGCCGCACTGCCGAAGCAGGTGATCAAACGCAGGACTCAGTTGCTGAAGAAAGTGAGAAACTTCAGCCGTCCATGGACATGAGTATGAGAACGCTGCCTGGACAGCACACCAGTCTACTGAAAACCTGACATACCCCAAGTGCTGCCACTGGAAGTCAGGCCTTTTGGGACGCCTCTTCCACCTCACAGGGGAGGAAGAGTAGAGAGTGACCACCCCCGGAAGGAAGCGGTCAGAGGGGACAGCCCACTATGTAGGCTGTCCATCTAGTGTCCCCTGTGGGGGCCGGTCAGCCTCTAACTGGAATGTGTGTGATACCCTGCATGGCCAAATTGACGCCCTTTAATAGTACAAAAACTGCCGGCTTTGCCAATGTGTGTGCTTTTTTGGATGGGGATATTTCGACATTTCATGGCTCAGTGAAAATCTTTTTGTTAAGTTATTTTTCCCCCCATTGCTGATAATAAAAGTCTTGCCCCCAGTTAATTGCCCATATGTTCATGGGCTAGAAATGGGTTGGCTGAGGGCCATAAGCCTTCATCGACAGATAACCAGACTAGAGGAGAGTGACAAGTAACAGTGGGTGCACCAGTATCAAATATCAAATGCTAAACACAGGTATAGAATGCACCAAGAGGCATCACTTACCTCGAGCTTTAACTTAACATCTTCCTTAGTCTTTGCAATGTTATCTAAGCAGGAAATCGCTGTCTCCACTTGGCTGCAGTACTGCCCATAAATTACCAGTCTGGAAAAAGGAAGATGAGCATTACTTTGTGTTAATCAGCAATACATTGTGTGTTCATAGGAGTATAGCTGGCGGGCGCAGAGTATAGCATGGCACATTCTCACATGTGCCCTTCTACCCCCACAGATGAGATATTTTGTAATTCTGAATGATAAATTGATTCTATTTAATTATTTATTTTTTCTATGTCTAAAATGTAAGCGCCCAACCCTCACGGTGACTCTAGTGTTGCAAGTTATGTTTATGTCGATCAAATCACATATACATTTATATATAAAGGCTGTTCAAGCATTGCCAATGAAATAAGGATATGTCCTTTTATTTATCCACGTTCTTGGATACAAAGGTCAGTCATCAGGGCGGACCAACCATAGGGCAGGGCCAAATCCCACGCAGAGTACCCTGCCAATACTAGAGGTCTACAATAGGCCTGTATAGGTTTGTTCACAGAATATACCCCTGGGTTTCATTTTGTACATGTGTGCGGTATGGTGTAAGTGCCCCAACTCAGCTGTCCCTACAGGTTGCTGTTTACTCCTTCATAAAGAATTAAGGGCAGAAACACCTTACACAGGGTATAGCATAACATATTCTCACATGCCCTCCAACCCCCGCAGCTTGGATAGTTTGTCATTCTAATGCATGGAGCCGACACTTACTATTAACAAGGAGCAGAACAGTGCGCAAAGTCTGGGTGTGTGATCAAAGTCTAATTACCAGAGACACAACCATCAGCTGAGTGATCAGTCTTCTAATTGATACTGTCTGACGGCTTCACCTATGGCTCTGCATGTCTGCATTCATTTCTTGAGAATTATTCCACTGTTAAACCAGCAAGTTCGTGTCCTAATCCTTAATTAAAATGTAGAAGATTAGCGCCAGTCAATCAGTTTCAGGTCGCCCTGAACACTCACCCCCAACAGCTGCACCGCTCCCGCTGATGACTGCCTCTGATGCTCACTGCAGGCGACAGGGCAGAACGCACACCATCTATTTAACACAGGCGCGCCTCTGGACTTGCTGACTCCACCTAGTGAAACCGTGTGCAATATTATATCATATGTCAATGGCACTAAAGTCTTCTAGCGTCGGCCCGTAGCAGGAAGAAGGACACACGTAAATGAGACAGCATCAGGTGTGTCCTACGTTATACCCTGTGCATTACCGCAGCTACTAGTCGCGGGAATCTCTCCGTGCTAGAATGTGAAATCACAAGCGAGGGACGTAAGGACTGGGACAGATTCTGGGACAGATTCTTGCACCAAAAAATTAAATCAGTTTTGCTGACAGTCACCTTCCAGTACACAGCATGACTGCCTTTCCTACTGTAACTTTGCCGAATTTGCTGAATTCGGGTAAAGTAAGTATCGTAAAAGAAGAGGTCATTAAACGGAGATAAGGGGCAAAAGATCGAAGACATTAGGCGTGAAAAAGGCCATCTTAAGGGAGGTCATGTGATCCAGCTAACGAGTCTCCACTCCCAATCAGACACCACTGCAGAGCAGTCAGAGTTGGAGGGACGGGGTCCCTTCTGTGAAGCCCTGAAAGAAAACTGGATGCTTGCCCCTCCTTCCACTTGCACTTCAACTAAACTCCACTCTTCTGGCCATTTCTCCTTAGGTGCGCAGTATTTTCCGTGCCCCCGCAGTGATGTTTTCCTGGAACATTTCTGCTCTTGCCAGTACCTGCAAACAGTCTCAGCATCCATCCGCTCCTTGCTTTCCAGGCTTCTAAGGCTTCTTCTCATCTTGATTCCAGCTCATCCCTGCTTTCCGGTATTCCCACCTATGCCACATGTAGCCTCAGGAACACACCCACTCTCGAGGACGATTCAAGTGATTTTATTGGCTCTCACAAAGGGCCATCCCTCTCACTCCCTCTCCCATCTCCAGTGGGCGTTTACTTTCGTAGCACAGGCATCCCTAAATCCTAAGGTGGTCACTAGAGATTGGTAACCCCTACTATCTATGAGCTGGCTGGCTACTAGTGAGGGTTTGGCTACCTTTGGGAATTCCTGGGGGGATCCTAACCTGTGTTCCCACAAAAACAAATATCTGAACAGGTGGTGGCTTTCAATCACCCAGGTTCCACTTTGCATTTACCTTTCATGACTTTGTACTCGTCACCCTGATTTTCTCTCCTTCCTTACCATTCCTTCCACTCTCCTCCCTTCTCCTACTCTCTTTCTCTCCCACTCTGTAAGTCTCTTTCCTGCCAATGTTCTTCCTTCTACTGCGGCTCTGTCTCACTCTCCAGTACCCTCCCCTTTCCACTCTACTACTAACCCCTCTCCTCTCTACTAATCTCTCAACTCTACTAACCTCCCCTCCCACTGATTTATACTCTCCTACCACTCCACTCCACACTACACAACACTCCACTGCACTCCACTCAGCCTTCTTCCAGAGTCACCCCCTTACACTCTCTCAATCACCTGTCTCACTCACTCTCACTTACTCCCCTACACTCCAGCTTAGTCACATCACTCACCTTCTCCCACCATACACATACACTCACACTTAAGTACCACCTTCTATCACCAACCAATACCTCACCTTGCACACATTCTTTTTAACCCTCCACCATGCTCTGCTTCACCGTCCTTCCGCCTCTTGGTCTCTCTGTCCACCTCATCCAATGTCCTCACACGAACAACCGACACCGCCCACTTTCTGGTATCCTCCTTAACAATCATTCTCCCCCTCTCATTGGCCTGAAATCCACCTAATTCCCGAGGTCAATCGTTACCTTTTTCTTTCCCTGGGGTCATGTCATACAGGTATGAGGCTTTACAGTGTCACTGAGCCCCGCCCCCTCCTCAAACATGGGTCCACCAGAGTTCGACAATGATGTCCTGCGACAAGCACAGTCTATCTTAAAGTTCTTATGTGCATGGTCTTCACATGTGAGTCTGCAGAAATTCTGCAATCTCAGCCTGCGACAAGCAACATCTTTTATTTTCTTTGGCATCTGGTTTGGAGCTTCAGGCCTATCGCTTTGACGTGCATACTGCTCTGCCGGCCTTCTGTTCACTGCCGGTCCTCTTGCTGTAGGGTTTTGCATTTCCTCCTCCGCTGCCAAGTCTTCTGGGCTCTATGATCCTGGAAGAGAGGGAAGAGGACACTGGCCCGGACAGGGGATAACATGTGATACTTGACAGTTGCAGCCAGGCACAGATAGAAAGGACAGAGACTGGGGCCCTCTTAACTCCTCTACCCACCTCTTGAGCAGGACTGGCTTTGACCAATACCCTGGTAAGGCCTTCTGCCCCAGCTTGAGAGGGGTCCCTACCCTCCCCCCTTCCCATGACAAGGACAGGTCTCTGACTCGCACTAATTATGACCTGTATCTTCTTTTTCATCTCACTGCCTTATTGTTTCTCTGACTTTCTTTTTATGTCCAACACAATTTCCTGTGCCTTGTTCATTAGGGTGTACATTGGGTGGCTTCACGTTTTCTTTCTTCCCTGGTAACTCTGTACTAATCGTTCCACCCTCTTCATTCAGTGTCTCATTTCTTTGTAGCTTCTCTTTGCCCCCCTTGTGCCCAATCACTCCTATATTCTTTCTCACTGCTAGCTCCCAAACATTGGACCTCCCTCGCTGTTCATTTGTTTTGCTCCCACGCTTGCTACATTGGGTTCTTTTCTTAAATCCCCTCTTCTCTCATCATCAGTGGTTGTTGCCAACATGTTTCTGATGTAACCTATTTCTTCATACCATTTTAATAAAATCATGTGCACTGATTTTACAAAAGTGCTCTACTGATAAAACAAATTAGATAAAAATCATAAATATAATGTAACATATGAACTTACTGTTCAGTAATTCTGGTGGGTTACCACCTTACCGTCTCTGCCGCATGATATCGATCCCGGTATTACCAGGATATTAGGGCTGGCGGAATAACAGTAAGTTCCCATTCCCAGGTAATCCATGGTATGGGATTTACTAAATCACTGGCATTACCGCTGCCAGTCATTCAGTCATTTATCAATTGTGGGGGCCTGATCTACTGGGAGGTCAGGTCTGCTGGGAGATCCTTGTCCCCCACCGGCAGACATGTAGTTTGCTGGTCCGGAAAAAATGCTGGTGCCGGAATTACCATTATTTTTTCCAGCATTTTTTCCAGACCGGCCAGGTAGTAATGAGGGCCAAAGTCCTATGATTAAGATTAGAGGATGGGACTGGGGAAGTCATAGGGTTGGGTGCCAGCACCTGCATCATGATGTAGGATCCAGAATAGAGAGACATGGATCTAACTTGCACAACTCCAGAGACCTATTGTCCCCAGTCTGGAGAGCTCATAATTGAGGACTCTGGAGATGAACAGCAGAAAGTATGCCAGCAAAATACAAACCAACATCAAAGACAAGAACATAAATAAAAATATGCATGCATCCCCGTGGTGTGGAAAACCAGAATATTCCACATTTTTTTAATTTGAAGAGTTAACAGTCAGTGACTGCAAGTTTTCTTACTTTCGTTATTAATCATACTTGTCTTGGTCAACAGCAACTCCAGGACCAACCTAATCACGGTGGACATGTGCTGAAGCTTGCTCCCCTCGCAGTGTAACTCCCATTGTATGACTTGTAAAGCACTCTGTTCCTTTCCAAAGCTAGGTCTGCACTCAGTAAATATAATAATAATACTAATAACAATAATAACGGTGTTTGATCAGAGCAACATGCTTATCTTTAAATGGATCTGCTGTCCTCCTTTAAAAGCATGCAGTATCTTTAAGATAGCCTGTATTACTTGCCAGACATGAATACCCACATACCCACACCCCCTGCAAAAAGGTTCCATAGAGACAAGCCATCAGCACATTAGAAAGAAATAACTGTGAAAAGAAAACAAACATGCTCCTGCTATGTCCCTGATATTGGAACCGCATGCCCACTCACAGGGCTGTTGCTACGTCTGGAAAAGACCCGGGGCTACGCTAATGTCAGAACTGTCAGGACTGGGGGCTAGCTAGCCTTTTGGTTGTAGCTCCTGAGATTCTAACTGGGGGGCTATAGCCCCCTTAGCCCCCCCTAGCAACGCCTCTGCCCACGCACATAATGAAGATTACCCCTGCTATCTGCGCAGGGAGTATTAATTATATTAAAGACTAAGTAGGCAAGCATTATGCTTCATCTTCATTTATTTCTACTCTTCAGCAGTTCAACAAAACACATATAAAACCATGAAAAGTGTATGACAGAACTTCTCTCCTTTCCAAAACTACAAAATCCATGAGTCTCTGTAGTCCATGCCCTTTCCACCAGTCACAACCCACTTCCTGTGCCTGGGCTCCTCCTCTGTTTTTACTCGCTCTGACAGTCATTCATGTTCTTTAACTGATCCTCGCCAACGGTGCGAAGGCTCTTCCGAACTTGAAACTCAACCGCCGGCGTAATTCCCGGTTTCCTGATACTTTCAGCTACGACCCAGCTTTAGCTATTCTTCTGATCTTCCCCAATGCAAAAAAACATAATAGGAGATTTTAGGGTGGTGTGTAAGTAATGTACTCGCTCATATAATGCATCAACATTTTATATATATAGTACAATACTCGAGTGGGAATTTAATGCTCGCCTCCTTAGTCTTTAATAGAATTAATACTTCCTGCGCAGATAGCAGGGGTAATCTTCATTCTATGACAAGACTGGAGGCGAGCATTATGCTTGTTCAAAGCTTCCCCAACACTGTACTGGCTAAACTCTCTGTTGGCTTAAAGTAAAACTCTTTAAATGTACGATCGCTTGACCTGTCTGCTGCTAGCATTATTTCACTCAAGGGCACTCCCGCTCTCACGGCTGACGATGCCATTGCACCTCTCACAGAATGAGCTCCATACGTGTTCACATTCACACCTGCTGCATGCATGACATCTTTGACCCATCTTGCGATGGCAGCTGATGCAACTACGTAATAGGGCTTCCTGCACGCTATTAATAACTGTGTAGTGTTCTCTGCTCTATGCTCTGCTGTTCTATTATTGTATTCTTTAATGCATCGAGCTACGCATCATTTCGAGTTGCTCGGGAAATACGGATAATGCACCCTAGTAGTGCTTGTCTTGGTCCTCCTGACTATGGAGAATGTGACTCCTTCCGGTTTGAAGGACCGTCTGTTAATCTCCAGAGCTCTCACGTCTGATACCCGTTTTCAGGAAATCAAGCATAACAGCATAGCTAGCTTGCCTGATAACTGTTTAAGCGACAGGTACTTATCTGTCGGCCAACTCGATAGGAAGTGCAGTACTTGGGCCCCGGAGGGGCTTTAAATCTTGCCCCCCTGATGAGCCTCACTACTGCAGGATGCTCTCCTGCTGGGACGCCTTCTATTGGCATGTGACCAGCTGAAATTGGCAATCTGTATACTCCTATCGTACGAAAAGCTCTTCCGCCCTGCAATAAGTTTGCTAGGAAGTTCAGAATCTCTACTACAGGTGCTGAAATGGGATGAACACTTCTGTTCTTACACCAGCTTGTCCATTTTGCTCAAGCTGCATCATAGCTCCTCCTAGTGGATGGGGCCCAGGATTCAGCGATGAGCTGTGCAGCCTGCTCCGAAATTCCTGGCAGCGCCCAACGTCTCCTGATATCCTGCACGCGACTAGCGGGATTGTCCCTCTCACTCTCAGAGGATGACACGACCCAGCTGGGTCCGTGAGTAGTCGCTCTCCTTTGGGGAGAACCCTGGGTTTGTCTGCTACCAGCTCCATTAAGGTTGGAAACCACTCTTGTGACTTCCACAAAGGTGCTACTAATATCAACTCCGCTTTCTCCCTCCGACATTTCGCTAGAACTCTGCTCAACATCACAAAGAGGGGAAACGCGTAGTGTGGGCCTCCTGTCCACTCTTGTAGGAACGCGTCGGTTCCTTGCGCTCCCGGATCTAGCCTCCAGCTGTAGTAAAGGCTCCTCTATGCATCTGTACTGGTCCCCATCTCGTGTTCAGCCTCTGAAACACTGATGGATCCAGTCTCCAATCGCTGGAGTCCGTCAGTTACCGAGAGTTCCAATCCGCTACTATGTTCAGTGTGCCCGGCAGGTACTCTGCTGTCACTGATGTCTCTGATCGTAGGCAGAAGTGCCACAGGTCCTTCGCTAGCTCTGCTAGCATCTTGGACCTTGTACCGCCTAAATGGTTGAAATATCGCACTGCTGATATGTTGTCCATCTTCAGCAGGACACAAGATTTTACTCTTCCTTTTGTGAAGGCTTTGATCGCGAACAATCCTGCCAGGAGCTCTAGACAGTTTGTGTGCAGGAGCAGCTCCTCTTCGCTCCATTTGCCCCCGGTCTGTAGAGTCCCACATCTGGCTCCCCAGCCCTTCTGGCTGGCGTCTGATTCTATTATCAGATCTGGCTTGTCTCCGAATATGGCTCACCCATTCCAGGCATCCACATTCTTTAACCACCATTCTAGCTCTGTAATGGAGTCTTGATCTAGAGGTACTTGTTGATGGTACTTCAGACCCTGCTGCAGATGCTTTATCTTCAACCTCTGCAGTGCTCGGTAGTGCAAGGGACCTAGAAAAATGGCCTGAAGAGAAGCTGCTAGTAGCCCAACTATCCTCGCCAATGTTCTGAGAGATACTTGCTGCTTTTCTAAGCATACTCTGATCTCTCTCTTGATGTCTCTTATCTTTCGAGCTGGAAGCTCCAATGTGGCCTTCTTGGTGTCTAGGACAAAACCTAGGAAGTCTAGTCTCTGCGCTGGTGTGGTGTTTGACTTCTCTGCATTCACTAGGAATCCCAGTGAGGTCAGCAGATCCTGCACCCATCTTGTTTGGTACACTAATACCTCCCGATCTTCTGCTAAGAGTAAGAGATCGTCTAGGTAAATGATCAGCCTGACGCCCTTCTCCCTGATTGCTGCTGCTACTGGCTTCATCAACTTCGTGAATGCCCAGGGTGCTGAAGCAAGCCCGAATGGCATTGTCTTGAATTGCCAGAATTGTTTTTGCCAGCGGAAAGCTAGGAATGGTCTGTACTCCTCGAGAGCAGGCACCATCAGATAAGCGTCCTTTAGATCTAGACGCGTCAGCCAGTCTCCTTCTCTTAGGGAGTCTCTGAGCTGTTGGACGCCTTCCATCTTGAAGTACCGATATATAATCCAGCTGTTTAGCTCTTTGAGATTTATAACTGGGCGTACCTTTTCTTTCCTGTGCACCAGGAACATACTGCTCACAAACTTCGGTGCGTTCTCGCATCTTTCCATCGCTTGCTTGCTGACTAGCTGCGCTATCTCGCTATCTAGGCATGCTTGTTCTGCTTGCGCTAACTTCTGACTCTGCGGCCTGCACCGCTGGATCGAGACCTCTATGAAATCTAGCGGTAGACCTCTGACGGTCTGCAATATCCAGGAATCGCTTGAAAGCTTGCGCCAATTCTCTAAAAATATGCGTGTCCTCCCTCCTACTGGGGGATACTGAATCGCTCTCACCTGGTGTAAATCCTTGACCTTGTCCTGATCCTCTGGACCTGCGGCCCCTCGGGAACCTCCCTCTGGACGGGAAGAATGTGTCTTGGCTCTTGTTCTCCCAGTACTGAGCTCTGGGGTTCTGGGGTCTTCTCCCTCCTTGGTTGCGACCGGCTGCACGACCCCTGAAGCGGCCAGTCCCTTCAAAAACTCTACTTGGAAATATTTTGCGAATCGATGCTTGTGCCTTTTCTAGTGAAGCGTATGTCCCGACAAAGTGTCCCATCTCCTTCCCAAAGGTTTCTCCAAACAGGAGGCCTTGGGCTCCTTCTCCCGCTTCGTATGATGATAAATCGCTAAGCTTTGAATCTATCTTGAGTAATAGACCCTTTCTCCTTTCTGACGCGATGGCACAATTCGTGTTCCCGAGAAGACAGACTGCGCTTTGAGCTCACCATGCGAGGGCTTCGGGGTCAACCTCTTCTCCTGTTTCCCTTGCCCTCTCTGCGAGGTCCATAATCTTGGCGAGAGGCCCTGCCAAATCTAACACTTTTTCCTGGCAGCTCTTCCAGGATTTATCAATACCCTTGCTCGTTTTCAACACGAAGGTCAGCATCTTCGGGTCGAGCTCGGGGGCTTCCGCCACTTTCCCCGGCAGGTCTGGTCGCGGACATTCCGCTCGTAGGCGGTGCCTCACCTCCTTGTCTAGAGGTTTGCGTAGTCTTGCGGCCATATACTGAGCTACCCGGGGGGAATGGTTGCCACTCGGTGGACCTCGGATTGCGGATGCTGTCCGGGTCGAACATATGGTCCTGGTCTTCCAGGAGGTGCTTTTCCTTCCTCGCTCTCTTGCCCCCACTGGGTTTCTCCCAGTCCTCATCCTCGGCCTCTTCTTCTTCTTGCGAGGCCTGGTCCTCTATCAGCTCCTCCTCAGAGCCTGGGTCTTTCTCCATTGTTGTCATCCCCTGGAGTGGGGGTCATGAGGTTTGGCACTGCCTGCCTTTGTAGATAAGCTTCTTTAAGCTTTGCAAAAGCGTCAGGCACCTCCGAGGCCTTCTCTACCGCCTCTTCCAATGAGCCCCGGCAGTCGTCAGAGGCTTTCCTCGTGAGGGCTAGTTTACTCCACTTATGTCCCTCTTTCAAGGGTTCTGTGGATGTGCACTTACAATCTTTGGTGCTAGTATTCGCCTGCGAAAGCATAGCTTCCAATGTTTCCAGCCTCTCCTGGAGGTGTCTCACTCCTTCTGCCACTGCATCAATAAGAGAGCTGCCCAGCACTTCCTTAAAGCTGGCAGTGAGGTCATGGGATTGCTCCTCCTCGCTCCACTCAAACACTGACATCTTCTGCTGAGCTGTGTGCCCAAAATACCTGAATCACGTGTCTTAGCACGCCCACCGCTCTTCTTCTAGATGCTACTGATTTCCTTATTTTTTCTTTTTTATCTTTTCAGTGGCTGCACCTCAGTATTCAGTCTGCTTACTGGCTCCTGCGAGGGTCCTTGCTCTTGCTGTGCCAGTTCTACTGCTTATCTGCAGTGACAAGGGGATCCGCCGTCCCCTGCTCTTTGCTGCTAGAGCCAGTCTATGCCTCATGGGCTGCTGCGCTTCAGAAGTGCTTTTATAGAGCACGAAGCGCGCGATTGCTAGGACCGCTGTAATCTTATTACAGTGATCTTCCTAAACAGGGTAATGCAATTGGAGCACTCGTGCGAGTGATCAGCAGTAGTAAATCTAAATGCGTTCGGCAAACTCCACTGCGATGTTCGTAATAAGACGCGCTCTGTCGCGTTTAAACTCCTCCCACCCACGGTTGGGAGCTAGTTCCTAGGAGCGTTGCGCTCCGTGCTTCGCTTGCGCTAGATCCGCCCACCCGTGGGTGGGGGCTGCAGGCGCGAGCCTGTGCGCTGACAGTTCGGCGTGCTGTGTAGCTCGTGGGAGCCGGCTCCTCCTTCCCAAGGGAGGGGGCCGGACTCTGCGAGTGCAGCGCATCCGATTAACATCTTGTCTGCGAGGCTGGCTAAGAACCCCTAGAGTGCCGGTACTGTGACACGGGACTGTCAGCCTCGCGGCAATATTCTCTGTCAAAATGAATCTTGTACGGGTTTACCCGACTAACACTCACTGCGAGTTCAGACGAAAAAACGCTTATTCCTGCGCGCAAACGGGCGTCTGTAACGATCTGAAATATAATAGTGCTAATGCTCTAAGCAAATCTTATCCACTCTCACACATACTTATGTGGTTTCACTCCTTAAGGCTATTGCTCTCTTGTAAACAATCTTTCCACTCCCACTCAGTCACTTTGCCACTGACATACGGAGAGGGAAGAAATGGTACTTATCTGCTTGAAGAGCAGTAAAAGAAGAGGAGGAGCCCATGCACAGGATGTGGGTTGTGACTGGTGGAAAGGGCATGGACTACAGAGACTCATGGATTTTGTAGTTTTGAAAAGGAGAAAAGTTCTGTCATACACTTTTCATGGTTTTATATGTGTTTTGTTGAACTGCTGAAGAGTAGAAATAAATGAAGATGGAGCATAATGCTCGCCTCCAGTCTTGTCATAGAATACTAACTACATCACAGAACAAAAGGATGGAAGACCCTGCTCTTGCAAATACACCAGATGTACCCCTGATTTTGATGTCACCACTCCCCATACCACTCTTCCCCCACTGGACAATGTGGGTACGTGAGGCTGAAGTGGAAGGGATGAAGATGCTCCTGGCCTAGGATGATTTTATATGTGCATGCGAGCCTGAACCTGAACACACAAAGCAGCTCCTGCTATATGTTAGTGATGCTTGATGCTGAGCCTAGAAATATAAAGATGGTCCTGTTGTGTGACAGCATTATGTGAATGAGAATCTTAACATGAGCACGTAAAAATGGTCCTGTTATATGATGCCTTTATGTGGCCATGAGAGGCTAATTTTGGACATGAAAATCTAGTCCTGGCAGAGTACGTGAGGCTTAGCTACAGGACATTGTAATGCCCACAGGCCTGTGTGGGCGCCAGAAAAGCGCAATAAACAATGAGGTTGAACAATTAATCTGCCCTTTTCTGCTAGGCTAGCTCATCCAACACATATTCCCAGTGTATGGGCCTCCCTCTGGCTCATCTCAATATCTAAATTTTCTTGTTTATTTTTTAATTTCTTTTTACTGGTATTTTCGAACACAACTGCCATCTACATGCCAACATTAACTCTTCCCCAACATCCCCGACATCCCACATTGATGACAGCATTTCAATCAGTGTATCGCGTTTTGGTTACAGTTTCTTGGGTATTACATGCAAGGAGTTCATGACGTACTGATTCTGGAGCATTTAATATCTTGCTGCTCCTTCTTGCAATCAGGCTTGGGATTGTCCACCTTCGTTGGGCTCTATTGGTTCCGTCCCAAGCTACGTTCAATTCTTTAGTCCCCGGGGGGTTGTGGCGGGGCGTCATTCACCCTGCGTGATTGTGATAACAGGTAGTGTACATATGGGCCCTACATGTCTTTTGTGTCAGTTCGATGAATTGACAATCCATTGTATCCCATCTCTATGTCGTTACAGTACAGGATATCAGCCTGCCAATTCCCAATTTTTGGGCATTTCGTTCTACCCCATACCATAGCCACATGCCTCTTAGCCAGAAGAGGCAGAAGTAATCCAATCAATCTCCTCATGCCTCTGCTATTGATTTGGTGTATCCCAGCAGTGCTATCATAGGGTTCGGCCCCATTCTTTCCAAGTTATTTCACCAAGAGTCGCAAACACCACCTCCCAGAATGACAGAACCGGGCGGCATTCCCACACAACATGTATAAAGTCGGCCGCCATTATACCACATCTGGCACAACCACTGTACGTTTCTGGGAAATATCTGTGCAGTTGAAAAGGCGTGTAATCGAATTGATGCAGGTACTTCCAGTGTATTAGTCCAGCATTGAAAGCCACCTTCATCATACCCACAAAACAATATCTCCATTCCTCACTAGATATCCCATGTCCCAGAGACAGGTTCAATTTTTCCTTGAGGGAGGATTTCCCTTCCCTGTAGTTGAGGCTCATAGCATACATGGCTGGCACCACTCTATTATTGTACCCTCCTCGAAATACCTTGTCCAATATGGGAGCCACATTTGGTTTTATTCGAGGAATGTCGGAAATATTTGCTGTAGGGAGGTTCTCAGCCTGTAATACAGGAACATATCCAAGGCAACGAATCTGGAAACTAGATGTTTGCAAAAACAAAGGAAGATCATGACAACACATGCCCAAGACAGGCCCTCGTCAATGGTGTCACAGATTAGAGAGGAAAGATGGCGGACGTCACTTATCAGGGCTAGGTCCGCAATGCCACGCACAGCCTCTTGCAACAATGAGAATAGTTTAGGAAACAAATTCAAATTGGAAGAGCCAACCCCCGCAGTCAGCTAATGCTGGGACGAACATAAACACAGTTTGCCAGAGGCAAGCCCCACAGGTGGATCTGCACAGGTATGAAAGGTTGTGACCTCTTGTGAGTGAAGGCAGATGGAGCAAGAGCAGGATTCAGGTGGTGAGGAGGGGGAGGAAAGAGGAATAGAAAGAACAGAAGAGGTTTGAAAAGAGTAGACAGAGTAAAGAGTGGAGGAGGAGGAAAAAAGAACACAAGTAAGTGCAGAGAAGACCTGAAAAAAGTAATTGTGCAGGAGGGGGAGATTTTAACGAGAACAAGACTTATAGAGGTTTTGAAGAAGGACAATTAGGAAAAGGAGGCGAAGCATGAGGATGGAGAGAAGAACCATATTAATAATAATAATAATTTAGCATATATATAGCGCTACGAACCCTCGGGTATCTGAGCACTGCTTATTATTACCCACAGTGTGTGGTGCTCATTTATTGACCTCGGAAGGATGAAAGGCTGAGTTTGGCCCTGCCGGGATTCGAACCGCCATCAGCAGGCTCTGCACGGATGTCAAAGCGAGCGCTCTACTCGCTGTGCTATCGGACCGGCTAATATTTGGAGTGGGGGAAGGAGATCAAGAGAGAGGAACTGGAGGAAGATTTTAGAAGGTGCCGGAAGGCAATTAGGGAGGGAAGGGAACTTTATTATTGCAGGGCATTAAGTAGGATATAAGTGAGGAAAACGTTGGAGAAGGGAAAGAGCCAAGGAAGCTTGGAGAAGGAGGGAATTCCAAAGCCAACAGGCACCCAGTAGATAAGTCCCTCTCATCCCAGTGGCAGTTTGTGGTAATGGCACTCTGGTGCCTTTTACCATCAGCCACAGGCCAAGGGAGGTGTGGTGTAAATGCCTACAAGCATGGGACTTCTACCTATGGCACACGCTCTCCCCAAGTCCAAACTGGTGAAACTTGCCATGTGGGAGAATAACATATTTACAACACTAAAGACGGAGCAACCAGCCAAGCCGAGAAAGAAGTGTCAGGGAACTCAAACCGCGAAGGCTCTAAGTGACTTACTTGATCATGAGATAGTGGCACCAAATGTGAGAGAGGGACAGACAGACTGACTGGCTACTTCTCCTTCTTGATTTTTGTTAAATATCCCACTTTCTTATTTTCAGTCCACCATAAACCCTTGCACATTTACTATATTAACCAGTTTGAAAACCACTTTCTGGTTATAGAGCGGTCTACTTGTCCCCTGCTCATGACAGGGGGTAATTCTCATGCAACCCATGAAATACAATGAATTGCATTTAATCCAGAAGAGGATTACGA
This sequence comes from Ambystoma mexicanum, assembly GCF_040938575.1. Taxonomy (NCBI): domain Eukaryota; kingdom Metazoa; phylum Chordata; class Amphibia; order Caudata; family Ambystomatidae; genus Ambystoma; species Ambystoma mexicanum. The sequence continues at coordinate 1,126,244,915 of NC_090922.1, read as the reverse complement.
GACCTATCCTTGACCTCAAGTACAGAGACCGTATCTCTCCAGCCCTGAAATCTCTCCACTGGCTCCCGGTAGCTGCAAGGATCAAGTTCAAGACCCTTTGCATTGTCCACAAGACTTTCTAGGGCCGGGGCCCACACTACAGCCAACACTCTCTTCCAAAATGCCTTCCTTCTTGAAGCCCTTCGCTCAGCTACCTTCAACTTTCTGAGTGTTAGACGCTTCTCCAGGCAAGGAGTGGGGGTAGATCTCTCTCCTCTGAAGGTGTCTCCCTCTGGAATGGCCTCCCTCAAATTTGAGCCGGACCTCCTGAAGTTCCGGAAGCAGCTCAAAACCTTCCTCTTATCCTCTGCTTTCTCTCTTTCCCTCCCCTGCTGACCTACCTGACCTACCTGTCCTACCCGTCTGCTGTACCGACTGGTTTCTTGTCTACCCTCAGAGTTTCACTGGGTACCAGGCTCTATCTTGATCAGTCACCTTTGCACTGCCTCCGGGGCTACCAAGCGCGTAGGGTTGTAACTGTAACCCTACAGTCCCTTGTTCTCCTTACACTACCCAGAGCCGAGCTGCCTTGGCTGCATTTACTCAGAGCATTGTTGCCCTGTTTTCATCTCCCCTCTCCTCTCCCTTTCACTTCCCCCGTCCCTTTCCGCTTGCACTTCTCGTTCTCGCACTTGCATGATCTGAATGACACAAGGCCTAGTAAGATCGTTTGTCTTGTCCTCCCTCTGTCTTCCCTCCCTTGTCTTGTCACGCCTAGAAACACTTGTGTACAGGTGCGTTATAAATGACTTATCATATCATATCATGGGTTACACAAGTTACTGTACCGCATCAGTTAAAAGTACAAATCTAAGAAATTTTACGAAAATGCTGTACGGGTAGTATAGCTCAGTGGCAACGCACTCGTCTTGGAAGAAAGACGATGCAGAGCAACACAGGGTCCCGGGGTCACGCTTAGTAACCTCTTCGGTATTAAGCACATTATAAATAACCAATTATTATTATTACTATGTTGAAATGATAATGCGTGCAGGTAGTAGAGCATATAGCAGGATCATACCTAGGCATTGCTAGCTCCTTTGTGTTTGAGCAATGTATTACTGGAAACATGTTACATGTATCACTTTGCATGGAGACTCATCAATAAAAACATATGAATATGTACAGTACAAGAAAGAGAAGCAAAATAACTAAATGCAGGCATGCAAGTCAGGTCCAGTGCAGTGTAAGAGTTACCTTTCCTTGTAGTTTAGGAAAATCTGATGGAGGTTTTGGTTGTTTCTGTTCGTGATTGAGTCGTGCACCTCCTGCATCAAACTTTTATGGACTTTTACCAGATCCTAGAAATTGCACAGGATGCGAACAATATAATTACAAAGCCACAAGATCCCCCAACAATACAACAAACATAGTTACTAAAAAAAGAAGGTAAAACCCAAAGCATGGACATGTGTCTAGTTACTAAAGTCTGATTTGTGTACCATCACACTTGAATAATGCATGCGAAGAAGGTGACTTCCAGACCCCAAGCAGCCTGGGAGGAGAGTCAGCTATTAAAACAAAGGCACTTGTGTTGTTTCTGCAATTTAGTAACATATTGATGTTCTTCAATAACTATTGCAATATAATCAACATCATGTTTGAAATACTTCCACACATTTTGACAAAAGCCCAGCCAATTCCATTGCCCATTTAAGGGCTGCAAAAATAAAGAGATGAGTGTGTATGGTTTTCTAAGGTGGAAGGCCTCCCTGTAAAATTTAGTGGGCATCCATGCGTATTACAGATTAGGGAGCGTGTTGACACCAGAACCAATGAATTTCTTTACACTCATCGAACATTTGGCCTCAAAATCATACTATGAAAGGCCCAATCTTTATGTGCAAGGAGCAACATTTACAAAGCGTGAAGGTTTTGTTTATGTTTTACTGATAAAGTAAAAAAACACAATAATCAATATCTATATGACCAACAACTCCTGACATTTTAAATGTATCCCCTTCCATCTAGTGCATGCTTTCCCTTAGCTTGCAGTCTGTATTTATGATGAGTGTTATTTAGAAGTTAAAAAACAAATGCATAATAGTAATGCTTCAAAGACACTTAACAAAAATACTTAGGGCCTGGGGAAGGGGGCAGAAACTGTCCCCCCTATCTTCTCATTTGCAGCATTATGAGGCCCCACCTTCACTGCCACAATGACAGGTGGCAGAGCTTTGAATGCGCTCAGGAGTTCAAAGGGCTATGCAAGGTTTCATTTAGTGTTCGGGAACCTTCCACATTGCACTTCACCCATGTTCAGGTTCATTCAGCATAGAAAGGACCTTTTTAAATCCACCGCCCAATTCCAGTGGTAGAGGAAAAATCAAATTCAATGCACAAGTGTTTCAAATGCAAAAAGCACCAATTACGTAACATCAAATCCACATTTGTGACTTCAAATCCCAGCATTAGTTTATGACAGAATACATCCTTCTATTTGTGGGTTTCAGTAGTTTTTTTTTTTTTTGCTGGAATCTACACCCATTTTCTTCTCTACTGGAAGTGTGAGGGTTGGGAACTGCTGTCCTTATCTCCCTGTGTATGTTTAAACAGACAATTGGGCCTGTAACAAAGTCGTGTGAGATACTTCCTCATAAACTGTCTGACCACTCCCCGATAACACTTGAGGTTGCAATTCAAAACTGCCCTAGATCTCCCAGAAGATGGAGGATGCCTGGGGGGTTGCTGAGTGACCCTGGGACGGTAGAGGGGTTGCACACCGAAATTGCAGAGTTCCTCGAAATCAATGTGGGCTTGGTTGATAGATGTTCCACGGTATGGGAATCCTTTAAGGTCTGGGCTAGGAGGACGCTTCTATCCAAATCTGTGGGTCTTCTGAAAGGGGTTAGGGCTGACCTTACCCAAACTGAGAACGAGTTGGGGAAACTTGAGGACGAGTACGCTCGTACACATGACAAGGCCATACTAGCTGGAATACAACAACACCTCCAGGAATTTGGCATACTAGCTGCTAGGGAAGTACAAAATATGGCGGCCCCGGTCCAAGCCCGTAAATATGGGGAAGGTAACAAAGCGGGTAGGACACTGTCTAAATTATTGAAACAGGACAGGCACTCTAATCGAATTACTAATATACAAAAGGTTGTGCTGAATGAGAGTGGGATAAATGCTGAGTTTGCAAAATTTGACCAACAACTGTATAGTAACAGAGACACTAAGACGATCACGGAAATCAGGGCATATTTGGAGACGCTGACAATACCGAAACTCCCTGAAGAAACCCGCCTGGCAATGGACCAACCTCTCACTACTGACGAGCTCACTGAGGCGATTAAGTACTTGGCATCCAATAAAGCCCCAGGGCTAGACGGCCTGGGAGCCGAGTTTTACAAGGAGTTTAGTGCGGAACTTGTTCCATTGTTATTGCAGGTTTGGGAGGAATCCCTGCAATGCAAAATACTGCCCCCGTCCATGAGAGAGACCCTTATAACTGTTCTCCCCAAACCGCGCCGCCCGCCCCAGGACATGTCGTCATATAGGCCACTATCTCTGATCAACACAGATGCTAGGATATTCGCCAAAGTACTGGCCAGCAGGCTTCTGCCGGCAGTTCCTACACTTGTACACCCCGACCAGAATGGGTTTATCCCCACTAGATCTACGGCTCTTAACCTCCGTAGGCTCTTTGGTATTATGGCCCGAATAGACCCGGGCAGAAACGCTATGGCCGTATCATTAGATGCGGAAAAGGCCTTTGATTCTGTGTCATGGGCCTACTTGCTGGCAGTGCTGGAGGCATTTGGTGTTGGCCCTAACTTCATTAGTTATGTGAAATTACTCTACACGGAACCTGGGGTGCGGGTATTGACCAACCAGTCAATTTCAGATTTGTTCTTATTGGGAAGGAGCACCAGGCAAGGCTGCCCGTTCTCGCCCATACTATTTGCCTTGACAATAGAGCCAATAGCTATAGCGATCCGACTGCGACATTCTAACAGGGGCATCAACATTAAAGGGGCTACCCAGCTTATCTCGCTATATGTGGCCAACACGCTTTTATATATTCGTGAACCGGAAAACAACTTGGCACCCATTATGGCTGAGATTCAAGAGTTCACCGCACACTCGGGATACTCTATAAACAGAGACAAGTCGGAGGTTTTCCCCCTCACACCGTCAACCATCCGTCCCGACTCCTTGTGTGGTTAGAAGTGGTCTGGGGTGTCCATACGATATCTGGGGATACTTGTCTCACGTGGGAAACACACGTTGTACATAGACAACTATGATGCCACACTGCAGGCCTTGAAGACCAAGTTGCTGTTATGGGACCGCTTGCCAATGTATCTGCATGGTAGGGTAGCAGTCCTAAAAATGATAGTCCTGCCCAAATTGCTATACTTATTCGTGAACATCCCGATATGGCCGGGGAGACTCTTCTTTAATAACCTCAAATCCATGGCGATGACCTTTCTTTGGAATGGGAAGACTCCAAGAATAGGCTGGGAAAAACTGACTGAACCGTACTCCACAGGCGGCTTAGCAGCACCCAACTTTGAACTTTACTATTATGTGTCCCAGGCCCAGTTTTCGAAATATTGGTATTCCAAGGATGAGGGTCTCCCACATGTGGAGGTAGAGGAGCTCACCACTTCCCCCACAAACATACAGTCCGTAATCTTTGATGCAAACTACAGGGACTCATGCGACTTCAATCCGGTGAGCTGTACAATTGGCGCATGGAAGGATATATTTAAAAGACTGGGAGTACTGGCCCCATACAACCCCGAGGTTTCCCTCTGGAACTAACCTGACATCACACCAACACATGACACCAGCCTACGAGAGGCCTGGGATCCCATGGGAGAAATGAGACTGGGTGAAATGTTTATAGATGGGAAGTTTGCGACCCTTCAGCTGATCATGGGGGCTCTTGGTGGGGGCCCTCTTAGGACACTACAGTACTATAGTATGAGATTGGCCTTCCAGAAATGCTGGGCGTCCTTCCCTGATGAACCCCCTACTCACCCATGCGTACAGATGATAACAGCGGGCGACCAACTGGGGGTGTCCAGTCTATACAATGCAATACAGGCACACACACCCTCGACCAACCTGATCAAAGGTAAATGGGAGAGTGCCCTCCAAATCCCCATAGACGATAAGACCTGGGAAAGGTACTGTTCCGTTACCAAGAGGGTTTCCCTGAACGCTGGGCTACGCCTTATACAATTCAAAATTATAAACAGATTGCATTACACTCCGGCCAAGATAGCAAAGTTTGTTCCGGACAGTCCATGCAAATGTCCCAAATGTAATGCCGATCAGGCTGGTTCATTCCACATGTACTGGGGCTGTCCGGTGGTGACTGGCTTCTCGAGGGAGGTGGCAGAGTTCCTTGAAGAGGTTACACAAATCCCCCCGGCATTGACCCCACAGAAATATTTATTCGGAGATATAGGCAAGTGCTCTGAAAAAACCAGAAGATTATTTAATGTCTCGTGCGAAGTTGCCAAAAAATGTATACTACAACAATGGAAAAGTGCTGCGCCACCCACTGGAAAACAGTTCCTCCGGGAATTGACATACGTGAATGAGGCTGAAGAACAATTTGTCCTCACCCGCCCATCGGCTAGTAGACCTAAAGATATTTGGGGACCCTTCAGAATGTTTCTATGTGATATGATCTCCGATGAAGATGAAGCTATGTAAGCGTACCACCTTGATGAGATGTATGATATCTGTACCGATTTTCTTTTTGTCATGTTTATTTCTAGCTTTAAGGCAAAGCTGTAACTGTGTTATGTATCTTCTGGACCACTAATAAAAAAGAGTGTTAAAAAAAAAAAAAAACAGACAATTGGGCCCTATTATAAGGTTCCCGGTCCGGTAACAACGGTACCGGTAAGATTGCCGGTACCATTGTGACCGGACCGGCAAACTTTGAGGTCTGCTCTTTGGTGCCTTTTCGCCCGCCAGGTCTGACCTGGTGCGCAGAACAGCTCCCGCGAGAAGACCATGTCAGATGCACCTCATCCAACCTCCCCATTCCCATTGAGCCCTATGGGGCACAAATGGGAATGGGAAGTCATTATTACCAGCAATGGGCAATTACTGGGTCCGGCGGGGTCGGAATTCCCAGGTAATTGCCCATTGCTGGGTGCTGGTAAATTCATGACTCCGGCGGCAGCCATGCAAGTATTTACCAGCATGGCTACCGCCGTACTCAGAATGAGGCCCATTCTCTCCCTGAGGCACACAGTACCCCAGTGATGGGGGAGGGGCAGGCATGACCCCAAAGGCCCTGTATAATATAGACCAATAAACTTCAGGGCTGATTTTAGTAAAAGTGCATATAAACTCTGCCACATACACTAGAGATCTAGAGGCCCAGTACTAAATTTAGTGGGTTAATGTGACAAGGGGAAATTGTGTTTTCGCATATGTTTCTGTGCTGCGACGATAGCACATGAAATTCCTACAACGCCCGAAACACTTGTGCACAGGCGCGTTATAAATGACATATCATATCATGTTACTGTTAAAGGCTTAACCATAACTGGAGTTAAAGCATTCAATTAATAACTCAAGGTGTTAGCGAGCTTCAAATGCCCTTTTCTGAAAGTTTATGACATTTGGGGTGATAAAATCGATCAATCTGGAGTAAAATGATATCTAATTTGATCCTAAAACATAGTTTATTAGTACCCGGCAAGGTGGGTGTGGCAACCTCCCAGCCAATGAGGAGGTTCGAACGGGGTCTTTACCACACCAATAAAGAACCCGCCATGAGCCTCCACAGAGTAGGAGGCCACCATCTTCCCTAGCCGGGAATCAGGTAAGTGCGATCCCTTCACCCCCATTTCCCCATAACCCTACCCCATCCCCTTTTCCACATATTTAAGCCCCTTCCAACCTTCCACACATTACCTTGTGCTGAGTTGTCCATCGCTGATGCTGCCAACAGTAGCATTCACGGCACATCTCGGACACGCAGATGCCTGCCATAGAAAGGAAGAAGGGACTTCAAGTAGTACCCCTCTCCCAATCCATGGCAGCCATCTTTTTTTGTAGTTTTATTAAGAGATGAGAAACGGCAAACATGCTGTTTCTCAGCTTGTGATAAAAACACTATTAGTACCCCGGTACAATGTGCCGGAGTGCTAACGGCAATATAACCCTCACAGGGGGGCATAAGCGGTCAGGTAATGCCCCAGGGTTTACATTAGAGCCCTCGCTTGGCTCGGGCTTGTGAGGGTTCTACCGTAAGCCCCAGGGCTATACCTGACCCGTAATGACCCCCTGATTGGGTTATATTACTAACATGATGTTTAAACCGGTTGCCTCAAATTCATAAAAGGCTTATTTTACATATGTTAATTAGTTTGGGTGGAAATGACCTGGCATCTATTTCACACCTGTGATGAGGCAAGCCTGGATCATTTCCCTCTAGAAGATGGTCCTTTATATGACACGATGGCCTAATTATGCCTATGCTATAGGGGGCTGGAAAGTCCTGTGTCATATGGGAATACAAGCCAGACAGCAGGTGCCATCAATGTGTAGGCCTACAAGATCTCTTGCTTTTTGAAGATGGGTGTCGGCAGAAATTCATCCACTCACCAAACCATTCACTCACTCAACCATTCACTTACCTTACAAATCACTCATCCACTCAGTCTTTCACATGCTTACCTACTCACAGACCATTCTGCTGACAGGAAATCTGTCTCAGAAAACAGTCTATTAGTTCAGAGAATCATCAGACCTCAGAGTTGGTATCGGCCATCTCAATTTATTTAGCTAAATAGTCTTCTTTCGGGTGTATTGTGCCACTGCCTCCACCAGCTGCAGAGATCTCTCAACACTCTCGCTCTGCATTTGTAACCCAACACCCCTCCGTTCGGCAAATTGGCCTTGGGATGGAAATAATTCTATTTACTGAGTGCGATCACACACTGGTAAGAAGGGACAGGCAATCTGTGCATCTCCATATCTTTCGGCCTACAACTCACATGGTCCTCCACCATGGATTATTCAGACTAGGGCTATTTGGAGATGAGGATAAGCACAGGCTACTTGCCCCAGCTAGACAAATTTTCTGCAAGACACCCTCATACCCTCTTTAAACCTTCGCCATTCGTAATATTTCCCCTCCTGGCATAACGTCCTCTGAAATGCCCTCACCTAGCTTTCTATTAACACTCTCAGAACAGCATCAAAACCTACTGGCCGACATCACTTGTGCAAAATACCTCATTAGCTGAGATGAACAAGTTACTTACCAACTGTAACGTTCTTTCGATTGGATGTTCCTCCCACGTATTCCTCATCTTAGATATATATCCTTACCTTCAGCTTGCTGCTTCAGAAATTTTTTCTCTCTCCACCAGAGGGCGCTCCACTCGAGGCGGCGGCATCTATGTCCCTCTGCGGCATCCATCCAGTGTCGATGTCATCCGTAGTATAATTGCCTCGAGCGCCCCGTTGGCCTCAGTTCTGTTTTTTCGTGTATCAGAGCCCATGTATTCTAAACAAAGGCGTGCCACTTATTGACCCAAGCCTTAAAATAATTTAGAGTGTAAACCATGCAAACTGTACTGCGGGGTAGGATGGGAGGGTCGATGAGGAATACGTGGGAGGAACATCCAATCGAAAGAACGTTACAGTTGGTAAGTAACTTGTTCTTCGAATGGATTGTGTCCTCCCACGTATTCCTCATCTTAGATAGACTCCCAAAGCAGTTTTCTATTAGAGGCGGGAGTACAGATGTCTCTTTAGTCATGCACCGAATGTAGTACATATTTGGCAAATAGACCTCCTTGAGAGGTAGTTGAGTCCAAAGCATAATGTTTGATGAAAGTATGCATGGATGACCATTTGGCTGCTGCACAAATGTCTTGTTCAGGGACACCCCTCTTAAGTGCTGTTGAAGTTGCTATGCCCCTAGTTGAATGAGCTCTTAAACCCTCAGGGGGATCTTTTCCAGCTAGCCTATAACACTCTGTTATGGCTAAGATTATCCATCTTAATAATGTTTGTTTGGTTACAGCTAGTCCTAATTTACGGCCAGTGTATCCCACAAAAAGTTGTTCACACTGACGTATTGTTGACAATCTTTAGATGTAAAAGCTAAGAGCCCTTCTGGGATCTAGCCTATGTAGTCTTTCCTCTTCCTTACTTGTGTGAGGAGGAGGGTAGAACACAGGTAGAATTATTTTCTGTGACAGATGAAAGTCTGAAACTATTTTTGGTAGAAAAGAGGGTTGACTCGAAGGACAACTTTGTCTTTATGAAAGATGGTGTGAGGAGGACCACTCAAAAGTGCCTGAAGCTAACTTACTCTGCGGGTTGATGTCAATGCAATTAGAAGTATAGTTTTTAACGTAAGAAGCCTTAACGGGCAAGAATGTAAAGGCTCAAAGGGTGCACACGTCAGAAATTTAAATATCAAATTTAAATCCCACACAGGAACTTGAAAAGGTATTGGTGGAAAAGCATTGTTTAAACCTTTTAGAAATTGTATTATTAAAGGTATTTTAAAATAAGATTTTTCTTCTGACGAGCGCTTGAAGATGGATAGCGCTGCTACGTATCCTTTTATTGTCTTAACCTAGAGCCCCAGATTAGCTAAATGTAACAGGAAAGATAATACCATTGGAATATCACATTCAAAGGGATCCACATTCTTATCCCTGCACCAGTTACTGAACTTGTTCCAACGACACCGGTACAAAGATTTTGTTGCTGGCTTCTGGCCGAAAGCAAAACCTCCATAACATCATGCGGAAGGTCCCCATCCTTGTATCTCAACCTCTCAATGGAGAATGTGACCTCCCTCTTGCGAGAGAAGATCCTCTCTTCTTGGAAGACGTATTGGAGGGCAGATGGACATGTCGAGAAAGTCAGGGTACCACGTTCTCCTGGCCCAATCCGGGGCAATTAGGATCATGGTTTTCCTGAACTTTCTCAACTTCCTGATTACCTGAGGGATCACAGGGACTGGAGGGAACGCATATAGAAGAGGAAACTCCCACTCCACTACGAATGCGTCTCCAAGAGCTCCTCTCGGGGGAAATTCCCCTGAGCAGTACAGTTTGCACTTCCTGTTGACAATGGTCGCAAACAGATCCACTTGAGGGGTTCCGCAAAGGGTGAAGATCTCTTGAAGGACTTCCTGAGCTAGTTCCCACTCGTGGGAGACCTCTGCCTGCTCAGAGTGTCTGCTGCTGTGTTTTGCTCTCCTACTAGGTGAATGGCAGATAGAGAGATCCCTTCTTGTATTGCCCAGAACCAGAGCTGCATTGCCTCTCTGCACAGTGGCAGTGACCCTATTCCTCCTCTCTTGTTGAGGTAGTACATGTCCACTGTGTTGTCCGTCATTATCAGGACATTCTTTCCCCGTACAGTGGGCAGGAAGGCCTTCAGAGCTAGTCTGATCGCCCTCAGCTCTGATAGGCTGATGTGTAGTCTGGACTCCGATGGAGACCAACGACCGCTGATTGTCAACTCGTTGGTGTGAGCTCCCCACCCTGTGAGTGAGGCGTCCATTACTACTGTTATCTCCGGCCATGGTTGCCAAAAAGATTCTCCCTTGAGGATATGTTTCGTGCAAGCCCACCATTGTAGATCCTGTGCTACCCTGGCTGGAACTTGGAAAAGATCTGTCATTTCCCCTGAAAATTGGGACCATTGAGTCCTGAGGGTCCATTTAAGGGATCTCACCCTCAATCTGGCTTCTGGCACCAGAAAAATGCAGGATACCATGAGGCCGAGCAACCTGAGAAAATCGAAGGCCCGTAGATACTGGGCATTCTGGAATTTTGTCACCATCTGCAGAATGTGGTGAGCTCACTCTTCGGGAGGCGAGGCTTTGCCCGAACAAGTATCCAAGACTGCTCCTATAAACTGGAGCTTCTGTGATGGTATCATGTTTGACTTTTTTAAATTCAGAGAAAACCCTAGTTTGTGAAGGAAGTGACAAGTATTGGATAGATGATCCTGGGCTTGTTCTGGAGACCGTGCCCTGATCATCCAATCGTCCAAATAGGGGTAGATGTGAATCCCCCCTCTTCTGAGACTCGCTGCCACTAACGCCATCAACTTGGTGAAAACTCTTGGGGCGGAGGTCAACACGAATGGCAGAACTCAAAACTGATAGTGAGAGTTGCCAATCACTAACCTCATGTACTTTCTGTGCTTGAGATGGATTGGCACATGAAAGTAAGCATCCTGAAGGTCCAATGATAGCAACCAGTCTTGAAGTTGGAGAGCCTGAAGGATCTGAGAAAGAGTGACCATCTTGAACTTGTCCTTCCTGAGGAACTTGTTCAAGTTTCTCAAGTCCAAGATGGGTCTCAGTCCTCCGTCCTTCTTTGGAATGAGGAAATATGGAGAATATCAACCCTTGTTCCTTTCTGCTACAGGTACATATTCTATTGCACCTTTCTGTAGCAGGGTCAAAACTTCCTGCCAGGAGCGGATCTAGGTTTTTGGTAGAGTTGTATTCCGGTGGGTGATTCTGTGGTTTCTTTAGAAAGGGAAGGCAGTAACCTTGGGATACTGTTTCCAGTGCCCAAGCATCTGAAGTAATGCCTCGCCATTCTTTCAGATGCTGTGAGATCCTGCCTCCCACTGCGGTCTTGTGATTCAAAACCTCAGAGTGGTTTTGCGGCAGCTCCAGCAGCGGCTGAAGGGACAGATGCCGCTGCTGGGGCAGATCTAGCACCTCTTCCTCGCCCACGAGGAATTTTCCTTTGCCCTCTTTGACTGGCCTGTCACCTTCCTCTCCCAAATGAGGAGTAGAAACAAAAAGGACGACCCCTCCAGGAAGATGAGCCTGTGTAGGGGCGTTGCTGAGGTTTTCTTATAGCGGCACTAAGTGACTTTGCCGCTGCCTTGGAGGTCTGCAGCTTCTCCAAACTTTCATCCGCCTTGCTGCCAAACAACCTCGAGCTGTCAAATGCCATATTAAGAAGTCTAGATTGAACATCTGGTGCGAAACCTGACTTCCTTAGCCACGCAAATCTGCGTACCACTGCGCTAGATGCCATGGACCTGCTGATACTGTCAGCAGTGTTCAAACCTGCTTGAAGGCATTCTCCCGAAGTCTCCTTACATCCTTAATTATGGACAGGAAACCATCACGTTCCTCTCTTTCCGGGATATGTTGAGCTGCCGCTGACATGCAGTCCCACGGAGTATAATTGAATCTAGCCAGCGTACAAGATACATTGGTGGACTTTAGGGCCATGCTCCCTGATGTAAAGACCTTTTTCGACCATGTATCTATCTTCTTGTCATCCCTATCAGGGGGAATTGTAGGGTATGCAGCATTTTATGTTGATGTGGCTGCCTGCACTACCAGACTCTCAGGAGAAGGATGCGTACTCAAATACTCTGGATCAGACTGACTTACAAGGTCTGTATTTTGCCACATATTTTTTATACACTGCTGGAACAGATTCCGGTCTTTCTCAAGCAGCATTTACTCTTCTTTGCAGGGCAATATGAAAGGGAAGTATGGGAACTGGTTGAGGACCTCCTGACAAATATCTGTCATATCATCATCCTGGTATACAGGTGAATTCCTACCCTATCCCATAAACTCTGTTACTTTATTCATAAGTTTTCTGTAACCCAAATCAGCATGTTCTGCTGGATCTGATCTGGTCTTTCAAATTTGTATTCAGGGGACGTATCTAGTCCACTTGCAGACTGTAAACATTCATACAAGTCCTGCATTTTTGATTGAGGATTGATTAATTCCTCAGGAACTTCTCTTGCTGATGAAACTTCAGGTTCATCTTCTTCTTCATCCTCCTCATTTTCTGAGGACATTTCTCCATATACAGCTGACATCATGTCTGCTTTCTGGGTGAAATACTTTTTCAGGAATAGGTTTCAACCTTGTAATTGGTGTCGACATCGACAGAAGCATCGATGGTGTCGAAGTCGTGGCCGTTACCTTCGATGTTATTGAGGTATTTCGATGTTTTTGAAGGCACTACGAATGCTGTCGAAGGAATCTTTGAGGCAGTCGACGTTGTTGAAGGATCCTTCAGAACACTCAATGCCGTCGAAGAAGTCTTCGAGGTCGTCGATAAAGCACTCGATGTGACTTTTTTCTGCTGGTTCATCGACCCTTTATACTCGACATCCTTCGACGGAGGCTTCGAAGATGTTTTTGTCGAGGTCTTTAAAGACGTATCAACGTCTAAAGCCTTTTTTCTTAAGGTCTGTCTTTTTAGGTGTCTGGGAAGAGTCCCTAGAAGACACCCTCGAAAATTTCTTGTCGGATTTTCTAGTTTTAGACCTTCCTCTGTCACTTCTTTTGTGAGTAGAGGCATGACCATCAACAGATATTCCTGAGGGAGTCTGGGGCGCGTTCTCAAATTTTTTTTATCATCGACTCTCTAAATGCTTCTCACTTTTTAGGGTAGTCATGTTTAGTTGGACAAGTAATAACTTCCTCTGAAGTCGAGGAAGAAGAAGAAGAGGGAGATCGATGTCATCTCTTCTTCGCCTTTTTGGACGAAGAAGAAGAGGACTTCCTTGATCTACTACTCAATCTGGATTTTTTATGGAATTTTTCCGAAGACTCAACCAATTCTTTCTTCTCTCGAAAAAAAAACAATTTGCGGATTCCTCCCCCACCACCAGTTTACCTCGTCTTTCTTTCAAGGCCTTATGGGTCATAGATTGACACGAACCGCAGTCGTCGATCTGATGTTCAGACCCGAGGCACCAAAGGCAGTTACGATGAGGGTCGGTCAGCGACATTTTTCTTCCGCACCTTAGACATTTCTTAAACCCCGTTTTCAGAGTAGACGGGTTTGAGGAAGACAACATAATTTGCTGTGACTGAAGCACCGTTTTATTTCGATCTGAAGCCTAGCTAACAGAAAAACAGAACTGAGGCCAATGGGCACGCTCGAGGCAATTATACTACGGATGACGTCGACACTCGACGGATGCCACCGAGGGACATCGACGCCGCCGCCTTGAGTGGAGCGCCTTCTGGTGGAGAGAGAAAAAATTTCCAAAGCAGCAAGCTGAAGGTAAGGATATATATCTAAGATGAGGAATACGTGGGAGGACACAATCCATTTGAAACTGTTTTTTAGCCAATCAGAACTGTGAGACCAAAACAGTCTCCTTATTGGCCAACATATCTGTATGCACTTATTGACCAGAATTTTAGACTATTGAAAATGGGTGGTAGTACACCCAATCTCAGAGGCTTACATATGGAGGTCACAAATAGCTTCACACCAAGGGTTGAATGGCAAAGGGACATATTCTACACCCAATCTCTGCATCCTAGTCTTGTGCGCCTTCAAAGTCAAAGTGTTCCTTAGAAACTAATGACTGCATCCAAAATGAATGATCCCACAGTTACCTCTGCTAACATCACTTGTACAAAGAATATAAAAAGCGCTCCGAATTTTAATAGTGGCTGCTTGGTGGAATCTTAGCATCACCTACAAAGCCACAATGGCATAGGACTATAGATAGAAAGATGATGGGATGGGAGGAGGGTGACACAGGCCATGAGTGTTTAGATTTTTACCCACCCATTGACTGATCATAGTCACGCTAATCTCAGTTTCCCATTCCCTCCCACTTTCTGCCCAGAACACCCTCTTGGGATTTCTTTGAGATAGTTCTATCACACAGTAAGAGCAAACTATGGATACATTTGGGCTGCATTTGTTATTTATGAGTGGTCTTTGGAAAGGTAATTGCTCAATTGCCACTCAGTTCCTAGTGTAATAATAAATGGCAAACAAGTGTACCATCAGCCACTGAAAATGTAATCTATATGTGTGTCCTCACACCTGCTCCTTGCATTGAAGTCCTGTTAAGAAAAGCCAAAAGTTTTGACACCTTTAAAGGCATTAGATATGCATTTGTCAGGTGCTCGCATCATTGGCCAGCTTTTGATTTAACAAATGTATTTCTTGTACTTGGTGTGAACATTATCAGTTTTCCTCTGACTGTTGGTTTTGTTTTTTAACCTGATTGCA
This sequence comes from Ambystoma mexicanum, assembly GCF_040938575.1. Lineage (NCBI taxonomy): Eukaryota > Metazoa > Chordata > Amphibia > Caudata > Ambystomatidae > Ambystoma > Ambystoma mexicanum. The sequence continues at coordinate 1,126,229,883 of NC_090922.1, read as the reverse complement.
TCTCTCCCACCTATTATGAGTAGGTTGTGAGACTGACCATTGCTACCTAACAGTGTTCCTGCATTATGAACTCCAGTCATAAATGTGATGCTGCTTTTTGCTTGTGTAGGAGCACGGGTGGAGGTTGCTGATTAAATACGGTTCCTCTGCCCTTCACTGCATAACTCACTGGTTCCTTGGAAATGGCATTACATTGGTTATCTGTGGAATGACTTACATGGTGAAGCTAGGCCTTCTAGCAAACCCTTCTGTTGAGAGACAGATGAATAAGTCCTCTATAGCCACTGCCTCTCCCCCGACTCTATATCGGGCAGGTGAGAAACGTTACTCACTAAGACAGCCGTACCGCCCACATCCTAGACAGGTACAGCAGAAATGAACCTGATATAAACTAAATATGGCGGGAATAAACAAGCTTATAGTGAAATGACACATGTGCACGCATTAGACACAAAGCAAATATGCACCCAACATGATGAAACATGAACATTAGGTCAAATATGCATTTATACACAAAGAAAATTGACTGCATACATGTAGACATGAATAATACGAGCATAAGCAATGAATACGCTCAATTCAACATGAACAATAAACGTAAGGGAGTCGGGCTAGAGATACTAAACAAGGTGGGGCTGGTGGGCCGAGAAGGAAATGGAGGAAACTGACTAAACGAGAGAATGACCTGCCTTCATCTCGGCTCGGTTTGATAGCACATAAGCAGTACACCTCTTCATTTAGACCTTGCTGTTTTCATTGTCAGTGCCTTGTCCCTCTCTCTCATTTCTTGTATTTTTCTAATACCTTCTTTTGTTTTAATTTGTTTAGGAATTTTAGCTACAAGTTTGTAATAAACTGTACACCAATAAAAAAAGAAAATATATTTTAAAAGAGGAATTATTAATCAGTTATATATAGTGATGTAACATTATGAAACATTTTCACTTATAAAAACCTATTTGATTCACAGAAAAATCTTTGTGAAGGGACGTTACGGTTAAGATGTACCCCACCCTTCCGACTCCTGTGCCCCAGCAGTTAGCTAGTAACCTCTCACCTTGGCATCCCTTGGCACTTTCCTCTTGGGCACCCGTGAGCACTTGTCCATCCATTCTGCATCTTTTATTTATGGAGTTTTCTCACTGCACAATGCATATGTGCATTTATAGGAGAACTATGTATAATTGTTTGGTATAAGCATGGGAAATGCATATACAAAGGATTTGTAGAACATAGTTAAGTGGTAGCTGGTGGGTGGAAGTTTAGTATATTGATAGGCTATTTTTAGAGTTTTTTAAGTGATTGGTGGATATATGTGTGAATGGTGTAAAGCAGGCAATTATGGAGTGTTACAAACATAACAGTAAAAACAGTAGAATAGCTGTCTTGTGTGATGGTGTGCATGCGCAATCCAGGTTTTCTAATAAGGCATGGTCTAGATAGGGGAATGCAGAGACTGTGGATAGCCATAAAGAGACATGGAAGAACAAGTTAATTACCATATCTGGAAACGTTCTTTCGATGGGATGGTCCTCCGATGTATTCCATATCTATGACAGTAATGTCCACAGCTGTGCTGCTTCAGAAAATTTTCAGCAGAGGGTCGTCCTGCATCAATGTCGTTGATCCCATGTCCCTCGAGGGCCTCTGTCAAGGGTCGACGTCACCGGATGTTATGTATAGGATGCACAACGCCCGTAGCCTCAGTTGTAGTTTTTTCTCAGAACGTGTGGCACCAATCTCCTGCCAGCCTGACTGCAGATAGCCTTTCGGAAACGTAAGCTGCAATCTCATAGGAAATTCTCCAGAAGGGCAGGTTGGGAGGGCGATGTGGAATACATCGGAGGAACATCAGTTTCTGAAAAGAACATTACCAGATATGGTAAGTAACTTGTTCTTCGAGGGGATTGTGTAGTCCGACGTATTCCATATCTATGACGGACTCCCAAAGCAGTACCAGACTATGGAGGTGGGAAAAGAATTTAGAATACCCAATCAAATGGCGGAATAAAGAACCACCTTACCAAAGGCCAAATCCTGCCCGTGGATTGAATCCAGGGCGTAATGCTTGACACAAGAATGTAAAGAAGCCCATGTGAGTGCTTCACAAATATTCTGAAGAGGAACACCCCGCTGAAGGGCAGTGGAGGTAGCCACGCCCCTAGTAGAGTGAGCACGTAATCCTACCGGAGGGGCCTTACCCCTCAAACAGTAACACTCAGTAATAGTGAGGATAATCCACCAGGACAAGGTCTGTTTGGCAACAGCCTGGCTCAACCGGTGTCCAGCATAACCGATAAAGAGCTGATCGTCCACTCTGACCCGGGACATCCGTGAAATGTAAAAGCTCATAGCTCTCCTAGGATCCAACCTATGGAGCCTCTCCTCATCCTTGCCAGGATGCGTAGGAGGATAAAATGCCGGAAGAACAACCTTCTGGCTTAAATCAGACATGACCTTCAGCAGAAAAGAAGGCCGCACCCGAAGGACAACCCTGTCCTTATGGAAAACAGTAAAGGGTGGCTTGGCCGAAAGTGCCGGCAACTCACTCACTCTGCGAGCGGAAGTAACCGCAACTAAAAACACAGTCTTGAAAGACACCAGTCTCAAAGGACAAGAGTGCAAGGGCTCAAACGCAGCACCCATCAGAAACTTCAAAACCAAATGCAAATCCCAAACCGGCACCTGGAAAGGGGATGGCGGAAACACATTAGTCAGCCCTTTTAGAAACTGCAAAATTAAAAGGTATCTTAAAGTAAGAACACTCTTCAGACGAGCGCTTAAATATGGACAGCGCCGCCAGGTACCCCTTAATGGTACCCCCTTGAAGGCCCTTGTTGGCTAAAGAAAGCAGAAAAGACAAAACCATAGGAATGAAACATTGGAAAGGATCAACATTCTGTCCCCTGCACCAATCGTAGAATTTACACCAATGGCAATGGTACAGGGACTTTGTTGCAGGTTGCCTGGCCGAAAGCAACAACTCCATCACGTCATCCGGGAGGTCCCAATCCTTGTATCTCAACCTTTCAGATACCAAGCGTGAAGGTTGAGAGTCCTGACCTCTGGATGGAGAACCTGACCCCCCCCTCCCTCGAGAGCAGATACTCTCAGTAAGGAAGACGTTGTGGAGGGCAGATAGACAATTCTAGAAGGTCCAGGTACCACGCTCTCCTGGCCCAATCCGGAGCCACAGGGATCATGTGGGTCCAGTACCTCTGCAACCTCAGCAACACTTGAAGAATGACGGAGACTGGAGGAAATGCGTATAGCAGCAGGAAGGACCAATCCACCACGAACACGTCTCCTAAGGCTCCTCTCTGAGGAAATTCCCTTGAGCAGAATCTCTTGCAATTCCGGTTGACACTGGTGGTGAAGAGATCCACTTGCGGGGTTCCCCAAAGGGCAAAGATCTCCACAAGGACTTCCTGAGCCAACTCCCACTCTTGAGAGACTGCGCTCTGCCTGCTCAGAGCATCCGCCGCAGCGTTTTTGTCTCTGGCCAGATGAACTGCCACGATCGAAAAACCTTGTTCGATGGCCCAGAACCACAGCTGCATCGCCTCCCTGCACAATGGGAGTGACCTTGCCCACCCTTTTTTGTTGCGGTAATGCAAGGCCACTGTGTTGTCCATCATGATCAGAACCCTTTTCCCCCGTACATTCGGCAGAAAAGCCTTCAGGCCAAACCTGATGGTTCTCAGCTCAACTGGTTGATGTGGAGTCTGGACTCTGATGGAGACCAACGACCGCTGGTGGTCAGCTCGTTGGCATGAGCACCACATCCTGTGAGGAAGCATCCGTCACAATCGTCACCTGCGGCCATGGTTGCCAAAATGGTTCCCCCTTCAGTAGGTTCCTTTCGTCGGCCCACCACAGAAGATCCTGTGCGACCGAGATCGGAATCTGAATGGGATCTGACATCTTGCCAGAGACCTGGGACCACTGCAGTTTGAGACCCCTTTGCAGGGATCACATCCGCAGTCTGGCCTCCGGAACCAGGAAAATGCAGGATGCCATGAGGCCCAGCAACCTTATGAAGTCGAAAGCCGGGAGACACTGGGCACTTTGAAACTTGTCCACCATCTGCACAATGTGATGAGCCCTGACCTGGGGAGGTGAACACTTCCCCAGGGACGTGTCTAGCACAGCCACAATGTACTGGAGCTGTTGGGAAGGTGTCAAATGCAACTTCTTGAAATTCAGGGAGAAGCCCAGCCTGTGGAGGGTGCGGCAGGTGAGACCGAGATGATCCAACACTTGCTCGGGAGAGCGCACTCGGATCAGCCAGTCGTCCAGGTAGGGGTAGACATAAATCCCGCCTCGCCTGAGGTACACTGCCACCACCACCATGAGCTTGGTGAAGACCCTCGGGCGGAGGTCAAACTGAATGCCAGGACCCAAAATACCGAGTCGCCAGCCGCAAACCTAAGGTACTTCCAGTGCTTGGGATGAATCAGCACATGAAAGTACACATCCTTGAGGTCGAGAGACACCAACCAATCCTGAAGTTGAAGGGCATCGAGGACCTGAGAAAGAGTAACCATCTTGAACTTGTTCTTCCTGAGAAGTTTGTTCAACCAACGCAAGTCCATGATGGGTCTCAACCCTCTGTCTTTCTTGGGAATCAAAAATATGGGGAATACCATCCCTAGTTCCTCCCTGCCACAGGCACCATTTCTATGGCACCTTTCTCCAGTAGGGATAGGATTACCTGCGCAAGGAGTGGATCTGGATGCTTCAAAGAGAGCTTCCCTGGTGGATTGTCGTGAGGACGCTGAAGGAAGGGAAGGCAGTAGCCCTGGGCTATGGTATCCAGAACCCATGCATCTGAAGTAATGTCACGCCATTCTCCGAGATGCTGTGCTAGCCTGCCCCCAACCGGCGAACCATGGGCCATGGCCTCATGACTAAGATGTAGCGGCTGTGGCAGTGCCTGATGGCAAAGAGGCAACTAACTGAGCGGCTTTGGCACCACGAGTTCCCCAACCACCATGGGTACTTTTTTCGCTGTCCCCTTTGACTGGCAGCCGCTCTCGATCTACCAAAAGAGGAGTAGTACCGAAAGGAACCTCCCCTCCATTGCTGTCCCCTAGGATGAAAAGGCGGAGGTTGTCGTACTGCAGCGCTCAAAGACTTCACTGCAGCTTTGGAGGTCTGCAACCTCTCAAGGCTCTCGTCAGCCTTGCTGCCAAACAAATGAACGCTGTCAAAGGGCATGTTCAGAAGACGGGATTGCACATCCGGGGCAAACCCCGACTTCCGCAACCACGCAAACCTGCGTATCACGGTGCTCGCAGCCATGGACCAGCGACACTGTCTGCCGTGTCCAAACCCGAATGAAGGGATTTGCACAAAGCATCGTTGCCATCTTGCACAAGGGCCAGAAAGCCATCCCTGTCTTCCCCCTCGGGAATATGTTCAGCCGCCACAGACGCACAGTTCCACACAGTGTGTGTAAACTTCGCCAAGGGACAAGTCGCCATACTCAAAGCAGAAAACACCTTTTTCGCCCAACCATCGAAGCGCTTGTTGTCCCTATCAGGAAGGATAGTAGGGTACGCAGCTTGCTTCGAGGTGGCCATAGCCGCCTGCACCACCAAACTCAACGGAGTAGGGTGCAATGATAAGTAGCAGGGGTCACTTCGGGAACTACCTGTTAACTGCCAACACTCTCTGGAGCAGTCCAAGCCGCCGCCACCCTTTTTTGCAAAGCCATGTGAAACGGCAACACCGGGTCAGTGGACGGACCCTGATCCAAGATATCCGTCAAATCATCCTGATAAAACTCCACTAGGGGGGCAGACCACCCCAAGTACTCCGTCACCCTCGACATGAGACGCCGATAGGAGATTCAACATACGCCCCGGGTTCAGGTCGGCCAAACTCCACCTCCGGAGAGGTATCAAGGCCACTGGCATCATGCAATGACTGACGGAGTTCCTCCATCTAACTATGCCCAGGCAAATGGTCATTAGGGACTACAGGATCCACAGGCAAGGTAAAGGTGTCGGTGCTGGTAAACCCATTCCGCCCTACCACGAGGTCTCCTCGCGGGACCCGCAATGGGCACCTGGAAAAAACAGGCATCCATACCGGGTCCCGCGAGGACACCAGGGAGCTAACAACGGGCCGGTCATTAACGGGCCCGTTGTTAGCTCAATCCCCATTCCCATTGAGCCCTATGGGGGCTCGAATGGGGATGGACCGGGGCCGGGTTTCTCGGACGGGGAATTACCGGGTCCGCCAAGGTTGCGATGGCCCGGTAAGTCCTCATTCGAGGGACCCGGGCCCGGATTGCGGTAAGGAGGCAACCATGCCGCTAAAAGCGGCATGGTTACCTCCGACCTCCTGATGAGAGCCATTTTGTATAGGTGCATTATAATACCTTGGCATAGAATGCCCACAGGCCAAATTAAGTGATAATTTTCTAGCACAGTGCCCCAAATTCCTAGAAGCAAAGTATGCTGCGGGCAACAGCATCTTCCAATTAGATCAATTGTGTGGCGCTCAGATTGCACTACAGATACTGCTGTCATAGTGTGTTAGCAAAACAAAAGAGTTGATGGCTGGAAGGTTTAGAATAAATCTTGACCTCTGGCATTGCTCTGGGCAACCCTCCAGACCATCGTTCTTCGCCTGCCAAGCCATTACAAAAGGGGAAAAACCATATGCAAATCAGGCTTGGTCCCACCCCCAAAGGGGTAGTCCAGCCCAAATTGCTAGGTCACATCCCTTTTGCACAAGACCACAAGCATCCCCAGACATGTTTCAGCCTTGTTGGGCGTCATCAGTGAGGAGTTGCTTGGGTCTCTAGGCCCAGCAGGCAAGGGACCCACGTCTGGGCATACCCTTCCCACTCGGGGTGACAATAGCAAAACAAAAGAGTTGATGGCTGGAAGGTTTAGAATAAATCTTGACCTCTGGCATTGCTCTGGGCAACCCTCTAGACCATCGTTCTTCGCCTGCCAAGCCATTACAAAAGGGGAAAAACCATATGCAAATCAGGCTTGGTCATAGTGTGTTTCCCAATCTTGGTCAGACTATTGGTCAGTGAAAGAGATAAAAAGGGAAGATCCCCATTCCATTCCCAAAGCTGTATACAGCACTCACTAAAATGTTACAGTATACTGTGAACCTCAATCAGAAATAATCCTAAAAACTGAATCAAGAAGCTTAACCATTAAAAATAACAAATATGAGCCATTTCAATTGCTTTCGGTGGATTCTTAAAAATTGTAAAATGGGTTTACAATTACCCGTATCAGGGCACACCTATAAGGGGACCACCTTACTGCATACGGCCCAAACCAAATCCCACAAGGAATTTAAACAAAATTGTTGTGTGTCAATGGAGATCTTCCTCCTAAGCAGAGTTAACACTTCCACACTACCAGTTCACCAGAATTTCAGTTGGCCTGCATTTCTGGGCCCACATCTAATGCCAACCTAGTCCTCATTTCGGATGCAATACTTGACCTTTGATCGTCAACTGAATATGGTTGTTAAGAATGTCTCCTAGAAGTTCTGCCAACTCTAAGGGAAACACCCCTTTCTTCAGGTGTCTCATAAAATCATCTTAGTCCCTGCAGTGGTTACCTCCTGGAGGGACTATTGCAACAGTATTTACACTGACCTCTCGATGAAGACACTATCAAAACTACAAAGAGTTTAACATGATGCTGCTCATCTAATGTTTAGTAAGCAACTTAGTGACAATACCAAGGCAGCACTTAAGACTCCACAGCGGCTCCTGATAAGCTTCCTTTCCAGGATATTCCAAATTTATAAAACCATCTGATACCTGTAATGTTCACCTGGTATCCACGGGGACGTCACTCAGCCTGTTCTGACCTCATACGACCTCGAACCCTTCCCTAGAGTCTACTCGACTGGAGACTGGGCCTGAAACACAGGATTGGTAGAGTTTAACTCCCTATTGTCTCTGTGTGCTTGAACCCCTTCTTCCCCGGGGTCCAAACCTTCCCTTTGATCCACAGCTCACCTTGTTTTCTTGGAAAGTGTGCTCTCCGTCCTGCTTTCAGTGCAGGGGCACATTGATTGATGCGGGCCCGTTGCTGCCTAGTTACTTCACTGGCAAAAGTCTGACAGGTAAGTATAATGAGTCTTTTGAACAGTTCTATAACTTCGTTCCTTTCCTTCCTTAGATGATGGCCGGCATCCGGGGATGGCGACGTGCTGCTGAGATGAGTAGCGCTGAAGGTGAGTGAGAGCGCGATGCGCGATGCAACCCTTTCGTATTTGTATTGAACTGAGTTCTTTTTCTGTGTCTTTTAGGTGCCGCGACGTTTTCAGCGTGGATGCCGGATATGAAGGAGAAATGCAGTGAGTAAGCGCGGTATGCAGGCCTCTAGATGTTTCCACGCTAACCTGGAGTGTCTTTTCCCTCTTGCAGATGGATGAGAAGTTCCGGAGACAGAGTTCCCCCAGAGCGGCTGGGATTCAGGTAAGCGTTTGAAGCTCGTACAGTCTTTAAAAATAAGCGAAGATTTGCTGAACGCTTACTAATGCCTTTTTTCTGTTCTTTTCTCTTTTCCTTAGGAAGCGGCGTGTCGGGATGGGAATGACACCGCTGAAGATGCCCACAGAACAGAAGGAGCGATGAATGATGGGCAGAAGCGCCGCAAGGTAAGGCTGTTCCTAACGGTGTTCTTGTTCTTGCAGGAGCTGAACACAGAAGAAATATGCAGGCCTACTGGAGACCGATCCGAACACGGTGAGTGTCAGGCTGCAGGTGCAGGAAACACAAAGCATGTTTCTCAGCCTGGGCGTGGCTTAAATAGGGTCTGGGTAATCCCAGGTGTCTCTGGGCTGAACCACACCCAAAATACTAGACTGCACATGCAGTTCTGGGAACCGAAATATGTGGGGGCATCCATCTTGTCCCCATCAATGCACTACAAGTCCAATCCCCAATGTTATCCTATAGGAGTGAGTGAGTCTGGTGCCACAAGCGCCAAGTCTGACTCCAAGTGGGTCTTTGGAGGGATGGAGAGGCCCTTGAGGGCCATGTAGGTGATCATGGCCTGGCTCCTGCCTGATATCCTGGAGGGCTGGGGACATGAGGGGCAGGAATCATGACAATACCGAACATCTGTAAATCAGAACCTGCCCCACATCAATTCAAACTTAAAGAAAAATTAGGAATCCTATGGAGAGGAAATACCAAATATGTATGTATTCACTCTGCAAACCCAATAGTCTTGACAGGGACAGCTCCCAACCTTGTTCACTAATACACTTAACTGGTCAGATGCCTAAGACTGGTTGCATTGCCAGGTATGGTGTTGTTAGTTCTCCTATGGGTGTTCCAACATGATGCTAGAGCATCATTCCACAACAAGTGGTATGTAAAGTTTATTCTTGAAGCAAATGAGCCAGGCACACCATCAATTTGGCTTGTAATCCTTCTTCTCTTTGGCTGCCTAGAAAGGACCTCCAGAGGTTTACAAATCCCCCCAAAAAATCTATATTGGTTATTATGATATTAACTTGTGTGCATGTTCTACTTTCCTTTGATGAAATAATGAGCTATGTTCTAAATAATTAAGCACATACAAAAAGTGTGATTACCAAACTAGCAATTCAGCAGAGCTTTGTGTCGGAGAACATTTCTTATGGAATGGTTTGAGGACAGTACACCTCAACCACAGTCCTTGTGTAATATCTCTAAGCAACTAAAGCTTGTATATACCAATAGATAACCATGTTCTGGTCATTCTAATGTATTATTGAGGCCTGTATCTTCATTTCCGTTTGAGTTTTTTTATTATTCAATATTATCTTGTGCTAGGGGCCTCAAGAGAAATAAAACACCCTAAACTATCTAACAAGCAAGGAATTATTGTTTTTGCTGCAAAGTCTTGGATCAAAGGTTGTAGGTCACTTATGTCATTTAATTAGCTGAGTTATGTAACACACAGATTCTGCCATGTGTTTAGGCTTGTTGGTGCTGGGTCCTGCAAGAACAGGAATGAGAAGAGATGATTGGTAAAGGGAGAAGTAAGTGTTGTTTTGATGCATGCAAATTGGAGGAACCCGGTTTGCGTGTGCTGGCGGAAGGATCACTATTATCCACAAGACATCATGGGCACGCATCTTCTAGGAGCACATAGCGGCTGCATCCATGGAACTATACACTTGCCACTTTCCCTCTCGCCTATGCTCAGACAGCTACTTTAAACCAAATCTGTACACCTAAAACAATCAAGGCCTTCCACAGTGGAATGACACACCTCCTCACTCACATATTTCTTGGAATAGCTGCCAGATCTGTTTGTGTATTCCTTGGATACGGCAACCTGCTCAGGGCCCAAATCACCAAGAAGACCAACGAGACCCTAATAGAACTGTTTGAGACCATGGAAATCAAGCATCTCGTTGCAGCACCCACAAAAAAGGCAAAACCCTCCACCTAGTATTCACCACCTCTCCAGTCATCGCATTTCTTTTCCCTACTTTTGACTGACCAGACCATGCAGCCTCCCTATAGACACAAAGGAAGAAAACGTCATCACCTTGATCTTCATCTCCATCCCCTTGGAGAATGGCAATGCCCAGCTCAGCACACTCAACAAACTCTACCTAAGAGCACCAACACCCATGCACTACTGGAACTTCATAACACACAACACATACGCACAACTCCACTGCTTGGCACAAAAGGGAACTCGTTGACAGCAAGCATGTCACCTGTAACAAAGAGAGGTTCTGGAGAAAGACCGACCAACTAGAAGACCTCATCAACCTGAGAATCCTCTTATCAGCACATAGGGCTCTCATCGTCACAGCCAAAGCAAACTACTAGACAACATAGATCATGAAAGCATCCAGCAAAACTAGAGCAATATTTCAAGCTGTGAAGCACTGCACGCATCTGCTTCCAAATCCTGAAATACAACAATCCACTCAAAAAAGCACTGCAATCAACAGCTTCTTCACAGAAAAGATAAGGCAACACATTGACACTTTAAAACACACCATGAACATCACAACCATACCAGCCCACAGTATGCCAAGATGAACTGAATTCAGGGCAATTACTCCTGAAGACCTGCCCAACACTCTCGCAGCCCTCAAGCCCAACTACAAAGATGAAATTCTGCCTGCCTTTATTGTGAATATCATCAGAGATCAAACACTCACACCACTTCTCAATTTCATGAATGCATCCCTCAAACAAGGCACCTTTCCAGATTCATTGAACATGTGACAGATCCTGTCCCTGCTTGAACCATTTAATCTGGTCAGATATTATCCCATTACACATCTATCCTTCCTCGGCAAAGTGATTGAGAAGACTGTTGGCATCCAGTTGCATGAAAGAATTGTTAGGCAAAATTGCATGCATTTCCCTTTGGGACCACCACACACAATTATGACTACAGGTGTAAGCAAGACCAACCTTTGTTATAAGTCTGTACGACACAGTTTCTTGGTAGCAAGCTGAGCAGCCTGGCTTATCTCAAGAGTGAATGTGAGCAGTACAAGTAGTGACACAGAGGACTTTCAATCACAGTGGTTCAAGTAGACACTTATACTCAAGGTTTCTTGGTAAAACACTTATTTATTTACACAATCATTTATAAAACATTTCACTAGAAGAAGACAACTTAATATTATAGACCAATACACTTCAATACAAAACTCTACGTTTTTGAAACAGTTTGAGCTCCCCTGAAAAAGGAGCAAACTGGCAGTTCAGTTACTTAGCAGTGAACAAAATGGACAAAAGTATGTAGAATAGATTGTATATACTTTCTAGGCAGTGCAAATAGTTTCAGTTCACCAGCATAGTTCAATTAAAGTCAATATGCCAGGCCAAAGTCAATGGGCTAGTGTTCTGGATCGGAAAGAGCAGTTCTTTGCAAAAGTTCTCAGAAGGAGTTTAGGCGAAAAAGAATCATTTGTGGGGTCACAAGCTGATTAGGCTTGCAAGTTGGGAAAGTTTCACAAACTTTCTCCACGAGAATGGCGTTCTCTCAATCGGGTTGGCACAGTACCTTTGTATGAAGAAAACAAATGTTGCTGAAGTTGTGGTTCCTGGCAGTTCCTGCAGATCTCGCTGTTCCTGAGCCTCAGTCGTGGGGACAAGAGGGAGGACATTGGGGGACTCCTGCACTGCATGGGATCGTTGAAGAAAGAAAACAAAATGGAGTCACTTCAGTTCCAGTAGCTGTAGATTCAAGAACACAAACTGGTGTCCCTCTCCCTGGTTAAACCTAACCAGCCTTGAGTAAGGTATCCAAGTGTCTTATGAGTTGATTGATCCCACCAACTCAAAGGAAGAAGCCGTCCTTGAAGGAGCTTCTCTGTCGAATGAAGTTTGGCATTCGGACCTGCAGCAGGGCTTCACCGGGCAAACCAACGGTCTAGGAGTTGCAGCAGCCGTCCTCTTCCAGCTCCTCATCTTCGGTTCTTTCGTTCCAGTGATCAACTCTGCCATCCAGTCCATGAGACTCACCTTTTAAACAGTTTTCTCCCATTCATTCCAGCCTAGCTGTCTCTCACCCAGCAGGGTGGCTGTCCTTGCAGGACAGTCAGTCAGCCAATCATGCCAGAGTGCATTTGGGTCTCCTAGGAGACTAAGCACATGGTGTTTCGGGCACCTCCCTCACTTCCTACCCATCCCAGACACCCAGACGCCAGAGGCGGTCTTCAGTCCTGAAGCCCGCCAAATTCACACGAACGAAAGGACCAAACCTGGTTTGGCATGCAGAGACAAACTCTAGAAGGTCCTTTCCAAAATGAAACGGCAAAAAAAGAAGACCGGGACCTGTTTAAACAAAGGGGCTTAAGGCGCCATCTTGAAAAACATGGCTCCCGTGATTTTTAGCTACCGGTGTTCGCGGTCAGGAAAAATCATGTAGTTTGTTGCAAAACCACTGCCACCAGCCTTTGCAATGGGAAAGGGTAGCATTTGACTGCTACATGAGTGTTTAGACATAGGGGATACTATGTAACCCCTCTAGCACTCCATTGTAAGATGGTGTGTGCTGGGTCTTAAAATTTAGAAAAGACTAGTAAAGTCAATTTCACTTTACATTCTGTGGGAAACAGTAGTTTAGCCCAGAGAAGGTTTTTAAACCTTTGGGAAGTCTAAAAGACATCCCTTTGCCACTTCACTGAGGGTGCTGTGTAACACAAATAAAACTCCATAGTCAAAAGAAATAAACACAGAAAACAAACAGAATTAAAAAGTACAGAGTCCCACAGTTCAGCAAAGGAGCTGGTGGTCTCTAAGAGAGAGGAATTAGCACATTTTGAGAATTCGACCTAACAAGGATCACTTAGCATAATCTCCTACAGGAAGGCCAATCTGGTTTCTGCCCACAATGCAGCATAGAGATCACCACCATCCGGGTTATCAATGACCCTCTACACATCCAAGTGAAAGGGGGCTCCTGCCTACTCAACCTCTCTACTGCCTTTAATACTGTTGACTACCAAGTCCTCCTCAACACCTTTGCCGTGCACATGGTCTTTGACAGAACTATTCTGCAGAGGTTCCACATACCTCTCCAACAGAGACAGATTCCAGCAGAACCCCATCCCCTGTCATCGTCCCCCTCTACAAGGAACCTCTTCCTACTCGCTGACAGAATGGTCTTCTCTGGAACCATTCTAAAATGATGTTCATCATACTTATCCGGTAGGCACCAGGTCATTCAGATCCAACTGACTTGTGTCAGGTCCTCCACGGTTCCATTCTCTCCCCAATCATCTTCACTCAATACATGGAAACCTTGGGAATTCTAAATGACCCCAACAAAGCCATCCATCAGTATGCTGATGACACTCAGCTGTACCTTAAGGTCAGTGGCCCCAAGGACATTGCTGACCTTAGTAAACGCCTGGCTACTATCCAAACATGGATGTGCAAGGCTTGCCTCAAATGAATCCAACCAAGACCGAATTTGTCTTCATCAGTCCTGATACAACAACTCGTACAACAAATGCTGGATGACATGTGCCTGGAAGGATTCACCACTCAGCTGTCAAACTCAGCCATATCCCTGGACTTCATTGTTGGACTATTTGCTTTCCTTCCAAAAGCAAATAGCCAAAAAGGCGCAAACCGCATGGCTACAAATCCACACACTCAGCAAAATGAAACCCTTTATTCCCATGAACAAATTCCATATGGTAGTGCAAGCCTGTGTTATCTCACACATTGATGGGGAAATGCTCTCCTTACTGGAATTTTAGCCACACACCAGGCCCCCCCTCAAATCAGCCCACCATGCTGCAGCCTGCCTCATTACAGGTGCCTGTAAATTTGACGGTTTCTCTCCAACACTGCACATGCTTCACTGGACCCCCCTTGTTGCCAGGATCATATTCAAAACGGTAAGCATCACTACAAAGCAGTCTCAAACCTAACACCAAAATACTTGAGGCTAAACTCCTACCCATGGAGGCTCTCACACACCACATAGCAAAACCATCAAAGGGCTGGATTCAAAGCTAACCCACGAAAAGGAAACTCGCAAGCAGTCCTTCTCCTGCCACACACTGACCATCTGGAACTTAATCCTGCTAGAGGCTCAAAATGCCTCCACCATCCTCCAGTTCTGCAAAACACTTAAAACATGGCTCTTTCAACAATACCTGCTGGACAAATAAAAATCCCTCTCTCCTTCCACCAGCAGTACTGCGATACTGTATAACATGCCAACCCCAATTCTGGCACACTCCTGTTGCAATGCGCTCTGCTGCTCTTGAGCAAAGTTAGCAATATAAGCAATCAAATAACAATAATCAATTGCATCAATGACATCCATCAAATCAAGCACTGCTTGTCCCTCATCATGAAAGCCTGGATGCCCAGCGCAGAGCTGAACTAAACGCTACGAGGAAAAAATTAATTGTCATAAGTAACCTTACCAAGCATGCGAAAGTCTAGAATTGGCTGACTGACACAAAGCTCAATGGAATCACATCTCAATTCCTACCTCAACTTTACTATTAGTCGTGACCTCTCATTCAAAATACATCACCAAGAAAACCCAAGCAGCATGGCACCAGCATTGCGCTCCTCCACAAAGCCAAGCCCTTCATCTGTGCCCCAAGTTTCAGAACAGCTGTTCAAGCCCTGGTCATCTCCCACCTGGGCAGTGGCAATGCCCTACTCACATGAGGCCCAGATGCTACACTGGCTTCTCAAATAGAGGACCAGCATACGTCATCAAGGGACAATGTGTCACGCCCACCCTCAAAGAGCTTCACTGGCTACCCCTTCAAGCAGGCATTATGTTCAAGACTGGCTGCATCACATACACACAGTCACAACCAGAACACTGTACTTGGCCAACAAGCCCACCATCTCCAGAGGCCTGCACACCATCAGAGGTCACAACGTTGTCAGGCTGGAAATAAAGAACTGAAAGAGAGAAACAAAGAGGGAACAGGCCTGTTCCTGCTATGCACTCTGTCCCTGGAACAAGTTCCCAAATCAGTTAAAAATGAGGCCCACCATTCTGGACTTCAGGAAAGGCTTCAAAGAATACCTTGCCAATCACTGATGACTCCTCTTAACCTTACTGCCAGGAGGCCTGGATGGATTAGGAATGTGTGGTCCATTGTAGTGAGTGGAACAAGTGTGGAGATGCATGTGGTTAGAGATTATTTGTGTTCCAGTCGTGTGCATTTAAAGGAAGCCAATTGCTATTGGTTAAGAGGTGGAAATTGAGAGTTAGTGTTGGTGGGACAGATAGGGTGAAGATGTCAGGGTGCAGGACACCATGAATGGCCCTGGGTTTCATAGAAGTATTGCATGGAGTAAATATGGGAAGTGCCGGACTTTGCGCTGAGCAAAATATTTTACAGAGCTAAAGACCACATAAATGCCTAAAACATATAAAGGAAACTGCAAATCTTCTTCATTAAATGTACATACGAGGAGCAAATGCAACGTCAATACTCACAGGAATATTTATGAAGACCGTATCAAAATCATTCACCGACAAAAACTTTTTCAATGGCATCATGAAAAACTGTAAAGACAAATCAAGAGAAACATTTTGTGCAATATGCCATTATTTCACCAGCAATTCTCTGTTATGTGATAGCATTTTCTAAGGCAGTGAAATCAAGGAACTCACTTTCTCAATTGATTCCAAAGTTTCAGTGTATTTTTCTTCTGTCTGTTTTATTTCTAGAAGGCAGCAGCTTCGTATGTCACTTTCTGCTGATTTCTGCAATTATTAAAACAAATGAGCAGAAAGATGTAACAAAAGATGCTTGTGACACTGAAGTCGAACCAAGGCTCTATATTTACTGGTTCAATTGTGCCTTCATCTCCTCTGCATTTCTTCTTTGCATGATTACCATATCAGCGATTTCAAATGAAGAAAAACATTTCTCATAGAACAATTGAATCACCCTTTATCTTTATACACACATCTGAAGAAACCATTGTAACAAGTAAGGAGAACAAGCGCAACCATGAACATGGGCGTAAGGATGCCCCTGGAATTGAAGCAGTAGAGCCTGTTAAAATTGAGGAATCCCTCTTAATGTTAATGTTGACAATGCATACTATACCTTCTTCTGTTAGCGCTCTGAAATTTCAGGTTTAGGAAAGATTGTCTAAGCAAACATTTCCACAGAGTTTGTATTCTCTATTGGTTCAAAGCAGATGCATTAGCTCACATAGTGTCAACACTCTATCTGGCAATCGACGGTGTAATACGTAAGCTCACGTTACACTGTAAATTATTTATGATCAGGCACATTCTAGCTTTATTTTACACAGATCAGTAGCTCCTTCATGATAATAAAAGAGTTATCACAAAATCAGGATTCTGTGAGGCCCATGAGCTGGCATTCAATCTCGCCAATCAGATCATGGGTGTTATGGATTGTCTTTGGCCGAGTGGGCTTTGATCAGCTGGACCTTGATTGGTGAAAGTGTTTAAAGTTTTTATGAACTGTGCTGTTCATAGCCAGTTTTGCAGTCTGGTTAGTTCTGCTATGTGCTCAATTGTGTTTATGTTTGTTGGCTTAGCCTGGTATATGTACTCTTTGTGGCAAAAGCAAATAGTGAGTAGGTAACTGTATAAGCTTACGTTTTATAGGATGTTCTGTTGGGTTATCGTCAGCATGTTTACCGATTGGACATCTGGTTTTAGACTGTCTGTTGTTTGATGATTACACTTTAAGCTACTTTGTAAAAAGGAATCTTGTTTATTGACTGTGTACAAATTGGTTTCTTTCTATTTGCACCCTCCTTTGGTGAGGATAACAAATAATCAGCTCTTCTAGCCATAGCAGATACTTAAAGCTGTATCACATGATACCATCTTCCTTACGATAGCTCACCATGTTGCACTACAGCTGAATATATCTTACATTTTTCCAGAACCCAGGGAATGTGCAGTTTCAATTTCCCATACCTTAGTGATCAGAGTCGTATTAATATCTAGACCTGAATGTATAGGGATATATTCAACTAAGGATAGATTTGGTCTGTAAAAGAATTGGAACAGTGGAAAATATTCATGCAAGGACACACAGAATTTTCAATACATGTAAAACAAAAGTACAACAATGTAAATTTGATGCACCTTGAGGATAGGAAGTTATCTTAAAACCAGGCTATACCAACAGACAGGACATAGAACTTCTGGAAGATCTTGTGAATGCCAAAAAGGGGCAAAGATTGAGTCAGCTGACTTTGTAACTGGAGCCATTAGAGCTAGTCAGGGTACAGTCCTTATGTATGAAAGCAAGAAGAGAAAGCTACTGACCAGGTTGATGAAGTGAATTGGTAACCGATCATCTCTATATATCACCTATGCTATAGTAAATGTATTCTCAAACAACTGAAGGATCGTCTGCATATCCTCTTGCGCTCCTACCAAAAAAGAACAAGGGGAATGGCTGGGCCTCCTGGCATTGATAATATTTATAGAGAAAGAAAGGGGGATAAGTGAGGTTGGTGTTTAGCCGGCAGAGGCATGTAGGCCCTTAAGCTATCTTCTGCAAAATAATAGAACTAGACTGGACAATGTCCAAATTAAATGGACCACATTGCATTCCCATAATATGTGAGACTCTGTTAGACGCACTTTCCTTTTTTTCACTTATCTGTTTTGTTAACCTGTGGTGCTAGTCTCCACTGGATCATTGGTGCACATTGATAAACGTTAAGATCACATACACCAATGTAAATTGTCAATGATAATTATTAAAAAAAGAATGCCAATTTATAACAGCTGGACTGGATGAGATGCATTAGAAACCTGCCCATTTTACTTACATCCACAATATATACTAGAAACATCTGTCTTATGGCCATTCAAAAAGGAAATACTGGGCAACTTGAAATTGTGCATAGCCCAACTATAATCAACCCTGTGTGTTGAATAAGAGGTCCACATGAATCTGAGATTTCATTTATATATGTTTGTTACCATTATCCATGTCAGGGTCTAACAGGACTGATCTGTATCAAGAAAAAAGCTAGACACAAAGACCACAGTAATGTGGTCTTAGCCTCAAATCATTTTTATTTGAGGGTTCAAATATGTAACCTTTAGGGTAAGAGCTGTTCTTTGTTAATGTTTTGAGATTCAATATTGATGAATATTGCAGTCCCCAAGACAACTCAGTAACCTTTCTACCACTCGACTGTGGTATGTATACAGTCTTAAACCAATATTGTGGTAATAATGAAAATAAAAATACATACAGTTGGAGGAGCTGCTTCAGCTTTCATCAAATCTTCATACACCTCTCCACCTTCATCATCTCCATAGACACAGTCATAGAGCTCTTCATCATCATCCACAGCGGTTTCACTTACAGACAGAAAATAGTGAGATTTATTCAGTGAGAATTACACATGAATTATCTGAAAGTCTATAACATGATCAACATCTTAATAAATGAAAAACACTGATGTGAATAACGTATACTTATCAATTGAGCAGGTATTAAATTAATTTGACAATGTCTTGCCGAAGTAAGCAATCTGTGATGAATGGCTCTCATGGTCACAGTCACATGGGCCTGGGCATATCATCCCCAGGTCGTTGCAACCAACAATAACCCTGAAGACAATATTTTGTGATCACACTTGCCTGCCTTTTTTGGCAAATCATCATTCAGGGACTACTCCTCCCAGAATACCGCTCACTTTCAATGGGAAAACCTTAAATGGATTATGAAAAGTAATATACTTATACAGAAGGAGAGGACTATGAGGAAGCCCAAGTCAGGTGCCTGAGAACAGGAGGAACACTAATAAACATAATATGCTAATTAGTTTCAGACAGCGCACTAATACTACAAGTGGCTTCCTGCCATTGAGTCCAAATATAGGTGGAAGCATTAGAAGGGCAGGATATCGAACAAAAAACAGATGTAAAGAGGATGGATTTTAATCTGCGATGAAAAATCCCAGTCTTTGCACCCAAACGAAGTTGAAGAGCGAAGGTGTTCCACAACACAGGCATTTTCACAGAGAAGGAGAGACCTCCCAAACATGTAAACCGGAATGTAGGTAATGTGAGCAGGACCGGATTACAAGAACAATGGGAATGTCCAGAAAGGTGTTGCTTAAAAAGAAGGTCCAGGCAGTTTAAGACAACGGTAGTCTATGCACATAGTTATTAATACAATGCATTTTCCTTTCAGCAACAATTTAATTTAGCAAGATAAGGTGACATATGAGGAAAGCACTGCAAATCAAAGATCATACGATCTGTTGTGATTGGAAGAACCTGCTGACATTTTAAATTGCACTCTGGTAAACCCAAATAGAGGGAGTTGACATAGTCCGATTTGGAATGAATTCAAGCAGAAGCCATAATATTGGCTGATAGAGAAAGCTACGGGAACAATTGCTGTGACAGGCAAAATTGAAAAAAACCAAAACCCAAGCCCTAGTTATCCAGACCCAGCTAGCAAAGCACACTGAGAAGGACTACATTGCCCAAAATCCGACTATTGAAGAGAAACACAGACCTGACTAGAGAACTGCATGTATGGATCCAATGACAGAAATCACGTTTGTGGGGAGCTCATGGTATCCACCATAGTCTTTCTGTCCCTGCAAAACCCTAATGTAGAACTCACACCACCCAACTATTTAAGGCCCAGAGTAGCAGATGGAAGAGCAGCTCTCAAGCATGCAGCAACTAGACACCCAGAGAGAACTCTACTTCTTTCTCACACTTCCTGAGGGAGAGGAAAGCTATTGTCATCTTTACTGTTGCCAGACCACAAGAGATGGAGGCACCTGCAGCCATTTACTTCAGTGAAATCAACTGGAGAAGCACCAACATCAAACTACATGCAGGAAAAACAGTGTTTCAGTCTCCCGACTCCACAGAAGTAATGGGCAGTAGCTAAGCAGACCTGCTGTGTGTTAGATACAGCCAAAATAATGTCTGGGGGATCCACCAGCCTCAGACAAGGCGAGATAATGGCAGCTGCATCCCATCAATGGGTGGGCCTATTCAATCCCAACTGCATATAAGGGCCAGTTCCCAAGACAGCAGTGGCAGGGAGTTCGGGAGTGTAGAGCTGGTAAGTCACAGAGTGGGAGATTAGAGGTGGTGAGCAGGGAGAGGGGATTCGAGATAGTGGCAAAAGGGGTATTGAAGAGGCAGAGGATGAGGCTGGGGAAAAGAGATTGGAAGAAGGATAGAGAGAGCTGAAAAGTTTGTTAAAGCGGAGGAACGAGCCAAGACTGTGGTGAGAAGGATTTGTTACTAAAAAGAATTCCCACCAGTATAACAACGAAATATGGTTACATTAATCATGGCATGAATATTCCTTGTGCTTGATGGTTAGTAAGGTGACTCCATAGAAAATATATAGTAACTCAAATCAATAATTGGCAAGAATTGGCCTTTTCAAAGGTCAATCAATCACTCAGTGTGCATCCCTTGCACAAAAACAAAATACATAAGCACAACATGTGTTACATTATATTTGCGATATTTTGCCAACTGTCTGGCCAACAGATTCACTCACTTTAGGGCTTTTTTAAGGCTGAACTATGCTTCCTTGGTAAGGTTGATTCTTTGGGTATCAAGCCAGTGCTAGTTTCCAATCTGCAGGAAACAATATTGTTTTCCCCAAACTCCCATTCGTTTGTTTGTGTGTTTTCTAATTAGGTTCACTCTCCTTATGCCTCCATTGGCCAAATCAGAAACTCTGTTCTTATGAGAGTTGTTCCTCTAATAGAACAAAAACGTCATTGCCTCTCCCATGCAAGTGCTAATGGTGATCATGCTAAGTGTGTCATTGTTAGGTGATCCTAGATGTCCAACTAGTTTGAGGATGATTCCTCGTGCAGTGCTCAGAGCGCAACACCTCTCATGCGCAAACAATATAAATGGGTTTGTTTCCCAAATTAGGATCTGTATCATTGTGCGCAGAGGAGGACATCCGTAGGAGGGAAGAGGTGAAGAACCTTAAGATGTTGATAAGTGATAATGAAGAGGAACAAATGTCATTTTCCAGTAGGGATTGAATGCAGAGGTATTTCCCAAGATATAGCCAGATAACCTGAGAGTGATGTTGTAGGTGGCCAGACAGAGGAAGAGCTCATCTCCCATTGATGCCTGGAACTGGATTGATGTCCCTAACTGTAAGGGTCTTTGAAAGATAAACTAAACGTGTGAGAAATGACTTCAAATTTACTAGGCATCCCCAATAGAAAAGATAAGTACTGTAAGGAGACAGAAGCAGGATGTTGATACAGAGGTGGTATCTTTTGGGTTATAAACCTTTATTTGACAAGGAAAACCAAAGAAAACCATATGTTTGCCTATAACTAAGAGGGGTTTCCTTTGCCCCAAACAAAACCAAGGAAACCATCAGCACATCTGTCAAAATAATAGTCCACCGTCCTGTGTCCAAAACACATATTTCCAACCCTTACACCTAAACTAATATACAAAGGGGAACCTGAGACTACTAAAAGCAGAGGAATGATTCCCTTCCTCTGAGTTATGTCCTGTGTTCGTCCCACTGCTCTAGATGCTGCAAAAAGGGGAAAAGTAAAGTATACAGTTTCAAAACAAAAAGGTTCTTCAAAAAGTAGCAGAAGAACAGGCTTCTTCCTGTTTGTCATAATGTTCGCAAAAAAGGTAGTGCTCCTTCTCTTGGTTTTTCCAACTCCCAGTCAACACCAAGGTACTGTCTCCCTTCCCCTGGATACCAGTTGCACAAATGTTCACAAGGCCAAGAGGCAGATCCTCTTCTCCTGGCCTTTCCACGTTCTCGACAGGGCCAGGAAAATGGGCCCCTTCCCCTGGTATTTATATGATCAAGAGGATGGCTCCATCATCTTGATGTCACCATGCATCTGAAAGTTCAAACAAAAATGGATGTGAATCCCAGACTCTTAATCTTCTTGCATACCCTCCTGCCCAGACTTTGGTTACTCTCATTCATAGATTGGGTGCGGGTCCCCGAGTCACAATCTTCCTGCTTGGTATACTCTCCTGCCAGGACTTTAGTTGCTCTCTTTCATACACTTGGGTGCAGGTCCAAGACTCGCAATCTTCTTGCCTGATATACGCTTGTGCCAGGACTTTACCAAGATTCACAGTCTCATACAATTTGCATATCTTACCTCTGTAGCTTTCAGTACTTTGTTTTTCAGAACAGTTTGCTTTCTTGTGTAAGTACTACCATGAAGAAGAGATCTCCTTTTCTGGGTGAGGGATTGGGTATACAACCCAGCTTCTCTACCCCTATCGTCCCCCATGCAGTGCCCTGGTGCACCAACTCCCTTCTATGGGCTCACTGGCTTCTCGTGGAGGCTTTCGGGTTTCTCATGGTCCCCGTTCGGGTCTGCAGCTTTGGTCTGTATTCGGGTACTGTTTTTTCCCATTTCCCAGGCTACTCAGTCTATAGAAAGGTCCTGTCCTTAATTCTGCCTCGACTGTCCCACAGCAGAACGCTTTCGGAAATACCTCTCATCGGGATGCCATCTCCCTGAGCCTTTCTGCTCATCCTAGTACTTTGAGTCAGAGTCACAAGGGGGTATTTAGGAACCTTCCTATTTTTCATACAAGGATGGTATTTTTTAACATGACATTAGGATATGGAGGATTGGGGAGTCAGGTCCTCGGTGTAAACCTTGGATGGGTAAGTAGGATACCATGATCTCTCTGGAATATCATCCGCAAGTCCATAAGAGAACTACCTCTCCATGTGATCCTCCCTCATATTGCTATCCCCAGGGGGTCTTCTGGGCTGTGACTGCAGAAACCTGGCCACATGTGAATGGATCAGGGAGGGAATGAACACATATGCACACCTGAGAAGTTCAGGAATGAACCTGTTTGATAGTTTTAAGGTAAGTAAGGAGGTGCAGAGGAGAAGGACACAACCCTGACACTAGGTTGTGAGTTTAGGAAAACAAAAGGAAGGAAGGGTATCCACAAGACGTGGAACCCTCGCGTCCCCTGCACACTCAAGGTACTGTCGATAGACAGTCAATAAATATGATTTTCTAGAAATAATTCTGTGTAATAGTATATGTCAATCTGTTTAAGCAAAAGTATTTAGCATTTAGCAGATAATTCTCAGAGTTATTAATTTAGTAATCCAGTGTATTTTAGGTATGTCTACACTTGAGAGATTTAAAGGTAAAATTAAAAGGTAATGTTTCCGCACCCAGCAGCTGTCTAATAATTTATAGTCTTCACAGTAGTTTAAAGGAACCAAATATTTCTTTTATCACAAACATTATTCCGTTGGTGATTATAAATTTACATGTATTCACGTACATCAAGTTAAATCAACTCCAAATAAATTGTGTATAATGCAAAATTGTATAAATGTGTACCAGTCTCTGTTATTTTTCACAGATAACGGTACATAACATTCTCAACGCGTTTCGGGAAAATTCCCTTCATCAGGAGTAGTAATAAGGATTTTCTCCAAGTCTATTCACACATGTGAATGGATCCCCCTTGGGAAACAGGGAAGACATCCTGAGACTCGTCACAGTACTTTGGGAGAACCATGTTTACAAAAAATGTTACTGAAAGGGAGAAAATAGTACAAGGAGCTTTGTGATTTATTACTAGTTTTGAAACTCTAGGCAGTGTGGCATACCAGAAGAAAGACCCAAACCAGAAGACATACTTTTATGACAGGATTTTTATTTAACTTAAAGAAAATTTCTTACCGTTCCTTTTGCTAATAGAGAAGTTCCCTACCTAACTAAAACTAAGGATGCCTGTGAATATTTGTCAAAATAATACATCTTTTCCTGTGACCAAATCCTAACTTCCAAACTAGCCCTGGCAATTAGAAAAAAACAACTTTAAAGGAAAGCAGGTAATGTAGTTTGTCCTCTGTGTTCTTCACTCTGCCGTCTCTCAATATTTACAAGAATCTCTCTGAGTTTCAGCTCTTAGTTTTATTCAATAGGATACCTGTTTCCTGACTTTATCAGTTCGTATCCATCTTGTCAAAGTTCCAAATAAAGAAAAGGTTCTCCTCACATATATGACAAACTCTCAAGTTCCAACGAAAGTCAATTCTCTCAGTGATCGTAGATGAAGGGATTTTTCCTTAACCCTTCTCCACCAACTAGGTGGGTCTCTCCTCACAAGATTACAGTGTTGTTTGATTCTGGGTTCCCCTTGGCGTGATTCTTTAGTTGCTTTATAGAACCCTTCTGGCTCCCTTGGTTCTCTTGTTTCTACTTTCTCACTCAATTCATAGGGTGTGGCAGATCAGAAGAAGGACGCAGACTTTTAGAGGACATTTCAAAGCTGTTTTTTATTAAAGAATGAGAGTAAGGCCTAACGTTCCCTATTGCTATGGAATGGTCCCTACCTAACAAACTAACTAAGGTGCTCGTCAGTCATCTGTGAATGTCCAAAACAATCTGTCCACAGTCCAAACTAACCGTAATTTACCCTAAAACTATTCCAACTACAGACAGGAGAATGACGACCTTCGACTGGGATTTGCTTCTTGCAAACTACTTCTTTCCTGGTTCTTCTTAATGGGTGATTTTTAAATAGTTTTCTGTGACTTCTTTGATCAGCGCATGTAACTCTTTGAGGATTTTATTATACTTTTGATTCTCTTCAACACCTGGTCCCTTTGACCTTGTGCTTGTAACTTTCTGTGTATTAATGGTTTCCATTTGCCTGTTGTTCCCCTCTTTCCTTTTATAATAAAGGGGTAGTTATCCCCTTTCCCAAGGTAGTAATATGCAACCTTTACAATTGTCTTTCTTGAGATTCTCTTCTCTTTTGCTGAATTCATAATATTATTTTTCTTTATAGTCTATCTTTGGACACTCCACCTTTCTCCCCAGGCGTATCTCCTGTAGGTTATTTTCTCTCTTAGTTTTTATGGCTTTCATGTTTCTCTCATTCCCATCATTCAATTCTCTCGCTTGCCATATTATACTTTCATTAACTTGACTGGGACGAGTATGAGTCGGGTAAGGAAGGCATTGTATTTAATATATCTTCAAGGTTTCTGTCGGTTTTGCAAACAGGCAGGCACATTGGAAACCACTAAACACTGGGTTATGGATTGCCCTGCATTAGGCAATTTGCAAAGGATTTATCTGGAAAAGCTGTTCCTTCCTATTTTAGGATTGGACGAGGATGTGAATTGGCACAGCTGTTTGGCTGGATGGACAACTTCTACAATAATATGAATTACATGTTGTATTAAAGCACTGAACCTAGAAGAGTCTGAAGGATGATTGTATTGTGCAGCACTGATTTTAAGATGTAGCAGTGCTTTTAACATCTATTTATTTGAAATATTAGGTGTCTCTCCATTGTGTAACTTCTCCTGAGGATTTCTGTATTGTGAATATTGTGTATTTAAGAGGAAATTGTAATTTTAGGAATGGTATTTTTGATATAATTGTATCATTATTAAAGGTTGAGTTCTTTCAGCCAAAAAAAAAAGAAAATACATATAAAATGTTTTAATGTTTTCTGATTTAAAAGAAAATGTTTATGAAATATATTAATGACTTGTTGATTAATTATTTTGGATAATAATTGAAGAATTGTATATCGTTTTGAGTGCTGAGGACTAGCAGCGAAGTTTGCTGTTACATAAATGTTTTATTGTACCTCTATGTAGCCAACAGCAACAACATCTGTCTGGGCTGTGCTTTCCCTCCCTCTTTGCTCTTTACCTGTGTTCCTTTTAGAGGCCTCCTACCCACTAAAGTTGGGGATTGCTTTTGATGGCACGCTTTCCTTAAACAAATTGCACTACCAAAATACATGTGCTCAATCACATCCTTTCTTCTCTTAATTCCCCTCACAAGATGGAGGGGCCTAGTGCTATGGGTCTCCAGGATCGAGTACTAAAACAGCCTTTAGTTGGGACTGTTTAAGTCTCTTCTATACCTATGTTAGGCAAGATTGTATATAGTAACCCTGTGGGAGACTACACCATCCGTGTCCTCTTGGCAATAGGTAACTGAACCTTTGGTATAGGCCTGTACTACACAAGTTGGTAGAGTGACTGAGCAGCCAGGCTTATCTCAGGAGGGTCAATGTGAGCTGTAGAGTGTAACATAGAGAGTCACAGTGACAAGTATTCAAATAACACTTATACTCAAGGTTTCTTATTAAAATAATGATTTATTAATTTAACCGTCAGTTTTAAAATAAGCTTTCTTTAGAAAGGGCAATATGCAGCAATAAAATACACTTCAAAAATTATATTTAAGTAGATACCCTTTTGGGATGTCACACACACACTTACAACACCCTGAGGTGACTTCAGTTTCTAGGACATTGTGGGCATTGATATCTCACTTTAACACTTAATGCAATACTGAGGTTGTGGAAAAAGGAATAGGTTAGGGAAGGAAACAAAGGTTAACAAATTTCTCCAAACAGGTAAGCACTTTACAATCCCCCAATGAAATATAGGTTAACCCTTTACCAGCTATACAAGTAACTTAGGTATGACTTTTTGGAGGGACAGATCAACACAAGGTCAGCGGGTAAGAAGAGTCTGCAGGGAGCCAGGATAGCCAATGTCAATTGAGCACAGTATAGGGGAGCTATGGCATTTCTTGAAGACAGTACAAAAGTCTTGCACAATGTTAAAAAGAGTTTTGTTGTAAAAAGAATCACTGTTGGGCCACAAGCTGGGAGGCTTGTGAAAAGGAAAGCTGCAAGCAACTCTGCAAAGGGCAGCCAATGCAAGTCCCCAGTGAGAGCAAGCAAGCTACACACAAGAAGAAGAGGTAAGTACGCGGACTAACACAGTACCTCGAGTCTGAATAAAAAGGTCCTGCTCGCTTCTGTTTCTGTTGTAGTCCTGCAGATCCTGTTGTTCCTGGGCCTCAGTCATGTGGACAAGAGGGAGGACGCCTGGAGACTCCTGCACTGCGGTTTCAAGGTCAGCGGTAGCAATGGACTTACTCCAGATCAGTAGCACTTGGCAGTTTCAGCTACTTGCAAATAGCACTGCTGCGGTTCTTGGACACCTTGTGGGCTCCCCTTGCTTCTGGGATCCAGCACTCTGTTGAGGTGGCTCAGGTTTGTGTCGTCCTGCTTCAAGGGAGTCCTGAGAATCTTCCTGGAGCTTGGGTCCAGCTTAAAGATGATGCACTCATTCCTAGTGAAGTACAGCCAGCAGGGAGAGGGGTTCCAGTCAATTTCATCTTGGGATCAGTTGGTCCCACCAACCCAAGGGAAGAAGTCGTCCTTTCTGGGCTTCTCTAGTCAATTCAAAATTTGGAGCTACAGCACTGCAGCAGGTCTTCACCAGGCAAACCAACAGTCCAGGAGGGTGCAGCAAGCTTCTCTTCCAGTTTCTTCTATGGTTCCTTCGTCCGGTCATCGACTCTGCCTTCCTTGCAAAAGACCTCGCCTTTATGCAGGTTTTTCCCATTCATTTGCAGCGTAGCTGTCACTCACACAGCAGGGTGGCTGTCCTCCAAGGACAGCTAGCCAGCCAATCACATTTGGGTGCACTCCTGTAACCAAGGAGACTGTGCACAGAGAGTTTCGGGAACCTCCCTCGCTTCCTGCCCTGCCAGACATGCTTGAGCCAGAGGCGGGCTTCACCCGTGAATCCCACCAAAGACAAAATGAACAAAGGGACCAAAACCTGGTTTGGCGTGCAGAGTAAATTTCAAGAAGGACGTCACAAAAAAGAAATGGCAAAAAAAGGCTGGGCCATTTTGACAAAATGGGCACCCTTGGGTGCAATACTGCAGCTGAGGATTCAGCCTGCAGTAAAAACGCACTGTACTGGAGGACCCGAATTAAAGATATATTGAATCAACAGCTGAACGAAGTGGAGGGCACCCCCCCCACATATACCTAAGCAGAGAAATTTGTATGGACTAATTGATGTTGTAATTATGTGTAAATAGCATTCATAATGTTAGTGTATACTAGTATTCGAAAAAGCATTGTATTTATAAGGTCGAAAATGTCATTACCATGATGTAATAAGGTGGCAAAGCACAGAATGGAGAATAAGATTTTCTGTACACAGACAGAAAATTGTTCTGGCTAAATGCCTTTAATGAAAATGCATGTGACCAAAAATGTGGCTAAAATGAGAAGAAACTGAGTAGTGCTCAAAGTGTGTAAGATGAGGTAATTTTAAAGTTGAGACATTCGAGGACACCATGCTTTCAGAAACTTGACGAATGGGCAGAACCTAGACTTTTAATTAGGCCTTGTCTGAAACCTTATCTGAAGAGTCCAGCTGCATCAACTATAAATTGAACGGAACACCGGAGGAAAAGTCAGACATGCATGCTAGAGCATATTTCATTCTGAAGGGTTAGTTCAATTAAAAATAATTGCCCAATGAGCTAATGTTTAACAATGAAGTTGCTTAAGACTGTGCAGGAAAGGTGGGGGCAGATTTCTCCCTCACATTTTGCTATAAAAAGTGAGCTGGGTGTGATGCTGGGGTGGTTGAGGCTGGGGGCACGGCACTAAGGCTGCTCTGTTTAAGCAGTGGGATGAAATAAACCTCTATGAACTTAACAGTCTCTTTGCCAAATGTTTGAGTTGTCCTTATTGAACTGTGTTGGAGTATGTGAATCCTGCACCCCAACCTCCTCGAGGTGCAGCTATCTTGTCTTAAGGTATTCGACGGCGAGCTCTGATTCTATGGGCCCGTCAGAGGTCACTCGGTCCTTGTTTACATTTGGTAGCGAGGGGGATGGTTATTGACCATCAAGTATTGATTAAAATAAGACACCTAATGGCCGTTGACACAAAGTAACTCTAGGTCTTCGGCAAAATCACGAGTCCTTCGCCATTTCGGGCTGAGTAGACTGTGAAGCTCTCCGTAGACAATGGTAGCGTAATTGAGACTGCAGTAGGGACCTGAAGGGTCTTGTGCTTATAAACTTCTCCATTCCCATTCCTTTGGGCAGCTGACCAGACGAAAACCTGAAGAAGGCAGTGATTGAGAGGGTCAGGAGAACAAAAAGGTGAGTGCCCTAGCCGATAGAGACAGGGACACGGGGAAAAAGAATAATGGCAATCAAGATTTGGTAACAAACCAAAACCGTAACAGCATCTAAAAATCAATAACAAGAGTAAAATATTAATGAGAGGCAGACATGTATGCAGGAGGCCAGAGTTGTGTTTGACTGTGTTACATGTCACATTATGTATATGTCTAATTTTGCATGCTATGACTGTTCATGGCATAACTGTGTGCACTGTAAAAACATTGGAACTAGTATAAAAAATTATATTTTATGCCAAATTAAAAAAATTGGCGTCAATCCAAGGTTTTGAAATTGCGAAAAAAATTGCATTAACATAGGTGATCAGATATTATGGTTTAAGGCTCACAAATTTGTGGTGATTTCACCCCAAAAAGTGTTAAACAGCCTGTGAAAAGTGCAAAAAGCTGGTACACTTTAAGCAAACACATTTATTTCAAGCCAGCAGCTATGGAGTTAAATGTGTGATGTGCTCTTAGCCGGCAAGATAACTGATAAATCATGCTAAGAACGATGGATTTTCGCATTAAAATGGCGGAGTTATATTGATTTATAGAAGTACTGTTCTTGTGCGTTAAGCACGCGCTGAGAAGAAAGGAATGCACCATGTGGTAATGGTTTAACTTTGAAGTATAGGGGAGGTCCGGTTAGAAAAAGGAACTGTGAGCCTGTGAAGTGTATCTTAAAGTAGACTGTCTGTCTGAGGTTACAAGTAGTGATCAAATGTAGTGTTTTTTTTAATGGTTTAACATCAGAGCAACTGGCTGGAAGAATGCACAGTTGAAAGCTAACATGTCAGGGGATCATGAGAGAAATGAATCATGCGAAAGGAATGTGCAAATAGCAGCCCTTGAGATAAGCACTGCGAACGCTCTATGCGCGCCTTGCAGGGTTGTCTGAATCACACACAGAGTATTATAAAAAGACAGGCTGTACTTCATGTGAAATGCAGATTGCAGAATGCAAATAATCATCCTGAAGCATTGTTGCATATTATGGAATAAAAGGCCCACATTTAAAGACGGGAGAAATGCATTAGTTTACTGATAACCTGTGCGCTTCTCTCATGTCTTATGAGAGGCATCGGTATGGGAATATTCAGTAGCACCTAGAGGCCTTATTCTCTGTGATACATACTTATGCTGCCTTGTAACATTCAAGATAAGTATGCTTACGCCCTTTTAAATCCCCTACCTTCTCCATTCCTGCGCTATTCAGAATGAGAAACAAGTAGCATTTGAATGCCAACATTAGCAATTTACGAAGAGGTTACTTCTCTTCTAGTATAGAAACAAGATACCTTTTAGCATCCGGGAAACTGTACAGCATGCAGCATTAATGTAGGACTGTATGTGAAAAGATACATGCAGCCAGAATAGGCAGATTAGAAGCTGCCAGGAAGGTGTCTTTATCCAGGCAGACAGAGTAGGAGTGGGACATGGTTTTTGAATGGCGTTGCCATTAGAGATCGAGGGGACAAGTGCCTGTAGTATGCAATATGTCAATGCTCACTATCATAATGGAAACAACCCCATAGCCAGTAAAACTATGAGTGGTGCCTCGATGAAAAAAATACCCTAAGAAGGAAATCACCCTGAAGGGCTGACCATTTTTAAAGGTTTAGAGACTGGCAATTAAGAAATGTTAGGCAGTAAAAGATTAAATGAGATGCCCAGGATCACACAGTGTTTAAGGGGTGAAGCTGGGAATTGTGCCAATATTGCAATTCCTGCACTTGAGCACTGTCTCTTCCAGCTCTTAACATAAACTAAAACAATCTAATGTTATAAAACTGACTTGCAAAAGTACGCACCCTGCATTTCCAAACCTGACATTTTTAAAACCAAAATATTACAGAAGGGTGTTACACAACTTGGGAATTATTTTTGCGTCAGTTTCTCCATTATCAAGGGGAGTTACAGCATTCAAGTAGGTAAAACCTCACAGAAGACAGCACAGTAATGCAAGGGATCCTATATGAGTTGACCAGGATCACTGTGCCGTCTGCTGGCATAGCCAGGATACAAGCATGAACACTTTGGCTGCACAGTCTCGAATTTGCATACTTGTTTGCCGCTTGGACAGATATTCTATGCACATCTTTTAAGGGATTGCTTAGGTTTTAAGAATGCCCAGCTGAGCAAACTAATTTCAACCCCTATCTGGTGCAGGAACAGTGCTGTTAATCGCGCTGCTTGTGCTGCAAACCCAAGTAAATGTGCAGGTATGTTTGTAAACTTCAGATTTAAAGACGGTTCAGCCAGTGTTACTGAGATGTGCCCTTCTGATCTTTCACATGAACACATATCCCTGCAATTAGTGCTTAACACACTGAGACAACTTCTGAACCTCCGTGGATGAATATGGATTTCAACTTTGGCTATTGCACACGATCAGAGGGGAAGTAACGCTACAAAGGTTGTGTTACCCAAACTATGTATTCCACAATGAAAACGAAAGGTATTGCAAGTTTTAATTGATCAAGGCAGAATGTACTTGTCAAAACCCACAGGCAATGGGTTTGGAGCCTCGGCAGCATGCAATCAAATTTTCCTGGCATGTGCTATTTAAGCCTGATGTAAACTGGAATCTTACTTCAGACCAGGCAGCATCATGGGGGGCCCTGGACAGCCACCCCATGTGCCCTCCAATAAAAACGTCTCTGGGGTTTACTGTCATCTGGCAAGGAATGACCGATTCCTAGTAGCATGGAGCACACAGAAGCCGTAGGCATTGTGGTGCTGTTACAAGGAAGGGGCTTGCAGATTACAATAAAAAGGCATACACTAGGGGCTGCATGACGAAGCATTGCCTGTAGTTATAAGACAAATAGATATATATTGTAATTACTATGAATGAGCTGCACGTTAAGCTCACACAGGATAGAGTATATTAAGTAAAACACAGCATAGTGGTTAATTTAGCAAAAGGGGGATGGGTACAGACACCGCTGGGGGAACTGATAGAGGTAGATAACCAAAGTAGGGTTGAGAGTTTTTCGGGAAATGAGGAGGGATGGCTCCGCTCTAAGTTCGCTAAAGAAAGCATTCCATGGTTCGGGAACAAGATGGGGGAGCTTAGCCCTGTGGCATTAGCTCCTTTGGTCAATGGGGATAGCAGCTGGTGACAAGGAGTCCATGAGCATGAGCACTGGGGGGTAGATCAGGATTTAAGAAGTGCTTGCCTCGCGTATTGCATGCCGAAAAAGCTTCTCATCTAGGTAGGCATTGCATCGACGAGTGTCTATGTGTTTATATATTGTTAAGTGCTGTTTGGAAACAGAATGCTAGCAGTAGTGGTAAATTTTAATACTGAGTTTGCAGGGTGAGCGCGCCTAATTGACTTGCTAAATTGGGATTTTATTCCTTGCATGGGGAGGGGGAATTCAAGGCTGTGTATGACCATCCTGCGCACCCAATGGGGGAACCAGTGATGACAATGAAACAGGTTTTAGCTCCATTTCTATTTCTTTATATTGCGGGGTGACAAGCAGCCTGGTGCAGGTAGGCAACCTGACCCTGGCTGAGCATCACAGAAGATATTGGCTGGGTCAGTGCGCCAGCAGTCCCAGTGACGCATACATGCAGGACTACCAGCAACTTAGGAAAATGAAATATGGCAGTCAGAGTATGAATGCTTCTCCCTATAGCATGTGTGGCTCTGAGAGAGCTAGAGAATGGGGGTTATAGTCTCAACTAGCTGCCTCCCAGATCTCAACCCCTTTCTGAGCTGGCAGAGATCCTTCAAAGGGCAGAATCTGTGTCTGTGCATAGCTGTGAATGCCACCAGTCTCATACATGTCACTCAATGGTGTGCTGTTTGGACACTTAGCTTTCATACCCTTTGTTTGCAGACACCTTGGCACAGATATTGCTTTGTATTTGTGATATGTGGACTTTTAGTTAAGTCTATTGTGTATGTGCATTGTATGGCAGAGGCACAGTGTTCCCATTTTTGTGAACTGCCTTTGATGGTGTTGATAGGTGCTTCATTTTAGAAAAATGTATTCGTATGCATTATTTGTTAATGCTTTCACATTAGTCCAGTCCAGATGTCCTTGAGCTGGAAAAAACCATTGCCGACATTTCAGTGGATTCCAGGCTGTTTCCGACTCATAATTAGGCAAGGATTTGTGATATCATATTTCTGTGGGCTTGGACAGTAAATTGCACATCTTGGAAGCCATTTATCCCAAAATGCCTAGCAGAGAGAGAAGCCACCGGCACACTGGTTGGTCTGAGGTGGCCTAGCTCGCTCCCAAATTCCCACCAAGATATATACACCCCACCAACTTCCAAAGTCACCAGCCGCCACTGGGCTGAACTGACCCTAGTAGCAGCATCAGTTAAATAAACTAGCGCTGTGTAAGACTTACATTCGTGATTTTTAAAAATGAGCCTTTCCTCCATGGGTAGCCAGTGCGCAGCTCGTCTGACGCAAAATCTTGTGTATTCTTTCAATGAATACTGAGAGTTGTGCACAGCAGCACTCCGCACTTTTAGAGCTTGTGAAGATTTTCTAAAATGCCTGCAAGAATGGCAGTGTAGTAATACAATTTAACACTGATAATGACACGAGAAATGAATGAGCAGGGGTTTTAAGGTTTTAAGTATGGCGGGGAAAGGAAATGGCCGGAGGCATTAGCATATGTGGTAGTGAAAAGGAAGTAATGACACAGGGACGTCATTCCACCAAAATGATAGAGGTAGCGGAAGTGACATCTCATGACCCTTGACCTCTGATGATATCACTGTAGGAAAAGTTTTAAACATTTTTTATTTTAGGGTAGCAAAGGAGACCACGGGGCAACAAGGGATAACTCAGGGGTTGCAGCCACGACCCCTGGCGACCCCCAAATGACGTCCCTGCAATGACACTTAAACAATAAGTGCAACAATGCAGAGTGTAGTATGTAACATGGCATGACATGAGCAAGGGTTATTTTACAAGCTACAGAAGTAGTGTTAGAATTAAAAGAAGTAGTGATAAACTTCATGAGATGAGAAGCAAGCGATTTTACATGGAGTTTTAAATCAACGTGCAGGCAGGAGCAGGCACTGCCCTGTAGCTGAATGGTCCATCGCCGTTCTATCATTTTTGACTTAGACTGCCCCCTGAAATTGAAGGAGGTTACTGGGTCATTTGCGACCTGCTTTTGGGGAATTTTGGGGATAGCAGACATGTAGTGAAGGGGGTTTTTGGGGTGCTCCTAAAGGCTTTTTCTAGGAGCTCCACCATGAGGGGTAGCACAGTTTGCATGGAGTCATACCAGGGGTGGTATTTTATAATTTTGAGGCCTCGACGGCCAGAGTGGAGAACATTTTTATTAAATAAGGAAAACCCTTTTGTGATTTGAGACAAGCAGTTGTGATTCAGGTATTATAGAATTTAGATGAATGAAGAAAGGTTTGAATGACAATATGTGAAATCATGATGATAGCGTTTAGATTGCCAAGGAAAGCATGTTTTATGTAGAACATTCCCCATTTCGGGATAAGCACGATTTTGAGGCATGAAAGCGGCAGAAGGTCAATGAGAATGTCTGGTTGAAAACTAAAAGATTTCATTATCATGGCAGCATGGTAAAGAACAGCTAGCTGTATGACCTGGTGAAGAAATAACGAAAAGGGAGAGGAAGGATTTTAGAAATTCAGACGCAGGCCGCAAATTATGAACTTTGCAGACACGAGGTAGAAACAGATGACCTCCAGGAAAATAAAGGCAGCCATAAAATAGGGAAATGTGGCAAATAAATAAAGAGCAAGCAGAATGAAATAAGAATCACGAAGGACAGTAGTAGTTCAAGTAAGGTTTTGCGGGGGAACCCGAGAGAAAAAACGTAAGGTTTCCGGGGGGGGGGGGGCACCTGAGAGAAAAATCGTAAGGTTTCCGAGGGGGTGGGGGGGCACGGAGAGAAAAATGTAAGGTTTCCGAGGGGGCGGGGGGGCACCCGAGAGAAAAATGTAAGGTTATCGGGGGGGGGCACCCGAGAGAAAAATGTAAGAGGATTTGCCTTGTTCCTGCGCTTTAATACAGCAGTCAGAAGAAACGTGAACCCAGAGCCCACATAATAGGGGACGATAGGCTACGGTGACGATCAAAGGGGTTTGTTTACACCCCATGTCAGGGTATTAATTAGAAGGCAGGTATCCGTTTGTCCAGCTGGTGTTTGTCTAGTCTGTCAAGTGTCTGTTATACATGTCCTGTTGTATGTCACATGTAACAAATTTTGTCTCTTTGTTGGTTGAAATCAAGTAAGGGTTTTATGCGATTCTATAGTTGAGAGGGAATCGCACACAGATTGATGTTCTTTGAGTAAATTGGCGGTATAAATAATTTGGCGGGAAGAGACTGGATTGGAGTTTGTGGTATTTGGTGCTCGCTCATAGTAATGGGAGTGTTGGACTCACATAAGGATATCGTTAGAAAAACGGAAAACATTGCTCCAATTGGAGAAGTGGGTTAAAGGTACTGCCCACAAGATGTTTCATGCCGTGGCCACAAATTGAGTCATCTAAAGCCATCTTGCAACGCATGGCAACTTGCTTGCATGCCGCATATACAAGAAAAAAGTTAGAAAACGCTATGCTGTCCTCAAATTGTGAAAAATATAAGAACACGGAAAGGAGGAAGAGCCTCCAGAAGCTTGGTTGCAAAAAATATGCACTGAGGGGGGTGAGACACCTGCAGCGAC
This sequence comes from Ambystoma mexicanum, assembly GCF_040938575.1. NCBI lineage: Eukaryota > Metazoa > Chordata > Amphibia > Caudata > Ambystomatidae > Ambystoma > Ambystoma mexicanum. The sequence goes on along the minus strand of NC_090922.1, from coordinate 1,126,193,710 downwards.
GCCTGCCCCATCTGCAAACAGGAACCGAGGGAAGTAAGCCTGAGGGACTTTACCCATTAAAGAAAGCTAAAAGCAGCCACAGGGTATAGCAACACCGCTTATGAGTCGCCTACATGAAGTAGTAACAAAAATCAAGGGAAGGATAAGGACAAGAATTTCACATCCCTAGCCCCAAGGGACAAGGGGAGACGCGATGATGCGTTAATAAAGGAGGGTATCAGGCACAGACAAGTGCATCTCTCGATAAGGGGAGAGAGGGAAAGAAGAGGAAAGGAAGTGAAGACAGAACTGATGAGATAGCATTTACAAAGGACGAATGGATGGGAGGACAAATCTCATTGAAACTCGATGGAAAAGAAAGTGATGAGGGGAGACCTAAAAAGAAGTTAGATGAGGCACAGAGGAAAGAAGAAGGAGAAGGAGTTAAGGGACGGAAGGATAAGAAGGAAAGTTAGGCTAAGGCGAGTACAGCTTTATCACGAAGAGCAAGAAAAGTAGCTCGATCGCAAACCAGAGAGCAGCCTATGAACGAGACAGACAGAAAGAGTAGAGGTTAGAAGAAAAGCAAAGGGTACGTGAAAGAAGGGATGAGGAAGTTCAAAGAAAAGATGAATGTAGAAATAAAGGGAAAAGGAAGAAGGTAGGGTCAGAAAAGAGGCGAGGAAGCGCAAAAGGATTGGTCCAAGGAATAAATAAGCAAATAAATAAATAAGGAAATACTGAAAATGAGTGGTTATCTTGAATAAAAAATGAATAAAGGGAAAATTGAGAAATAGGAACAATTGGGCAAATGAATAAAAGGATAAGGGATATACTCAAAAGCATAAAGCGGAAAAAAAGCAAAAAGTGAAAAACAAATAGCACTTATGAGGTTTCCTGGCCAACAGAAAAAGGGAGCGTTGGACAATAAAAGACATCAAGAGACCATGAAGACCAAGAAAAGGAGTATGGCTGATAAAATTGTGTCAATTAAACAAAGGAAACTCGCACACGCCATTTTAAGTAAATATGGTGAAGTAAGCAAAACAACTTGTGAATGCCTGTAACAATTTTTATTTATTTTACAGACAAGCTATGGACTTCTTGCGTGGAAGCACAAGAAATTGTCTGCATGGCCTTAAATTAGGGAGAAAGAGAAAAAGGTAAGTACAAGTTCACGCCAAAAGAGTGAGAACACACAATTGATCAACACTAAAGGTAAGAGGATCCAGGTGAGTAACAGGAAAAAGGGAGTAAGTGACACAATGTCTTCAAAAGTTAGTTGTTTCTTCCAAGACAGGTACAACAGGTGTGGAAAGAGGAGAAAATAGATAACAACATGGCCATTTCAGACAACCACAGAAAACAGAAGTAAAATTGAAGGTGAGTAATCATTTTCATGTTCATAATGTCAAAAGGATTGTTATGATAGAGGTATGCAAGCATTAGAATAGGCAAACATTAATGGGAACAATAAAGGTGGAGGCACGTAGTAAGAATTGGTGCCATAGTCTTAGAAGACAGGGGTAGGCTAGATTAAGTTAGACAGGGACGGTGTGCAGCGAAACGCCTTGGTTTTATCTCCCTAGGATGAACAAAAGCACAAGCATAGACCATGGTCCAACTAACGACAAGAAAAGAAAAGGAAGAATAGCTGCTAAGTATCTGCAGCTACCAGCAATAATCTACTGCTATGCTGAAGTATGTGCAGCTAACCAGCAAGAATTTACTGCAAAGCTGAGCAAAGAACCAAGCCAAAACTAAGTATACCCGCCGGGTGGTTGGAAAATAGCTGTTTATGTGCACCAACGAATAGGGGAGAATGACCCAGAGAGTATTTTTTGATAGAAGAAAAGGAGGAAGGGGGTTAAAGTCAGGTAGAAAACCTGACCCCTTGCCCATGCCCGCATTACTTTTGTCTTTATTTTGACTTTCTACAGACAACGGGGATACCCAAGGATGTTTCTGTCATCTACTACGGAGGTGCCTAGAAGACCAGGAAAGAAGAAGACGTCTTTCTTTAATTTGTTTTATCTCCTTAGGGTTGCATGTGGCACCCGGAAGGGGAAAATGTGTCCCATGAAGGACGAGGTGTATTTTGTGTTATTGAAAACAAAAATCATTTTCTAAGCCAGCCTGCACAGAGCTAGGAATTGGGGTTATTTTAGTTATGGTGTGAAAATGACCCACAAAAGGGAAATGTTTAAAAGAAAATGTTTTGTAGCTTGTCTAGGAGGCAGGAGTGTCAAATAAGAGGGAATGTCTCGCAATTTCTAGGGAATAAGATATAAGAGCAAATGGGAAAAGAGGTTTTAAGGAAATGGATTGGTAGGAAATGTGTTAAATAGTAGAGACCTGTTATTTTACAAAAGAAACTCATTCCGTTTAATATTACAGGTATACGTCGAGGGACCTGTATGCCTTAGGAAATTAACGTTGAACCGCGTGAGGAGAGAGGGAGGTCGTAGAGAAACCCAGTGAAAGCCGGACGCTGAATTGTGTCTGATAAAGACTCCTCCAACCCTGCATCCCCATACTGAACCGTCTCCTCTTGTGGACTCATTGAACAATGAACCCTTTTGAAAGAGAAACACTCTAGAAAAAAACTGAACTTCTTGTGAAAAGGAAAAAAACAATGGACTTCTGGTCTAAGCATCAAAAGAACCTGGGAGACCGACTGTGAAAACAGCACAATGGAAAGGAAAAGGCGACAGAACACAGACGGTCCACTAACGCCAAACAAAAGACGAATAAAACAGAAGATACGGAAAAGGAAAGAGTGTGGAAAAGAGGGAAGGACAAAGTGAAAACGATATGCATGGGCAGGAGAAGATGATCAAGGAGAGACTGTATTTTGTTGGGGTGGGAGTTGCAGACAAGGTGTCACATACGAAGAGACAATGGGCTAATGGGTTACCTCAAAGCTTGACCAACCCTCTCTAGTCTCACAATGGCTGTGAATTGACTAAGGCATACAGTTAGTTTAAAAGCAAATTATTACAGGAAGTGGGGCTTACATGGAAGGAGATGACACACACATGATTGTTTTAAATAACAATACATTAGTATGTGCCAAATTATAAGATTGTGTTAAGATGTTTTAGATAAATATTAAGGAGAATAGACATTGGATACGGTTCAAAGTTGTTGTTTTACAAACAAAAAACTTTCAAGATGTGGGAGTGTACTGGGGGAACCGAATTAAAGATATATTGAATCAACAGCTGAATGAAGTGGAGGGCACCCCCCACTTAAACCTAAGCGGATAAATTTGTATGGACTAATTGATGTTGTAATTATGTGTAAATAGTATTCATAATGTTAGTTTATACTAGTATTCGAAAAAGCATCGTAATTATAAGGTCATTACCATGATGTACTAAGGTGGCAAGGCACAGAATGGACAATAAGATTTTCTGTACACAGACAGAAAATCGTTTTGGCTAAATGCCTTTAATGAAAATGCACGTAACCAAAAATGTGGCTAAAATGAGAAGAAACTGAGTAGTGCTCAAAGTGTGTAAGATGAGGTCATTTTAAACTTGAGACATTCGAGGACACCATGCTTTCAGAAACTTGACGAATGGGCAGAACCTAGACTTGTAATTATGCCTTGTCTGAAACCTTATCAGAAGAGTTCAACTACATCATCTATAAATTGAACGGAATACCTGAGGAAAAGTCAGACATGCATGCTAGAGCATATTTCATTCTGAAGGGTTAGTTCAATTAAAAATAATTGCCCAATGAGCTAATGTTTAACGATGAAGTTGCTTAAGACTGTGCAGGAAAGGTGGGGGCAGATTGCTCCCTCACATTTTGCTATAAAAAGTGAGCTGGGTGTGATGCTGGGGTGGTTGAGGCAGGGAGCTTGACCACAGCACTAAGGCTGCTCTGTTTAAGCAGTGGGATGAAATAAACCTCTATGAACTTAACAGTCTCTTTGCCAAATCTTTGAGTTGTCCTTATTGAACTGTGTTGGAGTATGTGAATCCTGCACCCCAACCTCCTCGAGGTGCAGCTATTTTGTCTTAAGGTATTCAAGGGTGAGCTCTGATTCTATGAGCCCGTCAAAGGTCACTCGGTCCTCGTTTACAGCACAATGGTATGAAAAGTTAACCACTGCCACCAGCCATTAATTGTCGTAAGGGTAACATAAAAAATGTTACATGAGAAGGTAGACAAAGGGGATACTAAGTAACCCCCCAGCACTCCAAATAAGATGGTGTGTGCTGGGTCTACAAAGAGAAAAAAGTAAGTAAAGTCAATTTCAGTTTATTACTCTTGGAAACAGTATTTTATCCAAGAGAAGGTATTTAAGCCTTAAGAGAAATCCATAGGACTTCTCTGTTACACTGCACTGAGGGTGCTGGGTGTCACGATACAAAAGGTGATACCTATGGAGTTTGTCAGACTCCAAAACCAAAAGAACCACAGAGTCCAAATCAGAGATAAATACATGAGAGTGTGAGGAAAAGGTCTCACTCACTTCAGGATGAAAATCAAAAAGTCCTAAAGTCCAACAAAAGAGCCGAGGGTCTCTAAAGTAGAAGGGAATTAACACAGAAATGAGAATTCTCTCTAACAACCTGCTGCAGGTCATTCAAAGCAAAGCAATGATACCTATTCTTGGTTAGGGGCATAGAGGCCACATTGCACTGGCCTTAAAACTACTCCACTGACTCCTGGTTAATGGCCAGGTTGATTTGAAAGCTCTGTGTATCATCTTGGGGTACATGCCCAAGATACTTGCTAAGTAAAGTGGCCAAGTACAGGTCCTTATGACTGGTGACCGATGAAATAGAATATTGGTTGCAGGACTCTGCATGCCCTTTGGCCTGTCTCTTGAATGCACGTCCTCCCTCAGAGCTAAGAATATCTCCATTTCACAAAAGGGTTCAAAACCCTCCCATTCAATAAAGATGTCGGCCAGGAGACACTTCCTGGGCCTCCAGGCAGCCACCCCAGGGGTGCATACACCTTTCCCTTGCCTGGACAGTGCACCCTGTCAATTGGTTGTTCCCTGCTAATTGGCATTGCAACACACTGCACTTCAGTTTTGTTCTGTGCCAATTGGCTGGGACATATTGATTGTTTTTGTACTGACCTGCTTGTTCATATATATTGTGTTTATAGCTCTTTTGCAGAACTCTCCTCTGCTTGGTTATCCTTACCCTTATCTTGTCTCTGCTGACCTTGCACTTTTCTGATCTGAATGTTTCAAGAATATGAGGATCAGCCCTTTCTCTCCTCCCTTTCTATTTGTGGCACTTGAAAGTGAGTGTTTTCACAGATAGCTGTTAAGGATTTCAATCAGGCACACGCCCGGGTCTCGCCTAGCATGTAATGCACAGATGAAATACTTTTTTATTATGTCTATATGTTCAATATTCTGAGTGATGTACCACTTATATCACACCCATCTCAAAATACGCCCCCCCCCGCCCCCCAGGTCACAGTGGATCAGGAACCAGGCTGGTTGGTAAAGGTAAATATTTATTTATTTATTTAAATTTCAGATCAATATATATATATATATATATATATATATATATATATATATATATATATATATATATATATATATATATATATATATATAGTGCATCAATCACCAATATGGTGAAAATACAAATCAGAAAATAAGTAAGGCAATTGAATTCACTTTTGAGCAGCACAGAGGATAAAACACAGGGAAAAGACAGTTTTGGGTTATAGAAAACATAACGTTTAATTTAAGGGTTCCCCCTGCCAAGTTCTTAATTCCCAAATGAGCAATTCTACACAGATGTAAGTAAGCAGCAGGTACTCAGGAATGTAGAACATTGTCTAGAGTTTAAATGTAATCTCCCCTCCCCAAACAAGAGAGAAAAGCATTTTTGGGAAATTTTACACTTTTAAAATGACAGTCGAAAATGGCTTTGTGAAACAATGAAAAGTGTGCAAAAATGCTTAAATTGATTAAAATTCCGATGGGAGCAACACTAAACAGGTTCTAACAAACAAAAGCTACAAGATGAGCAAAAGAACACACTTTAGATCAGAATGGGAGTGTGGAAATACTTTGAATGAGAAAAAGACACGTGTGAAACTTTTGCAAAATGTGAATTCGCGCCTAATTTCCGCTATGAGATTTCTAATAAAAACGGGTCAAATATACTGTATCGCAATTTTTAGTTATGGATGTAGCTAACAGTCTTAGGTTTCAGTGAGAGTTGAAATTACGTGTCTATCTATAACATTAAAGAAGTTATGCAAGTTTGAATAAGAGAAGTTATTGAAAATAAAGACGCGAAAATGAAAACAGAAATCAATTCTTGCAATTACAATTATGTTCTAAACTAGGGTATTCAGGCTGGTTACCAGTTTGAAACACAGTAAGCCCCAGAGTGGTCCGCAGAAACCAACCCCAGCACCTCCGTGTACGTCTTGGAGGACTCAGTCGTATTAACCCTGGGATGATTTTAAGGGTTTGTGATTTTACAAGACCAAAGGATCTTCAAGAAAGTATCACTAGCACAAGCAATCAAAGCAAGGTTTCAAGACTGGTGTGGCACTATTACAAGTTCTGAAGTTAAAGAGAGGATGGGTTGAGATTGGGATAGGACAAGGCAAATATACTATAGGTTACTATGATTCCTGTTGATACTTACAGTCCACTGTGATTTAAGATTGGACCGTTAGGGTTCTGGTCATCTGGATCGGGTCTACAGGCAGCTGGGCACTTCTGGAAGGATGGTCAGCAGGGCAATTCTTGTCAACTGGACTGGCACCTCAACTTGGATTTGATTGGCCCTTCTGGTCACTGGACACTGTAGTATGGCGGGATGGATAGTTCAGTAGGCAAGCCTTAATGGTAGCAAGCCAGACTGGGTCAGAATTATTTTTTCCTGAAGTTTGGGATGGTTCAAGATTTGGGCGTGATTGAAAAAGAGTTCAGCAATTGCTGGGCCATGGTTTTTCAAAGTAATCTGGATCAGGACAAGATGAAGAATTCTGGAACAGGATCAAGAAGTCAGGAACAAAACACTGCGCGGAAATCAGGATGTAGTCAGGAATCAGTGTGTCTTTATGTATTGTGAGGTTCCTATATTTATCATGCCAAGTGACATCATGCAGTTTATGGTAGGGGCACAATTACAATCCATACACCCAAGGCTTGATAGGTCAGAGGCACTTGCCTTTTTCTGGCTGGAAGTCAGAAAGAGCTGTCATATTTCATGATGTGATTTGGGAACTTCCACATTGATTTGAAGCACAAATTAACTTTCCCATGAATGCACATTTCTATAATCATGCCCTCTAATAAAATCAGAAACATACACTATATATTTTGTGGGTTATCCTGACATCTAACTCCCATCTCAGTGAGAGCTGTCTTTGTCATTCTGTGGAATTTTGCCAATTGTAATCATAATGGTTTGACCTAACAATTCCTAATTCAGTACATATTATCCCTAGGACACAGATGTACAATATTATATTTGCAGCATCAATAGTTTTGCCACAATTTAACTTTTAGTGTAACTTTGGTTTCTTATGTAGTACAGGGTTCACTCACATCTCCACAGAAAGAGCATTAAATTAGATTTAAAACTACACATTTTTAGATATGTCCTCCTTCATGTTGCAAAGTTAAAGGTTTTCAAAACTTAATCACAAATAGGCATTTAAACAAGAAATGTCTTTGAGCAGTTTTTTTTTTCTTATTTCAATTGGCAACAGCTGTCAAATTCCTTTGATCAGGGTGGGGGTCCAGAGGGAAGTTTTCTGCCCCTCCCCTGTGGAGGTGAGTGTTCAAGGCTGCCATTGTCAAGACTGGGTTTGGACTTTAAAGAATTACCTGCAGCTTTCATTACAACATATAACTTGAACACAGTTTATAGGTAGATTTTGACAATTAAAGAATTAGACCTTTCCACAAAAACATACTTTTAAAGCAGGCGATTTTGCACTTTCTTCAGGGAAAAACACCTTTAAACAGAGTCTTTTACATCCAAATTTCTTATGCAGCACACGCACATTTAACTCAGCATTATTTTGTCCTTGAGTGCTGGGATTTGTCTGCAATCTGGATGTATGTATCCAGTCTTTGCTTGGAGTTCTATCTGCACAGCTGAATTTGTTACATATTAACATTTTTAGCCACATTTTTCCTGTGGAACTGAAAACAATGTTGCTGGGCTGCCTTTTTCGTAAGATACATTTCTTAGCTGCTGTCAGTCCATGAGGCCTGGCTTCTCTGGCCACACTGGATGATCTGTAATTCTTTTACTCTCAATGATTCACTGAAAGATGAATGGATCTATCGCCAAAACAGCACTTTGAAGGTTGCAAAGCTCAATTTTTAAAAGGCATTTCCGGTTTTTAGCCCAATTCTCTGGCCTTGCTTCATGCTAAATGTAACATCACCCACTAGCATTCTCCTGCAATGAGTTTTGTTTTCCCCTCCACTTTGACTATGTGTGGCAGGGGTGTGCAGCCTTTTGTGATTGTGACCCATGCACAGTTTTGCAGATTTTGGTGCGCACAGGGGTTAGTGTATCCATTTTAGCTGTTTCTTTCCACATTGCACCTTTTAAATCAACTATACATATGTAAAGAAATTACTTCATTCAAAGGACATGGTTCATCAATTTAGGATGGTTTGGGTTAAACATAGCACGTCTGCCAAATACTTATTAAATCTCTCTATGAAATACTTACTCAATGAGATCAGGAAGGGCTTTATAGATATCCTCATCATCGTCAACACGCTCCTCTGTGGCAAACGGCCTGTTGAGGAAGAAATGCAAAGCGGTTACCATTTTATTTCCAACAGGATTCTGAGTGGAAAATCAGATAAAATACAGTGCTATTGGCAATGTAAGCACCAGCACACCCAATGGCATGATTGACAAAAGCTCAATATACATCATGTGTGCAATTTATAGGCAACTGAAAAATGTGTTGCAAACCTTCATCGCTGTACCCATCTTGTACTACTAAGGTGTATAAATAGGTACACATTTAAAGATAACCAAACAAACGCCTTTATAAAATATTTGTTTTCATTTCAAAATTTAAAACAAAGAGGATTTATTATTCGTTGGACATGTGACTAAGAAAATCAACCAATGGCAATCCAGCAAATACCAATCACTTTATCAAAGATCCAGGGTTGAGTTTTATCCTGTCTAAGATGCAGCCATGCCCAGCCCGCATGCTGTTGGGACATACAATCAACATTTAAAGATTAACCAAATTCCAAGGATTGTTTAAAGGCTGATTTCATGGATGAGAACGTATCATGCTGTTCAACTCACATTGAATACCTTTCTCTCCAAAGCATTTGTAGCTGTGCACCCAATTGTACTTTTATGATGCAAAATGTTCAAATAGAAATAGAAATAATGCATCTGCTAATCAACATTCATGGGAGAAAATGTAACAAAAATACAATGTTGGGTCCTTCATGATTTGTCTACCTTTTTACATTCTAATTCTAGTATTTTATTCTTAAAAGAATATGCTAAATTGGTCTGTATACTGGAGAATTTTTCCGCAGCACAAATGAAAAATCTCCCTTCCGAAACTGTGAACCGCAGTGAGTGAAGTAAGGTTTGGTTTTCCAGGTGTTTGATAAACATCATCAAGTCTCCATTCTGTTACATTGCTGTAAATGGCTTCTTCGTGATCACCAAGAGTCACCTTATGGTGTGATGCTGAATAGTCATCTATTGTAAACATCACTTTCCAACTTACTCACTTGATCAGATCAACAGGGAGAACAATATTTTTCATACATACAAGCCATTCCAAACAAAAGGTTTACTTTAGTCTGGCAAAATAACACTGGAAAGATCTGTTCAAGTTCGATTCCACCTCAAGCTGTGGATTGGCTACATTAGAATAAGCAACACAATTATACACTTTAACTCATGTATCAATTAAAACATTTTATACATGTGATAAAGACAACTGCCCAGTGTGATCCATGGATTAATAAAATCACTAGATGTACTTGTGTTACTCCAGGCTAAGGACCCAGTATGGCAGCACAGGTTGATTTTCAGTACATCCATGACCGAATATAAAACATTTTCGAGCATAGGTCAGGGTTGTGGGGTGTAATTGCAGCCCCAAGACAAAAGTGAACTGCACCTGGCCACGTTGGGCCCAAACGTGCAGAAATACTTTCTTGAAATTTGAAGTCACACTGTTGACTAACAGACAAAAAGGCAGCATTTCACTCGCAAACGGCCAAACATCAACATAGTGTTTTCAGATAAAGGGAAATACAAATACTAAATGGGCCCTGTTCGAGTGACGAGGCCAATGCCCGGAAAATAAATAACATTACAAATAACTGATGCCTAAAGTGCAGCTTTACTAACACAAAGAGCTGAGGAAAAAACAAATACATTTTTCAGTTTGGTTTGAAAGGACCCTTTTACAGAGGAACCTCTTTAGCCTGAACCATTCAAATGTATATTATAATCTAAAGTTGGACACTGATGGCCTGATGAAATTAGATAAAAAAGGCCTCATGTGTAAAGAAATTGTAACATTTAAAAGTACACGTTTTCTGTGCATGAAGAGGAGCTGTGTTCAGTCCAAAAAGAAATGTTCTCGTGAGAATTGAAGCTAAGAACTGCTCACCTCCCCCCTAACCTTATCAGACTCCGGGAATGTCATTGAAGCTGTGGCAGAGCCACAAAGAGGGGTCTTATGGGTGGTGATTTAACCTACAGTGTGAAAACGGTGACCCAACTAATGGATGTGAACTCCGAATAATTCCCCAAAATTCAAGTAAATCCGTGCTCCCTCTCTAGGCTGACAGATGACATATGACAGGAGGCAGAGGTATCCTCTCTGCTCTAAAAGAAGCAGATGGGCATTAGTCCTGAGAAAGAAATGTTAAGTGCTTTTGTGGTAAGCTTGGGTCAACAAAGGCCAGAGACCAAGTGTACACACAGATCTTGGGAACAAAAATATACCAGTTAATTGAAGGGAAACATATGGATGTCAATAATGTTTTACCAAGGAGTGTAGGCAGGATCATACTTTGGCCATTATCTGGGGAACCATAAGGGGCACATAGATCATGAAAAGGGTTTGAAAATATCATGGAAAGCTCATCCAATGTTTCAACTTTCATAATAATTCGGCCTTGAGAACAAATGTTATAAGCTGAAATGTGATGATAGCTTTCGAGAAAACGTCATGAAGCAGAGATTTGGAGAGATGATTGTTTATTAAATTAGATATATGTATGGAACATGTTAACTGTTATAATTTTCAAATAAATCATGTAAATCTATCATTCAGACCTGCAAACTCATGCCGAAATGAGACACATTTCATTAGGTCTGGCATGGTCAGACCGTTTAAGACATATATATATATTATGATGTTTATCTATACATTTTCACATTTTAGTTTCTGAGCTCTTAAATTAAGTAGTCAAAAATTGCCATTTCAAAGGTGGGATTTATAATGCACAGGGATGATGCCTAGTAACTAAAGGAACCAATGATTGCAGTGAGGGTGGACAATAGAAGTCCAACTAGAATAGTTAGCAAATCAGCTGGCACATCCTAATTTAGATAATTTGGGGAGAAGTTAAAGATGTATAAGGAGATGCACAGTGGGATAGGGGGAGCGCTGTCTGATATGATCTGAGTGGGATTACTGAAAAATTGCTGGAGAACCAAGATTGCCTGTGAGAGGGAGGAAACCAGGAGAAGAAATAAGGTGGCACCCATACAAGGAGATGAAAATAAAGGGGTGTATTCTGGAGGTATCCATGAATGAGCCTGAAGAGGCCAGATCCCTGTCCTTTCCCCATGAGCTGACCCAGGAGGTGGTATATTTTCCTGAGCACAAAACCCACAAAGATATTCTATGTAAGTAAACCTGTCCAACCAATCCAAGTATTGGGGGAATCTGTTTGATTTACTGTCTTCCCCTTTATTGATTTGGTGGGCAGACCAAGTATATCCTTAGCATGTTTACTAAATAATGTTGAAATTTGAAATCAACTACACCGCTTCCAGTGTGGATACAAATATAGTCTGTTAAAGTAACTGGTTACTCCTATTTTCTTTTTGCCAACCCCAAAATCCCCAAAAGGGAGGAGTGCATAAAATCAAAATAAATTCCCAAGTGCTCCCTAACCCCCAGACCCTGCCTTAAAGCAGAGGGGTTCCAAATCATAGCTGAATATCTGTGTTTGTGGCATAGAAAAAGTGTGTTCCCAAAGTTAAACAGGATGCAATCACATATTTAAAAGCACATCTCTGCAGAGAAAGAGAAGGTGATCATGTTAGTTCCATATATATAAAAATGTGCTGTTCTGAAAACTTTGTTGTGCTATAACACTGCTATCATTGCCAAGGGTGCAGGGAGATTAAAAGAAATAATGCTGCACATGTCAATTTCTTTTTCCACAATAGAAAAGTGGTGCATGTTATTGAGGTCTCGGGAGGATAGCTCAGGGGCAACGCGCTCGTCTTGGAAGCAAGATGACATGGAGCAACACAGGTTCAATCCCTGAGTCCACATACACACACATATATATTTATTTACATTAAACTTCATGTAAAGTGCATAGCCAAGCGTATGATACGGTCATGTTTCAAGGTGCTACATGTTATAAAGTAGACACCAAGCAAAGTAGATTGTTCTGTTATGTCCAGGATGCTGCACAATGCTTTTCTATCCTAATAATTTACTTTGAACACAAATTGAAAACACCAGTCGGTTTAGGATGACACAGATCACAGACTCTTTAACCCCACAACAAGTACAGTTTTGCTTATTTGGTTATTTCCACGCTGGTTACTTAGAAACACAGGTCTCTATGGAATACTTCAGATACCTGGATCACTCACAAAATACTGTTTGGACTATTTTGTGAGTATTAACCCCTGCTTCGACTACTCTATTTTGAGAGTACGAACCCCTATATATCTTATATGTAGACAATTCTCCTAAACTATACCCTACCCTCATAGGCTTTTGTAACTATGTTTGTCATACCATGCTAATAAACCTGTTACCCGCAATAAAGAAGTTGAGATTTCTGAGAATCTGTTGCTTATGGCTGTCCCTGTTTTACATGATTGCTGATAAAACAAGCCTTTGTAATTTATTTTGACTGTTCCATTAATTGGGTCTGGGATTTCCTAGCCTACCTGGTCTGCTTGAGGGCATAGATTTTCCGTGCCACCATTACACATTTGCAACCGAACTCTGCAGCATCCCAGAATCTGCTTAAACCTGGTCCTACAGGGAATCTGATTGTTCTTACAAACTTCAGAATTGAGATTATTTTCCATCATATTTGTGCAATGCTCCAGAAGATTGTTCTCTTTCATTGGGGTACAATAACAATCTGTGCCATTGTTTGCCTCTGTGGTTTATTCCAGAGCATTAATCTGCTTTAATCTGCTTATGGTTCTAGTCGTATAGCAGAACCAACATAGCCATTAGTAATGGGTGGGCCTAGTAAGATTGTTGTTTCGTTCTCCCCTGTTCCCCTCCCTTGCCTTGTCGCGCTCTGAAACACCTGTGTATGAGCGCAATATAAATAAAATATCATATCATTTACAGCTTCAGTTTCTGGACAAATTAAGTCTGTTTATTTTGTTTTATTTTTATTTTTTGTTTTTGTTTTTAGTGTGTTATTGTTCAACTGAACTTTTCAGACAATTGCAAAAAACACATTACAATGCAATGCACAACTATTTTATAATGATTAGATTCAAGTAATCATAGCTAAAATCAATAAATAATACACACCTAAAAATGCCATACACATTATGCAAGAAATGTGAGAGTCCATAATACCTTCCTAAATTTTCTACATATACCTCATACATTTCTTATTGAACACTTTCCCCATTTAAGCAGAGTCAGTCATATATTAGTGATTCCTTGCCTACTTTATGCATTTCGTTCAAGCCTTTTAATTGTGTCTCTATTAGCGCCCAAAGCCTATACAATGCAAAAATTAAAGATGTTTGATTTCCAATTAAGCAGCGTTGCTAGAATTATCCTGCTTTTGTATAATCGGGGTTATGAACACATTTCCCAAGGTGCAACATGCATTCCTTGCTCAGTGTAAAACAGCAGGTCATAACGTGTCTGTTACTTTCAAAAATATGTTCAAATTTGCATAACCTGCAAAATCTATTACATTTAAAAATACCATGTTGTGGACCACATACAGTAATTGTTGGTAACTGATTCAACCTCAGTAACCATAAAATACTCCCTAAATGAGGGGAGGGACATTGAACCAGGTATTTCTGTGGACGGGCAAAGTTAAAGGTCATACAGGAATAGTCATTGTGAAAAGCCATTGGGTGTTTCACAACCTAGCACCCGGAAATCCCATACTTAGGTGGCCAGGGAAAGGCCATCGCTTTTGGATCCTGACCCTGGGGGTGGACAAGTGAGGGAGGATCTCCTGGGTAGGGTCCTTCGGGAAAGGGGAGAAGCACCTGGTGGTGAGACATGGTATCCCCCTTTTTCCACAACCCATCTAACCCCTATCTCTGCTTATTTTATGGGAAACTAGAGCTCCCATAATTCCTCCCCACTTCACATTGACAACACTACTGAGCTGTGGAAGATGAGGAATAAGGCCAGGAAGATGACCTCTTCTGACTTGCAATGGCTCTGTCCCTTTAATAAGAACAGGCAGAGTCAGGCACATAATCCTAACTATACACACATGCCACTTGTTAACACTCCCTGTTTGGATAAAATGTGGTGCACACAGGTACACTCTGAGCGAGGCTGGGTACGAGAAGGGGCAGCTCTTTTGGGGCTAATGGGAACCAGGTTATGGAAGTTGGAAGGCCAAGGGGCTGATCAGCAGTAGCGAAGAACGAGAGAGGGCCATGTGAGAATTCCACACTTTCGGGAAGCCATAAGCGTTCCAAGACTGAAACCGAGTGAGCGGAAGGGAGAAACCGTCAAGATGCTTCAAAGTTGCCCGCTACCCTCCTGGGTGAACGACTGAGTCGGGAGCAACAGAGGAGGCGTTGGTAACAGCATTGACTGCTGCATGAAAGGCATTGAAGAAAGAAGCCCAATTAAAATAACGGTTAGTTATCAAAGGCAACAAAAGCCCAGTCTGTGTTAAAATCAAAAGTAACTCTAACCAAAAGTTGAAGGTTGCGCGTGTGCCGATAAAACACGTAATGGAAAGGACAATTGCTGAATTGTGAAAGAAAAGTGTACAAAGTAACAGAGTGGACCTGCGAGGTGGAATCGCACATCTGAAAGTCACTCTGAAATGTTCTGAGATGAAGTGTATCAAAACTGCATATGATGTATTTAAATATAGGTGCATGATTTTTATATCAATCTCACTTATTTGCCTTTTTAGTGAAACTTGTTTAAAAAGATGGTAATCGGTTTCCCATGTAGGGACCCATTCTATAGTCTTGAGAAATGTACATTCAATTCTTTAAACACTTGTAAGGAATGCATTGTAGAGCTGCTCATGGTATTCCGCAACAGTTCAAGCAGCGAGCAGACAGGCTCTTTCATGGCCTTTATATTATAAGGGTCCAGAACGAGGAGACTGACAGACAGGTGGCATGACTGTTGGCATAAACTTTTATTTCACCAAAATGAAGAGGAAACCTATCTCTCCCTTACTCAAAGAGGGGTTTGCCTCAACTAAGGAACTAAGGATTCGGTCAGAATGTCCAAGTAAATGAAAAGAGACCACATAGTGTGTCAACAAGGCTACTTCAGTCCCTCACACTTGTAACTAATACTAAAGAGGTAGTGGATCTTTTTGGTCCCGAAGAATTGCTCCCTTTTTCTGAACAATGGAGTATAGTTTGACTTGCAAGTGGGAACTTCACGTGAGAATGACTCCCATCCCCAGGTCTCAGTTCCTTTCCAAAATACAAAACAAAGTTCCAGTTGTAAAAGTTCTCAGTTCCAACTCAAAAAGTAAACTTCCAAATCAATCATCATTCCTTATTTCCCATCGTTTCTTCACTATTTGGTTCCTGGAGAAGGTCTCCCTTCTCTGGGCATGTTGCTTTCAATACTTTCACAGTGCCAGGGGAATGACTCCCTTCCCCGGGCTTTCTTATGCTTGGCTTCATGGTACACAATACCAGCAGGTGTGGCTTCCTTCCTCTAATATCTCTTGACTTCATGGTACACAACACCAGGGGGTATGATTTCCTTGCCCTGATCTCTCTTGGTTTGCAGTTTCACTGTAGTAAGGGGAATGACTCCCTTCCCCTGGCCCTTCTCAGGCTTTTATATTGGTTGTGGGTCCCAGACCCATGCTGGCAGACCTGGTTTACTTCCTTAACAGGCACTGCGACAAGGAAGAGTGATTGTGATGCTCTTCCTATGTGGATGAGGGTCCCAGACCATTCTCTCTTTTTTATATGTTGTTGTTTACAGTCCTGGTTCACTTTTCTGTTACTATTGTGTCTCAGATTAATTAAGGCAGTCTCTAAAGTTATGTATGGGTCCACAACCCTGGTTTCCAGGCTATTCTTGCCCCCCTTTCTTCCCCCAACAGCTCTTGTACCTTTTGGTTCTCTGTCAGGTAATGTTCGCCAGTTGCAAACGGTTGTATGACATATATTTGCTATTTGCATGTCGTCTACCAAAAAGGCATTTTTTTCAGCTGATTTAGGCGGCCCGCGTAAAGCAGAAATATACCCTTTCTTGCCCGCACTCTCTCTGACCAGATGACTTCTAAATCAGGGGGTTACCCCCTGAAAACCCACTTCCTCAGCTGCCCCCGCCTCCCTCCCCACCCATGACATCCCGTTCCCAAAAACACACACACAAATATGCAACACACACAGACACAAACACACACAGCACCACACACCTGTTCTGCCGTGCTTGTCAGCCCCTGCATGCACAGAGCGTCTTTCTAAATTAATCTTCTTTGAATTGGGGCTAGAGGAAACTTACTTTTCACTTAGTACCATTGAAAACACTTAATTTGCTCCGCTCGGCTTCTCGCGCTCTCCCTCTGCTTGTGCAACTACTGTAGCAGCTCTGCAGCATTTGGTGCTGGGCGGGTGGCGAGTCTCTCCCACACAGTGTGGTCCGATGTCTCCGTTCTGTCGGACTTCCGCTCTTCCAGCTTTGTAGTCTGCCAGGGTACTGCAGACTGAGTAGGGACACCTCTGACATTGTTCTCGTGTCCCGGTCAATGCTTCCTCTCTGCTCCACGCTGGATGTCCTTCAGGCTCGCGGATCTTCTTGGGAAGGTCTGATCCCTGCTTGGTTTTCCCGCTTCTATTTTGTACTGTCTTTGGCCAATCAGAACTCTTGAAACACTATATTACTTCATAGTGTATTGGGGCTAACTCTTCATGCTTCTGTCCTGCCTCCTCATCTCAGTATTTCCCTCAGAGCTCTCTCTAAGGTGGATCTGCCTCTTCTTCTTCTCAGAGCTGCTACTACTGTATACATGACACATGTACATGGGATGGCAAGGTAAAGGAGGGTTTAGTGAGGGGGATTGATGGGAAGTATACAGGGTTCTCCCTGGATAGTCATCCCTAGTCTCACAGGGGGAGGGGAGACCCTCCCCATGAGATCCTCCCACTGAGTACCACCCTCAGGGGTACTATCGGGTAGCGGCCTCACCTCCCTGGCCTCATGAGAAGAGTCTCCCCCTCTGAGTGAAGTGATGATATAAAAGAATTTGTCAAAATATATAAAATACAGTTAATCAAACTTGGCCTTTTTCCTTGATGTGGTCTTTTCAATCTTTTTTAGTATCCCCATGCAGCATGCTTGGATGCCGAGATAGTTCTGGACAATCTCACTTCTGGGCAGTCATCTCTCTGACCTGGTCTGTAAGGAGTGAAATAGCATGATCCTCCTTTAACCCCAGCGAATTTTGGGAACCTGTGAGCGTTGAGTTAAGTACTTCTATTTTCCAGTTGAAAGCCCCTTCTGTGCCTGAAGCATATTTCATCAGAAAGCTGCTTTCTCACTTAGTATCCCAATTCTAATTGCTACCACATGCAAAGACATGTTTTCCCAAATGCAGGCAATGCGACTGCCATTGCAGGTATCAGTGCTCTGTCAACTCCAATTTGCTCACCTCAATTATGGCATTTAAATCCAACAGTCGGTGGCACCATTTCACCTCCATCCAGTAAAGTTTTTTGAAGTCCAGAAGTACCTTTTTGCTCTCTTAAGGTGGAACTCTGACCTATCACCTTCTGCCTTCAGGTCCCAATATGCAGTCATTTTAGTAAAATGTCATCAGATGTCTGAAATCTCACTGACCGCCAGCCCCTTGCATGCCAAAGCTCAGCATGCACAACCCAACGGGGCTCCCTGTGGTAGGCTGAGCAAAGGCACGCTTAACAGCACATCTGACACAGGACAGTGTTTATTAGTAGGTGTTTGTACTAGGAATGGGTTTGGTTAAATGGCTTATGGAACTATCAAGGGGTCTCCAGAAATGATAACAGAATGTAGCAGGTGGTATTATATAAATCATAAGGTTTAAACTACAACGCTTAAACTCCTTGTCCTTCCTGCAACACCCTACTCTATAAAGTAATGTCCAGATGAAATGGCCAAAAGAAAATGTTAGACCTAATCTCACAAGGCCTTCGCTTCCAAGCTACCCAATAACAAAAATGTTCTAATGGAGGCCAACACAAGGGTTCTCCAAACGTAGCCTTAGGAGTCCATCCCTAACCTTCTCCAAAGAGAACATACAAACGGTTTCTTTGAAATAAAATAAATATATATGTACAGGGTCTGTTGTCCTCTCTGCCTTCTTCTAAGGGTTGCAGGACCTCTCCAAGAAAGGTCAATTCCCCCTTGGCTTTGTTGTGGGCTATTGCAGGCCTGACAAACATTGTTAAAGAATTCTTTCCCCCTGAATTTTCGGATTCCAAAATCATTTTCTCCCGGTTTTCGAGAAACAGACAAGATGCACTCACTTGTGTCTCTGATGTGTTTTTTCCTATTGTTTTTGTAACAAGTTCCCCTGGGCAGAGGTTCAGGTTTTCACTAACTCATCCTAGACCTTGGATGTCAGTTTCCCTCTGCGTCCTTAACTTCAGGCTTCACAACTTTTCTCTCTTGGACCTTACTGTTGCCTCCTGCCTTCTGTTGTAGGTTTCAGGCTTTCTGGCTGGTCGCCCCTGATTAACCTCAAGATTCATAGTAGGTCTTCTCCCAGACCTCACCTTCTAACCCTCCTCACCGGCTGGCTCAAATATGCACAGCTGGTGCCACTGCACAATTCTACTATGTGCCTTACCTCTCCCAGTAAATATCATTCGCAATCGTGGAAGAGCAATTGACCAATCTGGTGGCTAGAACAGCAGGTGAGAATGTACATGCTGTGCCCGCTGTTCAGGCCACCCGAGGCCCATCCCCGTGTGGTGTCATTTTTAAAATTTTATTTTAAGGGGGTAGGCAACACCCTTTGCTTTGCTCAGGCCTACAATGTCCGCCCTCTCGCCAGGTTATATAAGCCATAATATCATACCATCCAGGTACCCGTCAAGTCTTACCGTTGTGTCACCTTATCTGAACCATCATCAACTGGTTTCGTACTCCAAGGACAGCCCAGTCCTCCCTATACACCTATTGTAGTGCTTCTGATTTACGCACCATGCCATCAACACAAGTACACATTCAATGGGACATTACCAGAACCTCTCACTTGGGCTACCGTGCTTTCAATTAAAATGTATTTTTCGGTAAAGGTGCAACATACATGTACTTCTAGTATACCATAAAGGTATACCACCACTTCTCGGCAGTGCTGTGGTACTTTTATTGGGAAACCATCAACATCAAATTCATTAAATTTCAGCTTTTACACCCATTAAACAAATCATACAAAAATAACACGCAGAAAAAACACGGACATACAACCCATTGAAAATTCTACCAGAGGTACATTCCTTCAATGACATCCATAAAATAAAATGAATCAGAGAAAAAAAAAAAACAGATAGCGGTGGGGTAACACATGCGCATACATTACTTTTCAAAGAGTTTGTTCACCAAGGTGAAAAGTAATAATGATAAAATATCTAACGTCCAAGAGTGTTTCTTTCAATGGAACCCTTTAGCGAGGCTGCCATATGTTTAAAGGGGCGGTGCCATCCCAACACTGCAGACT
Source organism: Ambystoma mexicanum (assembly GCF_040938575.1). Classification (NCBI taxonomy): domain Eukaryota; kingdom Metazoa; phylum Chordata; class Amphibia; order Caudata; family Ambystomatidae; genus Ambystoma; species Ambystoma mexicanum. The sequence goes on along the minus strand of NC_090922.1, from coordinate 1,126,173,579 downwards.
ACATTTCTTTCAGTGAAAGACAGCCTCTCTGCTTTTCATAGGTTTGCTATTTCATGAATGTTTCATCACAAACTTGTTACAACTGGCCACTATTGTTTGATTGAGCATTTCTCAATGCCATGCCTTACCTGCACTTATTAATCTCACATTGGTTAGCATCTTGACATGAAACACTGTACAGCATTTTAGAAACGCTTGGCACAAAAGAACAGAAGAATGGGTATTTGCACATGCCAAGAGAGAGAGGCATTGAGTCACACATTATATCCATCAGACCTTGGGCACCTCCCTTCATATAACAATCCCAAGTGTCAGCACTCAAAACAATGAAGCAGAAAGCAGAATGGTACCCAGAAGTCACGTATTTCTGACCTGCACACATCAGAACCACATGTCTCGCATATCCTCTTCTACTATTTCTGTTTTTACAGAATCACGCACCGCAAGGCAAACAAAACTACAGAATGGTGCATAATAATAACACTTTACATTCCATAAATACAATGGTTCCACTGCACAGTACGTGTTCCTTCATGGCAGTCTACAACACTTGAAGGGAGCTCGGTGTTGTTTTGTTTGCTTGTCACATTCTTCCTAAACTCTTGCAAAGGATGCTAATCATGTTTACGCTTACAAATTAAATGTACCCACTAATTTAAAAAAAAAGTGTGTAACGTACCCCCATCTCAAAACCTTATCTGGGGCACGGATAGTTTTAACATCCATTCAATCTTATCTTGGAGGCAATTAGGTAATTGGCACTTGCCACAGATGGCACAGAAAACACTCTGGGCCTCATTACGCAGGATGCCAGTGCCGTTAACCCCTTACAGCCGCATTCCAAGGTCCCTTAGCTGGGTCCCACTACGGCTGGCTGGTTTTACCAGGGAGCTAATATCGGGCCCGCTATTTGCGGGCCCGTTATTAGCTCCTTCCCCTATGGGGGCTCGAATGGGAATGGGGAATGGTTTTCAGAATGGGGACTTACCGGGTCCTCCAAGGTTAGAATGACCCGGGAAGTAACCATTCCGAAAACCCGGACCCGGTATGCGGTAAGGGGGTATTAGCACCATGGCTACCTCCAACCTTATAATGAGGCCCTCTGAGTCTCATAGGTCTTTATTACAAATATAGTGACAGCTATGGTCTGATCATTGCAGCAATGATGAGAGACAGACATTTTTGTGTGATCAGAGGCAGCTGCTAGAAAAGGGGTTTGGGGAGTACCTTAGGGCTGCCCCTCTCTCACTTTTCCCCCATGGAAACCCCCCCCCCCAATGGGCGTACGTAACCCCGGGTTAGTGCTAGTGGCCAGTCCCCTACCGTCTAAGCACCAGTCTAACTATAGATGGCTCCCTGAATTCAGGCCAACTTCCTCAGAGACTTTCTAACTTTCCCTACACTCACCACAGGTTTGTGATCTGATCAGGAATGGGGTCATGCCTTGCAATTGCTCTGCAAGATTTGCCTGGTTACACTCATGACCACCGTTACCTTACCCCTCTACTCTATCTGCTTCCTCTCATCCGACTCCTTCCCATCAACCTTGTATCCTTCTGATTTATTGCTCCTTCTGCCTCCTGCTTACACCCTTTGATGTCATCAGCCTTTCTCCAAAGCCACTCCTCCTCCTTCCCACTACAACTCTGATAACTTCGTACGTTGCTATTTTGCCTCCCACTCCACTGCTACTACTCCTACTCCACTACTACTCCCCATCCCGCACAACTACTCCTACCACTCCATTACTACAACTCCTCCCCATGCTACTGGTACCACCCCCTTAGGTGCTTTAGGGTAAGGCGAATCCCATGAGACACCTGTGATGTGTCAGGATGTTTGGGGGGTGTTAAGAGACCCTGCACTGACATAATATTATGCAAACTGTAGATGTTTAGACTTGGTGTGCGCATATAAATAGGTTCCATTCTGTAGCTATGGCAGAAACATTGGGCCTGCATGGCAGCATGGTAGACAGAGGCCAGACACCTGATGAAGACACCTGAATAGGCCCAGTCGCTGACGAGAGAGAGAGGTGTGCCGTTAATTTCCACAAAAAACCCTCCTTTGTTCTACAACTGCTGCCAACACGTTTTATCCCGAGAAGGAATGTGTCCTGCAAGTCCAAGAGACAGTGCTAGGTGCCTCGCTGTACGTGTTATCCCAACCAGCCCAGAGCAATCCTCCGACCCCCTCCCCTCAGCCAACTAAAAGTTATAGCCCATACAACTGTACAAGCCTCAAGACCCTTTAATTCCAAGATACCAGCTGACCCCAGGACCACCGACCATAAATCAGACAACCATAAAAGATCTAAAAGAATGGTCACCCTATCTGTACTTTACAATGGCATGATTTGTAATGCGAGGTGCAGGGAGCGATAAATCATAGTCCAAAAGTGAGGGTGGAAGCCTTGGACAGCAGACGATGCAATTGGGATGAGTGAAATGTGTGCGGGTCACAGTGACCTTGAGCCTCCTCCCGTATCCATCCATGATCATGCCATGTGCCCTGCGTAACAAAGAGTAGCACTGTTATGATAACACATTGAATTGTATTTTCGACTCTGGTTCCCTGAAGAAGATGAGCCCAGCTGACCCCACGTGAAGGAAGACGAACGCACAGGGCTGGGGCCAATGGCCTGGCATCCCCTATGGAGTAGGCTGCCCATGCATAGGATCGCACCAACCAGCCTCACAGGTTTTTACTGTATATTGATGACGCTGTGCCCCTTTTTAAGCTTTTGCTTGCACCTTTTTTGCTCAGTGCCTACCTCAGCAGCAGGGTTCTTTGCTGGCACACCTATGTTTTGTATAATTAAAATGTGTTATCCTTGCAAGAACCTCTTGGCTTTTTTTCCTAGCGGGTTGTATTTTTTCGTGTGTGAGCATTTAGGGGCGTGCCTTTAATTGGTGACCCCGATGGTATTACAGCATCCCCCGTACCTGTGGAGGTGTCCAAACAGCTTGTCCGAAGGGGCCGTGCCCATTTTCAGCAACCAGTCCCAAAAACGCGTATTCCCCAGTGGCCGTGCAGGAGAACATCTAATGAGGAATTCCTGACTGCTCTTTAGAGCTGGGCGCAGCTCCCAGGTAAGTGCAGGCCGGTGCTGTTGGAACCCCGTGATGGAGGAGTTCGAGTGAACATGCCCACGTGAGTTTAGGCTTGCAAGTGATAACAAGTAGGGGAGAGATGTATGGGAGAGTGTGAAGAGCACGGGTACGCGGTGAGTGAATTTGTTGGCATGTTGTGGATGTGGTGTGTTTTATTTTTTGCTATTCATTTTTTAAGGAGAATATTAAGGAAAGGAAAATACAATGGTGGGGAGCCTCCCCGAGAGAGGGGAGAAGGTGGTACCATGACCATTGTATAACAGAGGAAAAAGAAAATAAATAGGGGGCCTGTATAATTAGAGGGCTCGGGAATAGTAGTTTTTCTTATTTTAGCTTGTTATTTTAGCTTGTATTGTTTGTGTTTTATTGTGTAGAAGGAAGCCCGCCAAGGGCAGCGTTTTGTGATTATTGGTGTGAGGAGAGTGTGTGGTGTGTGAGAGAAGGAGGGGGTGGGAGAAATAGTTTTTAGATTTTTTGTGGGGAAGGGGAGATGACGGACTGACTTTTTGAAGAACAGCAGCAGCGTGCGCAGAGTAGAGACGCTGAGGAGAACGGTATATTACAATGGGTGGAGAAAACCCCTAGAGTATATGTGTAAGGCCCTGCCATTGTATCGGGACAGAATTGAAAAATACCACAAACAGTGGGTGACAGAGACAAAGCAGGGGTCCCATAACAAGGGGATATTAGAACATATGTCTACATTTTTGACCGCTAAGTATAAGGAAGCAAAACTAGTACAAAACAAACTAGCTACGGTCGCTGTGGAGGCATCAGTATCTACACCAGCACAGACAGAAGTGTCAGGATACACCCAGAATTTCGCAAACGCTAGAATAGCCGCAGTGTGGTCGGAAGGAGGACAAGGACAGTGGGGCGGAAACACACAGTACCTCAGCCCACAGTGGTAAGGAGGACAGAGGTGAGGAAGAGGTGAGTTTCGAGGATCGGGAGGAGGGGGATTTGGAGGAATGGGATCCAGAGGCGGTGGTATGGGGCCTTCACAGTGTTGGAACTGTGGAAAATGGGGGCATTTTTCATGAGAGTGTAGGAGCAGACAGGCAATGGGGTACAGTTATGGTCAATAGATGTATGGTCCACCACCTCAAGGGCCACCCCCAAGGGCTGACGGCCAGAATGACTTCTATACCCCATGAAATACACCAACCATACACACAGTTGCCCCCTCAGATCCCAGGCCCATTCTCCCAACAGCAGCAATAGCAAGTGATGCAACAATATTTACAGCAGAACACTTTCCAACAGGCAGGTGGCACACACCCTTTCAATGGTACAGTCACCCCATTTCAAGGTACAACCATAGTGGGGGCAACCCCTTCTCATTTCCCAGGACAAATACATACCCTGACTAGGACAGCCCACAGAGAGATCTTGTGTGTCCAGTCCTGTAAATGACCCTCAACCCTGAAGAGTAGCCCTTGGTGGGGGCAGAGATAGCAATTCATTTTTATGGTTGATTCAGGCGCTGAGAAATCATGCATCAGTGAAGGGGACTTTCCATTATCTGGCAAAACTCTCAACATGCAGGGATTCTCTGGGGCTATTGCTATGGTTCCATACACTAAAGATTTGGATGTAAAAGTAGGGGGGAGGGTGGTTCAAACTCCCCTATTGTACTCTGAGAGGTCTCCTGTCATAATACAGTGAGCCCAGCGGAATGAGCCTGCTAACGATGATACAGAGTGCTGCAGGAGCAGCTAGCCTGCATTGTACATAAGAGGTAAGGCCTGCCGGAGCAGCTGCCACCTCAGTGCATCCCTTTGCTTCGTTTTATATCTGCACTCTGAAATCAACGTGCTGCATTTTCCAGGCTGTATATTTTGTATCTGGGCTGTTTCAGGGCCCTAGTGTCGCAGAAACACACTCTGCAAGCAAGAAATCAGCCTTATCCACGGCCAACCACAAGGTTTACTAATGCCCGCCACATCACCATGGTAACTGCCATAGTTGTTGCTAACATTCTATTGGCCCCATTTCCCCACATCTACTAACCGGATACACCAGCAGGCGAAGCCGGCCCTCCTACTAAGGCCCGATACAAAGGCTCCTTTCTGAGCCTGTCGGAGCCGGGAAGGAGCCCACTGCTCTTACATCAGGAACTGGAACACGGAGACATGCTTAGAGCACTTTGGGGTAAGCTCCACGTTCACTTCTCCCACCGGCACAATGATAATACCACTTTGCAGTCACCACAAAGTGCAAACATGCTCATCTACCCATAAGGAAAGTGTGATCTGCATGAGCGACCATTAGCCTAACTAGTGCATCCACCATGGAGCAACAATTAGTATTACGAGCTTTCGCACTTGTGAACTTGTACACAATGAAGATCTTGCTAGCTGCATGACACACTAAACTAATGCCTTTCTACTACATAACTAGTGTGGCTACCTGGCACTTGAGCATGTGGGACCCCTAGGTAGCTAAGATCACTGCGTATATATGTGGCTATATTAAATTAAGTGAAAGGGCTCCTCACCGGACCGGTGAAAAGCTGCACATTAACTTGGGTGTGAACTTTAACCTAACATTGATATTTGTACCCAGGCCACCACCACCTGATTAAATGTGCCGCCCTGCCTAGATTACTGTTTTACCCAAAATTGAATGTTGATGCTTGTATGCTTGTATGCTACTCACCCGTTCGTTGAAAAGCTGCACATTAATTTGGGCACAAACTTTAGCTGAATATTGCTATTTGTACCCGGGCCACCACTACCTGGTTAAATGTGCTACCCTGCCTAGATCACTGTGTTACCCAACAGTGAATGTTGATGCATGTATGCTCCTCACCGGCCCATTGAAAAGCTGCACCTGGCCAGAGCTCTCATTCTGACTAGATTAGATTACGGCAATGCTTTCTATGCGGGCACCAAGATTCACAACGTCGGAAAACTACAGGTTCTTCAAAATAACGCTCCGAGAGCCGCTCTTAACATTCCTAGAACTATACACATATCTTCAACTAGACAGAATGTACACTGGCTCCCGGTGCAAGAACGGATCATGTTCAAAACACTCACACGGACACAAATGCCTAATCAGATCGGCCCCTATTTATCTGTCAGACAAAATATCTAGATCCCAATCCCTCAGGCCGACTAGAGCAGTTTACTTGCGTCTACTTGCTACACCTAGATACAAACTCCAGAAAGCAGGAGTCAGCAGCTTCCCTACACTACCCATCAAACACTGGAACACCATGCCAGTCACACTGAGGGCTTAAGAATCCTTTTGGACCTTCTGCAAACATTGAAAACCCCACCTCTTTACTCAGAGCCGAGGCAACTAAGCTCTTTACCTAAGAATATGTAAACAATTGCATAGTCACAGCATCTCCGAAACTTTCTACCATCTTATGATTACGTAAATAACAATTTTGCCCTAGCCCATATGGGACTTCTGATGTAACTGTGTAAATTACTGTATCACCATGTAAATAACTAATAATTAAGCGACCTGAATCTGGACATTCTATGTACATTACTGCATCACTATGTAAACTACTGTAATTAAAACTGGAATCTGTACATTTGTAACCAAGATGAAAAATGTATATCCTCACATGTAAGAAAAGCGCCCAGATGCTCATGAGTTAGGTGTGCTACACAAATAACAAAAATAAATAAATAAACGTGCTCCACAGAGATCGGCTTAGTAATTTGAACATAACAATCTCATTCACTGACTACGGCATTATCTGCGCCACACCAGGGATGTGAGCAAGGAGAGCGATGGTGATAATACACACAATGGCAGATGAGGTGGTGGTCTGGGAAATACCTGTAGACCCAGACATGTTTATCTATGGCATAACAATACTCTTCAAGGCAGTGCCAGAAATCGTCAAGGGCTGTTGGAGAGTGCCAACAAATTTAATTTCTAACCCTGTAGTGTCTCGAGATTAGTGGTGGGTACAATATTATCTGTGGACTTACAAGGATTGGTGGTATCTGCAGAAAGAGTGGTTGTTCTAGAAACAGACAGACAAGGGTGCAAATGGAGTACTGTGCTTTGCATCAATCCCACCGTACCCCTCAAGGAGGTAACAGATTCAGCACTTTATGAGAACAATGACAGTGATGAGGAGATACTTTTAGAGATTTGTCTTCCTTGTGAGATCATGGTGCAATACAGGAAGGTATAGTCCCCCTTGATGGCCGTTGTGGCGCCACCTCAATTCATTGAGGCAGATCTGCAGTATGTGCCCACACAGCTGTGGACCACCAATCCACATGCCATTGGGCATTTAAAAGAAGTGACCCCAATACACATTACACTGAAGGCTGGAGCAGTGCGGCCCCGGGTGAAACAGTACCCACTATGAACAGAGGCAGAAGAAGGAATAACAGACACGATACAGGCACTGCTCGATCAAGGGATAATAGTGCTATCCACCTCACCGTGAAATACTGTGAGCTACCCTGTCAAAAAGGCCACAGGGGCACTTGGAGAATGATCCAGGATTTATGCCCCGTAAATGATATGGTACAGAAAGAATTTCCTGCGGTTCCCAACCCAGCCACCATTTTGTGTATCTAGCATACTGGTATTTGATGCTTGTGAGGACTTTCTGGTAAAATTGAACCTGAGTCATACAACCGCCCTTAGCCTCCTTATTCTTTATCGTCCTCTGGCCATTTTGCCAGATTTTCAGGAACAACTCTAATTTAATATCTGGGCTAATGATCCATTGGACTCAGAGGCAGGCATTCTATTCAACCTTCTGGAAAGTATAGGGCTAAAACAATATGTCACCGTTCCCACTCACCAAGGGGGCAATACATTGGACTGGATTTTATCCAGAAATCAGATCATCTTGCCACTAAATGTGAAAACATGCTGCTGGTCAGACCATTTTTTTATTCATTTTGCCATCCCTAGTTCTGGCAAAGCTATAGATAGGGCAGGTTTATGCCTCAAATCCATCTTGCGTAGAGGCACTCGCAACGTCTCACAGGATGCCTTCAATTCCACTGTTTCCTCTCAACTACTGGCCATAAAGGGTAACTGTTCATTGAAATCATCCACCCTCAGCTGCGAGACATATTAAATGTTGCCTTCGATAAATTAGCACCTCTTAGGCCTTCTTTAATAAAAAAAAAAAGAAGTACATATTAGTGCTAACCAGTGGTTCTCACCTGATATTCTGGCAGCCAGGTAGCTTAAACAGGCGGCTGAAAGAGGCTGGCGGAAGAATCCCACAAAAAACACCCTGGCCCAGGTATAAAGAAGGAGCCAAATATTATAAAGATGCTATCTTGAGAGCAAATAAAGCTAAAATGGAAGAACGTATCTTGGGTGAAAAATCTAGAACTAGAGAGCTGTTCAACATTTTGAACGAGCTAAAGGGGAAGACGCAAGAGGCACAGTTAGTTGTGGACGATGGATGGTGTCAAAATATCCATGAAAGCTTTGTCCAAAAAGTTAGACAACATCAAGGGAGCACACCAATAAACTTCATACATCTCATGTGGTAGGCATGGATACTAGGGCCCTCAGCCTGGAAGAGGATAGAGGTGCTGATGCTTTCATGTTCAAGCAGGTCTCAATTCATGAGTTATCCACAATGGTCGCTAATCTGAAACCTACACCATGTAAGGGCGATATCTTCCCTGCATCGCTGTTTAAGGAATATTTCCTCAGTATTGCGACACCACTTACATCCTACATAAATTGCTCCTTCCAGGAAGGGAACGTTCCGGGCTGTATTAAGGAAGCCTGGATCACTCCACTATTACAAAAGGAAGGTCTAGATCCACAAGGAACCCTTAACTATTGACCCTGTAACAAATGTCCCTTTCTTACTAAAGATCATCGATAAAGTTGCCTATACTCAGTATGACACCTTTGTTGAAGAGGGGGCCTTTTGTCTAAGGGCCAGTCTGGTTTTAGGAAGAATTATGGAATGGAAACAGCTTTGGTGGAAGTCAAATCTGCATTAAACAAAATTGTTCAGATGTTTGCCGGGCCATGCTGCTGTTGCTGGACTTGTCCACCGCCTTTGATCGGGTCAATCATGGCAGGCTGGCAGAAAGGGTAATTGAGGTTGGCAATTGATCTAAGCTGGAAGCAAACTGATTCAGATCTTTTCTTGGTCCGAGCAGTGCCAAGTTATCCAAGGAGGACTTTAAGTCACAAGAGATCCTCCTCTGTTGTGGTGTTCCACAGGGATCCAGTGTGTCCCCCCTGTTGTACAACATCTATTTAAAACCTCTTTTTGATCTCCTGGATAGTCTGGGTGTCAGATATGCAAATTATGTCAACAACACCCAGATTATCATTGAATGGTCAGGCTCTTATGATGCAGACTCACTGATGGTCGGTGGGGTCTTTGATGCCATCAAAGTATGGATGGAAATCAACTCACTGGCTCTAAACGACAAGAAAACCGAGATCTTGATTCTCTGTAGTACGGCCAAGCTTAAGACATTAGGCCCTCAGTATGAAGCCTTTTTAATAGGCATCGCTAGTATCCAGGTTTCTAACCATGTTAAAACCCTGGTGGTTGCTTTTGATTGCAACCTAAACTTTAACAAACATCTTTCCTACCTAAGTTCCAGCTGTACCTACATGACACAACTTTTATGGTAGATACTGCCATATCTGTCAATGGGAAAGATGGCCTTGATAGCCACAACTACCATTAGTTCTAGCCTTGATTATTGTAATGGGCTATTAGTTGGCACCTCCAAACAAACGTGAAAACATTTCAGACCATTCAGAACGGGGCTGTTAGAGCCGCATGCAGCATTGGAAGTAGAGATCATGTCTCTGATGCCCGCAAGAAACTACACTGGCTTCCTGTCCACCAGAGGATTCATTTCAAAACATCCTGCCTAGTATAAAAATGCCTTGCAGATATTGCTCATAGCTATCTTGGATCACAAATTATGAGATTGCCTCACAGGCGAATGCTGCGGTCCAGTAACAAGGACCTATTATTGCAACCGCGTTTCAAACTCAAGAGATTTGGGGACCTGAGTTTTAATGCCTGGGGCCCAAGGGTCTGGAATGATCTGCCCCATTCTATCAGGCAGCTTCCATCGACCGCCCAGTTCAGGAAAGCTTTGAAAACGTACCTGTTCAATGGAGGTGGAATTTATTTCACCCTCACTTCCTCTCCCCCTTTTCTCTTTTGACTGCATTTCACCATCATGGTTTCCATATTTATGTTTCTTGTTTGTATTTTATATGAGCACTCTGAGGCTTGCGAGCGAGTTGGCACCTTAGAAACATTCTTTAGAATAGAATAGAATAGAATAGAATAGAATAGAATACATGTTTCGGCAAACACATTGATAAGCCCCTCAAAGGCTTACCTTTGCAGGCTGTGCTGCTCCCGCTGCTCCTGCAGCATGAGAACATTTCATAGGTCAGTGTGTAAGACCCACAGTGCTTCTTCACTCGATGTGGGGTGATGGATCCAGACCCTGGGGGTGGACCAGTGTGAGAGGATCACCTGTGTGAGGCTTCTTCGGGGAGTGGGACACCGGATGGCGAGACGTGGTATCCCCCTCCCTGTAACACCTTTACCCTATCCTACCTGGTAGGATATTTAGGAACTGTACCCTCCCCCTTTCCCTTCACAAACACTTTCAAATGGACAGCCCGCTCGGGGAGAAAACAGACTCATACCTGAGCATTGTACCTGACATGTCCCAAGACTATGGTCAGGCAAGGTCAGGCAATTCCTGGTAACCACTCACACCTGACTTACATTAAACTTTCCCACACAGATAAACGCTAGAGGAAGAGAGCACACTCTGAGCAAGGCAAAGCACACGAAGGAACAGTATTTTCCGAACGGCAGCTGAACGAGGGAAGAAATACAGCAAACCAAGAAGGGGGCGCAAGGAGGGAGATACCCTTAACCTTTCTGGTGAGAAACCATTACCTTTGAGAACCCTTCAGATTAAAAGGCATAAGGCCAGGAAACCAGACTGAAGAATCCTGTATGGTGTGTCGAAGATACCCGGAGCCCTCCTGCATGGTTGACCGAGTTGGGAAGGAACAGCAGCCACTGCAGTAACGTCTTTGGCTCCAAAATCAAAGCAGAGCCAGTGAGTCGGGGAGACCGATGCAAAACCGGTCTTTGTTGAAGTGAAGCTTGCAAGCGCCAACATTGTATAATGAGCACAAGAACAAAGATTGGTAACGTGTGTGATGTGGGATGTTTTAACCCACTAGTCCAGGCCCTGCAGCATTACTGTGTGTTGTGTGCATCAGGAACATCAGAATGGCCGCTGGAAAGCATTAGGCACACTATAATCACCCAGAGGTTTGCAGGAAAAACCAGAAAAATAGGCCGCCAATCCACTGTTGCCTATGTCAGTGGTAACACAGGAGACCACTGCCAAAACCCATCATTGGGCTACCCACAGAGTAGCCTAAAACTACTTGAAAAATCAATGCTGATTGCAAAAGAAACACAGAGCTGTTTGGAAATCTGTTTTTCTTGTTTGTCAAATTTGCAAAAATCATGGTTCACAAACCACACAAAAGATCCAACCTCCTTGTTGGGGGTTAAACATCATTCTACTTCAAGAATCCACATAAATATAATGTCAGCAGGAGTACATTTATCAGAAGAAAATCCACATTTAAAGATGCTTTCTTGGGAAAATATGTTGAAAATAACACAATACCGCTACTCGCCTCTGTCAGAAGCTGGCGATCTCTAAACCTGTCATCTTAAACTTGTGCCCCAAAATCTAAGTGTGGAGAAAGAAGGGACTTCCATCAAATGCAATATAGGGTGCCACTATTGATTTTCATGTTGAAAAAGACTGGAATTGAAGATATGGTTTCTTATTTTAAATTCGTAACTGTAACTTTCACAAGGAATAATGTCACAATTTACTATAAGGTAACCTGATTCAGCTAAAACTTCAAAGAGGTTTTCCCCCACTGAGGACATACCACCCTGTTCCTTCCCACCAAAAGGAGAGGATATCTCATTTGAATGCTAATGAGAAGAGTAGGAGACTTGCTCTGCTGCTCTTGTAAAGAAACAATGGGCTTCTTGAACTGAAAGAAAATGCTAATTCGGGTGTGAACTTAAACCAACTGCCCAAGAAGACAAGCCCATGTGACTCTCTGGCCCAGCCAAGACCTTGGAGGCAGAGACAAACCGTTTGTGGATTCAGAAAGCACAGAAAATATGTTTGATAAAAAGACTCATAGCAAATTATACTGAACTGATAAAAATATGGAATTTATAGGTTATTTAAATTAAAAGTTTCCTCACAGTTTAAAACTAATCTGGAATCTGTGCGATATTCAGAGAATGAACCACGAAAATGTTCATATTCTAGCTATTGTGATTATGGTAGGAATATGAAAATTTACAGGGATATGTGCATGTATGTGAAAATTGGTACAGAACTGACACTGGGTAACCGCCCAAAAGCGCGAAAAACTGTCATTTGTGAACCAACACCCGTAGGAAGATGAGGCTTGGACAGAAACGTACCTTAGTTAATCTGTAATGTAAATATGTATTATTAACAAGTTGGGCATATTGGAAATATGTTTTTTTAGGAAAAAGTAGATTTTCTGGGTAGAAACAAAGGGGAGGATTTTTCTCTGGACCATAAACACAGTGTCACTCTGACACATGATGACACATCATTACACACTGTTCTCTTCCCAAATCAGGGGAGAGGGAATTATCTGACCTATCAGATTCTTAGAGGGTTGGGCATAGTATAATCAGCCTCCCCACCCATTTGGAAGATGGATAAATAGGGACTGTTGAGGACCCAGAAAGACAGACGGATTCACTCATCACTGATCTACCGGCATAGTGCTCTAAAGGAGAATCCAGATCCAGAACTATCCAGAATCCAGAACTATCCAGACTCCAGAACTATCCAGACTCCAGAACCCTGAAGCAGAGGCCCAAACCAAAAAGTTGAACCCTTCTCAGTGGGCCTTTAAAATCTTGCAACCTGATTTTAACCCCTAAACTTCCACGGGGCCAAACCAATTTAACAACCTGGCTGTGCTGATTTGGCTGCTTCTGACTAAGAACCCTTGCTAGAACCCAAGATCCAGATAAGTCCAGCAGAGCAGTAACCCAGAACCGAACCCGTCAGATCCAGTCCAAGAGGCCGTGCAGACCAGAGTGCCTTGCTGAGAGCAGAACCAAGCGCCTGAGACCTGTCCGGTGGCGAGTGAATTCCAGCCAAACCTTTGACCAGATCTTTGATGGACCCATTCCAAACCATAGTTGTGAGTATTTAGCGTAGAACTGTCTATAACCAACCTCTTAGTATTAAGTAATCCAATCCAACCCATTCCAACAAATCCAGACTGCAATATAGAATCTCTTTCATCTATCCTGACTCCTTCTCTCATCCACATTATCCTGTGATAATTGTAGTGATAATCATCTTTGCGCTAATATTTTTGCTGAAGAAGGCAAGTGTCGCAGCGGACAAAGATCAGACAGAGGCGCCTCTGGACTGGTGGCTGTACAGTTGGTATCTTGCATCTTCATAGCCTCCCTTAGTGTTAAGAAATCCTTGTTTGTAATCTTCAAAAAGCGCATCTCTCATTTGGAATCTTGACTCTTGCGAAAAATCGACCTTTGCTAAAATCTCTGTAACCTTTGAACCGTACATGCTAGGAACGAAATGTAACTGTCATTTTGAAGCTAACATCCTCAGCTGCCAAACAAACTAAGAATCGCACTCCGATTCCTTATAGTTTTTCTGTAATCACATTTCTCGTGCGCTGGAAAGTTTGCAGCGATTTGCATTTGGCTCAATTTCACTCCATATTAAAATAGCCATTTCTTGCATTCAACCTCTGAATATCGTTTTCAATCTGCTCATCAATCAACAATCATTGCTAGTGTCTACCTGAACCAATCCAAAGCAACTCTCACTAGTTCTGAATCAATTTAGCGAATTAAAGTCATTTTAGCTTTTTTTCCCATCACTTCATATCACATTCAAAAGCCTTTGACCTGTTTAAAATCATTCCTGTTATCTAAGCTTGCTGGGGCAATCGGGATTGAAACTGCAATTGTTGATTGTTATTCCTGAAATCTGTGTTCCCCCATTCCATCTCTTCATAATGCATATTAGGGGGGATTGTGTAGTAACAGGGGGAAAGAGTGATTACATTGTCTTTGATTGACTTCATATCAAGTTTTATTTCTGTGCTGCATTCATTTCATATCATTGCATTTCATTGAACCCACATAAAGTTATTCTCTGCTACCTTATTCTTCCTATTCCTACTCCTAATTGATTAAAGAGATTGTTGATTATTGTAATACTACCCATTGCTGATTATTGTATAAGTATTAATAAGTGTGATATTTAGATATTATTCATATTCATAAAAGTGTGATATATATATTGTTCAATTCATCAAATAAATCTTTTAATTTGCAAAACAAACCTACTTCTTGATTCAGTGAGACTGGGGAGATTCAAAGAGAGGGGCGTTATATAAGGGCACATCATCCAGAAATAAAAGAACTTTTGACATAAAAATATATAAATAAGGGTTCCAGCTGGGCATTACAGCTAGACATTGACTTAGTTGGAGTGCTGGGTTGAAACCACTTAGAGTGATGAAAGACACAAGGAAAGCTTAATTGCTGATGGATGTTTGACCATTAACGGAGAAAGATACAATACCAATGACAGAGTGCACTGGCACCGCAAGGTTGCTCAATCGAAGATCTCTGTAAGGTATCCAGCCAAGAAGTGGCAGAAACGAATAGTAGAAGATTGGCAAGAATGAGAAGTGAATTGAATCAAAGAGGTCCTGCGATGGTTTAAGCAAAACACATTTCACATTTTAAAGGAAAGTGAGATTACCTTGTCTGAGCCCGAACGAGGGAGACCAATTGTGAACATTGTGCTAAATGGGGTCTGAGCCCAAACAAGGTAGATTCATGGTCCGAGCCCGAACAAAGGGAGACCAATTGTTAACATTGTGCTAAAGAGGTCCGAGCCCGAACAAGGGAGACCAATTGTGAACATTGTGTGAAAAGGGTCCGAGCCTGAAGGAGGGAGAGCCATGATGAACACTGGAAGTGAGAACTTATGAATGTGAGAATCTTTATAAGAAAGTAACTTTGGTCCTTGTTTGTTATGACAGGCCCTCTGCAGTAACAGACTGTTATTGGGAAAGAGGCTTTGGCATAACTGCATCCCTGTGGCAGAGAAGCCAGAGTAGGTGCGAATTTCAAACATGCCGCCTTGCCCCGTGCTGAAAATGTGGGGAAGGGAAGCCACCTGCTCCATTATCCTGACATATTATTTCTTGAACACTTTTCTGTTTGCATATCTTATTGTCCCACACCTTTTGTATTTAGAAGTAAGGATTGGCAATAGGTTTATTGGTATAGGCCCTTTCATTTTGACAGAAACTCCACTAGGACTCCATTATTGTTATTATTTGATGGTCATAGCTTGCTCCCATCCTTAGATTTAGGCTTAGATAGGCGTTCAACCAACCCATTGAAGTTCTATAAACACCCTTGAACTGTGATCACTTGTGTCTGTCTTCACTGTTTGTTACCATGCCTTCCTTACATGTGTTGTCAGAGCTGGGATGTGACTCAATTGAGACAAATTGGGATACCCTTAAATTCCAGAAACATAGTCACAGAGCCTCAGATCCCTCTACCACCATGAAAGAATCCATAGGCTTTGATATTTGCATTAGCAGAGAAGTTGCTATTCCACCAGGCAAAAGAGCAATAATTCCCACAGACTTAGTCCTAATAACCCCTGATGGCTATTAAATAAGATTGGCCCCAAAATATAGCCTAGCCTGGAAGTTTGGTCTGGATGTTCTAGCAGGCATCATAGATCCTGACTTCTGGGGAGAGATAAAGGTTCGCCTACAACACCATGGAGAAAATCCATTTGAAATATAATGTGGAACCAAAATTGCACAAGAAATTCTTGAGAAGGCTCTATTACCTCATTGCAAGGAAGAAAGTGAACCAGAAGAAACAGAGTGGTAGCTTAGGCGTTTGAGAGGCTGATGTACCACCCATCACAGAGGCAAAGAGTGAAGAAGAACTTACCAGCCATCCTTCCCAATCTAGCCTTCACCCAGCGAAATGATCCAGCAGTCGCAGAAGGTTTCTTGCACGTGATTCCTAAGGGAGAAGTACTAGAAAAGGGGTGCCCTTTTTCTTCCTGAAACAAGGATTACTATATAGAAAGGAAACCTCCAGAGAAGGCCTAAGTAAAACTCAATTAGTAATCCCCAAAACCCATCGTAAGATTATGCTAGAGATTGCACATTCTCATTTGACAGAGGACATTTAGGACAGTCTAAAACCCGAGCACTCATCAATGGAAAATTCTACTGGCCAGGTATCCATGCTAATATAAAGAACTTCATCCAGACATGTGAAATATGGTAGGAAACCAGTGCAAATATTCCCTTACCTGCCTCTCTAAACCCCTTCCCAATCATAGAAATCCCTTTCTTCCAAATAGGGATGGATGGATATCGTTGATTATGCTACCAGATACCCGGAGGCATTCCCCATGCGGAACAATACAACCCAGCAAATCTTAAAACAATTACTACCATTCTTTTCTAGGGTTGGTTTCCCCAAGGAAATTCTAATGGATCAGGGATCCAATGTTATGAATAAACTCATGGGTGAAGTCAAGGAATTCCTACACATGTCCACCTTAAGAACCTCAGTTTGCCACCCCCAAATGGACAGATTAGTAGAGAGATTTAGTGAAACCCATAAGATGATTTTGAGAAAACTGGTGGATCAGGATGGAAAGGATTTGGAGAGCATCATCCTGTATGCCCTATTTGCAGTGACAAAGACCCCTCAGGCATCCACTGGCTTTTCTCCTTTTGAACTACTTTACAGTAGAGAGCCAACAAATGTCTTGTACATGCTCCAGGAGACCTGAGAAGAGAGGGAAGAGGCACCTATTCCCCTCTAACAAACAGCTTCTAGACTGCGAGATCATATGAAACTCGTTTGGAGTCTAGTCTATACTTGCATTGAAAAATCTCATGCCCACCAGAAGTCCACCTATGACAAAAAGGTAAATTTAAGATCCTTTTCAGTAGGACAAAAGGTATCAATCCTCTTACCTACCTCTGAAAAGAAACTTTTCTCAAAGTGGCATAGGCCATATGAGGTACTAGAGCGAACAGGGACCTGTACCTATAAACTAGCACAACCTGACAGGAAGCAAAAGATATACCTTTACCACTTAAATCCCTTAAAGGAGTAGAAAGAAAATCCGTCTGCTGTCTCTGCTTCAATATTTTCTTGTTTGGTACCGGAGGATATAGACCTTCCTGAGCTTATTCCCCAAGAATTATCTAGACAGAAGCAAGACGATTTAAACAACCTGGTTATGACATTCCCCTATGTATTCTGCGAGACACCAGTGAGGGTACATGGCACTTATCATTATATCAGAACTCCAAAGGGAAAAGTGGTCCATTTAAAACCTTAAAGACTCCCAGAAATGCAAAAAAGCAAATAGTGGTTGAGGAAGTGAAATTTCTTTGAAGGCAAACATTATCAAGCCCTTTTCAAGCCCATGGTCCTCCCCTATTATGTTGGTATAAAAACCTGATCATTCTTGGAGGTTTTGCATCGACTTCAGACAGGTTAATGCCATCTCCGCCTTTGACACCTATCCTATGCCATACATCAATACATTAATTGATTAACTCTGAAGTAACACATTCCTATCCACCCTAGACTTAAACAAGGGATATTGGCAGGTCCCAGTACATGGACATGATAAAGAAAAGATAGCTTTCTCGACACCCCTAGGTCTATTCCAGTTCAAAGCCCTCCCTTTTGGCTTGCATGGGGCCCCAGCCACTTTTCAATTGCGTATGGACAGGATATTACAGCCCTACTCTGATTTCTGTGGGTCCTATTTTGACGACATAGTGACTTATAGTCAGACCTGGGAAGATCATCTTTTTCATCTTCATACTACTATAAGAACCCTCATAGAAGCCAACGTAACTGCTAATCCATCTAAATGTAAGCTGACGTAATCAGCCATGAAATACATCAGCTCCTTTGTAGGGAATGGCAGTGTCCAGCCCCAATAAGAAAAAGTGAAAGCTATCTTAGATACCCCATGCCTAAAACCAAGAGAGGTTTTAGGGCATTCATAGGATTGATTGGTTATTACTGTAGGTTTATCCAACATTTCTCAGACAGAACAACTAGGTTGACAGACAACCTAAAGAATGCTGAACCCCAGAAGTTTCATTGGACTGAGGAGTATGATGTATGTTACAACAACTTAAAACAAACATTGTGTCAGAACCCAATCTTAAAAGTAGCAGACTTTGCGAAAGAATTTGTTTTACAAACGGACACCTCCCTCACATGGTTGGGAGCAGTGTTATCGCAAATTAGTGATGATTTAGATCACCCTACCCTATTCACTAGTCAAAAACTCTTCCCACGTGAGAAGAACAACTTTGTGTTGGAATTATAGGCCCTTGCCATCAAGTGAGCAATCACCTATCTAAGATATGATCCTCTAGGAAGGAAGTTCACACTTGGCACAGACCACCTTTAGTATGGATAGGTCAATGAAAGGACTTTAACCTCCAAAGTAAAGCATCTCACAAATATGCATCTAGCCCTAATACTAACAGTAGTAACAACAAGCCCCACACAAAAAAGAATTAGGACTCACTGCTCAGTAGTTCCAGAGTGGATAGATGTGAAGCTTGAGGCAGAGGACTAGCTATCATTGCCAAAGCTAATCTCTGCATGAGAATATCATCCTCGCATACTGTCAAATCATGTGAAGCTATGTCAATTAAAATACCCACAGCCAACTCTCAAACACTGAACATCCATCTTATATACAGACCCCTTGTCCCATTAATACCTTCATGGAAGATCTTTCCACAATTCTCTCCAAAAATCTAAAGGATACCTCCCAAACATTATTGTTAGGAGATCTTAACATAGGCTTTAATGACACCAACGACCAACAAGCCACTTCAGCGGCCAACACCTTGACAGAACTCGGCTTCACCCAAAGAGTGAACAAACCAACTCATAATAAAGGGAGAATTCTCGATTGAGTTTCAGATCATAACTGTAATTTCTCTATCTCTGCCATCTCACCCCAAGTTGGACGGACCATTATCTGATATCTTTTATACTAGCAACTAAAAGACCTACTTCACAGCCACTTTGCGCCCCACCTATACTTGCTAGAAAAATATCACAGTAGACAAACTACTCCCTTGCATCTTTCCCACCCTTAACTCCCTACCTGACAACATGGATCCCAGCTTCTTAGTTGAAGAATATAATAAAGTCATGAACAAAACTCTTGATAATATTGCCCCGTTAAAACTTAGAAATAGCAAACCCAAATGTCACCTAAACAATTGGTTTACTCCTCATTTAAAAAATTTAAGACTAGACAAAAGAAAATGCAAAACTGCCTGGAAACTTCATCCCACCACAGAAAATAAATCAAAGCTAATTAATATATCTTCCCAATACAAAAAGGGTATCCTCTTGACCAAACAAGAAACTTACAACAGTAGAATTATGCAAGAGTATTCTAGCATGAAGGAGCTCTTCAATATTTTAAAAGAATTAGAAAATCCTATCACATCCCAAAACAACTGTGTCAAAGATAAAACATGGTGCTCCGATATCCAGCACGCGCTAGCCAACAAAGTCTTGAACCTTCAAAATAAAACAGCACTAAAGAAAGCGTCACTAACTGATACAACTCTATCCAACAAAACAACACCACTGAAAATTAAACCTACCACCCAATTTCACTTCTCCAAAGTCTCCATTATAGAGGTTGAGAAAGTTATATTGGGTCTCAAACCATCTAACTGCAAGGGCGACCAATGCCCAGCTCAACTGATCAAGGACACTGCTAGGGATCTAGCACAATTCATCACCAAACTCACCAATGCTTCCTTTACATCCGGCACAATACCTAGCAACCTTAAGGAATCATGGGTACTCCCACTCCTTAATAAGCAAACGCTCAACCTCGCAATACCGACCAACTACAGGCCTATCACCACTGTGCCATTCCTGCTGAAAATTTTAGACAAGGTTGCTTACATCCAAATCCAGAACTTCTTAGAACTTAACCAACTATTAGGCTCTCAACAATCTGGTTTCCGACCATTACATGGCCCGGAAACAGCACTCATTGATCTTAAAGCCCAAATAGACAATTTAAGAGACAATGGAAAACCCGCACTACTCCTCCTCATTGACCTGTCGGCAGCATTCGACCTAGTGGATCACAACGTTTTATGTAGCCACTTGGACTCAGCTGCTCATTTCTCTAGCGAAGGAATAGCGTTGATACAATATTTCCTCAGCGACCGAACCATGAGGGTCTTCTCGCCATCTGCATCCACAAACCCTACCCCCATCACTTGCGGGGTGCCCCAGGGCTCCTGTGTTTCTCCAACCCTGTATAATATCTTCACCAAGCCCCTGCTTGATGATCTGGACCATCTGGGTATCATATACTCTAATTATGCAGACAATACCCAAATCCTCCTACCACTTACGGGGGACTACAGCAAGGATTTAGCATTGGTGAATAGAATGTGCAGTATCATTCAGGCTTAGATGGCCACTCACGGCCTCTGTCTGAACAATGATAAAACAGAGCTTCTCATCCTGGGAACCTCTTCTCACCAGACTTGGCACAGAATACTCATCTTTCATCATCGATGGGAACCTTATTAAGGTTGCCAAGGAAGTAAAAACCATAGGTTTTTACTTAGACTCCACCCTAACATTCTCTAAACAGGTAAACACCCTAGTCTCCTCTACAACATATACATGCAAATTAATTGGAGCTGGCAAACAAGTCCTCTCACCCAACAGTTGCATGATCTTAGCCAAAGCCCTCATTATATCCAAGCTAGATTACTGCAATGCCCTATATATTGGCGCGACCAAACTCATTATCAACAAAATACAGATACTCCAAAACAATGCCCTTAGAGCCGCACTTAGTAACTCTAAGAAAGAACATATTTCTTGAACAAGAAGGAAGTACAAGTGGCTATCCAAAATCAGACTAAAAACCGCATCCCTCATACATAAATGCATAAACAATAAAGCACCATGATATCTAATAGAAAGATTTGCTAGAAAAACATCTATTAGACCTACGAGACTAGTGAATTCCAACTGCCTTCAGGTGCCTCGCTTTAAACTATCCACCATTGGGGGCACCAGTTTCCCAGTCAAAGCAGCCCAACTGTGGAACTCACTACCTACCATACTTAGAATGGAGCTTCACCAAACCTTTACCAAATGTAGGCAACATCTGAACACATGGCTCCTAGATAATGATGTTAAATGAAGCTACAGAATGTGACCATAGTTGTAAATAACTGTACATTTTCCTGTATATAGATTGTCTATACAGTCTCCACTATTGTATACTCTCTACCACTGTGATGTTTTTTTCTGATACTTTGTAACCTATGTAACCTATGTACCAAGCTGTATGACTTCCTACTTCTGCCTGCGCCCTGATACCTTCGGGTCTGGTGCGCATGATAAATATCAAACAAACAAACAAACCCTCGAGTCATGCAATGGTTCTTAGACCTGCAGGCCTACTGTTTCACTGTGGAACACCGAAAAGGTAAATACCAAGGGAACGTCGATTTCCTTTTTGGTTTCTCTGTGAAACAGATGTGGCTACATCGCATAGGGGAAGGGTATGTGAGAAACCAGAAGTTGTCTCACCTGCTAGTCCCCAGGGTCTCTCTCTCTCTCAGGTGTCCAGGGCTCGCCCATCCCCTTTGGATCCAGACCCTGGGGGTGAACCAGTGTGGCAAGATCACCTGGGTGAGCGGTCTTTGGGAAGTGGGAGTGGGACACCTGATGGCGAGACACTGTATCCATCTCCCAGCAACACCTTAACCCAATCCTACCCAGTAGGATATATGGGAACTCTACCCAGCCCCCGTTCCCTACACAAACACTTTCACATGGTCAGCCCTCCCTGGGAGAAAACAGACTCACAGCTGAGCAGTGTACCTGACATGTCCCGCTACTATGGTCAGGCAAGGTCAGGCAATTACTGGTAATCATTCACACCTGGCTTCCATTAAACTTCCCCACACATATAAAAGGTGTAGCACGAGAGCACACTCTGAGATGGGCAAAGAACATGAAGGAACAGCAGTTTCGAGGTGGCAGCTGAACGAGGGAAGAAAGACGGCAAACAGAGAAGGGTACGCAGGGAGAGAGATACCTTTGACCTTTCCGGCAGAAAGCCATTACTTTCTAGAAACCTTAGGATTTAAAAGCATGAGGCCAGGAAACCAGTCTGAAGAATACTGCATTGTGTGTCTGAGATTCCCGGGCCCTCCTGCATGGCTGAACGAGTCGGGGAGAAGAAGTAGCCGCCATGGTACCATCCTTGGCTCCAAGATCAAAGAAAGAACAACACAGCCAGTGAGTTGGGGAGACCGATGGAAGACTGGTCTGTATTGAAGTCAAGGTTGCAAGTGGCAACATTGTATAAAGAACAAGAAGATAGAGATTGGTAACACATGTGATGAAAACCGCGAGGAAAGCCTAATGGCTGATGGATGTTTGAACTGTAGAAAAGAAGATACAATATTCATGACAGAGTGGTCCGGCACCACGAGTGTGCTCAATCAAAGGTCTCTGTGAGGTATTCAACCAAGAAGTGGCAGAAGTGAAAGTAAAACACAAAGAATGAGAAATGGAATGAATCAAAGTGGTCCTGCGATGGTTTAAGCAAAACCCATTGTACACTCGAAAGTCTTTGGTTTTTGATACAAAGGGGTCTGAGCCAAAACAAAGGAGATCCATAGTCCAAGCTCGAATGAGGGACACCAATTTTGAACATTGTGATACAAAAGGGTCTGAGCTTGAATGAGGGAGATTCGTGGTCTGAGTCCGAACGGGGAAGAGCAATTGCAAACCTGTGAATGTGAGAATCCTGACAAGGAAGGAACTTTGGTGTTTGTTTGTTACATTAGGCCCTCTGCAATAAGAAACTGTCATTGGGAGAGAGACTCTGTCAGCAGGTACGGATTCCTGTGCTTTGAACTGTTTCCTCATGGCCAAAAAGCCATTGTGTGTGTGAAGCTCAAACGTGCCACCTTGTCCCGTGCTAAAAACGTGGGGAAGGGAAGCCAACTGCTCAACTATCCTGACATATTTCTTGAAGACTTTTCTTTTGCCTACATTGTTGCCCCACATCATTTGTATTTAGAAGTAAGGATTGCCAATAGGTGTATTAGTATAGGCCCAATTATTTTGACAGAGACTCCAGTAGGACTGCGTCATTATTATTTAATGGCCGTAGCTTGCTCCGATCTTTAGATTTAGGATTAGATAGGCATTTAACCAACCCACTGAAGTTCAGTAAACACCCTTGAACTGTGATCACTTGTGTCTGTCTTTTCTGTTTGATACCACGCCTTCCTTACAGTCCCTTCAGTTACCAAGCCCAAATGTGTGGAGGGATCAGTCCAACCCCTTGAATTCACATTTGAAACACGGTTCAGTTTTTCACTTTTAAACTACAAGGTGACAACTGTCTCTAATTTCTAAATAAACTTAACAATATATATTTTTAACTGCATGAGGTTGCAGGTTTGAACCACAGTTTTATGTTAATTACTCAAAAATGTTAAAAGTCAGTGTCAAAAAAATGTACATACAGTTAAATAATTCACTAAGCTACTATCTCTATTTTCTGGGAAGTCAGAGTAACATTTCAGGTTGAAACCAATCATTGGATGGGACTTTCCGTGATCATTTCAAAACTATTTGAATGATTTCTGTGTGTCTTATAGTTCTGAGATAATCAACAAAATATGATTGTCTATCTGAACGTAATGCATTATATTATTTACATATTATTATTTCAAATAAAACAGCACATTTTGTTTCTCCGATTAGATATGGGGTCCAGCCATATATTTCTTTTTGTTGAGACAGACTGGTATAAATCCATTAACATTCTTGCCAAGCCAAAGTCCACACATGGGTCTGCTTATCTCCTGATGCAGATGAAGACAACTCCACCCAATCTCATGTTACACAGTGGGTTGTCTGTCAAATGTCCTCAGCTCAAAGAGAAGTACCACAGATTTGGATTTTCTGTTTAAGGATTCAGAGGTCAACCCAGTTGTTTAGCACCTCAACCCCATAAATTCCTTCCTGATCACTGCAGTGGCTTTAAAGAGTTTGACTTTCAGATAAAGAGCCGAGCAGCGCTTTTAGCCTTGCCTCTGAGGGGGGAAGGTGATCAACACTGGGCCTGCAAATCTCCTGAGAAAAATGTCTTATTGTCTAAACCCAGCATTTCTTTATGCATAGAAAATTGGTATTTTGAGTGTTGCAATTCCTTCACACATTGGCCTGCTTTAATAACTCACATCAGGCCATCAATGTCCAACTTTAATTTATACCTTAGATTAAATTGGCACATGCACTGGAGTTTCACTGGTAAACAGTAGCTTTCAATCCAAGAATCCAAGATGCAATTGTCTTCATTTCTATGTTTCCATTGCAGCTTTCGTTTGGTGAAAAGTGGCTTTCATTTGTTCATAATGTAGTTAATGGTAGGCCTCTGATTTTAGTTATTTGTCATTCACACAGATTAAACACTTAATTTGAACACCACAGCTCAAGTCCCTAGTGGCCACCAACATATATCAAAAGGGAGAGAAAAGAGGATCCAAAATTGGAACCCTCCCGTCCCTTGCACACCTTAAGTTTGCGCCAATATGACGCCTTGAGATTGACTTTTGTCACAATAAATTAGATATATATTCCAGTGAATTTCAAAAGATAAGTCTAGGGTAGAATTCTACCCTTTCTTCCCTAAACAATGTATGACGAAGCCTTTACTGTTGTCTGGTTCAATTTACTAGTTCCTCGTAACACGTTATATGTTTAACGCAGAACGCTAAATACATGTAGCAGTGATGTGGAGAGTTCACAAATAGCTGATTGTACATATTTCTTTCATTATTCTGGGCTCTTGATGAAGAGAATGAACTTCTCGAAACGCGTCAGCCACAATCAAATGAATTGAATCCTTCCTGTTTCACGCGTTTGGAATAAATTATCTTCTTTTACATTGGATGTCATTACTACACTCTTTTTAAAAAAATTGTATTATCTTTTCTCTCCTTTTTGTACCTTTAGTAACCCTGTGCCAGGGCTACATTTCCTCCCCTGCACCCCAAAAATCGTTAACTATTGACAAACTGCCATATGAATCAGTATTTCTAGAAATTTAGTGTGTGCACCTTCCACCCTCCTCTTCACCATCATATATCAGCCAGGGCCTCAACAACCCAATAATGCTATCCAACACAAGTTAATGCCACTAGAAGGCTTGTAAGGAGCTGTGAGAAAAGATGGGAACCAATGTAAGTAAAGTACATCATAGCCCTATTTACATTTGGTTTGATACTGTGTCTGTGATCCCATAACATATGCAACAGTTGGGCCTTTCTCACTCAGGTCTCCAAATTAATCACAACAGCATAGCACAACCATCATTTTTAATCCCCCGGACCTCTCTTTGGCCTTTCCACTGTTGAGCATCCCACAATACTTACTACTCTGCCCTGTATAGGTATAAACAGCGCAGCCTTCGCTTGGTTCACTGTGTACCTCTCTGGCAGCTTGTCTCTTTTCTGCTGCTTCACCAATTGCCAACTGTTAGGAAAGATTTCTCTTTACTGCACCTTTCCTTCCATCTTTATGGAACCCACAAACCTTTTCCTTTTATTTTGTAATCTGACCTGTACTTTATGCAGTGCAATGAAGCCTTAAGCTTCACTACAATGCCCTTTGCTCATATGTTATGGGGAAACTGATATGTCCTTCATGCTGTCAGTACTGGGAAACCTTATTTCCCTTAGTCATGTTACTGTGGTATTACTTTTGGTTACTTTTGTTTCACTTGTGGTAACTTTTTACCATTGTACAATGCTGTTTACACTGCAGTGCCATGGGCTACATTTTAGTTTTGCCCTACACTAACACTCAGATGAGTTTTGGTTACTCTAGGTGTGCCAAAAGGATAGGCTGGTGGCAGCAGTGACTTTCCCCACTTTTTGGGGATTTTTGTTTTAGCTTTACTACGTTTACCACGTTTGGCTACTAACTGTGGCTACTGGTCAAGCATGGCCGTGCCATGAGATTTTTTGCCTGTTCTTTTGCCATCTTCTTCTTTAGCCTTCTTCCTTATAAGGACTTCCAGTGCCCGGGAAAGCTGGAGCTTCTGGCGGGCTACTGGATGGCTATGTGTGTTTGCTGGAAGGAAGTGGGCTAGGTCTGTCTGACCCCAATCCACAAACTGGTTTCAGTGTGTCTGAGTGGTATGCATGAATGTTCCCACCAGTGGTCCTGATTGGACCACTGCTGGGATGTGTGTGTGGGCTAGTCCTGCTATTGGCTAGTGGAAGTTTCAGCTCTTACCTGGCTTTTAGGATAAGAAGACAACCCCTGCACCCATTCTTCAGAGATCCTGGAGAAACCTGATGGAGCCAAGTATCCCATCTAGCTGTGAGACCTGCAAGGAAACTTGAGACCTGACTGAAGGAGGTCTGGCAACCAACTGCTGCTGCTTTCCTGGAGGATCCCGTTCTTGCTTCTGATCTTTAGTAGTCCTGTGAAGGAGCCACGACCCTTAGAGGGGAGGGACCATCCATTCTCGACGTCTGTTCGGTGCCTTGCCAAAGGAAGCCTTTGGAAGTGCCCTGGAACTGTCCTGTGGCTGACCAGCTTAGTTTTTGGACTATCGTGCTGCCGACGTCACAGTACCGAGTTTCGGCCTGAAACTTGGGGGATCTTCAGCTGGCCCTACGAGACTACCTCCTGCGGAACTTCGGTGTTCTAGCATCAATGGGAGCCTAGATAAAGTCAGAATGCAACTGCTGAGTCCTTTTGCGTCGCCCTGCTGTGGTGGCCACCATCTGAAATAGCTTAACTGACCCGAGACCAGTCCTGAGAGGGATGCTACATTGAATTTTACTGCATTCTTCGACCGAGAGTCCTTGCAACAGTAAAAGACACCAGAGATGAGCTCTAACATGCATATTCAAGACTGCAATGTTCGGTGGGAAAAGCAACCTCGGATGCTCTTCCTTTGTTCTGCCAAGTCTTGGGAAGAATCGGAGTACGGGGGGTAAGTTACAGACCTTCTAACCTACCCCTATACTCCCATTATAAGTCAATGGGCGTATAATAAAGCTTATTTATAACAATAGTGGCTTTGCCATTGCTTTCTTGTGCAAGACATCTGACTGTTGAGGCTACTTTTGGGCATTAGTCTAACTTGAACCCTAACCCCAATAACCCTTCACTGGACCCCAGAGACCTAACTTCTGTGGAACTTTAACCTGAACTATTGGGCAAAAGGCCCCAGGCAACTTAGGGCTGGACAATTTTAGTTACGTATACTCTCCGTGGACCATAAGTGCACAATACTTGTTTAACCTTTCCTTTGCAGGAGTTTCTGATGTGTATTAGGCCCTATACCAAAGGGAATGTATGTATGTATTTAGTTTGATAGTGTTGTGTGATAAGTCTACCTGCTAGTAGTCATTGTTCTATAGTGTGTTTTGGCCATAAATAAATAACTATTTTTATACATCCTGTCTAAGTGTGATCTGTGACTCCCATTGTGTGACTTCATTGTGGACTCCTTACAAGCTCACTACCTCTGAAGAACTTGGCCTAGACTGCCTGTCACTGCTACCTAAACTGGTTTGGCTACAGTTTACCAGAGTTGTTCCTGTCACAATATTGGTTGTCCTTCTATATCTCTGTCCACCAGGCCATAGTATAGAAAATCAGTCCTAACACCAACCCACACCACATCTAATGATGTCCACTAATGCCCGGTCCAAGGTCCCTTATCACTTTGAGGAATTCTTTTTCCCCCCTTCTGGCGCTTCATGCACGAAGCCTTGTAGCAGACCCCTGTAATGTGGATATGAACATTGATGCAGTAATGAGAACATTGTGAATATAATTTAAGTTCATGAAGTACATATATATTTATACTATTTTTGACTAACTGGTAACCTAATTTGCTCCCGTGGCTTAAACCACCTATTTTTGGATGGTAACATCTTTTCCTTCAGCCAACACCTCACCTCCAGGACAGAATTCAGATTGTCCTACAAGCAATAACCTGGCTATGCCTCCACCTCCTCATTCTACACTCTTCAGAAACATCTATTTCTGCTCATCAACCGCACCCAGTACACCACCCCTTCCCGTCTCTTATTAATCTG
Organism: Ambystoma mexicanum; assembly: GCF_040938575.1. Classification (NCBI taxonomy): domain Eukaryota; kingdom Metazoa; phylum Chordata; class Amphibia; order Caudata; family Ambystomatidae; genus Ambystoma; species Ambystoma mexicanum. Next base: position 1,126,145,125 of record NC_090922.1, on the reverse strand, counting down.
TCTTGTAAATTCTGGGTCCATTAGTATTTCCAAATAAGGCTGCCACTTCAGTTACATGAATTGTTATAGCATCCCACTTCCTCCTCTTCAACATCTGCGGGAGCTGATTGCCTCTCTCCTTTAATTGTTCATTTATAACAAGCTTAATACCAGCGAGTGGTTTCTAAGCGCCGGATCGGGATTCAAACCTGTGTTGTGACGCGTTGCCTTGCTTCCAAGACAAACACGTTGCCACTGAGCTATCCTTCCTCACCAATTCAACCAAGCCACTAATTAGCATATGGGTCTTCAGTTAAATGGGCTACTGCTGCAGAGTCTGAGTCGGCCTCTCACAACACCCTTTCTTCACCTGCACAAAGTAATCAACTGTATCGCATGCACTCCCATCCTTGTTCTTTTTCTATCAGGTAGATTGCCTCTCAGCGTAGAGCAAGGCACACTGCAAGTTACCAACCTGAGGCAGCTTAGGCTGACAATAGTAGGTCTACTCATCTTTGTCTCCATCAGAAGCTTATTCCCCAACCTCTGACCCCAAATCAGAATTCAGAGTCTTTTTCTTTCCAGCATGCAGGGTTCGAAATTGCTGGGAGCTATTTAGCTGCTGCCTCTCAGCGGTGGACTGGGAGCCAAAAGAGGTCCTGGAAATAATTTTCTAAGTGGTCCCATTTACACATTTTCAGCAATCTCTACCCTTTTCCTATGAGAATATGTGGAAATAAAATAGGTTACCACACAAAAGAGGCCCAGGTGCAGAGGCCTTTCGGGAAGTCTCCAGAGTTCCCTATAGGTCAGTCCACCCCTGCTGCCTCTACTCAAGTTGAGCCTGGTTAGCTTTAAACCGTGTGTTACCAGGAGCTACTTTTGGCTCCCCAGGACAAATAGTGCCTTATACACATGCATATGTGACATTAACTTTGAATGTTTGAGAATGTAAATAAATAAGAATTAGGACACATCTAGGGCACATTTAATCATAGTGGATCATACTTTCTGGGAATACAGTTAAAGTGTGCATTTTATGTGGAAGTGAGATTTGCTGTGCACTGTGTACTCTCTCCTGGTTCCCCATCGGTATCGCCTGCTTTCTGGGTGATGCACAACACCCAGGAGCTCATTTTAGTTCCTACTCATCGAATCTTAATTTCAAACCCTGCAGTATGTCTTGCTCAACTGTGTCTCAGTTCTAGGTGCTTGCCAGGTTTCTAAAGGTATCACGTTTCTAGGGGTTGTCAGGGTTCAAGGTACTCAACACTCTCCATGTTATAGGTGCTATTGTTTAGTTTCTTGATGTTTCTCATGTGACAAGTGCTTTTCAAGGCACTCAACACCCTTCTTTTTTCTGGTCATGCAAAGCCTCTCCTGTTAATCCCTTGGGTGAAAATGCCATTATCAGTGTTCTCAACAGGTCTCAGATTCTAGTATCTATTCAGGGTATACACTGCCTCTCGGCTCGGTTCACCACTTAGAACTTTAGCTCAATTCTTTCTCCTCCAGCTCAGCTTCAGATGATGGCTGACTCTTACTTTGAAACTCTCTCGTCTTGTAGTGTCCATTCTGTGTTTTGATTGGTAGGGAGTCCCCTTCTTGTCTCAGCCTCCTTATTGGTCGATGAGCTTTGAGTACAGCCCCCTTGTCATCAGACTTTGTGGTTTGGGCCCTTTAATATGACAGGGAAAGACCATACTATGTATACATGGGTCGGGGGGACTGAAAATCGAAACTGCAGTTGCCAAGCAGTCCTTCACGCTTCTGGCTTCTTCATTTCCTTCAGAGTTCTCAATCAAATCTCGCCAACACTTACTAGCCCATCTGCTCCGCCACCATTCTGGATTGACATCCTTGCCACAAGAGTGCCCGGGCAGAAAACTGGGGATAGAACTTGAGGTTCTCTGCCTTGCATCATTTCTCATGGTGAGCATGGGCAACTTCCTACACATCCCCATCCATAGCTATGGCACCACGTCTGACCCTTCAAAAGGTGTGGGGAAGCAAAATCAGCTTTCTCAATTTTTCTGTCGAGAGCCACTCTTACGTGCTTTGAAAACATGAAATGGTTGTGTGGCCATCAACACACCAAGGATTTGTGCATTCAGGTCCCTGAGACAAGGAAAAGGGGCTCATTCTGTTTTATCAGTGTGAAATGTCTTAGGGTTTCTATGACCAATTCTAAAGCTGTTTCTCTGAGGTACAGGTATAGACTTGGTCACTCCCATACAGAATGTCCCTTCCTTCCCGGTACCATTAATGTGAAGGAACCTCTCATAAACAGTCTTATGGCTCCCAGAAGCCCCTAGTGATGAGGAGGAAGTATACACAGGTATATTTTAAATCTGTAAATAATGTTAAGATCCTATTTGCTACATTCCATTGAACTTGGTAGTGTGGTGGAAAGCATGTCTGTCACAGTGGGGTAAGGGGGCAGAAGTTTGAGATGAACCACTGCTCACCCACTAGGCCTAAAAAGGAGATCATCTCTTTTTTGTTGTTTTGGCACATGTGATTTTAATGGCACTGTTAACCTTTTCATATATGAAGTGATGATCTGAACAAGGTGGCTGCGCTGTCAGCCCTGAGAGACTGTTGCAAACCAGCCATATATGCTTTGTGTTGACTTATTAGGACTTGAATGACAATATTACCTAGATAGGCTCCCGCATACGCTCAATGTGTTGAGCTGGAGCTCCAAGTAATCCCCAAAAAAGAACACTTTTATGTAGACCCTGAGAGATAACTAATGCACACTTCTTTTTAACGCCAGATGCAAAAGTACCTGCCAGGATCTTTTGTCAAATGCAATGTGTGAGACAGACATGGTGTCAACAATTAGAAACAGACACAAGAGATCAAGTTGGAAAAACATTATTTAAAATTTTAGGATGGGAGTAACGCCTAACTTGCCCTATCATTCTGCACCAATTATTTTTGTGGGGCCGCATTACTGTAACCCTGAATCATGCCTTCATACATGTCCATGTCCTTCACAGCGCCTCAATGCCCGAGGGCTGCAGTGCGCTCTATAAATATAAATAAATAAATAAAATACTCTAAGAGGGGACTTCCCTCAACTGATGTATGTAAGGCCAGTCTGTGTCTGCAAGTCCAACGTAAAGTGTTGTCTGTGTCACAACCTATACTTGCCCTTATGTGCTGGATTGTTCAAACTAAATAAGTGTTCCAAAATCATATGACAGTGTCTTTCATGAGCTTCTCACACGGATCCCTTCCCAGGTTCCAGACACTCAGGGAGTAAAGTTACACACGGTTTCAAGATTCACTTCAAGTAAATGTCCCAATACCTCTTCCCCAAGTTCAGGACACTTAGGGAGTAAAGTTCCATAGAATTTCAGGATTGAGTTGCAAATAAAATGCCACAGTATTTTAACGGCTCACAGATCTTTTCAGGTTAGGTTTCCAATCTGTCTTAAGACCTTCTCTAATAGTTCCTTTCAGGAGCTTCTTAACTGGCTCCCTTCCCCTAAGTATGTGACACTCAGGGATTTAAAGCTCCACAGGTCTCTCAGGTTGTATCATTTGAAGAAAAAAAAACAATCAATGTAACTTATTAATTCACAGTTCTTGTTATACTTTATGTTAAGGCACAATAATGTATTAGCTCCTAGTTCTTGGTTGCACCTGGCACTGTTCTTTTTATGCTCTGCTTCACAATCTTTCTGTTTGGTTTACTCAGATGAACAAACAACAAATATCCAGTTAGTTTCTTAGGCTCCTCTTGCTTGAGCTCAGAAAGCAGCACTTTGTCTTTTCCCTGCATGTTCACAGTACCTTTTAGACTCTGGGTTCCCTTTCCCCAAGTCTCAGCTCTCAGGTGTAGCTGTTGCAGTTATTCACAAACACTTCTGGGGTTCCCTTCCCCACCTCTCTGTTCCACTTTCAGGCTCCCCTGCCCTGGGCACAGTTGTCAGACCGCACGGTCCACCCATTATAAGTTGCGCAACCCAGGGCCTGGGGCTTCTAGCTCCGCCCCTTCATTGTCAGTGCACTTAGTGTACTAGGCTTAGCTGGGCTTTATTTGCTCGGGCCCTTTAAAAATGTTCCTTTCTTGTGTACAGCCTTCAGCTGGTTCTCATTATGTTGCTCGATTGCCAGCACCACTTTGCTCGCACTTCGTACCTCACACATCTCCCCTCGGGATGTCAATTTCCTTCTTTCAGTCCACCAAGACTTTCCACAATGTAATCTTTTTTAGGCAACTTTGTATCACACATGGTTCTAATTGTTTGTCTTGCGGCACACATTACTTTCACTCTGAAGGCCTTGACAATGGGGTTTCTCTTCCCGCGTCTTCATTCAGATCCTCTGTGTTCCTTCTTTTCCAGTCTGCATTATCCGATTGTCAAACAATCATGGAGGACTGCAATAATGAATTTCCTTTTATTTTGCTTACACTTGCTACATAGAATTTAGCCGTGCGTATCACATTGCGAGTCTCCCAGCGGTGCTTTTGCTCATGCGTCCAGGATATCTGCTTCATGAACACAGCAGCTGAGATAAGGGTCTCACCACCTGCCCCTCAGACATACATGGCCACCGCAGGAGAACAAGCACACCCAGCTTACATAAGGGAAGGTTGGCCCTGTCCATCGCCTTCTCTTTTTAACCACAATGGCGCCATGGAGAGACGCCGCCCTCGCCTTTTCACCCCAGAGCCTCTGCTCTGCCATGGGGTAGGGTGGCGGCTTGTCAGTCTCCTCCAGCTGGTTTTCTCTCCGCCTCCTTGCTGCTCGCCTCCAGAATGCCAGTTCCTTGCAAGTCAGGGATCTCCCGCTGGACTCAGCCACGCAGCCTCCCTGCTGCTGTGTCTCCAACTGCTGCTCTCTGCACTGCTGAATGTCCCACCCTTTATGCACCTGCAGCCTATTAACAGGCTGCAGGAGTGTGCCCAGTGTAGAACCTTAAAACAAAGAGGAACTCCAAAAACAACGGGAGCAAAAAAAAAAGCACAAACAAAGAGGTGTTCTTTTGTGTAAAGAATATTTAAATTGTGAATCCAACTTTTTCTATTTGAATATTACATTAAATTGTGACTTAATCACATAATTCATAGATCCATGGTACCTTTATGTATAGTGTAAAGTTGACACTATTTTCATCAAAAGTCACAATTGTACAGAAAAAAAGAGAAAGAATAGAATATTCACTAAATTGTTTTTTAATTATTTTTTTTATAGAAAACATTCTTTTGAAATCATAAAGTACATATACCGGCTTAGTGTGACCCATCTAAACAATGTGGTCTTTGAAGAACAATGTTAGTCATGTACCCTACAAACAGCCGAGGCTGTCAGTACAATAAAACAAAGAGGAACTCCAAAATCAACGGAATTAAAATGGAGCAATAAAGCATAAACAAAGAGGTGTTCCCGTGTGTAAAAAATATTTAAATTGGGAATCCAACTTTTTCTATTTGAATATTACATTAAATGGTGATTTAATCACATAATTCATAGATCCATGCAGGGACGTCATTTAGGCGTCGCCAGAGGTCGCAACTCTCCCTTGCGACCTCTGTCGTCTCCCTTGTGACCTCTAAAAAAAAAAAAAAAAATGTTTCAATGCCACAAGTCTAACCCTTTCAGCACTGACCCTAAATAACAAAACATGGGAATACCAAATAATGTGTCTTTCTGGAATTCTATACCATAATTGCTAGACTCATTAAAGGTTTTTTTCAGACACACTTCAGGGGATGAGTCGCTGATTTAGTCTGTTCTTAAACGCCTCAACTCGGCCTTTCATCCATCCGAGGTCGATAAATGAGTACCAACACAGGTTGGGCGATATTGGGTGTATATTTTTTCTATATAAAGTGCTTAAGCGTGAGTGCTATACATTAACACATCATTATCCTTTGGTCATGGACGTCTGCTTGCATTCACAGTAATTTGGTAATATGGGCCTATACAAACTGATCTTACTGATAAGATGGCAATCCATTCTTGTATGAAATGTACATCGCATTATAGTGATATCGTAACCATATTTATCGTAGTGTACAATGCTATGTGATGCCACTTCCTGTTTTGTCAACGGGTGAAATGTCGTGTTCCATCACTTCCCGTGATATCAGTTAGTGGTGGGGTCAAATGACATCACTTCCTGTGATGTCATCGGGGTCAAGGGTCGTGTGTTGTCACTTCTGCTACCCCAGGCATTTTGGGGAAATGACGTCGCTGGATCCATGGTACCTGTATGTATAGTGTAAAGTTGACACTATTTTCATCAAAAGTCACAATTATAGAAAAGAACCTTTTGAAATCATAAAGTAAATATATTGGGTTTATGAATTATGTGATTAAATCACCTTTTAATGTAATATTCAGTCTCTGAGTTGGCGGCCACTTCTTCCGTCTCCTGCATCCTCTTGCTCAAGTCTGCTCCTTCAGTTGCCCAGTTGACAGACTCTTTTTCCCTCTGCTGCAGCCTCTTGCTCCAGTCTGCTCCTTGTATCTCTGAGTTGGCGGCCTCTTTCTCCAGTCTGCTCAATACATGTCTGAGTTGGTGGCCACTTCTTCCCTCTCCTGTATCCTTTTGCTCCATTCTGCTCCTTCAGTCTCTCAGTTGGCGGCATCTTTTTCCCTCTGCTGCAGCCTCTTGCTCCAGTCTGCTCCTTGTATCTTTGAGTTGGCGGCCTCTGTTCCAGTCTGCTCTATCCATTTCTGGGTTGGCGCCCAATTCTTCCCTCTCCTGCATTCTTTTACTCCACTCTGCTCCTTCAGTCTCTCAGTTGGCGGCCTCTTTTTTGTTCCCTCTCTCGAAGCCTCCTAGTCTGCTCTTTCCATTTCACGAATGGCTGACTTCTGTTTCCTCCTGCTCCAGCGTTGCACAAACTTTAGAAACCGCCTGCCAGCTGCCTGGACTTTAGTGCCACTATCGTCCACAACCTTTCTATGTTAAAATCCCTTTAATAATAGCTCCCTTATACAGCCTATACCTGCTTCTGGTTTAATTTTCCTTGACCGTGATACTGAGTCAAGTGGAATGAATTGTGAAGCAAACCAGGGTGAACAATGGGGTGCTTCAGACATTGTCCAGTCAATCATGCCACATTTCACTCTACTGAAATGTAAACACATAGAAAGGTTGGGTAAAGTCAGGCACAACCACATCTCAAAACATAATATTTAATTGCTACTGAAAAACAGCGAATTTCCACCTCAGAGCATGAATATGTTAAATACAATTTAAAATGCAATAAATCATTTGTTCAGCCTAAAGCTAAATGTTCTGTGTATTACAAACAGAATATTTTATTAAAGAAATGTTCTCTCACAAGTTTTAAAAAAAAAACGTTTTTAAGTGTGAAGTGAAACTCCCCGAAGACAAGAACATGAAACTTGGGGCCTGTTCCATTTTATCCTCATTTGTATATGAACAGAAATTCGCTTGTGGGGTCAGGACTGATGACAACTTTAATGGGAAGGGGCGACGACACCCGTCTTCTTCCGCATGCCTGTCATTATATTTAACGAAAAAGCGATAGGCAGAACAGTGTGTCTGAGACATTATTGATCTGACGGGCAGATTTGAACGCCTTTAAAGTCCTGTCAAAATAGTTGAGACAAGGCGTAGTGGCTTGTTAGCCTCCACGGCTTTATTTAACCAGCAAAGTGGTATTCTGAGATAGTTATTGCTCTTGCAAAGCAAAACGTGACATTTAAAATACAGCATTTTAAAACTGTTTCCAGCATCCACAAATCTCATTGGGCACGTGAGAGTTAATAACCCTTTTACCTTCCCTGTTTCTCAGGGATGTCATTTAGTGGTCACCAGGGGTCGCACCTGCGACCCCTGAGTTCTCCCTTGCTAGCCCTAGAAAAGAAAAGTGAGACATTTATTTTTCTTTTTTTTACATTAAATTGAGGCTCCTGGTCTGTGGCCAGAAGCATTTGGCTCTTTGTTTCTGGAGTGGCTGATTTTCTGCTAGCTATAGCCGTTAAGATAGCTCAGTGGGTGGAGCGCTTGCTGCTGTAATGTATGTGTGTGATCTGCAGGATGCAGGTTTGACTCCCGGTAAGGTCAACTCATCCTTTCATCCTGCTGAGGTTGATAAATGAGTGCCAACACAGGTAGGGTAATATTATATGTATATTTGTTCTATATGAAGCGCTTAAGCGTAACTGCTATATAACACATCATTATCGTTTGGCCTTGGACATCTGGTTGCATTCACAATGATATGGTAACATGGGCCTATACGTGCTGATATTAATGTAACATATGGTGATCCATTCTTGTATAAATGTATATCACTTTACGATGATATTGTAACCATGTTGTTCATGTACTTACAAACAATGCTATGTGATGCCACTTCCTGTTTTGTCAAGAGGTAAAAGGTCATGTTCCATCGCTTCCCCTGATGTCACTTTGGGGTGGGGTCAAATGACATCACATCCTGTGGTGTCATCAGGGGTCAAGGGTCGTGTGATGTCATTTTCGCTACCCCTGGCAATTTGGGGAAATGACGTCCCTGTTGTTTCTCCTTTTCTCTGCCTGTTCATACTTGCAGGAATGCACTGTCACCTTAGCAGTGGGTAGAAGCACCCCAGTTACCCCGGAAACGCGTTTTTCAGTATCTCTTGCAAAGCCATTTCTGGCGCTGGTTTGGGCTGTGCATGGGCGTTTTGAGGACTTAGTTAAGGGTCTGTCCAGAACATAAGCTGAATCCATCCGTCCACTTGCCCGCCCCTGAGAGATCGTTTAATAATTGTCTTTGGAGGCAGAGAATTGCAAGACTGTGCAGAGCCACACACGCAGGGCCTTTTAAATGAAGTTCCCTTCCTGTAATTCTTGCATCAATGTTATCCTGCAAGAGAGAGGAGGTCAAAAAGACAATTGCTCCAACCAGTCACAGAATATAATCCTTTGATCTGTTTTGTGTTTGCTTCGAAGATCAGATGTCCAGGTAACCCTGGGTGAATCTCCCCTTCATCCCCTCCCCACCCAACTCTGAGTCAGGTGAATCCACGGGAGCCCATCGAAAAATTGGATAATCTGAAGCCCCCTTGTGAGTACGGATGAAATCTGGAAGCCCATATGTGGATTCAGGCATCGCAGAAGGATTTGACCAAGAGCATCAACGTGACGTTAGATTCTGGTGAGTTCTTATGCAGAAAACGAGTGCAGGAGCATACATAAAGAACTAGCAACTTACGGTTTCCCCACGCTTCCCATCAGCAGAGACACTCCGGAGAGCGCCACTGTGGCCGGGCTGTGTCTGGAAGCAGGAAGACGAAGCACCAGCTGATGGAGAGAGCTGCAGAGCCTGGTCCGCTTGGAACGTGACGCCGAAAGCAGAAAGCTGCTGCAGACCCGCCACTGAACTCAAACGCATGAGGAGTTCTCCGAACAGGGGTGAGAGATGCAGAAGCAGCCGACAGAGACCGTTGAGCAACCAGAGGAGGGTTGGGAAACGGGAGGCTTGCTGGGAACCCTGATAGACTATAGTGCAATGGGACACAGGTTGGGGACCTGCATCCAATAAGGAGTGTCCTCCAGAGCCATATTCTATGTGGCAGTCCCTGGACACATGGAAGACCAGTGCTGCCCAGATCAAGAAAGCAAGACACCAAAGTGGTCTGGGACCCAAGGGCAAGAAAACAAAGTGGCCTGGGACCCGAGAGCAAGAAACCAAAGGGGTCTGGAACCCGAAGGGGAAAGAAGCCAAAGGGGTCTAAGACCCAAGGGCAAGAAACCAAAGGGGCCTCGGACCCAAGAACAAGAAACCAAAAGGGTCTGGGACCTGAGAGAAAGAAGTTAAAGGGGTCTAGGACCAAAGAGCCAGAAACTGAAGGGGTCTGGGACCCAAATGAGAAGGAAGCCGATATCAAAGGTTTTCTGGGAGCCGATAACAAAAATACCTGGCAGGATAGTGTACTGGGTACAAAGCCAAAGGGGTCTGGGACTTGAAAGCAAGAAACCAACGGGGTCTGGGACCCGAGAACAAGAAACCAAAGGGGTCTGGAACCTGAGAGAAAGAAGCCAAAGGGGTCTGGGACCCAAGGGCAAGAAAACAAAGGGGTCTCGGACCCAAGAACAAGAAACCAAATGGGTCTGGGACCTGAGAGAAAGAAGCTAAATGGGTCTGGGACCAAAGAGCCAGAAACTGAAGGGGCCTGGGACCCAAATGAGAAGGAAGCCCATATCAAAGGGGTCTGGTAGCCGATAACAAAAATACCTGGCAGGATAGTGTACTGGGTACAAAGCCAAAAGGGTCTGGGACCTGAGAGAAAGAAGCTAAAGGAGTCTGGCACCCAACAGCCAGAAACCAAAAGGGTCTGGGACCCAAAAGAGAAGGAAGCCTATATCACAGGGGTCTGCAAACTGTTAAGAATCAGGAAAAGCAGAGAAGGAATTGGGATCCACTTTCAATAATGAATGACACATAAAAACCTTTGTTATAGTCACAGTGCCTGGCAGGATAGTGAACCAGGTAGGCTGTGAATACAGTGAGCATTGTGAAATAGACCCGGGAAGGGAGACATATCCCCTGATGTTTGCGGATATTGAAAAAGCAATCAAGAGGAGGGGGTCCTTCTCTTGACATTGTGAAGATACACTACTCTTTGTTCTATGTGCCTTATTGGGACCTACATCCAAGTATCCTTTATGAGACCTTTGATCTGTATCCCTTAAGAAGAACATTTCATTTTTAATCCCCCAGAAGTGAACTTTTGGCTATCATCCTGAAGAAAGAAACCATTCTTCAGAATCAAGTAGACCTACCCTTTCTTTAGTTGTGTAAATATTGTAAGGGTCGGAAAAAGGGTTTTGACACAGGACGGTGGACTCTGCTTTTGACTGATAACCTGACACATTCCTTAGTATTATTTGACGCAGGGAAACCCCTCTTAAAACTAGTGTAAGGCAGGGTTCTCTCTTTTATTTTATTACCAATAAAAGTCCATAGCCAGAAACATACCTCCTGTGTGCCGATCTCCTCCTTCCACACTTTACACCACTCATTGGCTGCTCATGGCCATGCTAATTTCTATGGTAATTTCTACCCAATAATTTCCCCTCTCCACCCAAAACACATCGAATTGGATCTCTTTCCGCTCGCTTTTTCAAGCAGTTGCATGAAGCGTTATGCAGTTAGTGCCTGCCACTGTTATTTCAAGGCAATCTTCAGCTAGTTAATGGCCTAATTGCAGCTATAAACACACTTTTGGTGTAATAGAAATGTCTTAACTGTGTGCCTTCAGCCCTGCATGGAATTCCTGCTTAAAAAAAGTGCCGGCAAAGCTAAATGTTTTGGCTTTTTTACAGGTATTTGATTTGGTAGGGAATACATTGATATTTTAGTTGAGAAAACTTCATTTTTCCTTTTTTTAAAGAAAAAAACATCTTTTTAAAAATACATTATTTTATAAACAACACTCCAAACATTACAAACAATTAGGACTTCCGTGTTTAAGCTTCACAAAATTACATTACAAAGTACACTTTTTGGTCCTCCCCCCTCCCACCCCTTTAACCCGAGCCCCTGTATCCATATCATCAACCTGCTTATCTTCAGGCGTGTCTACTGCCATTATCTCTTCTGTATCATCATCGCTATGGTCGGTCTGGGAGGGACCCACCATTGAGGCCACCAATTGTCTCCCTGCTATTAGGGGTCCCTCCCTCCCCGCCTGCTGACCGCTTCATACCAGGCAGCCGTTTCTGCCTCTGCCCACTTCATGAGGTTTGCCCACCACATCTCAATTCTAGGCCGATGGGCTGCTTTCCAGCACATTGCAATTCTCCGTTTGGCCAGGATGTAGGCCAGGTCCTTCATTTTACTGATGTGCCTCAGGTTGCGTGGTCTGGGAAAACCCCCAAGCATGCATGCCCAAGCTGACTCCACATCCAGCGTAATCCCTTTTCCTGCCAAGCGTATATTCAACTATGTCCAAAACCCTCCCACCTCCAGGCAAGCCCAAAACATGTGTAGCATCCCAGCTTCCTCCTCCCCGCACCTAAGGCATTTCTGTATCACCGGGCCACCAAACCTGGCAATTTTGCTGGGGGTCAAATATGCTCTATGAGTGACATATAATTGAATCTGCTGAAGCCTTGCGTTTCGGGACACCTTCTTATGATACCTTTGGGCTCTATCCCATTGCCCATCTGACATGGGTTCTCCCACCTCCTCTTCCCAATCTCGCCTCAGTTGGAGCAGCTCCTTCCCCACCCTAGTCCCCAGTAGCTCATATATGCAAGATATTTCATGCTCACCCTCCGAGATATCATACACCGTCACGATGGTAGCATCAGGTTGTTCCGCAAGCACTGCCTCAGGCCACCTTTCTCGCACTCGTTTAATGATTCTGGAATAAGTAATGTGTTGGCCCTTATGCACCCCATTGTCTTCTATTAGCCTCTGAAAGTCCAATGCCTCCCCCTCCTGCCATAAATCTCCAAGGGTAGCCAGGCCCATCGGTTCCCAGTATCTACGGACCCCTTTTATCATTTGGGAGTCCTCCCCACATAGCGCCACTAGCGGCACCTGCAGAGAGAATGGGGCTGGGTTTTGCACAGTCTGCCATGCTCCACGCCACATTTCCCAGCCAAGCATCAGCAGTCTCGCCATTCCTAGTACCTTTGGTTTAGGTAACCACACTGTCTCCCTAAGGAAGTAGGGAGCAGGATCCTTACATAACAGCCTGGCCTAAGCCGTTTCTTCTTCAGACAACCACCTGGCCACATATTGCAGCTGTCCCGCCAAGTAATATAACTCAAAATTCAGCAGGTTTATACCCCCCTTGTCACACAGGTTTTGTAGTTTCCAGAGGGCCACCCTGTTCCTGGAATTGTGCCATTTGAAACCCCTGCACAGGGTGTGGAGTTTGGCAAAAAAGCGCTTAGGGGTCACATACGGGATGTTTACAAAAAGTGTAACAGTCTGGGCTGGACTACCATCTTGATCAGAGCCGCTCTTCCCATCATGGCCAGGGGTAGTCTGGACCAAAATCCCATGCTATTCTTAATACCTTCAACTGCCTTTTCCGTATTGTGTTTGTGTTCTTCTCCTGTCGTGTGGTATATGTCAATACCTAGGTATCGAAATGTCTCGGTTCGCCAGGGTATTGGCAAAACCGGTAGGCTCCTTGGTAGAGCACGTCTATACTTCCCCAGGGGGAACATGCTGGATTTCTTGGGGTTTACTGCTATGCTCGAGAGGGTAGCGTATTGTTCCATCACCTCCAGGACATATTGTAAGTTATCCTGTGGGAAGCGCAGATATAAAAGTATATCATCGGCATACAATGATATAAGATGCGAACCTCCCGCAGTGTGGATCCCTATCTCCCAATATTGTTGTCTGAGGCAGACTGACAATGGCTCCAACGCAAGGATATATAGCGTAGGCGACCAGGGACAGCGCTGTCTAGTGCCCCTGCTGAGTTGCCACCTATCTGAGATTGTAGCACCCGTTTTTGCCCTTGCAATCGGGGAGCTGTATAACATTTTGAACCACCTCAGATACCCCGGCCCCATCCCGTATTCTCTCAGAGTCGCTAGCAACCAAGGCCATCTCACTGAGTCGAAGGCCTTAATTGCATCCAGCGAGACGATTGCCAATTCGCCGGAGTCCTTCTCTGTTTGGTCAATAATGTGGTGAAGTCTCCTATGATTGTCAGTTATGTTCCTGCCAGGAACGTAGTATGTTTGGTCAGGGTGTATCAGTCTGCCAATGACTCGCTTAAGCCTGTTTGCCAGTACTGCTGTGAGGATCTTGCTGTCCTGATTAAACATCGATAGGGGTCTGTATGACCCACAGTCTGTGCTTGGCTTACCTGGTTTTAAGAGCGGGATGATCACCGCCTCCCGTAGGAACTCCGGCAGCCTACCACGCTCAAACGCCTCATTAAGCATGGCCAGCAGCTGGGGGGAGCAGCACTTGTTTGCACGTTTTATAGAATTCACTGGGGAGCCAGTCCGACCCCGGAGCTTTGCATGTGGGCAGGTGTTGAATCACTGTCTCTAGTTCTTCTGAGGTGATTGGGGCGTCCAGGTCTGCCCGTTCCAGATCATCTAATGTGGGCAAGCCTATGTCTTCTAGCATTTCCTGGATCTCTTGATCCATTTCTTCCCCTGCGTCCTCATAAAGACGTTTATAATATCTAAGGAACTCTTTGTTTACTCACTCCTGGGTATCCCAGATCTGGCCCCCGTCCCCTCTGATTTCCCTGATCACTGGTTGTGATGTTTCATTTTTATATAACCAGGCCAGCAATCTGCCCGGCTTGTCTCCTCCAGCATGCTGCCTTTCAACATATTTCTTGTAGCTCAATGTACATAATCTATCCCAGTGCTCACTGCTGGCTTGTTGTAACAGCATCATCCTTACCCAATCCTCCTGAGAGGTGCCCCCCTTATGCATTATGTCTTCCAACTCCCTCTCCATTTCCTGCAACTCCCGTTCTATGCCCCCTTGGAGCCCTCTAGATTTTGATATGGCTACACCCCGCACTACTACTTTGAATGCCTCCCATACGGTTCCCACAGATTGAACACTTCCGGTGTTAATGTCGAAATACTCAGTGATCGACTCCCTCAGATCCTTCCGGAATCCCGAGTCCTGCAGGGCCTCAGCTCTGAGCTTCCACGTCGGGATTCGTGCTCTAGGGGGTTAGAGTCACCACTCCAGGACCAAGGGGGAGTGGTCCGAAAGCACTCTGGCCTTATATTGCACGCCCGTCATTTCTCCTACTAACTCAGCAGCAGCGAACATACAATCCAGCCGCGTGTGCAGGTTATTTGGTGCCGCATAATGTGAGTACTGCCTGTCCGCTGAGTGTAGCTGCCTCCAGACATCTATGTGTTCAAAATCTTTCAGCAGGGTCTGTAACGCCTTTGCGGCCGAGGTGGGTTTGTCTGGTTTACCATCTGATCTGTCCATTTTAGGATTAAATGTACAATTAAAGTCCCCTCCCCATAGGATCGCGCCACCCAGTAGGAGGCTAATTTTGCCGTACAGCGTCCTAAAGTAAGCCGCTGTATCTTGGTTAGGGGCGTATAAGTTTATAATGCTCACTTCCCGGTTTTCCAGGATCCCCCGCACTACAATCATTCTGCCTTCCGGGTCCAGCGTAGACTGAATCAGCTGAAATGGTACATGCGGTGCCACCCATATGATAACGCCCCTTGCATAAGCTGAGTATGTGGCTCCCGTGATGCTCCCTCTCCATTTTCTCTTGACCACCTCCAGTTTCTCCCTAGTAAGGTGGGTTTCCTGTAATAATGCTATGTCAAACCTCATCCTTCTTAGGTACATCATTACTTTATTACACTTCAAATAGCTATTGAGGCCCCTCACGTTCCAGGTCACCACTCTAAGGCTACCCAACACCATTTATAGGATATCCCGCCTCCCCTCCCAGTTTCCCCTCCCGCCTGATGTGACACAGATTTGACTTGTTCCCCTCCCACTTCCAACAAACTCCCCCTACCCCCCTTTCCCAACTCTAAACCACTGCACACAACCCCTTCCCTCCCTCTACCCCACTCAATCCCAACAAGTGCCCAGCTCCATCCCTGGATCTCAGGCCCCCCCCCGGTGTTTGGTCCTGCCTCGGAATGCTGAGGTCAGGAACCCGGCAGGGTGTCACCGGACTACCGGTGACCTAACTAAACTTCTCGTTGTGGGGATATGAGGGCTGGCTCTGTAAGGCTCCCGTGCTAATATCAAGGTTTCTCGTGCTAACGGATCATGCATACATGTATATCCCTAGTTGCACCCTCCCATAGGCTATGTCTTGTGCTATATTCAAGTCCCATTGTCTTAGGCTGTGACACCATAGGTGCCACAGACACATGTTACTTATCTTCTCCTTCTCCTGTCTGGATACGCGATTCTTGGGGGCAGCTCTGCATGTCCAACCATCCCATAGCGTCCTCCGGGGTTTCAAAAAACAAGGTTCTGTTCTTGTGGAACACCTTCAGTTTTGCCGGGTAGATCAGCATATACTTGTGGCCTGCTTCACGCAATCTTCTTTTCACAGTCCCAAAGTTCATACGTCTGCACTGCACCTGTAAGGTGTAATCCGGGTATGCGGTTATGTTTGCCGACCCCCTTTGTATTGTTCCGCCCTTCCGAAAGTGTTCAAGAACTTTTTCCCGATCCCGGCAGTTCAGGATCTTGGCTATCACCGGCCTAGGGGGGTTCCCGGCGGTGGGTCTGTGTGCACCCTTTCCACAGCAAACCCCTGGGTCAGCACTCCCCCGATTATCTCTTGCAACAGCATAGATTCAATGTACTCTGTGGGGTTGGATCCCTCAGCTCCTTCCGGCAATCCAACAATGCGAATATTATTCCTTTGGGCTTGTCCTTCCACCTCCTCGGCCCTACTTTCCAGGTTGCCCACTCATTGTACTAGGGCGCGAAGTTCCGATTTAAGGGCTGCGTTGTCCGCTGTGTTCGGGCCACCTCTTTTTCTAGGTCCCCCGTGCGTTCTGCCAATAACCTGACATCTTGGCGGAGAAGATTCACCTCCTCTTGCACCGCCCCGACTTTGAGCTCTAGTGCCGCTTTCAATTCGGTCATGGCCAGTCCAAGTTTGATCGCCCAAGCCACTTTCAAATCAGCAATCGCAGCAAGGATCTCCTGGTCCTTGCCCATAGTGTCTGTGCCCTCAGCGGGGGTTTTGTCTTTGCTCCTGGCTCCTTCTGCACCCAGTGGTGTTCTGGCATATTCGTTGAGCGTGAGTTGCTTGGCCTTTGTTCTTAAGGGTTTGTTGTTCATCGTGGTGTGTCAGAGAAGTGTGGCCAAGCCCCACCACTTGTAGACCCCAGCCTTAATAAATCTAATCTGCTATTAGTGTCAGGGCCCAGCTAGGCCATATCAGGGGTGTCCTTAAGCTGCCTGTTCTGATCCTGGAGTGGGCTGTGTCCTCCCACGTAGTTATGTGGGTTTATTGAAACCGCTAGAACTACGAGCCCCAGCCCCTGTTGGTCCGGGTCCTTGGGTGCACCGCCAGTGCTTGTGGGGCCCTCCGGGCGTATTTGCAGGCCCAACATGGGTCACCCATGAGCCCCGACAGACTTCTTTCACTTCCCACCCGACGGTGGTGTCTGTGGAGCTTCCCACCAGGCACGCTTCACGAACAGGCTGTGTTGAGAGTGCCCACGAGCTCCCAGTCCAGCTCCTGCAGTGGGCCATGTCCTCCCACGTTGTTATTTGTGCTATTTGGTGCGCTCAAAACTGGAGCCCCATCTCAGCGGCTCTGCTGGCATGCCAGCTTCCTGTGGTGTAATGTGTAGGAGCCCCGGCTCTGCATGATGGGCATCAACGTCACCTCCCGCTGGAGGCCGAACCAGTGTCCCACTCCAGGCATCTGGCACGCAGTGTTACTGACCTCAGTGCGGCCTGTTCACGTCAATGGGCTGTGGCCCCTTAGTGTCCCCTCCTCAGCTAATGAAGTCCTCTGGATGCCATCCTATTGCCGTGGATGCAGCGGTATTTCAGACCCGTTTTCTCTGGTTGAACTCAAGCCACGGGCGCGCGTACTACCACGCTTGTTGGGTACCTGTCGGGGGACCAGCTGCATGCTGTTTATTAGGGGCGGCGCCTATCAGTTCGGGCCCCCAACTGCTGAATTAGATCCAACATACTGGACGTCCGCACGTTTCCCCGTTATGTTGCCAAGTGCTGCGTGCCCCTCCGAAGCTGGCCCTGGCACTTACTATGATACAAATGTATTTGATGCTGCCGAGGCGGTGCAGAGCAGGCGCCGCCCTCCTCGGCGTGTCAGTTAAAGCCTTTTCGAAGGCTGGTGCCTCCCACCGTATCCCCACTCCTCAAGGCCAGGGCGTCTCGGGGGGGCCCCCATCCCACCTGCAATGTCAAAGCCCGAGGATCGGGCGCTGGACACAGAGTTGCGACTTCTCCGTAGTCCAATGCTCAGATGCTACCGCGGGCCGGGGGTCAATCCTCCCCAGCCTCGCACAGCGTCCCGCTGACAGTGCCGCCCGCGACCTCACACCACACGCTCGTGCTCCGTGGACCTCGGCCCCAACGTCCCAACACGGCAGGACCTCTCCACATCCACAAAGGTCCTCCTTTGTTGGCACACACACCGGGCTCTTCCTGTCCCGCCAGGACACGACGGGCTCGGCCTCCGCTGCGCCTCGCCTGCCATCTCTTCCTGTGATGCAGCGGTCAGTTTATACGGCCTTTTGTTTGCCGTCCGCCATTTTGATCAGCCCCGAGACTCAGGCTCCCCAAATTTTCCAGCGTCCATTCCTTGCTCGTCACGCCGCGGATTGGTCTATCATTGCGCTCAATTCGTGCCCCTGATGTTCATGCATCCATAGGTGTGCGGCAGGCACATGTGGCAAGGGTAAAGCACGTTCATATTCAAGGATCAATGTCGGATCTGCGGGAGCCGTCCAAGAACATGTCCACTCACGCGGCCATGTAGCCACGCCAAAAAAAACATATCTATACTTTGTTTAGGAGAACTTCTTTTTTATTGGGAAAAATGGCAGAGATGCAGGGGAAATCATCTGATGTGGTGCTGTCTGTGCAGGAGGAGTACAGCAATCTGGAACCAAGGGAATTGGATCTCGTATCTGAAGATCGGGAGGTGCAGTTGATCAGCATTCTCGGGATGAGGGACACAGACAATCACCCTTCTTCAGCCAATGATGTTGCTACAGAAGTGGGTGGGATTGAGGATGCTACTGAGGGCAATTGTGGGAATGGTGGTGACACAAAGGTGAGGGAAGAGCCTAAAACAGTGGCACAGCTAGCCTGCATGGGTCAGGAAGAGAAACAGGCCTGCAGGGATCAGGAGGCGAGGTAGTAGGAATCCCAGTCAGGAATCAAGAAAGGCCCAGAAGTTCCTCCAAAATTGCAGGAACAAGGCCTCCCTGTTACCACCATTTTCCTGGGCCTGGTATTATTTTGTGGTGCCTGATTGGGTGTCAGCAGCAAAGGCTGAATATGTGAACTGCATCTTGAGCCCGTGGTCAAAGACTGATACTAGTGGTAATAACCCTGCTACCTAATCTCTGGGAACCACAGCAACCCTGAACCACCTGTGGTACTGGCACTGGGATATGTATGGCAATTTCCACCCACTCCAATCCCATACCAGTGATGATGATGAGACTGTAGCAGTGACCTCTCAGGAGGGCAAAGAGAAATGGAAACACCATCATCGAAGCACTGAGCAATGAGCGAGTCCTGCTCACGCATTGATGGGTTAGTACCTAACCAATAAAGGGCCAGGCCAATGCCAGGTGCCATTCCAGCGTGTGTGGGAGAAAGGACTAAAGTCCTAGAAGGCAGTGCCATGGTTCCATGGAAAATAGTGCCTGGCAGATCTGGACATTGTGCCTAGTAGGCTGGCACAGATGCAGGTAGGGAACATTGGTGCATGAACAAGTAATATCCAGGGCACAGCATCATTTTGAGAATCACCAGCACAAGCATGTTTGAGAGTTTTGCAGTGATGGTGTGGCACAGGGGAACGTTGTAAATTATGTTTTTGTTTGGTTTCTCATGGGAGGTTATATCCATGGTTGTTTTCATTTTTCATTCCCTCAAGAAATGTTTTAGAAAAGGCCAAAATGTGAAACCATATCTAAAAATCAATAGATACCCAAACAATGGCATGTTAAACTTGGGTGTTAAAGGATTTAGTTTTAGGTGTTAAAGGAACAACATTCAATGAAGGGTAGACATGTGTAAAGCAGGTGTCCTATTTCAGGATTAAGGAAGGAATTCTTTTGGATAGGAAGGGAGACATATGACACTCACTGAAACGTGAGTCTATCCCCTTTTAGCTAGGCGGTGCACCATTTGTTTGCCATGGAAGAGAGTCTGCAAACAGGGATAGTTACGTTTCCTAACACAACCAACACTGAGCAAGGATGCTTGAGAGTTCAACAGTGCAGCATGCTTTGCTGAGATATGACAATGATGTTTTGCAAGGAGTCATACCAGGTGGAGGTACTTCACTCAGACTTCAGAGTAGTTCAAATAGCAGCTCCTATCTATTCGGGCTCTTGTCTCCTGGGAGAGATGTAAAAATTCCAGATGGACCCCAACCCCTGCGAGAAAGGAGAGAGGTCATCATTGAGTGTGTGGCCTCACCCCTGTGCTAGAGAGACAAACATTTGAAGTGTGCCCCCTTCCTTGTGTGATAGGAGAGTCATAAAACCCAGGCTGTGTGCACAGCCCTGTGAGACAGGAGAGATGTGAAAATTAAGGCTGTGCTCCCACTCCTGAGAGACAGGAGAGGCATGATGATTGAGGCTGTGGCCTCACCCTTGTTAGACCTGAAAGATGTACAAATGTATCGTGTGCCCCCATACCTGCAAGACAAGAGAGATACAAAAACGGAGTGTGTGTCCTCACCCATGTGATAAAAATTCAGTCCGTGGCCTCACCCTTGTAAGTCAGATGAGACAAATATTTAGGCTTTACACTTGCCCTGCAAGACAGGGCAGAGATATAAATACATGCAGTGCCCTCACCTCCACAATACAAATTTAGGCTGTGCCTACATTCCTGTGAGACAGTAGAGATGTAAAAATGGAGTCTGTCCCGCCACCCCTGCGAGATAGAAGACATGTATAAATAGAGCCTGTGCCCCACCACTGCGAGACAGTACAAAATTACATATTCAAGGTGTGCCCCCACACTTTTGGGAAAGGATAGACATGAACATTCTGACTGTGCTCCACTCTGGCAAGATAGGAGAGATGTACAGATTGAGGCGTTGCTCCCATCCCAGCGATGTAAAAACTGAGCGTATGCCCTCAGCCCTGTGGGACAGGAGAGATGTTAAAGTTCAGGATGTACCCCAACCCCTGAGGGACAGGAGAGAAGCAAAAACTATGTTTATTCTCTCACCTCTGTGAGAAAGGAGAGACCTAAAAACTCAGGACGTGCCCACACCACTGTGCAATTCAATTAGACTTGTCTTCTAAATTCTAGTGATGGTTAAGCAAAATGAGATTTATTTGTTTGCTTGCAAGACAAACTAAAAGCATCCAAGCCTTTTACCTGATCCCTCTGCCTTGAATACCCATCATTCTTATAACACTATGCCCACATTACCATTAAATATTACTGAACCTATAACACCAGGCCTTCCGGCACGATATTACCACCTGCCACCAGAACAAAGGAAACTATACAATTTTACGCTTAGTTCATCGACAGTGTGGATGTAGAACAATACCACGTGATGATAACTTTCTGGGTAAAGATGGCTGACCAGGTTCCCCTCAGGGAAATCCTCCACAAGCAGGGGCATAGGCCCTCCACCCTGATGTCGACCTCAATTCTCAATGAAGTGTCCATTCTCCTAACCGGCCTATGCCGATGCGATCCATTGGCCTCTGTTCATTGGCCTTGTCCCACTGCCTCTAAAAGAGGACAGAAAGCTCATAGTCAGCAGTTTTGAAGCTCATATGCAGTTGAGTTCATAGTGAACACATTTTCTCCATGCCAAGAGAGGGAAAGAGTATTCTCCTTACCAAAGTCCACTAGAGAAAAGAAAAATAATAAATGCTAAGAATTGGGGAACCTAGCATGATATCACTGCGGGGACGAGATATAAACTGATTTTTGCGCCCCATGATTGAGTGATATATTTACTAACTTAACAAGGTCTGTGCTCATCCGCACCTTTTTGACACAGAAGAAAAGTAAAAATGCAGACTGTGACCTCGAGCAGACCCCACAAGCCGCACAGGAGATAAGCTCCAAAGTGCATCCTTACCGCGCAACCCAGATGATGCCAGAAACCACCCCGTGGGCCCGCACTGCATAGTACTAGAGCCCGGGCAGAGAAAGCGAATTCCAATCAAAGATGGCCACCGCCGTAATTGCACAAATGCATGGGCTCAGCAGGGCCTCCTTCATCATTGTGGATTGGCCGCAACATCATTTTTCTGTGCCTATGAGGGAGCGCTGGCAGGTGAAGCTGGCCCCCTCCAAAGGCCCACTACCAAGGCTACTTCCTGACTGGCCCAGTTGGGCACCACACCATCAGGCACTGCCACCTACAGCAGATGCCCCTACACCATGCTCCACCATCCCTAACGAAAAGGAGCAGACCATGCAAGCCACACAGGAGGTAAGCTCCGAAGTGCATCCTTACCACGCCACCCAGATGATGCCAGAACCCACCCCGCAAATCTGCACTGCATGATACTTCAGTTTGGCCCGGAAAAGCGAATTCCAATCAAAGATGGCTGCTGCCATAATTGCACAGATGCCTGGGGCCAGCAGGCCCTCAATCATTGTGGATTGGCCGCAACATAATTCTTCTGTGCCTATGAGAGAGTGCGGGCAGGCAAAGCCAGCCCCCTCCCAAGGCCTACTAACAAGGCTACTTCTTTTCTGGCCCAGGCGGCCACCACACCATCAGGCACTGCCCCCTGCAGCAGATGCCCCTCCACCATGCCCCACCAATCCTAATAAAAGGAGCAGACCACGCAAGCCACACACAAGGTAAGCTCCAAAGTGTATCCTTACCACGTAACCCAGAAGATGCCAGGGCCCGCACTGCATGGTACTGCAGACCGGCCGGGGAAAGCGAATTCCAATCAAAGATGGCCACTGCCATAATTGCACAGATGCTTGGGGCCAGCAGGCCCTCCATCACTGCGAATTGGCAGCAACATCCTTCTTCTGTGCATACGAGGGAGCGCCGGCAGGCAAAGCCAGCCCCCTCCAAGGGCCCACTACTAAGGCTACTTCCTGTTTGGCCCTGTCAGGCCACTGGAGGCCAGGGGCTCACTATCTTGCCAGAGCAAGTAGAGGAGCATTGGTGTAAGCAGCTGCTAATCCCGGCCCCAGTGCAGTAGATTCATCTACCGGCCACCAGCTCTCTACCTGATGCTCTGCCCTTTCACCTTCCGCCCAACAAACCCACACACAACATGGTTGCCATTGTAGCTGCTCCACCAAACCAGCGCTCACTCTGAGAATTAAACTTATGTTTGGCTATACGCATTGCAAGCATGCAACCCCTTGTGAATTGCCCACACTACTGCAGGAATTTCACGGCCAGGCCAACAGGTCCCAACACGCCTGCACGCATGCACCTCTGCAATCAAGATAGGCATCAGGGCACACGCCCACACCGGCACTGCGCACGCCCATGCCAGGCTCACCCTATGCACATTACACATCCGAACATTTCCACCATGCCAGCAGCAAGCTTGCACTTTCGACAGAGATTGATACATGTGCCTCACATGCTCAAGTGCCAACTGCTTTGTATGACCCCACACCCACTGCTTACACTCATACCATGTATAAGCTGCCCAGGTGAGCCTACTGTTAATACCATTTATGAACCATGCCTATGTTAGGCCATTGCTGATACCATGTATGAACCATGCCTATGTGAGCCCACTGTTGATAGCATGTATGAGCCCAGTCTATGTGAGCCCACTGTTGAGACCATGAATGAGCCCTGCCATTGTGAGCCAGCTGTTGATACCATGTATGAACCATGCCTAGGTGAGTTCACTGTAGATAGCATGCATCAGCCCAGTCTATGTGAACCCACTGTTGATACCATGTATGAACCATGCCTAGGTGAGCCCACTGCTGATACGATGTATGAGCCCTTCCTACCCAAGTCCACTGCAGATATGATGCATGAGCCGTGCTACCTAACCTTGCCACCATTACCTGAACCACCTCTGTGCCGAGAACCAGCCACCCTCTCGACACCTGCCCCCCGCACTAAAGCTGAATGCCATAAGCTCTCCAGTGCCAGAGCACTCCACCGGGTCTAACCGGCTAGCCCTAGCTCACAACTCATTGTCCCCTTGCCATATGATCCACACAACCACAGCCACAATCACTAATACCCGTACATCAGCCAACATCCAAGCAGGCCTGATCAATGCTAGATCCCTTCCAGCTCATGCCCTTTGCATCTCATATCTCATCAACCAACTTTACCTACTAGCCATCACTGAAATGTGGCTGCACACAGCCGCCGACCCATCCCTCTCCATAGCTATCTCTGAAGGATATACCTTCTTCAGAAAAGACAGACCTTTTGCCAAAGGAGAAGGTGTGGCCCTTCTTATCAAAATGCACATGACCATTAGAGAATTGCCTAACCTAACCTTCCACTTAGGAGAACTGCTTGCGATCAAACTTTCATTCCCTGATACTGCCTCACTAACATCCACATCCTATACAGACCACCTGGTCCAGTACAATCCCTCAATGAGGACATCGCCCTCCTTCTCACTAACAATGCCAAACCTTCCTCCAGAGTTATTATTTTGCGAGACTACAATGTAGGACTCAATACCCCACAGATGCTAACGCCCTGGTCATAACCAGCACAATCGAATCACTAGGATGTATGCAGCGCATCACCCACCCCACACACAGCAATGGCTGCACACTAGACTGGTTGGCAGATATGAATGGCAGGACCAATATCAACTCCAACCTCCCCTGCCCTTGGTCTGATCACAACATCATCACCTTCTCTATCCCAAAATACTCTACAACCAAAGCCCTACCGCAACTGGCCCCAGACTTGCGATCTAGAAACACATGCAACCTCATCCCAGAGAATATTCTCCCGATGCTACGCCCTATCACAGACTTTCAACACTCAGCCTGTGAGCCTAGCCTTATGGTAGAGCTTTATAATCAAACTCTCCTTCTATCTATAGACAAAGTTGCCTCACTGAGCACACGCAACCCGAAACCAATAACTCAGCTAAACTCCTGATACACACCAGACCTCAAAACCCTACGTTACACCAAGTGAGCCGCATAGGCCACTTGGAAAACCATGCCCTCAAAAGCTAAAAAAAGACCAGTTCCTCAGAGCAGTAAAAACCTACAAACAGGCAATTATCCAAGTGAAGAGTCTTACCTACAAAGAGTGCATAGCAAAGCCAAAACAGGCACAAAAGAACTATTTGCCATCCTGCGGGAACTTGAACGCCCTGTCACTCCCCCAGAAAGCTGCCTCAAGGACTCCACATGGTGCACCAATATCCAAAAGGCACTCCTTGATAAAACCGCCCTACTACAAAACAAAATTGCCAAAAAAAATAAACTACTCCTTCCAGATACAACGGCCGACACTGACACCCCACCTAAACCTAACACACTATTGGAATTCAGACCAGTCTCAATACCAGAAGTCACCGGAATCATTTAAGGCCTCAAATCATCGAGATGCCAAGGTGACATCTGCCCTGCCCCCTTTATTAAAGAGTGGCAGAACTTACACATTTCATCACTTCTCTCATCAATACCTACTTTACACTAGGTATCATCCCAAACAATCTGAAAGATGCCTGGGTCCTTCCGCTCCTAGAAAAACCTTCACTAGACCCTAACATCCCCACAAACTACTGTCCCATCACTACTGTCCCCTTCTTCCTCAAAATCCTAGACAGAGCAGCATACTTGCAAATACAGGAGCACCTCAAGTTGACCAATCTCCTCGGCCTACGCAAATCTGGCTTCTGCACAGGACATGGCATGGAGTCAGCACCTTTAGATCTGAAAATCCAAATGGATGAGATCATAGACAATGGGAACCTAGCCATCCTACTCCTACTCAACCTCTCTGTGGCATTCGATCTAGTTAACCACAAGATCCTATGCCAACACCTCTCTTCTGCAGCCCAATTCTCTACTAATGCCATAGCCTGGATCGAATCCTTTCTATCCAATCACACGATGAGGGTCTTTTTCAATCTAGCGGCTGCCACGCCAGCCCCAGTCCTTTGCATCATGTCCCAAGGTTCATGTGTGTTGCCAAAACTTTATAACATATCATCTTTACTAAGCCCCTGATTCGACCTCCTGGACGAACAATGTGTCTCCTAAACCGACTATGTAGACGATACAATATCTCTGAGAACTACAATAAGGATAACAATGCCCTCAGCAAAATATATCAAATCACCCAAGCTTGGATGGCGAAACTCTGTCTAAATGACAATAAAACAGAACTCAATCCAGACTAAACAAATTGGATGGCAAATCCTTCACTATAGATCAGAACCCCATCCCTGTCCTGAAGGAAGTGAACACCTCAGGGGTCTATCTTGACAACTTGCTTTCTCTAACAAGACAGGTCTATGTAAGGGCCTGTGCAGCAGCCTATACAGCTAAACTCATCAATGCCTGTAGACCATCCTTAACGCCAGACAGCTGCATCACACTAGCGAGAACCCTTATACTGTCTAGATTAGATCACTGCAACACCCTATCCACAGGTTCCTACACAAGCAATATTAATAAACTTCAAATCATCCAAAATAATGCCCTAAGAGCAGCACTGAACATCCCAAAAAAAGAACACATCTCTGCAGCCAGACGCAATGCCCACTGGATAACTGTCCAAGACTGCATCAAATTCAAAACTCTTTCTATCACACATAAGTGCCTTTCAAACACGGCCCTCTAACTACCTCTCCAGCAAATTTTCCAAACCCCATTCCGATAGACCCACCCGGGCCATGACCTCGCACCTGCTTACCAATCTCAAATTCAAACGAGCAAAGGCAGGGGCCTCAGCTTCCCAGTCGTGGCTGCCAATCAGTGGAATGGTCTCCAACTGTCCCTTAGATCAGACCCCTCTTAATGGTCCTTCCGTAAATAACTCAAAACCTGCTACTTCACACAAGACTCTTAGATCATACTGTCAAGCTCTTATTATCACCCCATCTGTGTTAATTATGTCATTGCTAATTCTTTTTCCCTCATCTTTACTGTATACTACCTCATGTATGTACTGTAACTAGCGCCCAATGGCCGCGGGCTTGGCGTGCTCTACAAATGCAAATAAATAAATGAAATGAGGAAGGAGAAATGTACCAATCGAGTGTTTGTACTTACGCCTACGAGACAGGAGAGAAATACAAATTATAGCTGTGTTCCTACCCTTGTGGGCAAGGAAACACATATAAATGCAGGCTATAACTCCACTCCTAGGAGACATGAGAGAAAAATAAATTGTGTCTGAGCCCTGACCCCTGCAAGAACCAAAAAGACATAAATTGAGTGTGTACCCTCACTGATGCAAAACCTGAGAGATGTAAACATTCAGCCAGTGTGCCTCACCCCTGTAAGAGGGGAGGTATACAAATTCAGCTTATGCCCTATCCACTGCAATATAGGAGAGATGGAAACATTGAGTGTGGACCCTCATCCCTGCAAAACGAGAGGGGAAACGTGTGTACAGTGAGGGGTCAGAAATGCGAGACGGACATAAAGGTATAGTTTTCTCAAGATTTACCGTTTTATTAAATATAAAGGGGTGAGACAAACACCTCTCTTTCCCCAACCTGACAAGGATGTCCCTGCCTAGCAGACAAAAGAAAAATGACCCAGTGTCCAAAATGTCTCTGACCATCACACTAATACGCACAACAAAATTATAAAACTAATGTATCAATGTCATCAGTTCAACAAAACAATATAGCAATTCAGACTCAAAGGTTTTAGAAAGTACTCCTTGTGACCAGGGTTTGACTCTCCTAGCCTGGAACAATTCAGGAATACACTGAGCCAAGTTCTGATTCAATAAAGTTCTGTTCAATAGAACACACAAAGTATTCACTGTATCCTTCCACTTGGCAAAGTAAATGTCCCTCATTACGACCCCGGCGGTAAGTGAAAATCGATGCCGGTAAATGATTACCGGCATTGTTTTCCGCTAGGTCCGATCATGACCCGTGAAAGTGCTATTAGCGGCATCGTAGTTAACGGTGCCGCTAACAGCACCAAGTTCGCGCGCACGCGACCTTCCACGCCGTAAATACCGGCATCGCGCAAAGGTAGGCAAATCACGAACCAAGCGGACATGCTCTTAACGCCATCGCAAAGGCCGTTAAGTACCTTACCGACACGGTGCTAATTCCGCCATTGCGAACCAACCGTAAATGGCCATGTGCAGTGTTCCCAGCTGCCACAGGTGCACAGAATCAGCACAGGTGGAGGCAATAAAGACTCACCAAGTACAAAAAGAGCACACCCCACACCTTCCCACACCCAGTCACACTCCACAATGATTCCAATACGACTAGCAATGTTGGGGCTGGAGGACCTGATTGCAATGCAAGTGTTACAACTACAACAACAACAACAACAGGCAGCACAGAGGAGACGCAGGAGGAGAAGGAGGGCAAGGCAGGGCCAGCAAGCCCCACCAGCACAGCCAGTGCCACCACGTAGGCAGCCCCCAATCCCACGCATCCGAGCCAGTCCATTCAACCTCACCGCTGAGCAGATCCATACCTTGTACCGTTTGGACCGGGACACCATCACCACCATCGTTCACATGATACACAACAATATTGTCAGCATGATAGAAACACCCACCGCCATCCCCCCCTACTGAAGGTAGTGTCTGTGCTCCACTTCCTGGCCACAGGCACCTACCAGCACACAGTGGGGCACTTACATGGCATTTCACAACCATTATTCTCACGTACACTGATCCAAGTGCTCGATGCCCTCCTCAAGCACACAGACGACCACATTTCCTTACCACGGTCTGCCCAGGAGATTGCAAACACCAAAGTGGGTTTCCATGCACTAGCCGGCATATCTGGTTGCATCGACTGCACCCATGTGAAATTGGTGGTCCCACATGCCATGGAGGTACCGTACCGCAACCGTAAACTATTTCACTCAATCAACGTGCAAATGGTCTGTGACTCCAACAGGATCATCACACATTGTTGTGCCCGATTCCCCGGATCAACCCATGATTCAATGGTCCTGCGTAACTCCACAATACCACGCTACATGGAGCGACATGCAGGGCCAAGATCCTGGCTACTCGGTGAGTCTCATGTCATGGCCATGGAAATGTGAAGTGGGTAGGTGATTGACGTACCAATGCATACTTTACCTGGCTGAAAGGGGGGGGGGGTGATGCATACTTTACCTGGCTGCGAGTAGCAGAGGCAATGGAGCCAGCTCATACCCTAAAGCAGCACATACGTCAGCTGACACCTGTACACATAATGCCCGATGTAAGCAGCCCTACCATGTGAATGAAGGTGTGTCCCAACCATGACACAACCATCTGCAAGTGCATTGTACCGATTCGGACCACATTGACTCCAACGAAATGCACCTACATGCACTGACTTTAGCCAATACATGGCACCAAACACCATCAACTGAAAGGCCTGTCCCCCATAACTGCGCACAAAGGGGGCACATGACGGACAAAAACATCAATACACCACTACACAGACACTGAGGCCCCAAAAATGTCCCTATCAACATTAGCAGTGCTCAGTGGGGTCATCATGAGGCTGACAGCAATGTTGCCATGATGAGAGCGTTGATATCACAGGACACCTGCCAGGTCACCAAAACAAACGCCATGAACGAACACAGTGGATGGGCACTCACAAGGTACTTGACCCCCCTGCATACATTGGTTGATAGCATGCAAAAAAGTCCATGAGAGGAATAGCACACACGGATGGGGGGTGTCACATGGAGATGGCAATTGGGGCACTGTGTGTGTCTGGGATATGGACACTGTGGACTGTTCACCAATAAATCACACATACGCAATGAACAATGTCCACACATGTGACTTGTGATCAAGAAAAAATTGTATTATAAATGTGATTTCAATTAACACACCCACTCCCCCCTCCCCCCTCAACTCCCCAACACACCCACTCCCGCCTCCCCCCTCAACTCCCCAACATACCCACTCCCCCCTCCCCCCTCAACTCCCCAACACACCCACTCCCCCTTCCCCCTCAACTCCCCAACACACCCACTCCCCCCTCCAACTCCCCCCTCAACTCCCCAACACACCCAATCCCCCCTCCCCCCTCAACTTCCCGCTAAAGTGTGTGGATCCCTGTGTCGAAGTGCCTAATGTGGAATTGATCCACTGGGTGGCCTCTACTGGCAGCCCCCTCTGCCGGCCCTGGGGCACCCCTGCCTGTGCTCCGCAGGTTCCTGGCCGACCTGCGGACGGGGCTGCTTGGGGCAGAACTGGCAGCGGAGGAGGTACTCGGCTGCTCGCTAGGACCCATGTCCCTCATTGTCTGTACGAGCTCAGTGAGCATGTGCCGCACCGCGGCAAGTTCAGCACAGATGTCCTTGCTGGAGGATTGGATGGCTGCCTTCACAGTCTCGGCACATTGTTGCATTTCAGTTCTGGCACCTCCACAATCGGCCACATGCTGCGTGAGGAGTGAGGACAGTTGGTGTTGCCTTGTCAATATTTGGTCCAGCGACTGTTGGTATTTTGGGGCATTGAATGATGCAATTGGCGTGGTCATTGGGCTACTCCCCTCCATCACACCTCCCACTGGGCAGGGAGTGGCTGGCCAGGAGTTATCAGGGGATAGCCCCTGTGTGTTATCAGCGTGCAGGATACATGGGGACATGTGGGGGAATGAAGGTGGGTAGTGGGGGGACATTCTGTGTCATCCTCATCATTCCCCACATCACTATCAGAGCAGGCTGCAATGGCAGCAGTCTCCCCAATTGTAGTGCTTCCTGCAGACACATTCCCTTCAGTGGCCACCAGTTGTTGCATGTCTTTTGCTGGTGGTACCATGCTGCTTGCCTTGGGGATCAGTGCTGCCCTGGGCTGTGTTGTGGCAGTCAATTTTGG
The DNA here is from genome assembly GCF_040938575.1 of Ambystoma mexicanum. Classification (NCBI taxonomy): domain Eukaryota; kingdom Metazoa; phylum Chordata; class Amphibia; order Caudata; family Ambystomatidae; genus Ambystoma; species Ambystoma mexicanum. The sequence goes on along the minus strand of NC_090922.1, from coordinate 1,126,114,496 downwards.
GTGCTGTGGGTTTTTTTTGGGTCCAGCAAAGGTGGAGGGTTGGTGTGGTGTTGCCTCTGGCCTGGCCTTCTTGGCAGGTGTGGTGCCAGTCTCGTCCTCGCCGGGGTCCGAATGGGAGCCTGTGGTGGAGCAAAGGAGGGAAAGTGTTATTGATGGGTCAGCAGACATTGAGCAGGCATTGTGATGACTGCCGTGAATTTGATGAATAGATGGTGCGCTTTGGAGGCTGTGACATACAGGTTGTCCCCCTTTTGGGTGGGTTGAGCATGCAGGAATGTGGGTGCCTACTGTGGAGTGTGCATACTGCATGTGTACAGGGTGTGGGTCAATGATGCCTGTTGGCAGTCTTCTGCTGATGAGTTGCGTTAACCCTATTGGGCAACATTGTGATTCCCATGTAAGTGGACTTCAGGGAGTTTAGCATGGTTTAATTTGAGGCACCTACCTGTGTCACCTGATGTCGGGGCTCCTCTCTCCATTCCACCGACCCCCTCGATGCTCTCGATGCCGATCGTTGTGGCACATATCTCCTCCCACGGCTCCATTTTAATTGGAGAGTGTGCTCCTCCGCCAGTTGCCATGCCCATGTTGCGGTTGGCCGACAGTATGCTCCTTACACGGAGCCGGAGGTCGTCCCACCTTTTACGGCACTGTTTGGTGGTGCGGGGTGTTGTTCCTACGGCACTGACCCGTTGTGCAACTAGTTCCCATATGGCCTTTTTCCGTCCTATTGCCAGTCTGGTCATTTCGGTGGAGAATACGATGTCCGCGTTTTCCTGGAGCGTTTCCGTCAACATTGTAAGCTCTTCCCTACTGAAGCGTTCCTGCCGCTGCCGATCGCAAGATTTTTTTACAACTTTCGGCATTGTGGGGATGCGTGGATGTGGGTGAAGTTTTGTGCCAGGTCTCGGGGTCAGATGTGCACTGGTTGTGGAGGATTTCAATGGATTGTGTTTTTAAAGATGGCTGCCGTGCGATGGCGTAAGTTCCGGATCCGCTTCTTTACGGTCACCACTAATAGCGATCACCGCTATTTGCGGTGCTCGCTAATATCGGTGGGTAGGGTGGCGGTGGTGCAGTTTGCACGGCATACGATGCTGGTAGCTGACGTTTTTGGGACGTTACCGGCATGGCGCAGATTACATTACCGGCATGGCGCAATGCTCGTGCCCGAGAGGTCGTAATTTACAGCTTTTAACGGTTCAAGACCAGCACGGACACGTTAGTTGCGCCATGCGGGTAATGTCCATTACTTACCGCCGGGGTCGTAATGAGGGCCAATGTCTCTTTCACAAATGCTTGGTCACAAATCAAAACAACTGTTGGTCTCCGCAGTCTCCTGCTTGGTAAAGTAAATGTCTCTCCATCAAGACACATGTTCATAAAGCAAGGCAATTGTTCTCTTCAGAAGGCCAACTAGTTATTAGCACATCATACTTATTCTTCAACGGAAATATAAAACTAGAGTAGTAAACGAGTATTTCTATACTTTCTGGATTTATAATGCGCCACATGCAGACTGAAATGTCTCACGGTGCAAAGGTCACTAAGCGACAATATAATACAGCAGAATATAACAGAGGCAAGAATTAACTGAAAAGCCATGTCTTAAAGGCTTTAGGAACATGTCAGAAATGCTCTCATGTTCATACGTCCATTGGGAGTGAGTTCCATAATCTTTGGGTGCCACAATGCATCTGCGGTCTCCCTTAGCCTCGAACTGAGATTAAGGGCTTTCCAAAAAATGGGAGCCTTCTAAGCGTACAGGGTAGGCAGGCCGGTAACAATGCATTTTGTGTTGCACGTATATAGGTGGGTGGCACACCTTGCAGGCACTTGACAAGGCAGGGGACTTTGGAACTGATGTTCTTCTAACAGGAAGGCAGTGAAGGGACTGACTCGGAGGGGTCACTGAATCAACTCGAGATAAAAGAAAAATCTGGTTCCAACCTTCTGTAGTCGAGCAAGTCGATAATCAGGAATGGCCGGCTTCAACGAGTAAGTCACCACGGGCTATGACCTTTTTTTAATATAAAAATATATATATGTTTAGGCGCTATTTTCTATAAGCGTACAGCGTATTAAGATGAATCTTTGCACAGATTGTGCACTGTTATACTGTGCAGACTGTAGACCTTGCAAATACACTGGCATACAGTATTTTCATAAGCAGCCAAATGAAGCAGGCCTACTTTATACAATTAAGGAACGATAACTGCAAAGTGCCGTTTCGGTTTTAAGGGTGTGTTCCAACTGATCTCCGGCAGAGGGAGCCAAAGGGCTGCTAATAATGTTGTGTCTGGGATTTCTACTCAAATAAGCAATGTTCATTTTGTTTTAGAATTTGAACTTATATTGCGCTCAATTTATCACTAACACATTTAGCTTCACATTATCCCTATTGTCTTGGTGGTTATGTTGCAAGTGTATATAGTGCATTAATAAAAAAAAGTTTTGCCAGTACAATGTTTATTTCCGATGGATGAATAGGCCAAATGACCGATTAAGTAGTATAGAGAGGGATAACTGTCCAAATATTACAAAATGGAGTCTGAAAGCAACCTAACCAAGGGGGAAAACCTCATAAATGCAACCCTCCAACCTCGCCAAATGCCACCTCTCGTTACTCAATAAGGCAATGTCTCTTGTAGATCTCCCTTGCTTATGCCATCAAAACAATGCACCCCTCAACACAACCTCAACTAAAACATGTTAACATTATCAGTCCTAGCAGAACATTCAGAGCACCACAGCCAACCAGGTTGCTAAAAATTCAGTCAATCAGTGGCAGTATTTGTCACTAGTTCAAGGAGCGTGTTGGTGGACACACCCAATGGCAATGGACGGCGGTGTGTGTGTGTCCTTGGTAGAACTCTACATCAGGCCCCGCAGTGTGCACATGTCTACAATCAGCTACCTCTGCCCAAGCTTCTTCTGCCACTTTACATGGATAGTGGACTCTCTAAAAGCCCCTCCACTTGTTTTGTTAATGGCCATCTTTTGAAGGTTTCTTTCTAGTGTTAACACATCGGGTATTGTATCAGAATATCCTTCCCAGTGCAATCGGCTTGACAGAATTCCGTCCATGAAAGCCGCACCCACAAGGTCGGCCTTTTGTTCCCCTCCCCTCTCCCGGCCTTACTCAGGTTGTTCCACACCCCCCATCCATCTGTTGCACGACCTCCTCTGCTTGCCTCCTTCCACCCTCTCCACTTACTTCCTGCGAGCTCCGAAAGCCTTCCTCGTCGGTCTGCAAGCTGCGAAGACGGAAGCGCCGCGCACAGCAGCACATCTCACTTCTGTACGCAACATTCTGTGCACCTGGCTTCTGTCTTTTGTTTTTTTAATACATTTTTTTTTAGAAATGTTTAGACATTTATTTGGCGCCTATACATAGGTGTTTTCCAGGCATCACACGACATGATGGTGGGGGGTGGAGTGTGGGCTTGGGGGACAAGGGAATCAAAAAAGCAGAGCAACATGGTCATAGTGGCCTTGTGACAATCCTACCGTGCAAGTGCATGACAAGGTGGTTAGAGGGGGTAAAGGGAGAAGTGCAGGAGGAAGGTACCCCCAAGCTTGGGGGCGAACCAAGGCGGCAAGTGCTACAGGAGGTGGGGGGTAAGGGAGCCTTGCGGCCTACAGTCTAAGAGCAGTGCCAGCCATCACATGGGTTCTTCGTTTTACGCTATTACTACTGAGTTACTCTGTCCATTTGCTCAACTCATTTGGTTTCAACGCCTTCAGTTCCAAATGTATGCAGCTGACCCCCAGATGCCCCGGCTGGGATGGTGCAGGGATCAAGCCACTGTCTCTGAATGTGTTAAACACATTGTTTTATCCTCTCACCCCCCACCCCCTTTTTGTCTTGTGGTGCATTGACACACGTGTGTATAGGCGCCATTTTATTTTTTATTTTGTTATTTTACTTGTTACAATTTACAAAAAAAATGTACAAGAAAAGAAAAAAAGGAGAGAATATCATTCTCACCTCCCTCCCTCTAAGTTCTTCAACTACCAGTTACATCTGAAGTCCAAAATAGCCCACATGCAAGACTTTCAGTTATTTTCAGTTATTTTCAGTTGTCCTGTTTACAAGCCCCGGCCTTATTTCAGATTGTAATCTTGGAGCTTCAAGTTCATGAAGAACTGCGAGACCGCTATCACGTAGGAGGTATTATCCCCCTCTATTAAGCAATTCCACCATTCCTCTTCATTACACGTTGTTAATTCCTTGAATAAATGGCCCAAGTGCGCCATTCTCAACCTTGACAAAGAAGGACAGGACAGTAGTAAATGTCGAAGTGACTCTTTATGGGTCTTGTTTTTGCAGAATCGACAGCTGATGTCCTGTGTTAGTTTCCTTATAGTTCTGATCTCGTTCGTCGGCAGGAGGTTCATTCGCACTCGTAGAAAGGTGTCTTGAAGTATCTTACTTGGGAATTTTTTTTAGGTAGGTCGGTAAGTCATTTAAGCCTCTTGTTGTTGGCGGTAAGTGGCTTAGCAGTTTACTTCTCTGATCCAGAGATGTCGTCTGTATCCAGACTTGTTCCTGCAGTTTTTGTTTTACTTTGGTCGGGTTTCTACTAAGTTCTGCTTCGGAGCTGTTTAGTTCATCCAACGTTTTTTGATGTTCTTTCATCCAGCAAGTCAGAATTTTACTTTTCTGTGCTTCAGTTTCCATGTGGATAATAGACATTACATTCAGGGTGGTAGTGATCAGAGACTTCCTGTATGACATTAATGAATTTCTGACTACCATTGAGTCCAGTGATTGCAAACAAAGTTCATGACGTATCGTCTTTGTTGGTGTTGATGGCAGTAAATTCAGTGTGTGTTTCCAGAACACATTTTCTAGATGTTTCCAGAAGTATTGTGGTATTGTTAGCATCGCGTCCACACCGTAATTCAAGGACGGAACTACCTTACCCTTATAGAATTCGATCAACGGGATTACTGTAAATCGGCCATATCTTCTATTGATTACTTTCGCTTGACTTGCCAATTTGCTTGCCTTTTGCAGGAGATGGATTTGCATAGGACGCTCCCGTTTGTTGTTACTCAGGATTACTCCCAAATATTTGAATTCCACAACTTGTTCTATTTTCTCCCCTTCCAGGGTCCAACTAAGGTTCATGTTACGGGAGTTTTGTTTCTCCATAATCATGACTTTAGTTTTGGCCTTATTGATCTCTAGGTTGTTCTTCTTTATATATATCGCCAGCTCATTCAGTTGGCGTTGGAGACCAATTGGGGTATGGTCCAACAGAATGAGGTCATCTGCATAGAGCAGTCTAGGGATCTTAATCTTCCCTACTGTTGGTGGAAAAGACCGGATATCCTTGTTGGTTTCTTCAATGTCCCAAAGATATGAGTTAAACAGAGTAAGTGCCAAGGGGCAGCCCTGCTTCACTCCTCTAGCCGTTGGAATTGATTCGGATAACATCCCCCTTTGATTTAAACGTACTCTGATAGAAGTATCTTGATGAAGGGCTTTAATGGGTCCTAAGATGCTTTCAGGGCAATTTCTTGTTGTTAGTTTCCCCCAGAGTGTTTCACCATTGACCTGGTCAAAAGCCTGTACTAGGTCAATGAAAGCAAGATAAATCTTTGGACTGCCTTCTTGGATCTTGCTTTTTAGAGTAGTTAGTAGGAGAATGTTTGGTGCAGTTCCACCGTCTTTCACGAACCCCGATTGTAAGGGCTCCTCGTGTCCCGAAGTCCTCGACCATTTTTGGAAATTTTCCAGCAACAGTGAGCCAAACACTTTCCCAACTACATCTAATAATGCAATTGGTCGGTAATCCCTAGGTTGATCTCTGGGTCCCAATTTAGAAATCGTGACAATCGTTGCTGTAGTCCATGAAGCTGGTATCGATCTCGTGTTGGTACAGTTTTTGATTACCTCGTGGATGAAGGTTGCCCATTCTGGGAGATGTTCTTTCAAGTCTGCATTAGTAATCCCATCGGGCCCTGGGGCCCTTGAGGTAATCAGTTGACCAAGTTTTCTGTTTATATCCTCCTGATCCCAGGTGTTCGTCCATAATGGGATTAACAGGTCTTGGTTTTGAGGTACGTTTATCCGTTCATGTTTGGGCACATATGGGTATCCCACTTTCCGAAATAGCTTTGAGAAGTGGGCCACCCAGACTTCTTCTCCCACAAAATGGTTTATTAGATTGATTTGTGAATCTGAGGTATTCCTGATTAAAGACCAGAAATCTCTCGTTTTTCTGCTGCACACCGTCTTCAGCATGGCCGCAGCATCCGCTTGGTTCATGGTCTCTTTGTGCTGTCTTAACCAGCTTTTATAGTTCCTTCTTGCTGTTTTTATTTCATTTACCAGTTTGGGAGTAGATGTTTTGTTTATTTGACGCTTTAATTTCCTTAGTTTTTTTCTCTCCTCAACAACATTTTTGTTGAATTCATGTAAATGGGTTTTTGACTTGTTATTTGGCCAAGTCTTTCTTTTAACTTCATAGGCTTCTAACAGAGGTTGGTAATCGATGTTGTTTTCCAGACCTAGTTGCCGATTTATTTTACAGGTGTTTATGTATGAATCCGTAAGTTCTACGACTGCATTAGCCGACATTCTTAACTTTGTACCTCCTTTACACGACTTGATCTCTGCTGCCATTTCGATCTAACTTTCCTTGCTGTAATCCATCTTACCTTTAAGAGGATGTGGTCGCTGTTGACTGTTCTCACAACCTCGTACTCAGTTATGATCTTCAGCAGCTCGTTGGAAACAAACATATGGTCTAGGTTTGCTGTTGAATTATTTCTTTCCCATGTCGGTATTCTCGGGCTGTTCTTATGTATTGATGTTTCTAAGCTCTGCAGGTCCCAAGAGGACATTGTTTTTATCCAAAGGTGACCCCGTACCATATTCAATGGCACCTTTTTACCAGTGCAACCCAAAAGCTGATTATTAACAACCAGCACCCCTATCTGCACTCTTCTGGGGTATAACCCTCCAATGTTTCCTAAAGTAAAATAAATTGCATACATTCAATATCAAGAATGATACAAATTACAGTATAAATGTAGCACAGTTCCCTAAAAGTAAAAACTCACACAAATAGGGTAGTTGCATACAAAAGTAATTATTAATGCTGGATAGTAAGTGCCAATATTGCATTTACATCGTTAACATAATTTTGAAAAACAAAATTTGAAAAACCATAATTGAAAAACAAATTTGAAGAAATAAATAATCTGATACACCATACAGTTGCGTGTTCGTATACACTTTCCGTATTTTCCGGACAACCTATACATGAAACAATTCATCACATGTATCTGTGTATTTCCTAATACCATCCATCAGATTGTAATTATATTTGCCAACGCGTTTCAGATAATCCTATCCATCTTCAGGGTCATGGAGTATATATGTTCCTAGGGTTGATACAAAAGTATGCCTAAAAAGTAATCAAGAAAAACATATGTCAGAAGGGGATTCTTCTTATTGTTACTGAGATTATTCAAAACCACAATGGTCGTTTACTAACCTCATAGCCGTCACTGCTTGGCAACCAAGAACTCACTAGGGACAAATATGAGAAATAAGTGGAAATTACCAAGAATGTAGAGCCAAAATACTAGGAAATGGTAAATATAGTTCAGTAAAATACACTTACCCAACACTCATCTCGTGGTGTGGGTCAGTGTCATCAGGTCCTGCATCGGGTGGTTCCTTACACCGTCAGGTGTGCTGTAACCAGAAATAAGGAATGTTGAAAGAAACGCGGTCCTGCCGCAAAAATGCAATAGTGAGGTCACAATTGCAACGGTCCAATTTTTAGGTGACTGGCTCGGGAAACACAGACCCTGTCTTCTGGCTGACTCCAGGAGGTTGTCAGCCCTATATATTAATCTCAGGCGAGATTCCAGATAAAATAATCACGGAACCTGCCAAGGGTGAGCTGATATTCGTTACGCTTGTAAACCAAAGTTAGAGTAAAGCTATGGGCCAGTGGCACCGTGTTGGTGTACTGGACTTGTGGCATCTCGGGTGAACTAAGAAAAGAAGAAGCTCACTTACCGCACTACATTACGTGGTGCCGTCATGTACTGAATGCTGATCGCTACTCGATCAAGCCAACTCTGTGTATATTGTCGCTTAGACACCCCCGCGCATGCGTGGAAGGGCCCTAGAGATTGTGGTGGCCATTTTAGTGGGGGCAACGCTAATCGTTGCCGTGCTGACGTGTTAAGGATACAGCAAGTTGAAAGCCCGGAACTTAGGGACGGGCAGAAACAATTACCTGGTAATGTAAAGAAGGACCAAACAGGTCAGGAGGGTTAAGGGAATCAGTATCTATTGGGTTGCCTAATTAAAGATGGAGGTAGGAGCACACGATCCGGATCAGAAAATCCGGTTGGGTGCCCCTTATACCTCCATAAGTTTACAATAGGGAGGTCCCAAGAGTATTATCTGTGCCGGCGGTGACAGCTACGGATCAGTTAAACTTAAAACAGGCTATGAACATGTAAACCATTTCAATAAACTGTATAATATTTCTAACATATCAAGAGAACCGAAAAGACCACACAAACAGTGTGGGAAGGCTAAGGGTGAAAAACATAGCGAAATTACAACATGCATTGTGCAAACAATATTACAGTTGTACGCAACAGTTTTTTTGTCAATGTTACCAAAACTCATATTCCACTCACATGAATATGTAAAAGATTGCTGAAACTAAAATAGAGTCACTCAGCATACAGAGTCTTGTAGCACTCAGACAAAACACATTAAGTCCATTTCTGTGTTCATTCCCCTGGGGTGTATGGAGTCCACTAGATCTATCCAGAGTACCTCCCTCTGGAGTAATCTTCTGTGTAGGTCCCCACCCCTGGGACCCAATTTCACCTGTTCAATAATGACACATTTGAGCTGAGCTATAGAGTGTCTGGCTTCCAAAAAATGTGAAGCTACCGATGATTTCAAATTTTGAATTCGTATATTGGACTTGTGTTCGGTCCAATGGGTTTTGGCCCTCCTGGTTGTGATGCCCACATAGTAAAAACCACATGGGCACTTCAGTCCATATACCACATTGGTGGAATCACACGTGGCAGAATGCTTCAAAAGTAATGGTTTACCTGAGTGTGGGTGTGGAATACTGTTGCCTCGCAGTATGTTGTTGCAATGCTGGCAATTATGGCATGGTTGGGTTCCTTTGTATTGTTTACTTTGGTCTAACTTGTCTGTTACTGCACTTTCCGCTTTAATCAGGCTGTTTCGTAACGTTCTGTTGTTCCGGTATGCTAAAGTAGGTAATTGGCGAAATAGTGGTTGCAGTTGGGGGTCCATTTGTAACATCGTCCAGTTCTTTTTAATGATTTTTTTGATGATTGGACTCTGCACTGAGTGAGTCGTAACATAAACCAAAGATTCTTGTTTTTGAGAGGATTTCGGTGTTAATAAGTCTATCTCTCAACTGATTCACTCTTGATGCAATTCCAGATAGTAGTTCCTGTCTGTAACCACGGTCACGAAACTTCTGTTGGAGAGTAGCTGATTGATTTCGATATTCATTGATGTCTGATATGTTCCGTCTATATCGTAGAAATTGGCTCAAGGGGACACTGTCCAAAGTACGCTTCGGATGAAAACTAGTTGCGAGTAATAAACTGTTCCTATCAGTGGGTTTGGTGTAGATCCTTGTTACCAATGCATTATCCTTGATATAGATCTCCACGTCCAGGAAGTTAATAGATGTTGTGCTAGTTTCCATGGTGAACTGGATTCTCGGATGCATACTGTTCATCATCACAAAAAACTCCTGTAGCTCATCTCTTGGGCCCGTCCAGATCCCAAACATATCATCTATGTACCATACGAACATCGAAAGGTGTCTCATCCACCGGGGTGATGTGAGAACATGTTCGTGTTCTAAATAATACATATATGCATTGGCATATGTCGGTGCCATTGCAGCGCCCATACTTGTGCCTGATATTTGTAAAAAGTATTGGTCCCTGAATCTGAAGAAATCGTTCATGAGAACAAGTTTAAGAAGGGTCAGCACAAATATCTTGTCGCCAAGACAGTGTGGAGATCGTAATAACAGCCATTCAATGGCTTCCAGACAAGCTTCGTGAACAATGTTGGTATATAGGGAGGTGACATCCATAGTGAAGAGGACATCCCTCCCTACTACGAAGCCTGCTGTGCCAAGTTTTTGTAGAAAATGCATCGTGTCTCTAGTATGTGTCTCTGTGTCTTGGATGAGGGGTTGCAACACTTGGTCTAAGTATTTAGCCAATGGTTCCTATAGGCTCTGCGTTGCCGCAATAATGGGGCGGCCTGGAGGTTTGTCTAACCTCTTGTGAATCTTCGGGAGAATATATAACACAGGTGTGATCGGATGTTGGTTCTCAAGGTACCTACGCATTTTCTCTGTGATAACTTGGTTTGATAATGCTTCGTCAAGCACCTCTTGAATAAGGGTCAGAATTTGTTCAGTCAGGTCACTGTGCAATTCAGTGTAGGTATCCTTGTCACTGAGTTGTCGTTCAACTTCATCTAGATAATCTTTCTTGTCCATAAGGACCAGTGCTCCTCCCTTGTCCGCTGGTTTGAAAATAATTTCTTCATTGTTAAGGAGATTCTTCAGAACTTGTTTATCCCTTTTCGTGAAATTCCCCTGTCTTTTATTCTCAAAACAGATTCTCTTGAGGTCTTCTAGGACTGATTTCTCAAAGACTGATAACACATGGTTTTGTATCATGGGATTAAATGTGCTTTTTGGACTGAGTTCCAAGTAATCCGAAGATGTATCGTTGCCGTCTGACTCAGGTTCCATGGTAGAGAAAAAAGTCTTCAGTTTCAATTTCCTCTTTAGCCTAAAGAAATCTATCTTCTCCTTGAGTAAATTACTGTTAGACATGGGTACAAATGAAAGTCCTTTCTTCAATAGCTCTGTCTCCAGTCTGGAGAGAGAGTATGAGCTGATATTGACAACTAAGTCTTCTTTGTCATTGGCTTTTTTCTTTGTGGGTTTTTTCTTTTGTCCCCATCTGGTGGGGCCTTTCCTAAAAAAGATGATGGCGTTGACCCACTGGCTTCTTCCGTGGTCTCCTGTTCTGAAGTGTCACCCGTCGGGGCTGAGCCAATTACTTCCTCGAGCTCTGTACTGGAAGCGTCAGACAATGTGGTTTCCTGGTTGGTTTTTGGTGTTCTCGGTCCGTGTGGTTGAGCAGGCCTATTGGGGCACTGTCCATAGTACTCTTGCCATGTGTAAACTATGTCCAGTTTATAATCTTGTGTGTCTCTCCGAAATGTTTGAATTTATTTGCTTTCTAGTCCCTGTTTATATTTCTCTAGTTTGTTATTGGTATCCTCCAAAATCTTTTGCAATTGCTCTGACGAGATGCCTTTCTTTAGGTTCATTTTAATGCTCTCTATTTCCTCCCCTAGGGATGTTAGACTCTGTGCCAGTTCTTCGATGGTCAGTAATATTAAATCAAGCGAGCATTTATTTAAAATTTGGCGCCACCTCTTTACAAATGTAGGGTTCTTTTTACAGAGCGTTGGTTCAAGATTTACTTGCGAAACCCTTGGTATCCTTTGTACAATATAATATTTTGCTAATGTTGTAGCATGTAGTTTTAAGTTAATCTCCCTTCGTATTTTCCACTCCAGTTGTCTGATCAAATTGTCCGGTTTATCTGTCGTGGTCAACTCTTCTCCAGTGGCTTTAATTAATCCCAAGATTCTTTTGGCTTCAGTGTCACTAAAGCCCAGTGTTTCTGCTCTATTTGTAGTTGTTTGATCAATCTTTACAAATGACATGGTCACTTGGAAAAAGAAATTGAAAAAGTTCAGTAGGGTTATAAGTGTGTCTTTAATGTGTGCACCCCCTGGGTATGGCCAACAATGTAATATAGAAGAAACGGGATTGATGGGGGGCACTACTTATTTTCAAGATTATGTTAGAGTTTGAATCACAGTCAATAGAAATGATAAAAGTAGTTCGATAGTTCAGGTGCATGTGGGGGAATTAGGTCTCAAGGCCACCTGAGACCAGAAAAAAGCGAAGCAACCCAAAAGCTGATTATTAACAACCAGCACCCCGATCTGCACTCTTCTGGGGTATAACCCGCCAATGTTTCATAAAGTAAAATAAATTGCATACATTCAATATTAAGAATGATACAAATTACAGTATAAATGTAGCACAGTTCCCTAAAACTATAAACCCACACAAATAGGGTAGGACTACATACAAAAGTAAATTATTATTAATGCTGGATAGTAAGTGCCAATATTGCATTTACATCGTTAACATTGAATGGCTGTTATTACGATCTGCACACTGTCTTGGCGACAAGATATTTGTGCTGACCCTTCTTAAACTTGTTCTCATGAACAGTTTCTTCAGATTCAGGGACCAATACTTTTTACAAATATCAGGCACAAGTATGGGCGCTGCAATGGCACCGACATATGCCAATGCATATATGTATTATTTAGAACACGAACATGTTCTCACATCACCCCGGTGGATGAGACACCTTTCGATGTTCGTACGGTACATAGATGATGTGTTTGGGATCTGGACGGGCCCAAGAGATGAGCTACAGGAGTTTTATGTGGTAATGAACAATATGCATCTGAGTATCCAGTTCACCATGGAAACTAGCACAACATCTATTAACTTCCTGGACGTGGAGATCTATATCAAGGATAATGCATTGGCAACAAGGATCTACACCAAACCCACTGATAGGAACAGTTTATTACTCGCAACTAGTTTTCATCCGAAGCGTACTTTGGACAGTGCCCCCTTGAGCCAATTTCTACGATATAGACGGAAAATATCAGACATCAATGAATATCGAAATCAATCAGCTACTCTCCAACAGAAGTTTTGTGACCGTGGTTACAGACAGGAACTACTATCTGGAATTGCATCAAGAGTGGAATCAGTTGAGAGACAGACTCTATTAACACCGATATCCTCTCAAAAACAAGAATCGTTGGTTTATGTTACGACTCACTCAGTGCAGAGTGCAATCATCAAAAAAATCATTAAAAAGAACTGGCCGATATTACAAATGGACCCCCAACTGCAACCACTATTTCGCCAATTACCTACTTTTGCATACCGGAACAACAGAACATTACGAAACAGCCTGATTAAAACGGAAAGTGTAGTAACAGACAAGTTAGACCAAAGTAAACAATACAAAGGAACCCAACCGTGCCCTAATTGCCAGCATTGCAACAACATACTGCGAGGCAACAGTATTCCACACCCACACTCAGGTAAACCATTACATTTGAAGCATTCTGCCACGTGTGATTCCACCAATGTGGTATATGGACTGAAGTGCCCATGTGGTTTTTACTATGTGGGCATCACAACCAGGAAGGCCAAAACCTGCTGGACCAAACACAAGTCCAATATACAAACTCAAAATTTGAAATCATCGGTAGCTTCAAATTTTTTGGAAGCCAGACACTCTATAGCTCATCTCAAATGTGTCATTCTTGAATTCTTGAACAGGTGAAATTGGGTCCCAGGGGTGGGGACCTACACAGAAGATTACTCCAGAGGGAGGTACTCTGGATAGATCTACTGGACTCCATACACCCCAGGGGAATGAACACAGAAATGGACTTAATGTGTTTTGTCTGAGTGCTACAAGACTCTGTATGCTGAGTGACTCTCTTTTAGTTTCAGCAATCTTTTATATATTCATGTGAGTGGAATATGAGTTTTGGTAACATTGACAAAAAACTGTTGCGTACAACTGTAATATTGTTTGCACAATGCATGTTGTAATTTCGCTATGCTTTTCACCCTTAGCCTTTCCACACTGTTTGTGTGGTCTTTTCGGTTCTCTTGATATGTTAGAAATATTATACAGTTTATCGAAATGGTTACAGGCTCATAGCCTGTTTTAAGTTTAACTGATCCGTAGCTGTCACCGCTGGCACAGCTAATACTCTTGGGACCTCCCTAAGGTAAACTTATGGAGGTATATGGGACACCCAACTGGATTTTCTGATCCGGATCGGGTGCTCCTACCTCCATCTTTAATTATGCAACCCAATAGACACTGATTTCCTTAACCCTCCTGACCTGTTTGGTCCTCCTTTACAGTACCAGGTAATTGTTTCTGCCCGTCCCTAAGTTCCGGGCTTTCAATTCGCTGTATCCTTAACACATCACCACGGCAACGATTAGCGTTGCCCCCACTAAGATGGCCACCACAATCTCTAGGGCCCTTCCACGCATGCGCGGGGGTCTCTAAGCGACGATATACACAGAGTTGGCTTGATCGAGTAGCGATCAGCATTCTGTACATGACGGCACCACGTAATGTAGTGCGGTAAGTGAGCTTCTTCTTTTCTTAGTTCACCCGAGATGCCACAAGTCCAGTACACCAACACGGTGCCACTGGCCTGTAGCTTTACTCTAACTTTGGTTTACAAGCGTAACGAATATCAGCTCATGCTTGGCGGGTTCCGTGATTATTTTATCTGGAATCTCGCCTAAGATTAATATATAGGGCTGACAACGTAAGGCAGGGTCTGTGTTTCCCGAGCCAGTCACCTAAAAATTGGATCGTTGCAATTGTGACCTCACTATTGCATTTTTGTGGCAGGACCGCGTTTTTTTCAACATTCCTTATTTCTGGTTACAGCACACCTGACGGTGTAAGAAACCACCCGATGCAGGACCTGATGACACTGACCCACACCACGAGATGAGTGTTGGGTAAGTCTATTTTACTGAACTATATTTACCATTTCCTAGTATTTAGGCACTACACTCTTGGTAATTTCCACTTATTTCTCATATTTGTCCCTAGTGAGTTCTTGGTTGCCCCGCGGTGACGGCTATGAGGTTAGTAAACAACCATTGTGGTTTTGAATAATCTCAGTAACAATAAGAAGAATCCCCTTCTGACATGTGTTTTTCTTGATTACTATTTAGACGTACTTTTGTATCAACCCTAGGAACATATATACTCCATGACCCTGAAGATGGATAGGATTATCTGAAACACGTTGGCAAATATAATTACAATCTGATGGAGTGTATTAGGAAATACACAGATACATGTGATGAATTGTTTCATCACATGTATCTGTGTATCATGTAGCCACGAATAGGTTGTCCAGAAAATACGGAAAGTGTATACGAACACACAATTGTATGGTGTATCAGATTATTTATTTCTTCAAATTAGTTTTTCAAATATGGTTTTTCAAATTTTGTTTTTCAAAATTATGTTAACGATGTAAATGCAATATTGGCACTTACCATCCAGCATCAATAATAATTTACTTTTGTATGTAATCCTACCCTATTTGTGTGAGTTTCTACTTTTAGGGAACTGTGCTACATTTATACTGTAATTTGTATCATTTTTAATATTGAATGTATGCAATTTATTTTATTTTATGAAACATTGGCGGGTTATACCCCAGAAGAGTGCAGATAGGGGTGCTAGTTGTCAATAATCAGCTTTTGGGTTGCTTCACTTTTTTCTGGTCTCAGGTGGCCTTGAGACCTAATTCCCCCACATGCACCTAAAATATCTAAGTACTTTTATCAGTTCTATTGACTGTGATTCAAACTCTAACATAATCTTGAAAATAAGTAGTGCCCGCCCATTTATCCCGTTTCTTCTACCTTTTTACCAGTCTCATACGTCTGTTTCGGTTTTGGGCAGACCGCATTGAGATCTCCACAAAGGATAATATACTTCGGCGTCCACTCCGTGTATATTCTTTCCAGGATGTTAGCTGCAATGTCCAAGTATTCCTCATTTCTGATCACTGCAGGGTTCCAGTATGTGTTCAACACAATTATTACATCCTCCTTCTCTTTATGTTGGCTCTTTTCTAACCGCCGCCCTGACCAGTACAGACACAGCACTTGAAAGTGAATGTTTGTAATCACCAAATCTACATAGTGTATTCCTGATCCGATAGCTGTAAGTAGACCTGGGGGGGGTCTTCCTTTTCCTGATCGAACAGCTGGAAACAAGTAGGTTTCGTAACCCTCCAGAAATGGCGTCTTCATTAGCCACGTCTCCTGGAGACAAATGATGTCAAAGTCACCCAAATTAACGTCACTTTTCTCCAGAAGGTTTCTACACCCTCGAGTATTCCAACAGGCCATAACAATGTCCTCACTTTCTGAGTCCTTCGAGCCATCGGCCCCGCCTCCCACGAGCTGACCTTCTGTTCCTTGTATGGCTAGTTTCGTTCTTCTGGGGCTTTCAGAATCCCTGCCCTTCTTAGTTGTACACCTTCATTTCCATCTCCAGGTTTTGTGTTTGCAGCTGTTCGGTCCTTTTCACTAACTTCTTGGGCGAAAGTGATTTGTATCCTCTGCAAAGGGCCTTTTGGGTATCTATTATTGTTCCCTTCATCCTGCTAAGTGGTTCCCTCTTTGATCAGTTTATATGATTTCTCTCTTCTCTTTGGGCAATCCTTTCTAGGGTACTGTACTGGCTCTCTTTTGTAGTAACTTCCTTTTTTTGAGTCAGCCTTTTAGTTGATTGTAGTGCCGTGTCGTCCTGACTAATAGACCTCTCCCTTTGTGTAGACCGCAGATTATCATTTTGTGTCGAAAATCGCTGTTTTTGTTCTGAATTGGCACCATTTGATCGGCAGTCCCACAGATCGTAACCTAGCATGTGAAAACCATCCTGTTCTAAAATCAGCATTCGTCTGATTATGGGTGATGGAATGTGCAAATAGACACAATCTCTTTTGCCCGTGGAGCTAAACTCCACAATCTTGATGTCATCCGTGTTGATCTGTCTCAATTTTGTAATGCAATTAATTAATGCCATGATGTTTTTACGATTCAGATCAAGTTGTCTTGAATCTCTCCTACCCGTTCCAGCTTAAAAGTCCTTTCACTCCCTGGCTGTTTGCTGTACGGGATATGGGTAGCTTTTTCCTTAGTTGTAGCTTGTTTTCAATCGTCTCTTGCGTTTTGTCCTCCATTCTGATCTAATGTCGGTCTTCTCTTTTCCTCGTTTTTATTATAAACTGATGAGTGAGCCTTCTCCCTGCTCTGGTCATTAATCTCTCTGTTAATAGGTGCTGGCATATACATTGGTTTCATTACCGAAGGGGTCCGTCTGCTCCTTTTGTGATCTCTCTCTAAGTTCTCACTTTCCAGTCGGGGCAGGTTCGGAGATTTCTTTTCACCATAAGCTTTTATTACCTTTTCTCGTCTTTCTGATAAAGTAAGATAAGGACTCAGTTGTTGGATGTCTCGATTAGCTGCATTTCCACAATCTTTTCCCCCAACCTTCGCTTTTTGGATCTCTCGTGGGTATTCTAGCTCTGAACTCTTAACTGAGTATGTCGACAGGTCTAATAAGTCAATAACTTCTTCAGTTTCATCCATCTCCTGCAGTTTCCTTGCTGGTCTGTTGACTGGTCTCTAGTCTTCTTGAATTAGCGGTTTTGGGACCTGGAAGACCACCGATCTGTTTCTTGCCTCATGTCCAATACAAGTGTTGGTTCTCTTTGTGTCTGTTTTACCCCTTGTTAGGGTCGGTTTTGAGAGCTGATCTTCTAATATTACTACGCGATCTCCTCAGGTTTTCGTACTTCTTCTCCCCTTTGCAAAAAGCGGGTATATTTTCGGAGACATCCCTCGATTGCCAGAGTCTCTTTAGTCAGGAAACCCTGAGGAATTATCCTCTCCGAGCTTAATTTGCTGCTCAGTTTCCTGGACGTCTACCGTTTCTACCGTGGCAAGTGTACTAATTTCCACAGGCAAAATCATGCAGCCGTTAGCTTGTTGTTTTTCTGTGTTGGTCGTGTGGGTGGGGGCCGAGGTCCACAGTTCTTTCCGTGCTTTTGTTGTAGATACTGTTTTAAAGGGTTCAAAGGTTTCCCCTGAGAGAGGCGGTTGAACTGTTCTGTTCCGATGTTCTGTCAATGATTGACCATCCTCTGCCCCACTGATGTTTGAGACTGCTTTAATTAGTTCCTCAGTCTGTACCGCTATCGAAGTGTTCCCTGGGGTCAGCTTATTCCCCTCTCCCTCCACTTGTTCCTTCAAGTTTCCTGTATTCTCACTCTGTGACTTGTTGTTTAAGTCAGGCCCCCCTCCCCTGGCTTCCAGAGCTGTGATGCACCTTTTAACGGTAATCATTTTTGTGTGCAGCATTGCCACCAAAGTTGTGTGATCCTTTAGCGTGTCATGAATCGATTCATATAATTTGTAAAAAGGGGTGAGGGCAATGGTTACAGCTGACATCACTGAGAAGATATCCAGTTTTTTTGTGGGGGTTTCTTTCTCATTGCTGGGAATAATGGTTGAAGATCTTCTACTTTGCCATGGAGAAGGCAATTGAGTACTGGTCATATTATTTGCTCCCTGTTCGTTATTCTTTGTGTGCTTTTCCACACCGCTGCCCTCTTCCAGAGGAACTCTCACAGTTGTCTTCTGTTTAGGTTTGTTTGTAGTCGATGTTTCGTTTGGATTGAGCATCAGATTTGTTTCACTTCGAGGGAGTTTGTTGCCACGTGCTAGGGGCTCGATTGCTCCTTGGATGGAATTTGTATCCAGCCTCTTGTCTGTGTCTTTATTGGTGTTTTCACACAGAGCCAGGTCGCGGCTCTTCATCATGTGGTTATTGTTGACCACACAGCTGGATAGCTGCGGGTTCAAAATTTCCTCTTGTGGTTGCCTATTTGAAGTAGGTAAAATCGGTTGACCCCTGTTGAGTTGTAATTCGGGGTCTTTAAAGTAGCAAATCCCTGTTTTTAGAACTGAGCGGGGTGATTTTTCTATTATTCCTGGCCGCGCACAGTCTCTTTCGAGACTTTCATTGGGGGGCATATTTGCCCCCTCTTATAAATCAGCGTCAGACACTTCCTCCGTCTGCGGCCGATGTCTCGTTAATGATTTTTGAAAGAGTCTTGCCACAGGATTTGTAACTACCGATTTTAACAATCGTCCTGTGATAATCTTGCGTGTTGGTTTCTTTTTTGTTAACTTTGAGATCTCGTGCTGATGTGCTTTATGCGGCAGTGTCATTGTTCTTTTTATACTGCTTTTTCTTACAGGGTTTTTCCAGGTGTATTTATCTGGCGGGGTCATAGTCATGGATTCACCCTCTCTTGGGAGAGAGATATTAGTCTCAGAAACTTCCCTGGACCCATCCATGTTGCATTTATCCTCCCCGTTTTGTTTGTCAGCGTTTGATACATTCATATCCATGGCTTCTATGTCTTGCAAGTCACTTGATTGTACAGGGTTCCCCAACCAGATTTCTTCGCACACATACTATTGTCAGGTTGCTTGAATTTGAGTTTACCTCTGGCACTGTTGGAGCTGACAAGGGCACATTCATCAATGCATCCTTTTCCAGCTCCACGGACCAGTCCGTCAAGCTTGTTGTTTTGGCCACATCCCCGGCTGCTTCAGGTGACGGCAGGCTTGGGGGCTCTGCTTCTCCCACCTCGGCTGGGAGATCCAATCCCCCCTCGGTTTGACCCTCAGGCCCCGTGACCGCAGGACAAACCTCCTGCTCACCCTGCTCCCCTCGCTCCCCCCACCCGTGGGCCTCCTCAGCCGCGGGTCGCGAGGAATCCAACCGTTCCGCCGGCAGCGTTTTTGGAATGGACGGGTGCTCCCTCGCTCACCCACTCGCACTGCAAACTGCGGCTCCACCAGCAGCGGGGGACCTCACCTCGTCCCACCCTCACCTCGTCCTCCTCGTCCTCATTGGGTCCGCCACCAGGTAAGAGGGGCAGCCGGACAGGAAGGGGGGGAACTGAGGGGATGATTGATTTATCATGTCCACTTGAGAGTCTGAGACATAAACAAGGTCATGGATATTATCGCCAGTGTCTCCAATCTCAAAGCTCTCCACAGGAATCAGGATCTTTTAATGAGTTTTCGCTCTCTTTATCCCAATGTCGCAAAGAAACAGAGTCGCTTAGGTATAGGCGCCATACAAATGTCCAATAAGTAAAATAAATACATCTCAGGATAAGGGTGAGATGCCCAAATGACTCATCAACTGAGGTACCTTTGCTAGATTATACACACCATCTTCCAGTGTCAGGGGGGTAGTCGGTAGGGGAAGCTCTGCTGCCAGTGTGCAAACCAAAAACCTGGGCATCTCGCTGGACACTAAGCCCTACGCGTCCTTCACACCCAAGGCCAACGCTGTAGTCAAGAACGGGAAGGACCTCTAAACGGGATTAGAAAGCTGCTCCCACTCCTGCATTTCAACCACTGCAAAGGTCTTGCCAGACATCTCTTCTTTGAAGGTTAGATTATTGTAACTTTAAGGAAACTTGGTGGGCCCCAATATACATAATCTGAAAGCTTTGAAGACTGCAGCATAGAGCAACAAGAGCAAAGGTTTATCCAAGGAAGCATGGTGGGAGAACCCCCGGCTTCTCCAATATCTCCCCTTAGAATGAAAGCACTGTGCACTATTCACAAGGTCTCCAGGTGCAGAGGCTCAATTTATCTGCAGAAAACAGCTCCTCAGTGCCAACCACCAAGGACCTGCAATCTAGCCATGAAGACACTCAATAGAAGGAATTACAGTGGAAGACCACCGAGGGAGTTGGAAGATAACCTCTCAAACTTGAATGGCTCTCTTTAGTCACACAAATAAATCAATGAGTGAAGTACGACGGAAACCGTTCCCCTTCAGTCTTTTAGAGGAAACCACCTGTCTGCACAGGGGCCCCACTCTCAACTGCTCATGCTATGGCACAGCGCCACCAAGATTAAACTACCAATGGAAAGTTCTCTTTGGATGAGTCATTCCGCTTCCAGTGATGTTGCCATAAACAGAAGGTCTTAATGTCCCAATCAATCGGAGCCACTGGAAAGCGCTCACTGAGCAAGCACAGGATGAATGTATCACGTTAGAACATCTTTAATAAACTCATGAATTTTTAGAATGGAGGATTCTCAAACCACCAAAGCACTTTTTCAAATAGTACAAAACATCCCAATGGTCACAATTCCCATTGCATGACACTAAATGCCTAGGATTATCAAACGGCTAATTATATCAAAAGTCAACGCCATAATGCAGTCTGCTTCCGAATCCCGAGCAGCATAAAGGTTACTGGCCTTCCAGCTCCCAGAGACCAGCCTCCACCTCAATGACCCAGCAGACAAGAGTAACATATAACTCCTGCGATGGGTATCCCTCAATCACAGTCAGGTATTGCAACCACTTTTGTGCAAAGCAGTTTCAGGATATGCATCTTCGTGCCTGCCTGGACCAATATGAATTCTCAACCTATTAAAATGAGAAAAGCACAATGAAATGCCCATGGCATCCATCCCAAGCCCTGAAATGCCACTAGTGTCAACCAACTTTTAACAACCTATCTTCATCAAGATATTAATTAGAGGTGGTCGAACTTTTGTAAACAATACCACAAGGTCCTCAAACACTTCACGAGAATATGGAAACTGTGGAAATCGATATAATATTGTGACCCCAATCGCATTGTTTAAATGTATGTTGGCCTACGCCAAGCTGTCTAAAGAATATTGTGAACATAGGTTCCGCGGCAAGGTCTTGACCTTAATGTATTGTGTAAAGCCGCCATCTTGGATCTAGCCGCCATTTTAGGTATTCTTGCAGTGTGGAAGTCACCCCGAATCACAAAATGGAGGCCGAATGACATTGCGAGTAAGACTTCGGCCATGGTGACCTCCGCACACGTGAATGAATAATATGTCCGCAGGCTACGTGTTAGGGTCATGAACTAAGACCCTGTCCTCTGTTCAACCTTTGTGTAAATATGTAACTGTATCAGCGGAACTGATCTAATGTATGTAAATTGTGTGTTCGACCTGGCTACGAACCCTAGCCATGGTTCCAAGAATGGTTAACTCGCAAGAGGGCTGGCCAATGTGGTACAAACTGTATAAAAACCCGAGCATCCAGATATTCGGTCTCTCCCACTTTCGATGCGAAACCTTATCGTTGGAGGTTCGTGTGTGAGTCAGAGAGCCGAATAGCTATTCGCATGTCAATTGACTTTGATAACTTGGTAACTTTGTAACTTTGAAATAAAGCGCTTTATATGGTCCTTTGTAACCTGTGTTGGTGTGTTTCCATTTGGGCTTCCCGGCCTCATGTCAATTTCTCTGTTTCCACAGAAACAATGTGGTGAGTCTAACCCCACCTCATGTTGAAAGGCGGGTTTCAATACCTGTGGTTCAAACAAGAGGATGAACACTCAGAAAGAGAACTAGACCAGACAATTAAAGCTTTGACCTTGTCCTCCACCTGCCTGAGACCAGTCCCCCCAACTCAGCCGAGGAGCAGGAGCTCCACCGAGTAGGAGCCATCCCTGTAGGAGCAGCGGACACGAAGCAGGAAGCCTCCCTCACTCTTCCCAGGAAATACGGCGAGCGCTGCTATTAGAGTGCATTCGATCGTAAAATTTGATGCTCCGGACTCTGTGGTAACGCACATGAGAAAGTATCCAAGCTTGCCTACAACAGCCACTTCCACACTTAAATCTGGTGTAATCCGCATTTCTGGGCCCCTACCACCATCAAGAATCACAAGGCACAGAGGACCCTCCAAGATGGCTGACCGTTCTCTAAATCGAGCCTCCATGGCCTAAGCAGCAGCCTACAACCTCACCGGATTGGCTGCTCCACCTATTTCTCCCTCCATTGGACACCGGCAGGTGGAGCCGGCCCACTCATGCCGTGTCTGCCAGACCCCCTGGCTCGTACACCTTGGCTCCTCCCAAAGGTAACACTTCTATTGCATATCCGCCGCTGCATTTCATTGGGTGACTATATGCTATTTATACGCAATCGCCTGACCCAAGGTTGTCTGACTCATATGCCTAATCTACTGCACTGTTCTTATACTTGCGATCGATTGTCACCAGAAATAGACTTTCCCATTGCCTGAGTTCTCCTACCTAGTCTCCAGCCATGCGCTCCACTTCCCCTACCACGGAAACACAACTTGCCCCCTTTCTCTACTAAACAAGCACGCATATCCCTCCCCAATCACCCTGTGATCACAATACCCCTAAACGCTTCCTTACAATCGACCGGCACTATTACACGCCGCCCTATCACCACCTTCTACTTCCACTACCCAGCAAAGAAGATTCATCCCCCTCCCGCGCAGTTCCACTAGCCATATACCTACTAAATTGCTTCAAGTTGTAAGCTACTAGCAGTCTTCTTATCCACTGTATTGCTGCTCCCACCGCCCGCTAACGCGCAGCCAAGATACCTACAACAACAAAGCTATCCTCAGAATGCAAAATTCACTTCAGGGACATTCCCTCGCAACCTATCTTAGTCTTTAGCAGTAGAGTCACACTCTGATTGTTTGAGTAAGTGCCTTGCAATTTGCAGGTCCCACTTTTGTCTCTGCCAACCCATTCCTGCCTACAGCAGCTAATTCGCATCCAGATTGTGCGAGGAACTGTTTTTGCAATTTGCCTTTGTCCATCTATTTTCTTGCTTACAATAACACAGTTGTATTTAGACTGCATGACATTTGTTTTAGTATTTAGCCACTGCAAACCTATTCTTGCTTACAGCAGCAAAATCGCATCTAGTTTCTGTGAGAACTTGCCTAGTAACTAGCCACTGCCAGTCTATTCCTGCCCACAAAAGCAAATTCGCATTTAGACTGTGTGAGGAACTGTCTTTGCAATCTGCCTTTGTCCATCTATTTTCCTGCTTACAATAACAAAGTTGTATTTAGACTGTATGAGATTTGTTTTAGCATTTAGCCACTGCAAACCCATTTCTGCTCACAGTAGCAAAGTCACATCTAGATTGTGCGAGAACTAGCCTTAGTACCTAGCCACCGCCATTCCTCTCCTGCCTACAGCAGCACAGTCACTTCATACAGTGCGATAATTGTTAACACCCATGTACTTGGTATCTGACTAATAGTTTGCTCTGAGTGTCATGACTAGCCCTGCCTAGCTCTACCTTCTTAGCAGCCAAGACACCTATATGAATACACTATGCATCTGCCATCACTCTACACTGTTCTACTCAGAACTATCTTCTACTTGATCACCTTACAAGACACGAACATGTCCCAGTCCCAGAACCATTTACCACATGTCAGTGCACTTCCTAAGCATGCCGGCATGGCCACCAAGCCCTGTAGTCTCGAACAGAGAAACTTTATGCCAGACTCCCAAGAATCTATGATCCCCGAACTAATGCCCACCTCACCATTACTCGCCCAAGGGATGGTCAGCCCATGCCCAATATCTTGCCCTACAAAGACACTAATGGCCAACACCCACTTCATCTTAACTGTCGACTTCTCAGAAAGCCCACTTCCCCTTCGAATTACCAATACAAAGCTCAGCCGCTGTCTGCTCAACCTACCCAAACTGGCATAAAAGGCGCATTAATGAATGCCCGCTCTGTGGTAGCCCATCCCACAGATATAGCAGACTTAATACATAATTAACATATAGACATCCTGGCCATTACCGAATCCTGGCTTCACCCTGCAGCAGGCCCAGCCATTATGCTAGACACTCCAGACAACTATACCCTGTTAAGACTGGATTGCACCACTTCCAGAGGGGGCTTGCCATAATTGTTAATAAGAGCATAACGCTAAGACTTTCCACACCCCATAATACTATCTCAGCATTGCCAACAATCAAACCATAACTATTCATTTGATATACCGACCACCAGGCCCTCTAGGTTCCTTCAAGGAAGAGCTCATGAACTTACTATCGGACAACCTAAAAAACTCATCACAATGCCTTATTTTAGGAGACTTCAACCTAGGACTCAGCGACCCACTAGATACTAATGCTTTACAGATTAATAACTCTCTTGAGGAACTCGGATTCACCCAAAAGATTACAGAACCTACTCATATTAAAGGAAGGACCCTTGACTGGATTGCCGAACATAATTGCCCTACAACTATCACCTCCATAATGCCCCAGCCTTGGACCGACCATTACCTGATATCCTCCCCCCTAGAAGTTACACCTCCTACCAACACCACCAATATAGCACCTGCCGCTCCTACTAGAAACAAAAGAAATATTACCCCGGAAAATCTTATCCCCCTTATCCTTCCTACACTAAACTCTATCTCAGACCAGACTGACCCATCCACCATGGTAGAAATGTACAACAAAGTAATGCTTGCATCCCTAGACGTCATTGCACCACTGAAGGTTAGAAAGAGCAAACCCCGTCAACATCTAAACACCTGGTTCACGCCACATCTGAAAGGAATCAGACAAGAGAAACATCTAAGCGAAAAAATCTGGAGATCAGACCCTGCAGACCTCAACAAAAATAACTTTAACAAACTAGCCACTCTCTACAAAAAAGAAATAATTTTAGCTAGGCAAACTTCCTACAACTCCCGAATCTCCCAAGCTACAACCAAAACTAAAGAATTGTTCGCCATCCTTAAAGAGGTAGAATCTCCTATCCAAGCTCCTGACTCCTGTTTTAAGGATAAAAATTGGTGAACAAGCATACAAAATGCCTTAGCCAACAAGATAACAACGCTCCAAATGAAGATTAACATCAAAAAAGATACCCTCATTGCCCCTAAGACTGGTATCATTGCTACTACTTCTGAGATTGTAACGAACATCATACCACCACATCAAACTTCCCTGACTCCACAAACACCACTGACCCCTAGTTTCCATTTTCATAAAGTATCTATCAAAGAAGTCGAGAAAGTTATCCTCACCCTCAAACGGTCTAATTGTCATGGAGACCCCTGCCCAGCCCAAATCATAAAAGACGCTTCCCGCGAACTCTCCCCTTTCATCACTAAACTTATAAACACTTCATTCACTACAGGCACCATCCCTAGCAACTTGAAACTCTCGTGGGTCCTCCCCCTCCTCAAAAAATAAACCCTTGACCCCGCCATCCCGACTAACTACCGCCCCATAACAACAATGCCATTCCTACTTAAAATTTTAGATAAAATAGCATACCTACAAATCCAACATCATCTGGAACAAAACCACCTCTTAGGAGTTTGTCAGTCTGGCTTCAGCATGGTACGGAGACTGCACTCCTAGACCTTAAGGCACAAATAGACTCACTGAGAGACAAAGGTAAGACAGCACTCTTGCTACTCCTCAACCTCTCAGCTGCGTTCGACTTGGTAGACCACTCTATACTTTGCAACCACCTGGTCTCCACGGCCCGCTTTTCTCAGGAGGCAGTCGCCTGGATCCAGTCCTTCCTTGTTAACAGGACAATGCAAGTCTTTTCTCCTCTAGCAGCTGCGGACCCTGCGCCCATATCATGTGGTGTACCCCAAGGCTCCTGCGCATCTCCCACCCTGTACAACATCTTCACTAAGCCCCTTTTCGATGATCTAGATGGTCTAGGTATCACCTACACTAATTATACCGATGATACACAGATCCTCATCCTGTTGACGGGAGATTATCACAAGGATTTGGCCTTTGTGAATAGAGTTTACTTCATCATCCAGGCATGGATGCCTTCTCACGGTCTATGCCTGAATGATGACAAAACAGAACTCCTCATTCTTGGCACACCATCCAACATTAAAAAACTAAATCCCAACTATGCATCCCTCATAATTGATAACAATAATATTACTATGACTAAGGCAGTTAAAACCTTGGGATTCTACATAGACTCGAATCTGACCTTTGGTAAATAAGTAAATGCTATGGCCTCAGCCACATCCTACACCTGCAAGCTAATCAGGGCTGCCAAGCCTTTCCTCTCAGTTAATAATTGCATTACCTTAGCGAGAGCCCTAATCTTATCCACATTGGATTATTGTAATGCACTATATATAGGTAGCAACAAATACATCACATCCAAAATTCAGACTCTCCAAAACAATGCCCTGAGAGCTGCCTTAAGCCTCCCTAAAAATGCCCATATATCTGACCTCAGGAGATCTGTCAATTTGCTTTCTATGAGAGATAAAATCTTCCTCAAAACTGCATCTTTGACACATAAATGCCTTAACAAAGCAGCCCCACAATATCTCACAGCTAGATTCACTAGACAAACAGCTTCTCACCCCCTAAGGAAAGCTAATTATAACCTCCTACTAGTACCCAGATTTAAGCTTTCTAAATCTGGTGGGAGTAGCTTCCCTGTCAAAGAAGCACAATATTGCAACTCCCTCCCCCCTGCCTTAAGAGAAGATCGACCCTACCTACAATTCAGATCTAGCCTCATTCATTGGCTAAGGGAACACGACGTCTGACCATATCTCACCTGCATCCCTCCTAGTATCTATTGTACATACGTGACCTCTCTGTTTTTGTTTATTTTCGTGCCTTATATTTAGTCTTGATACTTTCTGTATATACCTACTCGCCTGCCTATTGTTCATGCCTACAGCATTGTAACCTTAGCTGTACTTAATTTGTCCACTATGTAACCTAAGCTTAACAACCCTCTTTATGCTTTCGTGCCCGAATACCCCTTGGTCTGGTGTGCAATATAAATAATCAAACAAACAAACAAACAAACAAAATCCACATGTGCCTAACTTTTCTTTGGCTTTCTACCACATCATGTAGGGTGCAAATACAGTCCCAGAGTGACAGAGAATGAGAAGCCACGCTAGGCCCCTATTGTTAGAGTGAAGCTGGCTAATTTAGAGTTGAATTGAAATATAAAAGTCAATACAAAACCGTGATTTCCGACATAACACCTAGTGAAATGAAAAGAAATGGGCCTATTTCAACTCTACTAAAATGGACAGGCGCTCAAGTGAAAGTGGATCTACCTGGGAGCTTTAAGCATCCTGGATATGCCCAATGATTGGGAAAAGACATGTGTGGCTGGAAATGTTTTTCCTAAAATATGAAAAGTTACAATTTCAATGTAAGCAGACAGATAGAAGCATGGGACATTGACTTCTACACAGAACAAGACGGTGATCCAGAAATCCAAAGAGAAGCCAAGTATTTGGCATTTGTTCATAATAAAAAGACTTATTTTCATCATATAAAAATGACAAAATTTAAAGCGAAAAGCCTATTTCATTTTGTGTAAAAATGAACACTGGTTTCTATGTAACTGTGGCCTCTGTGCAAATAATACCAACATTAAACGTATATCTGTTCAAACAGTATGTACAGAAAAATTGTATTGTAAACAACATGCCAAGATGCAATACTTAATGTTACATGTAAACACATCTTGTTGACTTAAAAGCTGTACTTTCAGACGTATGGATGCAGCCTGTGCCTTTCCACTGATATGAAACTGAGGCCCTCTAGAAGAAAACAGGCCTGAATTTCAGTTAAATGTAAAAGAAATACATGATTAGATAGGAATTGTGGTGGGTTCTGATAAGCCGGCCAGCAGAAATTACCTTTAAGGTCAGGCCTCCCCATTAACTGTGCATTAGTGGGCCACAGAAATGACCTTTTTAGGGCTGACTCAACCTCAAGAAATGGCCTTCAGAGCCACTAGTGGATCTTCAAATACTGTGTAGGAACAGACCCTGCCGATAAACCGATGTTCATGCGAGGTCACAGAAGAGAAATGAAACTTTAAAAAAAATTGGGGGCTACATATGAAACTATGAACTCACATGGGAAGCATTGGCTGATTAACATGGGATTACATTTTCCTTAATAAAAAGAGCATTGTGTGTTCCAGGGAGCTCACCTTGGACTCATATTAAAGGGGATACGAAGCCCGTAGATACCATGTAAATATGAATTTGGTGTGATGTATACAATTTGAATTATGAAGAAAATTATGATTCCGGCCTTCTCATAATTCAGAGGAAATGGAAAGTTGGTGTGGTGATAGGTTGTGAAATAAATGTTTGAATCTCGAAGTGTCAGACTGTTAACTAGTCGGCTCAGGAGCAAAGAATGATAGCTCCTCCCAGGAAGGGTGTGCCAAAATAAGATTAGTATTTTCCGACTCAGCATAAAATATAGAACTCTAACATATATATGTTTATTTATTTTATTTATTTGAATTTATAGAGTGCGCAGTGGCCCTGAGGCATTGTGGCGCTGTTACAGAGGGCTCACTTGGATACAGATTCATAGGATGGAATAGGATACAAAGCATTTACATGGTTGCTTGCAAACAAAAAAAAATACATAGGTATGTTCCAAGGTTACAGGGGAACTACATAACATACAGTCTAGTTAAAGAGCTTTGTTTTTAATGCTTTTTTGAACACAGTGAAGGAGGTTACATTTCTGTGCTCGAGTGGTTGTGCGTTCAAGTTTATAGGTGCTAACACAGAGAAGCTAGTCCCACCAGCTGTGAATCTTTTGAAGGCCGGGACTGTAAACTGGTGTGAGTATTGGGCCTGATTGTGTACGTTAGTGGGTGTCTGGTGATTTTTTTCTGACAGGTAGGGGGTGCCGAGTGAGAGAGGCATCTGTTGGTGATGGCAAGGGTTTTAAACAGTATGAGCTCTTTTACTGGGAGCCAATGGCCATCTCGTCTGCCCTGAGAGATATGGTCTTGCCTTGGGATGCTTAGCGCTGCTCTAAGAGCGGTATTTTGAGTGGTTTGCAGTTTGTTGAGGGTTTTTGGAAGAAGTGCCTAGGAGCAGGACATTGCAATAGTCCAGCTTAGCACTGATGGTGGCCCTAGCTATATCAAGGCAGTTTTTGGTTGAGAGGTACGGTTTAACTGCATTCATAATTTTGGTTGTAAGACCCACTGATGATGAGATGGCACTAAGTTAACGCTTCATTGATAGGGTGGAGTCAAGGTACACACCCAGTGTTCTGACTGAATTAGAGACCATGATTACGATGTTCTCAATGCTGAAGTTGCTGTATTGACTGTCTAGTTTGTTCAGAATTTCCTTGGGGCCTAGCAGTAGGATTTCTGTTTGGTCTCCGTTGAGACATATACCATTAGCCGCAATCCAGGCCTGGATGAAGGCATAGGTCTCATTGAGGGTGTTTAGGTCTTGCTCATAGGAGCCGGAGAGGGGGAGGACAATTTGTGTGTCGTTGGCGTAGTTTGTGAATGCTGTGCCATGCCCGTCTAAGTCATTAAGGAGGGGTAAGGTGAAGATGTTAGAGAGTGGGGGAGGTGCATGACCCTTTTGGGACTCTGCAGTGGATGGGAGATGGGGTAGCTGAGGCTTGATTAGAGAAGACTCTCATGACTCTACCATCTAGAAAGGACGTAATCCAGGCTGTGGCTTCGTGGGAGAAATGGGCAGCCTCTCTGAGGTGCCTGCAGAGGATCTTGTGGTCGACCAGATTGAAGGCAGCCGACAGATCCAAGAGCAGGAGCTATGCCGGCTTACCTTTGTCCATTGTTCCTTGTAGATGGTTCTTGAGATCGAGCAATGCCGACTCAGTGCCATGGCTTGGGCGGAATCCAGATTGCCTTTCCCCCAGGATGTTATTCGATTCCAGATATGACTGGATCTGCAGTGGTGCAGCTTTATCTAGAGGTTTTAACAGGAAAGGCACGGTGGTAATGGGCCTGTAGTTGTGGGGGGAATCAGGATCCAGGGTTGTTTTTTAGTAGTGGTCGAACCAATGATTCCTTGAGGGAGGAAGGGATGATGCCTGAAGCAAATGTGGCATTGAAGAACAGTGTGAGAAATGGAGCAAGTGAATCTGCAAAGTCTTTAATAAGGCTAGCTGGGCAGATGTCACCCTTGCAGAGGGATGGCTTGATATGTTTAATGATATATATGACTTCTGCTTCAGTTATTTCTTTGAAAGCAAAGGGCTTTCGGTCTTTATTCAGCAGAAAGTCTACTGGCACTGGTACAGTGCCTTTGGGCGAGACATCAGGCACAGAGACTTTGGGCATGGTGTTGAAGTGAGTGTGAATTTTATTCTGGCACGGCATGTTGAATATTATTGCACCACATGTTGTCTTTCACTTTCACTGTTTGTTGGGTGTTGGTTGGGGTATATCAAGTTCTTTGAATATTGCAAACAACTCTTTAGACTCAGATTTGCCATTAGCAATTCTAAGGTTGTAAGATGTGGCTTTAGCTACCGTGGCAGCTTTCTTGTATTGTTTGGAAATCATTTTGTAGGCCTCAGAATCCTCACAGCCTTGCATTTCACGTTATTGTGTGTTAAAAAACGATTTTTCCAAGAGAGTTCATTACCAAGCCATACCTTTCAAATAACAAAAAAAAATGATTTTCCCATTGCACTCTCACTCCCTGTACTTTGCCTTCACAACAAGGGGGTCATACCTGCTTGATACCTGGAGGGTGAGGTTGCTGGGAGAACATAGCATGGTAACAAAATAAGCAATCACTGTGTGTTACTTGTTTCTATGGGTTCAATTGCAAGAAATCTGATGTAAAGTGATGACTGCCCATCTCTAAATTGTACATGTGGTGTAGTATCTGAAAGCCCATTAGGAATATAAGTCAGTCAATTGGTGCAAGTAATTTGAAATTGTGATATTGTGTAATGTCACGGCGTTGGTGGCTGATGTTCTGAAAACTGTTCTGTTATTCTTAGTAAACATTTAAATAAATATACATTCTTACTATACACTGGCCCGGTTCCTAGCTCATTGGTGGTTAAGAGGGTACTTGCTGTATGGTACTATATAGGTTGGAGGACTGACTAAAGTTGAATCTGCAAAGCACTTTGTTGTGCGCCACCAGATGCCTTAGGGCTTGGTGCGCTCTATAAATAAAGAAATACAAATACACCTGGCTTGGGGGAGGCGGTAAAGGAACTCCCTGAGTTGAGAGTGACCGCCCCAATAAATTGTGGAAATATACAAAAAACACATGGGACTCTCAGTGCTTTTGCTTTAGGCTCACTTCTATTTTATCATAAGAATATAACACAGCGTTGTCCTTCTCCTCCTTTTTCTCAGCCAACAGAAAGCACATATTCCTGCTTGGGCCTTCTATGTTTATAAAAATAGATATGTGCCTAACACAGCTTGTGGTTTTCTTCTCTAACAAAAGAAATATTTGCATAACCCAGCTTCGGCCTTCTCTGCCACCACCAACAAAAGCCGCATGTACCTAACATTTCTTTGGCCTTTTTTCACCCACCAATAAACAGCACATTGGGTTCGCACTGCTATAGCTTTCTCCTCTCACTATAAAGTAGACGTGTACCTAACACAGGGTTGGCCATCTCCTCCGCCAATATAATACACACGGGCCTAACACTGCTTTGTCCTGCTTGACCTTCAAAATAGATGTGTGCCTTACACTGCTTTGTCATTCTCCATTACCCACCAAAGCCATGTGTGCCTACCACTGCTTTGGCCTTCTCGACCAACGCCAAAGACACATGGGCCTAACACAGCTTTGGCCTCCTACCTCCACCAAAAACATACATATGTGCCTAAAACAGCTTTGGCCTTCTCATATACCAAAATGAGATAAATGTGCCTTACACACTGGTTTGGCCTTCTCCTCTGCCAAAAGAATAGAAAAGCGTGTCTTTGGTAAAGGGTGTATTGTACATCTCTGAAAATCCAGCAGTGTGACTTTTACTAGTTTGGTGTATTCCCTTTAAACCCAGAAATCATATGCCACCCCAACCAGGGACATCATTTCGGGTTCCCCAGGGGTAGCACTTGCAACCCCTGTGGTCTCCCTTGTTACCCCTAAAAAAAATGAAAACAACACACTTTTTTTTTTACCGATTGAAGCTCCTGGTTTGTGGCCAATGCATGTGGCTATTTAAGTTATTTGTCTTTCTGGAATTGCATACAACAATTGCTAGACTCATTAAAGGTTTATTTCAGGCACACGTCAGAGTCACTGATTTAGTCTGTTCTTAAACACCTCAAATTCACAATGCAGACAAAAACCTCCCAAAAACATTTAGAGTAGAATAAGCATCCATTTCGGACTAATTATTTTGCTTTTCGCAAGTTGCAGTTATAGCATTTTTTTTCTGCCGACCTAGAGTGATCTATTCTTGTATGAAATGTATATCACATTACAATAATATTGTAACCATATTTTTCATAGTCTACTTAGAAACAATGCTATGTGATGCGACTTCCTGTTTTGTCAAGGGGTTAACGGTTGTGTTCCATCGCTTCCGTGATGTCACTTCGGGGTGGGGTGAAATGACATCACTTCCTGTGATGTCAACAGAGGTCAAGTGTCATGTGATGTCACTTCCGCTACCCCAGGCATTTTGGTGAAATGACATACTGACCCCAACTCTATTCTACCCTAATTCCCCATGACCGGAAGAAAATAGCGAATTGAATAATAGTGATAGTCCATGTTAAGAGGAGTATAGTAGGGAATAATACTAAAAACCAACCAAAGAAGCACAAAAAACATCCCAAGAGGCAATCTTCATGTTAATGACAAGTTCGAAAGTCAATTACAAACCGTGAACAAAAAAGAAAGGCGGTGACAGACGAAGTGGACAGTACCCATGCCTGGAACTCTGCGCCCCTCATTCTCTCACAGGTCTTGGGCACAGCATCTGTCAATACAAAGCAAGCACCATAGTCTTTCTCAGCATGTGGCACACAGTGGGCTACAGATCCATCTACTGCAGAGGGAATTGGCGTCAGCTTTTATAACTGCCATCTTCATTTCCTTCAATGTAAGCTCCTGCAGCTTACGCAGAACTGCACTGAAGGCTGCAAGGTTGATAGAAAGTGGTTTAAAGTTGGAATGGGAAAAGGGTTCAATAATTAAGCGTTAAGCAACGGCCGCTATTAGCACCCGTTCGATGGGCTGTGGAGGGGTAGGGTGAACAGATATAAAAAATAAGAAAGAGGGACAGGGCAACTAACATAAAAGTAGGACCACGTCTCGACAGTAGCTGTCCAGGCACTACATTTCAGTTGCGTTGGAGGAGAAGGGGGTTTAAGTTTTACTGTTAGAATAAACGCATATTAAAATTAATTTATCACAAACTACCACTATATTAAGTTGTAAAATGCTGTATTTCTTCTGTGCGAGATTGTGCTTTCCTGTCTGCCAGCTATGAAGACCTACTTCCAAAAACGGGGACCACTGAGTTTTCCAATGGAATAATAATCTTCAGAAAGGGGGACAGAGCACCCAATTGCGGGACAGTGCCGGCAAATCCGGGACGTCTGGTCACCCTAGTGGAGGGGCCTGAGGGTGAAGTATTTCCATTCAGTGAACGCGCCGCCTCGTGTTGTCCCGTTCATTGAATGAACATACTTTCCCAACCTGGCCGCCATGGAGCAGGAAGGCGGGGGTTCCTTGCAGAGCCCCTCTCCCATTTCTAGGGCAGCCACAATGGAGTGCAAGCAGCAGCAGCTGCGGCGGCACCCGCCACAGCTGCAATCAGGTAAGTGGGGGTGGAGAAAATAAGGGAGGAGCGGGTGGGGGGATGATGGCAGGTTGAGGAAGCAGCCATCAAGCAGTTCAGAACCTCGGGCTTGGATCGGTAGATTCAGTCTGCGTTCCGAGCCTCCCGATTGGCTGGCTCCCCCCAGAGGGGTGCTAATATTAAATAAAATCCACTGGAGTAACAGATCTTATAGCTGTGTGTAACAAGTAGGGCCTGAGCCACATTCTCGTCGAGTGGCTGCACAAGTTGAATAAGAGCAAAATGCGGGACAGAGTTTCAGTGGCCATTTCAGAGCAGTATACAATTCTTTAAAGTATCTGTCATTCAACCAAAGTATCAAAGTAAGAATTGAGTACATTTTTTTTTCATGTATAGGTCTCTCAAACTTCTCAAAGGCCTCAATACAAAGTAGTCTTCTGGGCCATCTGCTATCCTTGTGTTGAAATAAGACGGGAACTGGCCAAATAGTTGCACTTTTGGGCTGCAAACATGAGGGGGCTCATTCCAGAAGGCCTTCGCGGAGAACCATTTGGACTCTGACTTTCTAGGTTTTGTTTCTTCCTGGAATGTATCCCTTCCAACTTGGTAGAGCCTGTATTGGCCTGGTTTCAGCCATCCCAGGGTGAGGCCTTCACTTGATGTTAGACATCTATTAATGGTTTATTGATTTACATCCTTTTAAAACATTGCTTAAGGTGTCTATTTAGGTATCTGCTTTGGGATACATCAAGGCACATGGTTGTAGTATACTTAGCCCCGTTAAAGAGCAAGCTATAGAAGGGATTGTGTACGTCATATCAGCAATCTTGCACCTGCCCAGCCCAAGATCCTGGACCCAGGAAGTTTGGCAGTCGTTAATTCAGAGCCATACATTTCAAAGGCAGCAGCAATGGGAATGCTCGACGAGAGGTGGTAAAAGGATGTTGCCTATAACCCAGGAAGGGACTCTATACCATACAGTGCTATCATATTCTTCTAAGTGTACTCAGAGTAGCTCAAGATGACATTGGTGAAAGTTTCAAACATGTTCAATGCACTTTAACTTAGGCCACTTTCCAAGGTAGCTTTTGAAAACATCTTCAGAAAAACGTCACTCTCAATAATGTCGACTTCCAGAAGATCAACTTAAAACATACAGATCAAAGAGGAAGGTGTAGTACTGTATGTACAAATAGATTGATACATTGATAACGTTTGATGTAGAAATCCTTTTATATGAGACCAAATAATGTGAATGAACTCACCTGCTTAAGGGGGAGAGTAGCTGATCAGGATACCCTAGGTTAGGTTTTTTTTCTGATTACATATAACAGCTCTTAAATAAGAATATGAGCACCTGAGTAATATGAGGACCCCCTTGCGGCCCCGCGGGTTCTTAATGGTACTTAAAACATGTTTGAAGCTACCATTAACAGAATGCAATAAACAACTCAAAAAAATGCTAGGACAATGTATGGAGACTTAATTAGTGATCTGAATTTAACGACCATTAACATGTTCAGTAAATCGCATGGATTAAAATGCGTCCTACCTTATTCCTGAGTTTAATGCAGACGGAGTCCTGGACAGCCTGGATAGTGTTTCTATTACCTAATGACAACATACGAAAAATAGAATGTTGTTTAGGTCATCTTTAGGTCATCTTAAAAGTTCAAGCACTTCTCAAAATCGGTTTTACAGGGAAGCGATAACGGATTAAAACAGACAAGCTAATTCACTTGTGGTTTCTCTTAGGGTGTACTCACGACAAGGTCAGGTTTGACACGTGTAGTCTTATTTGTCAAGGTTAACCACCAGCTTTGTAATAGAAACAGTGAATATTGCACCACACACCGGTATTGACTTTGAAGCAGCAATAGTTCACCAATTTTAGTCCCAATTGTAAATGAGGCCAGAAGTTTCTCAGCCACTAAATCAACTAGCTTGAAAAGATATCTGGTCTGTGAAATGACTGCATTGCAGGGGGTTACACGTTCTCTGTACCCTCCAGAATGTGTTCCAACACTGACCACCCAGGCATACATGCATGCGAGTTTGTGACGCATGTTTTATATAGTGGAATTCCTCCAGCTTGCAAGCGCTACAATAATAGGTGTTAAGATTTTTCAGTTTAATAATACTCAAGGGGCCTCATTACAACCCTGGCGTCAAGGGGTTAACGGCGCCGTAAAAGGCTGCGGCGCCATTAAACCCTTAACGCCAGATTCCCACTTTAACGCCTGCTTTTTGCAGGCGTTAAAGTCCAAGGCGCTAAGCGACCTTGGTGCTAATTACAGCACCGTAATTTACGGTGCCGTAATTAGCACCTTCCCCATCCCCATTGAGCCCTATGGGGCAAAAATGGGAATGGGGAAGGGGCAATGGTGAATGGGGATTTACCGCCCTGCCAACCTTGGAATGGGGCGGTAAATCTGCCATCCACCATGGCGGAATCCGGCATGGACCATGGTGCTAATAGCACCATGGTCCAACGCCAGGGTTGTAATGAGGCCCAAGGTATCAACGTATCGACCTCAGAAAGGGAAGGGTGACTCTGACAATGTTTAAACCGATGACTGCATCTGAGTAAGGCGGATACGCGAACCGCTGAACTATCTTAAAATTGACAGCGACGGTGGAAGAGGATGTGTGTCTCAGGTAGACCTCCTCCTGCACTGGCCTGTAGAATGATACATGGCATTACAAAACTCCTATGTGGAGTAGTACATGACATTACATTACATTACTGACATTACAGTAAACTGCACTTTCAATGGAGGCAGTGAAATGAATGCAAAGACAGAAAATGGCAATGTGCCAACGTGTAAAATGTTCCATAGTATAGTGAATCTGTTATCTGTATAGTTTGCTATAAATATGCTGCTCTGTTCCTATAAGTGTGAGGTCCATTAGTTCACACTTATAGTCAACCCTAAACAGAATATAAATATAAGGGAGGGGAGACTTGTTTCATCAAATAAATATGCTCACCTCTATTATACTACAACACTAAAATACCACCATTTTACAGGGAATCTAAATACCACCCAAATTATGTAATAGCCCTCAGATAAAACCCCTAACAGATTACACTGCCTTTAGAGGTGCAACACGTTTACATGCAATGCCTCCCTCCGCCGCCCCCCCTCTCGATGTATTGTGCCACTCTTCTGCATGAGCAATCTTCATCAGTGTGTGTGTTGCATGCACCGTTACTTCATGAACTTTGAAGGGAACAACAATGTGCCATTCGGTGGCCTTTTTGTTTGGCTTAATTTTCTCTTTGAATGGTACAGGTATATCACTTCATTCATTCATTCATTCATTCATTCATTCATTCATTCATTCGTGTGTACTGCTTCTTCCTTGTACTGTATTCAGGGGTGCAATGAAACCTACATTTCTGGGGGGCTAACCCTTCAAATGTTGGGAGAGGTGCTATCTTCAGACATGGTGGGGGAGGGGCAAACTTATTTGTGTATGGGGCATCTAACTTCTTTACGCATTCTCAGACTATTCTAATGCAGGTTCAATGTTACAAGCAGTTAACTCTCTCCTTTAAGTCTGAAAGCACCCACTTAAGAACCGCTGTGAGAATGAGCAGTCCCCCGTAGCCTCTCTACCCTTCCAATCATTCCCCTGGTATTCAAATACTAAACCCACATCACGATTTCAATTGCCTAAAAATGTATGCATATGAATGCAGATGCCAACAGTGAAATGCTTTACGTTAGCGATTGCAGAGCCTTTTTTAACAGCAAAGCCCAGCCATCGTCTAACATCTGTGTCCTGTTCTGTCCAGCCACAGCTCTGTAGGTCAGCCAGGTAGAGTCAACATATCCGAAAATTACAGGGATTTGGGGGGCTGAAGCCTGGTCAGCTCAATGGTGTTTGACCACTGATTGTTTTGTATATTTGATTTATAAAGCGCAAACCACAGCCCAACAGCATCTGGGCACTAAAAGGCTGCAGAAAGGACCCATCCCAGAAGGCACTAATAAAAAAAAAAAAATTCAAGCTTTGTGAAAATGGAGATGGTCCAATATCTCGTAGATGGTAGGGCAGAGAATTCGACAGTTTCGGAGCAAGAACTGAAAACGAGCAACCGCCAGCTCGAGCTCTGTAAATCTTGGATTTTCAAACAAAATTTGAGAGCATGAATGCAGAGCTTGAGAAGGTGTGTACCGAGTAAGTTTAAGTTAAAAAAAAGGTGGGCACGATTGTTGAACGGCACAGTACACAATACACAAGATCGTAAAATCAATGTAACTTTTACAAAAACCCAATGAAGCTGGCGAAGCAGAGGGAGGGTATGCTAAACGAGCAGCAAAACCCGAGGTGATGGATTAAGAAATCTGGTTGGCCTAGATAGATGCTATTTCAGTAATCAAAGGAACCCATAGTTGAAGCAGTAACTACTGCAGAACCCAAATGCAATGGAATAAAGGGCAGAATCTTTTTTTTAGAAAGTTGAGTTTGAGAAAGCCAGAATTGCAGACCAATGAAATCTACACTTCTCTTGTTCCTTTGAATGACAGCTTTGCACCTACACTCTTAACTGAGTCAGTTGGGGCCGGGCACGGTCCGAGAAACTTAGGCCAGACGTCAATACTCCTAAATGGATCGAATCTGATGAACCGACCACCAAGATCTCAATCTTCTCTCTGTTAAGCTTCAACAATAGATGCTAAACAGGCTCTCAGGTTATCAGTAGGGTCAGAAACAGTGGAGTTGAATGGGAAAACCAGCTCTGTGTCATCAACATAAGCGTAAACATTTACACACCATGGGACATAAGATCTTCTAAAGAGTGTAAATAAGGATTGAAAAGAAGAGGGGATAAAGAAAAACCCTGGGGGACAGCACAAGCAATAGACTCTGGTACCGAGTAAAATGGGAATAGGAACACTGTTTGCAAATAATCTGACAGAAAGGAAGTGAATCAGGAAAGAAGGGGATCGACAGTACCAGCCGATTCCAGCTGCCTAAGAAGGATATGATGATCAATTGTTTCGAAAGCCGCAGAGATGTCGAGGAGAATCAAAACTCTGACATCTCTGTGATTCTGAAGTAGAGCCATATCATCTAAAATAGATATCATCACAGTCTCTGTGCTTGGAAATAGAGAAAAGGAGAATTAGATTCTAGATGCCGTGAAAGTTGAGGAGTGACAGTGATTTCCATAAGCTTCATTAACATCAGAAGAATTGAAATGGCCCTATTATTGTCTGGATCCGAAGAATTGAGAAGAGGAGAAACCAGTGCATGCTTCAAAGAGGCCGAAATCAGACTGTTAGAAAAACAGTAAGAAAAAGTTTCTATGAAATAGGCAACTGAATTTGGCGGTAATGACTTGAGAGTGTGCAAAGGAATTGGATCTGATGATGAGGATGTAAATTTCCCTAATGCTGATGCAACAGCCTCGTCTGTAACAGACTCAAACTGAAAAGGTACCAATATATCATGATAAATCACTACATCTGCTCAATAAGTAGAGACTGCAGCAACATTTCCAACTGGGTCGATTTGATGGCGAATCTTATACATGCATTTAGTTTTATAAAAGCACTGAGTCACAGGGCGCCTCAGAATGCGATAGATCAACTGAGGGAGATGGATCAACTGAGGGAGATGGATCAACTGAGGGAGATGGATCAACTGAGGAAGATGGAGGAGAGTTCCCGGGCGACTCTGAAAAGCTCACGAGAAGAGCATGTTGCCTTAAGAATGCTGTCAGCATAGAATTGGGATTTTGTCCTTTTGACGGCCATGTAGAAATCAGAAAGGGCTCATTTGTATTCCTGCTTGGCTATCTGGGTATAGCTAATATGCCAAATACTTTCTGGCCTGTGGCAGACCCGTTTAAGAAGCCTGAGATTAGGTGAAAACCAGGGAGCAGAAAGCTTAGTGCAACTTAGACCAGCCTCGACTGGTGCCAATTGGTCAGCAGTAGTGGTCATTGCTTTCAATAAATCTGTACAGGGATCCAGAGCGTCAATCTCTCTAAAGGACTGTGTATCAGCTTTCAGGAGATCAGCTATTTGAGTTGGAAGAATGTTTTTCCAACAGCGCAGAGAATGGAAAATCGTGGAACCAACATAATGAGGAGAAAAATGATGAAAGGAAGAGGAAAATGATTGGACCAAGTGACACGTAAAGGATTGAAAGTAGATGTCAACAAAGTGTACAAAAAAATTAAATCAAGAGTATTTCCTTTATTGTGCGTGGGAAGGAAATTACGTAGATCCAAAGGGCGATCTGCTAAAACAGCAGTTAGCTTCGTGGCATGCAAATCGAAACATTATTTGGCCAAACATTGAAATCACCCATCAAAATCAACTTAGGGTGAACCAATATTAAATCCGAGGTAAGGTGAGCAAAGTTCTTGATAAATGTAAGTGTAGGCCAGGGAGGGGGGCGATACGCCAATAAAATGTGAACTGAAAAATTGGGGGAAAGCTGGAGCTCAATCAGTAACAGTTTGCATGACAAATCATGACACAAGGGAATGATCCAACATTTTAAAGAGGCCGGGTGGATCAGAGCAAGGCCTCATCCTAAGGCAGAATTTGGGTGATCAAGTCTCTTGATCATGTAATTAGATGGCAAAAGTTAAACAATATCAGACTCAGATGAAGTAAAGAAACAAATTTCCGTAAGGCAAAGAACATCACATTTTAAATCTATTACAAGAGAGTGTATGTCATCTCGATAGGCCCCCACAGTTTGGTCATTTATCATTAAGCCCAAAACTGGAGAGGATGTAGAATTAGTGGCAGTGGGATAAGGCTATGTGTGCCGACCGAGATGGGTAGAGTTGCCAAATCTGGGTGGCCAGGTGGAAAGCCCAAAGGAAAACAAGTAGTTGCCGGCGCAAGAGAGATTAGTTCCTCCCTGTGTACTTCAAAATAGTACCTATATGATGATCATCAGACTGAAAACTGGAACAAGACAAGGGATTTCCCAAGTCATCGTGCCATGCGAGGGAACTCCAGGGCCCATTCAGGGCATGGATGGGCGCAGACAGGCTTGTCTTTGGCGTGCCTGCTGCATACACCTCTTGTGCGGACACCAGCCACGTCACATAAGTGCCCCAAAACCACCCGGGCTACGATACAGTGAATAGGTTTAATAAACAAGGAGGAAAGACTTCCAGATAAAAATCCAACAATACAATCACACTAAAATAAAGTTAAAATGAAACCCTAAATATATTCCCTCGCTTCACACCCCTTACAAAACAATTTCCCACAATGTCTAAGTGTCCTAGCCAAGATAATAGTCTAAATAGCCTACAAATGTAACAATAGGCAGAAGGTAGCGTTCTTACATGCAGCCACTGTGCAAACGCCAGCCCGGGCACATAAATGCCCAAAAAACACATGGGCTATGAGGCAGAAAATAATTTTAATGAACAAGGAAGAAAGATTTCCAGCTAAAATCAAACAATACAATAAATAGTCTATTTGTAGTAGAAAGGACGGATCAGCAATGCACTTGCAAAAATTTGCCATTGATTGCATGTGTCACGAAGATAATTGGATTACAGAAAGGGCGCTCAACAAATTATTATAGTCAAGTATTAGGGTCTTAACATAAAGGCGAACAAAGGAAAAAGCAGTCACTGTTAAGCAGCACAAAAGGATGTTTACCCGCCTCAGTAAAACGCGGTGTGTCTTGCATTTCCTAATCACTCTTCCCTAGGTTCTACCCAGCAGTCAAGGACCCTTCCCTTCTTCCTGGGTCTTTCGGAACTCTTCCTGCTTTCTTGTTTTTGTCTTCTGTAGATTAAGAATAATCGAGAGGAATAGAAGTGGACAGCCAGCTAATTCTCCAGAAGCTGTCAGATCTGAGCAACAGCACAGAGTGTCACCCAAGCAAGCAGCAGTTTGAGGAGTTCTAGAGGCTGTCTATCGAGGCCATTTGTGACATCCTACAACTAGGGAAAAGGGCAGAGGTGCCATGGGCTGTTCCCACACTGGATCCTGAGAATGCGTTCAATCGCGTGGGCTGGGAGTTTTTGGAGAAGGCATTGCAATGTGATGGTTTTGGTCCCTTGATAAGTTCTTTCATAATGTCATTTTATAAACATCTGCGCACAATGGTTTTTGTTAATGGGATTTTTTCAAGTTACTTGCCACTGCGAAGAGGAACCGAGCAAGGGTGTCCCCTTTCCTTGCTACTTTTTGTATTCTCTCTGGCACCCTTACTTCAACGTATCTGCTTAAATTATGGGATGAAGGGGATCGGCTCTCAGAGGTTCAGGGTCAAAGTGTCGACTTATACAGACAGCATCCTGGCATAAATGGAGGACCCGGTTCACTCACCCCCCTCCTTCATGCAGGAAATCAAAGCTTATTCCAGGGTGCCGGGTTATAAGCTCAATACCAGTAAGACTGCGATCATGCCATTGAAGACTCATTGTTTTAGTTTGCGGGTGGGGGGGGTTCGGATTGCAATGGCAAAAGCGGAGTATCACTTATCTGGGAATAGACTTTGCTCTCCCAATAGGTGAAACGTTGCATCTAAATTGTGTAAGGATGAAAGCCAAAGTAGAGGCGTTGTTAGCCAAATGGTCGCCGTTGCTCTTGTCATGATGGGGGTGACTGGCAACCATTCAAATGTGTGTGTCGCTGGTTATAATGTATTCTCTCAAAATATGACTTCTGCAGTGGCCAAATTCCCTCTTTGCAGGCATTTATAAAGGCTTATCTACATTTCTATGTTGAGGGAAGAGACCAAGGATTGCCATTACAGGACTCTAGCGTCTGCCGCCCAGATTGGGAGTTAGGTTTCCAGACTTTAAGAGATAACTAGTGGTC
Organism: Ambystoma mexicanum; assembly: GCF_040938575.1. Classification (NCBI taxonomy): domain Eukaryota; kingdom Metazoa; phylum Chordata; class Amphibia; order Caudata; family Ambystomatidae; genus Ambystoma; species Ambystoma mexicanum. Next base: position 1,126,071,413 of record NC_090922.1, on the reverse strand, counting down.
TTTGGGATCGGCAAGTGAATGGAATGGTTCCCAAGAGAGGACCAACTAAGGCATCTAGAATGGGTGGATTTCGAAGTTTCCTTGGCTCACCCTTCTCGCACGCAAGACATTCGCACATCAGTGATACGTCTTCCCTGCAGCGGATGGGTCCAATCCAGTTCACTTGCGAGTCTGTGCAGAAGTGGGCGATCAGCAAGAATAGGGGGTCCCATACCTTCAGGGATGAGCCATTATGGTTTAATCGTTCTGTAATGGTGGGGGGTAAACCCATATACTGGCCATCCTGCGGAGAGCGGTGAATCTTGTACTTGCATCACATTCAGTCGCTCAGTGGGATTCTCTCATTAGCAACATTGCGCAAGAGATTTGGAGTACCATCAGGGAAATTCTTGCAATACTTGCTATTGTCTAAATGCCAGGAACGAATGGGAGGGGGGAATGTAAACAAGCTCTGCGTAAAGCAGCGGGCATTTATTTGGCTCTATTGCAGGTTGTTGCGGCTGATCCCAATAGGAAAATGGAACTGGCATGGGAAAAAGATTGGGGACTTGCAGTCTCAGATTCTGTATGGGTCGATCGATGGCATAAGATCACGCATATCTCCTTGTCTGTGTAAATAACCCAAACCCTCTTCATGATCCATAATAGGACGTTTTACATGCCTGATTGTATCAGTCAGAGGGCTGGAAACCGAGGGTCTAGGATGTGCTGGTCATGTGAGGAGGAGGTGGGATCGCTAAAATGCATGTTGTTTTGGTTCTCGAGGGCGTTCTGGGTGGGTATTTGGCCGTACTTTCAGCAGATTTATTTGTAGGAGATACCTTTCTCCTCTCCAGGTGCTGTGGCGAAGAGGGTGCTGATCTCTGCATTTATTTTCTATAGGCTTGCCTGGAAGGGGACAGTGCCTCGCCTTTTCAGCCTCAAGGTGGGCCGCGCCACCATTAAGGCTGAAATTGTGTGAGGATGCTGGAAGGTGAGGCCTTTTCCCTAAAAGACTGAAACTCCTGCAAATGCGTGGGAGCTTAAGGATTTAGAAAACAAGGCCTCTGCTTCCAGCGGCCTCACGTTTCTCTCCATAATGGTGGGGCCGGCCCACAGGCATCTCTTGCTTGAATGGACACCTCGCAGGTGCGGCGCCACCATTATGGATGAAAGGCATTCTTTTATGAAGCCTGAAGGTCTTGCATCCCAGCGAGAGCTTCAAGCTTGAGAAAGAAATCCATGTCATGTAGTGGCTTGGGCTGCCAGGGGAGATTATTGTGCCCTGGCGGGGCCCCACCTCAAAACGAGATTTCTGAGCCTGCCGGGGCTCGACCACGGCTGGCCCTGGCCCACTTAAAGCCCTGCCTACCACCTCTACCAAGTCAGAATATTAATCAAAGCGCTGCATGGCAGAGCCAGAGCACACAGACGATTGAACATGCCACGTTGCTCCCCTGTGTGTTATTTGCAGCGCACTACATTTCCCAGCTCGCATGCATTACATTACATCCAGAGCAAGGGTGTCTTTGGAAGTAGGGGATATCAAGCGACTTCGCTATTTATGTACTGTCTTTTGATGGCCAGATGCCTGTATGGAAGAACTGAGCAGTTAAGTGCTTTGAAACAAAGCTTGTTTTGCCAGCAGCACTGTGCGCAATTCCAAGAAAAATAAAATGGCTTCAGCATACTTTAGACAAAACTTGCTATTATACAGGGAAATCACAAAATCAATAGGGTAATGCAAAATATTAGAGCAGAGAATGGAAAATATCAACACATTTCAGTTTAAAAACAATATAAGACGCATCGTTAGGTTTTTCATCAATGTGTACCTGTGTTAAAATCCCAAAATGCAATGGTTATTAAAAGAGAATAATGACGTTGCCTTGTATATCCTGACAATTGTGTGCAGCTACGCACTGTTGACTCCTCTCAATGCATCGTGATGAGCACTCACCAAGATGAGATTGGAGGCACAACCATGACCATACATGAGCGGCGACATTAGGGGCTACCCCTTGGGCCATGGCGGGGACTTGCTTCACTAGCAGGTTGAATTTCCAGGGGGTGACAAGACAATGGGTGGGGGGCATGGCGGAAGGTGAGGGTCGTCCCTTACCTACCCCCAGCGGGATGTCCCATTAAAGGGGGCCAAGCAGCGCTTTCTTTCTCTTTCTCCCGCCGGCCGCGTTCAGAAGAAGGTCCCTGTCATGATTTCTGAGAATTTTCTTGTAATAAAGTGCGGGCTGTTTACCTCCAAAAATTATGTGGTACATTTTGTATGATGCAATTCGTGTTTCATGAAGACATAGGGGGTCATTATGAGTTTGGAGGCATCAATGGTGCCTCCAAACTCATGTCCGTGTTCCTTGAATGGGGACTTAGCGGGTCATTCCAACCTTGGAGGACCAGGTAAATCCCCATTCAAAAAACCCATCCCCATTCCCATTCGAGCCCCCTTAGGGCTCAATGCGAATGGGGAGGGAGCTAATAACAGGCCAGTTAATAACGGGCCCGTTATTAGCTCCCTGGTCCCTTAGCGGGTCCCGCTAAGGACTGCTGGTAAAACCAGCCGTCCTTAGCGGGGCCCGCTAAGGGACCTCGTAATGTGGCAGTAAGGGGTTAGCAGCACCGGCATCCTTACCAGCGCCGTTAATCCCTTACCACCGCACTCGTAATGACCCCATACTCATTACGAGTGCACTCCTATATCTTTAACACTGAATGCTGCATTGCATGTGTCTTTATTGCATATCTTTAAATATACATATAGTGTTGGTTATGCAAGACCCTCTACGAATTGCCATTATGTCACCTATAGATCTTTCCTACAGATGACATTGGGCCTCATTACACGGTAGGCGGTAAGGGATTACCGCCACCGGTGCCAGTAATCCCTTACCGCCCTACTACGAGGTCCCTTAGCGGGTCCCTCCCCTAACGCCTGGTTTTACCAGGCGTTATGGAAGGGACCCGTTGAGGGACTTGAGAGCTAATAGTGGGCACGTTATTAGCTCCATCCCCATTGAGCCCTATGGGGAACACGGACCCGGAATGTGGTAAGGGGGTAGCCATGGCGCTAATAGCGCCATGGCTACTGCCTACCGTGTAATGAGGCCCATTATCTCCATTCCTACATCCCTTCCTTTCAATGTGGAACAGAGAAACAAAAAGCAACGTGGTGCTTACACTGGGCTGCAAGATATACAATAATGAAACCATGGGCCTCATTACGAGGTTGGAGGCAGCCATGGTGCTATTAGCACCATGGCTGCCTCCAAACCGGGCTCCATTACCGGGTTCCTTCAATGGAGAATTACCAGGTCATTCCAACATTGTAGGACCCAGTAATTCCTCCTTGAAGGAACCATTCCCCATTCCCATTTGGGCCCCCATAGTGCTCAATGGGAATGGGGAGGGAGGTATTAACGGGCACATTACAACTGGCCCGTTATTACCTCCCTCTTCCCCTCGCGGGACCCGGAAAGGACATCTGGTTTTACCAGGCATCTGTTCTGGATCCCGCAAAGGGAACCTCGTAATCAGCGTCCCCGTAATGAAGGGTGCCGGTCCCGTACTGACACCCTTCATTACGGAATCGCAAGGGTCGTAATAAGGCCCCATGTATTACTAAGTAAATATAGCTCTCACTGAAATAATAAACCGTTTGGTTCCGTTATAAACAAACTTCGCATTTGCCCTTCTTAAATCCTGACACCGCTGCATTGGCCCCCAGGGAAATCCATGGGCATGAAGAAGACAAATCGTCAATAAGTAAATAAATACATAAGAAGAACATATGATGAGCAAGATCCATCGATGTCAAGTCTTGTGCTGAATGGTGCTGTTACACCTAGTGTACAGAGGAGGGAGCCAAAGGACTGCAAATTATTTATTTCTTCCCGATGACCAGCAAGTTTAATTTTGTCTTCTAAGCACAGTCACGGTTACGCCATGTGTGGTTAGTCTTTAGCATACGTGGGTGCTTTATTTTATTAAAAAAAAGTGAAGTTTACTGACACTGTAAATAGCAATGCATACAATTGATCTAATTTTATCCATGCATAGATTAATTTTCAATGACGCAGAGTGGCAAATTGAGGCATAGCAGCAAGGCAGGGAAGGGACACGGAGCAGAGATAAGAGCTCCGTTGTGCTGACCTCCCCCGTGTCGTCAGTGTGTTTCTATTAGGATTTCCATGCGGGCATAAAACAAAATGATTCCTATGCAAACCACCTCAGTGTGCAACCTTCTCAAGGCCAGGTGGGTTCCATTCATAAATGCTGATGCAAGGTGTAACTTGCAGATGGCATATATTTTTTATTTTAAACGGAAAGGAAAACTTAATCATAATGCAATTAAATATAACGTTCTCATTACAAGTTTGGTGGTATTCTGCAGCTCGAATACCGCCAAACGGAGTTACTGTTACTCTCACTTGGTAGGCAGAGTAAGTCCCCATTTTCTGGAGTTCGTAAGACTCCATGGGGATTTCAGCCAACATACCACCGGCGGTAATTCTGTGGATTTTGCAGATTTTTTTTTGCGTACGGCAGTGGCTTAATCCTCCCCCTCATCGCCAAACCTATAGTATGGCAGTGCGGTAATGCATCAGTAACAGAATTACCGCCATGTTACCGCTGTTTTTGACCATACAGCCATACTTGAAATGCGGCCCAATGTAATGCAAGTCATCTTGTATAGCTCTCTTCTGTACTATTGGTGTCCTCGCTGCGTGTGGCTCTCTAAGAAAAAGGAAGTGATAGGGGTAATAAGTGGGACAGCGGGAGAGGCAGATGTAAGAGCTATGGTGTGGATGGTGTAGGTCGGAAGTATCCAGTTCCTGAGTGCCAATCTGCTTTCTATGGGTTTTGGCGGAGAAACTTTAGAGTAAATGTTATACATAGAAAAGAGCCCAAGATCTGATGGACTACAGCACTTTGGATCTGGTTAGGCGCTGATGTGGGACAGCGTGACAGGGCTGAAGAGGAGAGCTTAGACATGGTTCGGATCAGTTTGGATGTTATAATGGCTAAGCCTGTGGCAGACAACTATGGGGATGGGGGGTGGTGTGTATATTCTATGGTGCTATGAGATCTTAGCGGTAAGTCGGTTAGTCAGGAGAAATTGGGGAGAGTAAGCCTTACACAGCAAAACAACCTGCAATCCTGCACTCCTACCCCTGGTCATTAGCAGACTATTTCTCTACTTCACAATGCAACCTGTCCATCTCTCTCTCTCTCTCTCCTCTCTCCCTCTCCCTCTCCCTCCCTCTCCCTCTCTCTCTCTAATTAAATAGATAAGCTGTATCCCATAAGGAGCAAAGAAAAGGGGAAGTCTGGAGAGAGACTCCAGACATTACCATGAGCTATCTACTAAGGATTATGGGAGGCAAGAACTTAAAGGTTCAGAAGAAGGGCTGCTTAAAATTGGAGGGTCTCAGTGTGATGAATTGCCATCTGGCAAGGGTGTGAAAGTCCTGTCTTTTTATATTTGTATTAAATAATAAAATGAAGCGGGTAATTCCCTCTCTGAATGGGTAATCTACTGATCAGATTTCTATTTCATAAGCTCCGTGCCAAAAGCATAGTATGTACCTGTGTCCTGCTGCATCAGTATCCTGTCTACCAGTGGCACATACCAGTTTCAGAGGTCACAGCTGCCCATTGTACAGCTGCAGTGACAGCCAAGTCTAAGATATGCACCCCTGTACCAAAACTATGATGATCATAAATAGCCCATGATGGTGGCAGGATCAACTCTGAAATAAAGCTATGCCTTATTTAAGGAGTGGTGCATGGCACTACGCATAATCATTGCAGGCACATTCAATTTTATATCACATGCTTGCCAGCCCTGGGGGCCCAGTTCATCCATGGAATAGTTATGTGTATCCTTTTCATACTAGGCTCCCCCTATCCATTGGCGGGACAGTGGACTTGGGGGATGGCATCATTGTGTTCCTTTATAAGGGCAGGTAATACCCTTTCCCCAGGAACAGTCACTTCACAGGAGAATGACCTGGGAACAGGAATCAAAGGGAACACCCATTCACAAAGGGCTATGCCCCACACTAATGCTGTTGATTTTATTTAGAAGAGAAGCGGGGGAGGGATGTTAGTATAGCCAGAGAGAGATCTGTACAGTTTCGGGAGCATTCTGCCATATTGATTCTCTTTGCATCTCTTTCTCTTACCTGTCCCATCCACGTCTTGTAGCACAAAGCACTATGGGTGTGATGTCAGAAGGGAAAAGTCCACTCATTTCAAAAGCAGGGATTGGACCCCTAAAGCAGGCTAGCTTTAGTCCAATCACATGTGGGCTTTCGCCTTTCAAAGATTGTCTGACACAAATACTTTGAATCATCTCTGGAATCCAACCCTACAAAGATTTCACTGGAACCTGCTGAGAGAGAAGGCCTTTCAAAAGTCCTCCAGTTTTGAGGTGAAGCCATCTGTTCCAAGGCAGATATGGGCTCTGTCCCCTAACCATCCCTAGGGATGATTGGGGATGAAATCCACTGCCAAACCTAGACCGCATATTTGCCAGCCACAATGTTGCTGGGACCTCACTGTGTTGCAGGACCCTCTGAAGGTGTGTGCAAGACTTCCCCATTTTTGGGAGCCCAAACAAAAGACTAACCTTAACCCCTGAGACCCTGGAGTGGGATTCATAGCTTCTAAAAGCACAAGAAAAGCCAAGATCCCTGTGTTTTTGCTGCCGACCCACTAAAAGCCATGATTCAAGCGTGTTTGTTGTCAATCGATCCTCCAGGGCCCTTCAAAGCTGGTTTTGGTATTCAACATTCTCTGAAACGCTATTGCTGTTCGACTGTGTTCGCTGCTGCAACGCACCAGCTGAAGCTCATAGTTGCCTCAGCTCAAACCAATGAAGTACCATTGCCTTGCATTGCTTCAGCCTTTGTTCAAAGCACCAGCTTCTTCATTGCCACTCTTGTAAGTCAATTGACCCGACCCTGGTGTCCTATGAACAGTGACCTCTGAGCCTCTGCATCGAATTGACTCGCCTACACATCCAGGTACCAGCTCAACCACCCTCTAACCTTGACTGCCGACTTAACAATGTAAACGCCCGATCCGCACAGCTTGAATAGATGCTTTGAGACTTCAGCTAACTTCTGTTCAACCCCACGTTACCACTGGCCCCGCATGACTGCAGCATCCCCTACCTGAGACAAACCAGTGATCAATGTCAAGAAACATGTTTCGACTCTGTCGAACCACCAAGGAATGAAAAGGCATTAATGACCATTATGTGCCTTCTTGATCCTTCTCTGGGCCCTAGAAACTGGATAGGTTATTTAAATCCCTTTTGTAAGCTCAAGACATAGGGCCTCATTATGACATGGCTGCCGCCAGAGTCATGAATTTACCGGCACCCGGCAATGGGGACTTACCAGGGCATTCCATCCCCAGCGGACCTGGTAAATCCCCATTGCCGGGTGCCAGTAATTATTACTCCCCATTTCCATTTGAGTGCCATTGGACTTAATAGGAATGGGCAGGCCGGATGCACCGGCACCATTTTTTAATGGTGCTGGTGCATCCATCAAGGTCAGCTCGTGGGTGCCGATCAGCCCGCCAGGTCAGACCTGGCAGGCGGAAAGGCACCCGCGAGCAGAACTCATAGTTTGCCGTTGTTACCGGACGGCAAACTTGTAATGAGGCCCATAGTCTTTTGAAAATTGTGATCTTATAAATGCCCTTTCCCCCAGTCTCATTACCCAGAGTGCTGCATTTTTTCTATCTTTGCAAATTCTCTGTTCTATCAACAGGAGTGTTTTTTACAGTGTTTTCTAGTTAGGTATCATTATACATGCACCATTTTTCGATTAAAGTATATATTTTTACACAGACTTTATTTTGGATTGTTATACTTCGCTGTTTGGGTTGCTACTGAACCACATTCACCCCACTCTGGAGAGTGTAGCCATCCCTCAGCCCATGCTACCACAAAAGGCATCAGAAGTATTTCTCTTACTGGACCTACTTTATCTTTATGATTGTGTTGGCCATTGGCTTGTAGAAGTGTGAGGGATGAGAGGGTGGTTAAGCCTATACTCATCCTTTTCCTCCTGCAGGGCCGAAGTCAATTTGTCACCCACAGTCACATGTTGGTTTACAGGCTGAGAGATGATTAAAATCGCACTCTAGCATGCTTAGGTGGTGGTGCACAGTGGCCTGCTAGGTCGTTTGCCTGTTGAGGTAGGGAAGCAATTTGCCACATGTTTGTCAGGCATTGGTCGGGTCAGGGAGGGTCAGAATACTTTCTCATTTCTCGCAGAGGTCTACCCTGCTGTCTCCCACAAGCTTCAAGCCCCAATCTCTTCTCACACTATCTAAATTCCTCCTGCCCCCACTGGCCACAACTCAACAGGTTTTCATTCTGCACCAGGACTTTGGCATCACAGTGGTGGTCCAACCCTGCAAAGGGTTCTTTATGAGAAGAACGAGGAGCAGGACATTTAAAAGTTGGTGTGGATGCCTCAAAAAATATACAGCACCTTCGCCTAAGAAAAAAGGGTGGGGTGCAGTGCCTGTAGTTTTGTGAAGAGCAGTATGTTGGCAGTGACAGAAGGGGGTTTTGGGTGTGGGGGTAGAATCGAGTTGTAAACCTGCTCCCAATAATACACACCAATCAAACAAGGGAGCAAACCAGAGTGCACAAAGAAACCAGCTTTATCAATATACTCAGCCAGAAGAAGGCCCATGGGCATTCTTAAGTACTTCCTGATCACTCAGGAGTTATAAACTAAACACATTACATTGTCATATTTATAAAAAACAAGGTCTACAAACTACTATTGGCTGTTAAAATAAAGTCACATACACTGTTGTATATATTTCCTTCTTTCATTGGTTAATCATGTGAGACGTTATAACCGGACCTTGCTTCAATTGGTTGACACTACATTATGCAGACATTGTTAAAATACTGGTGTCTGTTACTGATGTGGCTGTGGATGTTACACTTATCCACAACAGGCCAATTAACTTTGGTCGGAAAGAAGTGATCGAAATGCTGCCTTGGCCAAAGAACTATCAAACTCACTCCCATCTCATTATTTCACGCCGGGCCTCAATATTCCAAAAGGTATGCTCAACCTTGGACAGCTCATGCCATACTCCCTTTGACACACACTGCTGCTTACATGTGTTTAATCGAACTGTGTCATGACAATTGTAACCTATTAATTCTAGTATGAGACCTTTTGCCATCAGTTTATTCATCATATTAATGTGTTATTTGTGCGTTCAACTGCTTTCACCATTGGAGTTGCTGTGGATGTATCTTTCTAGCGTATTATTGGCAACTTTACTGTGTGCACCTGGCAATGGAAACTTGTATATTCCTGTCTGCTTAGCACAAAACGAACTCAATTGTTGCTTACCTAAACTGAAAGCATGAGAAAAGTATTTTCGTGCAATTTCAGCTATGCTCCCTCTTTCTCTCAGCCTTGATGCTTTCAGTTGTCTGGACACCATCATGGACCAATAAGAATCCCTATTAAGCTATTTAAACTACAATGCTGTGCTTTCTAACCATGTGCTGTGCTGGGCTTTACAAAGTGAAACATGGCGAATATCTTGCCATTTATACTGTTGCTTCTTATATGTACCTAACCTAACTGTGCATGTTGCCATTCAGTATGTTCCCTCTCTGTGTATTCAACAACCTAACCCAAAAATGCTATAATATAACAACTAGATCCCTACAGTGTGGCAAACTAACTCTATCCTACTTGTGTTACATTCTACATGCGGTGGCATACACAAAATGGCACTTGTATTCTAGTTTCCCTATACTATATGTTTGCTGTCGCTTGGGAACGTGCAGGGATGTGGCCTTATGCGTCACTGGTCTTATCTGCAACATAACTAAGTTTTTTAAAAAAATGCAAAATGGTTTTTGCAGTCTATCTATCCCATTGTTAGGCAAGTGTCTTGTGTGGGGGTGGGGTATTTCCTAACAAAGCTGTGTGCAACAACTACGAGGGCAACACTGCCATGCTTTATTCATCCAGATTTTTAAGGGCTGTCCTTCCAAGGGTAGGGAGGGACTGTCGCATACTAGCATATGCAGAAGGTGTGTACTGTCCCCCCACAGAGAGTTTGCTGGAGCCCCGGGCAAAGTCCGCCACAATCATTAAAGCTATTAACATTAGAGTATCGAGGAAGGGGGAGAGAGATGCCTCTCTGAAATGAGGGGGTGTTCACTGAATTGTGCTCTTGTATTTAAAACTTTTACTTTGGTACGATGTTGGAGGAAAAATGTCAGAAGGCAGCACAGGTACCCACACTTACCACTAAACTGTGGGATATGCTGTGTGTTTTTTCTGTGACCACAAAAGCGATTCTACATTGTCCTACCACTGTCTCACGCTGAACCTGTCTCATGCTAAACCAGCTGAGACATTTCAACAGGGCATGTGCAGTACAAAGAAGAAACTTGTAACACCCATCAGCCATTTTGTAAATACTTGGTTTACTGTGTAAACTGTGCCTGGGGTTGTAGAAGGCTTCCTTTAAGAGCTCCTTTAGTCTACCCTGCCTGGTGTATTGACATATGCAAGTATATATGCACACACCATGCATACACACCAATACACATACAGCTGCCCATACACACATAGTTGCATACACTCATACTAGGGGTGTACCAAATAGTAGATTTAAGTGTTCGACTAAACACCGACTAGTTTGACAAATATTCGGCCGAGACGAATACAGAGCTGAATAGTTTCCTACTTAATAAATAAAGATATGTAGACAAGACAAACACTTTGTAAAACACACTTTAAAATATGTACATCCATTCTTTATTGCATTTCTCTTCTTTGCTGTCTACAGAAGATTTTTGGGTAAACCATGAAAGGAATGCATTATCAGAAAATAAACTGTTCAATAACAGCACAGTTTGGATTTTTGTGCATTCATAGGTGTCGCTTGTTGAACAGTGAGGGGAGACTGGGATGTGTCTACTTGTTCTTTCAAATGTTCCTTTTTGGGCCTGCCCAACTTTACCCTTCTGAGTCCATTGAGGCACTGAAACACAAAAGGAGTGATTACATCAACTAGCACCATGCTGACCACAAAAGTCTGCTGAATAAAATCCTTTGGGATGCTAAACCCATGCTTTCTACCTTTGCTACTGAGAGGAGGTGAGACATTTGAAAAATGGCTGTTCATTAATAGATAGTATTGGTCTTCGTTTTTTGGGTGGGGTATGTTTGTAGTGTTTTGGGGCATGGTTAAAGACACCAGCTAAAAATATATGGGGAAAGCCGAGTCCTCCATGGTTCTCGTATGATCCTATACAGAAGGGACAGTGCTCATTTTCAGATCTTTAATTGGCATGTGCACGTTTATTTTCCATATTTGCTTCACTTGTACATCCATTTGGTCCAATGTTTCTAAATTGTAAACTTGTATCTTCTCATCTCACAAATATCCCTCCTATTTAACTCTATAATGTTGGGAAGAATATTTCAGCTGCCACAGACTGGGGCATTTTGGTTAAAAATATTTTTATGTAAACATCTGTCACTTTTACCCTATTCAAAGTCACTCCTTTTGGCAAAATGAGAAAGTTGGACGGAAGGAATTGTAACCTATGTTTCAATACTCCAAGCACATCTCTGCTGCAGGCACACTTCACACTGAGCCATCTTACTTGATTTATAGCCTTAGCCCACAGGCTGAATACAGTTCGTTTGCTGCAGCCACACTACTGTCTGAGCTATTTTATTCAGGGTTTGGAACTTCCTTCGATATCTGCAGCAGTTAATGAATCCACTTAAATATATAACTTGGATTGAGAATTGGTGGGATTGGAACCTGTAACATTCAGATTACTCACACCAGTCATCATCAAATCAATAAGACCCTAAATAAAATATCATTTCCAATAGCGACTTTGTATACTATTGTTCATCTACACACTATCCATCTCTGCTGCAGGCACACTGCCCACTGAGCCATTTTACTTGCTTTATAAAAATGGCATGGGAGCTGAATACAGTGCTTGCACACTACCTCCTGAGCTATTTTACTCAGAGTTTGGAACTTCCTGGGATATCTGCAGCAGTTATATTAATCCACTTAATTAGATTACTTGGATTGCCAATTGGTGGGATTCAAACCTGTACTTTTCAGATTACTCGCACAAGTCATCAGCAAATCAATACTTTCCTAAAGAAAATACAATTTTCCAATAGTGACTTTGTAAACTATTGCTCCAGCTCAATTGTTTTCAGCTGAAAAATACAGGGGAGACCAATGACATCTCATTGCACATTCAAAACATTGAGAGTTTTTCTTCAGCTCACCTCTCCCCAGCAAACCACCAGATTAAAGCCTGTCTTTCCAGCACATGAAGGGCTGAGACCTTGTTTGCACGTTCACGCCTTGGCTTTGTCTCTACTTAATCATAAATGTGAAAGAAGCATTGGTTTAATTATCGTTTTAAAGGATTAACATGACATGCCTGAGCAATTTCAGGCACTGTCAAAGCAGTACTTAATGTCTTTTGTAGGGGAAATGATTCAGTTTTGAGTGATGATTAATTAAGTATTTGTCCGAGGCTGAATATCTAATTTTCAGCCAGAATTCGGCCAAATACTTACTCAAAGCTGAATTTTGGTACACCACTAAACCATACACAAACATTTACAAAGTAAACAGGAATATGCCACGTTTCACTTTTTAGCATTTAAATCCATTTTGTGAACTTTTAGAATTGCATGCATGGGACCGTTAGAGGTGGAAACAGAGATCCTTCTTCAGGGACCAATTACTTGCGACAAGTATGTGGCTACAAAAAAACGAGTCAAATTGAGTTTTATCACAGGCTGAAGACTCTGTTGTTCCCAAGATAGGGGCCTGTTTATGGGCCTGACAGGGGTCTGTCAGCTGGTATTGTTGTTTGATGTTGTCAGCTCCTCGATGCCTCCTCCGAAGCGATGAGCTGTGCTTTACAAATCTACTACCATACCAAACATCACATTAGTGCAAATGTAGGTGGTCCCATGCATGCAATGACATTTTGTTTTGTAAAAGGATTATGGTAAATTGCATGAAGAGTACCACCAACATTATCACTTATGTGATGTTTGGTCCCTTTCATGCAATGTAAAAAATGTGAAGGGCAAGTGTAAAAGTGAATAGTAAAATCAGGCGAAATCGCTTTTAATCTTCACATTTACTCTTAGTTTTGTCAAAAAGTAAATTCATCATGCAACATACACTTTTAGCAGGTGATGCATGGAGGCATGTACCATAGGTATCCATCCATTTCATGACTGGATGAATTTCTCATGAAAATGAAGTGCTCAAACAAGACGAAGGAGTAAAGCACAGGGGATTTGTTAACTCGGCTCTGTGCCTCTTCTCCAACTTGTGTCAGCACGGAAAATGGGGCATTGAGGAAAATTGAGGTGTAAAAGCATTTACACCTACATTTTCCACTCCACTGGTACACCCCCTTCAGTGTTTCTAAATAATGTACATGAGAAAAGGAGCGATTAAACAAAAGGAAGGTCAATATCTATTGGTAAATGCCATATGTACCGCTACTCACAGCCAAGTACTCTTGCTATGAACCTCTAAACAAATACAAGGTGATAACGCTGGATCAGAAAAGATGTTTCTATTAAAAACACATGTTTATTAGTACATCAGAGTGCAAGTATAGCCACCTGCTGGTTCGTATCAAAAACATTAAAAACATAAACACAAATCATTATAATTTAATACATCAATCTACATACACAATGTAATTTCCCCATTCAGGTAACCTAGACCCGGTACCCAGAATGGAGGCAGCCATGCCGGTAAGTACAGCATGGCCAGTGGCATCGCTAGGGAGGGACTGGGGGGCTGGGCCCCCCCCTGTGAAATTTTGTGTCCCCCTTGTGCCTCCCTACCTAAGATGAGCAGTGACCATGTTCTCCCCTTACTTTTGTCTGTGCCCCCCCTACTTTTGTCTTTGGCCCCCTCTGTGCCCCTCCTAAATTTGATTCCTGGCGACGCCACTGGGCATGGCTACCTCCATTTTCATAATGAGGTCAAATGTGCCAGATTCCCAAATAAGACAAGAAATGGTCCAAAACACTTGTGCCAATCCACAGACTTCTCTGCACAATCGTAATACACATGAAATAGTCCACAAAGAAATGGCTTCGTTAAACTTAACTGCGCAAAAGGCCAAACGTACTACTCAACACACCTGGAACACTACCTCTGCCCAAACAAACAAAGTTCCATGGTTCCAGCACACAATGCAGCGGGTGAGCAGAGCAAAACCAAGTAACACTTTCCACCTTGGAATGCAGCGAGTGAGCGGTGCAAAACTACATATCTGCTACACAGCTGAACCCAACGTACAACACGTCAGAAAGAGGTACAGCAAAGTGGGTGGCCACCCAAAGAACACCACTATGATCCATATGCATATTACATGGCAAACAGCAACCCCAACACCACATAGCACGGAAACCACATATGGCACATATGAAACCTGAACCAACTGGTGCACATTCAACATTCAGCTGCCATTTGGCATGTGCACCTGCCATCATTCCCTCGAGCTGGCCATGCCCCAAGCATCACAAATGTCCCACATCACCCCCAGAACCACCCACCTATGCACCAATATCCCAGCAAATCAACTGCCACCATGTTCACCAAACAGAGCGCTAGATACAAAGATGGCAAGGCGCACACATTTTCCACATGCACCATGCACAAAATGGCCACATTAAACACATATACACACACCACACAGCAGCACACCAGTCACCAGTCTGCAGGTGAATGCACACAAACCCCCTGCAAAATTACCAAACACAGCCATGGCAAAGGATCGACATATATACAAGGCAACAGGAAGATCCACAATCACACATTCAAAACACCCTTGAAAAGCAGGTACCCAATTAAACAACAAATGAAGGTATCCTCCCACACACACCTCACATTACACTCCAGAAACAAGACCCGAACAAAGACAGAAGCTTTACCAATGTTGGCATAAGATAAACAAAACGGATGTTAGCTAGCACCATACATGTGACATACAAGTGGGCATGGGGCCTGCCTGCAAAATATCCCACCAAGTACGATAGATAACCTGTATTTTACAACAGCAACCGTATGCATACAAACCAGAATACCATGATGTACGACTGTCAAAGAGCAGCTGAACAACAGGTGTCCAGGACCATCAGAAATGCAAGGACATATTAATGGCAGAACGAGTAAATGTGGGTCCACCATGACCATTCTATTCATGTCATTACACCCTGCCCCATGGGTGATACAGATATGGAAGTGCATGCCAGCCACAACACTGCCAAACATCCAACTGTTGCCAAATATTGGGGATGCGCCACGATGCATGCCACTAACGATACCATGTCACCTATCCGGATGAGAGCCACCCACATGGGTGCATTAAAGAGGATCCCTACCCATTAGGCCAGCACCACACACACAAATGACCCCATGTAAATATGCAAATACTCATCTTCAGGGTTCACCCATAGTATGATTGCCACGTACTGACAAGTAACTGGGCCTCATTACGAGTCTGGCGGTAGCCGTGCCTGTAGTACAGGCACGGCTGCCACCGGTATTCAGTTCTTTCCAGCGCTCAGAAAAAGGCAATTGTCGGGTCATTGCAACCTTGCCGGACCCGATAATTGCCCTTTTCTGAGCGCCAGAAAAATTTTTCCCCATTCCCATTCCAGCCCCAGAGGGCTCAATGAGAATGGGGAGAGTGATAGCACCAGTACTGTTAATAACGGTACCAGTGCTACCATCATGTTCTGCTCGCGGGTGCCGCTACGGCCACCAAGTCAAACCTGGTGGCTGCAAAGGCACCTGTGAGCAGAACTCCTAGTTTGCCAGTACAGTAACAACGGTACCGGCAAGCTTACCGGTACCATTGTTACTGTACCGGCAAACTCGTAATGAGGCCCACTGTCGCAACATTCATCTACATAACCCAAAAGATTCCGACACAATGGAGCATGTATAAGCACATACCACATGAATACCCTACACATGGAAGGGACATACCAATGGTAGGCACCAACAGCAGTGGCCACCATGACATGCTTGAAACAACTCCGGACAGTGGACCAAGTCCATGCTGTGGCAACACACATCCCAAAGATAAACAAAGCAATCCTGAACTCAAGCCATAGCAGAACACATGACAAGGCACACCCACACCACTGCAATTGAGGCATTTGTCCCAGACAGAAAAGGCTCCACTACACGGAAAGGTGTAGCACACTACGATCATTGGCAACCTGTAACCCCAACAATCAGCAAAAACAGGACTTCACCATTGACATATACACCGGACACAAACAGTGATGGAGGAAGGACAATGCACAAGAAATCAGGGGCACATGGATATGTTTCTTGCAGCAAATCCTATATGAGTCACATGAAGGTGCAAGTGGTTGATGTACAACGCACATTATCTTGGAATCGTCCAACTCCCAAAAAACATGTCAATCTAATGTAACGTTGCAATCCACACAAAGTGACTCGGTATGAGAATCAAGTCATAAGGTGCACTGCAGCAGGGAGACATGCACATGGTGTGTAACCATGATGGGTGGGTCCCCCCTTGAGAGACGTATCATGGAAAACATACAACACTGTGCTGTAGCAATGGCAAAGATCCCTCTTGATGAAATGGGAACACACCAATGTTGCTGTGTGTGTGAGAAGCATTGGATCTGGGAAAAATGGTCAGTGGGCCCAGTAGTGGGGAGAAGCATGAACAAAGGACATGCATACCCAACTACAACTAGTGCAGAATACAGGGCCCATGCAACACTGAAACATACATGTGAATAATACCATGAACCATGAACCATGAACACATGGCCTGCAGTCCATTTAAATTCGCTGAATTCCACCTAGTATGGCCTTCAACCATGTGAAATTTGGTGAATACATGGACACATGGTTACTACCCCACTCATCAAACCATACACCAGCATGCAAGGACGCTCTCCACTTGGTCCAATAACAGAACAGCGAGGTAGTGACTGAAACATACAAAGCAGTAATAAACTGGTAGAAACGTGAAAACAAAAATGGCTCAAAAAGATGTTTTTTTGAGAAATTCAAACTCTTTCAATATAAAAACACAACCCTACCCAACAACAAACAAACCCCACCACGTATCACTTCATAGATCCTTATCCTCCACATCCAGTTCCTCCATGTGTGGGCCAAGGCCCACTGAGCCCCTCTCTCTGCCACCTCTGAGGGGTCAGAAATGTGAGGTGGAACACTTGGCAAATGTTTTTCACAAGTAGCCATTTTATAAACTCAAAAGGGTGTGACAAATGCCTCGCTATCACTACCCTAAAGAGGATTTCCCTGCATATCAAAATAAAACTCTAGGAAAACACTAACAAAAGGAATCTGTCCCTCACACGTATAAATACATTAAACTCATACAGGTTGAATACGGCAATTCAGACTTACCAGAAACAACAGTTAAACTCAACACAAACCTAAAAGCTATGTATCCTTGTAGGCTGGGTCGGATCCCCTTCTCCAGGTGCAAAGCAGGATTTACAATTAATGTCCCAAAGAATAAAGTTTCTTTTATATAGCCAATTTCTGCTAATAAAGTTCTTCTTACTCCGAACGTTTTTTGCTTGGCCGTTGACAAAGTTCTCACAAAACAAAAGCAAAGTCTTTATCTTCAAACTGATAATCAATATTTCAATATCACTCTCCTTCTTGAAAAACAAACACTTCCACAATTCCTCTTGATTCACAACAATGTTTTTGTCAAGATGGTTTTTATCACAGTTCATCAAACACAATATCTGCCTTTGCACTTTCTGTCCTTCACAATCTTTAACCACAATGCAGTAATTCTATGTCTTCTTCCTGGACCACTAACCTTTCAGGACTACCACTAACAATCTCTTTCCTGGTGTACTCACCTGCAAGGACAAAAACTCCTAACACTATTAAAAGTACTCTGTGCTAAGGCTTACCTCACACCTTTAGGAAAGTACTTTAATTTCAACAACATCAAGATTAACAATGAGGACACAACACACAAAGGTGCTTTTTGTACCACTGATCAACATCAAATAACTTTTGTCAATGTCTCTTTATCGCACGTGTCTTTCCCTGGCTTAGACAAGGCATGTTGGTGTAAGGCTTAACTATTGCCTTTTCTTCCCGCTGGGAATAATAATTACAATTTGCCAAAATATTATTCTCTTGTTATTTTGCCAATGTGGGCTATAGAGTTTCTGAAGTATTGCCCCCACTTTACTTACGGCAATAGTGGTTATAGTTTTCCTTCTGTATTGCCCCCTCTTTACTGTGTCAATGCAGGTCTTTATCTTTATTCAATATTGCCCCTTCTTTGTCTTGGCAATAGTAATTGTAAAATGTCTTTTTTGGCTTTCCTTTAAAGTCAGTATATTGGCCATGTAACTTTCTTACATTTGTTCGGTATTCAAAACAGTGATTAGCTAGCAGCGTTTCAATAGAGCGCGTTCCGGGGTTACTCAACACAGGCCAACTCACTAGCTTCTCTACATGCATCTGCTCGAACTGCTGCCGCTGCTTCTTCTGTGCTTTCCTGAATGTCCTTCGGTCACATTCCTGCGGTCTGCGCTGCTTGGGAAAGGAACCTCTCTTGCTCCTCCGGCACTCCGGTGCTCGCCAGCCACTGGGACCAGGTACCTTATAAAGAGAGATTCTCTCTCTCATTGGACAGACTGTCAGTATACCGCTTCCCGCTGTGCCACCTGTGAAGTTCAGGTTTTCTACACCGAACACCCTCTCAGGAACAAACTCTGATTCAGCGATAGCAGCGGATCTGTGGTCTTCATTCCTCTGCTTCTGCAGCTGGCAACTCCTGCTACTGCTCCGCCTTCTTGATGGAATGGCCTGCCCCTGAGGGGGCATTAACTATTCAAAGGTCCCATTCAGGAGTGGGTATTTAGCACCACTAGACTGCATATTGCAATTTTTTCCACTAAGCTCCTCTTACCCATGGCAGTACTTTGGGCATTGTTGACTTGAAGTCCCCATTGTACAGGTTCCTTTTTTTCGTCAAAGGCCTCCATCTTACAATATGCCAACAAAACTATAGGGTCCCTAGGGAAGTTAATTAGACGGTGCTCACAATTATCCTGACCCGATTCCCATCTCATGTAATCCTCCTGCAGAACACTACCCCCAGGTTCAGGATGCATCTGCCTTTGCCGGCCCACATGAGAAGGGTGCCAAACCAGGGTTCCTTGGATAATCACCTCAGATTCATCACACTCTCTTTGTCTCCCTTCAACCTCCATCTGGAGGTGCTGAAGTGCTTCCCCCTATGGGCCTCAATATCGCAGCATTCATAGGGTTTAATTCTCTAGTGTGGCCCTAGTACAGGCCATGGCATGCTCGTGCTCAGCCTGGCCCAAGCAATGGCTGTGGTGTAACTGAACCCTCCCGACTACCCGACTCTGTAGAGCCACTTTTCTCAGGTGTAACGACTCCTGCTGCCTGGCAATACATCTGTAGCACTTCTTCTCCCGCCACAGTTTTGACATTCATGATCTGCTGTGGAGAGAGAGAGAGCCGTCCTGGCACAATCCTCAACTGACTGCATGTTGACAACAGCCTGCCCTCATTTGGCTCTGAGTGTAGGGGGCAGATGTTCCTGCACCTCAACCAGGTTTCCAGCCTGTGAGGGCTCTCCATCACTGCCTCACGAGATGTGGCCTTGTCTGCCTCCATATGGACAACATCCTCTAATGTTATGGAGGTCAGGCAGCACAGGAGGAGCCTAATGTGATATCAAGCACGAAGACTCCACATGAGGTAGTCTGCGGCACAGAGGTGGAACTAGAGGAGTAGGGCATTGATGTTGGCTGTTCAAAGAAACCACCTCTTCTGAGTGCTGCCACCAGGTGGTTGCACAGCATGCTGTGACGCTGGGCAGCATGTTGTTGACCATCAACCAAACCAATATGGAAATCATTGGTTCTCTGTAGTCCAGCCACCAGCAGTGGTAGCACTGTCACCTGCATGCTCTCATCACGCAACAAGGAATCTAATCTCTGGATGGCTGAATGAGAGCAGGAATGTAGCATAGCAGCAGTGATATGTGTGGCAGAAGCAAGCACAAACACACCGAGTGGCCCTGCACACTCTCCTTTCAAACATACATCTCCGTAGCATGCATATCCCCCTCAGATCCTCCACCGGGCAGAGAGCACACCCTCAAACTGCCCCTCCCTTTCCACACCAAACCCTGACACGTACAGTGAATTCACCAGGCTTTGTGCCATCTCTGTATTCTGGACTACATTTCCATGTCCCTCTGCTGTTGAGGTGTCCACAACAATCACATTGCTGATGTCCTCACTCTCAGCAGCAGATCCCTTCTTTGAGTCACTATCCCCATCCTCTTGCCCCTCTGTGGAGCCCGATCTGATGGAGTGGCTGGGGTCTGTGGCCTTTTCTGGATGTATTGTCCCTAGTTAGTCACTGCTCCTCCGAAGAAGCTCTCTCTTCAGTACTGCAAAAGAATATTACACACATCACCATCTATGTAGGAACATGCCTCCATGTTTCACAGACAACTGTGAATGGTGGTCATGTAGACATGTGCAACACACGTGTGTACATCAATGTGGACATAGATGCAGGTCAGACAGGCATGACAGCAGAGGCAGTGTAATGGGAACACCTCATGGCAAGTAGGCATACCATCTCCTTCATGTCCATCTTGCAATAAACATACTGGTTTGTGTGGCAGGTATCACCCATTCACTCACACACCTCGTGTTACCTGACATTCAACAAACATGTCAAGCTTATGGACATCAATGCCAATTCCATGGGCACAGCGACTGGTAATGCAGTGTCTCACAGACTAGTAGATGTGCATGCCTGCTATAATAGGCCATAATGAATGATCATGCCTCACTCCTGTCACCCCCTTACCCAATCAGCTTTATCCCCCATGTCCACTTCATGCACAACAGGGAAGTTCTCTCAGCACATGCCCTTGCATCATTCCCGCTTGGAATCATCACAATACCTCATGTGTATGTCTTAGGTGTTCCAGACACCCACACAGATGAGAGCTCAAATCACATGTATGCGTGCCTTTCACAGAAGTAGGAATTTGCATTCATTATATGCCCAGATGTAGGTTGTTCCTTTGTCCTTCCACCAAGCCCATATCCACCATCCCCTGTAAAGGTAGGCCAAAAAGACTACATGCTTGAAACCGGGGGCACCCAGACCCATGTGTGGGAGGCTGACGTATCCCCAGAGACATTCATGCCATTTCATCCATATGTTTGCCACGTTGTTTGCCATCATCCTCTTTGGGTACCTATCAGCAACTTGGATCCAGGCCTGCAGGTCAAGGACCTGGGCATGAAGCTCTGGGCTCATGTGCTCCAGGATTCAGACAAAAAATGGTGTCACCCAATGGCATGGCATTGACCTCAAGACTGGGATCCACTTCAATCGATGCCCTTGCCTTATTCTGACTCCACATCTTCATCTTCCCAGTGCTTCTTGATGTCTTGAGTTATAAATGCTACAGACTGCCACCCCCTCCACATTAACACCAGCAGTAATGTTCTCTCAGATCCTCTATTGTGCCTTTGCCCTAGGTTTCTTTGTAGTGCTGAAGTGGGGGCTCCTAATGCTCAGGACCTGGTCACCCAGGATGCCAACTTCAGATGCAGAGAGGTTGACAGTCCTCAGCCTCGCCACCCGGGCTGGCTGTGATGAAGGGACTGCCATGTGGATGGAAGGCAGGTAGGGATGACAGTGTGCCCTGAGTATTGATGAACAGAGGAGATGCAAATAACAGATGGTGGTGTTGCTGTCCAGATGAGGCCGACAAGGTGACTTGGAAGAGTTGATGGTGCAGGTGCAGGGTTCAGGGATTTGTCTAGTAGGGAATGACTGGATGTGGTGTTGAAGGAATCACCCCAGGAGAGTGCCAGTTGTGTGTCAATCAGGACAGTTGACCAGACATCAATAATTGGTGGTCTGACAGTTTAGGCAGACAGGTGTGTTAGGAAAGACAGGACGTTTGTGCACACTTAGGTTGCAGGAACATGCACAAAGTGAGGCAGCAGTGGCGAGAAAAGGCCTCACATGTGCACTTTCCACATACTAGTTATATGCAGCAGTGATGTGCAGACAACACTTTCATCGCACACTTGATATGATATGGCATTTATATCGCGCCTATACACAGTTGTTGCAAGGCACGACGAGCCAAGGGAGGGGGAACAAAGGGAAGAGAGAGACAACGATCTTACTAGGCCAGGTGACACTGAGATTGCGCAAGTGCAGGGGAAAGAGGTGGGGAAAAGTGTGAGGGGACAGGGGAGGTGCATTGCAGTACATGGGATCAAACAATAAAAGTGTGTCCAGCTGGTGGAAAGTGCAAGGGTAAGTGCGGATAGCAGGTGTCCAAAGTGCTGGTAGGGGAACTGTAGGGTTACAGATACAGACCAAGTGCAAGTGTTGCCAGGGGGGCAGTGCATTTGTGTAACTGCTGGGGAGGAGACCTGGGCCCGAGATCAGAGGGAAGCCAGGTGACCAGTGCAGTTTCAGTTTCAGCCAGGAATTCAGCAGGGGAGAGGAAGAGAGAAGGAAGAAGCAAAGAGGAAAGTCTTGAGGTGCTTGCGGAACCGGAGATGGTTCTCCTCAAGGTTTAGAGAGGTAGGGAGGCTATTCCAGAGGGAGGACCCAGCCGAAGAAAGAGATCTACCACCAACTCGTTTCTTGGTGAAGCAACCAACCCTGAGGGAGTTGGAGGCAGAGGAGTGAAGAGCCAGAGTAGGAAGATATTTATGGAGAGCGAGTTGGAGGTATTGAGGCTCAAGGCCCCAGAAGGCCTTGTGGACAATGCAGAGGGTCTTGAACTCAATCCTTGGAGCCACTGGGAGCCAATGCAGAGAGTTCAGTGCTGGAGAGATACGATCCCTGGGCTTGAGGCCAATGAAAGTCTCACAGTCCTGTTCTGGATGAGTTACAGAAGGCGGAGAGTAGAAGCAGGCAGATTTAGAAAGAGACTGTTGCAGTAGTCCAGCCTAGAGAGAACCAGAGCTCTGGAGACAGTGAGTTTCTGGGGGAAGGAGAGGAAAGGAAGAATACCTCTGAGGAGGTGCAGTTGGTAGTGTGACTTCTTAGAGACATCAGAGATGTGAGGAGAAAAGGAGAGTGTGGAGTCAAAGATGACCCTGAGATTCTTAGCCTCAAAGGTGGGAGCAGGAAGAGGGCTAAGGAAGGCCGGCCAGAGAGTGACAGGAAGGAGGGAGCAGGTGTGCCGATGAGGAGAATCTCCGTCTTACTGGCATTAATGCAGAGATCATTGGCGGCACACCACTCCTGGATAGCAGACAGTCATCGATGAGAGAACAAGAGGTGGCAGAAGGGAGCCTGAAAACAAGCTGAGTGTCATCAGCATATCACTAAATGTTGGGGCAGACAGCCGCAATGCGGTGGGAAAGAGGTGCCAAGTATTGGTTGAACAGCCAGGGAGAGACGTTAGACCCCTGGGGAACCCCACAGGTAGAGAGAGAGATAGAGGAGAGGAAAGACCCTAGTTGGACCAGGGAGGGTCGATCGGAGAGAAAAGAGGTCATCCAGGACAGGGCCTGATCGGTGATACCCAGGTTATCGTGGAGATGGTTGAGCAGGATGGCATGGTTGACCGTGTCACAGGCAGAAGAGAGAGAGAGTAAGATGAGGACAGAGGGCATATTAGAAGGGAGGTTGGAGAGCAAGTCTTCAGGGGTGTTCAGGAGAGGCTTATGGCTGTTCTGAAGCCATACTGATGGTCATGGAGCCAACCAACAGATTCAGTGTGAAGATTAAGGTGGGAGATAGCCAGCTTTTCCAGTAGTTTGCCCAGAAAAGGAGTGATGGAGATTGGGCGATAGTTAGCCAGGCAGGAGGGGTTGGCAGAGAGTTTCTTGTGAAGTGGGTGCACAAGAGTCAGCCAGGGCAGGAGGAAGGGTGTCAATGTGGTCCTTGATGGCTTTGGATGAACAGGGGAGAACCTGTTTTGACAAGACTTTCATAGATTGGACTTGTCTAGAAACCTCGTCAGAGGAGATCAGAGGAAAGGCAGAGAACGAGGGAGGAGAGGTGGTCACAGGGTGGCCAGAGGAAGAGCAGAGAGGGCGAGTGAGAGGACAGGATGTCCTGAGTTTTAGAGATGAAATGAGAAGCCAGGGCCGTGCAGAGGGTCTGGGGGGGACATGAGAGGTAGAGACTGCAGCAGGATTGGCCAGCTCCTTGCAGATTTTAAAGAGTTTGGCTGAGTTGTTGGATGCTGCAGAGACACAGGCTTGGATGTGGGCTCTCTTCTTGGTGCAGACAGAGAGCCGGTATTGCCTTTGGAGCAGGCGGCAGGCCAGTTTGTCAGAGGATGCACTGGAAGCATGCAATTCCTCTCAGCCACCCTGCACTTGCGTTTAGGGGTTACGAGGTCTGAGTCGTACCAGGAGTTGCACTTGGCTTTGGGCTTCAAGTAGATCCTCATGAAAGGGGCAAGAACATCAAGAGTATCAGAGATAACAGTGTGGAGCATGGAAAGGGCTGTGTCAGGATGTGAGTCAGTCAGAGGAGGAGGAGGGGATGAGAAATTGGCGGCGAAAGCCTCAACTGACACACACTTCATAGGTCGGATAACCGAGAAAGTAGGTGGCAGTGCTGGAGTTGGCTTGGCCTGAGGGGTAGAGAGAGTGAGATGGGAGGGAAGGAGAAAGTGATCACTCCAGGAGAGAGGAGTGGTGAGAGGGATAGAGAAGGGAAGGTCTGAAGAGATCAGAACATCCAGAATGTGCCCTACAGAGTGAGTCGGGCTGGAGGGGAGACTAGAAAGAGAGAGAGAGTCTCAGAAGTCGCAAAAGAGTCCAGAGGGAGAACATGAAGCATCCAGGTGGATGTTAAAGTCTCCAAGAAGGAGGAGTTGAGTGGTCGAGGCCAGGAGGGAGGAGGAGAGGTCAGCCCACTCAGAGGAGAAGGAGGAAATCTGACCAGGGGACCGATAGATGGTAGCAACAGTAAGAGAGTGGCCAGGAGAGAGGGAATGCCTGCAGACACAGCATGCGAAAGAGGAGTAGGCCTGCACAGGAATGACAGAGGCAGGAATCTGCTCCGGGAAGATCAGGGCTACACCCACTCTGGAATGGTTGGATCTGGGCACACAAAGCATCTTGTAGCCGTCAGTGAGGAGAGCGTCAAAGCTTGTGACAGAGCTGGCCTTGAACCATGCGTCGGTGAGATCGAGGACATCGAGGTCAAGTTCTTCCAGGAGGCCGCAGATGTCAGAGGAATGTTTGACAGCTGAGCGAGAGTTGAGAGTGGCAATATGGAGAAGGTTGCCATACTTGAAACACTTCCGGGGAGGGGTACAAATCAGAGGTATGCCATGCAGAGGTATAGAAGGAGATTGAGGGGGGGGGCAGAAGAGGAAGGAAGAGAGGCCAAGGCAGCCAAGGAGGAGCCATAGGAGAGAGGCAAGGAAGCTGTGGAAGGGAGATAGGGGACAACAGGAGAAGAAAGGAAATTGATGAGGTGCAGGAAGCATCTATCAAACAGGAGAAGGTTGGCCTGAGGGCCTTGGACCAAGACGGTACCATTACGGTAAACTTTGATGATGACCTTAAAGAAATGGAAGGGGCCCAGGAGGGCCTCCCACCGGGTGTCACCATTAATGCCATTGGCGTAAGCATGCCTCAGTCAGTGGACACTTTTGTAAGCTTGACCCGGATGGAGAAAATACATTATGTCATGAGTGAGAGGGTACAGCCTCAGAAGGAGAATGAACCATTGAGAACAAAGAGGTTCACTGATGAGGAGCTAGTGATTCTAAAAGACATTGGCCCTCATTACGACCCTGGCGGAATAGGAAAAACGATGGCGGAAATGTAATACCGCCATCGAATAGCGCCGTTGCGATCATGACCCGTCACCGTAAAGTACGATGCCATTAGCGACACCGCAGTGAACGCCAACGCTAACTGCACCAAGTACGCGCACGCGCGCCTTGCAAAACCGTAATTGCCGCCATGGCGCAACGGTACGCGAATTCCGACCCTAGCGGACATGTACTTAACGCCATCAAGCATGGCGGAAAGTACCATTCCGCCATGGTGAGAAATACGGCATCGTGAACCAACCGTAAATGGCCCTACTGAGTGCCTGTACTCCACTCCCTGCCCACATTGCACAACTCCTCGTAGGCGCAATGCAGTCACACCATGCAACCAGTGAAATGCACAAGTCGCCCAAGCATGCCAACGAACAAATGCATGCAGGGGCCACAAGTGCCCTGTGAGTGGCCACCCACAATTGGCAACACACCATTGCCGTACCGATGCAGCACAGGCATCTGAAGGTGCAAGTACACCAAAATGAACTGAAGATACCATCATGACACAAAACAACAACTGTCCCCCATCGCCTACCACCAGTGTAAATCAACATCCAAAGCAGCAACCTGAGGGAGACTGCACCAGCCCTGTACACATGCCAGTAGTCAAACCGACCATCAGCATAAGCAGGTACCACACAACTGTACCCAGGAGCCGGAACCCAATGCAGAACACCTCACAAAACATCGCGCCACAAAACGGAATATGCCACATTACTAGCAAAGAATAACGCTACACGGTTAACATCTGAATACAAATTTAATGCACATCGAAATCACCAAGGCCATACAGCCATTAGAACAGGAACTCACAAATGATCAGCATTACTGTGGGCTGCATCCGCAATAAATGACCAGCTACCCCAAGTGTGACGCCCTGTACCCTCATGGCACACAGGGGCAACATCAACCTCCAAAAAGGCAACATGGAAGCGCCTAGGACCGCAGGGCCGTCCCATGAGGTAGGCACTAGTCCAGCTGGAAGCTAGGTATGCTGCACCTAGCCACAAGTACTGCGTAAGGGCATGTGGGCCATTGGCGATCGTCCCATAAGATCGTAATGGTGCTCCACTGATTAACTCGAAGATGCAGGTGTCGACTGTAGAAGCCATCTGCAGGAGTGGCGTACAGATGGCAGCGGCAGAAGGGGAGGAGATACCTGTCACCCAAAAGAAAAAAGAAGATAGAATGGGCATCCGAACTTCATATGTATTACTCACATCATTCAACACACCAAACCTACAACCACATGCATGCTAGCCCACTCATAAGGACCAATTGCACCCAAAAATCACTAGCGATTCATAACGACCCAAATCGATGTGAATACTCCATTACAAACGAGTGTCTGTGTGCATGCGCCTGTCAGAACAGGATGCATCAGATGGGATCATCAACGTGCATAGACACAAGTGATTGAAGGCGCGTCGAGACAGGGAGGGTACAACAAGGGCAGACAGACGATCGTCCCACCATGGCAGCCTTGCATCACATAGCGCAGGGGAAGGGGATAGATTCCAAATACCCATGTACATGGCAGACTCCCAATTAAATTATCTGTCCATGCATCCATTCATCATTCCCTCATCCCGTTATGAAAACGCCTGAATATTCACTCACATTACATTCGAAATTTCCATTGAGTCTGTGCGTAATGCAGCCTTCAAAATCCACTGTGCTCCTGCCCGGATTCCTTGTGTAGTGAAGTCACATGTATTTGGGAACGTCCTGCCTTATCGTCCACTACGCTATAGCGCATCCCATTCAAATCATATCATTCATTGCATTCCCGTCATGGGCCCTGTCCCAAGGACATTCAACAATAGAACGTTACTCTTCCAGTCAGACCTGTGGGCGTCTCCACGCCGCTAGTCGAAAACCGAAAGCGCTGCCCTTCGAATTCCTAATTTGCAACATCACGTTGAAAAGGCAGCTGTGAACGCTTGCATCCACAAATACATCTATGCAGTGCGGCTGTGTGTGAAAATGGTAACTGGCCACAATCACTGATGGGACTCCCCGCCGTCGGTTAACGTCGGTGCAGTGCTGCATGAGGGTCCACCGCTGATCGGGCACTACATTCCACCGACCCTTCACAAGTCTGCTCACAAATGCAAATGTAGTATGTGCAACAATGTGACCATAGCAGAATTAGCATATAAACCAATATTCCACTGCCATCGGGATTAAGAACATGAATGCAAATGCAAGATGCCATGCGTCTAATTGCAGCGTCGTGTGCGGGACGTGCTCGCACGAAAGGCATTGCAGCTGACACAGGTGGAATGAATCACCACAGGTGAAGGCAATACAGCCTGAAAACACATAAATTGCACACCCAACCCCCTCCCACAACCACACCCACACCAGAATGCTACCGGCAGGACTAGCGATTTTGGGCCTAGGGGACCTGATTGCACTGCAAGTACTCCAACTACAAGAAGAAGACGAACGCCAACTACTACAACAAGCGGCCGCACAGAGGAGACGCAGGAGGAGGAGGAGGAGGAGGAGGGCAAGGCATGGCCAGCAAGCCCCACCAGCACAGCCACTACCACCACGCAGGCAGCCCGCAATCCCACGCCTCCGAGCTAATCCGTTCAACCTCACAGCTGAGCAGATCCACACCCTCTACCGTTTGGACCGGGACACCATAACCGCCATTGTCGACATGACACACGCTGACCTTGTCAGCATGATAGATAGCCCAACCGCCATCCCACCCCTACTGAAGGTGGTGTCTGTACTACACTTCCTGGCCACAGGCACCTACCAGCACACAGTCGGACAGTTGCATGGCATTTTACAGCCACTATTCTCACGGACACTATTCCAAGTGCTTGATGCCCTCCTGAAGCACTCAGACGACTACATCACTTTACCACGCACGGAGCAGGAGCTTACAAACACAAAAGTGGGATTCCATGCACTTGGCGGCATACCGGGTTGCATTGGTGCCATCGACTGCACCCATGTGGAATTGGTTGTCCCACATGCCATGGAGGCCCAGTACCGCAACCGGAAGCAATATCATTCTATCAATGTACAAATGGTGTGTGACTCCAACAGGATCTTCACACATTGTTCTGCCCGATTTCCAGGATCAACACATGATTCTATGGTCTTGCGGAACTCTAGAATACCACGCTACATGGAGCGACACGCAGGGCGCCGATCCTGGCTACTCGGTGAGTCTCATTAAATGCATGTTTATGTGGGGTAGGTGATGCGTGAGTGACCTGGCAGGAAGGGGGGGGATGCGTACGTAGTAATGACATTCCACAAACATCCTTTGTTGTCCACATGCAGGTGATGGCGGGTATCCACTGAAGAGATGGCTCCTTACACCAATCCGGAACCCACGGGACCAGCATGAGGAGGACTACAACCATGCCCACTCACGTACCCGTGTGGTCATAGAACAGGCATTCGGCCTACTGAAGGGTCGTTTCCGCTGCCTCAGCAGGTCTGGTGGGGCACTCCTGTACCGCCATGAGAAGGTGGCAAAGATGGTCATGGCATGTGTCATGCCCCCCGACGCAGAACTGCTAGCACCTGAAGATGGTCATGATGAGGGTGGGGATGTGGCAGCACCTCAAGGGGTCCGCGAGGCACAGGAGGCCCGTGAGATCCGTCAAAATCTCATAGATGTATGCTTCTAGCACTCACGCCTGGTGGCTGTTACATGGACACGGGACTTGTGGCGCTGTGTGTGTCTGGAACATGCACAATGTGGACTGTACGCCAAGATAGGCCTCGTACACAGAGATCAATGTCCACGCAACTCATTTGATGGATGTGAAGATTTGTATTGCAGATGTGAAATGACATTACACACCCAATCGACCCGCCACCCGATGAAGCACAACACACCCCCTCCACCCTCCTACCCCCCCCCCACACCAGTGTCCAATGGCGCTCAATGTCAGAGGGCAGACGCTATTGCAAGCCCCCTTTCCGGGTATCAGGGGCACCCCTGCCTGTGGAGCGGCGGGTCCTCCCAGATCTACGTTGGGGGCTGCCCTGGACGGAACTTGCAACGGATGATGTCTCTGCCTGCTCACGTCCATTAAATGTCCCTGAGGGTTTGTGAGAGCTCAGTGAGCACACGGCGCACAGCGGCAAGTTCACCACATACGTCTTTGGACGTCGCATGCAGTTCCCCCCTCAGGCTCTCGGTGCTTCTCTGCATTTCTGCCCTCAGGCTCTCGGTACTTCTCTCCATTTGTCCCCTCAGGCTCTCGGTACTTCTCTCCATTTGTCCCCTCAGGCTCTCGGTACTTCTCTCCATTTCTGCCCTAAGTGTCTCAGTAGAGGTTTCAATGGCTGCCTTGGTACCCCCACATTCAGCAGCATGCTCCTTGAGGAGCGTGGCCAGTTGCTGCTGTTGCTCTACCATCTGCTCGAGTGACTGTTGCCTCTGCTGGGCCATGCCCATTTGCGGTGGTGTCACAGAGGGGCTGGACGCCTCATGTTGCCTTGCAACAGGCCTTGTGGGGGTGGGCCAGTCGTCGTCTTGTGGGTGCCCCTGCGTGGTTTCCTCATGGTGTACGGGATGGAACAAACAGGGGGATTGTGACAGGTCATGGCTGTGTCCTGCTTCGACAGCACCGTTTTCTGTGTCGGAGCATGCTGGCATGTATGCAGTGTCACCTGGGTTGCTGCTGCCACCAGAAGCAGTGCCTTCTGTGGCATCCATTGGGGGTACCTGTGGTGCTGATGTTGTGGACATGCTGGCTGCTGGGGTGCCTGTTGGAGTCCCCTCCAGTGTGCTGCCACTCGATTTGTGCTGCTGCCGTGTCTTGATCCCTGCAGCTGAGGTGGAGGGTCTTTGGCCGTTGGTCTTGGCCCTCTTTGCAGGTGTGCTGGTAGGGGTGTCCTGGAGCTCGTCGTTGGAATCGGACCCTGTGGTGGAGTAAAGGAGGGCGAGCGTTATTCATGGGTCTGTGGTATTGGAATGGCAATTGCATCACATGCATTGGGGTGGTACCTGGGGGTGATTTGGGTCAGGGCCTTGGGGGTGGTCTCATTTCTGTGTGGATTGGGGATGCAGTTATTTTGCAGTCTGCAGTTAGGGTGTGCATGCTGCACATGTAGAGTGTGTTTGTGGGAATTTTAATTATTTATTTGTTTAATCTGGCTTTTAAGGGTCGCTGTCATGGCAATGTATGTGGTCGTTCTCCTGGACATGTGTTTCTGTTGCACTATGGGGACACGTGGTACTTCACATGGATTTGGATTTGTGGATTTGGCATAGTTTAATTTGGGCCACCTACCTGATTCTTCTGATGTCTGCACTCCTTTCTCCATCCCTCCGACTCCCTCTATGCTCTCCATTCCAATGGTGGATGCACAGATTTCTTCCCAGGGGGTCAACTTGATGGGTGAATCCGATCCTCCCCCGGTAGCTGTGGCAATGTTCCGGTTGGCAGAGAGTATGCTCCGGACGCGTATCCGTAGGTCGTCCCATCGCTTTCTGCATTGCTGTGGGTTGCGGGGTGCGGTCCCCACCGCACTTACCCGCTGTGCCACCAGGGCCCATATAGCCTTCTTGTTCGCAAGTGACGTCCTGGTCATTTGCGTGGAGAAGACGACGGCAGCATTCTCCTGGAGGGTCTCTGTGAGCACGGTGAGTTCCTCGTGGGAGAAGTGGACCTGCCGCTTGCGGTCGCACGCTTTTTTTGCTACTTTGCCCATATTTATTATTTTACCTGGGGTGGCTAACGGGTTGGGATGTGTCTCAGGGTCGGATTTTTAATGGTTGTGTTGGGATTGTCTATTTATAGGTGTGCGGCGTGCAGTTTCCCGTTCCGGCCCCATGTTTTTACTTCCGTTTCCGTATATTTACGGTGACCGTATTTTGCGCTGACCGCTCATTACGGTGTCCGCTTGGATGGGTGGCGGAATTGCACCTAGGGCGCAGTACGACGGCAGTAAGGGGCGTTTTGGGGTCATTTCCGCCATCGCGGACTTTGCACTTCCGCCACGGCGTAATGCTCGTGCCCGATGGGTCGGAATTGGCCGCACTTTCCTCCGTCGTGCCGTGGCGGAAACGCTATTTACGCTATGGCGGTCATGTCAGTCACTTTCCGCCAGGGTCGTAATGAGGGCCATTGTGAAGGAGCATATTGTCAACCTTCATAGTTGGGCTGGCAGCACACTTTCAGTAACAGAACCTGCTGACCTTTGGTAGCTGGTGGCAGATCAGACCAACGTATGTGGTGATGGAACATTTGAGTGTATGCAGAGATTACATTGACTGGGGTTGCTGGTCACGCTCTGCATGCAATGACATTGCAGAAGTTACCTGGGAAGAGACCCACATGTCATCCAGAAAGGGACCTTATGTAATGGTCCGGTGTTGTGCTTAATGTGCTGGCTTCATGTGTTAGTTGTGCATTGTAATCTTTGTTCATCAATGCAGTATTTGCTGTAATATGTTCTGTCATCATTTACAGGTGAGGAAACTCCAATAGAAGAGGATGAGGCATGTGTATCAACCAGCATGGGCAACCAGGAAGTTGTTGGGGAGAATCCACAGTGTTTTTTATTTTTTTTTATTTATTTATTGGGTACTTATAATGTGTCTATACACAAGGTGTTCAAGGGGCAACAAGACAGGAGGGGGAATGAAAACAAAAGGGATGAAGAAAACAAAAACAGTCCTACTAGGCCTTGTGACATTCTGATCGTGCAAGTGCAGTAACAAGAAGTGCAGGGGAAAGGGGAGGGGGAAGTGCCGGTTAGGATGGAAGGGCACATGGGTTAAGTGAGTGCCAGTGGAGGCCAGGTGAATAGTACCAGATGAATGCACAGTGTGCAGGGTAAAGAAGGTCCACATGCTAAGTGTGAGGGACTGGACTGGAAGTGCTCAAGGGGTGCATGCCCAGAGAAGCGAGTGCAGGAGGAGGGAGCCCGGGGGGGGGGGGGCAGTGCATGATAAGGAGGGATCAGGGGAGACCAAGTGCAGGGGTAGACTGGTCTAGGAGGGCCTTGTGACCTGTAAGAATCTGAAGGAACCAGGCAGCCAGTCAAAGAGGCAGAGGGGGACATTAGCAGGAGAGGGGGAGAGGGAAGGAGGAATAGAAAAGGAGAGTCTTGAGAAGCTTCCAGAATTTAAGGAGATCCGGTTCAAGTCTGAGAGGGGCAGGGAGGACATTCCAGAGAAAGGCACCTGTGGAGGAAAAAGATCTACCCCCCACTCTCTGCTGGGAAAAGCGTCTGATCTGCAGAGAGTTGGAGGCTAGACAACTCAGTGGCTCTAGCAGGGAGGTATTTTGGGAGAGAGAGTTGGATGTAGCAGAATCCCAGAAAGACTTGTGGATGATGCATAGGATCTTTAACTTAATCCTCGCAGCAACCAGGAGCCAGTGGATGGATTTTAGGGCTGGAGAGATGCAGCCCCTAGGCTTTAGGCTAAGGGTAAGTCTTACAGTACTATTCCAGATAAGTTGAAGAGGGGCGAAGCGAGAAATTAGGCAGATTGAGGAAGAGGATGTTGCAGTAGTTCGGCCTGGAGAGACTCAGAGTTCTGGAGACATTCAGCCTCATTACGAGGTTGCAGTAACCTGCCGGTGCCACCAGGAAATTCCAGGTGGTGTCGGGACCGGGATGTCAGGCTGCGAAAAGTGTAAGTCCCCATTCCCGTGGAGTCCAAAAGGACTCCACGGGAATGGGGACACAGAAGCACTGGCACCGTTGCTGACAATGCCGTTGCTTCTGTGTAAACCATGCCTGCAGGTTGCGGTGCTCTCCGCAGGTCAGACCTGCAAGGAGGCCTGGCCCCAGCAGGCATTCTCGTAGTCTGGCGGTTGGAAAGGGTGCTGGCACGTTGCTACCGGCACCCTTATTTCTGGACCGCCAGGCTTGTAATGAGGCCGATCGAGTTTCTGGTAGATGGTGGGGAAAGGGAGAATGCCTCTGAGGAGGTGCAGCTGAAAGTGGCCCTTCTTGGCAAGGTCTGTGATGTGTGGAGAGAAGGAGAGAGAGGAGTCAAAGATGACACCAAGGTGTTTTGCCTCACAGGAGGGTGAGGGGAGGGTGCCCATGGAGGGCAGCCAGAGTGTAGGAGGGAAGGAAGAAGCAGGGGACCAAATGAGAAGGATCTCAGTCTTACTGCCATTAAGGCAGAGATTGTTAGCAGTGCACAAAGCCTGAATAGCAGAAAGATAGACAGGGATGAGAGAAGAAGATGAGGTGTCAAAGGAGGGAAGTTTGAAGGAGAGATGCGTGTCGTCCACATAACACTGGAAGTTAGGAGAGAAGGCAGAGATCAAATGGGCTAGAGGGGCAAGATAGATGTTGAAAAGCCAAGGTGAGAGGACAGAGCTCTGAGGGGCACCACAGGTGGAGAGTAAGATGGAGGAGAGAAAAGGGCCCAGTTTAACCTGGGAAGGTCGGTCAGAAACAGGTCCATGATGCCAAGGGTATCACGGAGGGTGGCATGATTGACCATATCAGAGGCAGAGGAAAGGTCAAGAAGGATGAGAAAGGAAGGAGAGTTGGAATCGAGATTATAGAGCAAGTCTTCATGGGTGTTCAGGAGAGCAGTTTCCATGCCCTGGCAGCTCTGAAGCCAGACTGGTCATCGTGGAGAAAACCAAGATTCAGTGTGGTGGATATGCTCAGAGATGGACAGCTTCTCAAGGAGTTTATACAGGAAGGTGGTAATGGAGATGGGGCAGTAGTTAGGTGGACAGGAGGGGTCGGCAGAAGGGTTTTTAAGGAGAGGGTGCCCAAGGGAGTGCAAGAGGAGTAAATGAAAGGATCCAGTGGCAAAGGAGTGATTGCAGAAATCAGCCCACGCTGGAGCAAGGGAGACAATGTTGTTCTTGATAGTTCTGGAGGAGCAGGGTAGCACCTGTATGGATAAGACTTTCATAGAGCCAACTTGTCT
Organism: Ambystoma mexicanum; assembly: GCF_040938575.1. NCBI lineage: Eukaryota > Metazoa > Chordata > Amphibia > Caudata > Ambystomatidae > Ambystoma > Ambystoma mexicanum. Next base: position 1,126,036,542 of record NC_090922.1, on the reverse strand, counting down.
AGAGACCTCATCAGGTGATATAGCAGAGAAAGAGGAGAGTATGAGGGTACCGGGCCAAGAGAGGCCTGAGATAGGGTAGTGGTGAAGGGAGTGGTGTAGTGGAGAGTGAATACAGGACAACATGAGCTTTAGTAATGAAGTAAGAGGCCAGTGCAGTGCTGAGGGCAAGGGAAGGCAGAGGAGAAATGGAGACTGCAGTAGGATTAGCGAGTTGCTTGCAGATTTTGAAAAGTTCAGCCATGTTGTTGGGGGCCCCAGAGATGCAAGCTTGGATATAGGCCCTCTTGATCGAGCAGATGTAATGTCTGTATTGCCTTTGGAGCAGGCGGCAGGCCAGTTTCTCAGAGGATGTGTCAGGTGCCTGCCACTTACGCTGAGAAGCTCTGCAGTTGCATTTCAGAGAGGCCAGATCGGAGTTATGCCAGGTGTTGCATTTCACGGCAGGCTTCACGTGGATCCTCATGACAGGGGCAAGGATGTCCACAGTGCTGGAGATGGAGAGTTGAAGGTTAGTGAGCGCTGTCAGAGTGAGAGTCAGTGACTGGAGTGAGATGGGGAATGAAGGTGGTAGAAACAGCAGCAACTGACACTCGCTTCATTGGTTGACGGAGAAGGAGACTGGCAGTGCGGGCGAGGGCTTAGCCGGGGTGCCCAGGAGGTCCAGGTGTGACGACAGTAGAGCATGATCAGACCAGGAGAGAGGAGTAGTGAGAGGGTTGGAGTTGGGGATGTCTGTTGAAATGGGAGCATCCAAGGTGTGTCTGGCTCGGTGTGTCGGACCGGAGGGAGGAATGGAAAGGGAAAGACAGTCACAGAAGTTGCAGAGGCCGCATCAGGGGATTTAAGGTGAATATTAAAGTCTCTGAGGAGGAGAAGCTTGGAGGTGGAGGCCAGAAGAGAAAAGGTGAGGTCAGACCACTCTGAGAGGAAGAGGGAGACTGGGGCAGGGTGTGTGTAGATGGTGGCCAGATTCAACGAGAGGATAGGAGAGACATGAAACCTGCAGACAAGGCATTCAAAGGACGAGTAGGAATGAGTGGGTATGATAGTAGTGGGGACCCATTCAGGGAAGATCAAGGCCACTCTGCTCCCCAGACCAGTTAGGTCTGGGCTTAGAGAGGATCTTGTAGCCCTCTGGGAGGAGAGTGTCAAAACTTGTGACAGAGGTCTCGGTGAGAGCGAGGATGTCCAGGTCCAGGTCTTCAATGATGTGGCAGATATCAGAGTAATGTTCGATGGCAGAGCAAGAGTAGGGAGTAGTTAATTGGAGCTAGTTGCCACTTTTGAAGGTCTTATGAGGAGGGGTACAGGAATGTGGTACAACCATCGGTGGTGGCAGAGGGGCCAGAGTGATGGCAGAAGGAGGAGTGGCAGGAGAAGATAGGAAGTCATGAGAGACGGAAGACACCTATTAAGAAGGAGGAGGTTGAGCTGAGAGCCATGGATCATGACAGTGCCATTCTGGTAGACATTAATGATGGCCCTAGGAGAAAATAACTATGTCAAGAGTACCCTCCAATGGATGCCACCATTAATAGGAGAGAAAGGGGAGAGCACTGAGACCATATGAGGAATCCAAAGGTCCAGAGAGGGAACGAGAAAGAGGAAGTTGGTGACAGTCTGCCTGGAAGAAACTTTGACATCGGTGTCAGCGATGGGCAGGCCTGGATTGGAGGTCAGGAGATCCTTGATGAACTTTTTCCTTCCAGACTTCGAAAGAGAGATAGGATAGGTTTTAGAGTAGCAGTTAGGGAAGATAAGGGAGATTTAAAGCACCATGGAGGGAGAGTGTGGAGGGAAGGAGGGGTGGGGGCAGAGAGGGAGAAACTGCAGTGCATGAAGCCCAACTTCAACACACAGCAATGCAACAATCTAGAGTCAAGTGTCCAGGATAAAGGGAAACACCTAGGTTACGCATACAGCAGAAAAGCAAGACACCTAGAAGCGAGTTTTCTGGATATAGGGAAAAGAACCTAGATAAAGGAAAAGGGGGAAAGCCTAATGTTCAAAACACACAGCAAATGCAAAAACACACAGATTTGACTTTGCTAGAAAGAGGGAAGAAGCCTAATTTTCAAACACAACAGGAAATATAAAACACACAGATACGACTTTTCTAGAAAGAGGGAAAAAGGCCAATATGTTAACTAAGACAATTCGCCAAAATGCCCAATAAGGATACAATACAACTGTGGGTGACCTGCAGCAGGCTGCAGGCTTAGCTAATAGGAGTAATAAGAGAGGAGGGACAGTTAAATAAGGAGCAGTAAGGACTGTTATCCCTGCCCGCACCTTTCTTACCCTGTCAATTGCTGCTGGTTGATGGCTGCACTACATGCTCCACCAGCGAACATTGGCAAACACACCAGCTGGACTCACTTAAGTGGGGCGCACGCCAAATCAGGCTGTGAAGTGGCGCTTGCACAGAGTTTTGCACAGGTAAATGAACTTTAAAAGTAAAGGCGGGAGCACAGATGTAAAACACTCACCAAGCCACCTCCTTATGGAATTAAGCCGCGCCGAGTGCCAGCTATGCTGCACTTGCTTGCAGGCAGTCATCAGCAGGCAGTCATCTGGTGATATTCCAAGTGACGTTTGTGAGAATTTCAAGGAACTACTGCATGGTCTAGATGTGGCAAACCTGCTGGAGGAGGAGTGCATGCTCATGATGTCTCATGGAGGTTTGGCACCAAACCACACAGGGCAGCTCATCATTTGCTAGTAACACTGTGCTCTGCCAAACTGCATCTTTTGAAGATACCCTGACCACTGGGGTACACAGTATCCAGGAGCCAAATGGGGCAGGCTCCAGTGTATCTGCGGCTGTGTTGGAACACATGAACTCAGGGAGTCAACCCAGCTCCTTTCACAGCCAGCGGGGACTACTGAGGTGGCTGAAGCTGTGACCATGTCACCAGGAGCTAATGTTGACATTGTGGATGAATCCTGCTCTGCCCCATTGCCTCCAGAGGTTGTAGGTTCCTCTGGATTGGCAGCCCCAAGTACATCTCACTCATGGGAACGTCCAGCTTCTGCTTCCACATTGAGATATTACAGGCCTGTGTGTGCCAGGCTGCATAGGGGGCTTCCTTTCTGGGCAAACTGGGAGGTGCAGGTGCTGAATGTAAGCAGCATGTGTACATTGGATGTTCCTGTCCTCTCTAATTCCATACTGCAGTCACTTTTGAGCAGTTTGTGATTTGAACCTTCCCAAGGGACCCATGCATTAGTGACAAATCCTAATCATGAGGTGAAGAAACAACCATTGACTATGACTGGTTTTAGGGACCAGTCTCTCTTGGTCAGGGATCAGCCACAACTGACCACATTTTCTAACCATTGTCACATAGACAACTATAGGACCAGTCTCTCTTGGTCAGGGATCAGCCACAACTGACCACGTTTTCTAACCATTGTCACATAGACAAATATGATTGTCTCTATCCACAATAACCCGGTTAGGGCATAATATCTATGCCTCACATCAAAAAAGGACTTTGTGCTTTCTTAAACCTTACTGGTCTGTTTGAATGTATTGAAAAAAACAGGAACTGAAGACAATACTTCACAGCACTGAAACTATGAGATTGTGACCTCTATGAAGTAATATTGTGTACACCTCTAGTTCAATTATAACAATTACAAGGAATCATTGCATATTGTTTGTACAGACCTGAGAAGAATTGCACTTTTCCTGCATTGTTCATCTTTATCTTTGCTTATATACACACAGCTGTTGACCTCTTTTTGACCTAGCTATGTCACGTTAAAATCATGGTGTTTCTCTGTGTTGTCTCGTTTTATCTGAACACTTGATCTTTTTTTTAAGAACAAAACTCACAAGACTAGCCACTAAAATAATAAAGAGGCTACCATAAAACCAGTCATAGTCAATGCTTGTTTCTTCACCTCATGATTACGATGTGTCACTAATGCATGGGTCCCTTGGGAAGGTTTAAATCACAAACTGCTCAAAAGTGACTGCAGTATGGAATTAGAGAGGACAGGAACACTCAATGTACACATACCTTGATCTTCCAGCTCACTATATCCTGTCTGACTTTAGGGCTGTCCCTCCAGTTACAAGAATGTAAGCAGCAGGCATCAGAGGCACCGAAGGAATTGTTTGAGATCATCAACCAGATACGCCAGAAGGTGGTGCATGGCATCGGGGGGGTGGGGCATTCATCAGATCTGCACACATTCGAGGAGGACATGCTCCAGGGCATGATTCTAATTGGTAGGATTCTCTATCTCTCTCTTGCAGTGCTGTGGCATCAGAGGCTCGCTTATTGCCACAGGGTGGGGTGAGAGGTGTTGCAAGTGAACCGCCTGGAGAGGAGAATGAGGTGTTGTGATATTGAGAGGGGGTAGATTCAAATACATGTTTGTACAGGGAAATACACTTTACGTACCACCTCGGCTTCTTTACATGTGGACCATGTACCAATGTGTTGGTGCTACAGAGTTTAGTTATTTGGTTTGGTGTTCGTAGTGGGATCGCTTTCTATGTGCCATTGGTGTGGTTTGCCCTGCATTGCTTTCTTTTGCTGACACTCCTCTGTTTGTATTCGGATGTCTATGTCCAATCATGTCATCTTTGTTGGTTTTTAGTGAGGTCCAACATGTACTGTGTCGCTCCATGTGTGCTCCGGGTTTCACTGCACATGAATTTCTGTGATCTGTCACCTGTTGCCATTGGCCCACACTTTCTGTTACAGGGATTGTGCTGCCAGACCACTTATACAGGTCGCTATGATGCAACACCGGTCTAGATTTACCCGCTCCTCACTGTTGTACCTCTACAGATGTGTCATTGATATTTGTTACAGATATGTCATTGAAAGTTGTGGTCTTCAGTCTTTCTTTGCCAATCACCCGCCTTGGGAAGAATGGAACATTGTTGACTGAGTCCTTCAAGTGATGGTTGCATCGTGGCATGTCTTACCATATGAATGCTTCTCATGTGTGTGCATGCAACGTGGTCTTGTTCATGTTGGTGGCACATTGGATGCTGTGCTCACTGGCCTAGGTGAAGTCCTTGAGTTTGTAACAGTTAGCAATGGATGGACTCATGTTGTATGGTTGTTATGTGTTTCGTCAGGTATTTTTGGGGCGTGCATGTGGAGGCAACGTTCCCATGTCTTGCTTTTGACATTGTGCATGACTCATTACCCATCCTGAAGAGGTCTTCTCATGGTGTTTAGTTGGCCACACAGGCATTGGCCTCTCTCATCATTGAGGCCCGTTAGGGATGAGGGTTTTGAGTCTGGTCACCACATGAGTTGCTGTTCGAGTGAAGATTGTATGTAGCACATGTTTCGGGTGGCCTGTCCCTTTTCCCCATTTGTGGTATGGATAAAGCATGTGGATTGGGTCACAAATTCTCCTGCAGCAGGCAAGTAATCTATTACACACTACTGGCGTCATGTACAGCAAGGCGCCAACCGAATGATCCAGGCAACAAAGAATAACTTCAGCAGACCAAAAGTGAATCCCACAATGGCTCTTGTTGCAATGTCTGCAACTTGTACAGGTTGTCTGCTGACATTAAGGAGTTCCTAATGGGTGTCTGGGAATGTGAAAGTGGTTATGCACTTTCCTCTACAAAGGATGACGACAACAACGCATGAGTGACTTCTGTGGAAAGAACATTATTTTCATGTGCTTTTATGTGCATGTGGAGGAATGTATAGAATGAGTCATATTTACCAAGCGGCCACCTGTCATCAAAGGTCCCAGATGTCAGAACCAGATGCAGGGGTGACTGGCGAAGGAAGACGGTGTCATGTGTAGCGCCAGGGTAATTTCCATTGGCATGTATGATGTTCCCTTTGGTGTCACAGATTACTTGGACACTGATGGAAGGTCAGTTCTTCCTGTTGCTTGGCCTCCTTCTGAATTGTGTGCTAGTGCCAGCGCTAGCAGCTTTGGCTCTGCCTTTGTGACAAACTTTGCCAGTGCTTGTAGGCCGCATTTGTACTTTGCCCGTAATGTGTTTTGGACCGCTTCCGCTTGCAGGGTGTCACTGTTTTTTTTTTTTTAATCAGTGTATGTTTGCACTTTGGTTGGTGCGGAAGTGCCGTTGCCTGCAGCCTCCCAGTCTACCCCCATGGAGCGCCTCTTTTTTGTGATATAATGAGCCTTCCTGTATATTCCACCCCATTCCCCTCCCTCGTATCTGCCCTTCCCTTGTGCTCTTGTTGCGCTGATGCGGTAAGGAGCAGTGAGGTTGCCCGGGGTACAAAGAGCACTGTCTCAGCACAAAGTGGGCTTTGTGAATCACTAATGTTCTTTGTGTCATATACAACAAGTGCAATTTGGGAGCAATATCATTTTGTGCTTTGATACGAGTTTTGTGAATCAGGCAGAATGCTCTAAGGGGTTATGTATTTTCCGCTTTGATTTCAGTGTAATATTTATCTTAAAACACACATGCAACAACAGCTATTTTCATTATAATCTGACATTACTTCATTCTTGTGTTCCCTTAAGATGCCTACGGTAATTGTTGTCAACAATCTGCTAGTGCTTATTTACCCTGATGATTCTCAGCTGTACCTTAAGGTCAATGGCCTCCCAGGACATTGCTCATCTCCACAAATGCCTGGCTAGTATCCAAACATGGATGTCAAACGTTTAACTTAAACTGAACCCGAACAAGAGCAAATTGGTCCTCAATCGTCTCCCCACCAAACAAAAAGATGTGCAACAATGATTGGATGACAAGTGCCTGGAAGGATTCACCCCTCGGCTGTCAAACTGAGCCAAATCCCTGGGCTGTCCTTCCACACCACAGCCAAAAAGGCACACATAGCATAGCTGCAGATCTGCGCACTCTGCAAAGTGAAACCCTTCATTACCCCAAATGAATTCCATACAGTGGTCAAGCAGTCGCTAGCTCACATTGATGGGAGGAAATTCCCTCCTTACATCACGCTGCAGCCTGCCTCATTACAGGTGCCCGCAATTCAGACCATATCTCTCCAACACTGTGCATGCTTCACTGGCTCCCCTCCCTGCCTGGACCATAATAAAAACTGCATGTATCATCTACAAAGCAGTCTCAAATGGAACATGCACATACTTAGCAGCTTAACTCCACACCTCTGAAGACTCCCGCATCTCACGTAGAAAAACGATCAACTGTTTGGAGTCAAATCAAAAAGTGAGTTTTTTAAATAGCAATCTTCATGCAATTTAATTACTTCAGATTGCATTGGATGAAAGTGGTTATGGAGAAGGAAACAGTGAAGCAAGGACAGTATTTAGAGAAGGGCATTAGTAAGAGTGCAAACAACAGGTGAAGTAAAAGAAAGGGAAACGGGATTACATTCACTCCAACCCTTATGTCATTTTATTCATCACAAAATCAATATATACGATAGCTATTGTTTGTAGGTGGCATATGCCACAATAATTCAATTGGGGAAAGGAGGAAGTATTTAAAAGGTTTCAGAATTTAAGGTGCTTTTCTTTTTGCTCCAATTGTTGTTCCCAACATTACACAAGGATGCAATTCTGAGGTACGCCTCCTTCAGGATTCCAGAGACCACCGTTTGCCCAGTTCTTCCGCCTCAGCAGTTCTGCTGTGTTTAGGGAGTGCAACACGTCTGCATACTTTCTCAAAGAAAGAAGTCCTGCAGCCACGCATTATTCCTATGGAGGATATGTGGCTTCCTGCCTGTGGTTTCCAGAGGCAGTGTTAGCCAAGACCGGCCCTAGCAGTGTTTCCTCGATGGAGCGAATCCCCATCCTGAGAGTTTGGACACAAAGAAGCCTGTGAAAGTTAAAGTGAGGCAACCCTGCGGTTGGGTTTCAGGAGTGGTGGCAATCCTGTTACCGTTACTTATTTTCTGAAGTGACGGAAGTACTGCCACCTTTACCGCACTCCGGTTGGAGGAAAAGTGGGGGATTCCCTCCAGCTAGAGGAATCCTCCACTTTTCCTAAAAAAATGGGCAGAATTACACTGGAATTAATTCCTGCGAAATCCCCACAGAGTCCTATGGAGTTCAAAAATGAGGGCTTACACCGCCATAGCAAAACTTGCAATCCTGTGGTAAACCCATGGGACCAAGTGTCCCCACGTTCTGTAACCCAAAAACATGAGCGCTAGTGTTTCTACGTTTTGCAACAACATTCATTCTTTTGCACCGTCTTTCATGGTGTATTTTTCACTCTATTAAATTGCATTTTTATCCAGGATTACTTGTTCAGAAAAGGATGAACAGCAGTCAACAATGCACAAGAGCGCGCAGGATAAGAGACGAAGAGACTGTTTCATCTTTTTGATTGCCTATTATTTAGAGTGTCTCTGGGCACGTGTCCAACACTGGAATTGCTTTAATCATGACTTCCTCAAAGAAAAGGATAGCAACGCTGTATTTTCCTAATAAACTCAGATAAAGCAGTAAAGTCGCACCTGTCTCAAGCCGCTCCATTCGTATATAGATTCAATAGGGGGCGCACTTGAAAAAGGAGCATCTGCAGTCGCAACCCATGATGCACTCCACTCCAATTATAATGAAAGTTTTACTTTTGATAGCGCTCGTTATTTGTAATGAAATGGCACGAGTCACAAAGCAGGGATCGAAATGAGGATTTGTTGACCAGGATCAAAAAGCAGCTCCTAGGTAGCGGGCATAACCAGTTAGGCAGGAGCTAGTGCAGAGTGTGCAGCAAATCTAACTTTGCACAAGATGCAAACTTTACCTTTGTGTCCATTTCATGTCATCCAATATGCTCTAAATGTCCCCAAAGTGTGTTCTTTATCGTCCTTGATATACATTCTCAAACATACACAGTTAAAATCACATAGCCAGATTTGCATGGCAGAGCTTGCCCCAAGGAGCCAAAAGTAGCTCCTAGTAGGCGTGGGCTTCATGCTAGCAAAGCATTATGCATCTCCAAAAACCACAAAGGACGCAGCAGAGGCAGACATTCCCTAGGTCAGACGATTCACAACAGAGACCTGTGCACTTAGGGAGGACCAAGCAGGCAGTTCAAGCACTGTGCAACCCAGCACCAGAGAATAAGAGTTGGTTCATACTGTAGGAGCATTGCCTTCACTTTATAGGTACGGTGTGCACCAATAAGATTACAGGTCAGACCATCTGGCTATCTCCATAGTGAACATGCTCCAAAGATTGCTGTTTCTTGTGCAGCCAATCTATGTGGGCTGAGTCATGCTGCGTGACTGACCTGGAAGTGAGGCACTGTGTCCTGTGCCCATGTGGCTTTCACTGGAAAAGGTTGTGGGGTTCACGCCACCCATAAGCATTACTACGCTCAGTGACGCATTTCAATAGTCTTAGAAATTATGAAATGGCCTCAATTCCGTGTCAGAGTTACTTTATGGGAACTTGGGTACACGTCACTGCTTTCTATGGTGAATAATTTTAACATTGAATTGTGATAAGTTGAAATCTTGAGCTAGCGTAAAATCAACCATTTAATACGTATACATATATATAGACCCTTTGTCGACAATAATTATTTCACACAGTATTGTGCATTTTAGCACACTTGAATGTGTTAAGTCATCTAAAAGTGTGCCTTATAATAATAAAGTATGCAAATAAATTGTCCATGCTTCTCGTAAAAGCACTTTTTCAATGCAATGTTGATTCCCAAATCGCGATGCTGGAATGGGTGCTTGGCCAATCAAGTGTCTGAGAACATGGGCAAAATACTGCAGTGTCTACCCGTGTTCTCCCAGCTACCCGAGCGTACCTCCAAACCCTGTTGTCACCATATTTTACCTCGGTGCTCCCCAGTCCCTCCGTCCCACCCTATCTCTTGCCCCCACAACATCCTGGACTACCCACACCCAACCCCCCACCCATTCCCACCCGAATTACCAGCCGGCATCGTAGTCTCCACCTACCGGCCACTGTGCTCCCTTGTCTTCACTAACACCATTAGTCCCTTTTCTATTTCCCATGATGGAGCCATCTTTTGTATGGTAGATTGGGCACACACACTACACGCAGACTTCCAACAGCAAAAAAAAAACTAAAACTATTCAGACCTCAGAGGGAGCCCAGGTGCCCAAATATCCCAAGCATTTCACCCTCATTCAGGTGCGTACATGGCTGGTATTCTTGACCTGGCGGGGTTCCCCCAATATGCAGGAACGGTCACTATAATCACCACATTAAAAGATATAGCAGAATTAGTTAAAACAAATATTGGAGGAAAGTAAATTGTCTTGCATTTGTTAAAAGGAACAGAGAAAAGTCAAAAACGATTTTTATTTTTAGTTGCGCTATGTGGTACATTTTGATTTAGGAGTTGTTTGGGAAACACATGCATGCATGTTCTCCGGAGCTGAAAAACTCACGCACATCAAAAGGGCCACTTTATGCACCAGTTCTTTGAACAATCAATTCCGGAGGAAAATTCTCCTGAAACGGAAATGGAAGGCAGTGTGGTTAGCCGTCTTTTGTTGTATGCTCTATATGTTCGGTATGATTGATGTATATGGTGTCTTACCGCGCGCTTAAAGAGATACGATTAATTGAATTTGGCATCCGTTATTAAATCACAAAGAAATGGGGACTACTCGATTGCAAATGAAGAATTCGCTGGGTGGTTTTAATTATAGAAAAGTGGTGGGAAATGTCTACTTGGTATTGTCTACTTGGCACTCTATACATTGGGCCTCATTACACGGTAGGCGGTGAGCCATGGCGCTATTAGCGCCATGGCTCATGCCGGTAAAATACCGGCACCGCCTTGGCGGAAAGGGGATTTACCGCCCCATTCCAAGGTTGGAGGGGCGGTAAATCCCCTTTCCGCCATTGCCCTTCCCCATTCCCATTTCTGCCCCATAGGGCTCTATGGAAATGGGGAAGGCGCTAATTATGGCACCGCAATTTTGCGGTGCCGTAATTAGCTCCGAGGTCCCTTAGCGGGTTCGATTTTAACGCCTGCAAGAAGCAGGTGTTAATTCCTCCAACCCGCAAAGGGACCTCGTAGTACGGCGGTAAGGGTTAACGGTCACCGTTGCCATTAACGGTGACCGTTAACCCTTACCGCCGTCCGTGTAATGAGGCCCATTGTCTACTTGGCAAACTATACATTTTCTACTTGGCACGCTATACATTCTTGCTATTCAGTAGCTTTAAATACTTAGAAAAAGAGGCAACAGTAATTGCCTTTTTCACTTATGGGAGATTGGACACGCGCACTACGCGCAGACCCCAACTGCAGTAAAAAACTAAAACTAATGGGAGGCCAGGTGGTTTAAAATACGAGTTTTTCATATTTATCAAAATCTGTCTACCTTCATAATGCCGAGCAACTTATTCGTTGGCATTTGGTGAAGAAGCTGTTAAAAAGTTAAACAAAGGGGAAGGTCACTGCCTGCCCTTATTTTAACTGAAGGAGACAAGAGAGGTTCTTTTTAATTCCCATTCTTAAGAAAACTCATCTGCTGCAGCAGTGTGGATGACGTACTGTCATGCTTCCTGCTGTCACACACCTTGGAGGATGCTGTACACCAGATGTAGAGGACCATGACCATCATCAGAACTAGAGAAGGCCCATTGAGGCAGAAACATGTCTGAGGATGGTGGTGCTTCCATGCAGAGGAGACATGGCATAGACATTCGGACTCGGATACCCTTATTGGTGACAGAAGCAAAATTGGTTTGCATGTGGCTGGTCCCTTTCTGCAATATCACCGACAGGCTAATCATGATGGTGTGGAATGTTGCCCAGAAAATGGCCTGGGGTAAGATAGACTCAAAACCTTCCACCATCACATCTTTTTGTTTTAGAACTAAAGAAGGGACTGTACGGGTGTTGCTCCCATTTCACAAAATGTTCTAACCTCCTGTGTTCTTAGTTGCTAAGGAATTTCCCATATTGTAATAGTTATTCATATAAAAACAGTGAACAAAGGACTAATCAAATCTAAAATCGGTCAGCCATGTTTTATTGCCTATGTTGACCTTTATATTAGGATGTAATGCAATCTTTTGACACTTTTGGGGCTATTTTGGGACACTTTGGGAACAAATTCGGCAAAAAGCAATTCGGCAAAGGTGTAGGACAGCAAAAGTGGGTAATACCATTTACACTGGTTCAAGTTTACAATTTCTTGAATTTCCCCACAGCCTAGAACAAACCCTGTTTTTCCAAAAATGCATTTGCACAGCTCTGAAATCTCAAAAAGTTAACAAATGTAGGAGTTAAAGACATTAATTCAGCTTTGAAAATATCACATTGGGTCTCAACACCAACATGATGATATGCTCTATAAAAGAGCTGCTAATGTACCTTTTCGAATGATATGTCCAGTGTGATACCATAACTACTATGATGTGTATTTGATACAGTACCCTTGTCAAATTTTGCTTTTTTCCCTACTAGTGAACATGTTATTTCTTGATGAGCTCTAATCCAGAAGCTCATAAAGCACCTGAGGACCAACGTTGGTGTTCAGTGTAACATGATGTGTATGTACCCTTTATCCCCTGAGCATGTAAACCTGTATAGCTAACTCTGAGTAGTATTTTGGGTTCCAGCACAATTGATCAATTTCTGGGAGCCGAGAATGACTGTACTTCAGGATGAGTGTATCAATTTTCCCTTTTAAAGGTTCCTTGGGAGTTCTTGCAGCCAGCCCTTAGCCAAGTGGGAGAATGTGTTTGATATAGATTGTGACATATATGGTCATGGCACTAGACACTTGGGATTTCCTCCAAATACTTTACAATGAACAGATAAGATCCAGAAGTAAAGGATGTCTGCATTCAGCTTGTAATCCACATCTGAAGATTGTGCCCAGAAAGAAGACCGAAAAAAATAAAAGGGGCATTTACCAGCTAATGGATGGCTGGTACAAAGGAATGCATTGATGCCACCAACACACTGGAGTTTAGGGCTCCTACCTTTGCTCCAATTCCATAAAAAGAATGATAATTGTTCCTATTTATTTTGTACAAGACTTAGGAAACCTGATGAAACGTGCAAACGTCAAAGACGCTACGGACAGTCAAGCTGTGTACCTCAAGCTCAAGTGGAGCGGCGCCAGAATAATGACAACCCCAAAGTATTGGTGGGATACAGAGTAGCATTACATCTCAACAGATGCTGCTTCATTCCCTACAAATCAAGGCACTACACATCAAAAAATGGCAAGGTCCAAACTTATTGGAAGTGTAATTAAACATGCAAGAGAAATTCCCCCATCTGAAGTTCACAGTGAGTACAGAAATTAGAATCTGAACTGACCAGATGGTCGAAACTATTAATTTTATTGACAAACCAAAAAGGAAAATCCTTGCACTAATGTGACACCTTTTGAACTCTGCCTCGTCATCAACTCAGCCAAATGATTAATAAAGGGAAACAAAGAAGATCTGTCACATTACCCTGATCAATCATTGACTATTGAGTAATAGCTTCCCAGAAAAGCAATCGAAGAGTTGTTGAAAGTCTCATCATGGAAAGCAGGACGTTTTTAATTCAAGGAAAATTACACTCATTTAAAGTCAGCACAGAAATACATTAAAATTGTTTAAGCTATAGTTTTGAAATGGTTACCGTGAGAAACCTGAAGGTGTCTCACCCGCTATTCCCCGGTTATATGTCATCGAGGTGGCCAGCGCATGGCCATTGCTTTTGGATCCAGTTCAGGAGGATCACCTGGGTGGGGTGGGGGGTTCTTGGGTAGTGGAAGTGGGACACCGGAGGGTGAGATGAGGTATCCCCTCCCAATAACACCTATAACACCTTTTCCCTATCCTAGTAGGTAGAATAGGAACTCAACCCCCCTTTTCCCGACATGAACACGTTCTCACAGACAGTTCACTGTGAGTGACAATGGACTAACACCAGAGCCAAATACCTGACATGTCCCAACACAAGAGTCAGGCAGAGTCAGGCAATTACTGATAGTTACACACACAGGACTTCCATCAGACTTCCCCATGTGGATAAAAGAGCACGAAAACACACTCTGAGCTAGACAAAACACATGAGGAAGCATTGGTTGCGAGATGGCAGTTTAATACGAGGAGAAACACGGCAAGACCAGAAAGGGTTGCAAGGAGGGAATTGCCCTTGGCTTTTTCAGAGGAAGAAAACCATTACGTTCCACCCTAAAGGATAAGAAATATAAAACCGGGAATTAAATCTGAAGAATGGTGCATTGTGTATAGAAAGTACCCAGGGCTTTCCCGCATTGACAGCCGAGGTGGGGAGGAGCGATTGCCACTGTGGTACTGTCCTGTGCTCTGACAACAAAGCCGCTTCAGTAAAGTCAGCACAGCCCGTGAGTCAGGGAGACTGATAGCAGACCGGTCTGTGTTAGACCCAAGGTAGCAAGCGGCAACATTGTATGAAGAAATCTACAAAGAACAGAGTTTAAGGCATATGTGATGAGAGACGCAAATTTAATTGAATAACCAAGAAATGAGTGAACTTTTGAAACCAAAGTAGATGCAATAGACGGAGTGGTCTGGCACCACTTGGGTGCTCATTCGAAGGTCTCTGTGAGGTATCCAACTGAGAGTATACAATTGTAACTTGTGAAATCGAAGTGGTCTTACAGTGGGTCAAGCCAAACCCAGTGCACATTCGAAAGTCTTCGATAGATATATGAATTGTAATTGGTTCGAGCCCGGCTGAGGGAGACTAATTGTGAAAGGGGGATCTGAGCCCGACTGAGGAGAATCCGGGGTCAAACATGAGTCACCTGAGAGAAGACTGTGGTAAAAAAAAGACATCTGAGCCCGGCTGAGGGGGATCCAGGGTTAAGAGTGAATCGCCCATACTTGAATACTTGGAAAGAACTTTTGCATTTGTTTGATACATCAGGCCCTCTGGATCAAGATACTTTTCATAACTTAATAGACTTGGGCATTGAAGGTCCTGATGCTTGTAATAGAACTGTGTCCTTGTGCCGAAAAAGCCCAAAACCTTGCTACGCTCAAGTTAATCGCCTTGTCCTGTGCTGAAAATGTGCGGAAGGGAGGCCTACGGCCTGAACATCCTGGCTTATCATTTTGTGAACCCTTCTTTCTTTTTCATGAACTTTCCCCTACACTATTTGTAAATTAGCAGTAAGAATTGGCAATAGGTTTTTTATTATAGGCCCTTTTATTGTGACGAGATACCACTAGGACTGCGTTATTATTTGATGGTCGTAGCTTGCTCCCATCTTAGATTTAGGTTTAGATAGGTGTTTCAGACCCTTGATAAGGTTCAATAAACACCCTTGAACTGTTGTCACGTGTGTCTGTCTTACTTTGATACCATGCCTTCCTTACATAACATTTAGGCACAAGAGGAAGAGTGTGTTGTCTTAGTGAGAACCTTTTTGATCTAATCAGTATACATTAAACTTAAACTCACAGCATTTTCACAGATATTGTCAAAATTGAGCTGGGGTTGAAAGGTGGAACAAACCATATGCTAATGAAGAATTGATTCATAAGGTAGAATTTGGGAAAGCCATAATAATTTTGGAATGTGTGTGTGCTATGCTTAGTCACCTCCATTCTAATAGAAATAACAGTAATATAAATGTAATTCACCCCATACTCTTGACCTTACTAATCCTTGTATTAGGAAAAAATAAAAAATAAACAATTTCCTCTACTTGATGTGTGAACCGAAATTATGTGTGTTCTAATTTAATAGCAATGCTTTTCAGACCCAAACCTGTCAAATTGTGATGCAATTTATTTTAACCTACATTTAAAGCATGTGCACATAGATTAGAAATTCACAACCTCATATTCACACAGTGGGCAAATGGATATTCATATGGGTAAATAAATGTAATTTTTCTATGCAAACTTTCCCTGGTACCAACACCTAGTTTTGATAGTGAGGAAAATAAAATATTCTGGATATCCTCTTTATTGCCTGACGTTGATTTTGTGTAAATGTTAATTGAAGATAGCTTTAATATACTGGCTGATAAGTAGCATTATGGTCATATATTTAAGTGTTGCTTAGATGTGGTCTGTGTTATTTAGGATTGAAATTATTCGAAATATTATGAATGGTTCTGCAGTGTGACAGAATGTGATTTCTTTTAGTGAAATTGTCGCAGGCAGGCCTAGTTTAGTGGGGTAAATAAGCCAACATAATGTCTTGCGGTGACTTCCCCTGCATAACGTAAGGGGACCAACTTCAATTTATTTTATTTAAATACATTTGAATTTTAGTCATACAGCTTTTATTTTGTGCTAGAATTGTGGAGTAAAACTACATACAACGACCACAGAGTGTTAAATTAGTGATGGTCGCTTAGTGAAAAGGACAATATATCAACAAATATATCACTACTGAAGGACTGTTTTTTACACAGGACCTGAAAATCTGTTATGCCTTGTCAGGGTCACTACACTGATTGTGACTATGAACAGATAAGAACACAAGAACCAAAATGTAGTTGGCAAAGGTAACTAAACCTTGGATACATATTATCCTTTCCATGAAACCCACACTCCAATGAGCCTCACATTAACTCATCAGCATCACTGGACTTCATCTGCAACCCTCCACCACCAGCAATGTACTCTACCTGACCAGCATACCCAACCTTTAGTTAAACTACTGCTTTGCTTCTATCGGCTTCTCCGCCATGAAAACATCACAGATCGATGTCACCAAATCTGCTGGAATGCTTGGACCCACATAACAAGACCTGTGTATCACTAAAAACGTACTGTAGTCTAGGATCAAAACCCAGGTAGTACATGAGCGTTTTACATCTCTTCCAAAGAAATTAGTGCATCCGGACTACTGAATACATGAGCATTGCACGAAAGAGGAGCAGAAGATTTCTGACCACATATGTCTCCTTCCCCAACCCAGAGCCAGCATAGCACATTCTGACAGGGCAGGGAATATAGCTCTAACCTTGCAAAGAGGTGATAGGTGGATCACTGAAACTCAGAAGACTGGAAGGTAAAGGCAACCGGCCCACAGTATTCAATACTGTGACCATCAGGGGCCAGTTTACAGAAACGTTGCACCAGTGCAAGTGCAAAGTCGCACAGTATTAGCAGTCGAGCAAAATGTGCCCCATTTTCTTTTAAACACAGGGACACATTAGAAAACTATTACACCATGACAAGTACAGTTTGGCATGGTATTAGCACCGAGGCAAAACTGCCCCTGGCAAAAAAGATACATTTTCACTGTATTATTGCAACAGGGCATTTTCACTGCATTATTACAACGGGGCAAAGTTTGTCCTAGTGCTAATATGGAATGGTATTAGCAGTAGGGCAAACCTTGCCCTGGTGAAAAAACGCATCAGAAATGTATCTTTTTTGCACTATGGTAATTTTTGCCCTGGTGCTTATACCAGGCCAAACTACACTTTTCATGGTGCAATAGCTTTCTAATAGGTCCCAGTTTTTTAAAAATAGGGCACATTTTGCCCTAGTGCTAATACTGTGCAACTTTGCACTTGAACCAGTGCAAAGGTTCTGGTGGCAAAACAGGCCGCCATATAACAGGACTTAGCGTGTAGATGGTTTGCTATTTTAGAACATGAACTCAATACGCACTGTAACCATTTTCTGCTTTCTGTCTCGGTAGGATAGCTCAGGGGCAACGCGCTCGCCTTGGAAGCAAGATGACACGGAGCAACACAGGTTCGACCCCCGGGTCTGTGCTTAGATACCTCTGGGTATAAATAACCTGTCATATCATAACTTCAGCTATCACTGTCATGGAGTGCAAATCAATTCCGTTAACAATATATTTAAGGCAATTTGCGCTCAACACGAAGTAAAGTTGATTTGAAAATGTGGTTGTACAACTAAAAAGCAAAGGCACAAAGACCTTTCACCAAAATGTTTGGGAAAATATGCAAATAATATAAAAGATGAATCAGAAAAATAGCAATCGGGAACTCTAATTAATCCCTTGTTTCACTGCTTTTTGGTGCAAATTCCTTTTTTGGGAGGTTTTGCTTCAAAGACCAAATATGTTGGCCAACTAGGTAACAGAAACATTAAGCGGCCAACATATTTTGCACACAAAGAAAAACGACCCCAAAAATGTGCAGTGTAAAAATTGCAGAATTTGACAATTTCTCTATACAGGTAAAATGGTTAAAGCAAAAAGATTTTTCCTACACTTCACCATTTTCCCCAACCAGCAAAATCCAGTCAGTTGGCCCACCCCCACTCAAAGGTCCTGCTCGAGGAGATTCACAGGGCAATGACATGTATTAAAAGTCCATATCCTAGAAAGGATACATGTGGCACTCCACTGGCCCCTAACAATGGTGTGGGTGGGGTGACCCAGGGATCCCCCCATGCATCCCCCGAGCCCTGCATCACATATCTGTCACCATGGTCACCTCATGACATACCCCAAGGTTTAGGTAGGGAACACTGTCGCAATGGCTTACTGTGCTGAATAGGATTATGTGTGTGATATTGGGAGAATATTTTTCCAAGCACTTTGTTGTTGTACATGGTGTTGGCTTTTATGTAGTAGCTTAAGCGTTTGTGCTGAATTGCACGGTGCGTATATTATTTTCAAGTGTCTTATTCTAAGCATAATGTTGGTTAGAGTGCGATCTTGGTTCGGGCAAGTATGTAGTGTCAGTTGTGCATTACACGTGTAATTCCAGGTGTATTGTTATTGGTCATGGTGTGGTCTTGTATGCAGGGCTGTAGTCACTGGCTATCGTGCTGAATTTTATCACGTGCGTTAGTCCAACTATCATTCTAAGTGCAGTGATTTTGGTCATCGTGTAGTGAATGCTGTATTTGGCTATTTTACTCCATGTTGTTACGTGAGTGTATTGCTTTTGGACAGGATGTGGGCGTATAGGCTGTGTCCATGGTCTATGGTCCTTTGTGATGAATTTTATTATGTACAGATGTTCTGTCCATATTCGTGTGCTCATGCTCATAGTGTCTGCTGACATGGACATACATTATCCACAAAAGTGCATATGGTACCTACAATGCTCTTTATGCACCTGTGCATGCATAGATTTTATTTTTCCCCAACAGCTTAAATTTGCTTGATGTGGTTTTCAATTGTTTAATTTTAATTTTTGTCACTTGATTTGAAATGTTCAAACCTTAACACGTTATATAACTACATTAATTTGCAATGACACATTTTATAAAATCAGTTCATACAATTCCCTACTTTTCAATTAGGCTGCATACCATATAAATAAAGAAATCCATTAATGAAAAAGGACAATATATCCCAGAAGATGCTATTTTAAATGTTCACTAAGCCTAAAGCAGCAATAACATGAGAAAGTGCAATTAGCATTGGGAGTGAACAATGATCCATAAAAAGTCTTTCTCAGATATACTCTCATGGGTTGGGTCTAAGGTCTTCCACATATTTCGCAAATACTTTGGGATGCATATCTAATGTAGCATTTTTTGACGTGCACCGATACAATGTAAGGAATAGGTGTGTACCAAAAATCTCTACATGACATGATTGGTTATTTATAACGCGCTAAATACCCAGAGGTTTCTAATCGCAGACCCGGGGCCGAACCTGTGTTGCTCTGTGTCTTCTTGCTTCCAAGGCGAACACGTTGCCGCTGAGCTATCCTTCCGAGACATCAAAGCATATCATTTCAAGATAGGCATCCCAAAGAATATTTTTGATGGATTCATGAAAAACAGTACATAATGCAAGAAACATTTACACGGTTCAAGCTTCTTTTTCCACGTGCAAATGTTCATGAAATTTCACCAAAGGGTTTGGATAGGCCACATTTGGTGAGCTTCCAAGCAAGAAAAGTCACATCAGAAAATGTTGTTATTTCCCTATGTAAAGTGTCATGGATCCCCATCTATAGATCGCAACCTCTTCCCTCAAAATAAATATTGATACTTCCTTGTAGCACAAACCCAGCTGCTTGATTGTTTGGGTATTTGCTTTCCCTGTTGTGCCACACCCGCGCCGGGTGACCTTCACTGCTAAGTGAGCGTGTTTCTCTCTACCCAACATTTATGTGCTGCTATTAATAGCTGGAGTGTAAATAACGACTTTCAATATGTCCTTTGAACAGCACTTAAATCACCGCTGATGCATTATAAATAATAGATGTGTATATTGTCTACCGTTGAATGTGAAGAAAGGGCATTGGGGAAATGGTTACTCGCCAATTAACACAAATGTTCTTAATGTTTTGTGGGTTGGTGAGAGCGGACACCATTTAATCACTAAAGAAAAACATAACAGTATTCTGTAGTAATTTATGCTTTTAGGAGATATTTCAAGGACCCACATTAAAGTATTGATAATTGAATTCTCATTAGTGAGACGAATGTTTATTTTGGTACTGTTGCCATTTCAATATGGTACAATTGGAGATATTAAAGGATAGGAGAACATTGGAAATGTACAATGATGAGTGTAGACCCTCATGCATAACTTAACAATGATGAGCACAAGCATTGTATCAGAGTAAGGAAAACACCTGAACTATTGTTGTTAAACCTACACATCATCCAACTCTACGTTGGCACATGTTTGTTTCCAGGTGCAAGTCAGATGCTCACTTCCGGTTCTAATCTCTAAGATTTAGGTAGCTAGATGCATATAGGTTGATCACGGATAATGGCTGGCATGCACTTTGAGTATTCCATCTCCACTACCTGCTGTAGCAACATATATCCTGCCTACTCTCCAGCTGTCTTGGAACTCAAACTACAAGTTCTCCTTTGCCAGCTTGATAGCTTTTTGAATTAAGTTCTGGCCTGTCACCCACCACTACTCATGCAGGCAGGGATCTGCATGGAGATCTGGCCTTTCACCCACCACTACTCATGCAGGCAGGGATCTGCATGGAGATCTGGCCTTTCACCCACCACTACTCATGCAGGCAGGGATCTGCATGGAGATCTGGCCCGTCACCCACCACTACTCATGCAGGCAGGGATCTGCATGGATATCTGGCCCTTCACCCACCAATACTCATGCAGGCAGGGATCTGCATGGAGATCTGGCCGGTCACCCACCACTACTCATGCAGGCAGGGATCTGCATGGAGATCTATCTTTTAATGTACATAAACCATCAGTGGCGTACCCCAAAAAGATATGTTTCCATGTCTCTTTATTCAGGAGCCAAACACCTGCTGGACTGTTCCTGCTTGATTTTTCTTTTCTTTTTTTTGGATTTATAAAGCGCCAGTGGCCCAGGGGCATTGTGGCGCTGTTACAAGGAGATTTACTTGAGGGTACAGTTATTTATACATTGGAAGGTATATTTCAATTTCAGTATACAGTCATATCTATCCGGAGAGGGATTTACATGGTGGTTTAGTATGCAGTATATTTACATGGTGGTTTAGTATACAGTATACAGAAAAGCTATAAGGATTGAGCATTACAACATTCTCTATATGCCAGAGTGATACAGGGCAAGTCAAGAGGTGGGGTGAGAGCATCCTTAGAGCACTATTGGAAGAGTTGCGTTTTGAGAGCCTTACGGAAGGCGGCGATGGAAGGTTCATTTCTGAGAGCGGGTGGTAGGGCGTTCCAGCTCTTTGGTGCTAGCACTGCGAAGCTGTACCCGCCCGCTTTTGTCTACAGTGTTATACCTTTAAGGTCGTTTGAAGGTCTTTGATACCTTATCCTTCTTACCTCTTTTCCAGCCTAGGCCAATGTTTTCCATGCCCCCGCACCCCAGTCCATATACTTTACTACGCCTATCACCACCTGGATCACTGTTTATTTTCAAAATTCAGTTGTAAGGTGACTGCACATGGGATTGCCCTGACCACTCTATGCATCTGTGTGCGTGTTGCTTACCGAAAACCATGTCCTAAATAAATGAAACATCCAATTATAAAATCCTTCATGGAATGTACAATATAAACCTTGCAATTGCCCATCTGGGCTATTTCTTATCTATCCTTTTGCATTTCTGTAAAAGTGGACAATGAACTTTACATTAAACCGAGGCTTCCCAATAATATATGCCAATAATACTGCCCTGCCCTGTTGCCTACACGTCTTCAAAAATGTCTTCCAGCACGGATGAGTCTCTGTTTCTCTGCACTTTTAAGTCGCATTCTTTTAAGCCTTGAGACTATTGTCACATATAGCGCCGCATTCTAAAGCACAGAGGTAGCATATTGCTCCTGGTTGCACTGCATTGTAGTTGATGTCAATGCTATTACTATTTAAGGGCCTTACCACACATGACCAGGCCACCGATAACACTGATGAGCCATCATCTTGCGGCGTATCCTGCCAAACTGCCTCCATCTGTCATCACAATGGCAATACAATAAAAGATGGCTTCCTGAGGATTTTTGACTTGCCCTCTCTAGACCATATGACTAGAGTTCAGGGGCAAAGACTTTTAGGGAATGAAGAGGGGACACATAACAGACCAATGAGACCAGTAAGAACAGGCCATTGGACACCCCACCAATGGAGTGAAGCCATGAGGCGGCGTCCTACTTTGGGGAAGGCCACGAAGGAGTTCATCCAAGAAACAGGGGGGAAGAAAAAGGATAGCCTGAAGAAACATCCCCAGAAAGTGTGTGTTGCAGGCTAAGCGTCTAAGTGCCTGCATTTCCTATACACAGCTTCACCCCCATTACAATGGGAGGCATGCACGCGGACTTCAACAAGCGGCAATTGGTTCAAGATTCGAAGTAAACTTGGAAACAGGTGATTTGTAGATCCTTGCAGTTCAACCATCCGAATGCGTCTCAACACTGATTCAACCACGGCAAGTCAGTTGGACTGGGTGCAATGATGGAATGAGGTTCGGCAGGGGCGATCATTGCACTACCAGCTGAATTACGGAACCCACACTCTATTGTATCTTTCGAAAAAAATTAAAGAGACATCTCTTCCTGTTTTTCTCTGCGTTAATGTTTTAAGCAGTCATTGGTTCTGTAAGGATATGCACATTATAAATTATAAATGAAATCAAATCGATCAGTTTGAAGAAGCTGGATAACAGGTAGGCAATCTTCGAGTCAGTGGCTCGAAAAGACTTAAAGCATTTAATGTCAAAGACTGCTCCGATGGGTCTTGCAGCAGCTCAAAAATGACTCGAGAGATGTTGAGTGAGCTCAAAAGTGGTTTGAGGTGGTAACGTTTTCTCCTTTAGATTATGGATTGTTTTGTGACCCATGAAGGTTATCAGAGAACACTTGCAGGTGTGCTATCTCCACTGGGCAGAGTGCTGGGCACCAGAGTTTCAGAAGCAGGCAGGCTTTTCCAGCAGCAGAAAACAAAAAGGATGACCTGCCAGGAAGAATTTAAGTCATCAGAAATACTTTTTTGTCCTTCTTTTGACGGTGCTGGCAGCAGAAACACTTAATGACACTCTGTTATGTACTCTGCCTGTATTTCAAGGGCAGGCTGACTCTAATTACTTCTGTAGTCAGAAGACAAAGTACGTATTTGTTTTTGTATCCTGTAATCGGCATGTGTTTTATTGTACAGAAATATGAAATCACTTTTAATCCTTCCATAAGCAAACATACATAAAACAACCATATACAGAAAAACAGTACATCCATATACAGAAACATCAAACATGTAAATGTAAGCATCGTTGGTCCTTATCAGAAACAAAGGACTAGGAGAATTTCATGAGTCAAGGGAGGCACCACTGCTTCTAGGTATGCACATTGTGTTTAAACATCATGGCCCTTGCTATCTAACTAGTCTTAAAAGTGAACACTTCCAGGACAACATTAAACTAACCATGAAACAGGGGTCTATGTAGCGAGCAGTTACATGTTCAATAGCTGCATTTCTGCGTTCCAATGTGCCACAAGTGCTTCAAAGGGGGCTTTATGTTGTGGTGGTTATGAATCCATGTACCACCTTCCTAAGGACCAAACATGATGGGGTGACTCCCTCTAGGGATATAGGGGGTATCCGGTCATATGTGACTAGAGCAGCCGTCCGCATTACACTGGTTTGAGAGCTGAGTCCATATGGGCTGTCGCCAATGAAGAGTATCTCTTCTGATTTAGGTTGATGTGTGCAGGGTCACCTGATCAGCATTCTTAAATGAGAATTTGAGGAAAGCGTCCGTGTCAGGAGAGGTCATAATTGAGGCAATCATGGCTTTGCCTAGGAAAGTAGTATGGCCTTGCTCACATTATTTCTTTGTGCAATTGACTAAGCTCGTGCTTAAACACAAATATTCAGCCTACATGTTCTTGTACTTTCGACGCATTATCCCGCAAATGAGAAAGAACAACCAAATCACGCAACTCTTGCGATGCCAATGTGTCAGCTAAATCACTCAATTTTTTCACAAGATAATCCCCCATGCATTCTAACAATACCTGCTGTTCACCAAGGCCTCTATGGTCAGACATGGAATTTTGCACAGTTTCCTCGCCACCTTCAATATACGTTTCTGCCCAAGTTCTCAGCTCCTCTTTCCTGTCTTTGCTAACCGTACCACGAGTCACTCTACTGCTTCCTTGCACAGGCCCCATCTCTGTAGAACTGCCCATCATAGCTGTTAATTCACGCTCTGACGGCGGTGGAGAAAATGGTGTCACAGGCACAGGGGGAGGAGAACTTGCTACTGGTGCAGATGGAACAAAGGGAATGGGTGGAGGTACATAAAATTGAGGAGCAATTTGGTCAGTACTATTTTGAGGACGTTCATTTCTTCGGTCATTCAAGATTTTGTTTATTAGCTCATCTGATGTATGCAAATCTTGTTGTGGATATATTTTGTGTACACCTAATTGGAAAGCCCTGTCCTTTCTCCTAAGGTCCTCTGTCTGTTGATGCTCATCAAGCTCTAATGCTTTCTCTGCGTTTGTTTTATGTCTGTGCACATGTTTCTCTCTACTTCTCAAACAGAGATTAGCTTCCTTCCTCCAGTCTCTCACAACCTCGAACGCCGCTGGTCTGGCCTTCTTACGTAGCAATACTGATTCTAGGTGTTCTATACGTTCTAATTCAAAGATCCATTCATTAGGCCACTGTAAGTCTGCTACATGTCCGGTTTGCCTATGCCAAATCGGATTAAACATTATTGCCCCTATACCATATTTTACATACATTTCAAATGCCGGCGACCCTGAGGTTGGCGCGACCTGGCCAGTTTCCAAAGATCGTCTACCGCAGTGAAACAATCCCACTAGGCAGGAAGACAATTTCCCAGGCATAATTAATCCTTACCCTTCTCTTACCCTGGGTTTTTGATCTTGCAAGAGCAACACTCGATCAATATCAGGACGTTTAAGAATCGGGGCACGACTCACCTGATCAATCAATTTGTCACTCAGGACGCAATTTGTCCGTATACAGACGCAACCAAGAAACATTGTGACTGCGTGTCTGGCTCAATCTGCCTAGTTTCAGGAACCTCGCCTCAATGCTCTCTGGGGCGCTGCTTGTCGTTCAGGGACCGGCTGTGTACAAATCTGCAAAGGAGTCTCTCATCACTTCTACAGGGGCGCTCCGAACACCTTTCGATCCCGGCTCGGCGGCTTCGTCCTCGACTCGTTTTTGCCTTCTTCAAACTTAACATATACGATGGAGAGGGGGAGGGTCCCTATTAGGGTGCCATATTTGCTAGGCCATAACAACCCTGCATATGGCACAATAACCATATACTAGTGACACGACAGACACACGGTTCGCTTTTCCAATCAAGTCTGGTTTATCTGAAAGAATGCTCAGTCGGCCGAGTGGGGTCTAACGTCTCGCAACGTGTGTACCCAGACCTCGTGAGACGCAAGAGAGCGAGCAACGCTCAAGCAACAATATATATATACATATCATGCAATCTTTAGAAGGCAATTCAAACCGCCCATAATGTATCTTTTAGTCTAGGGTTCGGTGATTGACAATCATGACAATTATGACACGTTATGAGAAGTCTCTATTTAGTCTAAATATACTTATTCTAGCAACAGTAGCTGAGATAGCATTTTGTTATGGAGAACATAAAGCTCTAAGTTCAGCAAGGATATCATGTTCGTAGGAGAGAAACATTCCTCAGCACGGTATCTATTTGTTTCTATTCATGAACCAAGGGTCAGACAGTTGTGAGGCAGAAAATACCAGTCTTTGCAAAGGAGGAACGCTAAAAGGATATAATTCATGTTTTAACTGCAGATTGCTACAGCGTTTGTAAGACAGGCCGGCTCCTGGGCCACTGATTAGATGCAGTTTCTGCTCGCCTCCAAGGTCTTTGTGAGGGAGGAAAACAATGTATTTATGTATCATTTGGCATTCCTGACTGGGTTGATCTTTCAACATGCAGGCCGTGGCTTCGTACCGTGCATGAGCTTGAAACATAGAATACATCTGCAAAGCATTTTTACAGAAAGGAACAAGCAAATGGCAGATATTTTCACAAAATGGACGCCCTCTGGTTACATTGACGATTCGGTGTTTGCGATGTTTGTCACATGATGCGATTGGTTTCTGGCCAACATAATTTACATACCATACGTACTATAGGGTTGTTTCTGGACTAACAGATATAGGGGGTATCCGGTCATATTTGACTAGAGGAACCCTCCGCATTACACTGGTTTGAGAGCTGAGTTCATATGGGCTGTCGCCAATGAAGAGTATCCCTTCTGATTTAGGTTGATGTGTTCAGGGTCACCAGATCAGTATTTTTAAATTAGAATTTGCGGAAAGCGTCCGTGTCAGGAGAGGTCCTAATTGAGGCAATCATGGCTTTTCCTAGGAAACCTCTTCACACAACCGGAGTTGAGTTAGAAAAGTAGCACGGCCTTGCTCACATCACATGTGCCCTTGTACCGCGTCTAAGCGTGTGCTGGTTGTCCTGTCAGCAGGGCAGTGCAAATTGTCCACTGATGTGGCTGGGGCAAAGGTTGTGTTCCGTCCCTGGAAACCCTTATGTTAACCCCGATGATAGGTGACTTTCTGCAGACTGATAGTCCAATAAGTGTCATTGAAACCCTTCTTCTTGAGTACAAAGATGATTCAACTAAGGGGCGGGGGGTCTCATCCCTGCATATAGTTATTTTGCAACAGAGGATTGGTCCTCTTCAAGCCTCCAATCTCAGCTGTTTTAACAATAGGGTTTTCCCTCGGATGGCAGCTCCCAAAGTGCCATGTCTGCAGGAAGTTGGGAGGGGAAACAGGAAGGAGTGGTATTTAAACATTTCAAAGATGGTAGAACCCTTCACCTGGGGACAGCTCTTCCAATCTCCTCTGTGCCCCCCTCATTTCTGCTTGATCAAAGAAATTAGAGTAATGATCCCCCTTGTGTGACTTTGTTATAGTGGCAGAACTTTATTTGAGGCACTGACTCTCATCCTGTCTCCTGGGTCTCCAGTCCTTTCCAGCACAGAGCCGATGGAATCCTCAGGCTTAGGCTCAGCAACCAGCTATGGATGATCCCAGCCTCTCAGATTGTAATACACACAATCTCTGACAATTGTAGGATTCAAAGAAAAACAGTGGCTAATAGAATGACATTAGATGATTTTGTCAATGTATTGGGAGATGGTAGATGGGTTTTCAACTGTATTGTCTCATAGACCACTATACCAAATCAGATATAGCTTTAAACTTAATGTAGATAGCTTGCTGCCAAATTCCTCACCCTCACCTTCCCCTCTCCTTGTTTGTCTCCTACCCTCACCATTTTCTTTCCCCCAAGATTTAC
Source organism: Ambystoma mexicanum (assembly GCF_040938575.1). Classification (NCBI taxonomy): domain Eukaryota; kingdom Metazoa; phylum Chordata; class Amphibia; order Caudata; family Ambystomatidae; genus Ambystoma; species Ambystoma mexicanum. Next base: position 1,126,008,920 of record NC_090922.1, on the reverse strand, counting down.
AAAGTGCTCTGTTGCTTCTCAAAGCTAGGTCTGTGCTCAAGGCTCTAATAATAATAATAATAACACTAATGATGATAATATATTTGTATTAAACCAAACTTCCACTAGGTCTTGGGGATACACACTTAATGTATTCATATCAATCATAGGTGACTGCTGTTAACGGCTGTTGGAAAGGTTTGGCTGTTTAAGGATTATCCATCGTTGGCTGCCATGTTGCCAAACTATATGGCAATTGCTGGGATCTCAATAGACAAAGAAGGTAATTAAGAGTTTTGGGGTATCCCTTCGGTAAATCCGGCGGCATACCACAAAATGATAATACCATTACTGCCACTTGGTCTGCCAGAATTACCAGCAGATTACAAGTGGTGGAAAGGGTAGGTTAATCTCCATCCATGGGGGATTTGCCAGTATTACCGGCGCCAGCAAAATTGGGTGTTTGTTGACAGTGGGGTGGCAGAATTTCCTCTAGCCTTTGGCTTTAGTTGGCCTGTCCAGAAACATGCCAGTAAACATTATTTACAGACGGTTCATTCCAGGCTGGCAAACTTGGAATTACCCCCATGGTCTAGCAAAGAGAACACGTGTCCTACACTTTTTAACCATGTTGCATTTAGAAACTGAGGACTAATTACAGAGTTCACTTTCTGAGAGAGAAAAACCAGAAACATTTAACATCGTAAACATTTTACAAACCCAGGCATATGGCATTTCTTCACACTCCCCGAACACACACTCATTCATTCATTTCACCCTCACTGTTCCCCAGTTCACTCCCCACATCCCCACTGAATGTAAATTCAAGCATGACCCCTATTTCGACCACATCAGTGTCTAACTCCAAGATTCCTCTTCTCCACTTTCTCACCCCACTGAACTTGTTTTGTCATATTCAATTCTGAAATATCTACCTCTATAATGATCACTATCCTGCCTACTTTGACACTCTCTTCTGCCTGCACCAACAACCCTAGATTTCCCCAGCTATACAACTGCTGAGAACCACCATACATCACTAATTATGCTGCTAGTATAAAGATTAATCCCCCACTCTTCTTACAGCATATAAAGACTGTTTTCTGACCATGCCCACTGCTCATGATACAGCCATATTCTCCAAAAACACAAATCGGATTTCCTCTTTCTGGTCTCACCCTTATACGGTATCCAGAGCCCTCTAGGCCATGTTCCCCCATATGAACTGCTCCATATCCTCTCTCTCCACTGATGACCTTGCCTCCTGTTTCTCCTCTAAAATCACCAAGATATGTGACACCTTGTCCATACTTATCTCACTCCCACTATGTTCCTCCCTCCAGTTCCCCATCTCCCAAACACACTCCTCCATATCCCACTTCTCCCAACCACCACTTTTGAACTTCTACCAATCCTTTTCTCTTCCAATCCATCTCTTGCTTCAACTGATTACTTTGCACCTCAAACTACTAAGGATTTTGCAGTTGTTACATCCGCTCACTCCTGCACCCTATTCGTCTTCTCTCAAAATGTGCATGTTTCCAGCCAAATACAAAACAGTCAAAATACCACCCTTTCTAAAGAAACCCAATGCTAAACCTAAGACACCTGTATACTACAAACCTCTCACTCATAGCCAACCACTGGAACATCAACACCTCCTTCCAAAAATCCCTCCCTGTGGACATTCCTCAAGAATCAGTAGTAGGCCTACTGCTCCTCATCCTTTACACTTTATCCATGCGTAAAATGATTTCCTCCTTTGGCTTTAACTACCAGCTTTTCACTGATTAGTCCCAGATCATCATCACTTTCAACCCAGAAATATCTGAAAGTATAACTTCCTAACTGCCACTGCATGACTCTATGCGCCTCCCACGCTTCACCTCGACAACGTAATCTTTCTCCCAGCCCCCAATGAAGACCCCTCTCTTGTTCCCCATGCCTATAAACCTCATCACCCATTGCTTGAAAACTTGGGCGTTCTCTTTTACAGTGACCGGAAACTCAATCTACTCAACATTAGATAATCAGCCCAGACCCCATGCACCGCTCAACCAAAGCAGTAATCTCCACTCTAGTGCTCAGCAAACTGGGCCGCTGCACAAGCCTACTTCTTGCTGTTCCCATATAGACTTTGCTCCTCTCAAAACTTCAACCTTGCGACTTGGTCCCTTATCAACCTACCAAAAATCACCCCCACTTCTACCCACTGCCACCATGTTGGATGACTCCATGTAAAATCCCTAAATTACTGCAACCTTTTTTTTAATGTATTCATTCATAGTCTTGTCCCCCACTAATTTGCTGACAGCCTCTCACTGTACTTTACTGTTCTGACTCCCTCATTCTCGTTCATCTCGTCAATCTACCTGTCCCCTGCACCCCTATGCACAGTTCTGCTTCTGCTTGTTTTTTGAACCTGCTCCACTCTACTGGAATGTTCTCCCCAGCCATCTAAGCCATGTCATCAGTAAACAGTTCAAAATGAGACTGAAACTCCACCTACTACTGATCAAAGGCACTGCTCTAAGGATGTATGTTGTAATATTGTATCCCAAAAGACTGAATAACAAAATCACGGCACCCACTAGCCCCATTTTGTAATTTGGTCTTTTGGGATTTTGGCTGTTTGTCCTCCGCACTGCCTATAATGTATGCGGGGGACCCCCCCCCCGCACTGCCTATAATGTATGCGGGGGACCCCGCCCGCAATCCCTGCAGCCCATAATACCGAACTGGAGGTGCAGGGGACACCCCTGCAACACCTGATCCCCTGTTCGGTATTATGGGCTTACTATGCCGTATGCGCACTAAACGTGCATTCAGCATTTTAGATACAATCTTTTCATCCGATACCCTACTCTAACACCTGACTTTCCTGTTCAAACTGACTGGCAAACCCAACTCTCTGATTTTGGCCAAAATGATTACTCGACAAAGCTAAATCCCTGCTGGAGTACAGAGAAAAACTGAAAACCTATTTGTTTGTCTAAAGATATAACAGTTTATTTCTGCCAATTTTTCTTGTTAACTTATCACCTACACCCAGATGCAATTCTTGCCCGGGTCCCTCTTGGGATATGCGCTATATAAATTGCCAAATATATTCATACACATGCATTACACATTGTACATTCTAATTATGTAAATACGGGCCTTAGGTTCTTCGTATAAGAATATGAAGGTTTTGACTTCCTGCCTTTGTTCTTGGTCTTTTTTTCACTTGACTTCATCATCCATTTATCTTATCTAGTACAACAACACATTTTTTCTAAATTCACCCTACTCAGGGGCTGCCTCCGCTCTGTTATTTCTTACTCGGTAAGTTATTTCTGTTTGAAATGACACCCTAGTTCTTCATCAAGTACTATAACAAAATGTAATACTGTGAACCACAGGATGGAGTCCTTTTGTCAACTTGTGTGCAAAGTTGGCACAGCAAAAAGTCAAACCCATTCTGACCAAAAGTTCTTCTGGTCCACTCCCATTCCTAGGGAAATCTGCTATCCCTTTAAGCACTTGTGTTCGAATGTAGAGATAAGAATAATTTCATAGAGAAAACCTATTTTTACATGTCTTCACTTTTGAGTGTCATCAGCAAACAATGTATGCCATGTGTCTGGATCATATTGAAATGTGGCACACATTTCTCATCTTGTGTCACTATACAAAAAGTACAATATTCAAGAAGCTTCATTATGTGCTTCAGATATGTGTATTAAAGATATAACATCAGATACCAAGTAAGTGATCAAAGCTAAACACGTTTGAACATTATTTACAAGTCAGATGATATGTATATGGAAGACGAATGCCCCAGGGCTGAATGTTCCCAATGCATTTATATTACTGGTCAATACTATGCATAATGTAATTAAATGACTAGAGTGCAATTAACAATAGAAGGATCCCGGCCTGGGGATTTGATATGAAGCACGTTGATAAAGCCATAAGCACGAGTATGGTTCTGACAGATGTGCAGCATTCCTGCATTGACTCACCCTTGGCTTTGGAAGGAGGCCAGATCGTATGGTCCATGCAAAGATGTATGGCAACTAACTGTACCACAGTTACTTCTGGGGGCCTGCAAAAAGCCCCAAATGCCTGTGAATCCCACCAAGCTATCCATAAACTTGATAACACAATTCTACGACTACCTACACTCGTGTCGTGTGCATATGATTATGTTTGAAAATATTCTGAAAATAGCTCAGGCACAACGTGCTCACCTTGGAAGCAAGACAACACGGAGCAACACAGGTTCAATCCCCGGGACCGCGCTTACCTTAATAACCTCTGGGTATTAAGCGCATTATACATGTCCAATCATATCATTTCATATATCATATTTTAACATCTGTGTGATAATTGTGTATTGTCCAACATATTGTTGTGATAAACAAATTGGTTTGCTTTTTCTGTATTTTTAGACAACAAACTTAAATAGTTTAAAGGGCCACAAGATTTGAACGGTCATGAGAGGTGAAGTTAACCCGCTAAGAGACCCATTGTGTCAAGTCGCGTAGCCCCAGGAGAGACTCAGAGCTGGAAGAATGATTGAAGAACACAATGAAGTCCTGCAGATGATGTTTTTCTGGTAATAAAGGTTAAGAAATAATACATTTCTCAGACATTATTGTTTTCTAATTTGCTTGTATGTAGCGCATTGCCACAATGCATACGGATGCGGTTAATGCAACTGTTAAACAATCGATTACAATCCTCCTGGCACACCATGTTTTCAAGTGTATTTGTTTGGAACTGCAGCCCAGACTGTCGGCTCCCGCTCGTTGGATGATGCAAGGAGCTTGGGAGCCGATTCACTGGAATGAGGGGTGCAGAGATGTGACTGTGTCTCTGAGCTTGGGGCAGCAGTTCACATTAGCGCTCCTTTTGCCCTCCAGTCCTGATCATAGCGCACGGTGTGTGTGGTTGCGTTGTGGCCTACTGATCTAGGTCAGAAGATATCGGTCCATCTGAGCAATGATGGACTGTGTTTAAGAGGTGTGTCGGGTGGTGAGGCCATGGCGCCCGCTGCTAGGCGGCTTCCCGGCACTGAATCACATTTATATTTATGGTCACAGTGCTTTAACTAAACACACACTGAGGTTACTCTAGCTGGAGTTTAAATGATCTCAAAGGAAGAAGTTGTCATCATGAGCTTCTTCATTATTGGATCTGGCAAAACACTGAACACAATCCCGAGCCCGGAAATCTTTTCCTCCTAAACTATAACTCTTTCTTAGTTTTATAAATTGCACTTTCTCAGTTTGAACACACACTATCCCATTCATTATTCAACTGGCCTTGGTAATTCTGATTTATGCTATTACTATCTTTGATGTTTTTAATTTCGTATTAACTAGCTGTTCAAATATTTTTATTTATTTGATTTGGTTTATTGTAGTTACAGGGACAGCCTCTGGGTGTGGGGGGTAGTTAAGATTGGCATATTACCTACCAAGCGTATATATGTACAATGTCAGTCTAGTTGACCACGAATCAGTCCTTTTTTACTTCCATGAGGATCTCATTGATCAAGGGGCAAAAAGGGTGCGACCGCAAAGCGGGCGTGCCCATAGCAAACCTGTCTGCACCCATCCATGCCAAGTTCAGAGCTGTTCAATCTGATGCCCCCAATACTAAATCATCTTTTGCTACACGACTAGATATGATATAGAATTACTTCACAACGCAAGCCACATCTGAAGACAAGGTAATCAATATTTAGCAAGCAAACAACCTATTTCATAGTCTGCCTTTGAGTAAACATTTCTATTTACAAAATTCACATATGAACAAATGTACTTCTAGCTACTGTGATGAACCTTTGGATGTTGTCCCTTCTCCTATGGGGAAGGACCCTATTCACGTGGCCAGGGTGGTGCGGCTACAGTCCAATAATCCCCCTAGGGTGATGCACCACGGGCCGATCACAAGGGGAGGGAAAACCCTTATGGAATTAGGGAAGACACCCTAGGAATAGCCGCAGTATTTTTCTAACACTGTTCCAGCCCTCTCACCCTCTTACCCTCTCGAGAGTCCTGGAATGTTCCATACTTCTATCTATGCAAGCAAAAAGAAGTTGGTCCTCCCTTAAACAGTATTGAGTTGAAAAAGAACAGTGATTACATCTTAGAGAAATGTACTGAGACGAAGAAGATGCATGGTGTGTGGAAGAGCACCCTGCCGGACCACAGGGAGCAGACAAGCCTATTCAATCTAGCCTAACGCGGGTATAGAATAAAAAGGGAAAAGGGACTTCCAACGAGGAGCCACGAGGAAAGGCACTGTGGCTGCCATGCACGGGGAGCAAGTCGGAACGTCCAAGAGGAAGCCAGGAGCTCCGTAGCCAGTCTTGAGATACAGGCAGGGACAGCAGGCTGGTGTACACAGGCGACAGGCGGTACTGAGTCTTTGGAAGCGCAACGGCTTTCTGAAGGACATTGGTGCTGCAGAGCCAACACAGGCCAAATGTAGCATTCCCTAGCCTCACGAGTCCTGCGGCTGACAGAGGAAGCTGGGTGAAGGCAGATGCCCTTGCAACCAGAGAAAACAGGATCGCAAAGGGGCAGGGAGATGCTGGGAACCCAGGAAAGTGGTGGCAAGTGGAAAAGTGGAAGCAATATCCTGAACCTAGTGTCTGGGACCCTGACAAGCTGAGAAAGTCATGGCTAGGAAAAAAGGAGAAGAGGGAGAAATACCCCGAGCTGAGGGTCTGGATCTGGGACCCTGAAAGTAACACTGAAACAACGTTTTCATCTATGATCATATATGATAGTGCTTGGCAGAAGACAGGGCCATCTGAAGAACTTTTGGGGCCCTGGGCCCAGACATCTTGGGCGCCCCCCTCCACCAAACCAAAGGAATTAAGTGATCAAGAATATCTGCCCCGCCGCAATCACACGCCATAGGTTGATATGCTGCCTCACAGCATTAAAAATAAGGATGTTTACTCCCTTTAAGTCCCCTTACCCTCTTCATTCTTGCTTTAATCAGAATGATAAACAATTACCATTTCAAGGCCTACATTTTCAGTCTACGAAGAGGTTACGTCTGTTCTAGCATAAATTCAGGAGAATTTTTATCAATAGACTCCAGGAAGGTATGCATCCTGTAGTGTTAATGCAGGACTGTATGTGAAAGGTACATGTAATCCAGAATAGACAGGGAACTCACATTTGCTGCCTACCAGAATGCAAACGTGCTCAAGCACTGATGGAACAAACCAATTGGTAGGAAGGAGAAAGCTACACATACCACAGCATGGATAGTGGATGCAGATTAGAAGCTACCAGGAAGGTGTCTGTATCTAGACAGACTGAGACTATACGAGGGACATGGTTATCAAATAGTGTTGCCATTAGAGATCAAAAGAATAAAGTGCCTGTGGTGTGCAATATACCAATACTCACTATTATAGTGGAAGCAACACTATAGCCATTGAAACCATGAGTGAGGCTGTTTTGAAGATCGTACCCGGAGGAGGAAATCTCTCTGAAGGGCTCACAATTTTGAAAGGTTTAGTGACTGGAAGTTTCTAGAAGCTAGACAATACAAGATTAAATTAGATGCACAGCATTACAAACACTGGTTAAGGGGTGAATTTGGGATTTGTGCCAACTTTGCAATTTCTGCATTTGAACACTTTCATTACCAGTTCTTACCATTAACAAAAATAATCTCATTTTATAAAACGGACTTGGAAAGTACACCATCACATTACCAAACATGACATTTTAAAAAATATATATATTGTAGAAGGGTGTCACCCAGAATGATTCTAGCTTCATTCTCTCCATCATCAAGAAAAGTATGTAAGTACCAGCATACCAAGCAGTGTGATTTAATCTGGGTTGGTCTTTTAAAGCTTTACATAGTTCTTAAACACTGGCTTGTGAAATTGTCATTTATAAACGTGCACAAAAAGCGTTTGATTTTTACAAAAATGCAAATCTTTTTTTGGTGTCAAACGAGCAGACTTTAAAATATGCTTGCCCGAGGCTTGCAACATCTGGTCCGCGCGCTTCCGTCTACAACCCCTTCCACTCAATGGCCTACATAAGAAGAAAGATCAAGTAATGGGCTAAACGATGCCACCAGCATGCAAGGAGGCAAACTTCACAGAAGACAGTACAGTAATGTACGAGATATTAGATGATTTGACCAGGATCACTCTATTGGCTGCTGGCAAAGCCTGGATACAAACAGGGATGCTTTCGCTTCAAATTTGGATACTTATTCATCTCTTGTACTAACAGTTTATGCTCATCATTGGAGGTGATGGCCTAGGTTTAGAACACCCCACCTGAACAGACCAATTTCTAGACCTTCACCATAAGGATGACATCTTGCATAGGAACACATATCTCTGCAATGAGTGCTTAACACACTGAGCTAACTTCTGAACCATTGTGGCACTCAATTTACCAATATGCATTTCAAATTTGGCTATTGCACATGATAAACATAATTCCCACAGGAAGGAAAGAATGCTACAGCAGTTGTGCCGAAAGGAACGAACAAAAAAACTATATATACCACAGTGAACACAGAAAGCATTACATGATGCATTGATTGTGGCAGAATGTACTTAACAAAACGGACAGGCAATATGTTTAGAGCCTCAGCACCATTCCATTAAAATATCTGGATGTGTGCTATTTAAGTCTGGTGAACAAAGGATCAGGCAGCCTTGTGGGGCCCCTTCCAAGGAGGGGGCCGTGGGCAAGTGCCCCTTTTGCCCTCCCATAAAAACGTCTCTGGCAGAAGAGTAAACCAAGTCTACCAAGAAAGAGAAGCGGCGAAGACAGACGAGTCTAGGACTTAACCCATAAGAGAAATACATCAGTTGGCCATCTTCATAGTCACAGTACCTGGGAGGAAGCTGATACAGGATGGCTGTGCAATAGGTAATACATGGCAGGAGAGTACACCACGTCTACCTAAAAGGAGAACTGTTGAAACCAGGCGAGTCTGGTACTCGCACCCACATAAGAAGGACAGTTGTTGCAATAGGTAGTACTTGGCAGGGGAGTACACCAAGCCTACATAGAAGGAGAACTGTTCCAGGTGAGTCTGGGACTCGCACCCACATAAGAAGGACAGTTGTTACTCCTCTTGTTAGTCACCGTACTGGGGAGAAGAGTGAACCTTGTTGGCTGTGCAAAGGAAGAGAAACCTGGGGAAGGGAGACAGCCCCTGCGATTGGGAACATTGTGGCAAAGCTAAGAGGAGGGGAGACAGTCTCTTAGCTCTTCAAGGAAGTTGAAAAGGGACCCAAAAACCATGGAACTTGTAGTCACTCTGAGAGACCACTGTGGAACTTGGTTTGTTTTTGCACCCTTTGGAACTTTGAAAATAACTATGAAGAAGCTGCTGAGAAGACAACCCCTTTGCACTTTATAGTGGTGGTGAGCTGTTAGTGTGAGGACTAGAGTTAAGGTTTTGCTACAACTGTGGAATTATTTTTACTTTTACATCCTCATGGACCCAGTTGGAGCTACAAATTCCAAGGTGTACTCATGAACACAATGTCCACTGTTCTACTGTGAACATTGCAATAGCCCAGACCTGTGACACAAGACAAGGCTGCACTGAGATGAAGTCCATTGCTGTGTCGAACATCAGTTGGGATGCATGCACAATATGGGGGACGGTGCCAATGGAATCCTCCACCTTCTCCATCAAATCATACATCCTTTGCAGATCTCAAAGATAGCCTGTACCATATAAACCTGGTAGATACTAGCCTTCAGTGTACACTTCTTCCCCTCAACATAAGCCTGCTTCAGAGGAGGGTTCACCTTAAGTTTGCTGGAATCTGTTCGGGCCATTGAGATTCATCCACCACCACATGCTCAAAGAGGACATGATCACTCCCCTGCACTAGGTGCTCATTGGGAATACATTTAGGAAGGACATGCTTCTCTGGGTGCAGCCATTCCCTCATCTCAACTTTTCTGATGGCCTTAATAGTCTGCACCAGCGATGAACCCATGAAGTGAAAATGTTCTTTCTCATGTTTGATCTTCTTTGCAGAGAACCAAGATGCTACCCTCATTAGAGATTATCTGGCTTCTTTGGTGATGTATCAACAATTTATATTCAGGTCTGTATTTTCTTCAGATTCATTCAAAGGTGCATTCCCACGTCTTGCTCCTTCTGGAATGCCTTAACAATTGCCATGTCCATTAAATTCTTTACCTCTGCCGTGGATTCAGGAAGGACTACGAATGGGAAGCGGTTTCACTTGTCCTCCGACATCTCTTTTGGGAACCGATAACCAAGGGCTCTGGAGATTCCTCTTCATGCCTATGAAGGCTTTATGATCTAGAGCCTCTCCTTCCTCTCTTTGGGTATGGTAAGACGGTGATATATGATGAGGACATTTACACACACACTTGCCCATTATGCCTCCAATTGCCAAGGTCCTGTTTCCTCATACAAATGGAAATCAGGCACATACCTACAGAAAGCCTTATCTGAATCCTTTATTAATGTGGCTGGCTGCATGTCTTGCCACTCAGTGGTTGCCCCCACGCAATCTCCTGAACAACTTTGCCCAGGGCTTCTTAAGCGGTTGTTACACTGGCTTCCACCAACACAGTCCTGGGCCAAAGAGTGTGCTAGACCCCTTTCTTAGCTCTCCTCATCCCCACTGAAGGCATCAACAAAGTTGTTAAGATGGCTGGAAAAGACCCAATTACACAGAGGTTCTGGGGCCAGTTCAAACCAGACTCGTTAACGGAAATAGACAAAGTGCAAGGCAAACCCCAGCTTTATTATCATCAAAGTAAAGCAGGGACAGCAAACAAGCATTGAATTCTTGGCGCTGTCGCTGGTTACATAAAAACAATGCTTTATATATTCAACATTTGTCATAACTGACATCATAAAGATTGGCTAATAGTGGTGATTACATATATTCTACAGAGGTAAGATTTCTAATTGAGTAACGATTTTCTCATGGCTTCTCCTGTGACCACCTCTAAACTGATAATGGTTAAAAGACATTATTGCTGCATGGGTTATAGTGATTTGGTCAAAAACAAAAATGTCAAAAGTTAAAATGTTGAAAAAAAAATGTCAAAAAAAAAAGTCGAATTTCTTTTTCAATGTTTTTTTTTCGAAATAGTGGGTTCCCCCCAAACCCCTTTTTTCTATTTTTTTTCATTTTACCCCTTTTTTTTTACTTACCGAACCCAAAAAAAACATATAAATAAAAAAATAATAAATTCGACTATTTTTTTTTTCCGACATTTTTTTTCTCAACATTTTTGTCATTCGACTTTTTTTTCGACATTTTGACTGACCACCTTGCTGCATATTTAATTTGCTGGCACCTTGCTTCATGGGCGCCATCACATTAGAGATTTTCAATGGTTGGTTCCTTGCTAATCAACCTTGGACAACTGACATGTCGTCAAGACAAGAGCCAGACAGGAGTAGGGGGAGAGAGGTCCACAGACTGCTTTCCTTTCAACTAATGGAGATACCATCCCCCATTTCTAGGCCATGAGCCAGGGTAATCTCTTTGTATTTGTCCTTGTATTGCGTCTCGTGTCTGCAGAAACATGTAAGGAGTAAGGCAGGTGTTCTATCAGTGTTTGTTGCTAATGAATAGACAGTGTTCTTCAATTATGAGCCACATGAGAATGGACCATGTTTGGAAATATTACTGCCTGCATTTATTGGAAGTTTAGCTAATATTGATAAGAGTATTATGTTTTTTCTTGACACTCTTGAGTTATTCGTCATGGTGTCTTTTGGCTTATAGTTGTCCTGCACCTGGCTTACAAAGGTTGGTTGTAAAACCTAATTAATCTAGGAATATCCTCCTTGCATCCTGGGAATTGCTATCTCGTGCTGTCACTGCAACGTTCTGACCCTGCCTTAATTCGTGATAACCTTGGCAATGGTTGCCAGCTCCTTACTGAGCTGTGCATGGATCTGTATTTTTGTGATTTCAGCATTTTGAGTTCTCGTGAAGACTGGAGGCCTTTTTGTTTAATTAAAAGCATGTTGTGGCTTCAATTTTGGAAAAGATGGTGGCCCACTACTGTTGCGTTTTTATGTTAGTGAGATTAGTCAGTTATATTTGCATGTCGCTCATGTTGCATTCAGCATATACATGACTTACGTTAATATCCGTCATGAATTATGGATGATGTGTTACATTTTTTTGTGTATTAGTGCATATGTTACCTAATGTTGCGTTCTTCATGTTGAGTGCACATTTGCTTTGTGTCTAATGCATGCACATGTATTGTCACAATGTTAGTTTGATTACTCCGGCCATCTTCACCTTAGATTGTGTCCCTCTCCTGCTGTACCTGCCTGAGATAAGGGTGATAAGTTGTCTTAGTAACGTTTCTCACATGTATGGCATCGAGATGAGGGCGGGGCAGAAGCTATGGGTCACGTATTCATCTGCCACCCGAGAGGTGCTCTCCCTGCCTGTGCTTCAAAACAGCCACATGCCAAGCTGTAGGTGTGCCCTTGTTCTCTGTGACAGAAATAAGTCAAAAGAAGTGCCAGGGTAGAAGTGCCTCTTTATTGGCTTATGCAATGGGGGGGGTGGAGGGGGGTTTGTGTGGACGGTATAGAATCTGGATAAAGACAGTGTTCAGTACTGAGAGAGGTATACTTCATATAAGGATGAATGTAAAGAGATGGCAGCTGGGGTAATGCCATGACATGACATTATTATGTGCACAACTATGCCACAAGCCAATGCAACATTTACAACGTGCACAATATTCTTTTCTGTCCTTTAAGAAATGGTAATTTCTCATGCTTAACATGTGTGACCAAAGAGCCATCTATCAATGTGCTTTGAAGGACACTTGTGAAGGACAATGTCACACTATCATAATCACCCTTAGTGATGGCCATCTCTTTTTCCTTCCCCATATATTCCCGCAGAAAAGGTGAAGAAAATGCAGGAACCAAGGACCAACGTGCCTCTCTCACCCAGAACAGTGGAGAAGGTGTGGTGTTTGAACCAGGTCCACATATTACCCTTCAAATGAACTACACGTGGTGTGAGAGAATGTATGATAAACTTTCACAGTGCTTCAGGAAGTACCAGGTCAGCTAATCTTTCTGGCATCAATGTAAAGTGGCATGTTCTTCTATGCGTGTGCGATGTATGTATGGGATTTATAAGGCACAAACCTAGCTGGATACGACAGAGTGCTGTGTACAGGGGATGCACCCAGGGGTTACACGCAGGGTGCAGGGGTAGCAGTGGCGCTGGAATGGACAGGGAGAACATGGGGAGGAGCTCTGCAGGGGGAGCAGGAGGGTCGAGTGGAACATTCAATGGTTTGTGAGATGTTCTTTGAAATGTGCAGATGTTCTCCTGGAGCAGAACGCAGCCACAAAACACAAACACTAGCATAGCCCTTGAATATCATGAAAGAATCACCCATAGCCACCGGGTATGCTTGCCGGACACACACAGACCAACTCGGTGCCTAGCAAAGAGCGATACTATACATGAAAGCAGCCATTTTACAAAAACAAAGCTACATTTATAAGAATTATTTACAAGAGGAAAGAAAAAAGTAAAACTGAGCAAAAACAAAATCAAACCAGCCTGTCTCCTTGTATAAAGGAAGGCAAATCAGGAGAAAGAGACTTGGAAAGAGGTCCTGGGCTAGAGGCAGATACATGTATACCGAGGTCAAAGGAAAGCGCTTCAAGGAATGGTTACTAGCTAGGTGTAGCGGAACTGCCCTTCTACCGGGCTTGGGCTCAGCTTAATTGCATTTCTTAATGAACACATTACCGTGAGACTTCCCGAAGTAAGATATACATAATTCAGACCATTCTTAAGAACACTCAAAGAAGACGCTTTAAAAGATTCAAAATGAATCATGATATCAATAATCCAACATTCTTGAAATGTTAAAAATGGTCTGAAACATACATTAAAGCACAATGGGCCTCAATACAAGTGTGCCAGTCCCAGAACAATGCTGGTAATTTTGGCTAGCTCCGGCATTAAAACACAATGGGTCTCATTACAAGTGTGCTGGTCTGGAAAAAGTGCAGGAAACAATGACGATAATACCGGTGCCGGTAATGGCAGTGATTCCCATCCCATGGAGTCCTTCTCCATGGGAATGGGAACTTACTGGCGCTCTGCAGCCCATACTATATCGGTAATACCGGGATATCGGGCGGCAGAGAGGGTAAGGGCAGTTTTTCCTGGTATCCGGCCGGAGTTACTGACTGGATACCGGGAAACTCATAATGAGGCCTAATGACTTATTTGTTGACTTGCAGGGGGGGCCTTACAGCATGCAGACACATTGGCTATATACAGTGACAAAATAATATTAGTTTTTCAGATCGAAACCTGATTCCCAGATCACAGAGGAGTTCACACATTTGATTGAGGATCTCACCAAAATTGGACGCCATTTCGCCATCGATAGAGGGAACACCAGACGAGCACTCAAACACTAGAGCACCAGCATTATTGGTTGTGACGGGTGCCTGAATGCCTATGTGCTTGAAAGGATATTACATCACACCTTCCTCCGCACAGTGCGCCCCTGTTTGTGGATGTCGGAGTACGCAGGGGCATCAACCCACTCACTGAATGACAAGAAGACACCTAGTGGCAAAATGATATACAGCATCTCGAAAGACGGTTTCAGGTGTACAGCAGAGATAAATTGGGGCCAAAACAGTGGCAACGTGTGCCGGTAAAATGGCCCATAAAAACATTGCTATGTACAAATATCAGTGTCAAGCAGGATTGCACTGGGCCATTAAGTTGTCTCAAGCACCAATGAAAAAGTGGCCCACAGTTGCACATGGCTATTCATTCCTTTTGTGACACTTTTTGAATAGAACCCAAGGGGGAGTTTTTTGATACAGTGTGATGCAAATTGTGCATTTTAAAGAATATTTATTCAGCAACAGTGGTCAAAACTACTAGACGCAACGTGATAGCTCATCAAACTTGCCAAAAAAGTGTCCTACTTTGACCAAAAAAACTGGCCCACACCAGCATTTTGTGTTTTTGGTTCAGCCATGGGCCTATTGCCCGATAGGCTAGTCCGCGCCTGGTCTCAAGTACAGGATGTTGACTTGAGAGCATTGTTCTCACTCAGGTTTCTCTCTCTGCTCTCTCTGATGGCAACTTTAGACATCTTTGTTGCTACTTTGTATGTTTTCTCTTTCCTCCACGCGCCAATTCGCTGCTGCCACCCATTCTCTCTCACTGCTGTCTCCTTGCGTGTGGGAGGTGGGGATGGGAAGTGAACAGACGGCGTTAAAGCAGATGCAAAACGATGCTTCACATTAGCCACAAGAGGGAGTGTGGTCCTCAGCAGAAAGAGTAGAGGCAAACTCTGGGTTACAAAATAGAATAAAATCCTGCTGCATGTAACCACTGGAAACTGAAAAAATGCGCTTGTACTAACGGGGAGGATATGTGGAAACAAGATATCTGAAAGTACTTATAAATGTATTTCCTGCTAAGAACTGATGAACCACTTGCAGGGACATATAATGTTCCCAAGAGAGGATAATGAAGAGTAGCAGATAGTATTGTTTGATGTACGAATAGAATACACATTATAATTAACTTTACTAGATAGCAAAGGGCCATAGGGCGCAGAGTTCATATTCAAGAGAGATGTGCAAAAAAAGAAATGCATCTATGGACAACATGAAGGCATACTTGAACTGCATGGAATGAATGTAGCTGTTTTTAATTGCGCTCCAGGTGACCGGAATTTGTTACACTGTAAATAGAGCTCAGGGCCAGATTACAGAAACTTTGCACGGTATTAGCACAATGGCAACGTTTGCCCTATTTTTAAAAAACACTGGGACACATTAAAAAACCATTGCACCTCGACAAGTGCAGTTTGGCATATTAAAAGCTCCAGGGCAAACATTGCCTTAGTGCTAAAAAGAAACATTTTTGATGCTTGCATTAGAGCAAAGTTTGCCCTAGTGCCAATACCATTCCGTATTAGCACTAAGGCAACCTTTGCCCTGGTGCAAAAATGTAGTGAAAATGCATCATTTTAGCATCAGGGAAATTTTTGCCCTGGTGCTTTTAACATGCCAAACTGAACTTGTCGAGTTGCAATGGTTTTTTAATGTGTCCCGGTGTTTTTAAACTTTGCCCTAGTGCTAATAGCGTGCAAACTTTGCACTTGCACCGGTGCAAAATTTCTGTAATCTGGCCCCAGTACGGCAGTGACTGTGCAGCCAGAGCCCGGGTACTATGATTATGCACCCGGGTGAGTGAGACACGCGAGATTTCTTTGTTTCCCACCCGCTTACACCTTTGGCTTTCTGATAACTCACCTTGAAATTAAGAAAGACATCTTGCAGTTTATTTAAACACCACTGAATGAAATTGGGAACTGAAACGTTTCCTGAATGGTAAACCTCAGAGGCCACACACCTCCTTACAATGAAGTCCACGGCGCAGCAGCACGGTCTCACGAACAGCCTGCCATTTCTGCCTATGACGTCAGCTTCTCAGATATATATTATTGCACATTGGAAGACGAAATCCTTAGGTAGGATTGAATGACGTGGATAAAGAAAACCGTGATCATTATAATTGCATGTTCTTTGCTTGAAAAGTTAACACTGAACGGCATGCATGACGCACACACACATGGCTATGAGCTTGAATGTGTTAGTTGGTAACGAAGGAAGATATAACCCTATTGCGATATGCGTCAAGGCAATCGCAGGTAGCGTGATCACATACATTATTCGTGACAACGCATGCTTGTGCAGGAGGCCAGGTCCTGGAAAAAAACTACTGATAAGACAGGAAGCAGATGTTTCCACATACGGGTGAAACCTCTGAATTGTGCACAGTAACCTGGCAGTGAGCAATGTGGAAAGGCGTCAAAAAAGGAAAGCCATGCAAATGGGTCATGCAACAAAAAAGCAAACCTGGCCTTTGAACATGGGTACTTCCTAAAAAGCCTTTATCCTCTGCCGATGTCAGGGCAATCACATACCAGGGACTGAACATCACAAAATTGGCACAGGGTAAGAAGTATTATTCACCCAACTTCAATTTGGTATGCATCCATGGCTTCCAGGTCCTGGAAAAAAACTACTGATAAGACAGGAAGCAGATGTTTCCACATACGGGTGAAACCTCTGAATTGTGCACAGTAACCTGGCAGTGAGCAATGTGGAAAGGCGTCAAAAAAGGAAAGCCATGCAAATGGGTCATGCAACAAAAAAGCAAACCTGGCCTTTGAACATGGGTACTTCCTAAAAAGCCTTTATCCTCTGCCGATGTCAGGGCAATCACATACCAGGGACTGAACATCACAAAATTGGCACAGGGTAAGAAGTATTATTCACCCAACTTCAATTTGGTATGCATCCATGGCTATTTTGTGTTTAGCTTTCTGTCAGCTAAGGATATTCCTTTTCAATTTTAAAGATTTTAAGCACATTAAAATGTGTAATTCAATATTATAAAGGTGGAACTCGGCCCTCTGCACAATCTATTGCCAGAATTGAGTGTCATTGAGTGCAAGGGCAGCGCCATTAGGACGTTCATCCTTCGGTAACACAGGGGTTAACATGACAGGAGGACCTGGGGATTTCTTACCCCTTGCAAATGCATACACTAGGAAAACACTCATACTCTTTGGAAGAACAATAAGTGAAACAGTGCCCTGTTTTGCGAAAAGACCTAAGCACAGTCGAAACACGTGTCACCATTAGGGCAATGCATACAATAAAGGCAATCATGTACATACATCCTTGATGTGTCATTGATATACGATTTGCTAATTAGCTCTATCACTCTCCGAAGCGACTAGCACCAGAGTCTGGTGCTCAACTACACCCATTGGGCTTAATTCAGAGTCTGGCAGTAACCTTGGCAGTGCCACCGGCTCATTATGAGTCTGGCTGCCGGGAAGTAAGGCGCCGGTATATGTGTTAATCTTGGGGATGGCCCAGGCCAGCCACCTGACATGTGAGGGCCAATAGAATAACATGTATAGTGTCCACTATAGGTGGTAAATTACTCAATACCCAATCATGGAGCCCGATAGGTTTCCTGGAGAAGGGCCCAGGTTGTGACATCACTCTGACATAATTGCATTGTAAATCCGGCCTGCAAGCCGAGGAAGAGCGAGATGTCCATGGATTTCTCATGTTCCTGTGCTGATCCCTGCTGGTTTTGTCTGTAACAAACTGCAGTTTGAACTTGCCATTGACTGGGTCCTCTGTTTATCCTGGGGAGGGTGTTGGGCCTTCCAAGAGTCCACGGACTTCCAGTTCTTCCCAACAAGTTTGTAGCAGAGAGGATGGTTGGCTGCGCCAGCCCGGCACCAGTTTGTCTCCTTTGCCGCCGAGCCTGAGAGGCTGCCGGACCCTCGCATTTTTCGAGAAGACGGGAAAACGCGCGCCCATGTAAAAGCTGTCAGGAGCCCATTATAAATCATCCTGCCCGAAGTCAGTGAGCTGTCCAGGCAGACCAGGACGGGGAACAGGATGAAGGGGGATGATGTGTCTACGGTGTTGCCTTTGTTGTGCATGGGGCGGGGGCACAATTTTCTTAAGGTCCATGGAGCTGGCCAATGCAAAAAGCGTGCTTTGAGTGTGCTTGTCAGACCGTCAATCAGGACGTTAAAATTCTCATAGAATTAGCAATAGAGTGTGTTTATTTGGCAGAGGAGAGTAAGTTGGAGATGTCAGAAATGACAGAGTCACTCTTGTGAGATGGTTTGTAGACGAGGTGGAAGGTGATGGATACCTTGTGTGATAAAGGTAACTGGCAGGCAAGTGAATCAAATGAGCTTGTGCTGAGGGATGATGGAGCATGGGCAGTCTGTCCTGTGGATAATTGCCACTCTGCATCTTGCCCTTTCTTTTTTGTGTGCATTTGGTTAAAAACAAACCATAAGCACCAATTTAATGAGAATTATCAATTACATACAAATATTTAATACAATATTAAAACACATTTTATATCAAGAATCACATATAATAAATAATTGGTTTAACAATGCATCATCACATGGACATGGTGTAAAATACAACATTAAAACAACATATTAGAAATATAAGATGATTCAAGTTAATGGAGTCTTTATCAAAAGGTATACCAAAGCGATAGCATACATATGAATAATGGTGGTGGACTAAAGCGACGCATGCAATAATAGAAAGAGGACCAAATGGAGCTCATGAGTTTTTAAAATGGAGGAGCAGTGATGAGGCCTCCTTCAAAACATGAAAAGGGCAGTAGCAATAACCAGAGATTCAAATCTATAAATACTGCTCCAGAATTGGTGAGATTCTATGAACCTTACATTAAGTGCCAAGCGCAAGTAACCTTTTACATATTAGTGTCTCAATTTTCCACAAGCTGTTAAGACATGACGAGCCGTTTCCAAAGTTGAATTGCAAAGGCGGTAAGAGTCTTTATGTTGGAGACCAATCCATCTTCCTGTATGCTCACGAATAGGTAAAATATTAAAATGTAGATAAATAATAAATCTATGGATTGGTAAAGAGCAGAACTTGGTAAAATAGGAGCACAGGGTTGTTAACCTAAAACTCTGGGAGCTGTAGCTCTGGTACATCTTATTCCCCAAAAGTGCTACAATGTTATTCACCATATAAATATCTCTAGTCTTCTTTTTTAGATGGATGTCCACATTAGGAGATTCGATTAATTCTGGAAGAGTAATAACAGTTAGTGTCATGTGAATACAGACAGTCACACATAACCTGTCCAAAAAGGGATTCAGAGACGTGTATTCACTCTTGCTAGCTATGAGCTCCTTTAAAGAATGTGGGCAAAAACAAGAAGAAAAGAGAGATGTGTAATAACCAGAGGGAATGTATAGATGCTAGACCTAATTTCATCTTAATACTTGCACCAGTACAGAACTTGGTACGTCCAATATCAAGCCTAATCATTTCCCCTCAATATTTTCAAACCAAGCGACTTTGGATTCTGGGATAGACACCAAACCATACAAGATTCCTGGGACTATACTGGTTCTATATGTAATTAAAATACCCTCAATATTATAGCCACCTTTTTAACCTTCTTAATAAGAGACACATTTTCATAGTTTAAGTGATAGTAAAATGACCATATAAATTCTTCTTGGGGCAGTTATTAAACCGAAATAGATTTAACTTTTTACAATCTCCAAAGGTCTAGAATCGTTCATCCATTTAAACAAATCATTCTTGGCTTTATGCCCAATAAACAAAATATTTGTTTTTGTAACATTAATAACTAAATGATTACAAGTCACGTAGGAAAATAAGTGCAGTAATGGAAAGCTGTAGGCCAATTGGCATAAGATCAAGTAAAACAGTGTCATCCGTGTACCCTAAACAGGATGTTTGGGAATTCCCTATATGGGAGGGATTATTGTGCACAGAGTTGATCATCTGGCCCATTTCAGTCATGTGTAGATTATATAATAAAGGAACCAGCACACAACCCTGTTTAAGGCCACAATTAGTGGGAATGAGGAGTTTAATGTCCCACTTCTGACATACCCGCACAACCACCGAAGCGTCAGTATATATGATCTTAAGAAAATATTACAAAAAATGATCAATGTTCCATTTGCGCAGTTTGTCCCATAAAAGGGGGTGAGTGTCAAAAGCCTTGGAAAAATCAATAAAACACATATAAAGACCCTGCATTATTATTCAGGACCCCAGCGTTTATTAAAATTAAGAGCACAGATTGTTTGCTGCGAAAATGAGTTTCAAACATAGAGATGAGCCCCTTACCTCTAGCCCACTTAGTTAACTTCTTTAGTAGAACAGTAGCAACGATTTTTTGGTGGGCATCGATCATTGCCAAAAGGCGGTAGTTAGTAGGGTCATCACGTGGTTCTCTTTTGAAAACCGGAATACAGATAAACACATCCAGATAATCGGAAAAGCCCTGCTGCTCGTCATCCTATCAAAAAAGGCAGGCTAGGATGGATGCCCAAAAGAGTGGATTGGCCTTTTAGAGATATTGTTATATCAAGAATGCTCTCGGAATTGAAACCAGATATTGGACTAAAACCAAGTGGGTTCTGGTAGTGTCTCTACTAGCACGAACACAGCCCATTTACCTTTTCTTGGGTGGATGGCCACTGGGAGAATCTCAACCAAGTCTTTACCTCACTGTCCCTTTCACAGAGAAGAAATATCCCTGCATATCAGTATTTGTCCTGCCCAGGGGCAGTCCAGCACCAAAATGCTAGGTAATTCTCCTCTGAACAAGACTACCAACAGCAACACCATACACGTTTTTCAGCCTTGCTGGGCATCATCAGTGGGGTAGAGCTGTGCTTCTCTGAGTACAGTGAGCAAGGGGTCCCCGGCTGGATTCCCCTGATAAGTTAGGGTGAGACCCAAAGTTACTTAATATTCAAAACAAAGGGGGTTCTATGAGTCTCTCTACCAGCACAAACACAGCCCTAGACTAGTCGGAGGAGAGTAAGAAGGTGTAGCATGTGATGAGAGCGTAGAGTCATAATTTAAGTTAGAAATGGCCATGATTCAAGTGTCAACCTCCAATTTCAAATTGAAGCTGGGTAGCACTATCCAGCTAAGCCTGGTGCTCTCACGGGTGCTCAGGAACTGAGCTGTACATTTATGTATGTACTGATTGAAGTTTGTATAACTTAAACTAATGTAGAGCATCAAAAAATCACTTGAGACTATGTTTCATTCATGATTACAACAACAAAGGTTTTACTCAAACAAGTCTTTTGAGAGTAACCATTTCTTCATGTGATATACGATTATACAATTATACAGGGAAGCCTTTCCGGGGACACATGTTAAACAACAGTGTTTGCCTATGCATTTCGGAATCAAATTCCTTCTTCAGGGCCTTTACACCTCATGTTTATAAGTCCCATGGGTCTTGTTTGCGAGGTTGCTGCAGCTGTATGGAATTCACGCTGGGTGTACAGTAATATCGCAGATGAAGTACTACATGATCCAAGTGTCTTCGCTTATGGGATTAAGCACAAGAGCTGTCTGTTCAGTCGTGAAAGACCTAAAGAGAGACCCGAATTTGCTGTTATCGTTGCTTCTAAGCAAACCAAACAGAAATGTCCAGTTTGCGCTGGGAGTGGAATGTTTGTGGAATCTAAGCAAATTTTTAAACCATGTGGTAGCATTAATGAGTAATTTCCCCTTTTCATTCATTGTTAAGTAGGGATTCTTTTTAAATGCAAGTTTAGATTTGCGGTATAGCTTTTTCTCATGGTGAATAGCAAAATCAAATATGCTCCGTTTTCCATTTCTGGCTGGTCGGCATGTCGGATGTAGTAGCCTTGGGATAGAAGGACATCAAAAACATGGGAGTAGGATAGGATGAACCATGGTGAAGTGATGAACAGAGCCTCAGGGTTGTTTTACGAGATGAGGTCAACATTCTCTGCAGCGTGAGTGATTGCTGAGTGAGCATTGATCAACATGAGACCGTGTGTGTGTGTGTGTGTGTGTGTGTGGGGGTAACTTCCACGGGCTGGTGAGGGTGCTTGTCCATTCGAAAACTAGTGAGAGTGTGGATGGGCTGTGGTGGGAGGAGACACATGGTGGTGCCGTTTGGCGAGTAGCAATATTAGTGACGGCTTTGTAGGTAAAATACACAATAGCGGCTCTGACCCTTGGCCCCGTCAGGCCTGAAAAGACAAACAGATGAGGACCTTGTCTTAACCTGTCCTTTGCTGAGGATGCGGTTGTTGAGGACACCTAAGGAGCTGGCCTACAGTGCATAAGTAGAATCCTAGAAGGTGCAAAAACTGGTGGTGGGCAGAGCAGCTGTGTGGCAGGGCCTGGTCACATTACCAGCAGCCTACTCAATGTTGTTTGCCTGGAATAGAAGAGAATTAGGATAGAGAATAGGTTGGAGTTGGATACTCCAATAAAGTTGGAGACATTCATGAGAGCAGTTTCAGTGAAGTGTCAGGAGCGGAAATAAGCTTGGAGGTGGTCACTAAAGTTGTGCCAAGAATGTTAGTCAGATGGTTGAATACAACTCTTTCCAACACCTTAGAATAGTGAAGAAGTGACACAAGTAGAAAGGTGGACGGCAGGTTTGGATCAGCACCTGGCTTTCTCAGGTGAGGGATGACCATGGCCATTTTGAAAATAGTGGGAAAGCAGATGAGTCGAAGGACAAGTTGAAGAGATACGAAGAAGAGAGGCCACTAGAGGGGCAATAGATTTGATAAGCTGAGGCACAAGAGGATCTAAAGGAGCAGAGGAAGGGTTAGCATTCATCAGCAGTGCAATTGCCTCCTTAGTGTTGGTATGACTGAAGTGTGAGATAGAGGCAGTGAAAGAATGTAGAGTAGGTGGAGTCAAGAAAGTATGAAGAGGGAGCAAGATGAGTGTGAGGAGAGATTTCCTGATTTTGGAGATTTCTGAAGCAAAGTATTCAGCAAGGTCACTAATTGAAAGAGTAGAGTTAATAGTTGTGGGTTTATGAGGAGAAAGGTATGAGTTTAGTGTGCCTTTTAGTCAGCAAGGATGGTTGGAGTGTGCCAATGAGAGAAAGGTAGAAATCCCTTTTGTGCACTATCAAGAGAAATCTTGACAAAGTCAAGGGCAGAGAAGTATATTTGCAGGTCCTCATGAGAGTACGAGCACCTTCATCTGCGTAGGAGTCATCGTATATCAGTGTGGAGACTGCGTATTAATGGGAAGACCCAATTTTGAGGACACATGGATTAATGGGTGAAAGTTAGCAGTGGGCAGTGACAAGAGGAGTCATGAAGTAGGGACAGGAAGGTGGAGAAAGCAGTGTCAGTGGAGGAAGGATCTGGAGAGGAGGAAAGTGAGACTTGAAGGTCAGAAAGGAAGGGAAGAATAGAGGAGGGTTTAATTGCTCTCTTGGAAATGGGAGTGGTAGGTGGGGAGGAAAGGTTAGAGAGAGGAAAGATAATGGTGGTGGGTATAATCGACTTGTCCGAAAGAGATGGCATGACAGTAGTGTTAGTTGCTGAGAGAGAGTTTGAGCGGGTATATAGTGGATAGCATTACATGTAATATTTCAACATCATATTGCTTTAACATTGATGCCAGTAGAAAATGCCATGCCAGAGTAACCAGACTGGCTGCAGCAATGAAATCCAGTCTAGCCACGTAGCACCACTCATCATGTATTATAAGTGTTATTAAGTGGCAAGAGTGGCATTCTCAACCAATATCTTTGTTGACTACATGGGGCCTAAACTGTGTGATGACTTAAAGCTTCCTGGAAGTATTGCTGGAATGGTTACTGACCCTCTGTATGCACAGTAAACCCCTGGAAAATCACTAGAGCGACCCACCCCCTTACAGAGGGAGATATAAAGAACCAATCAGCACTGGAGACGAGAAGAGGACCTCCTCCTTGGAGGTGTGGCAGGAAGAGGAAGCGTGTACGCTAGGAGTTGAGAAGTGGACCACAGATGAGCCTTGTAAGGTAGGCATGGAATCAAAAGGTAGACACAGACACAAGGAAGCTAGTTTGTAAAACGTTTATTAACTTGGAAAGGGGTTGGAGACTTCCCAACTGGCCCTATTTCTAAATGGGAGTTGTCTCAAGCATTAAACTAAGTCAGAAGGTAGTCAAATGTCTGTCAGTCAAAATAATAAAGATGTCTGTGTCAAACCTATGCTTGCCCTCACTTTCTTCTATAACAATAATGTGTACGGGATTGAATCAAAGTAAAATCGTGAGTAAAAATAATATCAGCTCTCTTCCCCAAGCTTGGGCTTCACGAAAATTACTTGGGTTCAAATAGTTCACACAAAGTTCCTTCAGGTTTCTAAGGGCTTTCTTTCTCTGCAGACTTAGAAGCCCTTCTCGTCACCTTCTCTCATGCATTTCACAGTTCACAATATTTAGCTTCCCAGGACAGTCTTGCTTTGGTTTCATCAGCAGTTTCTGTCCCCTACAATTCCAACAACTTGACAGTTCAATGGTTTCTCTTCACATTATATTCTCTAGTTTAAAACCGGGGTTTCCTTTCCCAACAGTTCAACAGTTCTTAATGATTCAACATCTCTTCATATCAGAGACTTTCGGGAGTGCACAGTTTTACACTGCCCTCTGTGGGTCCACTCTGCTACCTTGGCTTCATGGGATCGTTCCCCAGGCACTCTATCACTTTTATCACAGTTCACAAACAGGGTCATGCCCCATGCCCCCTTTAGCTTCTTTACTTTTTCACAAACAGGATTGTGCCCCAGGCACTCTTTAGCTTCTTTTGAGGTTTCAGCTCGCTCTTTCCATCTCGTGCAGCTCCACTCTCATGCTTTCTATTTTGCTCCTACTTCTAGCATTGCACAGCTCCCCTGCACTTTCAGAGATTGATTCAATTTCAACAGTCTTTTGACAACGTGTAAAGGTACACGCAACCACTCTGTTACTTTGTTTTGTTCGCTTTCACAATTATTTCTTTAACATTAGAGTTCACAATGAACAATTGAAGCTTTCGATTCAGCGTGTCTTATATCTTACGCTTGCCCTTCACTAGCAACAAATGATATCTCGCGCTTCGCGTCTTTCACCAGCCGGGCTCCCATCTCACTTTGAACTCACCAGTTTTGTGATTACTTCAGCATAGCATTTGCAGTTCTGTCCTGTCAAGGTCAGGGGCTCCTCGACTGCTCCTCAGACACTCCTGGGCTGCATAGCTGGCCCAGTGGAACAAGCACCTACTCAAGGACTTCCCTTCAGAGATCAGATTACCACGCAATCCCTTTCTGGCTCCTTGGAGATGCGGCTCCTTCGCCACACTTTCTCTAGCCTTCTCAAACCATAGGCTTTCAGTGTCTCGCACGCTACGTTCTCCGACAGCAGATCTAGCGGTGCTCAGGCTTTCCCAGTTGCCTGTCAGCTCGTTCTCTGACTCCGGTTCCTTCTCAGGCTCCACCTCATTCTTTCTGTTTCTTGCAGCTACTCCATTCCTTTTATACACCTGTGGAGTATTAACAGGCTTCAGGTGGACACAATCTTCACCCAGTGGCTGACTTACGCCTGGCCTTGTTAGTGGGACATTCATGAAAATAGAGTGCCTCTGAATGTAGTTTTGTTGTTTTAATGGCACTGTGATGTTTTGGAAAGGAAGAGTATACTGGTGAAATGCTCCTCTTCCTTGTCCCAGTCCTTTCGTCAGAGAAATAGGGAATGTGGGGGAATGGGGACCAGTAAGCCATATAGGCTGAGGGAATTTCAGGCAGGGGGGTGTTGAAAAAGGGGGGATACCATGTCTCACCTTTGGGTTATCCCTCTCTAATCCCAGAGGACCCTCTACCCAGGTGATCCTCCCTCGCTAGACCACCCCCAGGGTTGGGATCCAAAAGCAATGGCCCTGCTCTAGACCACCTGTTTAGAGGATCCCCTGGGAGTTCGAAGGTAAAATCCCTCAGGTTTTTCACAGCCTGTAGAACCCTTATAGCTCTGCAGGAGCCGGAACCAAAAGCAATATGCCCAGAGTAGCAATGCAGATCACCCCCTGCCAGAGAGGCCGATGACCAGCATACCCAAATGCCAGCACCTTGACCAGGCTGAAAGCCTGTGGGAAGACAAGGCAAGCGCTTCCTGGCAGGTGACACTCGAGAGAGGATCTAAAGAAGTGGTGCTGCAGTTGCCAAACTCCTTGGCTCTCCCATAGGGCATCGTACAGGGAACAGAGGTATGCAGTTGCTCTAGGGAACCAGGAGATAGGAGGCAAGGCCAAAAGAAACCCCAAGGCAGGTGAGAGACCACAGACCCAAAGGCAGAGTGAGTGAAACCAAATCCCAAGGGTGGTGAGAGACCAAAATGATCAAGGCAGGGTGAGAAGAACCAAAGCCCAAAGCACAGCGAGAGACCCAAGATGCCAAGGTAAGGCGAGAGGCCTGAGATGCCTAGGCAGGGTGATCAAATCCAGACCCCAAGGTGGGGTGAAAGAAATCAACACCCAAGGTGGGGTAACAACCAAGAATGACCTAACAGGGGAGAATGCCAATAACTTTATAGGGACAGATTACAAGGAAAACAGTTGGAGTGGGGGACCCAGACAGACGTTCCCACGTGAGAAGACAGACAAGAGACTGAATTGAATACTACAGACATGAGGAGATTGAGGAGCCATTCAGCCTACAGGCTTAGACCACGCATTGGGGAGGAAGACCCTATTGAGAAAGACGTACAAGGTGGGGGACAGACGCTAATCACCATTATATTTCTTAAAGCAAGGCAGAAGTATAGATTTGTTGAGTTTATATGTTACTTTTGTAGAAGAAGGGTCAGAATTCGGGTAAGCATAGGATTCTGGACAGCAAACTTTCTTGTTTTGTAAAGGACGTCCTGACGAGCACCCCTTTAAACCTTTCCTTTATAGAATAGGGCCAAGGATCCCAGACTTATGGATATCATAGGTTTCTTCTTTTGGTCTTGTGGGGAAAAAAAACATTCAACCATAATGCCACCGGGTCCATCTCCTGATTCTGATCTACCACACTACAAAGAAGCTTGCATCAATTAATTTACTTGCATGGACATAGGCAGGCTAGAATCAAGCAATATTCCAAGAGATTTGACCTGGTCTGATGTTTTGATAAATTCCTGGGGCAGAGATAAATGTGAATACCATGAGAATACATCTGGTTTAACTCTCCTAGTGTTAAGTATCATGAACTCTGCTTTTGATTGGTAAATTTAAGGAAATGTTACTCCATTCATTATTATATTACCTACAAGTGGTTCGATTATCCTTTGGCATACCAGAAAGTTCCAGGATGATTTGTGTGTCATTGGCATGGTTCTGAAACGTGTGCCCAGAGGTATTAAGGAGCTCATGGAACTGAAGCATGAATACGTTAAAAGGAATTGCAGATGGACATGATCCCAGTGGAACTGCACAGATTAGGGGAGGTTGAAATGATTCATAATCCATCAGTTTTACCATGGAAAGACTGCAACCATCTTAAGGTGAGAATATCGGGCATCCATTTCCATAGTATCTCCTTAAGCAGAATGTGACAGTCAATGGTCTCAAATGCTGCAGATAGGTCCAGCAGCCTGAGAATGCCTGCACCATTTGTATCTAATAGTTTAAATGTAACTACAAGATGGTTGGTTTCTGTGCTCTGTCCAGGACGGAAACCCAACTAGCCCAGAGCAGATTTGTCTGCTCTATATAGATCCTTAATTGTAACGAAGCAATATTATCCATTGGGCCTCATTACCAGTCCGGCGGTAGCCATACCGGAAAAACCGGCAGTCTCCCGTAATACTATTCCGCCTCCGTGATTGCCGGAATCACTGGGGCATTAAAACCCTGGTGACCTGGTAATTCCGGAGGTGGAATTCTGTAAATCCCCATTCCCAGGGAGTCTGATAGGACTCCATGGGGATGGGGACAATGGAAACACTGGTTCCGTCTATGACAGAGCCGGTGTTTCCATTTCCGCCTGCAGGCGGGTGGTGTTAATCCTGCCAGGTCAGACCTGGCAGGAGTGACACCTCCTGCCTGCAGGACTCTGAATCAGCCAGTCTGGAAAGAACGGTGGCGGTGGTTTTACCTCCACCGTTCTTTCTGGACCGGCAGGGTCGTAATGAGGCCCATTATCTTTAAAAGAAAAGAACAGTTAGAGATAGGTCTCAAGGTTGTACAATCATTGGGATCACTATTTTTTTTTTAAGAAGATGGGTGAACCATGATTTTTTTTAAATGCTTGGGGATTAAGCATCTTCAAAACAATGCTTTGATAATATTGGTTAGGAAAGGCACAAAACTCCCTAGGTGGATTTTAACTATAAAGGATCTCAAGGCTTGTGAGGGTGTGAGGTAGGGCTAGAAAACTTCACCATTGAGATAAACCTAAAGTGGTCTCTAATAGATCGCAATTGCAAAGCAAAAACCGTAAATTGTTTGGGTATGTTGCGCTTCCTCTGTATCTTCCCAAATGTTAATAATTTTATTAGTAAAAGTTTTTGGAACTCCTCATAGCATTCTTTTCGATTGGGGATGCCATAGCGAAAGCTGCCTATGGTTGCATAATGTATTACAAACTCTAAAAGGCTTTTTTGAAGAATCACTATCCCTTTATTTTTGATTATTAAAATAAGATTTTGTTTGCTATTAGAACCTGAGTTTTGTACTTGTTTATGAAGATATTTTAGCTCCAAGGTTTATGCGCCATTTCCTTTCAGAAGCTCGGACTTCGGCTTTAATGGCAGCCAGATCCTTTGTGAACCATTTATTATGATGTATTCTTTAGGATCCCTGTAACTAGTAATCTACAAATAAAAGCAAGAGCAACAATTGCTTCATCTGCAACACAAAATAACACCTAAATAAATGTGCTAGAATGTTATTCATGACTACAGCAAAGCGGGCCCAGCATAAATAAAAGATGCGGTTAATCACAACCCATCCTCATCATCATCACAATTGCTCTCTATCGCTAGTGTTCCTACGGGGAATGATGCACAAACACATCATTTGTCAAGGAATTTGCTAGCCCCGAAAGCCTGCCAATTGGCACATGGATCTATCAAAAGGCAAAGTTATGAATTCATTAACATGCCACTATTAATTGCTGTTCCTGTCACTGGAGCGAGCTGTACAACATCCCTTGACTATCAAGCAAAGGATCGGCCTTCCTCCTGCAAATGATTCCGCAAAGCACCGCCCGCAGCAAACCCGATCATGTGAAACTTGAATGGAAGGACTTGACAAATAAATGTATCCCGGGGGAGGGCAGGGGAGGGCGCAGCAGTTTACTCTTAGCAGTACATGCAGTCTTTCAGCCAGATGTTCTTCATTGCCATAACTTTTCAAGTTAGGAATATTTCACAGTTCTTGCTCACTTTTGCCTCTGCTTAGGTCCATCAAAAGTCGATTGCTTCTAAGTGCATAGAAAAGGCGCATTCCCTTTCAAGAGGTTTTACCCCGCAATCAAACAACGACAATTAGGCATCCCTATTCATAGAGGGGTGGGCACATGCCAGTTACCGGCATCCGGAGCAAAATCGTACACCGATGATACAATTCAAATTCAATGTTATTCAATATGTGAGCGCCAGGATCAGTGTCTCTTGACCCCTCAGTAATCACCGACCAGAGTCTGTGTGATGTGATGGGGGCTGTGTGCTTTAGGTACACCGAAGCTTGAAAGGGACCCTCAATGATCTTGCCAGCACAAATCGGGACAGGATGTCCACTGCGACTAAATAAGCACTGGCAACGGCACAGATTTGGCGTTTATGTATATGCATTTGCCAGACGCAGCCATAATGGTACGTCTACCTGACCAAAAGATGTGAGCAACTTCAAAATGGGCACGTAATGGCGGTGCCTGGAAAATGGCTGTTTGATGCCCATAAATCCAGTAGAAGGAGCAGATGGCAAGGGGCACTTATTATAGCACCCAGATGAGTAATCCAATACAGCCACGCTATGGCTTTATCCCTTCTTTTACCCCACAGACTGGGAATATGTGCAACCCAATTTTCCATGTGACACTATTGGTCAAGCCAATTGAATTTACTATATCCCCCCTCACATCCATGAGAAGCAACCAAAGCTTTAACCTCTAGGCGTATCTACAGTAAACGCATTAATCCACTCTAAATCCATACTTCTTAAAATTAGGACAACTGAACTACAACTCTCAGAATGCAAAGAGATGTTGGCTGAAAAGCCAGAACTTGGTTATGGTTTGCTTGTTTCCAGCTTTGATGTCTCCTGCCAAGCATTATGTCTCCGAAATGGGGTGGTTTGGTGCTGTGGCAAAATAAAGGTACATGCATATTTAGAAGCCTGCAAGAGTAGAAAAAAGAAACACCGAAATATATACACTAATGTATGTAAGTTGTTGTGTTCATCCTTGACTGAACTCTGGGAATTTACTTTTTTATAAACAAACACAGAATGCACAGCAAAAGAGGAAGGGAGAAAGTCTACAGAAACATGTACAATTGCACAGAACCAGCTGAATACTCTTGCCCTGACAATCATTGGCATCTAACACCAACAGAAAGCCTCGACTCCGTAGAAGGTGAAAGTGTAAATATTGTAATAATTGGTGGAAAGTGCAATAGACCAGTGAAATATCTGTTAACTGTGGACATCCCTCCAAACCAATAACCTTTCTGCAGAGGAATGACCCTAAAAGTGATGGTTAAAGAACTAAACCTCAACATTATAGCTGGCTTACTACCCAGAGAATGCCTTATAGCTGGCTTACTAGAATGTATTATAGCTGGCTTACTACCCAGAGAATGTCTTATAGCTGGCTTACTAGAATGTATTATAGCTGGCTTACTACCCAGAGAATGCCTTATAGCTGACTTACTACCCAGAGAATGCCTTATAGCTGGTTTACTAGAATGTATTATAGCTGGCTTACTACCCAGAGAATGCCTTATAGCTGGCTTACCAGAATGTATTATAGCTGGCTTACTACCCAGAGAATGCCTTATAGCTGGTTTACTACCCAGAGAATGCCTTATATCTGGCTTACTAGAATGTATTATAGATGGCTTACTACCCAGAGAATGCCTTGTAGATGGCTTACTACCCAGAGAATGCCTTATAGCTGGCTTACTAGAATGTATTATAGCTGGCTTACTACCCAGAGAATGTCTTATAGCTGGCTTACTAGAATGTATTATAGCTGGCTTACTACCCAGAGAATGCCTTATAGCTGACTTACTACCCAGAGAATGCCTTATAGCTGGTTTACTAGAATGTATTATAGCTGGCTTACTACCCAGAGAATGCCTTATAGCTGGCTTACCAGAATGTATTATAGCTGGCTTACTACCCAGAGAATGCCTTATAGCTGGTTTACTACCCAGAGAATGCCTTATATCTGGCTTACTAGAATGTATTATAGATGGATTACTACCCAGAGAATGCCTTGTAGATGGCTTACTACCCAGAGAATGCCTTATAGCTGGCTTACTAGAATGTATTATAGCTGGCTTACTACCCAGAGAATGCCTTGTAGCTGGCTTACTACCCAGAGAATGTCTTATAGCTGGCTTACTAGAATGTATTATAGCTGGCTTACTACCCAGAGAATGCCTTATAGCTGGCTTACTAGAATGTATTATAGCTGGCTTACTACCCAGAGAATGTCTTATAGCTGGCTTACCCAGAGAATGTATTTTTCTGACAATGAACACCCTGGGGGACAAACACAAATGGATGTGGGAAGTCCGGGCAGAGGTTGGGGGGGCATGCAAGGTGGTGGGCAGGAGGCCAAAATGTGGAGTTGGGTCGACAGATGAAAGGAAGCAGAGATTGGAGGGGAAGTGTGTGTACACATGCCACAAAGAAGACTGCAGAATCAGTTAGAAGATCCATCTATGGCACCTGCAGCATACAGATAGATCTCTATAGTAGGAGAAACCTATTTCCCAGCAAATGTGACTCACTGGTTTATGCTGTGAAGTCTGGCTTTTTTGCCAACCATGCTTTATATGCAGAGAGTAGGTTTACACTTATTATGAGGACCTCTAAACTACATGGGTGTTAGTTGCAAAGCAAGGAGTGGCTCAAAGAGGGCCAATTTGGCCACTTTGGCACCCTCCGAGCTTACTGTGTTGTCATGCTCTCTGGTTTTCCCACGCAGGGTCGGGGTATGCGATTTTACAGACAAGGGAACGAGCGTTTGAAGGCACTGCAGTGCTTGATTCGTTACAATACAAAAGCATATTGCCAAGTCATTCCAGCCTAGAACATTAGGGAGTGGATTTGGTGCTGTGGCAAAATGGGACACACCTACACATTAACTCTAAAAATTAGGAAAAGTAACAGTGAAATGTGTACTTTTGTCACACGGCTCAATTGACCATTTAACCCTAAACAAGACATCTGTTTGCATTCAACAAGCAATGGAAGCCAGTAGCTACGGACACTATCAAGAGGTGTGGGTGATTAACATCTCATGAGCAGTTGAGTGAACGCTACATACATGTTTTATCAACAAAACCTTGGAATTCTCAGCGAAAGAGTAAGGGGGAAATTCTAGACTCCCAACTGAAAGTCATGCAGAGATGTGCAAAGCAAATGGCACTGGCCTTTGGAACTTTTGCTGGAAGAGAGCATGACCTTGGTTTTCACAACTGCCCATGCAGGAACATCACTGCTTCCTAAAACAGTAGTAAGCAGTGTATCCCATGAAATGAAGAATGGATGTTTATTAAGTTCAAACTAGATGTAGGACAACACTGCTTATAGAACAAGTGGCCGAAAGACATACTTGGTTAAGTCATTATTTTTACACAAGGAGATGAGAACAGCTGTTATTAAGCCATGCCCGTGTAGAAGACTGCTTAGAAATGACAACGTAAGCCCCAAAAGAGCATATACCATGATATTACTGCAAAACAGAGCTATGGCAAAGAGATCACAGAAAGTGAGTTTGGGACAGAGAGAGTCAGCTGTTAGACAGGCAGTGGCCATATGGAAAAGCATGGCCTAGTGCACCCATCGGGTGGGTATAAAGTCAAACAACACCCTCAGGGTGTGAGCCCCTTCTCACATCCCATCTCTCTCTAATCTGTCCTGCTATGTCAACAGCTTTGGCTTATAGGTGGCAACAGAACATCACCTAATTGCCAAACTAAAATACACAATCATGCATGCATGCAGCTTCAGTTCATCTTTCTGCCTGCGCCTAAAACTGAACTAGCACCACATTCAGTTTTAAAGAGAACAGGGCGACTCTGTAGTAAAAATAGTGAAACTCTTGTGAAAGAAATGTTGCACTGTTCGTACAAATAGCATCTCTTTCCTGGAAGAAAGCAACCGACTTTGCATTACACGATAATTTTGTTACATGGAAACCTATCATCATTCCTGCATAGGCTAATAAGTATTTGCATCTTCGAAGTGATAAAAAAGAAATTCAGCGAAAGCTCTATGCCGCCTACCGGGGAAAAGTGTGTCATAAAATGAGCTGCTCGCTGATGGCAGCGGCACCAACATCCATACACAGGTGTTAAAAGAGGAAGATGATGTAGGGCCTCATCAGGGTATGTGCATCGCGGCTGAAGGAGTTCAGAATAATCAACAGCTCTATGGGTTTATGCAACGAAACAATTAAATAATAAACAGTGGGATCCACATGAATAATGTTCGATGGATTCGCTGGAAGGAACAGGTCTCTCCAAGAGAAAACACAGGCAACAGGCACAAGAGGATGTATGCGAAGACGGGGCCAATAGCAGGTGACGAAATAGCACGTGGTAACCCATCGGGGTCGCCATAGGATGCGGCATGTGCCAATAACTGCTATAGGCTGGGTAGACCCAGGAAGGAATATCCTCCGGTGTTTTTGCAGTATTGTTTAATTCAAAGTGAACGTCTTTCTGGATAAAAGGGGCCTTTCTGAAACAGACACCTTTAGTACATATGTTCTGTGGTGAAAACATTGCTGTCTGCCTGAACTGCTCACCTGGCTCTGGAAGAAAGCAACGTGATCACTGACATCTATGTATTGGGAATTGGGCATGTGGATACTTTTGCTGTGCCCAGCCCAAAGACACGCAACATGAAATGGACACGTTTCAGATACAACGGTTGCATGCAGTTTCCAACGGGCACAGGAGAACGTGCGAAGCAGAGTAACTTCCGTCAAAGCCATTGGCACTAGAAAGAGAGACTAAATGCTTACAGATCAGAGGCCCTTTGGCAGTCTGATGCTGCCAGTACCATCACCCAAGAAAGACTGCCCTGGCCCAAATCTCCTTGCAGCAAGGGGGTTTATTCTAATTCACAAGGTCTCATGTAAAACTCGTATATTTTTCCAATGTTCAGATCCTACCTAGTAACCGTCACTTAACACCCTGAAAAATGAGTGCTGTATTAAACTAAAATATTTTGGCAAATAAAAATATTGTAGAATAATTACAAGCAAAGTTATAGTCATATTAGTTTTAACAGAAATAAACGTACTAATATTGAAACACATGCCCTGCTTTTTCATATGAAAGAGGCCTTTGCTCGGAAAGCAGCGCCTACTGAGAAATGATCCCACGTATATTCAATACATCTGAGGAGGGCCTTCTATCATCACAAACTGTTTCACAACTCCCCAGCATGCACCAGGGAGGATGTCTGAAGAGTTTGAATATTTGACCCACAACATACCTTTGGAGCCTGTTCAGCAGTTTGATCTGGGCACGGGCATTCATTGCAGGCAGAGTTCATTGCCTGCATTGGGCAATTGGAAGAGCTAGGACAGCATCCGAGCTCTCCCTATGTTTGACATTTGAGCAAAAGATGTAGATGTGCACATTGGTTTCTACAATGAGGCTTCAAAGTCACGCATTCTCTGTGAGTCCTGCTTGTGACAGTTATTTGTTGGAGTTGTTGACAGTTCATAGTCCCCTTCCATAGGTATGAAGACACTTGTCAGAGTCCAGGGTGCATCCAAGATTTTTCACTGAGTTGGAGGGTGTCGGTGAGTTGCCCATGGCGGGTGGCCAGGGTAGTGGGTGCGGAAGAAGATCGGAGTTGCCGCAAACCATGATTTCCGTTTTGGAGGGGTTTAACAAGAGGTGGCTTTGGGTCATCCAGAGTTCTATGTTAAGGAGGCAGGATGCCAGGTCCGGTCGGGAGTTGGGTTTCGCGTTCAGGAGTTTTAGAATTAGTTGAGTGTCGTCAGCGTAGTTGTAACACAGGATGTTGTGTGAACGAATTATTGGTGGGAGGGTGATCAGGTAGAGATTGAACAGGAGGGCGGATAAACATGCTCCTTGTGGAACTCCTGTGTCGACTGGTCGGGCTTGTGAGGTAAAGCTGGAGAGTGTCATTATTTGGTGCCTGTCTTTGAGGAATGAAGCTATCCATTTAAGAGCGGTTCCACGAATTCCTAGGGAGTGGAGGCGGTCTAGGAGGTTTGAGTGATTGATCGTGTCAAGGGCGGCCGATAGGTCGAGGAGGATTAATGCGTCGCATCCCGCGGAGTCTGCTGTCATTTTAAGGTCATCCCAGATCGAGGTTAGGGTGGTTTCAGTTCCGTGACGCGTTCTGAAACCTGATTGGGCAGGGTCTGGGAGATTGTTGGCTTCGACATTGTTTGTTCGAATGTAATGCTTTGTGATTTGTATATGACGTTTTATCAATTGCTGTACTTTGCACAAGCACACATCACTTTTGTGGTGGGATGCACTGGTCACTTTATAAAGCATAGGTCACTTTCTGATGTTTTTTTATGATATATTGAATAAATAGAACTGTTGAATAATTGATGAGGTGTCCCTTTGTGAAGGTGAATTGGAGTTCTAATGAGTGTGACTACACCGTAGGAACACCTTTTGAGTGATTCCCATATAGATACAGAGGTTGAGAGCTTTAGAGTGTTTGTGTTAAAGTCACAATCCCTCCTGGGGTCATCAAAGACATATCCTTTTTGTGGCTAGTCGTTTATCTACCACCCCTGGAAATGTGCTCAAGTGCTACATTCCTCAGTCTGTTGCATCTTCTCTGAACTTCCTTCGGGCTTTGCTTTTGTACAGTGTTTTCTATTATTTCTACTGCAGTTGATGTGTTTGATTAAAGTATACATATTCTTTCTACCAGAGCCTTTATTGGACATTCCCTTTATTTTGGACAGTGATAACTACGCTGTTTGGGTCACTGCTGGTTCACCTTCACACCCCTCTTAAGAGCATAGCTTCCCTCGGGACACTTTACCACAAAAGTCAAAGGAGGTACATCTGTTAACTGTCCCTGTTTTAACTTTAGGATTGCATTACATATTTTGGTTTAAAGGAGTGTAAGGGCTGAGTGGGCCATTTTACCCCTAATCCTCCTTATACTCCTGTGAAGCAGAATCCAATTTGTCACATCAGGATTGGGGATCGAGGGGGAAAAAGATAAAGAAAGATAATCAAAACATGT
The DNA here is from genome assembly GCF_040938575.1 of Ambystoma mexicanum. Classification (NCBI taxonomy): domain Eukaryota; kingdom Metazoa; phylum Chordata; class Amphibia; order Caudata; family Ambystomatidae; genus Ambystoma; species Ambystoma mexicanum. The sequence goes on along the minus strand of NC_090922.1, from coordinate 1,125,972,036 downwards.
AGAGGGAAGCAAGGAAACTAACTCTTTTTAAAGTTTTGGAAAAGTGTGTACAATAAAATATGTTGTGAAAATGATCACATTTCCTGAAGTACCCCTGAGAAAAAAATACTATAGTAGAGCATTTAAGAAATACATGCAAGTATGTTTCTCCTTTCCAGGCATTATGCTTTTCAATCCCTGCATGCCTGATATGTGTGGTAGCCAAGGATACTCTGTGGGGTTGTTTAAGGTCTGCACATATCAGACATAATAAAGCATATGTTGCTGTAATAAATCAGAATGCCTTTCATTATCTCTTCTTGGATGACACTGCACAGTCAAGCACCAGACGTAAATCTCGCTTTGGGTTGGAGCCAGGTCAGCACGTATCGATCGATCCTGTGTTTCCTGTGACTGCATACCCGACTATATAGTCAAGATCAAAAAACAGACACATTCAGTTCAGTAATCAATACAGTTACTGAGGGACTGAGCTTAATAGTACAGCTCTGACAGTCTATACACCAAAGAAATTCAGATAGAGACAGGGCAGCAGAGATAACATTATTTTACATGCATTCAGAATAATTAGAATCAAAATTAACTCATCATTGCTCAAATAGCCCTATCGACAATGCTTAATTTTATTTGGCTTGGTCCATGATGAAATATAGCTAGCATATTTAAACCCTGGAGGCAATGCCAGCCTTCACCCAGTGTTCAGACATGCAGGGCATCCAAGTTGCAAGTGGAAAGATTTTGTAGGCAGAGTAATAGCACAACGTGCATCCACTCCCACAGCTCTAGCGATGCAAATACTAAACCTGATCAGACAGTGCTGCATGCTGCTTGCCGGACACGGACCTTAATTTGGAGGCTGGAGCCCTAGCAAAGACATGGTACGGGCACCATGATCATCCAATGTAAACCAGAGCGAAATCATGGTTAGCCATAGTTTGTCAATGGAGGCAGATTAAGTGCTAGGTTGTGCTAGGATAACAAGGGCCCTGGCCTAAGTCTTTGGAGCGCACCAGCTTTCTGGCGCTCTTCATCAATTTCTGCCTGGGTATCCAGGTCTTTGAGAATTAGTTTATTATTCTCTTCTTTTTCTTGGCCTAGGCAGTTTGTCAGGGTAACTACCTGTTCTGCGCATGCCCTGTTGAAATTTATTTGCTGTTCCAGCTTTGTCTGGCTCTGCAGTAGAAAGTACAAACTTTATTGGTACTCCTTCTGCAAGGCCAGCATTTTGGTATCCTGTTCTACCTTCTCCTGCTGCAGGATACCCATGTCTTCTTTTATTTTGGTTAGGTACTGCCTAATTTCATGTTCTGATTCCTGGCTCCTCTGTAGCCTTTGTTCAGCAGAGTCCAGATCAGTTTGGGCTTTTTCTAATGCTTACAGTTGCCTGTTTGCCAGATCTTGGCCCCAGGCATATTTGTCCTGTATTGCTCCAATATGGAGGTACAGATATGCCGCTATTTTGGCAATCTTGCTTTGCTCTTCCTTTGCCTTAGGGGCAATATACAGTTCACTCAGGGCCACATGTAATGGACCCTGATCTTGCCATATGTCTAATCCTGTTGCAGTGGTCTGTTCTGTGATTGCCTGCAGCCACACATTCTGACCCTGCTCTGTCCATTCACCCGTTATAAATAATGTATGCAGTGGGTGTTCTTTAGCCATATTGATTTCTACCAAAGTCGCCATTCTGGAAATATTAATTTCCTTTCTGACTTACAGAAGTTTATTTTATTTTTGCAAAACAGACCAATTCCTTACAACGTTCCTATTGAGGGGTGCTTTTCACAGTTTAACACAGCGTGGTAGCCCAACAGGGTTTATGTACCCCGTCAGTTAGCACACTGTATTAAGCTATCACAAGTGGTATGTCTAATTCAGAAATCTCGGACACGAGCCCCCAATCCTGTAAGTGATTTTAACCTGGCACTTCACCTAAATCAATGTCTAGTGTGGGATGCACAATTGAAACCCTTAATTATTTATTTATGTCTATAAGTTCTTTTATTTCTGAATGATATACCCTTATATCACGGCCCTCTCTTTAATCCCCCTCACCGGTTACACTGAACCAGGAAGCAGGCTAAAGTCCTGCAAAGTTAAAAAAATATTTATTTTATGGATTTGCACAGTATATATATAGATCACACTATTTGAATGGTTATACAAGGATCACCAAAGGGGTGATGTCACAATGAACCTCTTTAATCATATGGAGTAATGATAGGAAAAATAATGCAGCATAGAATAATACTTGTGTGGGTTCAATCAAAATGCAATGTGATTACTCTTTCCCCCTGCATACTACTCAATCCCCCCAATATGCAATATCAAGAGATGGAAGGAGAGAAAACAGGTTTCAGGAATACAGAATTCAACAACACAGTATCACTCCCAATTTCCCTCAGCAAACTCAGAGAAAACAGGAATGATTGCAACTTGTCAAAATGGTTTTGAATGTGGCTTTGAATGAATGGGAAAAACACTGAAAATGGGTTTATTCACTAAAATGGTTTCAATACTAGTGGGAGCCGCTTTGTATAGTATCAGACAGACACTAGCAATGATTATTGAGTAACTAGCGGATTGAAAACTGAATTCTGAGGTCGGATGCAATGAACAGCTATGTCACACGTGATGAATTTGAGCCAAATGAAAAATTTGCAGCAAACTTTTCCGCGTGTGGTAAGCACGATTGTGGAATAAATAGAAAATGTTGGGATGCGGTTTTGGGTTCGTTGGAAAGCTGAGGATGGTAGCTTCAATTTGACACTGTTTCTAGCATACACAATGAAGACGTTATGAAGGTTTTTGTGAAGGTCGGTTTTTTCAGAAAGAGTCAAATAGCAAAATAAAGATGCGCTTTTTTAAAATTAACAACAAGATTTCTTTACACTAGGGAGACTATGAAGATGCCAACTACACGACAGCGCAGCCACCAGCCCAGGATATCACTGTTTGGTTTAGCCTGCCGAGACGCTCACCTTTCTTCAGACAATATATTAGCGCAAATATGATTTTAACACTACTATTACAAAGGACTATAGGGATGAGAGAAAGAGTTCAGGTAAAACAAAAGATTTTCTACAATGTAGTTCTGGATATAATAGAAGATGGGTTTGGAAAGGATGACCTATGGATAATGCATATGCTAGAGGCAATCCTATGCTATGGATACTCACTACCACTGTTTGGAATGGACCCATCAGGGATCTGGTCAGGGAGACTTTCTGGACAGGAATTCAGCTAGCACACCGGACTGGACTCAAGGCGCTCTGGTTCTGCACTCAGCACGGCACTCTGGACACTGCACGGCAGGATTGGACTGGATCTGACGGGTTGGTTCTGGTTTGCAGCTATCTGGTCACAGCTCTGCTCACTGGGTTGGATCTCTGGATTCTGGCAAGAATTCTTAGCAGGAAAGCAGCAGCAGCACAGCCAGGCTGTTCTTTTTGGTTCCCCTTGGAGGTCTGTGGTAAAATCTGGTTTCAGGATTTATTAAAGGCCAAGCTGAGAATGGTCCAGCTTTGGAAATGGGCCTTTCTGCTTTCAAATTCTGGAGTCCTGGATATGGATTTCTCTTGCAAAGTGCTCCGCCAGCAATCAGTTGGTCGGTGAATGTGTGTGTGTTAAGCTGTCTCTATTTATGTATTTCCCAAAGGGGTGGGTATGCTGAATTCTACATGGCACACCCCTAGGTAAGAGTGTAATGATGACAATGGGTTTTATGATCCAGGGAGAACCTCCCCCTGGTTTCTGCACATGACATCTATTTTTCATACAAGACATATTTATAATTTTACAAACTTGCTAGCAACAGCATATTGATATCACAGATTTGGTGGAGCAAGTATTCATCCGAGCCCCATCACGGTGAGAGCTTGGGTCTAGATTTGGCAATTTTTCTCAGTTTTGGTCAATTACCTAATGTCAGATTTGTCCACATTTTTACACATATGTGCGCATGATATCTGGGCAGAATCATATGAGGTTTCATGTTTCTGGCATCACCACAATTGCTACAAACCCACAAATTCTGTAGTCTTGTCCCTGAACATAGCACAGAGTTCTGAGTAGTTTTAAAACATGACCAGAATTTTCATATTAACAATACTGTCATTTTACAATTCTTACAATTTCTGTGTCAGTCCTTTTCATAAATATACTTTTCTTGTGCTTTAAGGATACACATAACTGTCTATTCCCACCTCCAAAAGTTCCTGGTGTCTCAGAGCAATCCCCACCACTTTCCTCCAGCAGGGGCTTCTGTTGACACTTGCATCTGCATATCTTTTCAATCCAGGAAGCCCTTTGTCTCTCCCCAGTGCAACAGGCCCAAAATCTCCTCCCCTCTCCATTAACACCTGCATGGGAGTTCCTGGGGCAGAGAGCAGAAGGAAGGTGCCTTTTGTTTGGGGCACGCTGTGGAATTTGCTTTGAAGTTCTGTGGCTGGCATCAGAGGTTACTTTAAAACTCAATTTTTTTTTAAATTGCCTTTGATAAAATAAACTTACATTTTCAAAATAGGCAAACAGATCTCTAATTCCAGTCTTTTTAAACATAGAGATTAAATAGTTGCAAACTATATTGCTTTTGATGGCAAGTCACTTCATTTCAACCATTTGATTTTCTGTACAAGTTTAAGCTTCCAATGCACTTAACTGACAGCTGTCATGCAGGTGGCCGGCGGTACCGCGCCCATATTCTGACAGATTTTTACAGACAAGCACACTTTTTAATGTGGATATTCTTGTGATAGAATCTGCTTTTCCTGACATTGTGTGCTTATGTGGATTCTTTAAATAAGGTGACGAGTAACACCCAGCAAGGATGTTGGATCTTTTCTGATGTTTGGGAACCATTATTTTGTAATTTCAGCAACCAAGGAAAAACAGATTTCAGAGCACTTCTGGTTTTCCTTGCAATGAAGCACTGCCTTTCATGTAGTTTCCATTTTCACTCTGCGGGCAGCCCAATGACAGGTTTCAGCAGTGTGGTCCTCTGTTCCACCACTGACACAGCGCGCATAGGGCTTTTTGCAGCAATTTCGCTAGTTTTGGTGCCACCAGCACACAGTGATGTTGCAGGGCAGAGCCCAGTGGGTCAATACATCCCACACTCTTTTTCATCCAATTATCAACACAGCCTTTTTTATTCTACCAAATATAGAAATACAAAATAGTATATACATGTTATAAGGTATCTAAGCGCTGCTTATTATTACCCACGGTGCGTGGTGCTCATTTATCGACCTCGGAAGGATGAAGGGCTGAGTTTGGCCCTGCCAGGACTCGAACCTGCATCGGCGGGCTCTGCGTTGATGTCAAAGCAAGCGCTCTACTCGCTGTGCCACTTGACCGGCTGTGTCAAGTGGGGTTAGCTTAGTAAGTGTAATCTACTTCACAAACAACAAACATTAAACAAACTTAAAACCAAAGTCTAGGCCACATAATGTTATTCCAGACATTAGGAGATTGGAAACTGTAATAACATTCTAAAAACACATGTTTTACGTTTCTCCTTGCCATGATATAGGGTGAATATGCTGTATGTTTTTATTGGGCCTTTTCCCGGAGTTCAAATTCCCACCTGCCCCCCAAATAAAAGAGCATGTCTACACCCTGTGTTTTTGCCACAAAAGAGGGCTACATAAATTACTTCGGTACCACTATCTAGTTGATATTAATCAAAGTTAATTTTCAAGACAAGTCAATGTATTCCCACTTGGCTGATGCAGGTTTTAATTCTGAAAGGGCAACAGTAAAGATGCAAGACGTGTTGGAGAGAGTGTTCTACATTCATCCAAGTGTCTGCTACACTCAGAATCATGGCAAGATTACCTGAATCCGTTCTATAAAGCCATTATTGTGTATACAAACAATACAACACAGGTGGACATGGTTACCTTTCTAGAGATGAACATTCACCTGAAAAATCTGTTATAAATGCTGTTATAACTCAAAAAGCATTTATGGAAACAATTGTGGACAGATAATATTGTGTTGCCTACATAGTGATCTGAGAGGTTATAATTCAAAAAAATGAGCGCCCACTGCCCTCCATCACTTTTCTATTTCTTAGTTATTTAGGTTTCTTGTTTCCGTTTCCACAGATGTCTCTGCCACACATTATAGATACAAGTGGAGTTTCTCTTCCCTCTTCCCCTTTGTGGTTGAGCCATCTGGGGTTTCTTGTTTCCACAGAGGAGCATAAAAGGGCCTTATCACCACCTTTTCCTGTGGTTGCAATGTCTTCTCTCCGCACCACCTCTCTTCTCTTCTTCTCGGCCTGACCATACTCTACCCCATAACACATGCTTGTTCTCTCACTGGGGGCACAACCCATTCTGACCAGGGTCTGACCTGTAAAACCCTGCCTTGGTCGATGTGCGCCCTCTCGCTCTTCCTTTTCTGGCTATTTTCCACCACCCTAGCCCTTTGTATTCCTCTTACAACATCTTTATGTCATCCTCCTACCACTTCCATATGTCTTCCTAAAAAAAACTCCACTTCAGACACCAGATGAGTCAAGCCAGCAAAAGAGGTTCACAAAAAATGCAATGGATTGATTTTAAAAGTTTGATTTTTAAGTTGTTGCAATGAACTTTCCTTCAAACATTTGTCAGAATGGCATTTCCTTTCATTATATGCAATTTGGTGATTTTGTGTGAAATTCAGTCCATTTCCCAAAAGGCAATATTTTAAAATCAAGGCATCAAAAAAGGACCCACACAATATGAACGTGGTTTAAAGTGGATATTAGTGTGCACAACTCTTGGGACGAAGTGGGGCCTAAAAAACAGAGGTATTCAAGATGACAGTGTGAATTGTCCAATGACAACATAAACAGGTAAAAGGGAAGTTCAAGCCTTTGTCTATCAAATGATCTTGGTCCTAACAACCAAAATATCCCTTTTCAATAGCTGTGGTCAGTATGAATCATTGCTAAAGTGACTGTACACAGTCATTCACAGTTTCATGGCTTTGTGGCTCCGGTAGCCACTTTATATCCGATGTTAGAGAGGGTATGCCATTCTGGGAGATGGTCATTTGGCCTTCAGATGACAGTGGATTTCTTCCCAGTTTGTCCTAGGTAGATTTGCAAGATGCAGTCATTGTGTTCCACTAGCCAAAGAGTGGTATGATGCTTCAGGTTCAGTGTTCCGTCTGCATACACCTCTCAAACCCTAACCAAACACAACCACAAGCCTTAAACGCAGCAAACCGCACAAACCTCACCACACTGCAACAATAAAACAAACTCCTCATAAAATTGCACAACAGAACACGACGACTACCGACTGTAAAACACCCCAAACCAAGCCAACGGACCCACCGGGCTGAGGCTGCCAACAGCACATCACTGCTTTCTTGCACTTTCCCGCTCATTCCCACTAACTCAACCTCCCTTCTCCTTTTTTCAGAGTCACCAGAGCGCCTGGTGGTGATAGTGTGCGGTACAAATATCCTTTAACATTAACATTAACATATCTCTAGATTCTGTCTCTGAGCAGTCCCTCATTTTTTATAAATCTACAATGAATTTCTTAGTGCTGTATTGCTTTCCACCAGAGTTCAGAATAAGGCTCCTGGCTAGCCCACCTTCCCTCTTACTGCTGGTTAGTGGCTTTCTTTGTGTATTTAAGATTTGTCCCTACCTATCTATGACCCCAGTCTGCAAGACTCTCTGTTGCACTGTTCTTGACACTTTGGCTGCACCCCAGCTTAAGTCCCACTGATCTTGTCTTTCACCTCTCTGCACCATGTCAAACTATGGACCATCTTGACTTAGCCAAAGCTGGAATATAACTCAGAGCTCACTTGACCACCGCTGCCACTTTTTTTCACTTGTTTTATTCCTTCAACTCTGAAGACCTCTTCCTTCCTTGGCTCTGTCTCTCTGGCAACTCCCTCCTCCTTGCTTTCTTCTGTCCCTTCCCCAACTCTGTCCTGTCCTGTCCCTGTTCTCAATCCTCTGCTTTTACAATCATAACTTCTGCCACGCCCTTCCTCTTCATTCACATGTATGTATCTCACTTTAACTTCTCAAACCTCCTCCTCCTGTATAAACTCTGTCCCTCCTCCAACTCTTTTCTTACCCTTCATCTTCCATTTCCCTGCATGTTCTTTCTCTCCATAACCATCTGCACTGTCAACCAGTCTTCCTTACATTGGCTGCCTTATGGCTCCCTTTTACATGGTGGTCCATAGCCTGATTGGGGGAATAGATTGAAGATAAGGGCATCTGGCAGATCCCTGAAAAACCCAGGTGGGTATACTTAAATTAACAAAAACTTCAGGGTGAGAGGTCACAGAGTCCCAACATAATAGCAAATATGACAGTCACTTCTTACTGCATCATTTTTCACAAAATGTATTTAATGACATCTGCATAAAGTTGGTGGGGATAGAGCACCCAGAGGTGTTTTAGAAGCAACAATACATATAGGTATGATCCAGTCAGACAGGCTGGATCCCAATGTAATAACAACAACAGATAACTGCCACTATTGGTTGATCATTTCAATTGTGCAGTCACATGAATAAACATAAACCCACATCAATGGACATATATACAAAAGAACACATTAACAATGCTTTAGATGTGCTCTGTTTAAATGGTGATATCGTCAATTAGGGGAATGACAGCATCAGTGAGGCAATTTATGTGAGCTGATAGAGCTTGTCCCCAGAGTGGGGAGCTCTCATTCTGTGTCCTTCTCATAACTACTCACATGTGTTCATGGCTCCTCCACCACCGAGTATGCTAAGGTCATGATGATGCTTTCTTTGGGTTGGAATCACAGAGCTGCTGACCTACCTAGCCTCCAGAATCCCCCTCAGCCCACCTCCCCAGCTTCAGGCGTGGGACCATCACAAATATCAACATTCTCTTCCTCTGAGAGTGTCTTTTGAATCGTTGTACTTTCACTTCATGCTCCAGAGTTAAGTGTCAAGACTTTCTTTCTCTCAAAATGCCTTTTGGATGCTTTGGTACTTTTCCTACATTTCTTAGAATTCAGCATCAATGCTCCCTTTCTTTGACAATACGTTAGAAACACTATAAAAGTTTGACTAAGTTTGGCAACAGGCAGCATCAGGGCTCTCACAATATCTTGTAGATTCTAAGTTACTTTGATTATGCAACCCCAGGCTCACTTTAGGGCTATAAAGGCTATCCTCCTCACACAATATCTTGTAGATTCTAAGTTACTTTGACTATGCAACCCCAGGATCAATTTAGGCCTATATTTCTGAGGTCACTCATCACCATTTGCATAGCAAACTCACACACATACACCTTTTAGTTTATTAAAGGACCTGCTCACTAAAAAGTAAGAGGGGGTTGTTCATAAAGGCACCATGTTCTGTTTGTAATGCTTACTTGTATGTGGAACAATAATGGGCGCCCAATAACTCTATTAATAGTTCAATGCATAAGGCATAGTCCAATGTATAAACCATGACCTGGCGGACAATGGTGGGGTCCAAGATGGAATGTTCAGCTACCTGGTTGTGGAGATGGTCATCTCCCTGGTGACCGGCAGGATGGAACCGGTTGGACTGGGTCAATGAAAATGACAGTGTTTTCATTGTCAACATTCAAAGGAGGGAGAAAGAAAAAGAAAATTAGTCAAAGCCCAAAGGCAAGGTGGCCCTGTTGGGGCTGCTGCCATTTAGAAGGCAGTGAGGCCTATCACAGGCTTTTGTCATCACGTCCTACAGTGTTGGCTGCTGGCAGTATGGCACCCAGGCCCAACCTCCATTTTATGGGGAGGTTCTGTTCCTGCCTGGTTGACAATATTGCGAGCCCTGCATGGAAGAAGCCAAGAAGGCAGTTGACCACTAGGTCCCACATTGTAGGCATTGTTCCTGTGCCACAGAAAGAAAGCTAATCAGGCATCTAACCCATCTGGGAAGGTGTGAGGAACAGCCACACTGGGCTCTTGTGTTGCTGTGCAGTGCATTTCCACTGCTCACATTGGAAAGAAAGGGCTGTCCCCGCCTGCCAGGAGTGTGGATATGAACAACACAGAGCAAACAAAGTCAGCGAGTGCTCCTGACTTGTCCTGTCCTACACTCATTGGAGAGAGTCTGGTCTGTCAATGACAACATGGGTGCTGCTCTGTGAGGCAGAGGACAAACAGACTGAGCCCTAGTAGGACTTGGCGCATGAGTGGCTAACAGGCACACCAGCAGCCTCTGAGGCGAAGGAAGTGAGCCGGCCAACAGGTATTGTGATCTTCAGGTTCAATTGACAACCCTCCTATAAGATAGCTGACCAAGATCAAAAAGGTATTGTCTTATGAATGATCTGATTAATAGACAACAGTATGAAATTCCCACCTGTTCATGTTGTATAGTATCCTACCTATGTTGACTTGGAAGTAAGCTATGTTCCACATGAGAGAGGGTTTTAATTTCCAAGCGCTGACTGATCAACAAGTCATACGTGGAGTGCGTTGCCCTGCTAACGCTTTGACATCTTAAGGAGTGTTTTATTAGACAACTTAAGGCCTACCGGACCACAAATCACCATTTTGTGGACTTTAATGACTCATCCAGGCAACTTCAGTGGCAGGTAGACCTACCTGTATCTATATTCTTCTGAATGTTTCCTTCACACTCCTTCCCATTGCAGGTGGCATCTGGTCATGTAATGCACCATTCCCTAGTATGGTGGCAGTGGCCAGTTACCAGTATGGAGAAATAAACACACAGGCTACAATTTTAGTTCCCAAAATGAAGAGTCAGACCCATCTTGAATACTCATACATCCAAGGTCTTCCACTTGGCTTTGTCTTCACACCTCTCAATATATCTAGGTTATACTTGCAGTCTTCCGACATCGGCGACTTCGCTGGCATCTGAAGGTACACCACTCTCCCCTTCTGGTCCTACAGGATCCCTCAAAGACCATGTGGAACTGTCTCCAGCATCTGATACACCTCAACAACTCTGCTTGATTTTCTCCAGAAGTCCGTCTGTGACCATCAGACACCAGAGGCCACCCAACAACTTGGATTTTCTTAGTCTTCCAAATGGGTGAGTGATTCATGCTCACAGCACTCTCTGGTCCCTCTCCCCTCCAGGCTTCAACAGGTACTACTTCCTCCCTATGCTGTGCCTCTTCCCCTTCTCATACCTCTAATGAGTTCACCCCGTGGGTCGGAAGTCCCATGACCTTTTAGTGTCACTGCTCTATTGCTTTTCATTCCCCAGGATTCTCTGAATCCTTTCTCTTGTCAAATGGTCAGACTAGTCTAAAATATCATCCTTCATTTTGGATTTCAATGTTTTTTCTATCTGGGGCTGTTTAGAACGGTCAAACAGAAGGCAAAAATAGGGTGAGCTTTTACAGTCTCCTCTCAGTCCACCAAACAAGCCACAGAAGCGTTTCGATGAAATTTCTATGAGGTAAACCTGTGTCGAGGGAGTAAAACAATTGAAAATGATTTAGAAGTAGTAAAATTATTTATTTATTTATTTATTTCATTTTTTCTCAGGCACATTGCTTCCCTGTACAGAAATACTAAAAAGGAAGGGGGTGGGATATGATCAATTGTGTCTTATTCAAAGGTTAAAATCTGAATAATCTATGGGGCACCCCACTGGATATTTGTGGTTTGATGATGAAGGAATCATTCAGTCTGAACACTTGCTCCTCAGGCACTTTATTACGGCAAGTGCATAGATCAGGTCAGTTGCCCTCCGTACAGACATGTCAGCTATTTAAGATTTCTTGAGTTAAGAATAAGAATTGTAGGATGTTCAAAGCAAATCGGCTGTTCTTTTCGTCCAATGTTCACTTTCCTAACAATTTCTGAATCCTCCCCATTTCGATTAACATTTTAGCCCTGAATGAAAGTCAGAGTAAGCAATTTGTTACAAGAAGTAGGTTTTGTGAAACAAGAATGTATTTGCTAATCTCAATCCACTGAAGAACATTCCTTAATTCACTGCCTGAAGATTTTCATCTCAATATCAAATTATGAGAAGAAGGAAAAAAAAACATTTGGATTGTGTAATGACAAAGTGGATCATGCAAATGTTAGACAGGTATACGTAACAGACTGCTGGCAACAAAGTGCTAGGGTAGGCAGGCGTAGCAAGTTGCCAATCTTTGCTACAAATATTCCATTTATGAAAATTATTCAAAATGGCAAATGCATCACAAGTGCATGATAATATTTCCCTTACCTAACAGAAATGATGACGGAAAGGAGAAGGTGAAGGGGGAAACAATTATGATAATAATAATAATAATAATAATAATAATTATTATTATTATTATTTAGAGTTTCTTGGACCCACAGGATGCAGGGCTCACTCCCACCAGTCTTTGTGTATTAGCACTTGAGATTCTATTAAGCAGATAGTCATCATTCCACTCCTCCCTATCAGCGTGGACATATCCACCATTAGACTTAACCATATTATTGTGAGACCAATTATCCAAACTCTCAAAGCTGACATTTCCTTTACTCTCAACAACATCAGTCTCTGAGACCATAGGATTGGTAAACTATTGCCCTCACATAACCCCATGAGCTATTTCAAACTCCCTCTTCCCCATCTGGATCCTTACAATTTGGCTCCTATTGATAGTGCCAAATGCCACCCTCATATCCACTTGTGTCTCGTGAGTCTTAACTAGCCTTGGATGAATTGGCTGGTGGTTTTCTGGCCCCTCATTAGCACTAATGGTTTCACTACTATGCTCAAATGCAGCATCAAACAATTGGCATTTAAGTCCTACTTGAGTACTTCTTTCCACTTCAGTGATCTTTCCAAAGCCAGTTGAACATACTGTGAAGGCATCAGGAAGTACGACACAGACAAGAGATAGCAAGTTAAAAAATTAAATGTCAGGAAGTTTGAAGGCCTAACTTGCTCCATGCTAAGGTGGATTTCCCTACCTAACTAAAACTAAGGAAAGACTGAGTCAAAGAGTTCAACTTAAAAGTCGGTCTGTGTCCAAAACCTATCCTTGCTCTCACAAATACAATAAACCAATGTGTAGGGATGTAATAATCAAAAGAAACAGTGTTCAACAAAACTTCTGAGCTTGTTCCAGCTCCCAGATTTTCTTTTCTTTCTCTCTATAAAAACAGTTCCACAAAAAGCCTCAGAGTTTTCCTTTGTTTCAAGCTCAAGAGTATATAGTCTGGAAACAATCCTCAGGGTTCCCTTCCCTAAATTCAAAAACATCAAAGGTCAAAGCACAAAAAGAAAGAGTTATGAAGTTTCAGGATTCCCTCTTCCTGGACTTGTTTTCCATCATAGTTCAAAACACACAAAAGAAAAGGCCATTGGCTTTCTTCTTTATCCACTCTTTAGTCCATGCAGGTTTACTTCCTTTCATCAGATAATAAAGTTATTCTGAAGATTCAATACAATTAATGGGATTAATTTCTCAGCATTGTGTGATTTATTTAACCTTGAAAGTTCAGTTGTTTCCAAAATGCAGTATGCAGTGATTCTTAATGATTGCACAGTTCCTCTCACTGCTAAAGGCAACATGAAGTGTTTTCCGCTTAATTATTCAGTTCATATTCAATTCAGTGCTCTCTGGGTATTAATTAGGCACACGCTCTTGTTTTCATTGAGCCGGTTATGGAATATGTATGCCTTTCAACTTTAAGAGAACTTCCCAAACCTCTGAGACTTTTGAAACCTTTCCGCTTTAAGAATAATGACCACTCTGATAAAAAATATTTTCAATTCTTCAAAGTTCAACAATGGAAAAAGGCTAGGAGTGAAGACCTTAGAAAACGTGCCTTTGTAATGCTAGCTAGCTACAAAATATGTTCAGCCAAATACAATGTTCAATAACTCGCGCTTCGCACACAGGTTTTTTATTGTACAGAAACTCACTGGCCTCTTCTGAAGCTATCTTCTCAGCACAGAGCACACAATCTGCAGCCTCTGCTGCTTGGGGTCCAACCTCTGCCCCTCAGACACCTCTGGGCTGGCTTCTCAGCAACAGGGAATTAGCACTTGCTCTCACGCTGGACTGCCTCAGGTCACATCTCCGTGCAGTCATCAGCATCTCGGTATGCTGTGCACCAAGGACCTTCTCATTGCAGTTCCCTTTAGTGGCTCGCCTCTCTTCAAACAAGGTTCTGCTCTTCTTGGTGCTTTTTCCTCCTACTTGTATACACATACAACTCTCCAACATGTTGCAGGTGTGTTCTCTCAATCAGCCTTGCCTGACCATGATTAGGAGGACATGCCTGGCCTTCACACTACTTTGCATGCATATTCTTCATCCCAGTACTAAAGTGGTGTTAGTGTATGCTGTTCATTACTCTCGTTTGCCTCTTACTCGTCTCAGTACTAGAGGGGTGAGAGTGTGTGGTGTACATTACTCTCAGTTGCCTCTTCCTCATCTCATTACTGCCAAGTGTCCCATATGTTGAATTTAAGGCAGCAGATATGTAATAACCCATAAAGTTTGGGGGAGGGTTAGGTAGGTCGTCATTAGGAAAAGGGAGATCCCATTTCTCGCCTAAGGTCATCCCACTCCTAGTCCCCAAAGACCCTCCACCCAGGTGATCCTCCCTCGCTTCTCCACCCCAAGGATCATGATCCAAAAGCGATGACCTTTCCCTGGGCACCTGCGTAGAAGATCCAAAGGGTCCAAAAGTTGGAAGACCCCCAGGTTTCCCACAATACCCTTTGACAAATCGATCCTTGAATTCTTCTCAGCCATTCTGTAATAATTGTTATTTCTATGTTCAAGATGCTTAACACTCTACTTCCTTAGGAACCTGTGCATATAACTAGAAAGGAAAGTTACTCTAGGGTCAGCCACAGTTTAATCAGGGATTCCCTTCCTCTTGAAGAATGCAGAGAGAAATTTGATGAAGCTACCAGCAATGACCATTACTAGCAGGATAACCACACTCTACCCATTTTGATGTGTACTCTACAAGGGCAAGGATGAAAGGATTTTGTGGCACCACAGTGTGTCGAAGGGGCAAATGATATCCAGAGCCAATTCTTTCCACATGGTGTTGTGAATTTCTATAGGTTGAAGTGCGATAAAGTTTGTCTCGTTGGTTTAGCCATTTCACAAGTGCCACAGTTCCTTACCATTTCTCCCTCTTCCACATACACACCAGACCACACATCCTTTTCTCTGATCTATAGCTTTGTCATGTTCCTCCAAAGTGGCCTTCTTGGACCTATGCCATGGACCTTTTTAACAAAGCCACAAGGGGAATAACCCGTTTCCCTTGCATTATTACCCATGGTCCTCCGGATAGCTCTGAAGATACTTACTTGTACTCTGGAAAATAGTCTGTCAGGGCCTCCTATCTTCTTCTGATCCCCATGTGGCTGGAGTAAGATCAATTCTATGGGTCTTCATCAATTCTTACAGACCTATGCCAGGGTTCACACTTGCCACCATGCTTTCTTGCATGATTTCCTCCCCTTCCTCGGACCTCTGATTATCCTGGTGGTTTTTTGTCAATTTTATTTTTACAGTCTTAATAGGTAAACTGTCATCATGTTTTTTTCTTCCCCGGACATATAGACATTCCTTAGTGCTGAACATGTGGCTGAGAGGTCTGCTGTCCATTCTTACTTTACCAGCAAGGCCCCACATAAACATCTGGAAGTGCTTGAGGCACCAGTACTTGCTTAGGGACTCACTTTCTATGGTGGAACAGTAATGTTTGGGACCTCCGAGTGCCTGGGAGGTGAAGCCTATTTATTTTTGTAATGTGAATTGGTTATATCAATACCCTTACAGATTTTAATACAAAATTCAATTATATAAAAGAAAAGAAAACAGTAAATTCAGTAACGTAATACATTACACATACAACAAAACTAAAATATGCAAGTCACAACTATTGAATCAAGCTAAGCTGCCCCCAAACAGGCATTATCATAACAGTTTTGTTTCCATTTATCATCCTTAGCTAAAACTCTTGAGTTACTACCCAGTTTACATTAAGTGTAAATCTTCTAAAAAAAGCGCACTTAGACATCGTGTAAAGCAGTACATTCCACCAAAATGTGGTTCCATGTAATAATGTTGCCACAAAAATCTCGCCATGCAAAAATATCGCCGAAAAATGGCAGTTTTTTGTGGCGACATTGTTGCATGGAACATGCGGGGGACACCCCCACAACCCCCAAACTTTTTTTAATTATTATTTTTAAAAAAAAAATGTTTTACCCCTGTACCCATATATATGGTCACCCATATAATATCGCCGCAACCTTTTCCCGGCGATATTATTTACGGCGACCATATATATGGGGACAATATTACCTGATACCCAAAATGTGTCCATGAGTTTAAATAAACCGATTTTTTACACAATGTGGAAAAGTTTGGGGCAGAATTAGTCTGGTCACGTATGCACTGTGTTTGAAGCCTATTCTAAACTCCCTTGCTCCTTGTTCTTGTGAGAGAACTCCACCTAAGCTGTTGTCATTGGCGTACACTTCTATGCTTGCAGGAGCATTTGTTAAACGTCTGCAAGGTGGACACCTTATTTATCTCAAGTTTTAATATTTAAATCACCTCTGGCAAATTTTCCTCCAATCAAACCTGATCTTGGAAAGTAATGTCTTCATTTTGACGGTTTTGCTAGCAACGTTCGCCACAAACAGTAGTATTCCTCCATGCAGAAAAAGTACCTTTTAGTTTGATACACTCTGTCATTTTGTGTGCCCAAGGTATTCCACTTCCTTAATTTCAATTCCACACTTTTCCAGAACCCTGTATATGTTTGCATCATGTTACTTCACTTCTCTTCCAGTTTTTAGGATGTCAATCTAAGAAATATGCGTCTTTCTTGTGTCAAAATGTTCTTGCATTCAACGCTAGAACACTGCTCCATGGACACCAACCCAAACAGCATAGAGCCATATTTGTATGCCGCTAGAGGCATTACAAATGATATTAAGGTGTGGGATTGCTTGCTGAAGTTACTAGTATGAGGATGACAAGTCTAATTTGGAGAACACACCAGCTTATTCCATTGCCTCTTGCATCTGATTGATGTTGGGGAGTGGGTTCCGATCAACCCATATGCTGGAATTTGGGTCCCTCAAGTCAATACATGTTATGTTATGTTACTTTGCATTTATGTAGCACCTTATGTACCATTGGTATGATCTCAAGGCTCTGGTAGGTTGAACACCCTTGGGAACCGAAGTTCAAGTCAGTAGAGAGAAGAGAGAGAGTCATAAGGTGCGAGTGAGCACCGTATATGTGTGCAGCTGGTGTGGCATTCGTGTGTTAGCTGCTTCTTAGCGGTAGGTGTGGTGGTTGGGAGATCAAGAGTATATGTTTGTTCTGGAAGGTTGTTATTCAGACCGATTCTGGCTCGTTAGCCCTGAGGAGAATGCCTAGGCTGGAGGGCATGTAACCAGCTATGTTTAGTTAGGATGATGGGGAGTATGAGGCAGATGATGGTATGAGAACAGCTATACTGAATGGTGTCATAGTATCGCTGTGTTCTATTTGAGTGGTGGTGTAAAGAAAAGAGTAAGCGTGGAGATGCGATATGGTGGTTTACCTTAGGTGCTTGAGATCGAGCACACTCCAATAGTTATATGCACTCCGTTTTATGCACTCCAACCATTTTATGCACTCCAACCATTTTATGCATTCCAACCGTTATATGCACTTCCCATTGTTCCATGCACTCTAACCATTTTTGTACAGTGTCCATTCCGTGCATTCCATCCGTTGCATGTACTCGCTCAGTTCTATGCGCACTATCAGTTCGAACAGTTCTATGTATTCCTTCTGATCAATGCACTTCGTCCGATCTATGCATGTTATCCCTTCATCATCCGGTCTGATCATTTCATTCATTCTACCCACGTTATCCGTTATCCATGCATCATCCATCCACATACTTGAATATGCATATTGAATTGTTAGGTTTCCTCAATATCACTATAGGGTATAACCACTCTGAGGACTCAATAGTCTTAACGATGATGTCTTGGCATAGCTTTTTTCCACAAATATTCCCTCTGCCAAAGGGCAGTAGTCCAACATTGTGGGTTTTAGGACATAAAACAAACAGTGCCGTCATTGATTATCTCTATATATTCTCCTTGGAGATGCTTAGCGCAACTTATTATTCCCTTTGACAGAGCCAAAACAGAGAACACCTCCCCCAGATGTTACTATCTTTGGAGCTGCTTGGCCATCCCACCCTACTACGGCCGAACCCTCCTTTGCTATTTACATTCTACATACAACAGCTCAATCCTTGAACTTGAGCATGACCCACCTGTAACACAAGAGTAGGTGGGTCTCATTTTCATCTTTCAGAGGGCCACCACTTTTCTCAATGAATCAGTATGTAGGGGGAACAGTATGTAAGCATATGCTGTGTTTTTTCACTGCGGTGAAACTGCACGTTTGCATTTTAAACAAGCCGTTTTCACTGCAGAAGTTTTCGGCTATTTATTTTTTAAACAAATATTTATTCGGTGTTTGGAGGGTGGTTGGTGCCAAGGTGAGGAGGTAGAGGTGGGTTACCTAGGAGTGTTGGGGTAACCGCCCCATTTAAAGATGAGGGGATTGGAAGAAACCAGCCATTAAAAAAAAGAAAAGTGTACATTTAAAATGCAAACGTGCAGTTTCACAGCAGCCAAAACATGTCGGACTGATTTAAGAACATTTTGATGGCTGTGCTATCCTAGCTGCATCATGCTCCAAAGTTCTTATTGTTGTGGAAAACGTAACCACCAACTAGTCTGGTGGATTGGGTTGTATTAGCAATAGCTAAGTCACAGGAGAGCAACAAACACACAGCAGAACGAGACTCGGCGCAACAATCTTCAATCTCATCATTCCGCTGGGTTCTACACTGCAAGGTGCACATGCGTACCAATAGAGTGGGAGGTGTGGACAAGACACAGAAACAATGTTGCAGGTGATAGGACAATGTCTCAGCATCCAAGTCTCAGGCATTGGCTGCGTTCTAACGCTCTGACCAATAAAATCAGACTAGAAGGCATACAACTATACAGTCATTTATACAACATAAACTACTTATGCAGTTCACGCATGGTTAGGGCAGGACAGCCTGCTTACTATATGAGCAATTATGTTTGCTAAAGCCGCCTTGCCTAGGAAAGCAGCACTCTAAAACATGCCTATTTATGCCATAAGGGAAACCCGTCAGAGGCGAGAGTTGTGGGGGCTAGAGCTGCTACACACTAGGTGATGAAGCTGTCGAGGTTATAGGGAGTCACCTCACAATGGCAATAAAGCACTTGTTAAACATGACAGTTTTCATTAGCAGCACAGTATTGCAATGCAACCGGGATTAGAGAGGTTTATTAACCTTTTTGAAAACCCAGGTTTTCCCCACATTATCTTTTGTGGCCCTCAAGGTTCAAGATGAAATCAGAGTCCTCTGACGTGTATTCTTCCTGCACTGTTGTCCAGTGCTCCTGCGACATATGCTGTAAAAGTTCCACCAAATTGCATACTTCTGAGGCTCTGCTTTTAGAACTGGACCTTCCTTCTCTTTATGAATGTGTTTCTTCCACTCGCACCTGTTGTATCTCTGTTGGCCTTTCTTGGAATCACACTCTTGTGGGTGGAATTTGGGGTCTGTCTTGCCTGACATTGTGCAAATAGATAATTCCCTGTTCTTTTGCGGCTGCCAACCTGGAATCAGGTTGAATTGCTCCGATTTTGGTCTGATTACTCTTATCAACCATACACTATTTTTACACACCTCAACCCTATCTCCATCAATCTGACCATGTCCATGGCCTATTCAAGACTGGGTTCTTTGGCTTTTCACAGTTTTTGCTGGATGCTGTGGTCTAAGATGTGCATCATTAAGTGATCTCTAGTGCTCTTCAGTAGTGGCAGTAAACTTGCAAGTCACTATGAGGCAACTTTGCACTGCTTGGGAACGAAAAGTATTATGCTTCCGGCTCTGTTTTATCCCCAAAGTCTGTTTTGAGCTTTTTCAAAGAGCATTCATACTTTTTCGCACTGCTGTTTTTGCAACCAAACCCCACCCCAACTTACTCCTCTTCACCAGAAATGAATTTAGAAGTCGTGTTTTCCTTCACTTCAGTTTCCCCACACAGTCAAAAGTAAGTAGGGGTTGGAGAAAGATAGGCTCTCAGATGGATACCATTCCTGCAAAGAGCTTAACTCAAAGGGCAATGAACGATCCTACTTTGTTTCAACCCCAAAAGAAGGATTACTACAGAGGTGTGGGAGTTACATTCTGTCATTTGAGATCATCTGGTGGGTCAGAAAGACCAGTGGAAGTTCAAGATGGCTACTGCAGGCCTCTTAAGACAGGGCAGGCCTGACTGCACTCTGTAAGGACAATGAGACTGCTCCCTGCATCCAAAGAAGGTTGTCAGAAGGTGGATATGAGTTGGGTGTGCTGCAGTGATTGGAGGGATTGTGCCCAAGTGATTGATTGCTTGATGGAGAAGAGCCATGGAACGGCTCAAACATGAGCAGAGCAGCAGAAGCTATGCCCGTTGCTGGAGATGGCATGGAGTAAGACACAGCACAGAACGCAAAGTCGATCTAAGCATGCATATAAAGTGGCAGTGTGTTGTTGCTTTATGTCTGTTATCCATGATTTTAAAAAGGACAAATCAGAGAAAGATATTTGTTTTCAGCCCACTCCATCCCCACTCCCAGAGGCCTCAGTAAAGATCTTGGGAATTAAAGAGCTGTCCATTTCTGTTTGAATTTTAAACTTATCAAGGTGGGGGAGCACACAAACAGACAATCAATGCTCTACACATCGAAAATAGCGGCATTTTCTGAAGTTAAAACAACAGACAGCAAGCCACATCAGACAACACCAGAATGATGAAAATGCACCACGCTCTGGGGACGCTTGAGGTGAGTGATTCCCAGGGTGAAGTTATGGTAGAAGTAGGAGAGACGTAAGGGAAATGTACTAGCCTTAAAGGAAGTGCAGTATACAACATATTTAACATCCAACATTATTTAAAGGATGTCAAATTCATTGGAAATGGAAGCAAAGGAAACCAGCATTAGCAAAGCCAATATTTTTACCGTGTGTGGATGTTTATTTCATTTTATATAGATACGTAAGAATCCAGTATATACTTGGGCTCTACTTAGCCAGTAATACCCCAAAAATATGCATATTAGGGCTTGAAGAACGATAACATTAGAAATAGACATATTAGAAAGACTTAATTCACTGCATGGTACAGAACTCATCTTTACTACAGGTTTTACTATATTTTGAAATGGTAAGGTAGGCATGGTAATTTGAAGGGTGAGCTAGGGTGGAGAGTACGGGCAAGCTAAGGTGGAAGGTAGTAGGAAGAGATCAGCATGGTAGCCATGGATGAGCTGGGATAATCAGGACTAAGGTAGGATGAGTGGGAGAAAGATGTGTTTGGAAGAGTGGGTGCAGAGGGATGAGGTAGGAAAAGTAGGGTGCGGTTGGATAATATGGGTGCACAAGAGGGCGGAGCGACCTCTGACGTGCCCAGGGGATCAGAGATCACCCTCGAGTACTTTAAGATGAGATAGCTTCACCTTGAGGTGGATGGGCTGCAGGATTCTCTTACTCCAACACCAATCAATAAGGACAACTCAAATGGTTTGGCAAAGGGAGGTCCGCTTAATGACAAGTACAAAAAACGGGGAAGCATTAGGAAATCATCAGTGATGCGATCACCCGTCTCGCTTCAACTTCCAAAATCTTCATTCAAACAGCAATTCTTATAGGCAATATTCGTCATCATTGACGTGTAACACTCGAAAGTTTGTCATGCAAGTCTATTGGTTGGAAAAGGTAACTTAAGTATAGGTACTATATCTGTATATGGTAACGGGGTGTGAGGATTGGATAACTCTTATCGGGTGGGCGTCTACGCCCATCCCTCTACATCACTCGTGCTAGACGTCACTACAAGTACGACGTCTCATTGGTTCTACTAGCCATAGGACCCTAGATTATTTGGTCTATTGTGATTGGGTCGGTTACACCCCTAGGCATAAATCTCCACTTTAATTAGCAGCATGCAGAATGTTCACCCAGATGCGGCATGCCCCAAAATTCACCCTGCCTCCCTTCCATCAATCAATACTTTAGGGCTATGTGTCAATTAGTTGGCTGAGGAAGGCCTCGTAACTGTAGCTACTTATCAGGAAAAGTTATGGCATCCTCTGGTTTTGGGTGACATCAGACGTTGGTACCTCTTTGCGCTTGGCTAGTCACGTGTCAGTACACCGTGAAGCTGCTTCATTTTCCATCTATTTGCGTATTTGATTCTCTTTTCGGCCTCGCCACCTGCCTGGGCTTCCTTATCTCGACCTTCACGGGCAGGCTGCTATGCTCTTAAGTTTCGATTCTTCGGAGTTGCCGCTCTCCTCCATTCCTTGTGTTGACCTCGAATTCCCAGGCATGAGCCACTTCTTGCTAAGTTCCGATTCCGCGTTTTCGTCTGGCTTTGTGCTGGTATATGAATCCTGGCCTGTTTGGCCCATACCATCCTGGGCTTAATTATGCTTTCATGTAGAATGGACTGCACTTATATAATGTGCTTTTTTGAGGTAGATATATATATATAGTTGGCGCTTGCCGCTTTATTCTTCTACTAAGCAAAGCAAGCTGCACTGTTTTCTTAGCTTCTTGTGTTACAAGCCTATGTACAGGCGTTAGCTGGTTGCATACTCTCATCCTGTTTTATGGTTACGTTTCTTTATATTTCAACATTGTCTCTTCTTCTATGTCTGTGATAACTTTATCCATGGTGTTTCGTCTTAGTGTGTCATCTTTTTGGTTGTTGTTTCGTTTATCTGTACTTCTGTCCGGGCCCTCGTGACGTCACCATTCACCTTCGATTAAGGCCCTTTGGGTGTCTTCTGGGACAGTCTGAAAGTAGTCTTCATGTCGTGTCAGCTGTTGGTACGGTTGTCTCAATGGGTACCGTGCTGCCCATGGTTGTCTCGTTATTGGCATTTCAACAGGTATTTCTCTTCTGATGGGCACTGGGCAGAGCCCCAGTGTGGCTCTCTGTTGGTTTATTTGCTCCTCATATGTCACATATCTTGGTGAGTATGTTCCTGGTATTTCAAAATGGGTGGCTGGAGTGCAGGCCATATCTGGGACCTCCTCTACATGGGTAGACAGAGGTGAGCTAGGGTGGGTTGATTGTTGGAGATGGGCAGGGGTAAGATAGGGTGGGTATTACAGAGTGGGTGGACAGGGGTGAGGCAGGGAAGGTGTTAGCAGAGTGGAACACAGTGAGGGGATTAGATGGGTGGTGTAGTGTAAGTAGGCGTCTGTAGGTGTGGAGTTGTGGTGTGGAGGTGTGGTGTGAATGATAGGTTGCTCTGGTGGGTGAAGTGGTTGTGTGATGGTGTAGAGTGGTAGTTGTGTGGATTGCTGGTGTCGACTGAGGTCATGCAGAGGTAGGTTACATTGCTGGTGTAGGGAGTGGGAAGTGGGTGTGTGGTGGTGTGTAGTGGTGTATTTGTATTTGTGTTTTATTTCTTGTATTGCGCTCCAGACCTGTAGGTATGCGCATTGCAGAAGAAGGCTTACAGCTTAGTCACACAACATAATCAGGTTATCCATTTACACAACTCATCAAAGTGACATAGTGTCGTACAATTACCACTCATCTACGCAGTAGACAGGATGGTATACTTATATACATTTTAAGTACACAATATACGGTATCAGAGAGTCATATATTACAATTTTGATAGTGTGCTACTGTTACATAGTGGTTCATAGATCGCAATAGTTAGTCAGGAAGGGAGAGACATCAGTCATTTGTTGTCTGAATTTTGACGTCATTCATTGTTTGTCTGAGTTTTTGAGCTAAGTTATGAAATTCTTCTGGAATTTCAAGTAAGTTTGATCCGCACGCAGATGCAGGGGTAGAGAGTTCCAAAGTGATGCTGCTTTAACCTGGAAGCATTGACCCCCTACTCTGGATAATTTGAATCTCGGAACAGAGAGGCTGTTCGAGCTGGATGATCTAGTGTGCTCAGTGGGGATGGTTTTGATGAATCTGTCAACAAGGTAACAGGGTGCTGCATTATTTAGGCATTTGAATGTGAGTGAGGCAACTTTAAGTTGGATTTTTTCATAAGTGGAGAGCCAGTTATTTCTTTTGCTAACTTCTGATATGTGCTCTCTTCTGGAAATACCAAGAGCTGATCTCAAGGCGTTATTCTGGAGGATCTGGATTCTTTTGATGGTAGCCTTATTAGCTCCAATGTATAGCACATTACAATAGTCCAACTTTGGCAGAACAAGCGCTTTTGACAGAGTAATACAACTGTTGTTAGAGAGGAAAGGTTTGCCTGCTCTGATTAGTTTACATGTGTATGCGGTGGAAGATTCCATTGAATTGACCTGTTTATTGAAAGTAAGGGTAGTGTCCAAGCATACACCCAGGGTTTTCACCTCATTGGCAGTCTTGATAAGGTTGTTGTCTATGTTAAAGGAAGAGTAACTAGGTCTGAGCTTTTTTAGAGTAGATGGGGTGCCCAGGATGATGATCTCTGTCTTGTCATCATTCAGGCATAGTCAATGAGTGGCCATCCATGCCTGGATGATGAGGTACACACTGTCCACCAAGGCCAAATCCTTTCCATAATCACCAGAAAGAGGTAGGAGAATCTGGGTATCATCTGCATAATTAGTGTAGGTGATACCAAGATGGTCCAGATCATCGGAAAGGGGCTTCGTGAAAATGTTGTATAGTGTGGGAGAGCCACATGAAAGCTGGGGAACTCTGCAGGTAATGGGGTTAGGGTCTGCTGAGGCTGTAGGGGAGAAGACTGTCATAGTCCTGTTGTTAAGAAAGGATTGGATCCATATTACAGCTTCGTCAGAGAAGTGGGCTGCCGTGACTAAGTGGTTACATAGGACCTTGTGATCCACAAGGTCGAATGTTGCTGACAGGTCCAATAGGAGGAATAAGGCTGATTTACCCATGTCCCTGAGCTCGTCAATTTGGGCCTTAAGGTCGATTAAAGCTGTTTCAGTTCCGTGCTGAGGGCGAAAGCCGGACTGGCACGCTCCTAGCAGGTGCTGAGATTCCAGGTGGGACTGTATTTGAGTGTATGCCATTTTGGCTATAATTATTAGGAGAAATGGCACTGTTGTGATTGGACGGTAATTAGTGGCTATGGCAAAGTCAAGTTTTTTGAGTAAGGGTAGTACCCAGAATTCTTTAAGGTTGCTTGGAATGGTGCCCGTGGAGAATGACGCATTAATACGTTTGGTAATAAAGGGAGACAGCTCTCTAGCTGCATCCTTTATTAGTTGGGCCGGACATTGATCTCCTTTGCAATTTGAAGGTTTGAGCGAAAGGATAGTTTGTTCAGTTTCCTTGATGGAGACTTTAGAAAATTTAAATTGCATAGGGCAGCGAGAAGTGTTAATGGAGGGGGATGGAAGGGAGTTGTTGAGGGATGGGCTGGTGGTAAGTGAAGCTTTTTTTTGCAATTTTGCCTTGTAAGGTAGAAACTTTATTGGCCAGCGCTTGCTGTATGTTGGAACACCAGTATTTGTCTTTTACACAGTTATCAGGAGGTGGTGTAGGCGTTTCAAGGTCCTTCAGGATGATAAAGAGTTCTTTAGAGCTGGAGTTAGCTTGAGAAATTCTCGTATTGTAGGTGTCACGTTTGGCTTGTATTATTTCCTTTTTGTAGAGAGAAGTTATATAACTTAAGTTAGTTTTATTTTCGTCTGAAGGTAGTAATCTCCATGCTGATTCATATTGTCTTTTTTGTTTGTACGTAAGGTTTTTAGTTGTGGAGTGTACCACAAGTTAAGGTGGGCTTTTGGTTTACCTTGCCTCAGTTTGAAGGGTGCGATTAAGTCAAGGGAGGAGGACATCATTTTATTGTACTCATTCACCAGGACTTCAGGAGCCAAGGTATCAGGTAGAGACTTATGTTTAGGAATGATAAGGGGGAGTAGGTTGTCTGTGGTAATATTTTTTTTGTTTCTTGTGGGGATAGGCGGAGCCATTTGGATAGAGGCAGGGGTGGGTATTTCGGTCACTAATGAATGGTGCAGTGTGTTTTGGTGTGGAGGAGGTGTGTGGGAGTGTTTTGGTGTAGAATAGGGATGTGGATGTGAAAAGGAGGTGTGGAGGTGATGTGGGGGGTGTAGTAGCAGTGAGGATGTGCAGAGTGGTGGTGTGAAGTGGGAATGTGTAACGGTGGCAGCATGGGGTGTGTACTGGGGAAGTGGGGTTAAGTGTTGGTGTGAAATGGTGTGGAATAGGGTTTTTGTTGTTGTGAAGTGTGGTGGAGTGGGTGTGTGGAATGATGGGGTGGTGCGGTGTGTGAAGTAGTGATGGTATGGATTGGTAGTGTGAGGTGGTTTGAAATGGTACAAAGCCCAACACACCTTCTGTCTCACAAACGCTAGCAAAAAGAACACAGAACTTTCAGGTGACCACAATGCAGAACAAAATGATTTAACTAATTTATTGAATGGGAAATACAGTGCAGGAGGACCTCTATTCGTGGGATGGCTAAAATACATGGTCACATTGGTCATTGTTTCCCCGCATTGAAGAGGAGTGTTGATTGGCAAGTTATTTCTTATGAGTACATCTGTAAGTTGTCTGTGGTTCTGCACCCTTTCTTCTCCAGGTTATCTACCTCATCTTAAGCAAAAAGTATGCAGTTCTACTGATGGCCAACAGATGTCCTCCTAAGAAATCACATGAACTCCCATGAGGGAAATTATATTTCCCTGATTACACTGTGAAAAGTGTAGTGCAATTAGCAAAATTGTCTTATGGCTGCCTATTTTCACTTATTCCCTGTTGTGATAGTGATTCAAGCTTGAAACCCTTCTGAGCATGTAATGAACACCGGGCTAACTGTTCATTTCAATGGTCACAACATTCCCTCTAGCAAACCACATGGCATATATACAAATTTGAAAAGCTTGAACCCTTGTGTATGAGGCTTTGGCTGTTTTAACTGAGTAGGCCATCCAATTTCCCTAAATTCTTCACAGAGCGCGTTTAATTTTTTAGTGACATAGGGGAAGTGAAAGCTTAGGTGCACATTTATTTTCATACAACAGAACATGTAATTGGCTCAACTGTTGTTAAACAAGCCCTGGTTGGTGGATATGGTGGACGAATACAAGAAATAGCAATCAGTGAGCGGGCAAATTCATACCACAAGTGTAGGCAGCTGCTATGCCAACCATATATTCTGATTCCAACACCCGTTCTCCCACTTTTACATGTAGCACTGATCAAGGCCATGCGGCAGGACAATGCGCAAAAGCCATAAATAAACCAAAGAGCTGCAACCATTGGCATATACAGAGGGTAAGGATGCAAAGAGCGCTATCACACACATTATGGCATTTCTCCACAACTACAATAAGGTTTAAGTTACTTACCTGTAACTATTGTTCTCCAGCATGGGTTCGACATGGATTCACATGCCCATGAATATTCCCCGTCGTCAGACTGGGAATCCTCTGTAAAAGAAAAAACAGTTTAACTTTCACTATAAAACTGCATTTCTCCTCTAAACCAATCACATCCAATGACAGTCCTCTCCCTAAGCCACGCTTTTGACAGCCCTCTTCAGATTTGGTAAGCATGTAAAGTGGCATTATGACCAAGAAGAGCCGCAGAGGGGCCAAAGAGAGGGGTTGCATGTGAATCCATGCCAGACCCATGCTGGAGAACAATAGTTACAGGTAAGTAACTATAACCTTCTCCAGCGTAGGGTCTGGCATGGATTCACATGCTCATGAATAACGAATAGACAGCAGTACAACATTACACAACCACAGGAGGTGGCAAGGTTCAACAGAAGCAATTAACCCTTACCTCTGGAACAGACTCAAGCGAACAAGTTGTGTAGCATTGCTTGGCCGACTCTGGACTCCTCCCTGGAATCCCTGTCGACAGTAGAACTTTGTGAATGTTTGCATGGACCTCCACGTAGCAGTCCTGAAGATATCTAGCAGGGGCACACCAGACACAAACGCTTTCATTGCAGTGATCACTCTGGTGGAGTGGGCTTTCGGGCGGCCTGGCAGCGTTCGGTTCGCCAACCGATGGCAGTGCATGATGCAGCTGGAGAGCCATCTTGAAATGAAGCCTTGGACAAGGCCTTCCCATGGTTCACAGGACCAAAGTTCACAAACAATTGTGAAGTCTTCCGAAAACACTGTGTGCGCGTCACATAGAACTTCAAGGAATGAGCAATGTCCAGCGAGTGTAAGGCCCTCTCCACTGGCGATGAAGGTTTCAGGAAGAAAACAGGCAACACCAAAGGCTTCTTGAGGTGGAATTCTGATGGAACCTTTGGCATGAAAGAGGGGTGCATACGCAGTACCACCCTTGATTCGTGGAAAGTCAGGTACGGTTGCTTGCATGATACAGCCTGGATCTCACCCACATATATGGCAGAGGTGATGGCCACAAGGAACGCTGTCTTCCATGAGAGAAATTTAACAGAGGCCTGATGCACAGGCTTGAAGGGAGCCCCCATGAGATTCATCAGAACCACGTTGAGTTCCCATGCTGGGGCAGGATCTTTCACCGGCGGGAAGGATCGGAAAAGTCCTTTGAGAAACTCCTTGATGAGTCTGTGCGACCACTGAGAGGATCTCCCAGGGATCTGGTATAGTGGGTGATAGCCACCAGATGTACCTTGATGGATGCGTGTGCCAGCCCAGTCTTTGCTCAGGACAACAAGTATGGCAAGATCTGAGGAGCCGTGACCCTCAGAAGGGTAATCTTCTGTGACTGGCAACACGTAGAAAAACATTTCCACTTATGGCCGTAGCACTTCAAAGTCGACGACGCCCTGGCCTTGCCGAGGACCTCCCTGCAGTCTGCTGGCAACTCATAACCCCCAAACTCTAAGGCTGCGGGAGCCAAGCCTTCAGGTTCAGCGATCTCGGGTCATGATGCAGGATTGCGCCTCCCTCTCCGGCAACTTGACTGGAGGCGCGCTGACAGGCTGAGAAGGTCCGGATACCAAATCTGCCATGGCCGGGTCGATGAGTATCACTTTGCATTGACACTGTCTGGGTGTGTTGATGACTCGTAGCAGGAGAGGGAATAGAGGGAACGCACACAGAAACAGTCCTTCCCACAGGAAGGAAAATGCATCCCCCCAAGCTCCTCGGCTGGTGCAACCTGCTGGTAAACTTCTGGCATTTGGAGTTTGCCGCCGTTGCAAACAGATCAATCTGGCGTCTGCCCCATTCAACCAACAGGTGATCCGCCTAATCCTGACAAAGCTCCCACTCTTGGCAGGAATGCAGTTCCCTGCTGAGAGAGTCTGCAATGGTGTTCTTGACTCCCGCCAGGTAAAGAGGGATGAGGAACATCCCCTGTCTGATGGCTCAGCACCATAAGTCCCGGGCCTCCTTTGAGGGAGCCGCGGATCGAGTGCCCCCCTACTTGCTGATGTAGAGCATGGTGGTGGTGTTGACCATGAAGATCCTCACCACCCTGCCTTTCAGAGATGGTAGGAATGAGTTGAGGACCCAGAACACTGCACTTAGCTCCAGAATGTTGATATGCAGATCCTTCTCCTCCTGCAGCCACAAGCCTCTGGCATGAAGACGTCTGGTGTGCACTCCGCAACCTTCCAGGGAGGCAGCCATGGTGACTGTCTCCTGGTTTGGGGGATTTGAAATATTGTGCCTTGGGCGATGTGGGAGAGAACCCCCCACCACTTGATCGCCTATCAGAGCTCCATGTTGAGCGCGATCTTGTCTGTGAAACATCCGGACACCTGTATCCAACGGGCATTCAGGAATTCTCACAGGGGTCGCATCTGCAACCTGCAGAGACGGATGAGGTAGATGTAAGACAAAATCATGCCCAGTAATGACTTGAAGGCCCACACCATGGCCGTCTTCATCGACGAAA
This sequence comes from Ambystoma mexicanum, assembly GCF_040938575.1. Lineage (NCBI taxonomy): Eukaryota > Metazoa > Chordata > Amphibia > Caudata > Ambystomatidae > Ambystoma > Ambystoma mexicanum. Next base: position 1,125,942,123 of record NC_090922.1, on the reverse strand, counting down.
GTCATTGCACCTTTCCTTGAATGGCTGCTAGCCTCTCCTCTGAGGGCGATGCCAGGCAAGACAACATGTTGAGTCTGGCACTGAGGAACAGCGCATTCTGCGATAGCATTAAGCAGGACTTCGGATAGTTGACTGAGAATCCCAGATCTGTCAATAGTCGGACGGTCACCTTTTTGTGCTCCTTGACCTGCTCCCGCGAGCGGGCACCTATCAGCCAGTTGTGCAGGTACAGGTATACGTGTATGCCCTGTATACATAGATGGGCCACCACTGGTGCCAGGCATTTTGTGAACACTCTTTGAGCTGACTTCAAGACGAATGGTAGGTCCTTGAACTGGCAGTGCTGGCCCTGCACCACAAAGTGTAGCATTTTCTAATGTTTCTTGTGAATGGAGAAGTAGAGCTAGGCGTCCTCTAGGTCCAACAACAAGAAATCCCCTTTCTCCAGTTGGCCGAGCATGTGCTGCAATGTGACCATCCTGAATTTTTGGGACATTAAATATTTGTTCAGATGTCATAGGTCCAGCAGTCTCCAACCCCCTGTCTTCTTTCTGACTAGAAAGTATCTAGAATAGACTGCAGAGCCATTGGGGAACTAACTCTATCGCCCCTTTTCGCAGCCTGGTTCATACCTCTTCCAAAAGCTGAGGGATGTGCTGGTCCTGATGGGGAACCTGCAAAATACGAGGACACCCGCATTGGAACTCCAAGGTGTGCCCTTGGCTACAGCGTCCATCACCCATCTGTCGGTGGTGATCTTTCTGAACTCACTGATGAACCTTGCTAACCAGCCTCCCACTGGGGTGCACGAGTGGAGGCCCAATGTCTTAGCCGGTTCAGGCTTGATTGGGCGCTGACGCCCTGCCCTTCAGGCGACAGTGATGCTGTCCTCTGCTACCGTAGGCCCTGGAGAAGTCTCTGTAGGCTTCTTGGGTTGAGGATAGGGAAGGCTGTCTGTAACACGTGGAGAAACCTTTTGATGACCCGCTCGATCTTCCCCCGGAGCGAAAAGAAGATGTGCGGTGCTGCTGGAGCGTGCCGAGGGAATGTGCTGTCTCCGTATCCGTCTTGATGGCCTGGAGGGATTCGTCGATAGCCTTCCCAAACAGATTCTCCCATGGAAGGGCATGTCCAGTACCTTCGTCTGGACCACCTGACAGAATTTAGTGGCCTTCATCCATCCCTGTCGGCGAAGGCAGACACTGTTGCCCATCTGGCAGTGACGTCCACTGCCACCGTGATGGCATGGTCCGATGCCGCTTCTCCTTCCTGGAAGAGAGCGAGGGTCTCCATCTTCTTATTGTGGGGGGGGAGAATCGGTCCTTAATTAATTGTTTAATTAATGCATAAGATGTCTGTAACCTCGCCGTGATACCTAAGGGTCTGGGCGATCAACAAATGAAATAAATAAATAAATAAAATAAATAGCTTTTACCACAATTCCCTGTAGGACCTGGATAGGATTGCCAGGGTGTTGGCCGCCTTGATTGTGGATGCTGCCGTGTAAATCACTTTCTTCCCCATGGCATCCATCCTTTTCCCCTCACTGTTGCAAAGGACTGACGATGATGATGAAGACGGGTTCACCAACCGTTTTCTCGCCACAGCTAACACCACTGAGTCGGGCGATGGCTGTGGCCTCAGGCACTTGGGTGCAGTGTCGGGAACCCTATACTTCTTCTCCAGCCTGTCTCGTTTGGCTGGAGCCATGCAAGCTAAGATGCACATAATGTCAATTTCTTCCATCTGATGCTCGCAGAGCCTGTGTTCCAAAGCACTGCACATCATTTAAACCAGAACAATATCTCTCTAAGAGTTTGTTTTCAATCGTGAGGCAGAATGGAAGCATGAGCAATAGATTTCAAGAAGTTTGGTAGCTACCTATCACTATTTAAATGGTAGCATAAATGTAGAAATACTTGCAGATCTGTGCCACAATACTCATTTGCTACCGTACCATTTCGAATCAATGCCGCTTTACCCTAGGATGTCTGCTTAGAACTAAGTCTTATCTGTGCTTTTACGTTTGTGTACAGTGCTCCCAATACTTTCCTTTAGGTTTGTACCTTAGAAAATCAGCTAATAAAGTACAATGAACACTATTGGTGTGCAGACTAAGCCTGCCTGCACATGTTACCACCTCTAAGAAGGATGTCCAGTAGAGTGAAACCACCCACCAAACTGGCATTGGTCACTGGTTTCAGAGGTACAGTAGAAATAGCCGCTACATGTATGCATCTTTTCTATGGATCCACATTCCTCAGCCCAATGGTTCTGATCCAAGTAGGCGCATACTTAACCATCATCATTTCATTTACCTGTAAGTCTTTTCCACATGTCCTTTGTATCACATATTGGATTCTGTCTGACATATAACAAATAAAACCATAATCCTAAAATGCGTCAATCTTGCGGAAACCATGAGACTGCAAGCAAAGGACACTGCATAGAAGCAACTGGCTGCAAATGGAATAAACAACACCGGCACTGTGATGCCCTGTCACCATCTTCAACCAAGGGCAACATAACAGGTGGTTCTAGATCAACCTTTAGATGTTTCTCAAAGTATTCCAGGGTCCACTTTGTGATTCTTATCTGCAAATGAAACCTCGAAGACGATATTACAATTACCTTTCTGAAAGAAATACATGAAATAAACATGTGCTCAGCTAAGCAGTTCCACTTTGAGCCACCTGACACCAACATATTTCTGTTTTCCTATCCTCCAAATGCCTTAAGGAAGACTAACTGCACTTCTTCAATCTCTACATACTGGGGCACAAGATGCTAACCACACTGTCTATCCGAGACGTCTAACCATAGCCAGCATGTCACATTGTATCCTAGACCAGCCTCCCACCCGATACCGGATCATTTATTCATCTCCTGCAAAGTGCATGTTAATGCATAGAGATTGGCACAATAGCATATCGGCTTAAAAGCCTTGCATAAGACTTGTATTACTTTCATTTATGTCACGCCTCATTGTCCTGCATTTGTATGGCGGAGAGGAGGGGCGAAACGCAACTTTAATTACCGCCGCTCCCTTCGTCTCTGCCATACAAATCTTCCAGCAATTGTGCCGGGATACCTTTTCAGACCGTCACAAATGCTGGGGATCCCTATGGAGGCTCTCTGCTTTTTGCACCAGCAAAAAGACGCCGGACTCCATAGGCATCCATTGTAAACGCTGCCAGCAATGCGTACACGGCTGGAGGCTTTTACTCCATTTCCAAGGTGCAGTTTAAAAGGGAAGGCAAAAGGCAGTGTACACGCTTGCACACCACCTTTTGCTCTCCCTTGTTTTACTCCGCCATGCAAATTACGCACATTTACTTTGAAGTGTTAATGTAATGGTTCCCCGCCACCAGAGCTCCCTTGTATCACATTTCAACTGGTATCTAACCAGCCTATTCCAAAAGAGCCACAGTTATACCACTCCTAAAACCACAAGTTTAACACCAACAACCCCTCATTCTAAAGGCTGTTTTTTCTACCACTCTAAAATACTTGAGAGGGTTTTCTTTAAATGCACAGGCTACTTTCGCGAGGTACACCCACTTGCTGATGCCTTCATATCGGAATTCCTGTCCAAGCACTGCAGAGACTGAGTGTATTGGCATTGTAGAGGAGCAGATGTGTACGGCACTGATATGCTCTGCCCCCTCACCTCTGTCATACAGGATGAACGACAGGAAGACATTGTTCATGACACAAGGTATCATCCCAATACTGCATCGAGTGTATGAAAGACTTTGTGCGCTCAGAGAACCAGATCGAATGTACCCTCGTACTGAGGTGGTAGCAGGAGAATTGCAGACACAAGAATATCGAGGAGTTGTAGAGAAGATCTGACAGGTACAAAGTGATGTCTCAGGGAGAAGATACAATGACACACTGAAACGATTTAAGAATACTGAAGAAATAAGATGTAACTGAAGAAACAAGAGTAAACATATGTACAAGTAAGAAGAAATCATATATACAAAGAAGATAAGTAACCAGATGAGTGGTGAATGCATATACGCAGAAACACAAGGTAGATGAGCCATATAGAAACTTGTTGCAGTAGAAAACATAACACGGGTAAGGGGCCATGTTGGAAAGATGGGCGCCGGCTCATAGTGATAGAAAGCGAAGAGTTTGAAGGAGAGAGACCAGAGCTGCAGAGCTGACAAAAGCTGGAAATACAAATTCATGCATGAACAAAGAATAGCTGCTGGCCCAAGGATGCAAAAGCAAAAAGTTACTGAAGGGTACAAGGGGAATTACCGCAATGTACGAAGGACATATTTCTCTTAGATTAAGTAACTGAGTGAACATTAGCAAGTGCCAAGTATTGACAATAAAAGATGCACAAAAGTCTATATGAGACAGAGCAACCAATTCTCCAGAGGTCAAGAGGAGTAATGACACCCAGCTTAATTGAATCACATTGCACTAAATAAGAGGTTGGAAATTGACAAAATAGTGGTCTTCTCACGCATGACTCAGTACTGGAAAAAAACACCTATTGATTAAGCTCCAAATGAAGATAGTGGTGTACCTACACTCCCTTAAATGTCCCAGAGAAGAGAACAGTGCACAAGGTCAACTACAAAAACTAAACCCAGTCCATTTTTCTGCATTCTGCATTCAGAACTTCATTTGTTAATATGTATATACTGGTCTTAGACTCTCAATGTTACAAATATTGCAATGTCTGCCAGTGGCTGTCCCCAGTATATGTTCCTACTCTTACCTCTTCACTACCTGGTGTACATCATACAATTCAACAATTACCCTAAGACTGTCTCTGCTTTCTGCTATTGCCAACTTTGTATGGAAGCAATGTTGTTTGAAATGAAAACCTGTTCTTAAATGATTACAAAGGGAAATATAAATCCACTGCAGGGTGTACTCACATCTTCTAGACAGAACGCCAGTCTACAGTGTCTCAAATAGAAAGTAACATTGATTGATGGGGTTCCAGTAGCTGTGCCCAAAGCAAAGCAGGACCTGTGATGTGAGCGAGAGGCTTGGGGTGGGGTGGGGAGCTCAAGGAGGCTTATACTTGGGGCATATTAGGTAGACATTAAAAAAAAGAAATAGGAGAGAGACTTGACAGATGCAAAAGCAACACCAAGTTGCAGTGATTATCCAAGGCACTCTTTGCCTTGGAAAGCTGTAGGATAATCTGCAGCCTAGTGAAGTTATTGAAGTTCATACTGCAGTGCTCAGACCCATCACAAATGGAGGGTGGGCGTTCCAGGCACATGGATGTCTTGTATTAGTTCCACTAGGCTACCAAAGCCGTGAATAAACCACCATCTCAGATTTCACATATCCAAGCTTACAGTGGTTCTATCACGTCAATAGGAAAAGAGCACTGATCACCTGTAGGGACCAAACATTAACATCTGTAAACCTTATTTCCCAAAGAAACATACAGATGTCTAATTAATAATGTGCAGAGCATTCAAACAACCTTATGATAGTAATAGATCACCAATTGCAGACAGGATCAAGCCCAGCTACTGCAGCTTCTTGCTTCCCAGGTATTACAACATTGTGCCTACACACACATGCACCTACCATTGCTGCTGCCATTATACTGTGGCCGCTGTGACTGACTGCCACCTCCAGAATGCTATTATTGAACAAAGGAAAGCCCAAGGTGGGACATGTTACTATGATTAACCAAGCCCTCACACCACCATGATATTGTTCACAGTATGTGGGAGAGGTGCAGATGGGCGAGAGACACATTTGACCCACTGGAGGAAGGGGGAGGACCAGCAGGATGAGCACAAGCTACTGACAGGTGACTATAAGAAGCAGAGAAAGAGGAACATACATTGTCACCGCAACAGTAATGTGTTGAACATCATCAACCCAACTAGAATGAAGAAATACGATTTTCAATGGGGTTCTTTTTTGGTAACACGAGATAACAGAATCATGTTCTGCGATGATGTCATGACATAGGGCAATGCAGTATGCCATAGTCTTTGCCTAGCAAACATTTTGTTGGATGGCTATTGATAGGCTTTTACAAGTAAAGGGACTCTCAAGAGTAAAGTTTGACAATGATGGGCAACGAGGTTGCCAAAAAAAGGAAAATCTCATTCTGGGTTGAAGCAATTTAGCAGGTGGTGGAACCCTTCCCCTGCACCCCTGCATGCATTGGAGGCATCGAACTTGGCAAATGTACAAGCTTAGGGGAACGATCGCACTCCTGCCTCAACCAGTGGTCCTAGTCTATCAACACCCTGCTTGAAACCGCACAGCGTGTTGTCAGGCCTTGGTATTGCTATAGTTTACAGAATTCAGCAGGGGTGTTGGTAGGGCCAAAAGGAGATAGCATCTGTTTCTTAGAGGCTTACTGCCTTCTTTCTAAGTTCTAGGATGGGGTGGAGTAAAGGCCTGGGGTGCACCTTGGAAAGAAAATCAACTAAAGGATGTTTAACAAAACAGTGCTTGAGGGTTGAATGAAACAAATAAGTGGTGGGTCTCTCTTTGTAGGCCCCAGTGCAAAATCTAATTGTGGGATCTATACAGCTCTGATAAATCAGAGGTTATTCTCCAGTTCTTGGCATTTCAAATGTCTCTCCCTGTCAATTGTCTCTTGCATTGCGGCTGAACAGTAGATGCTCCCTGGGTAAGGCATCTCCCGACCCAAACCCTGCTGGTGCTTCTTTATCACCGTTAAATGGTCAACTACACAAGTATTTTATACCCACGGTGACTTCTGCTGGTGCTCTCTGTTTCCTTAGGTTGCAGCTTCATATGAATGCGGATACAACATGCTTGGCCTCGGGGGATGGAGAGGGGTTTGAAAGGGGAATGTAAATCCAGACTTAACGAAACAGAGCCCTCAGAGTCTCTGCCTTAGATTATTGAGATTATTGAGGAATTCTTCTCAGTAGCCTCCCCACCTAATCAAGGATGCATTATCCCTCCGAGTCCATGGGAGATCAGTACAATTCAATGTCTGATTCTCTGTTGAACGTCTTCTGCACATCCATTTCCACTGGCACATTCTTCTATCACAGAATCTCATGCTTTTCTCCCCCCCCCCCAGTATGAAAAGGGATCCCTACACCTATTTGGGACTCACTCATTTGGCCTATTGCTCATCCTGAGGTCTGAGTCTATCCCCTCTATTTCTAGGGATTTCTGCCTCCTTCCCCTTGTGGGACTTCACAACCCTGTGCCTGTGCACCCCCACTCCATACACCCTCCTGCCCATTTGTGTGTCTCTCTCTCCACATTTTCTTCTCTGGTTCCTTTTCCACAAATAAGATTCCTTCCTTCTCAGACCTTATTTATTTTCTTCGAATTGTGGTGTGTCTTTGGGTTCACCCTTTCTGGTGGAACTCACTCTTATCTGCACCTTATTTCTTTTGTGTAAGCTCTCGCCCTCTCACATGCACCACTTTGGTCAGGGTTAAATCATCGTGCTCCTCCTTTCTCGTTATTTTCTTCAAACATATTCCCTTTTCAATTCGGGCCCCATCCTGGGGTTACTTCATCGCCATTGTGCTTCCCAAAGTCTGGGCTCCCCCTCTCCTGTGGTTCAATTACTTTGCCCATCTTGCTGCCTTCTAACTACCTCCACTTTTTTCTTCTAGGGGCCTCCTAGTTATCCTGCCCTTCTACTTTGATATTTGACTTTCCAAATACTTTCCCAAGCACGTCTGTCTCTTTACGACTTCCTCGCGTTCTTTCTCCCACTCTCATTTTTCTCTTTTGTTGTGCCTTCACTGCTCTTTTCTCATTCTTTTTCATCTGCCGTACACACCTTTTCCTCATTGCTACTTCTTTTATTCTTGACCTCTTCACCTTGGTGTGAAGTAGTTGCTCTGTTTCTATGCTTCCGCTCTGCTCTTCACCCTTCTCTCTGGGCTGAGTCGGACTTGAAGCCATCCACTGCCTTTGTCGACTCCATCTTGGCAAGGTTGTCCCCATCCTTTTCAGGCAGCGCTCTCCAACATCTTTGCAGGATTCCTCAATCTCCTTGCATTCTCAGAATTTCTCTTGGCTCATCTCTCAAATGCCAGTTTTCTCCGAAGTCTGCTTGTTCTCTCTCTTATGTATTCTGTCTTCTCTTGACTCTGCCACATCTATTCTGTCTTCCTTCCACTCGCCTCACTTCCCAGTACTTTCCTCTCGGGTGCAGTTTGACCTAGTCGCCATTTTTTAAGTCTTTCCCTTGCTCATACCATTAATGCCCTGCTATCTGCACTCTCCCTTATATACACGCTCACCCCGTCAGGTTCATATTTGTTCTCCCAATTTGGCCCACATGGGATGGCTTAGCATCAGGAACTATGGGGAAAAAAGTTCCATTTTGTTCCGGTTGCTTCAGGTTTCCTTTTGGGTCTGTGCTTTCATGCTTTCCTCTCCAATCCACCCTCCATTTCCTCATATGTATCTGCAAGGGTGGTCTCCTGTGCTCCTGCCCTTGGTCAGGAGCTGCAGCGAGTAGGCGATTTTACAATCAGACATTCTCCCTTCGAATTCCCTCTGGACTTGCCTATGTCTTTTGAAGCCTCTCCTGGCCTTCTTGTTGCTCCAGGTAGGTCTCTCATTCGCCCCTCAACTGAATCTCAACTGCTGGTCCTCCCCACCACGATAGTTCCTGCTAACACCTGACTTTTGGTGAGCCCAGCCTCTCTCTACCTGAGGTGCTTCAGACATCATTCAGTCACTGCTAATGTTTTCACTATTCCTTCTGAAAGAGAAAGAGGAAAGAAGAGTGTCATATCTAATCTGACTCTTACGCTCTGCTATGTGACCGGCAAGCATCGCAAGCAGCACTCACAATTAAAAGTAAATGCTGCCTGGCATAGAAGCATGCCAGGCAGTGTTTACTCACTTTGCACAGCTGAGTGCAACAGTGCAGAGCAAAAGGTGGTGTACAAACGTGTGCACCGCTTTTTGCCCACATTTGCACTCTTCCGTGCAAATGGCGAAAATGTGTTGGCGGGGAGCAGTTTACGTTGCAGTGCTAATGTAACAGATCCCTGCCACCAAATTAGAATTAGGAGAAAAATTTGCTCCATAAAGAGATGACAAGTTTTAAACTGCACACAGATAGTTGAATTGTGAACACGATAGGCAAAGATATGAAATAGGAATGTCTTTAGAGGTATCTCTTTGGCCCTTTGTTCACACTTGTATTATTGAAAGGATGAAACATGAAGTAGATTTTTACTGATCAGTGAGGAGCAGAGCTGACTCAGAGCAACTTTGAAGAAGTCATCTAAAAACATGAAGGTCAGGTTTTGACTTGTCTTTGAATCTAACCAATAATACATGAATAAAGTCACTAGATATCCTTGGAATTGTTTGTAGGATTAATGTACAATGACCATCTCAATTGAGATCCTCCATGTTGTGTACCTGTGCAGCAACATCATGTGTATTGGATAGGGCGCACGTTCCCTCTACTGAGGCATCATGGCGACAAACACAGAAGTTGACTGTAGTGGCTGCATTAATCCACTGAGTCACAGACTCGACTACAGGCACTGAAGGAACCCTTCAATGACATGGTCAAGTGATAGAGGGAGACATCCACTCGCTCATTCATATGGAAAGCCCTGCTCAAGTTTGATTCTAATTCTGTCTGAAACTTGGCTGGCTACTAATTATTGTTAGGAAAACTTTGGCTATCCAACCATGCTCCAATACTTTACGAAAGAGAGATCGGGAAAAGGCATTCTCCAGAGAAGTCCTTGAATTTGGATTTACGTGTCCTTGCGTTCGGACTTGCCTTTTCCGAAATACAACATAAAACAGAACCCTAATTCCATCCCTTCATCTGATCCAGAACCTTCCATGGCAAAGGTGACAGCTGGAACTCCAGCCCATAACTTGCATTATCATCAAGCCAACAGCACCCTTTCCATTGCAATACCGTGCTCGTGTTACTGTGTTACCCAGCCTCCATAAGACCATGGCAAATGATCATCTCGTAACATATTGGGCCCTCGGTTGCCATATACTACATCTTACTGGCTTGCAGCAAGAAATTATGAAAATCCTCTCTTTTCAACCCCATTCAGAGAATTTTTAAATATACTGCACGTGTGTGTGTGGAATTGGAAATCAGAAGGGGAAAAAAGGGGCAAAGCGGCCTCACAAGGAAAAGAGGGCCATACGGGGTGGAACCTCGTCCTCCTTAAGGAAAAAAATTAAACATTTGTTAGAAAAACCACAAATAATTTTTAAGGTGGAAATGTATATTCCTGACATACATCCATGTTTACTTACTGTACTCTCACGTGTTGCACTATGTATAGCGCCCGACTGTTTCCCAAACCAAGACTGTGCATTAAAATACACCAACAAACATACGAAATAAGGTCAGAGACACACTGCTGCAATGCTAATAATAGCCATCACCAGGCTGGGCTGGCATATAGGGCAACAGGGCAGTGCCCGAAACACAAACGCAAAATGGTAATGTGGCCCAGTATTTTGGGTCAAAGTGGGCCCTTTTTTGGCCCAGTCTGATGAGCTACTTCACCATGCGGCTAGTAGTTTTGACCAGTGTTTTGGGTACTACTCAAACGGTCTGCCACAAAAGGAATGAATAGCCATTTGCAGGTGTGGGCCACTTTTTCATTGGTGCCCGAGACAATTGTATCCCACATTCCGACCCTGGCCATGACTTAAGGGAGGGGTAAAAACGCCCCGTGATCATGATCCAGGTAGTGCAAAATGAATACCCAAACTCTATGCAGTAAACTGTTTTCTTGGCAAAATGTTGATTCACTTTAGAGCTCCATTCCCTCTTCAAATTCTTTTATGGAAATGCCCGTGTGTTAGCTGCGGTGATTTGGCATTGCAAACACAACCAGAGCGAGGGAGGGGCTGCAGTTCTCCTGACTCATCCATGTGCTCACGTCACTCTGCAGCGTGCCCAGAAAGCGCGAAACCAATCCATCACACGTGCACTGCGACCCCCCCCCCCCCCCCCCCCGCCAAGGTGAAATGTCCGCAGCATCAGGGCGCCACGCGGCGCCACTTGATTAATTCAGCCTCCAACATTGTGAAATCAATTAATGATGGGAATTTGCCATTTCTGTGTGACCTTGAAGCTCTCTATGGCTGCACCGTGAGGGCGGGGGTGGCGGGGAGGGGATCAATCTCATGAAACATTGAGTGGTTTGTCTAGTGTTCCTTTCACTTGTTTATTTACGTGAGAGGTGTCGCTCAGCTGCAATTCTGCTGCACTCAAAGGAAATCAACACACAAGCTTGTCACATTGCCAAGATGTGTAAAATATATATTACTCTGAGACGAGCGAATCTAAACTGGTACTCGTAACGCAACGAGCTAATATTTGGAAACAAGTGAAACAAAATAGCTCATTAGCTCATTAGGCAGGCGGTGGAAGAGGGCCAGAAACGGATGCAATAAAGTCAGACTGTGCAGGAGGGTCACACCAGCACCGGGGAGTAAAACTCCACCTTCAGAGCCCGACTCATCGGCATGCAGTGGCAGAGTGGTGGGGCCGGGGCCTGCTGAAGATGCGTGAGGGCCCATATCAAAATGAGGTCTGCCGGCCCGTGTCTACTACAGCTGAGAAACACTGCCTCCATATGTCTGTAACAAAAATTAATTGGTGTGGGGGTCAGTTAAGGTGTTTAAAAGCAAAAGGGAAGTTGAAAAACAGCATATATGTCGTTTGGACACAAGCACGTTCAATTGGTGCCATTTTGTATCCATGGTGCACGTGTTTGATCTCACAATCAATATAAAACAAGGAATGGGAAGAATTCTTGGACAAGTGTCTGTTTTGTTTCTCATTCTTCCTAATTATTATTATTAGAGTATTGAGCGCTGACCTCGCTTCGGTAAGTAAGGTAGCGCTTTACAAATCATGGGGGATTAACATGGCGAGAGAATAGATCACTAGGGATCAATACAAGGGTGCATGGTGCTAAAAATGAGGCATGGAGAGGCTGGGCAATCTGGCAGCAAGGGATCTACTAGCAACCAAGGATGAGTCGATTGCCCAGTCTCAGGCGAGTTAGGGATTGGACAGGGTGTGAAGCACAGTGTTAAGGATAAGCCATTCCTTGAAGGGGGTCTTGAACAATGTCCTGAAATGTGGAAACGAGGGTGCACATCTGGTGTTGCCAGGGAGGAAATTCCTTATTCTGGGAGTAGTCCAAGAAGGGCTGTCTTCTGGTTAATTCCTTCCTGCACCAGTGGATTTCAGGTCTGCACATGTCCTCACGTCTGGTAGAGCATAGACCTTCTCAGCAAGGTACCTTGGGGAAGTTTAGGGACTTGAGGGTGATGGCCTTGTAGATGATGCAGCAGGATTTCAAGGCAATATGTGTTTGCAGTGGGAGCCAGTGCGGTTAGATGAGTGTCAGGAGTGACGTGGTCAAACTTGCAGAGTCCTTTGATGAGTCATGCCCGCAACAGAGGACACATCTCAGGGGTGCAAGGGTGTCACCAAAAGGCTTACCAAGAGGGCATTGCCACCATCCAGCTATGAGAGGACCAAGGCCTGGACAGCAGACCTGAAGTTAGTTGCTGGAATTAAGAGCTTGGTTTTCTGCAGGCGGGAATGTTGGTAGCAAGCCGCTTGTGTCTTCCTTGCTATGTGCTTCTTAAAAGAGTATCGATGTAGAACCCAAGGGACTTGGCGCAGATGGTCGCTGGGGTGTGAAGCCACCAAGATTCATAGCGGAGAGCCAGATCTGAAATTCAGGGCTTTTGGTGTTGTTACCCAGCAGTCGGAACTTGTTCTTGGAGTGGTTGATCCTCAGGTAAGCAGTGGACATCCAGGACTAGAGCAATATGAGGTGGGCCTTGTCCCTGTAGTTTACCTTGATGGAGGATTACTTGAGGTTCAGCTGCGTGTCACCTATGTAATAGTGGAAGTACTTGTGGTATGGCGCAAGGAGGGTTTAGAATGGTGTTAAACCATATTCGCATAAATACTGCCTGATTATAAACATTGGCCTAAGCCATTTCGCATTAGTATTAAAAACCTATGCTTAACTAGACCTAGACAGAATTGACTTTGCCACCATTTCGGAAAACATCTGCCATGTTGACTCTGACTCTTGCTCTCTGTTCAGAAAGGATTAACCATGTTTTCAGCTGCCAGAGTAGACTGACCTTTGAGCCTATGTCAACACTAGAGCTGCCAAGAGCAGACTATTTGTTCTGTGCAAAGAGACCTTGTAGTCAGAATGAACTCTCATTCAAAGTGTTATCTATGTCTACAGACCCATCCTCCCTCAAACAGTGACATACAATGCAAAGTAACTAATGCTGTGAGTTTTGGAAGAAATCCTTTGTGCATTTCTTGGAACAAGACTTATCCTAAAGCTCAAGGAAAGATCTACACAGCTGAATACAACAAAGTTTGCCAGTATGTTTAAGGAACCTTGGAGCAACAGTGAACCTCAATTCAAAGTGTTGTCTGCATCAATAGCATCAGCCATATACAAATAACAGAACTGAATGGTAGACAAACTAAAACTATGTGCCTTACCAATAAAGTATTGAATGTGTTTCTTGAAACTAGAATCAACCTAAGCCGGAGAACCAACATCACCATTCAATCTTCAAGGATAGGGCAACATGTCACAAGTGTATACTAAAATTGTTATATTTGTTATGTGAACTGGGCACAAACCCAAATGCGTAATTTATTAGTTTGGAGAAGGGCTGGGCTATGACCAGGACTGTGTATAAATACTGCATACTTGATGACCAGTACTCACTCCCCTCACAGTGTCTGCTGGTACACACTGCGAGGTGCTTGGGAGCCAGATCGCTATCTGCCTTGATATTTGAAACTGTACAGAATAAAATTATATTCATAACTTTGACTTTGTGACTGGCGGATTCAATTTTTGGTGGTACTAAGCCTCGATATTCCTTACTGATCTAGCAGATGGCACCCGAATAAGCACCCTCAAGATTGATGTCACCTTGCTAATCAAGGACGTGGCGGCTGGACCGGGATCGGAGCGTGAGAAAGGGGCCCCATTTTGTATGAGATGCCACACCTCAACAGTACTGCAATATCTGATCCCTGAAAGGTGAGCAAGCGGTTCGAGAGGACATCTTGACGAGGGTCCCCATATTGAGGTGGGTATTTTTGGCGGAATCGCCAGCCACATCGATCCTTTGTAATCCGATTGGACCTCCTTTGTCCTTTGTAATCAGGTGAGTCATGCCCCGATTCCTAAGTATCCTGATATTTGGTTGTAGATTTCACCCGCGGGTTCAAACGACACCAGGTAACAGCAGTGATCTGATATGCCTCGGAAATTGTCTGCCTGTTTCAGGAGTTTATTCCGCAGAGACAGACAATCTTTGGAATATGGCCGACCGCCACCACCGGAGGGCTCGCCGGCATGTACTTTGTACTGTAAATACAACATTGGTAGTATAGTATTCAATGATATTTGGCGCAGACAAACTAGACATGCTTCCGAATTTCAATGGCTAGTTCATGGTAGTTTTGAAATTGCCCGTATAGAGTATTTAGAGTCTATATTGTTAAAGAAAAAGGCCAGGACTGCAGCATTTGATGTAATTAGGAATTGGAGAAAGGAAGCTATGTAGCAATTTAAGAGTAAGTAATATGCACGTAGACATATGTCTAACTCAGAAAAGGCATTATTGTACGATCAACAGAAACAGTCGGAATCTATTAGAAGTATGGATAGGGCTTTTCAACTTGGGGTACAGAAAATATATCCGTCTCAGGACTTTCATGCCTCAGACAAACTAATCGATAAGCTTTTAAATGAGCATAGGACTGTTGCTACTGCATCACCTCCCTATGTGACTCTCCCTGTTGTTTTACCTCTTCCTGCTGTTGCACCTCCTCCCGTTGTTATTCCTGTTCCTCACGTTGTTGTTACTCCTCTTACTGTTATCCCCCCTTCTGCACCTCCACACTTACCGATAGTTACCGTTCCCTTAATTCCGTCTCCACCACCAGCAGTAGTGTCTCCACTACCTATTGAACAGGATTCGCCTGAATTTCCTTTTCCAAGTGGCTCTGCTCCACTTGCAGTGATTGAAGGAGCGGGTGCTGATTCAAGAATAGTGACTCATAGCGCAGTATCCAAAGCTAGAAAAAGAGAATTGTATGCATGGGCTAAGAAATATAAAGAAGAAGGTGAAGAATCAGCTGTTTTAGTTGCGATTTCTGTTCAACAAACTATTCCCGAACAGGCTATTTTGATAGAGGGGATGGGAATGCATTTAGCTGATATTTGGAGTGATTTGATGGACATGAATGTCCCACAGGGGTTGCAGGATTTGAATGTCCTTGCCCACTCAAGAGACACTGCGGAGAAAGTACATGAGCATGTTGAGAAGGTATTTAGTTTAAAAGGGAGCTGGATCGGTTACAGAAAGATGAAATGGATAGTAATAGGTTGGAAGCTTCATATGTGCAGAAGCAGTTTCTTCCTTCATTGAAACCAGTGAGTGAAGAAATGCGCATTTGCACAAGAGACGCTCTTAGATGGATTTCGGATGTTTCAATTTCTCCCATTGAAGTGCATGACACGTTTAATCACTATGCTTCGGCTAGGAAAGTGTTACAAGTGATGGTAAAGTATCTACAAGATGAGTTTATGAAGAGAAAGGTTTGTTGTCCCGCAGATTTGATGGTCATTTATAAGAGAGCATTTTCGCCCAATACTGCTTTGACTACATTGTTGCTAGATTTAGCTTTATTGCTTAATAAACATTCAGAATTGCCTACTTTACAATTGCCAATGAGAGAGGTTCCTCCGACATTTGTTCCCAAAGTAGAAATTCCAGCTGATGCCGTGACAGGCACACCAGCCACTACTATTGAAGCACACTATGTCTCACAGTTTATGCATGTACCATTTTCTAGACAGGAAGTGAATACCATTAGACAGACAATTCCAGATATTAGGAAGAATCCAACAGGATTTTATAAAGAAATTGAATCTGTCTTGCATTCATCAGTTTTCACACTGGGTGATATAGATTTGATGTTCCCTCTGATCCTACCTGCTGATTTATGGAAACAGATTAGAACTGTAGACGATCAGGCAGGGATGGGTGATACATGGGTTAACTTGGTACGGATAGATGGAGAAAGGAAGGCTGGTGAGAAACCGCCACAGGTGATATTGACACTGCCAGACAGAATAGTAACTAAATTGAAAACTTTGGTTCCAGAGAAAAGAATAGCTTGGGACAAGCTTACAGCTTGCATCTAGGCAAAATCTGAGGGTGCTACTGAATTATTTACATCGATTTGAACAAGTGTTTTCAGATTTTAGCAGGCAAGTACTGAGTCAGGAAAAAGGCTGTTTGTAGACAAATTTGTGAGTGTATTGTTGCCTGATATCCAATCACAAATGATGACTTCTGAAAGCGCCTGCCAAGCTAAATCGCAGTACGAACTATTTCACATGGCTCAATATTATGAAAATAGAGTCAATACTGAAAAAGAGAGGATAGAAAAGAAGAAGGGAGACTTGAAAACTAAAGTACTACTGCAACAGATTGTTTGAGGGGCCAGAGGTGGGAAAACACAGTTTAGAGGTCAATTTACACCACAGAGTATTGCGCAACTGGGTCCTGTACACATGAACCAATGTGCATATTGTTGACAGGAAGGTCATTGGCGAGCACAATGCCCGATCCTTCAGCACAGGTCAAATAGCACATATGGTGCCATGGCTAGACTTTCCATGGGCCGTCCTGGGATAGGGGGTCCTGGCAGAAGTCAGTTCACTCAGAACCAACATCTTCACAGGATATTTAGCAAAATGGTGTCAATAGTGCGAACATTTTTGATAATCCTTCGACTGTTTATTTCTCTGAGGAGCTCGCATTTGATGACATACTGTTCCGTTAGGACAGCCCGAAGCAGAGTCTGGAACCAGTACCTATTGCCATCGATCAGAAAGGGCCCTACGTTGAGATGCAGGTGGGGAATAGGAAGCATCTATTTTTTATAGATACAAAAGCACAGAAGTGTTACATAGATCATTCACGGGTTCCGGATATTCTTCTGTCAGGGCAGAACAACATTTCTGTAGGGATTTCTGGTACACCAGTGGTTAGTCCGGTCTCTCAGCCGGTACCTATTGCACTGGGGCCATTTACTGATTTGTGTCCATTTCTTTTGATGACAGATTGTGCTGAAAATTTGTTGGTGTTAAATTTGTTGAAAGAATTGAATGCCTTAATTTAGTGTTCTCTGGATGGAGTGCATTTAACAATTTCACCTCAACAAACTTCTGTCTCACAGTTTTTGTCTAGACCTTTACCATCTGAATTAGATAAGGTTCAGACATGTTTATGGGCAGTTAATGACAATGACGTTGGTACTTTGCAAATTGAAACAGTTAAAATTGTGTTGAAACCAGGTGTTAAACTACCACGTATTCCGCAATTGAAGATTTCGGTTGAAGGTGAGCAGGCTTTGAAGAGTATTGTCCCTGATCTTGTACACATTGGTATGATTGAGGAAATTGCAGGGAGTGCGTGAAATAGTCTGATTTTGCTTGTGTATAAGAAAGGGGATAATGAGATTCCTTTTCGTTTTATTATTGACTTGTTCGCCATCAACAAGGTTGTTGCCCCACAGTTTCCCATTGTACCTGATGTAACTACAATATTGACAATGATTCCAGCTTCAGCTACTCATTTTAGTGTTGTGGATTTAAAGAATTCTTTCTTTAGTATTCCTTTGCATGTTGACAGTAGATATTTGTTAGCGTTCACCTTAGGAGGACGCTCATTTACATTTACTTGTGTGCCACAAGTGTACACTGAGAGTCCAAGCATCTATAGTAGAGCATTGAAGGAACAGCTTGATACACTTGAGTTACCTTCTACTTGCACGTTGTTACAGTATGTGGACGATCTACTTTTAGCTGCAGATTCTGAAGTTGGTTGGAAGGAGTGCACTGTGTTGTTGCTTACTCATATAGCAGAACATGGGCATAAAGCTTCACTAAACTAGTTTCAATATTGTCAACAGGAGGTCACCTATTTAAGCTACCTCCTGTCGAAAGGAGGGAAGAAGACTGACACCTGAACGGATAAAAAGCATCTCTAGCATGTCTGTCCCAAATACACAGAAGGAAGTCAGAACTTTGATAGGCATGGCTTCGTACTGTAGACAGTGGATCCCTAATTTCTCATTAATGATAAAACCAATGTTGGCATTGACAAAGAAGGGCATTTCTTTGCCTTTATCGTGGAACTTGGATTGCCAGAAAGCTTTTGATCTGCTCAAGGCTGTGTTGTGTTCAGCACTGGTTTTGGGCACACCAAATAATGAAAAGGCCTTTGTGTTGTATGTGCAAGAATGTGATGGATGCGCTTTGGCTGGGTTGACGCAGGAGCATGGAGGGAAGAATAGACTGTGCGGTTATTTTTCCACCACGCTTGAACCTGTTGCATGCGCTTTGCCAAAATGTTTGAGAGCTGTTGCTGCTGCCGCTGCATCTGTAAAACAAAGTGAGGGTATGGTTTTTGTTACGCTCACCTGGTCTCTGCGCAGGCGTTGGGGCACGGTTGCAGCTCTCCCTGAACTTAACTCACCCCCCTTCAGGCCTCTCCCTCGGTAGAAAAGTTGTGAGCGGTGGTACGTGGTGATACTGCTCCTGCGTGGATATAAGAGTGTGTGAGTGCGCCAATCTGTGATTGTTGTACCCCTTGAACTCTTCTCCCCAAAGTAAGGTTTCTGTGAGCATATGCCGGCCCATAAAGCTCACCTGTGAATTATGGAAGATAAGCTCTCCGTCCTGCTACTTCTGGCAGGGGCACGTTGAATGGGATCTAGTTCCTTCACTGATCCCTGATAGGACTATGCTTCTCCTTATGATTGGTAAATGTCTCTTGAGCTCTTGTGATTCTGTTCGTTCTGTTTAATGTCTTTATATGTTGCTCCTTATTCCCGCAATAGTGTCCGGCTGGATGGAAGTTTGATGCTACCGCAACGTTCAACAGCAGGTAAGTGATGGTCTAAGGAAAAGCGTGAAGTATGGTGAAGCGCAACCTTAAATTGACTGTTTTTCGATGTCTAACCTTGTCTTTGGTTTTTCCTTGCAGGCACTGCTGTCGACGATGGAGCGTGTCGTGCTGTGGTGCCAAGATGAAGATTTCAGCATTCCGGAAAGTGTAAAGATGAATGCTCGGTTCACCGAAGAGATGTACAGGTAAGAACAGCTTCCCCCAGTTGATAAGTATGCTGGCAGGAAGCAGGATGTCCAGGAAGCAGGGTCTTCAAAGGTAAGCAGGTCTGACCTCAGGCGACGGTGAGCATTACGCTGCTGGTAAGTGCAGAATAAGGTGAAGTGCTGTCTTGAGGATCAGGGCAGCATATATAGCTGTGAATCCATTAGCAGTCACAACCAAGAATATGTGGGGCTGCTTAATGGATGGAATGTTCAAGCTTAATACATCTGAAGTGCTTAATGGATGGAATGGTCAAGGTTAATGCATCTGAAGTGCTATGTCCATAATAAAAGCTTTTTGGTGTTAAATGGATGTTCTTGTTTACTTTTGTTCATGAGCCTGGCGCCAAAGTCGCCAGGACAGTGTCCACCCAGGTCTCCTGTGCATGCGACCCCTGCATGCCTGTGCCCCTGACTTCATGACCATGACAGCTTTAGGTCACTCTTTAGCCGTCATGGTACTCCACTCTGTAGACGTTCTATTAAACAGAACACAAACGCAACATCTCACATCAGCACGATTAAAAAGATACAAGCTGATTCTATTTGCACCGCATATCCAAATTAAGAGATGTTGCGCATTAAATCCGGCCGAACTATTGCCTATTCGGCAAGAAATTGCTTGCAGTGAGAAGATGTCACATGACTGCCTCTATACCACAGAGCAAGAGATAAAAGGCAGAATTGACTTAAATGATACACCGCTAAAAGATCCACAAGGGGAGCTGTTTTGCGATGGCTCCTGCTTCAAACTTCCGGATGGTACATCCACTGCTGCTTATGCCATCACTACATTAAGCACTATTGTGGAAACCAAAAGAATTCTGCATAACTCTGCACAGGCCGCAGGGATTATCGCATTGACTCGAGCGTGTGAACTTTCCAAAGGGATTAGTGTGAATATATTTACAGAAAGTCAGTAGGCCTTTGGGGTGGTTCACAACTTCGGTAGATTATGGGCAGAAAGAGGTTTCTTGACCTTACATGGAACCAAGATTCAACATGGCACTTTAATAGTTCAGCTACTCTCAGCACTTGCACTTCCTACTCAACTAGCAATAATGAAGTGCACAGCACAACAGAAAGTAACAGATGATGTGGGGAGAGAAAACGCTTTTGCTGTCAGGATAGCCAAACACACTGCCACCGATTTGTATTCTGAAATGTATGTAACAAAAGAAGTCACCAATACTTGTATAATAGATGAAGTAATTGATTCTATAAAAAATATTCAGGCTGATGCCACTTCGTAAAAGCTTAAGCAATGGGCTGAGGGTTTAGCAAGTTTGTATGATGAAGGTTGTTGGATAGATAATGCCAAGAAAAGATGGATGGTACCCGATGCTTATGTCACCGCTATAGTTACGATGGCTCATGGTCCAACTCATATTTGTGCTAGAAAGATTTGTAGACTGTTAGAACCTGTCTGGGTAAATATAAATATCCCAAAAACTGCAGAGCGTTTGGTCCAAAATTGCATGGTATGCTTACAGCATAATGTGGGGAAGGGTACATCGATACCTAGGGGTAGTTTTGGTCCCCCCTCTGTGCCTTTTGAGGTTATACATTTCGATTTTATTGAGATGGACCGTTGCCAGAATTACAAATATGTTCTGGTAGTTATCTGCGCTTTCAGCAAATGGGTCAAAGCCTTCCCTTTAAAAGATGCCACAGCAATAACAACAGCGAAAACCATGCTGAAGGAATATTTTCCTAGGTTTGGTTTGCCGAGGGTCATTTGGTCGGACAATGGTCCACATTTCATCGTTGCTGTTATCTTGCAAATATGCGTGGGATTACAGATCGATAAATGATTCCATTCGGCCAGATACGCTCAGAGTGCCGGACTTGTAGAACGCCATAATGGTATATTAAAGAACAAGATGGCGAAGATTTGTGCCAGTAGCAATTTGAAATAGCCAGATCCCTTACCCATAGCTCTATTGTCCATGAGGACGATCCCGCAAACAAAAACTGGGCTCTCTCCCTATGAGATAATCATGGGGAGACCAGCCAATATTTGGAACATACCCAAGCCTAAGCGGATAAAGGATGTGGTGCATTTGCTCCTTTCTGCGTACTGTGACCAGTTAACTCAAAACTTGTATTTGATTTACCAACAGGTGCGAGAAGCCCTCCCAGTAAAATATGAGGGGCCAGGTCACCGACTTCGACCAGGCGACTGGGTGCTCATGAAGGCCTTTGAAAGAGCATCCTGTCTCGCACCGCACTGGAAAGGACTGTTTCAAGTGCTATTGGCCACACAGACCACTGTACGAGTAGACGGAAAGAGGAACTGGATTCACGCAACACACATCAAGAAGATACCTTTTCCTCTGCCACATGACGAAGGAAAATAGAAGGACATTGTTCGCTCTGTTCCTCCTCATAAGTCTATTCTGACCGACGCCAAGGATGTCCCCGAAACCCTTCCTGAGCCTGTGGGGCCTGGGGAGACTGCTGTTTTGCCTTTGACTTCTTCTTTGGATCTTTCTGCATCATTGAGCAATCTTGCTTCTGCTTCACCACTTCCATCAGGAAGCGACGACACTCTGTTCGCAGATCACGCCGTACCTGGAGTCTTGAGATACGATCTGTGTCCAAGGCGCTAGACTTACAGCACAGCACCGGCTGTGCCCACAAGGAACCACCATTGAGCTAGTCCCTTACCACTCTCTCACTGAAATGTAAATAAGAGGCAGGGACCGGCAAAGACACCTTCAAGCAAGATAGGCCACGTGGTCAGGGGCCACCGACGGATGAACTAAAAGAGCCTAATGGAGAGGCTACAAAACAGACTCTGAGTAACAATAGCCTTTCCTAACTCTACTCGTACAGAAAAAGCTATTGGTCTTGTGGCTGACAAAGAATCTGATGATCAATGATCGTGGTCCCTGAGGACCCATTGTTTTCTGATTACAGTGCTAATTTGTCTACAATTGTATTCTCGCTTGGGTTTTGGTATCTGGAAGGGGTGCGTCCACTAGAGACTTTGTTACCTACTGAAATGTTTCCTACTGTGTCTTCACCTTTCGTGCATCTGCACACTCTTCCTCCTAGGGACTCCTAACATAGACAGGGGTATCACAATAACACTCTTCTACTAATCATGAATGGGACCCATGCAATTCTAAACAGAACAAATTGCTGGGTGTTCACATTTGCCACAGCATGGAGAAAAAAGGGTTGGGCTGGTATATTCATCCTCTTCCTTTACCTATTGCTTGCTACGCCTCACTAAGGGCACTATTCTTTGGTCGTTGGAATGACAGTATTTCTGGGAACTTTGATGGGACTAATCTGAATGAGTTAAAAAAAGGTCCTGACACCTTTGGGATGTTCCCCCTTTGCAAATAGGAGCAAACTCAATGTTGCTTCTATGAGGCCTCCTGATAGACTCTCTAGACCTTTTCAATCACTGATTTCTTTCAAGATGGCTCCCGTAGGCAAACGGGATGCCATGCCTCCTTCCTATACTATCAATCATAGCCCCAACTCTGTTTCCTTCTGCATACAAAGGGATATTTTGTACAACATGATGCTAGAGCAAAAGGCGATTAGGTTAGTAGCCCTTCAAAATAGAATGGTGTTAGACGTCATTCTAGCTGAACGTGGTGGGGTATGCAAAATGGTAGGATCTGCATGCTGTGTTTTTGTACCCAACTCCTCCCCTACCATATTCAAGGCAATTCAAAATCTACATACCTTGAGTACTGAAGTACATGTCTCAGAGGGAAACTGGAATCTTAGTACTTGGTCCTGAGACTTGTTACGATCATGGGGTTGGAAGATCTTTGCAGTCTTAATGATTATTCTTGGTATTCTCCTGTTCTGTTGTTGTTGTGTACAATGCCTTCCCATCATATGTTCCATGATAGGAGGATGGTCGTTGGAATGACAGTACTTGGTCCTGAGACTTGTTACGATCATGGGGTTGGAATATCTTTGCAGTCTTAATGGTTATTCTTGGTATTCTCCTGTTCTGTTGTTGTTGTGTACAATGCCTCCCCATCATATGTTCCATGATAGGAGGATGTTGTGCACAAGCAGTAGGTACAATAGGACCTAAGGCACAAATGCCTGAAAAAGCAACCAATGCCTTAGTAATACAGGAAATAACTATTAAAGAGTTAATGGCAATTTATGTGTATGAATCCAGCACCTCAGAGTGTTCTGATTATGATACATGGCCATGGTCATCGTATGGTCAGAATGTTTGTATTATGCTGGTTTGTTAAACCATATTCGCATAAATACTGCCTGATTATAAACATTGGCCTATGCCATTTCACATTCGTATTAAACATGTATGCTTAACTAGACCTAGACAGAATTGACTTCGCCGCCATTTAGGAAAACATCTGCCATTTTGATTCTGACTCTTGCTCTCTGTTCAGAAATGATCTACCATGTTTTCAGCTGCCAGAGCAGACTGACCTTTGAGCCTATGTCAACACTAGAGCTGCCAAGAGCAGACTATTTGTTCTGTGCAAAGAGACCTTGTAGTCAGAATGAACTCTCATTCAAAGTGTTATCTATGTCTATAGACTCATCCTCCCTCAAACAGTGACATACAATGCATACACACAAAGTGTATACTAATATTATTATATTTGTTATGTGAGCTGGGCACGAACCCACATTTGTAACTTATTAGTTTGGAGAAGGGGTAGGCTATGACCAGGACTGTGTATAAATACTGAATGCTTTGTGATGACGAGTACTCACTCCCCTCACAGTGTCTGCTGGTACACACTGCGAGGCGCCTGGGAGCCAGATAGCTATCTGCTTTGATATTTGAAACTGGTCAGAATAAAGTTATATTCATAACTTTTACTTCGTGACTGGCGGATTTAATTTTTGGTAGTACTAAGCCTCGATATTCCTTGCTGATCTATCAGTGGTTCCAGGTAAAGGTTGAAGAACAAGTGCGAGAAGATGGATTCTTGCAGGACTCCACAGGTGATGGGTTGAGTTGGTGATCTGGAAAAATCCATTTGGATGAACTGGTGGTGGCTAGTGATGTAGGTTACAAACCAGCTGTGGATGGTCTTGCTGATCCCATGTGACAATGTAGAATGTCACTGAGTGTCTGGTGGTCTACGTGGCTTAGGGTTCAAGGAGAACCAGGAGGCAAGGATGACCATCATCAAGAATTTAAGGGCATTCATTGTCAATCACCTTGATAGTAGCCATTTCCATGCTGCATCTGGGTCTGATGTCAGATTGGTAGTTATCAAGGAGTTTGTTGGCATTGATGTTTTGGAGGATTTGGTGGGATACTGCTTTCAAAAGAATGCTATCTAGGAAAGAAAGATGGGTGATGAGGCTGTCGTCAAGATCGTTGGGGTCCACAGTGAGTTTCTTGAACAGCAGGAGGATTTACCCGGTCTTGAGTCTTATGGGGAAGTTCCATTGATTGAGTGAAGGGTTGATGATTTCCAGGTAAGGATGGATTCCTCCAGTTGTGAGGGTCTTGAAAACATAGGCTGGAAGGATGTCGTATGTGTAGGATGTGGTTTTCAAAGATCGTAGGGTGGCAGTCTTCCATGGTCAGTGTCAAAATCTTCCTTACTGTATTACAAGTTTCCTAGATCAAAATAATGTTACAGTATGGCTTCCTTAATTAATATACCTAAAGCTTCAGCGTGTGCGTTGATCCTGTGTCAAAATCCTAAAAAGTCAGTGTAGAGTGTGGCATGCAGATCATCAAGGGACATGTTTATTGCACTTTGCATGACAAAATGAAGGAAGGCAGCCAACATGGAGGTTGAAGTGATAAATGACCACTCAAGAAAGCTGTGAATTGTTTTTTGTCAGAGTGAGAGGGCCTCTAAGGGGTTGGGACTCATTTCTATTAAAAATCCTGAAAGGCTCTGGAGCAATCTATGGCATACATGTTTTGCCTGAAAAGATGCAGGTAAGCAGGCATAGCGAATGCGCCTGATCAAACCCGGATCTGGCCTAAAGTTTCTTGGGGGAAAACTTACCCAAGCACCATTTCACCCAAAACAATTACGATTTCACCCAGGTATCGATATAAGATTTTGAAGTGCAAATATTTGACTCCATTATTTTGGAAGTTGTGACTAAAAGGATTTTCTGAGTCAAAAAGAAGTTCCCATTGTCTGAGGTACTTGTAGGCAAGTCAAAATATATCTTAATTTGACAAAAATTGGCATTTTTGGTGTACCATACTTTTTTGTGTCTATTTCTAATTCAGTGAAGATTTGTTTCAATCGTATAGGTCCTCCTCAGATCAGATAACAGTAGACAATAGTAGAGCTCCTCTTTGTGGCACGCACTGCTGATGCCTCCGCTTTGAAAACATCAGCAAAGCCGTGCAGGTGGCAACACCTGCTTATCTGTTAAACCATGTTAAATTTTAGGGAGTAAAATGGATAGCTATGCTACTTATCGGGAGAGCTGTTACCGCCACTTTAAAAATGCATCCATCACCAATGGGGTCCACTACCAGCTGAACTGGAAAGATAAGCTATTTGTCATGGGCAAGGGTATCGTAATGTAAAACAGAGACATATTGTTATCATTTGTATTATTTAGGGGTGCTGTAAGTGATGTAACAGTATAAGTTATCCTTACACACTACAATGATACTCAAGGAAGCATAAGCACATCATTCACACGAGGGCACAGGTTAAACAGAAAAGATGAGGTAGCAAAACCACAAGGGTGGAAAGAAAATGGCAGCCAGCCATGCAACAAATCACAGCCATCATACGCATACACGATACTAACGTAATTTCACTCAAATCGTGAGGGCTGTGAGCAGCATCTGAGGCATGGAGTTGGAGAGCTGTATGAGTCAGGCACGCCTTTCCAAGAGGAGACCCAAATGGGCCAGCAGTTCTAGGTAGGGACCCCCCAAAAAAGAACTCTTCAGAGAAAAGGACGACCAAAGCATTTCAAAGAGATCTTTTCTCAGATTTATTGGGTAAAAAGGTATACTTTTAGAAACTGTTCTTAACGAGAATATCAAGAAACCATCCAACACTTTAAGGTCTGCCATAGTACACAAGAAGACTTTCCTTTTCAGCAGGAAATACATTTATGTGATAGTAGTAACACTGACTGCACAACAGGAAATTTTGTCTGACAGGAAATACTAATCATCTACGGTATTGGTTACTTCCTGTTTCTGGAAAGTGTACAAAAGGACCAGTTATCTCTACTACCTGGGTCATGTGATTCCGGAGAGTGGCGAGCCTCGAGCGTTGCACGGCCAAACACAGGGGTGAGAAAAAAAGCCTTCAATGGCCATCATACCCATGATATGGGCGATAGAATAATGCAAACCTAGGAAAGAGACGCGTACATAAATATATGAGTGACATACTATGGTTGCCAAAAAGACAAATCCACGGATCACAGATGAGAGCAACCGACACGGATGAAAGACAGACCCGTGTCCCTGTTGTCTTTATATTTCATGCTGCAAATAGTATCCTTAGTGGCAGAAGGTGGGCAGGTCCACTCTTCATCGTTGAAAGATGCAGAATGTGTGGGATCAAATCAGTTAAACTTTGATTTATTTTGCAAACCACTTCATGCATCAATCACAATGAAGTGGGATGCCTTCAACTGTGCCTTCCGCAACTCTACTATTGCCTGCATAGCTCAATAAAAGACAAAGTTAGAGAGACTCTTTGCTGAAAGGGATTAGAAAATAAATATATGTTGAATTTAGAGGATGTCTTATAGGCCGTCACAAAGTTCATACTCAATGAGTGCTCCGGAGGATTAAAGTCAAGTACTGAAGGGGTGGGCGCTATGAAGGTGGGCACATGTCCCACTGCCTTTTGCAAGGCTAGGAAGCAAAGGACTAGAATTCTGCTCCTCAAGGTCTCCAAAGTAAAACGAGTTACTCATGGCAAGGGCACTGCTGCCCAGGTCTTCTCCACTTCTTAAATTTCTTTTGACTGCCTAGTATGAACCTACTATTTTGCAGAACCCCAAGAAATCAGAGCCTATGACTCTCAGTGTATATGAGACTCCATTCGATCTCTGGGAAGTTATTAAAGAATAATAAATGGGCAAGGATCATTGACCCGATTGCATTTTTTTAAAACAATACTATTTCTAATGTTTTCTGACAACCAATCTATTTAAATTGTTGACTGCTAATATCACCCACCATCACATGACCCAGGCCCAGGGGATGAAAACTAAGCAAGAGACAGTTTAAATTTTCCATTAGCAATTCCCCACACTTAGATTTTGCAATGTGTTCAATATTTCCACCTGTAGTATGTTCCCACTTCTCTAAAACCACTCAAGAATTTGCTGATGCCTTTTGATTTTCTTTCGAGGCAACACTACACTGTGAACATGTGCTAGTTCCTCGGGGGCAATCTTAGTTTTCACTCAAAATGAAAGTGACACCGATAGAGCTGTTCTAGTCTTTTTATGTTATTACACTTTCTTAAGAAGACATGCAACCTTTATTAGTATCCTTTGGAATGTTGATACGGATCAGCCAATACGGATGGCATAATCTAGGGCACTAATCTCACATAGCACCTGGAATATGGCCGTCTCTGAGGCCTGGCACCCCCTTTACAACGGATGATTCCACCAAGCAATTCCCAGAGGGGGGCACATTTGATTTCGATAATGTTGTCTATTTATAAGATGGCCTGACGTCCTGTGAAGCTAAAAGTCTCCAGAACCAATGGAATGCTTTTTTTGACTAGTACACAAACTACTAAACGGCGTACCGACACACAGACAGGAGCACAACAAGACGTTCCTCAGTCCAAGGAATATATTGAGTTAGAAAGCCTAGATTCTATTGGTGGGGACTCTCCGGCATATAGCCAGTCCACTCCAATACAATCACCAGTAAGACATGCAACCCAGCAATGCTCGACCCTCGCACTGATGTTTAATATATTGCGAATCTCAAATATTTTAGTAACACCAGCCTCTCCATGGGGACAACTTCTACGTTTGACAGATTCCCTAACCCCACACATCAAGGTAGCTCCCTATCTTTGCTGCTGCAAGAATGCTCTGGTGCTGGGAACATGCTAGTGACTGTCATTTCACTGTGGAGCTCCACAGATCTCTT
Organism: Ambystoma mexicanum; assembly: GCF_040938575.1. Lineage (NCBI taxonomy): Eukaryota > Metazoa > Chordata > Amphibia > Caudata > Ambystomatidae > Ambystoma > Ambystoma mexicanum. The sequence continues at coordinate 1,125,913,818 of NC_090922.1, read as the reverse complement.
CAATGTCATGCAGCAATTCCCCAAGCTACAAGACAAGCCTGTTAGTGTATTATCACTCAAGGTTCTTCTTGGAACCTGTTATAATCCAACGTGTACTGATTTAAACCAGGTTCTTCAAGTTGCTCTACCCCAAGAAATGTTCACACAAGTGTCAACAAAAATGCAAATTGACCGCTGCAGGCACCCACACTGGAAATCTGCTATAGAAGTCACAGATAACCTTCTCTGTGTTATTTTAGATTTGCCTTACGAAAACGGATTGGTCCAAGAATAATGCATGTAGGCAAGACAAAGTTGAACATCCAGCTGATTATTTGAAAAGGTTTAACATTTGTTATGAACAATGTTCTGGCATATCCTGATCAACAGAGCAGGCACAGCTAGCTACTGTGTCCACATTTGAGTTGGCAGTTCAGCCCCAAATCGCTGATGGGATTAAGAATGTATTGATGGGATGGGGAGGAAAGAACTTGACTGATGTCTTATTAGCTGCTCAGCAGGTCAACGAAAAGACAGACAAACAAACTACGGAAACTAAACTGATGGGCATTAGAGAGTCAACATCTGCATCTCCCCAAGGGAAATGCAGCCATAGATTGGGAACGGATAAAGGCAGAGGACTAGGCAGATCCAGTCAATTCTGATCCAGGTGGAGTGCTTAATGGATAACCTGTTCCCAATAATTATGGTAATCAGCGTAACTATTGTATGGTCACTGGACGTCAGAATCGATTAATCAACCAACTCAAAAGGCTGCCCGGCCCTTCCCCCCACCTTCAACGCCAGTTTCCATAAATGCACAATAGGACAGCTAGAGAACCAGCAACACCATTTCTCTGGTAATTCCATTGGATTTATCTGTTCCATATTTAAACTTTTTTGTCAGAGGGAGAATGCTTGGATGTGAGGATAAAATGGCTGCAAAGTCGATCACTCTGTTGCGGTTTGTGGCCGTCCAGCAATGCACAGAATTGTAGCCGAGTCTGGGGGTAAGAATTACTGTGCACATGGTCAGTTCATAATGCAGACCTCTTAGGAAATGTTCTATATAGAATTCCGCAATCCAGTGACACATAAACATAATATCACACCATAACAATCCCCCTGCAATTCGCTATCAGCTCATTTCTTTCTTAAACAATTAAAACACTTAACATCCAGATCACAAGCAAACTGAAAACCACCTTACCTAAGAGTACTGCAATCACAGCAAAACGTGCACCATTGAATGAGCTATTGATTTCTTTTAAATATATATAGTTGGGAGAATTCAGCAGGTTAGTCATGAAAAGTTCAATAGATGGTTCTTCAGCTCATCTGTGTCACCCCTTTTTTCTTCAAGGAAATACTACAGTCTCCCCTGACAGCTCCAAGAAATGAGATCCACTGTCAATAGAGTCTTTTCCACCAGTAAAGTACCGGACAAAATCAAGAAATCATATGACACCACTAATAAAAAAAGCTAGACTAGACTCTCCAAATCCAATCAATTTCAGGACCATATCCATCCATGGCTAAGCTAATTGATAGAGCGACAACCGTTCAATTGATTTAGACCTAGATATAAGAATGAGAGTCCTATCCATTTGGAGGATCTGAGAACTAGCAGAAGCCATGATAATGCAGTGGCTTGAGGGGATAATGTCTTCCTTTAACTGGTGCTCCTAATGGATCATTATTGAACTATACATTTCAACTTCTAGAGAATGTCTGTTTGGCGTTTCCCTAAGGACCCTCACCCTCACCACTCCAGGTCAATGTATATCTTTCCCCCTTCCATCTTTTGTTAGAAGGATCATCTTATCATGCCCTAAAAAGGCCGACACAACTGATCCTTAAATTCCTAAATACAAACATCACTGAAAACATACTTCTCATAGAACAGTGAATGGCCTCCAACAACAAGAAGTCTGGCCCCTGTTCTCACCCAGGTGTTAAGTACCGAAAAGGGCGTTAAAATGCTTAACGATCTTTTCGGTACTTAAGACCTATTCTGAAGGTGGCGCATTCTTCCAAAGTCGGAAGGAATGCGCCACTTTCGGAATATATGTGGCGGTTGCTAGGATGGGTTGGAAACCAACCTAGCAACCGTCACATGCGTAATCTGGCTTTTTGGAAGGGCATTCTTGTGACACTCATAATATGTGTGCTAAAATAGCGCAAATATACAGTACCCTTTTAGTTAGACTGGAGGGGTGCCACAAGAAGCCTTGTTTGGTGTAAATGAAAGTGTTCATATACACCACACAGGTGCAGCTTCAACATCCTGCAATGTTGAAGCTGCTCACTTTGGTGTATAGGAACGTGTTCATTTGTGTTCACTGCAGCATTTTCGTAAAATAACGAATCTGTCGTTATTTTACAAAAATGCTGCCGAGATTGGATTGCGCTCGTAACACCTTAAAACAGGCGCAATTCTCACAGATCACGGTCGTGCTCTACGAGGACGCCCAGGCCCACTTTAGAGCCTGGGCGTCCTCTTTTGGCGCAGTGAATCATGCTGTTTAGCACCTTCACTGCGCCAAGCTCAGAATAGGGGCCTCTGTATCATAGAAAGGAAGAGTGTCTGATGCTCATGGTTTCCTGACACTAGCAAGCCATTGTGATGCCGGAAATGCATCTGAGGGACAGGGCCTCTGAATCCTTGTCCTTTTTCTGTTTTTACCGTGTGTTCTGTCATGTTTTCTGCCCAGGAGTCCATGAGGGACTCCTGGCAGTGCAGCTCTCTTTTGGTTTGGTGAACAGACCCATGGGATACCCTTATGGCACCCATGGGTAGGGGTACAACCCTGTGCCCCTAGTGTATGTTTTTGGGCACCTGTGGGTGGCCCACAGAGCAGGGTATGGGCTGGTGGCAGCTCCATGCTAAACTTGACAGGTGCTCTGGGTGTCCTCCATTTTGGGATACCCAGGCCCTGCCATTGGGATCAGTTGATTCCTGATAGGAAACAAGATGGCCCCTGTGGCCTCTTGCTTTCTATTGCCTGTTGTCTTGTTTTTCCCAAAGTCCTGGGAAGCCCTGGCTCTGTCCCTTCCCACTGGCTAGCTGTTGGGTGGAAGTTCCATATATGGTGTTGTTGTGAAGGCCCAGCTAGACTGACTGGAGCCTTCCCAGTGACTGTATGTTATGGGTACCTCCTGTGGGTGGGACCTGGGTGAATGGAGTGTGTGACCAATATGCACTTCTTGTTGTGGTTGTCTGGTTTCTGGCATGAGAGACAAAGACTGAGACAGCCCTGCCCGAAACTGGCCTGAATGCAGTGTGTAGTGTTGAATGGCTGGATACTTGTCCCAATCCACATTCCTTGTTGTGAGTGTCTGAAAGGGAGGAGTGTGGCCTGAATGCACTGTGTGCCTGATTGGCTGACTGACTGCATGAATGCCCTTCTGTGTGATTGGCTACTGTGTGTGTGCCAGCAGTGTGGATGAGAGACAGAATAGTATATCTGGGGACCTCTCACCACTGGAGATTGTTCAGGAACGTTCAAGCACGTTCAGAAGCATTCAGAAGCTGAGTCTCCACTCAAGAGTAACTGGATTTGCTGATCCTCGACGTCCAGCTGGAAGAAGAAGACTTGCTGTGGCATTTGCTTCGACAGAAACTGAAGGTTGTCGAAATCGTCGAGGACTGACCCGAGAGAGGACCTGGTAAGGCGCCCTCTTCCCGTGCTCCGAGGGACCATCGAGCACCGCTGAATCTTCGCCGAAGCGCCCTGGAAGTCAGACCCTCGAAAGGCTGCCGACCCGAGACGGGACCGCCGAGGAGATCGAAGTGAAGCACCCGGACATCGACGCTGTCGAAGTCCATTGCCGTCGACCAGGGTTCGCAGGTCTGTGCAACCGCTGGAGGCCCGTCGAAGTTGTGTTGCCCAGCCGTGGGAACCACTTGACGCCGTGCCGCCGACGACCGGAGCCGTCCGCTCCTTGCCTAAGAACATTTGAATCGAAGGACTCTCTCGACCGCATCGTCGACCGCTTTTGTCCTGCCGGAGAAAGTCGAGGACGACCAACGCGCCGAGGAGAATCCGCCGGTGGGTTTCCCGCCACCTCACGACCCCAAAGACTCGAGCGACTCGACGCCCTTGCTGGGCTCCCGTCTCTACAATCTTTGCGGTCCAGAACTATTGTCATCGAGGTGCCCCGCACACCTCCGCCTTGCAGGACGCCGACGCCCCGACGCCGACGAGCACCGCTCGGACGAAGCTGCCGCCTCTTCGACATCGTTCTACCTCGTTTGTCGACGGACGTTCGACGCCCCGTGCCTCCCGCTTGAAAGGGAAGGCATTCAAGAAGGGCCGTCGATTCCCCGTCGCCGAACCCCGAGGTCTTCGACGTTTCTCGACGCCTCTCGACGATCCGTGACTCCTGCTTTAAAAGGGGGTCATTCAAGAAGGATCTGTCGACGCCTCTTCGAAGAACTCGACTCCACCAGGTACATTGGGGGGGTAAAAACATTGCAGGAGAGAATAAGACTATTGAACAATATATGGACTGGGCTTGTGTCATATCCCTTTATTTTACAGGTTGCCCAGGTGGGGGGATCTCCACACAGAACTGTGTCCAGTAGCTAGGGCCAGTCTTCTGCCTATTGTTTCAACCATCTTTTATCTCTCCTCTCTCTATTGCTGGTTTCCTTCCTATTGATCTGTGTGCTATTTTAACAGTATTGTGAATGCACTGTTATGAGGTCTAATATTAGTGGTACCACTTTAGAATTGTAGATATTTATCATTATTGGTTTTCCTGAGCACAAAGTGCGTTGTTGTGATAAGTGTACATAACCCTTGAATATTAATTATATAAAGACTGTGTTTTCAGTAATACAGTGTGTGGACATTCCTTTGTGGGGGCTTGGGGATACACTGTACTTAAGAACCAGCCTGCATCACCTCCTGAGAAGCTAGGCCTTGATTGCTCGTCCATTGCTACCATAATCGAGAATCTTGGCTGGGGTCTTCTGTGCCTCTCCTCTACCATATAGAGAGCGGAAGTACAGACCCCCCCACCGGTCTTGACAGCCATCCCTTTCCTTCCCACCCTCAGGTGAGGTTAGGAATTTAGAGGTTATTATGTTTCACAATGTATTCTTCGAGTCTCAGATTCCATCAGTGGCTAAGCACACATGTGTTCTCCATACAAAATCTGAGAAACCCTTTTTCTAGCCTTTGTTAACAAAGGCATAGCTTTTAAGGCTATCATTCTATCAAGACACAAAGAGTCTGAACCTGGGAGAACCTGGGAGCACCTGGGTGCCTGGCGTACTTAATGGCAAGGCTCCAGAGATTACAGAATGCAGCAGCAAGATAATTATTGCGACTAGAGCAAAAAGCTCACAAAAATCCAGAATGGATGTTTCTGCACAAGCTTCTGATGGGGAATAGAGTAGCTTTTAAGGTGCCATGCTTAGCATTCACTGATATCCATGGGTTGTGACTATCATTTCTAGAACACAAATAAAAGAGATTCCTTCCTGCCAGGAATCATTGGTCATATCCTTAGATACTCCTTATAATGCCACCATTCCTCAAAAGGCTGATGGGGGCTTGCCTTTCTTTACACTCACTCATCGATGTTGGAACTCCCTGCACATTCAGCTAAGAGGCATTCCTGAGCTACCACCTTCAAAAAAGCTATACAAAACCTTTCCTCTATACAAGCAGGGTTCTGTAAATTTCTTTCTGAAGAACTTCCGCGAAGGGACAGATTATATTCTGAGATGACCGTTATCTTGATAAGTATCATTCAGTGCTGTGACTAATAATCTTCAAGTCCTTGAAACACTTAGGCGCGTTATATATGCCATATCATATCATATAATGTCATAAATGTCATATCATATTATATCAAATCACAATGCTGCGGTCATTTGTTTTATACAGATGCTCCAACTAACCCTCTCCCTTAGATAAATGAACCACCTGTAAATTGATTGCTGCAGTCTTCTCAATAGATTGTGAATATTTTGAAGATTCTTAAAAAGTCTTCCCTTTTCTGATGTACCGTTTTAGCTCAATTGCATACATACACATTTTCTTTTAATATCTGTGTTTTCTTTATATGTCTAATTTATTATCTGGGAAACTAACAGAGTCAAGGACAGTGATCTATTCTCAAAGAGATGATAGATACCTTCAACGTTTTAGTGAGGAACAAATCCTAATTGTGTACATTGGAATAAATGCTGTGGGGCACCAGTGTTTAGAGAAAAATATTTTAAAAACCTTGATTTTTACAACTCATTTTCAAAAAACATTCTTTGACATTAGTGCAATACATATAAACGTCAAAAACAGATTTCATCAATACAACATACAGTATTTCCTCAGACCAGCTAGTCCACCACCAGCTGCAAAATTCTTGACAGAAGAAATGTCAACACATTGGGCCTCCTTCTGAGTTGGGCGCAAAGGGATTACCGACACCGGTAAGGACACCGATGCCGGTAAACCCTTTGTGCCCTATTTCGAGGTCCCTTAATGGGTCCCTCCCTTAACGCATTGTCTGACCAGGCGTTATGGACGGGACTTGTTAAGGGACTTCGGAGCTAATAACAGTACCGCAAATTGTGGTACCGATATTAGCTACTTCCCCATTCCCATTTGAGCGCTTTGGTGACTCGAATGGGGAATGGAATTTTCAATGGGGATTTACCGGTCCCGCAAAGGTCGGACTACACCGGTAAGTCACCATTGAACCAGGTCGGAGTCGGTACCGGTATGGTAGGTAGTCATGCCGCAAATAGCGCCATGACTACCTCCATAGTCGGAATGAGGCCCATTGTGTTTCGACCTAAGAGGGCCCTTCTTTATTTAACTGGCCTTCATCAGGGCAGGTTCAATTTTCAGAATTCAGACAATGAGGACTCATGTGTTCTTAACTGAGGCATAACATTGTCAAGTATGTTTTTTGCTTTTGTCTTTTCCTATTTCTCTTCAGTTTTTTACATTTCAAAAACAGGTATTATATCTGTGACAAGGCATGACAAGGCAGTTCCTGGTAATGAGAGTAGTAGTAGTACTCACGTTTATTCTCATTATTGAGAAATCCCGGAGCTCCCATATTTACGATCCATACTAACACAGAGAAACATTTAGGCCTATCGGATTCCACAGCTGCAGTGGTGGTTTGTACGAGAGAGATCACGGTCTGAACAAAACCACCACCAACCCTCAGCGGTCACTGTTTTACTGTAAACAAAATGCTATACTTTGTATGTTTTCTACCTTGTGCATTTAAATGTGTGCTTGATATAAAGGCGCAATCATAGTAATCCCCCTACATGACATGTGTGGCGCACTGTCGTCAGCAAAAGCACCACGGGATATCACAATATATGTCCTGACGCCGAGAGTGGCCACTGACCTGCTGCTGTATCGAGAGCACAATGTCATCTATTCACCAGCTCGAAGGGTGTAATTAGCATATTCCATTGATGGACGGGCACGTGCAGACATAGAATATCTACAATTGCAATACATCACTTCCGTATTTATAATCAAGCATTCATTAAAAGAATGATCAGAGCTTCAGCTGATCAAGTCATGGTCTACTCTCATCACTGCCTCACATTAAGAAGGCACGCTGCAGTGACGTTTACCTCTGGGACCTTCAACAAAAAATATTTGGAGAAAATTCATTTCAACTTACCTTTGCAAAATCGCGAACGTCAAACAAGTCGAATGCTTCAAAAAGTTCACTCTTTTTCATGCCAAACACCTCACAACACGACGACAGGAATGTTCTTATGTTCTTCAGGCAAAGGAACTGAAAGAGACAGGTAGAGCGTTAATCCCATGGCAGCACGGATACAGAGTGTGCATTTCGAAAATGAAGGGCGTGCTTCCAATCTGCTGGGGTTATGAACTTTCGAACAGATGATGCGTATGTACTTGTTTCTTTAGTTTCTGAATTAAAACTAAGAGATGAAAAAGAAAATTCTATATGTCAGAAAAAGGTTCACGTCCATGCAAGGATATTTTTTGTTCATAACTTGACCAAATATGAAGCAATTCATGGCAGTCATCTGTATGACAAAAACTTGACAGTTTTAGCCTCTTCCATTTTGAATGATAGCTGTATTGCTTTCTGTGCAAGACATACTGCTTTTTTTTTCGAAAGGGTACAAAGCACCCCCTAAAGTATGTTTGTAGTAACTTCAAGTCACCACGGTGCCCTGGAACTAAGAGGAATGAGTTTAAGTGTCTTAGTAGGTAGGGCCACAGAACTCCGAGGTGGCTTGCAATATCCTCATACATATCTTAGAGGGTATTGTATTCTTTATATTACATGGGCTTGTTATGTGCGGAGCGCATACATAATTAGTTACTTGCATTAATGATATCTGGAGCAATGACGACACTGACAAGCGGATGGGGGCTCACATATACGTCTTCCTTATTCTCCGTCTTACTCCTCACAGAGCTCTCCGCCCCTTCCTATCACGTGACCCCATGTCCAACCCCAAGGCTAACAGACAGACAGTAGACGACAACAAACTATCATAAACATAAACATGGGATACTACATCTCCCCCAACAAAGACATCTCTTTCTGCGGCTGAGGTTGTTGTACTATCACAGAATCACCTACTCGTACATTTGATTTTCGGGCCCTTCTCCGACCATCTGCATAATTCTTCATTTTCTTTTTACTTATGTCATCCTTCTTTCTAGCATGCTGATCCAGGTCTGGACACACCACTGCATCCACCACTTGTGGCAGCCGAGTTCACAATACACTGCCAAACATCAATTCCGAGGGGCATACTCCTGTTGAGCTGTGCGGTGTGTTCCTGTAGTATTGCAGCAACATGCAGATGGCTTGCATGAATGACCCTTGAGTGATGGCGCAAACTTGAAGACTATTTTTAATGTTGCTTGATGCCACAATGAAGCAATCCGGTGATGTTGAAACCTCATGAATTCCGCAAAACATGGAAATTTCATGCACACTAAAAGGTGGACCACTGTCTGACTTTACTGTAGAATGACTACCATAGTCAGCAAACATTTTGTCCAAAACTGGAATAACTGCATGAGCAGCCATGAAAGAAATTAGGTGTACCTCTGCGTAGTGAGATATCTTGTCAATAGTCACTAGTTTGCATTTCCCATTTGCCAAAGGTCCAAACATGTCAATGGCCACTTCCTCCCACACCTTTAGTGGTAACCGTGTCATTTTTAGAGGTCCTGGGAAAGAACGGGGGGCCACTGACTTGCAGATGATACATGTTTCAAGTGTCTTCTGTTTTTTATCTTCCATTTTGGGAAACCAAACCTTCATTTTGGGTTGACGATTGGTGGATACAATCTCTCTGTGCCCTACATGCGTAAGACTAATTACTCGATCGTGCAGCCACTGATGAATGACAATTCTATCCTCTTTTTGTAGCAACCCCTGTGGAGAGATGAACAGCACATACTTCATGAGATGAAATGCTCTGAGTAGCTTCTATTCACTCTCCGAAAATGATTCATCGCCTCTTTGTGATTCACGCCATTTCCCTGACGTCATGCCACTTCCCCTGACGTAACGTGTTAGAACATTGTCCTGAGACACTTCCTTGACAATCTCTAGAATGGTCAATGACTTTGGAAGTGAGTTGGCCACTATATAATTGATGTACTGGTCTGCTTTTGAGTATTGGCCTCTTCTTTCACCAAAGGTGGATACCTGGACAAAGACATTGGGCCTCATTCCGAGTATGGCGGTAAGGGATATCGGCCACCGCTAACGAGAGCGGTGGCGGTAATCCCTTACCGCCATACTCCGAGTTCCCTTTGCGCCATGGAGGTTTTAACGCCTGCTTTTAGCAGGTGTTAAAAACCATGGCGCTAAGGGACCTTGATGTTAATTACGCCACCGTAATTTACGGTGGCGTAATTAACGCCTTCCCCACTCCCATTATGCCCTATGGGGCAAGAATGGGAATGGGGAAGGGTAAATGGGGATTGGGGAATTACCGCCCCGCCAACCTTGGAATGGGGCGGTAATTCCGCCATCCACCAAGGCGCTGCCGGTCCGGGTACGGCGTCAACCAAGGCGTTAATAGCGCCATTGGTTAGCGCCGTACTCGGAATGAGGCCCATTATATTTATTGTTTTCAAAACACTATTAAAAGAAAATATCCTCTCTGTTTTTTGTTTGTCTTGATTTTAACAAAGGCAAATGCCATTCGTCGTATGCAATTTGGATAGTCATGCAAAGCCAAGTGAATTGAATTTGCATATTTCACCTTGGTATGCCAATTTCTGGTGACGTCACATCCCATTCCGTATGTTAATTGAGTCCCCACTTTCTTTTTTAGGACTTGACCACTGTAGGCAACCCACTGGAGGCCCATGAGAGAGAGTGTCCAATAGTCAAGGGATAGAAGCAGAGTGCATGAAACCACAAGCAAAGAAAGAAGTGCAGGTGGCCCTTTAAAGCCCCCAGGTCTCAGTGACTAGACTAGACACTCTGAGAAACCCCACTACTAAGCACAGAGACTGGGATGTCTTTAAGGAAACATAATATTGTTTAACTGCCTGAATGCCCGGTGGACCAATAATGGGGAAAGGTTTTTTCATTGTTTGCCAGGCTATGATATGATATATGATATATCATTTGTAACGCGCTTATACACAAGTGTTTCAAGGCGCGACGAGGCAAGGGAGGGGGAACAAAAGGGAAGACAGAGACAATGATCTTACTAGGCCAGGTTACATTGAGATCGCACAAGTGCAGGGGAGGGGGAGGGGAAAAGTGCGAGGGGAAGGGGAGGGGGCAGTGCAGTATATGGGATCAAATCAAACAGTAAAACAATTAAAACAAGTTTTTTTAAAAGAGCAGCCAGTTGGTGGCAAGTGCATAGGTAAGTGCAGACATCTAGTGTCCAAGTGCTGGTAGGGAGACTGTGGGGATACAGAAACAGACCCCAAGTGCAAGGGTTCCCAGGGGGGCCGTGCAGGTGTGCAACTGGCGGGGAGAGGACCTGGGCCCAAGATCAGAGTTTAGCCAGGTGACCAGTGGCTTCCATTAGTCTTTTAATGAGTGGCTTCCATTAGTCTTTTAATGAGTGGCTTCCATTAGTCTTTTAATGAATTAATTTCATTGACATTGTATTAGAGAAAATAGAAAACCCATGATGTATATTCTTGTATGCAGCCATTATTTTGTACGTGCATTACATTGAAGATGGGTTCGCAGCTGTATTTCTGGAGTGGATGTTTATTGTCTCTGCCCGGTAACAAAACTAGCAAAACTGAATTAACTACTGTTCTTCACTAAAATGCATACAACTCCCAGAATTCCTTGTTGGCGAATTAATCACATGTTCTATTTTTAATCCAAGGAAAGAACAGCAAGAAAGCAAACAAAGATGCTGAAAAACCGGTATTAAATCGTGCATCTAAACCTATGCTTAAAAATTCAAGAACGACTGCCAAACGTTTTTATAGCAATTGCTACATTGCTTTTGTATTGCAATTTTCGAGTGCAGGTTTAATTTGTATGGCCTGTATAGAAACACATACATCTCCTCATTCCAGTTTAGACACATATCATATCTGCAACACCCATAAACCTTTGCAAATATGTTAGAGATAGTGCTTCACACAAACTGCAAAGTTCAACCATGCTAGGACCCTCAACAAACGTGCATTTCCTATACAACACAGCAGTTCCCAAAGTTGTATGGTGCAAATTTAAAAAAATAAAAAATAAATATGTAGACAACTGGACAGAAGGGCCATTTGCTTTCACATTGCAGCCTAGCCAGTAGGGAAACCTGTAATTACCCAACTTCAATATGTTGACCTGGACTGTTATATATGGATTACGACCACAACACTATGGAACTATGCGGCGTGTTCACCCAGGGACGAGAGGGACAAACGTGTTTGATTGTTCCTTAAATGATGCTGCCAATAAGGCTACATGCAGACTCCATTTTATTATTTGATGGTAAATTAACATTTATGAAATCCCATTTTGTGATTAGAGCTGCATGGGGGCTGCATGATGGATCCGGGAGACTGTTTATGTCAGAAAATCTAGCCAAGCTGCAAAAGGTACTAAAGCAGGCCAGAAGATGACTTTGCTGCTCTCACAAGTGCATGTTCCACTGTTTGTCAACTATTATTAAGAGTTCAGTGAGAGGCAGATCATTCTGTCATACGTCAGTTCAAATAAAGACTGATGAATTTGATTTTGTGAGGTTTAATTAAGCAAAAAGCCCCGAACTGCGGGGGCTTTATAGAGCCAGGTAAAGTCCCAGGGCCCTTAGTTATAGGCCCAATCGATTCAAGGGCCTTAACTAAGGGCCCTGTACAGAGTACAGGTGTGATAAAGCTAAATGTACAGCAAAGCTACGTAATTAAGCAATAGGCCCAGAGCAGGGGAGGCATTACCACTTCAGGTAATGCCCCTGGGCCCATAGTTACAGGCCTGAGCGAAGTGAGGGCCTTAACGAAGGCTACGTGTAGTCCCTTCTTCCTTTCCATGGTGGCCTGTAGCAGATCGGGAGAGGACGCACTCCCAAAATTGACTCCTATGAAGTTAAGTGGGGATGGGGGCAGGGAGGGAATTCTGTGAATGGGGGAGGAAGGAGGGGATAGGGGAAGTGGGACACCACTTACCTCTTTCCCCGGTGGGGGAAGATGGCAGCCTCCAGCCGTGAGGCTGCTCAAAGTGGGGGGGATTGCTGCTGGTAATGCCCATATTCCGAGCCTCCTCATTGGCTGAGAGGCTGTCCCCCACACCCACCCCGCTGGGTACTAATATACATTACATACAAAGGAGGAGAGTAAGGAATCAAAGTGGGAGGTGACGAGATATCAAATTTGCTAAAGAGGATTTAAGAGGGATAGGTCTACAGGGTTCGAAATTGCTGGGGGCTATTTAACTCCTGATTATAACTCCTGGTTATAGCCTAGGATAGCCTGGTTGGCTTGACACAAACAGCTACCAGGAGCTATAGTTGACAATGTTTCTGATGGGACAGGGCAGTTTTCATTTCATGTTCAGAAGGGAGGGTGAAAATGAAGAATGGCTTAGGGCTGAAAGATTTTTTTAAAGACAGGCTTCACACGGTGTACCCCATGAGCAAATTTCCTTTTAAAAGAGACAGTTGATGGGGGTGTCTGCCATGAAAGAGCCCTCCTTGGAATAAAAATGCAGAGAACTTGGCTCTCCTGACATGGCTCTCCCACGGCAGACGTAAAATCAACACGCCCCATTCAGCCTGTTGGAGTGGCACCAGGGAAGCAGCAGAAACAAATAAAAGGTGTAACTGTGAGGGGTGCGGTGAGGGGAAGAGTGGCCACAGGCAGGAAAGATGGCTCAAGTGGGCCAGGCATTAGGTGGAGCAGTAGGACCCGCATGTGGTGAAGGCAGTCAAGCCATCAGAGAAACAATTTCAGCTTACCCATGGAATGCAGTCCCTGATCCAAGGGGTATGGGGGGGGAGTCCAAGGACAAGGACAGAAGAGTTGTCCAAGTGACTGAGAACAAAGGTGGCGATCAGTGATTTAGCAGTACTAGAGAAACGGATGCATCACTGTGATTCCAAAGGCTTATTTTACACAAGCAAAGCTACGTAATTAAGCAATAGGCCCAGAGCAGGGGAGGCATTACCACTTCAGGTAATGCCCCTGGGCCCATAGTTACAGGCCTGAGCGAAGTGAGGGCCTTAACGAAGGCTACGTGTAGTCCCTTCTTCCTTTCCATGGTGGCCTGTAGCAGATCGGGAGAGGACGCACTCCCAAAATTGACTCCTATGAAGTTAAGTGGGGATGGGGGCAGGGAGGGAATTCTGTGAATGGGGGAGGAAGGAGGGGATAGGGGAAGTGGGACACCACTTACCTCTTTCCCCGGTGGGGGAAGATGGCAGCCTCCAGCCGTGAGGCTGCTCAAAGTGGGGGGGATTGCTGCTGGTAATGCCCATATTCCGAGCCTCCTCATTGGCTGAGAGGCTGTCCCCCACACCCACCCCGCTGGGTACTAATATACATTACATACAAAGGAGGAGAGTAAGGAATCAAAGTGGGAGGTGACGAGATATCAAATTTGCTAAAGAGGATTTAAGAGGGATAGGTCTACAGGGTTCGAAATTGCTGGGGGCTATTTAACTCCTGATTATAACTCCTGGTTATAGCCTAGGATAGCCTGGTTGGCTTGACACAAACAGCTACCAGGAGCTATAGTTGACAATGTTTCTGATGGGACAGGGCAGTTTTCATTTCATGTTCAGAAGGGAGGGTGAAAATGAAGAATGGCTTAGGGCTGAAAGATTTTTTTAAAGACAGGCTTCACACGGTGTACCCCATGAGCAAATTTTCTTTTAAAAGAGACAGTTGATGGGGGTGTCTGCCATGAAAGAGCCCTCCTTGGAATAAAAATGCAGAGAACTTGGCTCTCCTGACATGGCTCTCCCACGGCAGACGTAAAATCAACACGCCCCATTCAGCCTGTTGGAGTGGCACCAGGGAAGCAGCAGAAACAAATAAAAGGTGTAACTGTGAGGGGTGCGGTGAGGGGAAGAGTGGCCACAGGCAGGAAAGATGGCTCAAGTGGGCCAGGCATTAGGTGGAGCAGTAGGACCCGCATGTGGTGAAGGCAGTCAAGCCATCAGAGAAACAATTTCAGCTTACCCATGGAATGCAGTCCCTGATCCAAGGGGTATGGGGGGGAGTCCAAGGACAAGGACAGAAGAGTTGTCCAAGTGACTGAGAACAAAGGTGGCGATCAGTGATTTAGCAGTACTAGAGAAACGGATGCATCACTGTGATTCCAAAGGCTTATTTTACACAAGGTGCACATAGATGTGGCCAAACCTCCGGGCAAACCCATTGTTTCTTTGTGCACTACAGTGTTGGAACCTTTGGGAACATTTATTGATTTTTGTTCTAAAGCCTTCAGCTGCAGAGAATACCTCTTTTCTGGCTGACACCACAGTAGTTATCAACATAATTGAAGGGCTTCCTTTTGAATCTAACCATGACCTTTTGGTTACCTTAGACATGGAATCTCCTTATTCCAACACTCTGCAGGCCCTGCGAGTTTGCAGAGACTACCTTAATAAGAGAATTCAGCCCCACAATGTCCCATGGATTTCATTTTGGAGCTATTGGAAGTGGCACGTAATAAGAACTTTTTTCATTTTAAAAGTCAGTTCTACATACAACTCAAAAGGTACGGTCATGGGGGCATTTTTTGACCCCAATTTGGAAACTTTATATATGGCCAAATGTGAGGAGCACCCTTTTCTTGCTGCCTTGTGCTTCTACAAGCGATACATTGATGATATCCTGATCATCTGGGATACCAGAGTAGCGAATATTATTAGTGTTTCACTGGATCAATAGCCTCAATTCAAATCTCAGACTTACCCTGGTCAAAAAACATGATCTTTTCCATTTTTAGATGTGGTCATCCAAGAAATAAATGGCTTCCTTGGTGCTAACTCTATAGAAAGCCCACTGACCAGAACATAATCCTTCACCATCAACGCTACCACCCTAAAGCCCTCAGGAACTATGTACCCTTTGGTCAATTTCTCCTCATTAGGAGAAATGGTACTCTAGTTCAAGACCTTAAAAAAGAAGCTCATGTTGCATTTGACAGGTTCTTTAACAGAGGATAGCCCAGGCACACCCTGAGAAAATATAAAAAAAGAGCTGGGAATCTGGCCAGATCCAATCTCTTGGAGAGGTCTCAGAGCATGAAAGAGGCCTCTATGACTGTTTGTGTCACTTCATTTAGTCCTCAAAGTAATGCCATAAAAAACGAATTAAAATAAATTGGCATATCTTGCAAATCAACTAGCCAGAGATGGATCCCCCTTTGTTTGCATTTAAAAGAAGCAAAACCTGCAAACAACACTTGGTTAGTGCCAACAGTTTCAGGGCTAAACCACAGGCAAACTTGAGATCATTTGTGGGGTTACCGTCAGTCAAAGGACCCTATCCATGTGGAGGTTGTACTGCGTGTAAATTCACCATAGTCGAACTGAACTTCGAAGTCAACCACAAGGAATGGCATTTTAAGTTTCACAGCACTTGTAAAAGTACCAACGTTATGTGCATGATACAAGGCCCTTGTTTGAAGATGTATTTTGGCAAGACCACTAGGCAAATAAGGTTCTGAATTACAAAGCATCGGTCCAGAAATCAGAACCAGAACTATGTCAGCTCCACTAGTGGAACATTCTTTGACAATGGACCACAATGAGGATGATATCAGTGGTGGGTTATTGACAAAGTGACTGGAACAGACAAAAGAAATACAGAACAACTACTTGCATGGAAAGAACCACCCTAGATGTTCAAGTTAGATAGCGACCGATCTGGACTTAACCAGCAGGAAGAATGTCAGCCCTTGGGTCTGTCGGGAATTTTCTTTGATTCTGCTAATTCCTTTTGGTTGACCTTTTGTTCTGTTACATATGCTCTGTTTCACCAATGTATATTATGATTTTACATTTACCCCATGAAGTTTGTTTAGATGGGTGTAGAATGGTTTGATTACACAATTTGGTCCATCTCACATGCCATGCATTAAACTTCTATATACTCACTCCTGGGCATCTGGACACATCTATCCGGCCCTACCCACTTGTTTGGGTCATGGGCATATGGGGACACCATGATTACTATGTTTGATTGGGTTAGAATTCTGTACCCATGAAACTTATGTCAGGGTCCCATGCCTTTTAGTCCTCCGTAGGCCCTCCAGGCATTTTGTTTGCTTTTTCTGTACCTTGTAAGTGGTTTACTTGTTCCCTTTCTTCCATCACTGAGATGGAGATGTCTTCTGCACATTCCCTCCACGGCGACAGCCCTGGGGGAAGAAATTTGTTTTTTAATTACTTTGTTTCCCTGTATTTTTTCTTGCGGTTTTATATGAATTCATTTTTTGGATAAAATGTGCCTTTTTTTCTATTTTTTGTCTACAAGGTTATGATTATCATGCGCTGCTCATTTTCATGACTAGGGTAGAAAAAAGTAAAGAGACTCAGGACTCAGCGCCACCAGTGTTAAACTTCATTTACTTGTTTTGTATTGTTACACAGTAAAATGGTTTGATTAAGCCAATGAGCGATAACATGTTTCGGCTCCTTCAGAGCCTTTTTCAAATCAGGGCCAATTTCCAGTTAATCAATCCGTAAGACTAAATGTCAAATGAGTATTATATAGGGGTCAGATCCCCAGAACTAAATCTAAGTATGGTGCGCAAAGAAAATCACACGCGTTGGCACGTGCATCGGCCCTTATTTGAAAAAGGCTCTGAAGGAGCCGAAACATGTTATCGCTCATGGGCTTAATCAAACCATTTTACTGTGTAACAATACAACACAAGTAAATGAAGTTTAACACTGGTGGCGCTGAGTCCTGAGTCTCTTTACTTTTTTCGACATTACTTTTTGGTGACGGTTAGGCTTTACAACCGTCTTAACCCAGAGACCTGCGACACCCTGTTATTTATAAATACAATTGTACTAAACCAGATTCTCCATTGCCTACAAATTGGGATCAAAAGGTGTCGCCCTACGGAGCAGCTTTCTCCAAAGCCAAACTTTATTATTTTTTCATTTTCATGACTACTCTCGCGCCCAGAGACCGTGCGGTTCCCTTTGGTAGCGTTTTAGTCTAGCAGGATTCTGTTCTCATTCCCACTGTAGACAGACCGCACGACACCATGCAATTGGCAGTCTAGACTTTTTCCTCTGACCCATGAAACAGGCAGTTCCATGAAAAGCATGTGACGGCGGTAACATAACTCACGCACCACCATATCTATGGTTACAGGTCTCCCTGGTCCACAGCACCGTTACGCCACAGCTGACGCGAGGAACACATCATTGTGGTTGGTGCTATACATGTGCTTGGACAGGCTCCAGGGAAATTATTTAATGCATATATGGGGACAGCTATTAAACATCAGTAGGTACGCTTTAGACCCCCACCAGCATCTAGATTGCCGTTCAAAACTCCTTCCATCCAGTCCCCATATTGCGAACTGGCAGATGAGCGCCAACACATTGACTCAGGTCCAGCTTTTTCTCTCCTTTCTTTTTTGTGTTCCCATACGTGGACTTTTGTGGCCGTAGCCGCCGTATCCGTATGCGGTGTCGAATCCCCAGTCAGAGTCAAATCCCGAGACAGAGGTGTCGGTTGACACCTTGGCTCAGGTACGTCCACTTCCCTTGCGCTTGCCCTGGGCTTGACTCCCGGGCTGTGGCCTTGGAGGGCTCCTCGATGGTGCAGGGCCCGGTGAGGGAAGCAGTCTCTGCTGGATTTCCGAGACCAGTGTGTGCAGCGTTGTTAACATGTCCAAGGACATGTCCATCGGCTGAGGCATGAAAGGAACGAGTGGTGGACGCACAGGACTGATGCGCCTTCTTTGGGAAGGCGGTGAACCGGACTCACTCTGAGGGGAGCCCCCGACACCGAGATGGGTCCATGATCCCCTTTGTGGTCCAAATAATAATCTTCGGCCAGATTCTCCTCATCTGAGCTGGTATAAATCTGCACTGGAACAACCTTAATCAATTGAAACAACCGCAGTCTACTAGGTGAGACAGATATTCTAATGACTGACTTCTTGAGATGCCGTTATTCCGGCTTTTCCTGCTAGACATTGGTACAGACAACATGTGTTTTATGTATAGGTGTTTGAATCTAGGATGTACAACATTGTCGACCCACACCTACCAGTGGTGTGTACATATTCTGTTCTGATTTACTCTCAATTGGAGGATTGTGGTGGTGGATATTAGCACCTTTTGCACATTGCACTTTATGAGATTTTATATGTGCATGCATATTGTGATGTTCCATTTAAAAATATTGTATTTTTAATTGCTTGTGTATGTTATGTTTTGCCAATGAACTATTAGACAGCTATGGTGGCTTTTCAAAAACAAATAATGTTTGAATAAAATAATTGTTATGTCATAAATTATATCCTCATTCTACTTTATTGTTTAGCCTAGTTGAAAAGAGCAACATTAAAAAAGCTGGAGAGTGTCCCAAGGAATTGTGTTGTTTTGAAAAGCTGGAAGCATTGAACTCTTGGGGAAGGGAACCCCTGTACTTTGTGAACTGTATTGAACTGTGGGGAAGGGGAATATGATTCCATGCCACGAGCTGGAAGAACCTCTGGACTTTACTTTGAACACTATGCATTTTGATGTTGACATCCATACACATTGTATACAGTTAGACGTGAGGGCAAGTATAGATTTTGGACACAGACAGACATTTGCTTTGGACTTCCTGACACAGATTATCCTTAGTTTTCATTAGGTAGGAAAATCCCACATTATTATTAGGCAAGATAGGCCTGACTCCACCCTGCATTTCGAGTTAAACAAAACTTTGAAGATAAAACTTGAATCTATTCTCTGTGTCTACTTCTTGATTTCTTCACACTCTTCTCCTCCTGGTGTTCAGTCTCAAATAGTTCAGGGGAATTACTCCCTTCCCCAGGCCACAAAGTTCCAAATGATATTTAGGCCAGGAAAATGCCTCCCTTCAACTGGCGTCCAGACTCTAATAGCCTGGCGGAATGACGCCCTCCTTCCAGAGGCCACAAAGTTCTTAAAAATATTTACTTTCTTGGTGGTTCAGGAGAATACCTCCCTTCTCCTGGCATTTGTTCTCATTCTCAATAATCTGGGGGAATGACTCCCTTCCGCAGGTTTATGGGATCTTCCTCCTGGTCAGAGTTGCCAGGGGAATGGCTGTCGCTCGCAGTCGCGGCCGTCGCCGTGACTGGCGATGTCTTCCGCGTTGGAGTTTGAGAGGACGCAGAGGAGGGTTACTTTAGTCCTTTTTCTGTGTTCGCAGCCGCAGCTCCAAACGCGGGACGCAACGCTGCCGGGAGTATTTAAATCCCCGCCTCCCGGCAGGTCGTTGCGTTTCAACCCCCTCTGTTGTTTACCTTTCGACTCTGGGTCCTTCGCTCTTCCTCTGCACTTTGCTTTGGAACTACTTAGGGTTTTTTTTCCCCGTGGCTACTCTTCTCCACCGCCTTCCCTGGGCGGCGATACCTGTGCCTTTTTCTCCGGCGCTCTCTCTCTCTCTCTCTCTCTCTCTTACCTGTTCTTCTTCTCTTGCTCTTTGAGTCCAGTTAGCCTGGGGTTTTCTCCCGTGCTCCCCCGCAGTGCTTTCTTGGAAGATTTCTACCTCCACCTCAGCCATTTCAGCTGCTGCCTTCTCCGCCTGCTCTTCAGGCCTACTGCTGCCGTTGGGCTTGGACGTTTTGTGGCCACACCCTCATTGTTGGAGATCCTTCGCTTCCTTCTTTCATCTGTTAACAACTGGCCTTCTGAGACAAGACTTGACACCTCTTATCAGGGTTTTTTTTTCCCTTGCGGGTTTTTCCCTGTATTTTCTGGCTTGGTTCCGGAAAGGAGGTCACTGAGCCGCTGTTCTCACCCAGCGGCCACAGTGGCTTCTCTCCGTGACAAGCCCACGCACCAGAAGAAGGAGAGAGACTACCTGGCACGTCGAGGCCTGCAAGATACCATCGACTCGGAAAGCTCAGGTGAGGAGAGCGTGTGTACAGGGGGAACTCAGCCAAGGGTACCGTTCAAGTCACAGATTGCAACGCCAAAGAGTATCACGATGTCAGCTGAGGAACAGGTCCAAGAGCTGTGGAAGGCTTTCCAGGCCATGTCCCAGGAGCTACAAGGGGTCAAGACTGAGAACGCTTTGCTTAAACAAATGGTTGCGGCTAGGGAACCGACTCCCTCGGAATTGCCACCCATGGCGCTGTCCTCTGGGAAATTTGATGGCTCCCCCAAGAAGGTGAAGGAGTTTCTTGAAGCATGCCTGGTTCATTTCACATTCAGACCCCGTACCTTTGCTACAGATCAGGCCCGGGTGGGTTTCCTAATATCCAACATGACTGGAAACGCTCTGTCCTGGGCCACCCCATTGGTGACTAGTGGAAACGCCATTCTGCAGGACTATTCGGGGTTTCAGAATCTTCTCAAGCAGACCTTCGAACGACCCGAGCTCTCCTTTACAGCCTGCGAAGACCTGTTGGATGTCAGGCAAGGCTCGCTAGACGTTTTGTCATACATCTCCTCTTTCAAAACATTAGCAGCCGGAGCGGGATGGCCCGAGACAGCACAGTATGCCATTTTCAGAAGAGGACTGAAGGAGGAGATTAAAGACGAGCCAGCCAGATCTCCTCGTTCTCCTACTTTTTCAGATCTGCTTTCTGCTGCCCTTCATATAGAGTATCGCCTTCAAGAGAGACGAGTTGAACGTTGTAAGCAAAGAACTCCTGGCCATACCTCAGACCCCTCTGTAACCTTTCTCCCTGGTCGCTCTACTAACATTGTTACCGAAGAACCCATGCAGATCGGTGCCACCAGGGCGCCCTTGTCTGCAGCTGAAAGACGTCGCAGAAGAGAGAAAGGTCTGTGTGCCTACTGCGGATCAGAGCAACATCTTCTCAGAGACTGTACAGAACTGTCAAGCAAGAGGTCGGGAAACGACTACCCTCGGCGTCAGTAGGGACAAGCGACCGAGGGTCTTCGAGCAATCTTCATCGTCCCTATGTCTCTCTGTCAGTGACCTCCTCCGAATCTAAGGAGGACTCCAGGCTGATGGTCATTCCAGTACAACTCAACCTCGGACACCATCAGGTGGAAACACTGGCTCTATTGGACTGTGGCGCGGCAGGGAACTTCGTCGACACCCTGTGGGCAGACAAGGTGGGTCTCCGTCGGATCCCCCGGGCAGAAGGTCAGAAGGTGGAAGGTGTGGACGGTTCGCCTTTGTCCTCAGGTCCCATCACCCATACCACTGAAGATCTCTCCTTGACGATCAACCAACACAAGGAAGTTTTGAGCTTTGATATTATCAGGGCTGCCCATTTCCCCATCATCTTGGGCATTACCTGGCTCCGTCGACATAATCCTCTGATTAACTGGACCGAGAATCAGATAAGTTTCAGTTCCCCGTATTGCGCAACCAACTGTTTTTCCCTGGAAGGTCGAGCTGATCTTCAGCCAGTCAAGGTGTTTCCCAACAACCATGTGGATATCCATGCTTTACCCAATTTCTGTGCTGGGTTTTCAGAGGTTTTTCAGGAGTGCCTCCATGCCAGACTTCCACCCCATCGGCCAGAAGACTGCACTATCGATCTGGAGCCTAATGCCTTGGTTCCATTCGGACGGATGTTTGCTCTCACCCAAACCGAGAGACAAGTTCTTCGGAGATACTTGGATACCAACATGGAGAATGGTCTCATCCAACCTTTAAAGTCTCCAGCAGGAGCTCCTTTGTTTTTCATTAGGAAAAGAGATTCCGCCGACCTTAGACCCTGCATCGACTACAGGGGCCTAAATACAGTGACAGTCCATGACCGGTATCCTATGCCCCTAATCACGGACATTATTGAGGCGGTGCAAGGTGCTCGAGTCTTTATCAAACTGGATCTTCACAACGCATACCATCTGTTGCGGATTGCCAAGGGTGACGAATGGAAAACCGCGTTTCGTACCCCTCTGGGCTTATTTGAGTATAAGGTTATGCCGTTCGGTTTGGTGAACGCCCCAGCGGTATTCCAGAGGTTCATGGACCGAATGTTCTCTGACATGCTTTCCATCTCGGTCATCATCTATTTAGATGATATCTTGGTTTTTTCCCCTAACATGAGAGATCACATAGCACAAGTACGACGAGTTTTGGAGCGTCTTAAGGAGAACAATCTACTGGTCAAGGAGGAGAAGTGCAGATTCGCTGTACCTTCGGTACATTATCTGGGATATGTTCTATCAGAAGGAGGGATCGCCATGGATCCTGACAAGGTGCACGTTATTCTTGACTGGCCGGCCCCGACCTCCGTCCGAGAGGTCCAGAGGTTCTTGGGTCTTTCCAATTACTACAGGAGATTTATTCCAAACTTTTCGGAGGTGGTGTTTCCCATCACCCGCCTACTCAAGAAGACGGCCTATCCTTTTTCCTGGTCTACTGAGGCGGAAAGAAGTTTCTGTCATCTGAAAACCCTCTTCTGCTCTGCCCCGATTCTGCAGCATCCCAACCAAACTCTTCCATTTATTCTGGAGACGGACGCCTCCGCTATAGCTGTCGGGGCGGTGTTGCTTCAGTCCTTCAACATGGTGGAGCATCCTGTCGCCTACCTCTCTAAGACTCTTTCTCCCAGCCAACTCAACTACTCAGTTCTGGAGAAGGAATTGTTGGCGATGAAATTGGCTTGTGAGGAATGGAGGCACCTTCTCATGGGTGCCCGTCATCGGTTCCTCATTCGCACCGACCATAAGAACCTAAAGGCTTTACAGGACATGGAATGTTCGAACTCCAGGCAGGCTAGATGGGCCTACCTGTTTTCGCAGTACGACTTCCAGATCACGTACATCCCTGGGTCTCTCAATCGTCTGGCTGACGCCTTGTCTCGCAAGGATTCCCACTTGGAAACGGTAGCTGTCAGGTCTGAGCCATTGTTCCACAGAAACCGGATCCTAGCCACGGTGAGTTCTTTCCTTCAGGAGGTCAAGGCTGCGGTTGCACAAGAGGCTCCTCATATCTCTTTTTCCGCTGATTCCCCTTTCCAAATCAAGGACGGTTGGGTCTTCTACAAGAAGAGGTGGTATATCCCTGAAGGGTCGCTGCGCCAGAAAGTTCTTAAATGGTGTCACGACTCCCGTCTAGGCGGACACAGTCATCGGTTCCTCATTCGCACCGACCATAAGAACCTAAAGGCTTTACAGGACATGGAATGTTCGAACTCCAGGCAGGCTAGATGGGCCTACCTGTTTTCGCAGTACGACTTCCAGATCACGTACATCCCTGGGTCTCTCAATTGTCTGGCTGACGCCTTGTCTCGCAAGGATTCCCACTTGGAAACGGTAGCTGTCAGGTCTGAGCCATTGTTCCACAGAAACCGGATCCTAGCCACTGTGAGTTCTTTCCTTCAGGAGGTCAAGGCTGCAGTTGCACAAGAGGCTCCTCATATCTCTTTTTCCGCTGATTTCCCTTTCCAAATCAAGGACGGTTGGGTCTTCTACAAGAAGAGGTGGTATATCCCTGAAGGGTCGCTGCGCCAGAAAGTTCTGAAATGGTGTCACGACTCACGTCTAGGCGGACACAGAAGTGGAAATGGTACGTTGGAACTTATCTCGAGGTTGTTTCTTTGGCCCAACATCAGGAGAGACGTGTTCAACTACGTAAAGACCTGCCCAACTTGTGCCAGAGTCAAATATGCCTCGGGGAAGCCCCTAGGACTTCTCACCCAGGTGGAGATGCCGACTCGCCCGTGGGGACTCATCTCCACGGACTTCATAGTGGAACTTCCTGATTCTGAGTCATGCACATGCATCATGGTTACGGTGGACTCTCTAAGCAAGCTAGCACATTTCTCTCCTCTTCCAGGACTCCCTTCTGCCACCAAGATGGCAGAAACATTTGCCCGAGATATCTTCAAGCTTCATGGCCTCCCCGACAAGATAATATCCGATCGAGGAAGCCAGTGCATTTCCAAATTCTGGACGGCTTTATGTACTCGATTGGGAGTGGAAAGGGCTCTTTCCTCCGGGTTTCACCCACAGACGAACGGCCAAACGGAGCGACTCAACGCAACCTTGGAGCAGTACTTGCGATGCTTTATTTCCCAGCATCAAGATAATTGGGTTTCTCTACTCCCTACTGCCGAATTTGCTTACAACAACTTCAGGCACGCTGCCACAGGCGTATCCCCTTTTTTTTGTACCTATGGGGTTCACCCGCGTTATTTAATACCCGAGGTGCCCAGTTCCTCCAACTCTCCAACTGCGGAAGAGGTGCTAAGAAATATCAAGGAGGCCAGGAACAGTGCATTGCTAAGTTTGGGGGATTGTAGACGGTGGAATAAGGTTGAAGCCGACAAACATCGCAGGGAAGCACCTTCGTGGAAACCTGGGGACAAGGTGTGGTTGTCCACCAGATTCCTTCCCAGATGGACAAAACCTTCTAAACTGTCTCCACGTTTCTTGGGACCTTTCCCCATTCTCTCCAAGGTCAATCCTTTTGCCTATCGTCTACAACTCTCTCCATCTCTCAGACGCATACACCCTGTCTTTCACACCTCTCTTCTTAAACCCTACTATTCAGATCCACATCGCCGGCCTCTCAACCGGAATCTTCCTGTCACTGCTGCCGATCAGGATGAATACGAAGTTTCTGCCATTCGTGATTCTAGATTCCTTCATGGTCGGTTAGAATACCTCCTGTCCTGGAAGGGTTACCCAGTATCGGAGGATTCCTGGGAGCCAGCTTCCCAAATACATGCCCCTCAGCTGTTGGCCAGGTTTCATCGCTTACACCCGGGTAAGCCTGGGTGGTTGCACTCTAGGGGGGGCATACTGTTGCTCGCAGTCGCGGCCGCCGCCGTGACTGGCGATGTCTTCCGCGTTGGAGTTTGAGAGGACGCAGAGGAGGGTTACTTTAGTCCTTTTTCTGTGTTCGCAGCCGCAGCTCCAAACGCGGGACGCAACGCTGCCGGGAGTATTTAAATCCCCGCCTCCCGGCAGGTCGTTGCGTTGCAACCCCCTCTGTTGTTTACCTTTCGACTCTGGGTCCTTCGCTCTTCCTCTGCACTTCGCTTTGGAACTACTTAGGGGTTTTTTTTCCCCGTGGCTACTCTTCTCCACCGCCTTCACTGGGCGGCGCTACCTGTGCCTTTTTCTCCGGCGCGCTCTCTCTCTCTCTCTCTCTCTCTCTTACCCGTTCTTCTTCTCTTGCTCTTTGAGTCCAGTCAGCCTGGGGTTTTCTCCCGTGCTCCTCCGCAGTGCTTTCTTGGAAGATTTCTACCTCCACCTCAGCCATTTCAGCTGCTGCCTTCTCCGCCTGCTCTTCAGGCCTACTGCTGCCGTTGGGCTTGGACGTTTTGTGGCCACACCCTCATTGTTGGAGATCCTTCGCTTCATTCTTTCATCTGTTAACAACTGGCCTTCTGAGACAAGACTTGACACCTCTTATCAGGGTTTTTTTCCCTTGCGGGTTTTTCCCTGTATTTTCTGGCTTGGTTCCAGAAAGGAAGTCACTGAGCCGCTGTTCTCACCCAGCGGCCACAGTGGCTTCTCTCCGTGACAAGCCCACGCACCAGAAAAAGGAGAGAGACTACCTGGCACGTCGAGGCCTGCAAGATACCATCGACTCGGAAAGCTCAGGTGAGGAGAGCGTGTGTACAGGGGGAACTCAGCCAAGGGTACCGTTCAAGTCACAATGGCTCCCTTCTCCTGGTATTACAAAGCAAACTCTTACAACCAGGGAGAATGGCACCCTTCCCCTGGTCGGCTTATTCTTTGGTTTGGCTCACTTGGTTCATTTCCCCGCCAACTACTGGCACAAGGAAGATAAGTCGTATGGCTCTCTGGGTTTGGGTCCTCGACCATGGTTTCGCTTCTTCTTCTTTGGTTTGGTCAACTGGGTTCACTTCCCTGCCAAGTACTGCCACGAGGAAGATGACTTGTATGACTCTCGGTTTGGGTCTTTGACTACTGTTTCTCTCCCCTTCTCTTTATGTCCCCTTGGCTGTCCCACTTGCCAAGTACTGACACAAGGAGGATGGTCCTGCTTGTTATGTCCATATAGGGTTTTGGACTCCTGTACCTTCCAGCCCCTACGAGTCCCCACACTTCTGTTACCTTGTCTGTTCCTGGGATACACAGTTGGTTCTTCATGGGGTCTGTCTCCTGCTTCATATGCTATGTGGGCATTCCACATCTCAGTGCCTTCCTTTCGCAAATCTCTAGCCCGGTCCTTGGACCGACGGTATGAACACTGCCTCTTGCATTCGTGTCACAGTATACCAGCATCCAGGTACCGTCTGGATTCCCTCATGCAAAGGAGTCCCATTGTCCTCTTGACTCTGGGGACCGACTGCTCTCAGCTCCATCCTGGCCTTCTATTGGTCTCCTTCATGCGTCCCGGGCTTCACGGTTTCTCGTCCCGGTTGAATGCGTCTCTTCAAAAGGGAAGCATTCTTCAGTTTTTATGGTGTGAACAGAGGATAGCATAGTGGCAACACGCTGGCCTTGGAAGTAAGACCATACAGAGCCACAGCCGTTCAAATCCCGGATCTGCGCTTAGAAACCAAACTCGGGTATGGTATCAGGCACGTTATAAAAAAACAATTAAATAAATAAATAGCAATAAAGGAACCACACCTCTGCTGATGTCTATAACACTGCAGTTCCTTCTTCGCGTTGCACTTCATTATTCCTGTGTCCCACCTCCTCCTGTTATTTGGATTACCTATGTTTCTGATGCTCTTCTTCATCTCAGTACTTTTCAGGATCTTGAGGTAGTCTACTCTACAACAGTGCATAGGTCTACTGTCTACAAAAAGGTTTTCTGAAGGAGAGGTTAGAGTGTGTGGGGTTTTGATGTTCTCATCAGGGCTATACCCTAGATGGTCATCCTTCTCGCGGGGGGGGGCTCCACATAAGTTCCTCTCTCATTATACCACCCTCAGGGGGACTATCAGGTAGCGGCCTCATCACCCTCGCCTCATGGGAAAGGGCTCCCACTCAGGGAGAAGTGACGACATGTAATGAATTGTCACACAGGCCATGTAAAATACAGCGTGTAATACACAAGTTATGTTCCTGCTGAGAAGGGTTTGCTCATCACTACTTGCAACATATCTGACAACACATTATTCAATCATTCGTTCTCATCAAAACCTAAATCTTCCTAAACAAGCTATAACGGGCAGCTTCACTATATTAGTTTCAAACAAATAACGAATAACAGTCAAGATGTACAAGCTAAGCAGGGTTATACAACTACTTGATGCAATATGTAAGCACTTGTAAGGTATTTATGGCCATGCAAACTCTGCAAAGCTCCCACACAATTACTGTTACAGATCCTGTGTGCACTAGGTACACTTAAAGGACAAGCAATGGTAGGCAGACCCCGAAGCTGACAACTTGTGATGTTATAAAAGTTCACGTAAAGACAACATTCACAGGGGACAAGGCACACCACATGGACCACAGTGATACCGCAGAAACATGAAAGAATAGAACAACAGGTGGTGGACATATGATGTGATCATACATGTCGCTGCTGGCAAGGAAACTAAGCAGAGCACCAGACACAAGAAACAGGGAGACGAGGAAGCAGGAACAGACCGAGAACACACCCATAACCCAGTGAAGAAAGGAAACTAGAAGAGAACTGTAACTGGAAACTGGAATACTTTCCCATCAGAGAAAACGCAAAGGAATCTCTGCAAATCAGTGCTGGGTCATAAATCTAGGGTACAGAACCAAACTGTGCTGGATCATATGCAACCGAAAGATGGGGTTAATATGTGTTCGTCCGAGAAGCAAAAAACACTGAGTGCTGTAGTCACAAAATGAATGCATTCAGGGAGTATCAGAAACCAGCAGTAGGGAGCCAGAAACGAGGAAACGGTGTCAGTCACAAGAACTCTACATCAACCACCATCATTGGAAAGGAGCAAACAGAGCAAATATGATCATCTCGGTACTGCCAACGATCATGTGCTCGTCTTCTAGTACTATGTGGCGTGCAAGGGTGGAGACTAAGATGTGTGGGAGAGATTCTGGGAAATGCAGTATTTAGAAGGGAAAACGCAAACTGGATCCGAATTGTAAGAGAAATATTAACAGAAAATGCAGTGAATCGTGGCGGTGCATTAGGCCTCATTATATGTTCGCCGTCTGGGAACTACGGTACCGGTAAGCTTGCTGGTACCATAGTTCCCGGACTGGCAAACTACGAGTTATGCTCGCGGGTGCCTTTTCCACCCGCCAGAGCGGCACCTGCGAGCACAGCATGTCGGATGCACCGGCACTGTTCATAACGGTGCCGGTGCATCCGGCTTCCCCATTCCCATTGAGCCCTATGGTGCTCAAATGGGAATGGGGAAGAATTTTTCCCAGCACCCAGGAATGGGCAAATACCGGGTTCGGCAAGGCCGTATTGACCCGGTAATTTACCATTTCTGGGCGCTGGAAAAAATAAAATACTGGCGGTAGCTACCGCCAGCCTCGTAATAGCAAATTGCTACTGATTACCCGTATGGAGTAATTATTATGGTAAAGTGAAGATAATTTAACAGCAACATTTTCCTTCTGTTTTCATGTTTATTCATCCCTTTGCAGCAACTTGGTGCTCGCCCTGAGGGGCATCAACTGCAATTAGCAAGCAGCATCCGGAAGGACATTTCACTTGCCTGGCTGTGTTGGCCCTGCCTAGAGGAGGACGCCCCCAGACAGGAAGAGCAGGTCCATATTGGTTCCAAGCATACAGTACAAATGCAAAGCCATACAGGAATGATTTGGCAATAGGAAAGCACCTGCCAAGCTGCTTCTTTTCTTTGCCAAAAGGGATGCTTGAGCGCCTAGTGCCCACCAGATGATGCCAACATTGTGGCATGAGCACAGTAGGTGCTGTATGTCACCAATAACCAAATTGTCCACAGCACAATGGCAGGCATATATCATACCAGCAGCAAGGGACAACTTTTCAATGACCTTGAATCCACTTGAGTATTAAAGTAACATGTGTTAAGAAAAGTGGCCACCATCTAAGAAAACAGTCTTAAAGAATATCACGGTTTTCAGTGCTCTTGCATGCCGACCGCAGCAGGGGGAGGAGGGTCCTGCTGAGGCGAGTTCTCACTTTGAAAAAATGTTGGCTGTTTCTCAGTGGAATCCACAAGCTGGTTACAGCCGGACCCTCTCCCGGTCTCCCTGCTCATTAGCTATTTCTGTGTGTCAGGTGACCAGGACCAATCCACACAAATCCACGTTGCTGAGACAGCCAGCCAAGGGCAATGGCTGATGCCTGTTTGCTATGTTGCCCTCCCCTGCCTAACTCCATAGCAATGATCTAGGCCATTACACTACCAGGCAAGGGGTGGTGGTCCCACTCTGAATTTGCTCCCTGGCAAACCATGATGTGTGCCCATCTGTGATCTTGCTCCATGGTCTCCCACAGTAGTATGTGCCCTACTGTCACTTTGATCCCAAGTACCCCACTGTATTGTGCCCTACTCTGATCTTGTTCCGTGGTGTCCCACTGAAATGTGTGTCCCCTCTATGATATTGACCTTAAGGGAGCGCTACAATATGCCCTACTCTGATGTTGATCTCTGTGGTGCACTGTAACTTTCTTCCGTAGTGGGCCAAAATATTATGTGCCCTCCTGTGATCATGCTTCATGGTGTCCCAATGCAATGTGTGCCTACTGTGCTATTGAGTTCCTGGTGCCCCACCCTATAATATGTTCTACTATAATTGTGATTCCTGGTGACCCAATACAAATTTGCTCCCATCTTAATTTGCTTCCCACTGTGAATTTTCACCATATTGCCCCAATGTATTATGTGCCCTCTGGTGATTTAGAATCCCGGCACCCCACTAGATCTTTGCTTCTTAATGTTTTACCATAATTTGTGCACTAATGTGGTTTTTCTGTCTGGTATCCCACCCTAATGTTTTAACTACTGTAATTTTCACCCTGGTGCTCCATCAGTATGCTGTGCCCTATTGTGATTCTGCTCCCTCTTGACTCACCATAATTGGTGACCGAATGAAATGCTACACCACAGTGATGTTTCTCCATAGTGTCTAATGCAAATAGTGTCATAGTGTGATTTTGCTTCCCAATTCCAAATGTAATTCAGAGAGTTGCATCCTAGACATCACATTTTTACCTCATAGCATGCCGAGTTGTTCCTAGAGACCTCAAAAGACTCTGCTCTCTTGGAATACCTGCATTAAACTCTTCTCAGTAATTATTCTCACCCACCGTCTACCTGGTACCCATTTCTGGAAGCTCCCTATGTTCTCCCCTCCTCCTCGCATTTCCTTACTCTCCTCCAGAACAAATCCCTGCCCACAATCCACTTCTAGATATACCAGCCCACACCACGATACCTCTGGAGGCCTCATCACAAGCAAATGCCTGAAAGGTCCCTCTGCCAAGATGTCAGCAGGGACACATTGGATGGATGCTGTAAATTGCCCACTGGGCTCTGCCCTCACATTTCCATTCCCTGTAAGCCAGGTCTCCATATCTATACTCGCCACTAGCCATTGGTGAGAAATAAATGATGATATGATATAATAGGTTATTTATAACGCGCTTAATACCCAGAGGTTTCTAAGCACGGACCTGGGGTTCAAACCTGTGTTGCTCGGTGTCGTCTTGCTACCAAGGTGAGCACGTTGCCGCCGAGCTATCCTCCCCGGTGTGCTGTGTGTATGTTGAAAATTGAAGTGGGGAGTCACTTTTTATGCCTGACTGCTAATTTGCAAATCAACATTTGTACCCCTGCTCTACACTCAAGCATACTTTATATAGATCAACTAAGACACTCACAAATGTAATCTAATATTCCTCTCAACGGGCATCAAATAACAACACTACACCTCTACAATAAGCTTCCATAACAGCACCCCAGCCATTGCAGCCTAGTGCAAGGTACACAAGGCTCTCCTCTGGACACAAGTAGGCTAGCTTTGTGCACTCAATAGAAAATACCCAGGAAGAAAAGCTCATGCAGAGTACAAGGTACATCCGGTCTGCACGTGACAACACAACTGCAAAGCTACCTTGCAATTTCTTATTTACTGTTGTTGCTAATCTAAACAATTCCTTCTTTCTTTCAAATCCACCTAAGCACATGGAGACCATGCAAGTGGCACCGGTATATGGTGTGAATCCCAGTAGCATAATATAATGGACAAACGTGCTGCACTAACATGCTGGCAGACCACCCACAGCGATAAAGATAAACTGGACTTCAAATCGCGCTCAAAAGGAATATAAGAAAGCCATCATCCACGCCAATGCCAAATCATTCGAAACCAGAATCTCTGATGCCAAATCAAACACCAAAGAAATGTTCTCCATAGTCAGAGAACTAGAGACCCCTACACCAACACCCCAAAACTTCCCCAAAGATAAGGCATGGTGTGATGGCATCCAAACAGCCATGCGCAACAAGCTTAACTCACTTCAAACTAAAATTATGAACACCAAACATGCGCTCTCCAGCTCTCCCACTCCCGCTCCATGCCTTCTAACTGTAAGGGTGACCCCTGCCCCACCGCAATTATCAAGGCCTGTGCAGACACCCTTGCACCATTCCTAAAAGCCTTTGTCAATGCTTCCTTCGCTACAGGGAAAGTCCCCTCATGCCTCAAGAAAGCATGGGTCCAGCCCCTTACATAAAAAAAACACACTTGACCCCACCTCACCTAATAGCTACGGGCCCATTACCACCGCCCCTTTCTTACTCAAGATACTGGACAAAGCAGCATACCTGCAAATACAACACTTCATTGAAGAGAACAAACTCCTAGGGCTATGACAATCCGGCTTTCGCCCCAGACACGGGATAGAGACCGCCCTACTTGACCTCAAAAACCAGATGGACGATGCGAGAGACCAAGGTAAACCGGTCCTACTCCTACTCCTCGACCTCTCTGCCGCATTCGACCTCATAGACCACAACATCCTATGCCATCACCTCACCTCCACAGCCACATTCACCCCTGATGCCACCACATGGATCACCTCCTTCTGCATGGCAAGCCCATGCAGGTCTTCTCTGATCTGGCCACTGCCTCACCCACCATCATGTTATGTGGAGTGCTGCAAGGCTCATGCCTCTCCCCTACTCTCTACAACATCTTTACATGCCCCCTCTTCCTCATCCTTGACGCTATGGGTATCTCTTACACCAACTATCCGGACGACACGCAGATCCTTCTCACACTCACAGGCAACTATGACACGACTCTTAACAAAATCTACAATACCATCGAAACATGGATGGCTGTCAACGGACTCTGCCTTAACTCGGACAAAATAGAACTCCTACTGGTAGGATCCCCTGACTACTCAAAAAACTTGACGCTCAGTTCAGCCACTTCACCATCGATTCCATCAGAATCCCAGTATCCAAAACAGTGAAAACTCTCAGAGTCTATCTAGATTCTAACCTATCCATGACAAGGCAAGTGAATGCAATTGCCTCATCTGCAGCCTACCATGCAAAACTTCTTGATGCGGCCAGGCCCTTTCTCTCCAAAGAGAACTGTACCAACATAGCCAGAGCCATCACAGGCTCCAGGTTGGACTATTGCGATGTACTCTTCCTAAGGACTTCCTCTAAAAATCTCGAGAAACTGCAAGTAATTCAGAATAGTGCCGTGCGTGCAGCACAAGGTATCTCTAAAAGAGAATATATCCCTGCCGCCAGAAAATCTGGCTCCCTATAAAGGAGAGTGTTATTTTCAAAGCCCTGACCCTCATCCATAAATGTATCCACCTCTCTGCACCGGCCTACCTGTCACAAAGAATCCACCCCGCCACTTCCATAAGGCCTACCAGAACACCTTACGCAAACAT
This sequence comes from Ambystoma mexicanum, assembly GCF_040938575.1. Taxonomy (NCBI): domain Eukaryota; kingdom Metazoa; phylum Chordata; class Amphibia; order Caudata; family Ambystomatidae; genus Ambystoma; species Ambystoma mexicanum. The sequence goes on along the minus strand of NC_090922.1, from coordinate 1,125,880,423 downwards.
GCTCTCTGTACCCAGTGTAAAAAGAGCCAGAGCGGGGGCACCACTTTCTCTTACCTTGCCTCCCTACACTGGAACTCCCTTCCCACTACCCTCACTCGCTGCCTTCCGCAAAGCTATGAAAACCACCCTGTTTGTTTGATCAATTTTAACAGGCAGATGGGAATACTTTCCTCATCCCTGAGAATCTGCAAATGTTTTGCTACTGCAACTAGTCTACTGTACTAATGACTTTCAATGCATAATATGTATAATGTAAAATGCATGAATTCTGACCCCACTGTAACTAAGCTACCTACAAGTAACAGCGCCACGATGCCCCTGGGCTGTTTGTGCGCTATACAAATGTAAAAATAAATAAAAAATAAAATAACATGTAGCCAACAACTGAGTGTCTCGACTCCAACCCCAGAAAGAGAAGCATGCAGCCACTACCCTGGAATGGGCACAGACCACAACCCAACCAAGGGCAGGTGCATGGGCTTGTTAGTATTCAATCAGGCGATACACCCTGGTCTCGGCCTAGTATGCAGCGCACAACTGAAATGCCTATTTTGTTATATATAGGTTCAATATTTGAGAGATACACCACTCATATCACACCCCCTTTCAATTACCCCGGGTTGCAATGGTCCAGGAACCAGGCTGGTAGGTAAAGGTAATATTTATTTCGAAATTCAAGAAAATCGCTTTTTTATATATGGGACAGCAATCACCAATGGGGTGATAAGAACAATATGAATGTAAGCAATGCACTTAGTTTAAACTTCTATTGACACAACTACAAAACACCAGTGAATAGGATACTTTAGAATTTTTGAAACGATAGCACTTGAGTTAGAATTTCCCCCTGCAACGTTCCCTCAACCCGCTAATAATCAATTTTAAGTGGATAAACAGAATCAGCAACTAATCAGGAATGACAAATAAGAAACAGAATAGAAATCCGACTTTCCCTCCCCAAACAAGAGAGAAAAACGGATTTAATCCCTGGCAATGCTAAAATGACACTCGGAAATGGATGGATAAACAATGAATGTGTCTAAAACTCTTGAAACAAAAACAGTTCTTTACTGGAGCAACAATGGAACGATACTAGCAATCACAAGCAATGGATTGAGTAAAAGCATGCAATTCGAAATTGAAAGGAAGATTGAAAACCGTTTACAACCAAAATGACACGTAAAATTACACACTTTTTCGAATCCCACCTGAATTTACCAAAACGGTTTTTAACAAACCCGGGTGAAATATTGTAAATATGGATGCAGTTGGGGGGTAGCTATGGATCCTAGGTACAATATGAAAGTGAAATGAGGTCTCTAGCTGTTAAATTGAGTGAGTTATGCAAGATCTAGTGAGGTGCGTTTTTGGAAAATAAAGGCGCGAAAACAGAACAGAAATCAATTTTGAAAAGGACAGTTTTACACTACTCTAGGGCATTTGGGCTAGGTGACCAGTTTGAGACACAGTAAGCTCCGGAGTTGATCCACGGATTCAACCTTAGCACCTTTGCGGCCGCCCTGGCGGACCCAGTCCAATTACCAGAGAGAGGACTAACGGCTTAGGATTTCACAAGACAAAATTATTACAGATATTGGCGCTAGAACAAGGAATCAAAGCAGAGTAGCAAGAATGATTATGACAATATTACAATTATCAGAATAAAGATAGGATGACTTAGAGATTGGGATGGAACAAAGCAAGGCAAGGTTTACTATGTTCCTATGGTTCCTATTGATACTCTCAGGTTTTGGACAGTCAGCGGTTCTGGTCGCCACACGGGTATAGTCTAACACAGGGCAGCCGGACAAACTCAGCGGCACAGAGTCAGTTGGGCAGGGACTGGATACCAAAGGATAGTTCTTCTGGACTGGCAGTTCTAATTACTGGATCCTACAGGGCATCAGGATAGCAGAATAACAGGATAGCAGTGAGTGGCAGCAAGCCAGGTAAATTCAGGATGCTTCCCCCAAAACACCACAGCGCTCCCCTTGGTTATAGGGATTATTTTAGAATTGAGGCCTAGCTGAAGCAGGATCAGCAATTGCTTGGCCTTATGGTTGGGATCTGGAATTTAGATGGATAGATGCCAGATGAAGACAGGAAAAGACAGGAACAGGATGCTGGCGTAGAAATCAGGAATCAGTGTGTGTCCTGAGTGCTAGTCAGGGGCCCTTATTTATAATGCAAATTACATCATTACAGTTTATGACAGGAGCAGGATTCACTACCCACGCCCCTAACAATAGGATTGGGCAAGGGCATAGTCTCTGCCTTGCTCACAATTGGATGGATATCAGAAAAGTGATGTAATGTTTGTGAGGTCATTTTTATTGGATCTAGAAACTCCCCCTCTTTCCTTTACTGAAAATCTGATTTTGCCAAAAACATATATTTATGCAGTTGCCACCTCTTTGTAAACCAGGTACACAGGTTACATATTTTGTGCAGCACAAATTAGCCCAAACCCCCAGTCTGTGCGACCTTGTTTCGTCTTTCTGACACATTTTGGTAATTTTACACACTAAAGATTTGGCCCACAATTCCCCAATTTTATACACAGATGCAAATTGTCCCCAGGGGTGTATGTACAAAATGTAACATTTGCAACATGGATGATTTTCTGGTAATACAACATACATCACCATTTCTGTCCAGAGTGTCACGACATTCTACCAAGTTTTCAAACACAGCCCACAATTCAACTTTTATGCTGTGAAAATTCCACATTTCTATCAATTTTGACAGATATAAGTCTTTTTAAAGTTCTTTCTAAAATAGTCTTAAGACAAATGGGAGACATTGTGTGTCATTTTTTTCTTCCCATCTAACACCAACTGGCAGTTTCTTCCAAGCAGGATGGGGGCCTCTCTCTTAATTGAAGGTTTTATTGCCCTTCACACTTGACAGGTGAGTGTCCCTGGACTGCTATTGTCCCAGCCTGGAGCAAAGATGAATGTCTGATGAGCATGTGAACTTCATTGTCCTATCCCTTTCAAAGTTTTTCAAGCTGGTACATCGCTCCTGGATTTAGGATGCATCTACCTTCCTAGGAGGAGTTTCATAGCTGGCAACTGGAATTACAGGTTTCTGAGAGCTTGCAACTCCAGCCTATTTGTTTTAAACTGTTTAATTTCTTACTTTAATTCGGTTTACAGCTCCTCAGATTGCAACTGTCTTGCCAGCTGTAGTCATTTTTCTTGCAGCAGGACTCTTATCTAAAGTATAGATACAGTTCTCCTTGATATGGCTCAGAGGGTAAAAAGTCTCTTTAAACTGCTGCGCCTGGATACATTTTGTCAAGAAATAAACGTGTGTTTCCTGTGCGAGTGAAAATTAAGTTGCTTTTGATATCTCCGAGAGTTGGTTTTAACTGGGCCTTTTTACTCACAGTGGTTTCAGAATGACAGATGAAATTGGCATCAAAGCAGCATTTTGAAAGGGTGAAAACGGTTTCATTTTGAATGGGATTTTGGCTTTTGCAGAAATGGCAGGCTTTCCTTTTCACTTGATTCCATATATGTTTCAGAACACACTGCCATATTTTACAGTGTGTCCCCTTGTTCCATTTTGCCCGAAGTGTGTGATGCAAAATGGTGCAGCCATTTTTCTATTGTTGCTGCCGAAAGCAGTTTTGAGGTCCTGGTGAGCCAGGAGCCAGCGCAGCCAGGTTAAGGTTTCATGCACACAAGCAGCTCTGTGATGTAAGGCAATGCCATTGAGTGGGTCAATATATTCCACAGGCTCCTCATGTTGGAACAGGTGACCCAAGATGCAGACTGGCTCACAGTTTATCTGCTCAGCCCCCATTCTGGTGTGGCACCATAGCGCACCCTTGAAGCCAGTGATATCAGACTCTTGCAAGACACAAACCAGCATGGGAATACCCAACACAAGGTGCCACACATGCATTGAGGCACAGTGCAGCTGTGCCATGCCCAGAAGCATCTCAATGAGCAGGTGGGGTTCTATGTTGTTACATCACCAGTTATTTTTTCCATGTTTTTTGCAGAAATATTGTTATCGAATAAACTCACAGAAAACATATGTTTTATATTTGGGGGTTCCCCCATCTCCCCTATCCCCAGTATTTACTCCCTATCCCCCCACCCCTTAAAACCTCTTACCCACCCACCCCCTTTATTTTTCAATGAGTTTTTTATTGAAAACATTTTGGCAAAAAACGAATCGAAAAATATACTGGCGATGTAACAACATCATACCATAGATGGATGTCCCTAGAAGGCCCCACTAAGCACAGGCATGAACACCTTGGCAGAGCTTAGAATGTATTTATTAACACATGAGCACTTTCGTGACCAGCTAAAAACAACATTAACACTTTATATACTTTATCATTTGATCAGTCTAAAGTTTAAACTATTTAAAAGACCTATTTAAAAGGATGCCAGTTCCAACCAGCCTGTGATCACAATCCATCTATCACTTATCACACCTGGATCAGGGGAGAGATACTATCTCATTAGACCAACCATTGCAGCCTCAGAAACCCATAAAGAGAGAACCACAAGAAGCTGGGAGGCCTAAGCTCTGATTTCAGTTTCTAAGGCTTCCTCCACGCCCCAGGGAGAAACGCAGCGTCATCCTGGTGACATCATGGTCAAAGTACCCCAGTAGGAAGGTCATTGCAGCATGTTCCTTAATTAGCAATCGTTCTCGCAATTATAGGGGAACAACCTGTTTAGGACTTAAGCAATTGTAACCAGGACGCATAAGAAGAAAATGCACATGAGTCTTCGTCTTCTGCTTGGCAGCCCTTTAAGGATCATACCAGAATAGAGAATGCCCCCAAAAAATCGAAGCCCAAAATACCGAAAATCCAGACCCCCATTTTACCACATATATTTGTGGGGGGTGGGTAAATACAAAAGGTCAAGGGGTATTGGGTGGGTTGTGGGGGTCTCCTCCCTCACGTATATGTGTTAAAAAGGGGTAAGACAATAACATTTGGTATTTTGGGCTTCGATTTTGTTTTTGCTCAGTATTCACGTAGATCCATCCTTTAAATAGTGACTCGCAGAACTGTTCCACGTTGTCTCATGTGGGGGTTGTCAAGATTTCCAAATAAGGTTGTTGACAGAAATCTGCCCCATAAATATCAACCCAAATGTAATAATTTTGGCGTGCCAGCTCCTCTACCAATAGCTCTTTATTTCTTGCATGTTGTTTAGATTTTAGAAGCACAAGTAAAGGATATTAAAAAAATGTCCCTTTAATATCCGGGATTTTCACGAGGCCTAGAGAATTTGGTTCTTCCATCGGTTGCTTTCAGCACTTTGAAATGTACAATGGGGAGAAGTGCTCCTCCCTTGCCCTACCAAGCAAGGTTGAACTTTGAGACGCAATTCTTTTAAAAGCGGATCTTGAAGGAGTATCAGCTGTCTACCATTTCTGGGGAGAAAATGCCACATCAGCGTGCAATGCCGAAGTTGGGAAATGTTGTGGCAAATACAGGAGCTGTTTCCAAACTGTTTATTTGCGTTTTCCAATTTTGGTGATGTTTCTATGTGGCCAGAACAATGTGTGTTAGAGAATTGGGTGCATTACATGATACGCCTACCAAAATCAACTCCTGAGACAAACTTTACTCCAGAGTGTAAATGAAGGAAATACGGTTGACAATGCACAGGCAGGTTCTCCAAAAAGGTACAGGTCAACTCTTTGGTTGGGGTCCCTTGACTCAAAGATAGGCCATGACTGTCTGTACGGTCCTCAAATGTATAGTTTGGTGTAAATGTCATGGAAAGCAAAGTGTGTGCATAGTGAATATATTGAATTATATAAAGCAAGGTTATATTTTACTGATACAGGACGTGGACATCAGTCACTTGAAACAAAGGCATCAGTGATGCTTATGATATCGGTACACATGCATTCTTTTATTGACACACTCACACACCAGAAGTTAGCAGGTTTTGCCCACACACAATGACACAATTAGAAGTGAAACAAGTAGAACTGAAGGCAGGGCCCACCTTAGGGCAGGGCGGGCCTGGCGACAACCTTGGGCACCATGCCCCCCCAGGGCGCCATTAGCCCCCCACCACTCCAGCCCGGGAGCGTCTTTCAAGGGCTCCACCAAGCTGGCTTAGTGGGAGAAGGCATGGTAGGCACCCTTTTGTTATTAAATGTGCCAGCGGCATGATTACCTCCTCGCTCAGACGCTGGAGCGGGGTGGTTTTCATAGGAATAGGGAGCTCATGCATTAGCATGAGCGTCCCATTCTAGTTATTATCTCCCTGCGAGGCGCCGGAGCGAGGAGGTATAAAGAATGTGGCGCATCCTGCCTCCCATCCCCTGTTGACCATGGGGAGCGCAGGGAGGTGGTGGCCGCCAATTCGCCCAGGGTGCTGCTGCCTCGAAGGCCAGGCCTGACTGAAGGAATTACAGAAGGCATCCCAGCTAATACAATAAGTAGTGGTCTAAACTGTATTTAAAAAAAAATCAGGATGGCCAGTCAGGAAATGTTCTACAAGTCAGTTCCTTGCTAGACTAACCCACCAACTCAAGCTGGTGGCCTCTTAACACTACGACAGTTTAATATCATATTCTAACTCTGGGGTTTTGGTATTTTATGAGTGGATGTCTACAGTGAAGGTGAGGGAAACATGGCGTGTTGAACTCTTCGGAGGCAGGCAGAACTGTACTATAGCGGAGCATATGGATGGATGGTCAGGGCTGGTGAATGGAGCTCCGAACAGTCAAACGTGAATGAATGTTCAGAGAGACACATCAATGGGGAAATGCGCGTTTGCTTATTTAGGATTGTAGGGGGAATTAAGGTCATTAGCAGAAGAGCGGGGTTTAGCTGACTGGACAAAGTGTGAATACCAGAGCCCGAGGGAAAAGGGAAACACAGCGTTAACCGAGAAGGGAATATACGCAGGGCATTCTTTTGAAGAGTTTCGAACTATTAGTAAGAAAAACCCTTACACAGACCCATTGCGCACATCTCACGGAACTCTAGCAGAGTAATGCCAAGTGTATTTGTAGGCGCAATGTAAATGAGGAAACGGACAGTTGAGCAAGAGTTCAGTCAGCAACGGCCAAGCCACTTCCGGATTAATAGCAGAACAGTTCGCATGGCCGCCCTGCACATGGGCACGCATGTAGGCGTGGTTTCCACAGCAGGCCAGATTCTATTGGGTTCCAGAGCATCGGGCGGTAGCGAAGAGCCTTTCTGATGTAATATAAATAGGTTTGCCCAGCGTGTTTCTTTGAAAGGGTGTTGCAAGCCCTTACCTCACCCCCCCCCCCCGAACCTCCAGCACCCCACGTCTACGATATTCACAATGATTTGAAGCCGTAAGTGGCCTCGTGTTCTTAAGGACGGCCTCGGCGAATCAGCGTCTTCAAGGTGCTCTAGGGCAAGTCTGCCTGCCTTACAAACATCCCCAGCCATGAGCAAATACCTTCCACAGCTAAGGATGAGGATGGCTTCTCTGCTCTAGAAATGCTCAAGGCACCTTTAAATGAGTAAGGAGAGAATGCTAAAGAAAATGCCCGCAGTGTCTATCCGCTGCAAACTGCGCTGCAACTGCACTGCAAACGCTGTAGGGACTAACACAACGCAACCGTCTATGCGGGTGTTCCAGCGACTAACACGCGGGCTCTGAACATTTTGGGTGAAAGTGGCATGTCCTTGCATTGTTTGCCCAAAGTGTGAAACCACATATCAGGAATTCACAACCCCATGCCGTGCCCCGGATCTTGAGTTGTGTTTCTGCATCAGACGGTACAGCATCAAATCAGTAGATTATGTGAGGTGCTGGATTTCCAGGACCTGTGCTATGAGGGCCCACTGTTGCTGTCAACATGTTGGGTGAGGAAGTCATACAATTCAGAGCCTGCACGTTTGGGAGTCATTCCATGTCTTTGGAAGTCAAAATGCATTCGTGCTGAATGCTCGGGGATTAAGGGCTTCCATGACGAACGTTTGAAGGCTAAGGGTTAGGAAAACCAGTCTTACAAACGCAGGAGTTTTGGTTGGTGCATGAGGATAACATGTCATGAGTGCACGGACACGCGCATAGGGCCTGATTCACAGCGTTTTATGATGGCGCAGTCCCATTGGAAAACGCTCCGTGAATCAGGCCCGTAGACGGGACACACAGAAAGTGGACAGATGAGGCTGGATAGATGGCTGAATGAATGTGAGGGTTGATAAATGAAAGTGGGTTGGATGTGTGAATGAATGACTGCAAGCAGTGTACGAAAAGAAGTAGTGGAACTATGTTCCCTACTGGCCTGTCCTCGCTCCCCACAAACCCCATTGCCACACTCCCTCCCATGCACAGTACAACCCCCCAAACACATGCACCTGCTGTTTAAGGGAACGTTCAGTGCAGTGCACTGAAAGTGCAAGGTACAACTTGTTCCTACACTTTTATTTTAAAAAGGAAACCATTCTGGAACGGTTCCTTTTTTTAAAGAAAAGTATAGTAAAAGTAAAACTTAATTTAAAAAAAAGTAGAGGGTCACCGCTGCCATTCACTCCCGCCCACTTCGACCACTGACTGCCAGGGTACATGAACATGGGTATGTGTTGTGCGGAGGGAAGAATGAAAGATTTTGAAGATGGACGAATGAATTGAGAAACCACAGCAGTTCTTGCTTAATTAAAGTGCAAGTGGTGGTCACAATCACCTTCTGTAAGATTGGCACGAAGCTTCCTTCACTGGGTGTACACTGCTGCTTCCAGCTTAGAGCTGGCAGCGCTAGATTTTGGATGGAGCCATTTGCACATGGTGTGCACTGCTTTTTTTTGCATGGAGACTATGGCTCAGGGTGTATTACATGATATGTGTCATTTATAACGCACCTGTACACAAGTGTTTCTAGGCGCGACAAGGCCAGGTGGGGGGGGGGACAGAGGGAGGACCAGACAAATGATCTTACTAGGCCTTGTGCCATTCAGATCCTCCAAGTGTGACAGCATGAAAGTGCAGCGGGAAGGGAGAGGGGAAAGTGCAAAGGCGAGGGAAAGGGGAAGTGCAATCAGAGCAGTGCGGCTCTGGGTACGTGCAAGGAGGCAGGGAGCTGTAGAGGTTACAGTTACAGCCCTTTAGTGCGTGGTAGGTTCGAAGGCAGTGCAGGTAGCAGTAATGAATTTTGCAGGGCACAGTTTAAACACAGTGTGCCGTGGTGGATTTTGCGTGCAACTTTCCACTTCAGATAAGAAGTGTTGGATTTAGCAGTGAGCGCCAATCAGCAGGTCATGCTGTGTTTGCATTTTTACGCTAGGTCGTGCAGTCCTGTGTTTTGCAAAAAGCTTCTAAGACAATATGGTTACTAGATTGTGGCAGGAGTTTCTAAAAGGCCTGGCAGTGCACACTGGAACCTCACAGCAGAAACCAGCAGGCCAGGATTTGCCAGGAACTAGAGGAGCAGAAGTACCTGATTTTACATGCAGTTTATAGAAGACGGCGCAGTGGCGGATAAGGCCCATCCTCATCCTTCGCCAGTTCGCCTCAATGACGTCTCCTTCCCTTGTGGTGACCCCTGGAGGCCCTCCAAACAAGGAATCCACAGCATTGCTAACTTTTCTGCACTTTGAGTGAACCATCTTATATTTTAGGAAAAATAATAATTTTGATCAGCCCTTTCCTCCTATATTAATGTTACTGTGCATGGCATTGTATTCGTTTCTTTAATGTATCCGGAATACATCTCCCAAATGTTATTTTAAAGTTGGACATTAAGCTAGAGGGTCAATTATGTATTCACTTATCTTTCGGACAAAATGCATTACTCTCCACTGAGTTCAATCAACTACTATGCAGTTCACAGTTTTCAGACTCAATTGTTCCCTCTTTTTAAGTTTCTCATGTGGTCAGTTATTTCCTTGCACTCAAGCTGCATGAATGAGGAAAAACAGAATAAGCATGAGAGTAAAGTACTGATGTCTCCATCTATTGGGCGGAGCCTACGAGCAGGCTGGGTCTTGTAGGCTACCTATCAGACTACGTGTGCGCGTGTCGTGGGCGGGTGGCCAATGTACTCACGAAAATCACCCATCGTTTGTGCTGATAGGATATCAAATAGATAAGCGGTGCATATTCCAGACGAAATGCAGTACACGCCTCAGTGTCATGCCAGAAAGGGCTATGTGGCAGTGGTCGCTCTAGCTGATGTGTCTGGTACCCGAGCCAGCCTGCAGAAAGTTAGGTGCATCATTCAAGCAAGTCCCATTGGCATACTCTTGTCTGGTGAGCTGCTGGGGGCTCCTGTGCCCGAGGAAGACGCATGTAGTGACAGGTAAGAGGCAAGCCCTTGTGGACTGGTGCTGTGGTTGGCCGTCTTGAGCAGAACACCCATACACAAACCATTTTACTGCTGGCTGTGATGGTTGGCCCTCCACACTCCTTCTCATAGACTGGAACATTCCTCAAGGAAAGGGAGTTCTGTGGAAGGATGTGAACAGTATGTGCTCAATGTGTTCTAGTCACAGGTTGCAGGGGGTTAATTGGCCCGTGGGGGGCGCTAGTGGTTAGCCTTTTCACTCTCTGGCCCTTGTGTTTTGCTCTGTATTTGAATAGTTCTGTGCACCTCTTAACCCTACATGAAGAAGCTAAAGTTGGAAAAATTCACACCAACACACACACACGCACGCACACACACACATGCACACAAACACACACAGTAGTTGATTAGATTCATGCACAACAGGAAGTGAACATAATCATAGGAAGCAAACCAGGTTAAGTGCACTAAGAGTCGATTCATGCACACCAGAAAGCAAAACAGGCCCAAATTACTAAGTATCTTTACAGCAATCCGAAAGCTCACACTATATAGCAACTCTTTGGCCAATTCTATGCAAAACCCAGAAAACTTTGTGTTTATGAGAATAAAATGGAAGACAAACTATCCATCGGACTTGTAAATAATGGTCAGAGGTAATCTGGGAGACTTTCAAGGTCAATAAAAACATCATCAGTGTGCTTAAGAGTACTTCCAAGGCTCCAAAGCAAGAAATTACATTTTATTCCCTGCGATCCAGGTAGGTCTTTGGCCCTCACCCTGAGTTTGCCGGTAACCTGCCTGTACTATCGGCGGGTTACCGGCAAACTCACCTTACTGTTACTGGTGCCCAATATCCTGGTGTTACCGGGATATAATAGGTGCCGGCAATGGCGGTAAATTCCCATTCCATGGACGCCATGGGGATGGGAACCACTGAATCACCAGCACCGTTGTTAACTGTGCCAGTGATTCAGTCATTTCCTGCTGGTAGGGCCCTGAACTCCAGGCAGGTCAGGCCTGCCAGTAGTTCACTGCCCCTACCGGCAGACTCAGTGAGCCGGTCTGGAAAAAATGCCCGGAGCCGGTAGTACTGGTATTTTTCCTGCCATGTTTTCCGGACCGGCTTACCCGAAATGAGGGCCTTTGACGTCCTAACACCAAACGTTTGGAAGTATTTTAGTTTTTTGTGTGATTTTAGACGTCCAAAAAGGATTTAAATGAAAAGCTGTCCGGATACCGACGGTAGCCAGCCTAGGGCCATCTGTCACCAAGCAATGTGTTTATTGAGAACATTACATTTCCTGATGTGTTAAGGAATTCTGTCAAACACAAGCAGTGGTGGTGTAATACTAGTTGCACTGCCTGCCGGATTCCTACTTTCACTGGAGATGTTGCTGTGTCTTTCAGAATCTTTGCATTTCATCTAATCATCAGCTAAGGTGGAGTGCAGAGGGTGGTGGAACGCAAGGTGGTTTAACCAGTCACACACATATAATGCGAGATGCGGATCAACATATCCACCAGCAATCCTAATGGAAATGTGCTGTAACACATAAGTGCTTGACTGATCTAAGCAACCCCACAGCCACATAAAGCGCAGCCTGGGTCATTATTGTGGAGACATTTCTTTATTGTTTGAATTGGTTTCTTAATATTTGCTTCATGTGTATTTCCTCAATAGTTTTAATAAGGCTATGTTTCCATACAATTATCTGTGTGGTGTGATTACATCTCTCTATGTAGACTTCATAACTAATCGGGCACGTGTCTGCTTAATAAGACGTAGAAGGGAATTGTATATATATATATACTTGGCTGTTTACCTTTCTTTGGCCTCTCTGGCACTGGAAACTGCTTTTCCTCATGGGCACGGCCAAGTGGGTACTCAGTGTCATATTTGGATTCTGGTCAAGAAGGGACATGACACACAGATCAGTTAAACACTTACGATCGGACAATTCTAGCAGGAAATTGCATACACAACTATAGATGTGTGTGTGATGAAGTCCTCTGCCTTCTTTTGGGGACCAAAAAGGTGGAGACTCAGGTGACCTTGACACCCACCACATGGCAGGGGGCAATCCCAGAGCTGAGCGCGAGATCGCCCTGGGAAACCAGACCTTATCCATCCCTAACCTGCCAGGGCAGCATAGCCCTGAAAGTCTTTGGCTTTCAGGCAGAGTGACTGCCAATGAGCCTTTCACAAGCTCAGTGGCAGTGCCTACAGAGTCACCTAGAGGCACCCACTCCCCAACTGAAAGAGCCCAAAGCTCCCCTTGACTAGACCCCAAATCATGTGACATGAAAAGGGAAAGTTTTCCTTTCATAGGAATAGATTTCGATACAATTGCCCAAGGCAGCGAGTGTTAAGATGGTGTTACAACCTGGCTTGACGTATCAAAGAAGATATCTCACAGTGCCCACGAGACACGCTGTAAACTCTGTGCTCGATACTTTCCGAATTGTGAAAGCTGAGCGCAGGAAGGGAAATATAGGTGAAATTTGGGGTCATTATGACTCTTTGCCGGTCTGGAAAGAAAGGGCTGGTAACCAGCACATTTCCGAACCGGCAGAGTACAATTTTGCCGGTGGGGGTTAACTGACATACCGCAGGCCCGCACTGGCAAAAAACACCTGGTACTAATTCCCCCCATGGAGTCCCATGGGATTCCATGAAATGCGGAATTCCCGGTATTCCTGCTGCCTGTAATAGCCCAGTAATACCGGTATATCAAGTGGTGGGAGCGGTAATACTGTTTGGTGGTATCCCGCCAGAGGCCACCAAACATCTAATGACTGACTGTTCCCTGGTGAGGGATTCTCCTACTGAGGCTACAGTATTACTATCTCCCCACTCGCCCAGTTAAACAGTGCACCTCTTAAGCTTACCTGTTAGGAATGCAGCAGAACTCAGCACAGCCCCAGCAACATCCAGGGGGTCTTGAGAGGGGGAGTGGGATCCAAGAGGTCAGATTGGGCCAATAAGAAATCAACTTATGAGTGAAGACAACTTTACTTCCTAGTGTAAATGAAGAAAATATGGTTGGCATGCCCAGGCAAGTGCTCCTAAAAGGTGCTTGTGAACTATTTGGAGGTCGATGACTCAAAGATAAGCAATGACTGCCATGGCCCAAAGTAACCACCGGCCCACACAGAGCAACCAGACAATAACCGCCTTCAAAGCAATGACTGCCATGACCTAAAGCAACCACTGGTCTACACAGAGTGGCCAGACAATTATGGCCCTCACAGCAATGTCTGCCATGCCCTAAAGCAACCACCGGTCCACAACGAGCAGCCAGACAAACACGGCCCTCACAGCAATGACTGCCATGCCATATAGCAACCACCATTCTACACAGAGCAGCCAGGCAATCACAGCCCTAACAGCAATGGCTGTCATGACCTAAAGCAACCACCGGACCACACAGAGCAGCCAATCACAACCCTCACAGCAATGACAGCCATGACCTAAAGCAACCACCGGACCAAACAGACGGGCCAGACAATCACCACCCTCACAGCAATGACTACCATGACCTAAAACAACCACCGGTCTACACAGAGTGGCCAGACAATAATGGCCCTCAAAGCAATGTCTGCCATGCCCTAAAGCAACCACTGGTCCACACAGAGCAGCCAGACAATCACAACCCTCACAGAAATTACTGTCATGACCTAAAGCAACCACTGACCACACCGAGCAGCCAATCACAGCCCTCACAGCAATGATGGCCATGACCTAAAGCAACCACTGGACCAAACAAAGCGGCCAGACAATCACCACCCTCACAGCAATGACTACCATGACCTAAACCAACCACCGGTCCACACAGAGCAGCCATACAATCACCACCCTCACAGCAATGACTGCCATGACCTAAAGCAACCACCGGACCAAACAGAGCAGCCAGACAATAACCGCCCTCACAGCAATTACTTCCATGACCTAAAGCAACCACTGGTCTACACAGAGTGGCCAGACAATTATGGCCCTCACAGCAATGTCTGCCATGCCCTAAAGCAACCACCGGTCCAAATCGAGCAGCCAGACAAACACGGCCCTCACAGCAATGACTGCCATGCCATATAGCAACCACCATTCTACACAGAGCAGCCAGGCAATCACAGCCCTAACAGCAATGGCTGTCATGACCTAAAGCAACCACCGGACCACACAGAGCAGCCAATCACAACCCTCACAGCAATGACAGCCATGACCTAAAGCAACCACCGGACCAAACAGACGGGCCGGACAATCACCACCCTCACAGCAATGACTACCATGACCTAAAACAACCACCGGTCTACACAGAGTGGCCAGACAATAATGGCCCTCAAAGCAATGTCTGCCATGCCCTAAAGCAACCACTGGTCCACACAGAGCAGCCAGACAATCACAACCCTCACAGAAATTACTGTCATAACCTAAAGCAACCACTGACCACACCGAGCAGCCAATCACAGCCCTCACAGCAATGACTACCATGACCTAAAGCAACCACCGGTCCACACAAAGCAGCCATAAAATCACCACCCTCACAGCAATGACTGCCATGACTTAAAGCAACCACCGGACCAAACAGAGCAGCCAGACAATAACCGCCCTCACAGCAATTACTTCCATGACCTTATGGCAACCACCGGTCTACACAGAGTGGCCAGACTATCATGGCCCTCACAGCAATGTCTGCCATGCCCTTAAGCAACCACTGGTCCACACAGAGCAGCCAGACAATCACAGCCCTCACAACAATGACTGCCATGACCTAAAGCAACAGCTGGTCCACACAAAGCGGCCAGACAAACACAGGCCTCGCAGCAATGACTGCCATGTCTTAAAGCAACCACCGGATCACACAGGGCGGCCAGACAATCACCACCCTCACAGCAATGATTGCCATGACCTAAAGTAACCACCAGTCCACACAGAGTGGCCAGACAATCACGGCTCTCACAAAATGACTGTCATAGCCTAAAGCAACCACTGGTCCGCACAGAGCAGCCAGACAATCACGGCTCTCACAAAATGACTGTCATAGCCTAAAGCAACCACTGGTCCACACAGAGCGGTCAGACAACAAATGATTAACATTTTAGTTATACTGATGTCTGTGAGGCCGGATATTGAAGTGAAATCATATGTGAAATGAGGCTGTGCATATGTTGCAGAGAAAGGAGAGCTTTACCAGGACACAATCACTATTGTATTTATGTTTGTATTGGGTTATATAATAGTGCAAACGTATCTGCGAAGTCACGGGCAATATGAAACAATGGGGTATTGCAATAGGATACAATATCATGGATTCAATCAGAAAGTCTGAATATTAGGTATACAGGTAGAAGGAAGGGAGATAGCGGAGAAGTGTGGCTACAGACAGAGGACACAGGTGAGAGTCGAAAGAAAGACACAGTCTAAATTGGGGACTTTTTGCAGATGGGGCCATTATCATAGAGTAATACGAAGCTCCTGATGACGCATTTATTCAGATTTCATTTCATCAGAGAAAATGAGCTCAAGGCAAGCACAGCTGTACAAACACAGCAAGGTGTTGACATACTGGTAGCCTACAATCAATTATTTGGCTAGGGTTGTGCGTCAACAGCAGGGAGTTGTAGGCTGACAATTGTTTAGATACTATTGAATGCCATTCTGAAGGCTTTTGGCAGGAACTGTTATACAGAAAGAGGTGTAGGATCACCAACAGGGTTGCGGATCGAAAGGAGCAATTAAGCATGTCACAGCAGTGCCATGAAGGGGGAGCTGTAGAAGGGAACAGGCATGGTTTGCCCTGCTTGCCACAACAGTACAATGCACACACTCTTTTGAAGTGAACTGCCTTGAAGATCACGGACTGCAGCAAACATTACTGTAAATGTAAACCG
The DNA here is from genome assembly GCF_040938575.1 of Ambystoma mexicanum. Taxonomy (NCBI): domain Eukaryota; kingdom Metazoa; phylum Chordata; class Amphibia; order Caudata; family Ambystomatidae; genus Ambystoma; species Ambystoma mexicanum. Next base: position 1,125,864,268 of record NC_090922.1, on the reverse strand, counting down.
GTTCCTGTCTATAAGCACAGGTGCAATTTCCCCTTATGCACAATGACATATAATTGCAAAACAAGCGATCAAACAGAAATGCAACAAACATAATTCTTGCGTTAACCAGGTCTGCACTTCCTTTCAGCAAACAGGAAAATAGCAGCATGACAGAGGAAGTACTTCCACTTTTACTGTCTAGCTGGGCAATCTAATAATGTGCAATAATCTAGAAGGAAGGTGCAGCGGGTTCCTTCCTCCGGCACGTAACATGCCAGGCTCCAGTGATGCAGGTAAGAGCTGTATTCCGTGTAGGTTCCATGTAGTAAAATCACGGCAAAAATGGCAGTTTACACAAGAAATCACTACAAAAAGGCTCTGGGCCTGACCCATTCTACCATTTAAGGGAGAGGGGACACCCCTGCTTCCCTTAAATGGTATAATGGGTACACCTTTACCGGGTCAAACCACTGCATTTTTTCTGTGATTAATTTTTAAGGACAGCTTTTTTGCCGCGATTGTATTACTGCGCACCTCCTTGTACAGGTAAGTCCTTCAGTACAGTCCTCATGTTGCTCCCGATAAGATACAGGCAAACACAGCAACTGGATATCCAGCTCCCTCCCCAGCCAGCGAACTTCCAACTGTCATTCCTCAGAACACTGACTCAAGGTTAATCAAACTTTCCACGCCACCATTCCATCCATGCATGCATTACCTCCACGCACTGACGCATTCTGACAAGCAGAGCACAACAAAAGGCTGTGTTTCAGTTGCGCTAGAACAGCTGGGCTGAGGGATGAACGACAGAGATGTGTGACTGCCCAATGTATGGCTCCCTTAGGGACCGAGGTTAGCATCTACCCTTCCCACTTGACTACAGGAGCCCGATACTGCCTCACTGAATAGCCAGGGCCAGCAAGGGAGCGGCAGGTCTACTTCCATTCCTGCTCTACAGTGGATTCAGGGCTGGGGTCGGGCAGCGACCCCTGAACTCAGCAGTGGGGAGGTTAAATGGAGGATGCTTCATGGCAGTGAGGACTAGGAGGATGCTAGTTCCACCTGCACTTCCCACCCTGTATGTGGCCAATGTGTTTGGATGAGCCATGGACTGTCAGAACAGGGACCCTCAATGATTAAAGGGGGCACATGCGGGGCCTAGGGACACAAACCCTTCCACTATGGCAAGGTTGCCTGGCCATTTTGTGGTGCAGGATGTCCCCTGGGAGGAAGCCGTTTAGACTTGCTCTATTGACTCAATGTTGAGATGAACCAGGGGCCAGATTACAGAAACCTTGCTCTGGTGCAAGTGCAAAGTTTGCACGCTATTTGCATTAGGGAAAAGTTTGCCTTATTTTTAAAAACACTGGGACACATTAAAAAACCATTGCACTTCGACATGTGCAGTTTGGCATATTAAAAACACCAGGGCTAAAATTGCCCTAGTGCTAAAAAAATACATTTTGATGCACTTTTGCATCAAGGCAAAATTAGTCCTAGTGCTAAAACCATTACGTATTAGCACTAGGGCAAACTTTGCTGTGCTACAAAAATGTAGTGAAAATGCATCATTTTTGCACTAGGGAAATTTTTGCCCTGGTGCTTTTGATATGCCAAACTGCACTTATCGAGGTGCAATGGTTTTTTAATGTGTTCCAGTGTTTTTAAAAATAGGGCAAACTTTGCCCTAGTGCTAATACCGTGCAAACATTGCACTTGCACCGGTGCAAAGTTTCTGTAATCCCCAGATAGGTAAAGGTGCAAGGGCAGCCATCATGCTCCAGCAATGAGGATGTTTTTCCAGTGATCCACCAGGGCGCCCTGCTTCCCCAGTGAGCAGGAAATGACTGGCACAGAACACGCCGGGCCATTTCTGATGGGTGGCAGGAAGGAACATTGAACGGAACGAACAGGCAGATGGGCAATCTAATTACAGCTGCGCGCTCCCACAAGGAAGCGGACATCTTGCAATGTACAGGAAATAGGCAAGGATGTATGGAGGCATACTGGCGGGGCATGATCTGCTCTTCAGGAACATTTATTTCCATCAAAAGCCACCTAACCAAGATGTTCGATCCATAGCAAATTTACAAACAAAACAGGAAAAGTATATAAGGGACTAGGCATATGGTTTGGTGTAAGGAACTAGTACCAGTGCCGACCAAAAGTCAAATGAATAAATACAAAGTGCTGACTATTATTCAGAATGTGCTCCTTGGAAGCTCCAAAACCAGAGATGTCTCTACGAGGAATTGAAGATGTTCTCACCCACGTCCTCAACCAATCCTATCAAACTGGCCTCTCGTTTGCCAATAGGTCTGTTGTCTTTTTGTTTTTTTTAAATGAAAAGATTGCCTGTGTGGAGTATGCATATCTGTCATATTCATGTTCAAAATGTCTGTTAATCAAAATTCATGTGGTGGTAGTTTCAGGAAAGAGCGCAAGGATGGACCTCCCATTTCAAATGTCACAGGTGCAGGGTCGAGTTGTGGTGGTGGGGAGAGCTCCATATCTCATTGTGGTGGACGTTGCCACCAAGAAAAGGAATGAACATGTGCCACAGGACATACAACTGGATTGTTGTTTCCCATTCAGACAGGTGTTCCAAATGGCATTGATTTAAGCAACCCCTCCAAGAACCTACTCGTGTGACGTTTCCACTTCCAGCGCCCCAGAGCATGGCCACACCTGGGCACAGTGGCCTCACTTGCAGACCCTGCAGGCAGTGTCAAGTGGCTAGGGTCGGATGGGCCCCTCTGCCTTTCGGCAGGTGGCCGGGCCGGAATCGTCCCTGGAGAGTGGGGCCGGTTTCTGGCCATGCCTGGGCCAGTTTGGAAGAAAAAGAAAATTTGAAAAAAATCTATATATTTTTCCACATTCTTTTTTCTTTTTTTTTAAAAAAGCTTTGCATGCTTCTTAGGTCGATAAATGAGTACCAACACAGGTTGGGTGATATTGTATGCATATTTGTTTTGTCAAAAAGAGCTTAAGTGTAAGTGCTATACAATAACATATTATCATTTGGCCTTGGACTTCTGCTTGGATTCACAGTAATTTAGTGTACTTAGGGACAATGCTATTTGATGCCACTTCCTGTTTTGTCAAGGGTTGAAAGGTCGTGTTTCATCACTTCCCGGCATGTCACTTTGGGGTCAAGGTTCGTGAGGCGAGGGGTGGGCCACTTTTTTAAGGCGAGGGGGGGGCACTTTTGTTTGGGTGATCGGGCCTATTTCTTGTCCCAGTCTGAACCTGCAAGTGGCTCTGGGCAAACACGAAGGCCATATCCTTCGGTACAGAGCCTGCAGTGCATAGCCTTGGGCCATGGCTGGCAGGCACTGGAAGCACTGCTTGTAGGGTCCCTATGCCCAAGTCTTGCCCTCAGGCTATTCGCTGCGAGTGCAGCTTGTAGGACCACAGATCATGCCATAAAGGGCTCATGGTAGTGTTACGTTGCCTGAGGCATGTCCAGAGACAATGCCATGGGTGTTTGAGGTAATAGCACAGTCGGTGGCATCGCCAAAACCCATTACTTGAGCACAGAGCTTGCAGAGCAAGTCGAGAGACCATGTCCTGCAGGCCCTGCAAGCTGGGTAAGATGGTGAAAGTATACTTGAAAGACATACACACTATTCATTGACAGACCCATGAATGGGGCCTTTTACCCAGGTTTTTTCAATGAACATTTTGTTAGTGCTTTGGTATGGTTAGGGCTCAAAGAAATGGTGTGCCGTGGGTGTATGTATAATTGAGGTGGCAACAGAGGCGCCACCAAGTGGTGCCCCTAGGGGGGGCCACTGCCATCCTTAAAAAAACGATGGCCTCGCCACTGGCCTGCCGTTATGTGTTTGTTTTGGTGTGCCACCCCAGTGACCTCATAAGGCCACCCCTATGAAAAAAGGTCTGGGGGCTTCACTGGGTGACAAGTGCCATTTTATGGCTGGCTAGTAGCTTGTAGATTTAAATTGTTACCCCATGTATGGTTATATAGAAAGATTTTCAATACAAATCAAAACAATTAAACCCTTAGCAGGGCCATCTTAAGCACTTTTGGGGCCCTGGGCATGGACTTCTTTGGGGCACCCTCCAACAAACCAAAGGAATGAAGGGATCAAGAATACTGGTCATGCCCCCACCCATAGTGCTCATTTGAAGAGCAACATTAGCAGTCTACAAAGGGATTACTTTTCCAGTACATACAGGATACTTGTTATCAATAACATCCAGGAAGGTAGATGTAGTATTAATGCTGGACCGTATGTAAAAGGTACATGCAACCCATAATAGACAGAGAACTCACATTAGCCGCCTAACAGAATGCAAAAGTGCTCATACATGGATAGAGACCACCAATTGCAAGGAAGGAGAACTCTACACATCCCGTAGCATGGATAGCGGAGGCAGATTAGAAGCTACAAGGAAGGGGTCTTTATCCAGACAGACTGAGATTAGAAGTGGGATATGCTTTTCAAATAGTGTTACCATTAGGAACAAATGCCTGTGGTGTGCAATATAAATATGCTCACTATTATCACAGTGAAACCATGAAAAAGGCTTTTATGAAGATCATACCATGAGAAGGAAATCACTCGGAAGGGCTGACCATTTTGAAAGTTTTAGGGAGTGGCAATATTGAGAGGTTAGGCAATACAATATTAAATGAAATGCCCAGGATTAAGGGGTGAAGGGGTGCAGCTGGGATGTGTGCCAACTCTGCAATTTCTTCATTTTAACACTTTCTTTTCCAGTTCTTACCGTGAACTAAAACCATCTAATATTTTTTTTTTAAACAGACTTGGAAAGTACACAAATAACATTACCAAACATGACCATTTTTAAACAAAATATTATAGAAGGGTGTTATGCAAAATGGGAATGATTCTATCTTCATTCTCTCCATCATCACGGGAAGTATATAAGAACCAGCATACCAATCAATGTGATTTAACAAATTTAATATGGGGTTGTCTTTTGTATTTTAAAGCTTTAAATACTTCCAAAACAATGGCTTGTGACATTTTCATTTATAAACGTGCATAAAAACCTTTGACTTTTACCAAAAAGCAAACCATTTTTTGTGTCAAACATGCAGACCTTAAAATATGCTTGCCAGGGGCCTGCAACCTATGATCCACTCTCTTCTGTCTAACAACCCTTCCACCCAAATGGCCTACATAAGAAGAAAGGTCAAGTAATAGGCTAAACGATACCAGCAGCATGCAAGAAGGCACACCTCACAGAAGACAGCACAGTAATGTAAGATATATTAGATAATTTGACCAGGATCACTGTATCGTCTGCTGGCAACTACAGGATACAAACACGAACGCTGTCGTTCCATAGTCTTGAATTTGGATACTTATTCATCTCTTGGACTAACAATGTATGCCATCGGTGGAGGCGATTGCCTAGGTTTTACAACACCCCATCTGAACAAACCAATTTCTAGACCTTCACCCTACGGATGATATGTTATTTTTTATAGCAACCCCTATCTGGTACAGGTACATTGCTGATAGTAGCAGATGTTGTTCTGCAAAACCAAGTACATATGCAGGCAGGTTTATAAACTTCAGACATAGGAAAGGCTCAGCCAGCTTTTCTGGAATGTGATATTCTAATTTTGCATATGAACACATATCTCTTCAATGGGTACTTCACACACTGAGATAACTTCTGAACCATTGCATTGGGTCACTCAATTTATCAATATGCATTTCACCATTGCCTATTGCACATGATCAACATAATTCCCACAGGAAGGAAAGAATGCTACAGAGTTGTGCCATAAGGAACACACAAACTATGTATACCACAGTGAACACAGAAAGCAATACATGATGAATCGATCAAGGCAGAATGCACTTGCCAAAACAGAAAGGCAATAGGCTAGAGCCTCGGCAGCACCCCATAAAATATCCTGACGTGTGGTATTTAAGACTGGTGAACAATGGAATCTTGCTTCTTCAGATCAGCTAGCCTTGTGGGGCCCCCTCCAAGGTGGGGGCTCTGGGCAAGTGCCCCTTCTGCCCTCCCATAAAAACGTCTCTGTCCCTTACTCGTGGTGTTGCACATGTCACAACAGATTACACCACAAAGCACTGAGGGTTGTGTCTTCACATTGTAGCAGAAAGCGGAAGTCAATTAATGTATGAAGCCCCTCTACTTATTGATCAGAAATATAGTGCAATTCAAGGTTTGTGAGATGAGTTTCAACGTGAGATACAACACATTGCAGCTCACCCTCGTTTATAATGGGGTAGATTTCAATGTTAACATTGGAAGTTCTACTGTAAATTAGTTATTTTGTAGAATATTGTGTGTTGGGGAATGCAGTATGTTTCCCAGAAGGATTAAGGATTATATTTATACCGGTGTCCTGGATGGAGGTTTGATAGTTCATGGCCTTTGGCTATACCATGCATGTGCCACATCATACTACCAAATGGACATAAAGGGCGTAGCTTGTGCTAATAAATGTCTCCTTATTTTGGAGCAAATAAGGCAATATCATTTGGTTATGCTTTGTGTGCAAACCCCTAATGGTAACTGAAGGGCCTGACATGTGGCCCTACATTTTGGGTGCAAAGGGCATGGCACTCTGCATAGAACATACTAGTGCATGGGGCCCACAGGGCATATGGGGGGGGAGGGCGATCATACCCTGCATTTATAGCACTCAAAGTATGGCTTGTGCGGATACTTTGTACAGCAGATATGACATGGCTTCGACCAATCGCTCTATAAAAAGCATGAAGTAAAGACAGTATATTTGCAGACAACTCTGTATATATCTCTATGTGATTGCCAACCTCATGTCCACATTATGCCTTTGCACTACTTGGCACGGACTCATTTGCTAGGGTTCAGCCACTATATGACCTGGGCCAGCCATCAGATGCCCTGGCTTTCTACTGTTATGTTATATGGATTTAGACCACTGCTACCACCCACGGGCAGTCTCCAGGCGCCCTTGTGGCTCTGCAAGTGAGCAGGGTGTTGGAAGGGCGGGGGTAGTGGAGAGGTTCAGAATCAGGAGGAACTGGCATCTATGAGTGTTGTTTTGCAAATGGGAGTGGTACGGGAGGCCCCGTGTGTTGTAACCGTATGGGTGAGACACAGTGTCTCGTTGTATGCCAGTGTTTGGGTTAGTGTTAGTGTGTTGTGGTGGTTTATGGTTTTGTGCACTGGTTAGATTGTATACATAAGAAACCCAGAGTTGGGGGTGGCTGTTGCTGTATGGCTATCTGGTGCCTTGAAGTGTACTTGTGTCATTGATAGTTTTATGTACTTTGTGGTGGGTGGTTCACTCTAGGTGTGCTTCCAGAATCTCAGTGCGATGGTGGGGTGTCAACATTATAATTGTTCTTTAATAATTGTTCTTTTATAACGTGCTTTATACCAACAAGGGGTTTCTATGTGCGGGATTGGGATTGAAACCTGTGTTGCATTGCGTTGTCTTGCTTCCAAGACAAACGCTTTGCCCCTCAGCTACCCTTCCTCCCCAATTTAATTGATTCTTGGTGTGTTTATGTGTAGTGTGGCTAGCCCAAGGTTTAGTGTAGTGGAGCTGGTTATGTTGGAGGAGCAGGAACGGGAAGTGGGTTAGTAACGGTTGGTATGGTGGATCCTCTTGCGTGACTCTTTGGTTGTCGCTTCATGGCATCTACCCACGTTTTTGTTTGCGGTTCGTCCGCCCACCTTGCCTCCTCTCTAGGTCCGGACTGACTTACATTGTGGTTATGGTCGCAGGTAGTTGGTTGAGACCCAGTGTGTTCCTTATTGTTCGTCCAGGTTAGATGTGGTCATAGAGTGCGGAACTGGTGTCTGGTTGGTTCATGCAGGGCATATCGAGAAGATTAAGCATAGTGGGCAGGGTGCTCTGTCGGGCAGCCCATGGTTATAGGTTACAGTTGCCCTGGTTGTGGGTGGGCCGGTTGAGGGGTATTATGATTTTGTGGAGACCTGTCTGAATTTCCTTGGTGAATGATTGGGCTTGGTGCTATTGCTAAAATCTTTTCTTTGGTTGATTTACAGTGTTTCGAGGTTCTGTCTAATTGTTGGGACATGGAAGGTGTGCGGGCATGAGGTGGGAGTGGTGCCATGTTCTGCTCCACTAAGCCATTGGCGCTTATTTGTGAAACTGTTTCTTTTGGTTTTTGATTTTCTTGCTGCCGGTGTCCCTTTGCGATTGACATGGTCTGTTGAATAACCAGGTTTTGAGTCATTTCCTGAAGGTGATGTGGTCTTCTGTGGTTCTGATTTCTTTGGGCATGATCAGCCACCATATGCCATAGTTCCACCATCTTCTGTCCCAGTTCCATCAACATATGCCTTGGTTCCAATGGTATTTGTCCTGGTTTAGCCACATTATTCACACACTAAAGGCTCCAATTCGACTATAATATTCCCTCGTTTCACCATCAAATACTCCACTTACAAATCCCTATGTTCTTCTTCATCCACAGTGTGCACTGGTTCTTCCATCACATGCCAACATTGTGCCAGGATAGGTGCTAGTTCTACCACCACCAGATTCCTCAAATCTGTCACCACATGCACTGGTTTGGTAACTGTATACCCTGGTTGTGCCATACATTCAGGCACAAACAACAAGAAAGTTGTTCCCACTGGAGATAGATTAAATGTATGTTAATTAACCTTTGAGAATTGCTTTATTGAATAATTTTAAATGTTTGAATTCTATTGATGTTAGGAGAATTTTACTTGCATAACTAGATAGCATGTCATTATGGGCTATGCTTTGAGACTGATTTTGGAAAGATCTGGCGAAATGTTTTTTTAATACAATTAGCTGACCATACATCACAGATTTTACATTGGTTCAATAGGAAGGGAGCAGTCTCCGATTTGACTTACTGCATACTATAGCATATTCATTGAAATAGACAGTACTGTTTAAAGTACAGATGTCAAAAAAGAAGGGCTGTTCAGAGAGTTGTGAATAACTGATCACATGGTTATCCTCTAGGGAATGTAAGGCGGATCCCACAATATGACCTCTTTCTTAGAAAAAAAAAGTCCACACTTCACATCAACAGAAGCATTGGGAAGTGGGCAGTTGTAATCCCCAGGATGCTGTGGTCCAATATGAATTATTTAGTTATTATAAAAACTATATAATATAACTATTGTTTAACACTTGGACATGTCCAATCAAATCATTCTACATCAGATAGATACACTTATGTGTGTGTTAAATCTATTTGATGAGCTCTAACAAGAAGGGAAAAAGTGGAAGAACGCCTAAAAGAAATCATCCAAAGCTAGATACGTCGGATTTTAAAACAATAGTTTAAAATCCAATGTAATAAGGAACCAACACCCATAGTGTATCTGGGGTTGTGGTAGATCAGAATCAGGAGATAGACAGGGTAGCATTTTGGCTGAAGGTTTCTTTATTATACAACACAAGGCCTGAACTGTCCCTAAGCATAAGATTCTCTGCCATACTCTATAAAGGAAAACATAAAAGGGTGCTTGTAAAGTCCTCTGTCCAGAGTACTATGATAGCCTGAGCTCTGGTCCTACCACAACAAAAGAAAAAACAAATTCAACAAAAGATATATTTAGGGCTCTTACCCAAACAGAAGAGTGATGATGATTGGTTTATGAACCCCACCCCACCCTGATGTCTCTTTATCAAAAATGATTCCTCACTCAGATGCACAGTATAACCAAAAACACTGAATGCCTCTTCACTCTTTTGCTTTAGAGATCTGTTGCCAGTCTATGATTGATCTCTCTTTCCTCTGGTTTACCAGGGTTTCATCTTAGTCTCTTGCATTCTTCCCCCTTGGACATCCTTGGATTATATACCCACTCTGGGTGTTTTCCTTGCGCTCCCCACCAAGGAAACCCCTGGCACACTCTACACCTGGACACTTCTTGCTCTTCAACCCACCTCATGGTTTTGTTTCTCTCATCCCGCCTTGGGGTCTAATTTGTCTCATCCCGCCTGGAGGTCGTCTTCTCACCCTGAATTGGGGTCTTGTTTCTATCAGCCGACCTTGCAGTCTCATTTTCCCTCACCCCGGGTTGGGGCCTTGTTTCGTTCACCCTGCCTTGGGGTCTCGTTTCTCTCACTTTGGATTGGGGTCTCCTTTCTCTAATCACCGGCTTGGGGTCTTGGTGGGCTTCACAAAATGCCCTGGTCCTGGGTCCCTGGAGTCACCTCATACTTCTTTAATCCAAGTGGTGCTCCGCGAGAGACCCATTGAGACCTGCATGGCACCACTTCTTTGGCTTCTCCATTGTGTTCTGTGTCAGGCGTAGCTTGCCCTCTAGTCCCACTGGATTTGGCGGAACTTTGGCAATGGCTTCTCGGTATGCCGATGTATCTGCTTTCCGGGTCGCACTCGCGCCTCAGTAGTCTGGGCCGGATGCTTCCGGCTCCTAATCCGGGAGGGCTGGTGAGTGTTCCATGGGCATGGCTGCGGTTGGGTCTTCCACACTTACTGCATGCTCTTGCACACCTCGCAGTAGCTCTGTGGGGCTCCCACTCTCTCTCTGCTTCCCAGTTATGATTGCCTATTTATTGCCCATTCTGCAAGGGGGTGAGTCTATCCACTGTTCTCTCTTTCCAGGCAGGGATAGTGAACACAGCAAGTTAGAAGCCATACAGGTCTTTCGCATAGGAAGTTTCAAAATGTTATACAGGTTAACTCCCATGTTACCAAAAAGGATATTGTGATCTGGAGACATGTGAGGATTGCAAATATCACTTTCTTGAGATGGCCTTTCCTCTAAGGGGGCGCAGGTCACACCCAGTGAGATCCCACTTTCCCTGTAACCTGTTTTTTTAATGATTAGCAGGCTCACCCACCTAGTTCCAAAGGGGTTGGATACTCATTCGGGAGAAGGGACATATTCCCTGCATCCATTACATACCCCCACCGTTGGCTTTAAGTCCTCCTCCAGTTGGCAACTAAAGAGTTATCCTTGAATTTCAATGGTTTTGCTATTCCAGAGATGTATTGCGCACCACTGGCCTTTGGCTGTGCCCACTATATATTTTAAAACACTACCAGATGTCAAGGGTTTTGACCCATGTTGAATTATTAGACGGGGTAGATGTGGGGATGAGCTGTCACAGCCCATCATTCTATCCCAGAACAAAACTAAATCAATAGACTGGGTGGATGTGGGGATGACCTGTCGCCACCCATCATTCCATCCCAGAACCAGGAAAACCGTACGGTTGTCCGCACACCAAAATGGTTGTCTAACCTGCCACCCACCAGTGCCAGCATGATGGACCGGAAGCGCCAGGGCTGAAAGGTGGTGTCAAAGGAAAAATAACAGTGTTGTTAGACCAAAAGCACCTTAAATTCACCTTTGTTTTCCTGAATGCAAGCTCAAAGTGCCTATTTCAAACATTGCAGGATATTCAAAAATCTTACTGAACACCAGCAGACATCTGGCAGAATGAAGTGTTGTGTGCAGACAAAATCTGGGAAGATGAAGAGCCCAAAACAATGTTTATAACAAAACTGGCTGAGCTGTGGATGTCAGCAGCTTAATTGAAATTGGATTTAAAACCACTAAAATCGAAATGTTTAAATTAAATGAGTGACCTACTTTTGAGTGTCACATAGTTGCAACTGTTAAATGTCATGGTTTTGAACTTAGAATCAGCATTCTAGCTGCATGTGTAAAAATTGTAAGTTTGATTTAAACTGGGAACTAAAGTGACATTTAGCTGAATTCTGCCTGACAACTACCCCCGACAGGAGAAACCTGCTCAGCCACTCTTCCCAGGCCTGGCTGCATCCTGCTGCCCCTGCCAAAAGGAGATGACACCTCTCTGATTGGGTTAGGGGAGGAGCACCTGGGGTCTGCAGGAAGTTGAACAAAGCCCTGTCTTGGACTCAGGCAAATGTTATATTGGGGGGGCCGTAAAGTGGCTTCCTATTGGGAGAAACTGGGAGGGGCAGTGCCGCTGCTAGCAAGCTGAGCTTGGGGGAAGTGGACAAGCCAGAAACTCCACCATGTGCTTGTGGGAAGCCACACCCCTTTTTGACCAGGGCATCATTTTAAAAAGATAGATAACTCATAGTGCGGACTGGTTAAATTATATAAAAAAATATCATTATTCCTGGGATTTTTCTGTGCACATTTTAAGAGGTGTTAGGACCCTGTGGTGTATTCTGGGGGGTTGCTAGCAGAAAATAGAGTCTTACTCCAAATGTCTGCATGTTAAAAATCTGACACTTCATCAATTAATGTCCATACTCCTTGCGCACATTTGTGTAATTATTGGTAAATGTCCGATATTGGTAAACCGATCAAAAAGCGCAAAATGTTGTCACTTCTGAATCCCAGCTCGCAGGAACATGGGGCTTGAACAGAGACCTGTCTTAATTCATCTGTAATATGTACATGTAATGTCAACCACTTGTGTATCTGGGAAATATGTATTTGAATCAAATATAGATTTGTGGGCAAATTGACCAGGGGAGGATCCTCTAACCCATAAACAGACCTCATCATGATGAAAATCCATTTCCTTCCCCCACTCATGGGAGAGGGGAGAATTGGGCCAATGACAAGTAGAGAGGGGCAGGCTCAGTTATGCCACGCACACACCCACTTTCTCAACACATAAAAGCAGACAGTGTAGGACAGGTGGGGACATTCACTTTCCACTTTCTTGCGGGACGCTTTGCCGGGAGACTTCAGACTTCACATCCAGAGATCCAGACTTCAAATCCATCAATCTCCAGAGAGCAGAAATTAACTCCAGAATTTGTAGCAGAGAGGCCTGAATCCACAAGCTGAATCCTCTTCAACAGGCCTCAAAACCAACCAAACTATTCAACAGCCGGGCGAGCTGTTTGAATTTTTTGCCAAGAACATTTGCAAGAACCTGTAGCAGTATCCAGAAAGCAGTGCTGTATCTGGAACCAGAGAGAATCACAAACCAGACCGTTGTGAGCAGAACCGGTGCTTGACAGACCCAGAGAGCAGAGCTGACCCAGATAGCCGGGACTTCAGAACCACCCGCCGGAAGTTCCGTCCAACCTGACCAAAACTTGATGGCTTATTTCAAAAATATAGTGTGAGTACTCACTGTGCAAAACCAATCTCTTAGTTTAAAATAATCTAATCCAAACTATTTTAGCCCATTAGAACTGCCTCCTAGAATCGTGTCATTCTGTCATCTTTAAAACTGAAAACTGTCATCTGTCATTCTGAGCTTTAAAATTTAAAATCTGAAAAACGACCTTTATTAAATCGGCCGTATCTCCGGAACCGTTTGTGCTAGGAGCGAGTTTTAACTGTCATCTTAAAGCTAAGATTCTAAGCTTTCCAATGAGAACCGACTCCCTACTCCTTATAGTGCCTCCGTAATCGCGCTCGACGCACGCAACTAAATTTGCCGCGATTTGACATTTTCCACAATTTCAGCCACGTGTAAAAATCAGCAGCTCCTTGCTTTCCTTTGCTAAAATTCGTTTTAACCTGCTAGTTACTCATAGAGCATTGCTAGAGCCTGAACTAATATAAACTAGATATCACCCACTCTGAACCTCTAGAGGGAATTAAAAGCATTTTTAGCATCATTTCACTTCATTGTCATCACATTCAAAGCATTTTGGGCCTGTGTTTCCAATTTCTACCTGTTTTCCTCTAAGCTTGCTAGGGGGGAACTGAATTATATTGTTTGCATTCCTGAGAACTGTATGCTCTCCTTTTCATCTCCTTACATTGCATAGGGGGGGGGAGTGAATTGTTCAAGAAAAAGTGATCATATTTTCTTTTGGTTGAAATCATATCAAGTTATTTTGTGTACTGTATTTCATTCATCATTGCGTTTCCTTGAACCATATAAAGCATTCTTTCCCACCTTATTCTTCTGTTCCTATTCATAAGTAACCCAGAACGGTACTACTGTGGGATTACCTCTTGCTGATTACTGCTCATATTCACAAGTGTACTATCCATTATCAATTTATTTATAGAAGTGATATATATATATATATACATATATATATATTGTTTAATTTTTCAAATAAACCTTTTAAATTTGCAAAACAAGCCTACTTCTTGGCTCAGTGGGGTCAAGGGGGATTCTAAGAGAGGGCTGTTATACAAGGGTTCATCATCCAGATTATAACTTGCCATAAAAATACATAAATAAGGGCTTCCCTTGGGCATCCCAGACAAGGCACTGACTTAGTGGGATTGCTTGATTGGAGTCACTTACAAAGACCACTAGTCATGGCCTTCAGCCACGGCCAGTGGGCAGGGCCTTCAGCTGTGTCCATTGTCCATTTTAGAACACTACAATACCACTATCCATGGCCTTTGCCCCTGACCACTGTCCATTTTAAAATACTACCTTAACCACTAGCCATGGCCTTTGGCCAAGCTCTATTTTAAAACACTTGCAACCCATCGCACAAAGATGTTCATCAATCACAGACTGATGTTAACCTGTTTTGACAGTGTTATTGTTATGTATAAAGATGGCAGACTTTGAGAACTCTTCAGGCAATGCACAGTGAGATTAAATGATTTGCCAAGGATCACACACTTTGGTTAAGCAGCATGCTACAAGCCCCTTGTTTGATGGCTGGTCTCTTGGCAACTGTTGTGATACATCGCACAACCCCAACTAACCGCATTTAAGCAGCACGGAAGAAGGAAAATATGACGGACTGCAAGAATAACATATACCCAGGTACGTTTGGCCCCATAAGGAAAATCAAAAGCTAGCACACATGAATATACGCACAGTAAGTGAACATATATCTTAAAGTGAAATATTCAAAAGTAGTTCAATTCACCTACCCCTTAGAAGAAAGCATGCAAGACAAAACAGCACTTTTGGACTTGTGAAAAAAGCAATGAACACCAGAATAATACCGTGAGAGAGGAAATGTTGCAATAAATATGCTGGCAAAGTATAAAAGGTGCTCACCTTTTAAACCCAGCAATCTGTAGTGAAATATTCCCTGGAAAACAAAATCCCAATAAGAATCAAGTGCTTGTGGTCTTGTGGGTAAGCATCTGCACTGGGAACATGACAACCTGAGTAAAGTCCTGGTAGCCAAATACTTGAGAAAGCTTGCCGTCCTAAAAAAAGCCAAGGGGATTTGCATCCATCCTCTAAAAAAAGGTTACGCTGTACACCCAATTGTGTCCTTTACTTGTGCCCTGTAAAGCAGCCACAATCCAGGGAAAATAACAGCACCAGTGTCTAGGATTGCAAACTCTCTATCCACATTGGGGCAAATACTCATGACTTACTTGCCCTCTCATTATTTCCCCTCCCTACCCCCATATCTGGCTTTCAACAATGCTCTGCTTTATAAAGAAACTTGAAGTATGCACATACCATAGTGTCTCTAAAATATATAAATCCTATAGAACTATGTTAGGCAAAAAGTGTACAATTGTGGCATTAATCCCCCCATCTTGACTGGGAGACTACAATTACCAGAATGCAATTCAGCAAAAGGCAAAAGAAATTGTCTCTGAGTGTAATACATTCAAAGACTGACAGTAGCACAGTTTAAAAAAAAATAATGTGAATGCTGTGTGCTTTCTTAGTGTGCTATGAGATATTTAAAAATAAGAAAACACATGGCATCCGGGACTGCGGCCTGTCTGCCATCCATGTAGTAAATGGGACCGACCCTGCTTAGCTTCAAAGGGGCCTATCTCCTCAGGCCATGTTTCTCTAAGTGGTCTTGTAACTTGGGCTCATTTATTAGGCAACATGATCTGAGGGATCTGGCCCCTTCCTCACTAAGCAAGGTTGGTCACGGTTACTGGATGCTTATCGTGTCACTTGCTATGGGCAGTTATTTTTCACCCCTGATATCAATGTAGCTGTAAAAATATCTTTTTATTTATAGCTGTGTGTACAGAACTATAGATACCCTCGGCTAAAATATCAGAAAAAGTCTGGAAAGAAATGCTTTCATGCCCCCCAGGCCCTCACCAAGTGTCCCACTCCTCTGTGCCTGCTCCCCCACTTCGCTGATGGCATCCCCACCTCCTCTGTCCTCTCCCATTTCCCTCATAACAGACACTGTTTCCGTGACACAGTTTGCTTTCAAATGTCAGCTGTTCACTGCCATTCTGTCCATAGCCGAGGTTGAAGAAAGGCTTTTTGTTGCAAACTCAGTCCCTAGACTCCCTCCAAATTCCAAATGTAACTTGGCACCCCATTCGCCATCAAATATTTAAGAAACTACTGTACGGAATAACCTCAAACCACAAAATGGCCTTAAATCAAAGCTATGTGCCCAAGTTGTTTCAGACCTGGTCCAAATCCATCCAGAGGTTTGGGCTGTGCGGTTCGGCAAAAATTGACCTTTTCTGTCTATGGGAAAATGAATGGAAAGTAGGCCGCAACTTCGTTTGTTTGATTGTTTATTTTCTAAACAACTTTTTAATAATTTAACAAATCTATACCACACTTTGCAGTCTGGGTGGGGAGGGGGTCATGCATCCCTAATTGACTTCAACATGTCAGTCAAATCCGTTGCATGAGTCAAAGGCCATTAGCAATTCATTTTTTGAGGTTCCTATGGGAGTCCGACTCACCTTAACTACAGGGCCTGTAGTAGTGGCCCTGTAGTTATGGTTAAGTTGCTCAATTTATAGAAAGAGTACTTTTTGGGTGACTTATAACTCCGCCCCCCTGGACAAATCCTTGTGAAAGTTTGGTGCAGATTCGTCCAGGGGAAGGAAAAGTTGTGGAAATCCTCATAGAAGCATTGGAAAATATGTTTTGCTCCATACATATTTCTGCATTAAAGGGTTGGTGAAAAGTAGTTTTTGGGTGGCTTATAACTTTGATGGCACTCAATGAAGCTGCATGAAATTTTGCAATATCATGTTGGACCTGACCCTGATCGGTTCTGCAAAGTTTGGTGCTGTTTTGCCAAGAGAGAGCAAAAGAGGTGGGGTCCCAAAATATTTGAAAGGCTTTTAAATTTGGTGCCGTTTGACGAATCTGCACAGAAGTTTGTAAAAAGATTTTAGACCCAGATTTTAATGATTTGCAAAGTTCCGATAGATTCTGTCAAGAAGGGGCAAAATTAGAGGGGCGGTTTCATCATTTTTAGATGGCTTATAACGATGTTGCCGTTAGACGAATGTGCACAAAAGATTTCAGAAAGATCAAGTGGGGGGCTAAGTTATGTGACTTGTATGTATGTACATTTTGACCCTTTTCAAAAAAATAAAACTTGGACAGAATTGCAGCAAACTCATGCAAGGAGCATTGGCAAAGGCATGAAAGCATGGTTTTGCAAATGTGTACGTGTTTTGTTTTTTGAAAAGTGTCATTATGCAGGTACAAAAAAATAGTGACTGAGGTATGCCTGTGGCCAAGGGCAATGGTGAGATTGCCATGCCTGGCCATGACCACATGGGCTGACAATGGGGTAAAAGTGGGCATGGCCACCAGTGACTGGCTATGTGGTAATGTTTTTTCAAAATCGGGATAGGTTTGAATGGGAAAGAAAATTCTACCCGTGGCTACAGCCCAAAGTGCTGGATCACTGTGACTACCGCAGCATATACTACAAGCCCCAGCGGGCTCCGAGACAACGGTAATCAGCAGATAATTACCGAGCATGCTGAACCAGGCGCCGCACGTGGTCACAAGGTTACCCCTCCAAATCATCAAGCACCCTTATTTGCGACCATACCTGAAAAAAATATTGGGATTGCATCCCGGCTCATTTCTGCAACCTCGCTGCAACGACTGGCCTGCAATCCAAACGCCTTAAGAACGACCCTAGAGGGTCGAAACACGTGTTGGCTGACTTCTAACAATGAATATAGCACCGAAAATGGTTTTCACGACTGCTTTATTACGACAACAGTTACTTATTGAATAACCCAGCTCAATTTCCTCTTCGAAAACCTAATACTTGAAGAAGGAAGGGCACCTACACAAAACAAAGCCTTCACCAGCAGGAGGCTAATCTGATTAAAGTGCTAGATCAAGCACAGTGATCTACCAATTCTACCGCCCTGCAATTGCTTCATAATCGTGTACTCTGATTTGCTTATTGGGGCATGGGGCATGCGGAATGGCGAAGCCCTAGATTGAATGGGAAACAATATTCTGCTTGCGGCTACAGCCTGAAGTGCTGGACTGGATTACAACAAACCTGCAAGCGGAGCATAAGCAAGGACCTGAAAGCATGCTTTTGCAAATCTGTCTTTGTGTTTTATTCTTACAAAGTGTCCAAATGTAAGTACACAAAATAGTGATATAACTTTGGTGCATGGACAATGGGCCTTGCACTCGGCCAGGATGAATGCCTTCTCTGATTTACTTATTGGGGCATGTGGCATGGCCAAAGCTCTAGGTTTAAATGGCAAAACAAATTCTGCTTGTGGCTGCAGCCCAAAGTGTTGGAAGGATTTGCAGCAAACTAGTGCAAGGAGCATTGGCAAGGACCTGAAAGCATGCTTTTGCAAATCTGTCTTTGTGTTTTATTCTTACAAAGTGTCCAAATGTAAGTACACAAAATAGTGATATAACTTTGGTGCATGGACAGTGGGCCTTGCACTCGGCCAGGATGAATGCCTTCTCTGATTTACTTATTGGGGCATGTGGCATGGCCAAAGCTCTAGGTTTAAATGGCAAAACAAATTCTGCTTGTGGCTGCAGCCCAAAGTGTTGGAAGGATTTGCAGCAAACTAGTGCAAGGAGCATTGGCAAGGACCTGAAAGCATGCTTTTGCAAATCTGTCTTTGTGTTTTATTCTTACAAAGTGTCCAAATGTAAGTACACAAAATAGTGATATAACTTTGGTGCATGGACAGTGGGCCTTGCACTCGGCCAGGATGAATGCCTTCTCTGATTTACTTATTGGGGCATGTGGCATGGCCAAAGCTCTAGGTTTAAATGGCAAAACAAATTCTGCTTGTGGCTGCAGCCCAAAGTGTTGGAAGGATTTGCAGCAACCTAGTGCAAGGAGCATTGGCAAGGACCTGAAAGCATGGTTTTGCAAATGTGTCCTTGTTATATTTTTTGAAAAGTGTCATAATGTAGACACAAAAAATAGTAATATACCTTTGATGACTGAGGTATAGTTTGTGGCCATGGGCAGTGGCAGATTGTCCGAGTCATGGCAAAGGCCATGACCCAGACAATCTGGGTACTGACCATGGGGGACAGGCAATGGGGTTAAAGTGGCCATGGCTATGTGGTAAAGTTTTTCGAAAACGGGATAGCTTTGAATGGGAAAATAATTCTGCTTGTGGCTACAGCCCTAAGTGCTGGAAAGGATTTCAGCAAACATTCGTGAGGAGCATCGGCAAGGACTTCCGAGCATGGTTTTGCAAATCTTTCCTGTGTTTTATTGTTTCTAAAGTTTCAAAATGTAAGTACAACAAATTATGATATAACTATGGTGCCTGGGCAATGGGCCCGGCCCTGAACAAGGACAAATGTTTACTGTGATTTGCTCATTGGGACATGCAGCATGGTCTAAGCCCTCGGTTTGAATGGGAAAAAATAATCTGCTTGCAGTTACAGTCTGAAACCTGTGCAAGGAACATCAGCAAGGACTTGAAAGCATGCTTTTGCAAATCTGCCTTGTTTTTAAGGTTTCCAAAGTGTTCAAATGTAAATACAAAAAATAGTGATATAACTTTGGGGCATGGACAGCGGGCCTGGCCCTCGGCAAGGACAAATGTCTACTCTGATTTGCCTATTGGGGAATGCTGCATGGCCAAAGCCCATGCCCCATGGATTGTGAAGACTGGCCATTAGTCACATTATGAGGGTATAATGGACACTGAGCTAGGATGAAGGGTTGGTGCAATGGATAAAGGGGATGGTTTGGTGGGGCTGGGGTCATGGTCGAGCCTCATGCCCTAGGCAATTAAACCAGGACTTGCATCCCCACACATCAGTATGCCTTGCAAGAAATATGTTTGTTAAAGGGAGGCTTACAGTGCTTTCATATATGTTAAAAGAGGAATGTTTTAACAACTTGTATACAGTCATGTAACATGAAACATTTTCACTCATAGAAATCTATGAAATTCACAGAAGAAACTTTGTTAAAGGGCCATTATGGTTAAGTTTCACTAATAAAAACCTATGAAATTCAGTGAAAAAACTTTGTAAAGGGACATTATGTTAGGTTGCACTAATAGAAACCTATGACATTAAGTGGAACATGGAATAAATAACTTTTAATTCAAGACTTACTACATACTTGTGTTAGTACAAACAATTCATATGAAGACCCTCAATGCATACACATCAGAGGCACATACAGGGAAACTAAAGTAAGGAAGAAAGAAACAACATCACCAGGAAACATCAATAACCTAAAAGGTCATAATGTATACACATTAATTGGGTGTTTGAGACCTGCTTGTTGCCCGATATATGTGCACCATGAACTGAGACCAAACCCTACAGAAAGTACTTTAAGAAAATACAAGATGGTTAACGTCTACATATATAACACATTTTCATTGTTCATATTCTGTCAGTGAACAAAACCGCCTGGCCTAGATATGTCAGTGAACAAAAACAAGTGGCTCAGATATGTGATGTCATTAATGATGTCATCAATGACATTTGTGATGTCATCTTAGACGTCCTGGGTGTCAGTCTTAGCAGTGCACAATGGTGGCACGAGTTATGGTTGCTTAGCTTACGAATATCTGGGTGTTTTTAGTTTTACTTGTAAACATAACATCCCTTTAACAACGTTTTTTCACTTCATTTCATAGGTTTTTTGTGTGCAACTTAACCATAACGTCCCTTTAACAAAGTTTTTTCACTGAATATATATATTATATATAATACACATACGTACATATCAAATCAAGTGACTGAAGGCACACTGGACACTTGGTTGAGACTTTTTCTTATTAAACCAGTAGTGTATCTACACCTCAAATAAAGATTCTTTATTTCACAAACCCGCTTAGAAATAGCACTGGCAGGTCAAAGCCTGATGTTACTGCTTCATAAAGCTAGCTCAGAGTGGTCCTAGGAGGTTGTGTTTTTGGCAGGGAGGGGCAGGTAGTGGATGGGAATATCTATAGGGTGTAGCATGGCCATGGCCAGTCAATTGATTTTTTTTTTTTTTTTTATGTCATTTGTCTTGTGTTCATTCAGAATAGCAATTTTTCCGGCTTACGTTTCTCGAGTTGACCCGATACAGATTGAATGAATAGCTTTCTTTAATTAAAAAAAGACTAAGCAGATTCAAATTAGTCTATTGCTCAGAAAAGCTTTGGTGCAAATCAAACCATAGTGAGCTATTGGCTCAAATTGGTTCGAGTCAATTTTTAGCTGCATGTGTTGAATCAGGCATATACTGGCTCGGCTCGATTCAACTAGTGAATCATCACCACACCGGCTTGAAGGGCTAGAGCCGAATCAAATTGTTTTTTTTGCATTATTGGAACTGTCATTTGATTCAACCAATTGAAGGCTCTCCCATCCAAAGTATGTATTTTAAGTGAAATCAAAAAGGTGAGTCAACACAAAAATTCTGGTCTCGTCTAAATATAAGCCCTTATCTGTCCAATAAAAGGTACCCCAACATAGGACAAATAAGACTGGCAGTGTCTATTCTAATTTCTTGTGGCTAGTACAATTAATTTCAGTGAAAGTTGAGAGTTTGTGCTAGAGCAAATAGGATGTGAAGGGTGACTACATTTTTCCTAAATGCTTGTGACATTAACATTCAGCATTAAAACGAATGACAGAGCCCTTTAGAACTGCCCTTCAAAGCTGGAGTAGCCAGAAATTGTTTGTAAAATAAAAAAAAAGAAATGTTGGCAAATAGGTATTGGTACAGTGACCCTGTGACCAATAAACCTACAAAACAATATGCAGGAAATCTGTGAAGTAGCAACATTCATGAATGATTTGCAGATTGCTGAACCAGCCTTTCCTGGAATCACATGTTGAGGTAAATGACATTTAGACTGCAACTAAATTTATCTAGAGAATTTCAATATTACAATATTAATGTGTGACGAATCGAGGGAATGTGTCACTTCTCCCCAAGGGGGAGTCCCCCTGTGAAGCTAGGGGGCTGAGACTACTCCACAATATCCTCCCTAGGGATTGAGGCAAGTGGGACCTTAGCGGGAGATACCTCAGAGGACAAAGACATACATACATATGAGTTCCTGTGAGGAACTCCCTAAATCTGTGCACAAAGTGGCCTACATGGGATGCTCTAAAATACCAGAGACTTTCAAACAACAACCCTGGGATGAAGAAACACTTAATAGATGTCTATCTTATATCTACAAAGAACATTTCCATTTAAATCAAAGTATCCAATCCACTGGGACAACTATGTTGAATAGCGTGTGCTCGACGAGCAACAGGGAGAGAGAGGAATGCATACGCAGATAAGGGAAGTCCCCGAGCTGTGTAACACCTGGAGAATGCAGGGTAGGCATGAACCAGGAAGCCCACGAGTTCCCAACTAGCACTATAATAAACAGGGAGATGCCAGAACCACAGCGAATCCCCAGCGTGAGAAGCCGTAAGGGCATGAGCCGAGACGAAGGTGGCAGCGAGAACATGAAGGAACGGTGTTGGATAGTCAGACCACAAATTATCGCTGATACTACAGTCAACATACAGCAGCAGGGTGTCCAGTTACAAAAGGGGAAATACCATATGCATATGGGGTGGGACCAAGCCTGATTTGCATATGGTCTTTCCCCTTTTGTAATCGCTTGACAGGTGGTCTGGAGGGTTGCTCAGAGCAATGCCAGAGGTTAGGATTAATTCTAAACCTTCCAGCCATCACCTCTCATTTTGCTGTCAATAAAGAATCCTACTGGTACCAGAAGTACTCTTAGGAGAAGGGAGTCATTCTCCTGACTTAAGTTAGTTTTCATAGTGGAAGGGTCAGTTAGGTTAGTTTTGGAAAGAAGACTTATTCCTTTGGACATTCACAAGCACATTAGATATTAATATAGGCAGAGACTGCCCATAGTGATAAGGAAAGTTAAGCCTTATCATTTTCCTTTAATAAAATCTTGTGAAACATGTCCTCAGACCGTTCACGTCCTCCTACTGACCTACCACAAATTGTAATGAAGTTTTATTAGAAGGATGTGGACGATGGCTGCATGGGGTGGTTCAGACATGGTAAGGATTACCATGAGCATCAGGACTCAAGAACAAAATGTGATGGAAAGGAAAGTGTGTTTTTGTGTGAGGGTGCTGTTTGGAAATACAGAAGCAAAGGATGATAAGTGAAGAGGAAGTAGCAGAAGGTCAAAAAAAGGTTCTCAGATTTATCCTGACTCAGCTGCCATGTCCGGTGCCAGAATGAAGACCTGCCTCACATAGCTCCAATTTTCTACATGTGTTCTTTTGAGGGTATGTAAATCACAGCCACCTACATGGTTATCTTATAACCAAACAGAACATTTATTTTCTACATATTGCCCTTTTCAGGGGTCATGATATGGAAAACTACAAAAACAGAACTTTTGGTGTTTATAAATGCCCCACAGGCATAGCAAATATTCATAAATCCAAGGAAGACATACCGATTAACTGGTAGTTTTCCATTATTCACAAAAGACCCCATTGGATGGAATCAATGATCCAACATCTCTGACATTGGGAAACTATTGAAGTGAACAATTCATTGTGGGGTTGATAGATTAGGTAGTTACCTGTCACTGAAACAGTCTCCTTGAATGACACTGAATATCTTAGGCAGGCTGTATCCATGAAGAGGGGCTTAGGAGAGTCATGGAAGATGTATTGTATGCATGTGTTCCAAATGCTCCCTCCAAATCTCACATGTTGTAATGTGAAGGGAATGAAGGAACAGAAAAGTATGAAGCATGGTTAGGAGATGCTAGCTGTGATGATAAATTAAACCCAAAACGGTTTCCCTGAAGCAAACTGATTCTGAAAAACTGTGTGGCTTCTTTCAAGTACAAGGTAGATGGCCTACTGTAGGGGAATACCAAAGGCAAATTAATAATATCTGAATTAAATGTGAGAAGTGCTGGAATAGTGTCGTTCCCTTCTTCACTGATGTAATGTTTCCATTGCCATTTATGGGGGCATCTGTGTGATGGAGATATACACCTGCACACCAGAGAGACAACACTCAACACTATTATAATAGATTGTGAGTGTATTTCACCCAAAGACTGAGTTTCGGATAACTTTAAATTGACAGCAAGAAGTAAAGAAAGTTCTAAGATAAAACCCCTTGCTGCTAAATGGAGAAAATGGCATGTGTTACAGAAATATTCCTTTTAAAGTGAAGTTTACCTGTTGTACATTATCTCTAATGTAACAGTGTATTCATGTCTTCAACAATTGTGTCTGATTATACAAAGTTTAGAAAAACATGGTGGATATTCCATAATCTACTACAGTGTAAATATGTTGAAAATCAGCGGTTCTTTCGTATTTGTTTGAATAACTATTGTGTTCAATTCAGTCTGATATGGTTCTGACTTAAGTTTGACCAAAATGTCACCTCCAAGCAGCCCTCACATTTGGAAACTCCTTCAGTGTGGATAATCTTAGAAACATTCCCTAAAAATATGCGAAATGTTTTAAACCTACATCTGTTGATCTGAACCAGTTTATTTTATGATTGAGCCTGCAAGGGTTATTTTCCAGCTACTGTGGCACCTTTGAACGCTACCAGGCAATAAAGCCAGCCATTAAACTAATGCAAGTGAACAAAGGAGGCTTGTCATCTCATTTCAAATCAGTCATTCAGTGAACCCATAGGCTTCTTTGCATTAGTAATGTACTGAGGCACAAGATGTTGTCCATAGGGCAAATGCAGGATGTGATTCAAACATAACATCATATATAGAAATGAAATTGCCTCATAACATTGAAACCATACCAGTTACACACATGGGACTGGTTGTATTTTGAAGCCAATAGTCCCTTCTTTAATCTGACACAAAATTACGTAGGATTATTAAACATTAATTAAAAAAATCATATTCATGACATTATGAATAAATATGCAATGCGTTTGTGTTGCATACCCAGAGGTGTGTCTACAAGGACAGATTTCACAAATCTGTATTTCTTTGAGGTAGCAGGTTGCTACCATGAATTATGGATTAAATACAATTTAACATTTAAAGTATTAAGAGCAGATTGTGAATATTTTACACTTTAAAAAGGTGGGCGCACACAGCAGATACTATTCTGAAAGAAAGATACACCACCTGTTTCTATAGGATGGATTAATGAGCGAGACCATCAGAAGGGAGGATTCCTGCTCCAAGGAAATGAGTATTGTCCACAAGGGAACCAGCAGAGAAGAGAATATGGGGCAGTTCTAATTTAATTTAATGGAAGCAGCGGAAGCAGCACCAGAGGGAACCATCAGACGGGGGATTCCTGTTCCAAGGAGATGGGTCTTGTCCAAAAGGGAACCAGAAGAGATGGGAATGTGAGGTAGCAACCTGCTGACTGAGACTTCCATGGAAACACTTGAGGGTGTCTGCAGGTTATGCATCTCTAAAGACTAATCCAAAATGAGTATGAGATTATCCCAAATTAAATACATGCGCAGTCACTACCATTTATAGTTTTTCTCGTACATCACAGAAAAAGGGGTGGTTTGTTATGTTATGTTACCCATATTTATAGAGCGCACATTCACCCGGAGGCATCTTGGCACTAGGACAAACATAGGACAACAGGAGACAACCAGCCTAGAATAAAAAAGTTTTCAAGGAGCGTCAAAAAGAAAGATGATTCTCCACGTGCCGAAGGGCAGCAGGGAGGTTATTCCAGTTTTCCAGCTGCAACTGAGAAGACCCGGCCTCCTATCTGCGACAGACGAAATCTTGGAATTACCACATGCAGTTCAACGGGGACTGCTAAGAATGTACAGGATTTCGAGTGCCCCGCAGTATGGAGATGCAAATCTAAATAGCTGACAATATCCTGCTTGATAGTGTAGGCATGCAGTAGCAGGATTATAGTAGACATAGTGTGGCATTATGGTATTATAAAGTGAAGTTCCTGGGATTAGTACCAATATTAGAGATCTGGATGGCATGAGTGGAATACATTTGGCAAGCCATGTATCCTCATACGGACTGCAAGAGCCTGTCAGAGCTGGGGAGATGTGGTAACTACGACAAAATCAGAGAAAGCGAAGGTAGAGCACAATTCCTTCTAAGATACCATACAATTTGGGTGAATTATGTACAGAAATTTGATTCTGATCAGGTGTAAAGATGGGACCGAGGAGTTGGACGGTGGAACACGGTTCAACAGCAGTGCACGTGCTAGGGTCTCCATTTCTTAAGTGAGCAGATTGTCCAGGAAGTGAGATTTCTGAAGGTAATGTAAAATGTATTGATTAAATAGGAAATGCACAATGCATTCTCACTGCATTTAAAATCAAGTGAGATGCCATTTCAATCCAACCCAAAATAAGCCCAGATAGCATTTTATATGTTCTGCATGCACATATTTGCAAATTACAGAAATAGGTCGCATAGGCTGCGATATGAAGACGTGTGCCATAATCTAATGAAGATCTGCTTGATAGCTATGGCATTCACAGAACACATACTATTTAATAAGAATTGGGAAATTCGAATAAGTTTAATTGTGCCATTTGTACACCCATACAAATGATGCCTATATAAATCCAATATACCCATTATTCTTGAAATGACAGAGTGGCACTCTGCTAGTGAGTTGGGAAGGGAGGGACACTTATACCTAATAAGGGGATCAAACCATTATCAAAGGCTGTTTGGGTGGGTCAAAATAGTCTGTGCATTGTAAATTGATAACACTGATTCTCTAACCCAAACCTGCAAAACATGCATGCAATAATAGCTTACATGCAGTTGCATGCCTAAAATAGAAACCTACAACCCCACACTGACACACTTACATTAGGGGGAACTAATAGAAATAAAGTGATATACATTGCTATTGATATTTGGGAAAGCAAAGTTCTTGGATTTATTTGTAAATGTAACTTTATATCTAATTTGGAGATGGCCGACAAGTGGCAGAACTAAGCTTAGAATGTCTAATGATATTCAGAATTAAACATAAAGAAACTTGATTATTTAAAAGGGTGTAAAAGCTTGCTTATGTGTGAGAAATAGTGAGATTCGAGCAGGCAGGTAATTTTCGTTTTTGTGGACAAACATGTATTTGGTTAATATTGTGGTGACTTCACATACATTAAGCTTGGGGACCACCTTTAATATATTTACATACATAAATTCGAGTTTTGATTAAACTGACTGATTCTTGCCAAGAATTGTGGGGTGGGACTGTATACTAGGTGACATTAGATCAAGGGGCCCGCTTAGTGAAGAAGCCATATTTTAACCAAAATATATCTTACATAGCACTGCTACACTTTTGCAAATATTTATACAACCAGCAAACCTTCATGGCTCCATATATGTAATCAAGCCATGGCTCCCTCTGTTGTCCCTGACAATGGGTGCTACACTGTATTTATTCTATTTTCCCTGCAGCTTTGGGCTAGTGAACCCTTTATGTTGCTTGGAAATGGGTTAGTATTGCTCAGCTCAACCATGAACCATAGAAACAGTGCTGGACCCATTTGTGTTGCATACTATTTTCAAAATGTAATGTGTTTTTGAGGGATCAGCCTATAAAATAATTCAAAAAAAGTGTCTTCAGAAAAATCTTTAAACATTGAAAAGCATCACTCTGCTGGTCACATAATGAAGTATGAGATATTACATTAAAACAATATCACTTGAACACATCTGAATGGAGAATCAATTGCACATGTATTGGGTATACTGAAAACAAGCCTTAAGGTGCACATTCAGGGCTGTCAGCAAATACCCATTGTCCAAGGCATGACCAAGTAAATATGGAAAACATGATGCATTTCTAATGCAATATGACCAATTTCTACCCCTAATATTGTTAAAAATGTTTTAATTAAGCAAGAACCAACCACATGTTTTGACTTAAATGTCTAGAGCCTCTTCGGTGTGTTGAATGAATTTGAAGAAACCTAAATTAACATAAATGGAGGAACTCCAAATCACTGATGGCAAATTGCCTTGTGAAATCGATAATAGGGGTTATCACAAGACCATTGAAAGAAACAATTGAGTGTTTTACCAAAATAACATGTCCACTGCTCGATTAAACTGTACAATGAATTAAGGTAGTCTTATTAAATCAGTATTTAATATAAGCCCTCAGTTGAAGAGACTAGCTAGGACATTCCGGATGAAATCATACAAGATGAAAATAACATTTATCACCAAAAAAAAGATTGAACAATGTAACTACATCGAATCCATGCCATCGCCCTGTGATTTAGGATGGAGTTTAACTACTTCACATTGGAATACCTAAAAAAAACCACTGAAAAATGAAACTCTTTTTTGTGAGAAATGTCACGTTTGCCCAGCCACATTAATCAAGGAAGTCATTCACCTTAGCTGAACCGGTGACTGAGTTCTGCAATACCTTGCTAGCAACAGGGATCAACTGGCCTCTCTTAAATCTTTCACTATAACATTGCTCCTAAAAACAATAGTCCAGATTTAGGAATTCCAAGAGAACCTACTACCTCATGACAACCAATCTCGTTTCTGCAATAGCTTGACAATATCAGCCAGTCAGCCCTCCAACCTCTCGATGTAGCCGCGTACAATACAGTCAACCATCATAAACTAGTGCAAAGATTGAAAACAGGTTGGAATAAAAGGAACTGCCTTTGACTGGATCACCAAATATCTAGAAAGATCAAACTGCAAGAGTGAAAATAGACTTAATATCAATCAATTAATTTCTTACTGTTGCAGTGTCCCCCAAGGTTCCATATAATCTTCATGGCTGTTTAACATGTAAACCCTTGTATGCCATCACATAATTGACCCATTCACACACAGTCATTAACTGTACACAGATTACACAGAGGTACTTATCAATCTGTAACCTGATAACAGTGAACTACCAATATACTACCAATATTACCAACCCCCTTCAGGAAATCCAGAACTGGACCAGAGATAATAATCTCTGTCTTAATGCATCTCAGACAGATATTATCTTCTTTTGGATACCTACCACATAGCTATTCATATGGCATCATTATATGAGTCCTGCGCCAACCCCATTGGGCCAACTGCAAATCCTAGGATTATTCTTAATAAGAATCTCTCACTGCAAACTTAAATTGACTCACTGGCCCATGAAATCCCAGTTCAAGCACCACTTCCTAGGGACAATTGTTCCCTACCTGGAATTTTTTTTTAGTTTTGGCTATTCTGGCTTTTTTGGCTATTCTGTGCTACCTTTAAGCCAAAACTATTGTCATTAAAATTAGAGCTTCAAATAGGGTATTGGAATGGGTGTCTGTAATGTTTTTCAATGGAGATGACATATGAGGATGGATACATAGGCTTTTCATGTTGTTTGGCTATGTGTCCACCCATTTAAAGCCTATCTCTAAATCAAATCCATATAGTTGTCCACCCATTCCCACCCATCCCCACCCAAAACCACAACCCTTTTGCACTCTTTCCCTGAATTTTTAGTGTGTGCTGAATTTGGCAGCCATTTTTACATTCAAAATGGTAGCCGCCATATGTTGATATGTCTAAAAAGTTATTTTACTTGTTTTTCGATTGAAAACAATATATACTAGTCCTTTTAAGTTATGTCATAAATTTGTATTAATTTTGTATCAAAATAAACAACTTATGGTTATAGATACGTTTTGATGCAAAATGGCTCAGAAAATGTGCATGTACTTATTTGTGGGTGTTGGTCCAGGTCTATATGTTGCCAGTTCAGGTTTTGTGCACTGGCCCCCACTCCCTATCCGTTACTTCAACTACTCTACTAGCCATCCTCCTTCTGGTGCTACAGGCAACAGACAAAGCCCTGCAGTATCCCGGCCTCCTCTGGCAGTAGCACTCTGGTCTCCAGGTTTCTAATGACACAATGTTTAAGGGCTGTGCCTTTCGACCACTGCCGACCCCATAGTCGAGAGCGGGAGCCTTTAATGATTCAGGGTGCTTAAGAGAGACCTGCCCACAAGCTGCAGGTAGTATATAACCACAGTGGCTGCATCAAATGGGGTATCTTCCCGATTTCACCCTCGGTATTAAGGGTGATTCACTGAATGTACATTCATGTCAGAGTGCAAAATTACCACCTAGTCTCAAGTGCAGTATTTATAGAAATCAAAAATGCACATATGCGGGCCCGTGTGAGTAACGACTGTCTAGTTGTCAAAGGAAATGTCTGTTACTAAAATAGGAACACTGAGTAATGACTTCACCACTACCAAATACAAATTCTCACAAGAGCCAAGTGGAATGAAAAAAACACTATTTTGCATTTGTCCACTGTGTCACTTCGGTTTCCTATTTTATTTAAAAATGACTGTGCAGTGACTCTTTAAAACATAGACAGCCACAGGAGCACTTGCTGCAGAAAGACATTTCAATTGTACAGACCTGGATGATAGAGTATTTTAATGACACATATAGGAGTCTAAAAAGCCTACCAGAGGGAGGGCTGCTGCGGGCTCGAGGGATGTAAAACAAGTTGACCCTTAACTTAATAAACTCCTCATCTTTATAAGCTTGCTCGGTGCCTGCTTGATTTGATTAACACTGCATTATTACCCACCGAATACCAGGGACTTGCTTCCCCCAAACACAATCTAATAACAGGACACATATATGATGAGTTGAGCGTGATTGCAAAACGTCCCAGAGAAGGAAACAGGAGAATATTGGAGTTAAGTAAAAGTTGAGTATTGTTGTTAAACTTTCAGCTCGTGGTTTTGTTGTGCAGAGCACAAGTACTGCGGCAATAAACTGCTTCCCACTTTACGCGATCATGCACATGGGAAACTCTTTCTTCATTCCTAGAACCCACCCTTTCACGTTTAGACAACAATTTGCGTCACGTTCGTGCTTCCAGAAGACAGTGGATGATGAAGTATAATTTACTTTACTAAAAATGTTTCTTAATCAGTGCATAATTCAGTGCTGTCAGTCACTGGGAATTCATACCATGTAATGGTGGCCTTTGCTGCCATAAAATAAAGTAATATTTTTTAAAGACTAAGTTCATTAATGGCTTCACATAGTGCACCGTGTATGGCTATCATATCCCGCATAACCCTGACAGGTAAATCCGGAAGTACGGTACCGTAATTAGCGCCTTCTCCATTCCCATTATGCCCTATGGGGAAAAAATGGGAATGGGGAAGTGCCTTGGTGAATGGGGAATTACCGCCCCCGCTCATCTGGAGTAGGGCGGTAATTCCACCATCCACCAAGGCGGACACGGTAAAATACCGGTGGCAACCCGTTACCGCCTACCGTGTAATGAGGCCCATGGACTTTTACTTGGGAGAATGGGAGCTGAATAAAGGGACTGCAGGTGAGCTGTGCACTGCCGGGAAGTGCAACTCTTTTAATGAGGGATGGAGCCTGAGAAAAAGGAGTGTGGTTTAAAATGATGTTACACCTGCTCTTGTCGGTTCATGCACCTGACCTGACCTGCAGTATCTGACCTTCTTTAAGAAGTATGCACTTCATAGTAACCCATGGCTAATCCTCTCACATGACTTTTACCTTGCTTTCAGCTAGGGCAGTGAATATGATTTGCCAGGCATTCTTCCATAATGGTACCGCCTGACAGCACTGTCTACGAAGGTGGTAACAGCTGGAAATTGGTGCACATAAAAAGTTAAAAAAAGAATTGAGATTTTACATCGTGCTTCCGGCAGAGACCAGCCTCTAAGGGAGGAACTGGGATATGAACCTGTGATGCTCCGAATTGTCTTGTTCCAAGATAAACAACCCACCCGATCTTACCACCCCAAATCCTACTCTTTCTAGCCCCACGCCACCCTCTCTTCCCGCACCCACCATAGCTCCATTCTGTCACCCTTTCTCGCTCAGATTTCCTCTCGCTCATCATTGATGGCATTCTCTGTCAATGGCTTCCTCCCTTGCTCTATTGCCATTCTCTTGCACACCTACACCCCTTATCACATCATCCTTTGAAACTTTGCACTCTACTCGTTGCACCCTGGTGTCTATAAATGCAAAATGCAAACGGCAGTAAATGCCAAAACAAATGGCTTTGCCGATGCTTGTTTTAAATGATCTTACAAAAGCCAGTGTCCTAGCACTTCTTGATCAGTGTAGGACCATCAGAGCCTAACGAAAAATCAACCAAGAGAATTGCAAGTTACACAAAATAAAACAGCAAGACACATCCTGGGTCTCAAATCTAGGGACCATATCTCACTAGGTTTGAAAGCTCTACATTGGAATCCTACACAAAGCATTTTGCCTTACTTTCTGAATGTTCCGAAATAGTATTATAAAACATCTGAAATCCCTACATGCACGAATATGTCCCAAAGAGGATTCTGTGGTTCACACAGAATAACCCTCTGTTGTATAATATTCGGGGACACAGTAACTGGTAGCAACAGGCTTCCTTCATTCTTCTTTTGTAATAAAAGGCATCATTAGTAAATGAGTCCACTGAGCGTCTATGGCCTGCAGGTGTAAAGCCGGCAGTGCCTGGGGCCTCAGGGGTGCCTTCCAGGCTCTGTGGCAGTCTGTGCATCCTTTGAAGGAGAGGAGCGTCGGGAGTCCGCTGCTCCGTGTAACTGGACGCTTGGTGTGTCGCTTTTTGCGGGCTAAACTTCCTTTCGCGCGAGGCTACGGCAGTGCCAAGATGTCACAAGCCCTCTACACCCTCTCATAGTACCCTGTTTGTCAGTGACAGAGACATGGGGGGAGATTCCATAACATTGTTAGGTCCTAAACACCCAAACCATCTCCCACCTTACATAAAACTGAAAACTGTCCGGAGAGATGCCGACAAAATGTGAAATTCTGGCTCACCGAACAGAACATCCAGCAATAGGAGTCCACAGCCACCTTTAACAGAACGCGCCAATTAACTAAATTGATCAGAGCAGCTCCTGCCCTGAAGCCTAATACATGATTTTAAAGACTTTCTTTTGAAAGGTTGCACTTTGACTGTGCACCTTTGGTTGAAATCGAAATCAACCAATTACATATGCATCTACGTGTATATGGGTATGTGGGGATAGAGGTATGGGGAGGGGAGAGGTGATGGGGCAGGGATGGGCGAGTGATCTGGCATGAGTTGGTACCCCCAGTCAAGGGCTTATTGATAGCAGCTACTGCTTTTTAAGCAGTCCTACCGCCTACAGATTTCATTGACAGATTCTGCTGCTTTTTACAGTGGCAAGTAATTTATGTGACTCTAAGGCAGGTTCCTTGACAAAGCATGCAACACATTAATTAGTCTGTCTGTACAGTGGACTGGTAAGTGATTACTTTGATTGGGCTCAAACCAATCCACTGTCATGACAGCTACTTGACTCTGTCCTGCAGTCTTGCCGGGACAACCCTTAGGTGAACCACCAGTGAAGGCAAGTGACAGAGTGTAACACCATCACACAGCATCTGCCTATCAGACTGAGGGGGATATCAGTCGCCATGTCATTCAGTGTTCCACTTGCAATAAATATGTACAGCGTGGGCTGCTGCTTCAGAGCAGTGGCAAACGTTGCCTACCAGCTCTGTGTGATTACCTTCTGTGAAGTTAGGTAATTGAATTTGGTGTTAAGTTGAATTATACATTTTTAACATTTTAACATCTTTCCATATTGTGCTGTTTGATGGGTTGTGTGTTTTAGAATGCTTCAATGGTGCCAACATTGTATGTTTTGTATTTTCCTGTGATGTCATTGTTATGGGAATTATTATTTTTGAAACTTCAAAAATCCTACATCTTTTTGGTCACAGAATGTTGGCAAGTATGAAAACACATAGAACAGTCCTGAAGACATCACTTATGTAAGTGCCCATAGGCATACAGGCTTTTATTCTAGTTCCTTATTGCTAGACTTGACTAGTTATAGAAGCCCCCACTTTGACAGTCTGGGAAAAAAACGAATGTTTCAAACAAACCCCAGGGCAGGGCTTTTGCAACAGCTGACCTTCCTCCTGCCCCCCAAGGTCCAAAGGTGAACTTTCTGGAACAGAGCACCAGGAAATCAGGGACCATAGTACCAACATTTGAATGGGTGCAAGTTTAACAAGTTTAATTAGCACTATGCCCTAGTGCAAAACACATATTCCTACAATGCATTTTTTTTTTACCGAGGCAAAGAACTTGGATAATGACAAACATAAACCTAGTGCAAACATGCATTGAACAGATATGTTCTTTGCACTAGGTCCTAATTGCCCTAGAACCCGTGTTACGTTTCCGTGAAACCACCCCAAATTCTTCTTGTCTTAGCCAGTGCCATTGATTGTGATTTTATGCTGTTACAGTGAACATTCTACTTACATTCTGCTTACCGCTGGAAAATGCAATTGCACACGGCGCAAAAACCTGCAGCCCTTTACTGCGCGATTGCACGCGGAGGAGGACCCTGCGGGTATGCACTTCCAGTCATTTTCAGAAATTCTGAGCAAAAGGAAATGAAGCTGAATGCAAATGAAACAATCAAAGCCTTCCCAGAGTGCACAGTAAATTCATAGCAAGGATTCAGAAAAAGCCCAGCGGCCTAATTACTCCCAGCCTCTGACAGAAAGCCGCTGCCCTTAATATGGCGGAGTGTAAGGAATGCTTCAAAAAGACGCAGCCGCGCGGCGCATTGATTTCCTGCTGAAAGACATAGTGATTGATCCTCTAATGAGGCACTCTTTATAGCACTCGCGTTTCAATACAGATGGGGAAAGCTTAGCGCCCGGACAATTATTGCTTTCGGAGGGCACGAAAATCAATGCGCCTGATTTAATCAGGCATCTGTCGAAGCAGAAGGCCGTCTTTAAATAGGCCATATTCAGAAGGCTGCGCTGATCAAAAGAAGAGCTACAATGAGCCAGGGTATGGAGACATCCCAGCCACTTCAACAGAGATCACGCAATAATCGAATTGGGATGTGTTGCTGCTATCAATAAGCCCTTGACTTTTATTTGACCATTGGTTGGCCCCTGCCACTCTGCTGCAATTAAGCACCAGTGTAACCCGAATCCAAAACCTCAACACAAAGCCTGAAGGTCGCGCCCGCTGCCTTAAAGCAAAGGCTTGCAATGCACAGGTGGCAGGAGCTCTTAGGCAGTGAGGGCACAGCGGAGTAGAAGAAGGGGGTGGGGAACACAGGAAGATGGAGTGGACAAATACGAAAGAACATGGTCTTGCTATAGTCATCTGACCGTGCAGCACTGTTTGGGGAGACTCTCTATTGGCAATTAGGAATGGTGAATATGTGCACAGTATGGAGTAGGAGGTTGAAGATCAAAGGGGCTAACATACAGATTGTAACATCTTGCCAGGGGATTGACAGATAACTAAGCAAAAGCACGTGTCATACCACAAAAGGCAACATTATCACCTGTTGTCGAGTGATGTCCTTGTGACTTCATCCCAAGGCCGAGAGGGGACTCTGCGCCACAGGAAAGACAGCCTAACAGGGCATTGACGGAGTCATTTGACAACTGGATGTGGTGCAGGATGCGAGATGCGGAGCCCCCCCATCCAAACCAATGGCCATCTCCAGACCAGAGTGGGGTGACCTACAAACTCAGACAGTTAGATTACACAATTAAACTCTACGGGGGAAGCCCAGTCCCTAATGCTCATAAGCAAGTTTAAGTGGGTATTACATTTTGGCAGTGGCATAACACAAAATGTGGGGGCACCCTGCAAGTCATGCTGAGGTGGCCTCCCCCAAGCTCAGCAGCAAAGCACAGACCACGCCACACTCCGGCCGGCCTGAATCACCATGCAGACGCAATGCACATGATGATCATGCCACGGCAGGCGCACGTGGAGCACTGCTCTAGGTGAAGATGTATGTATATTAATCAAACCAAATCTTTCAACTAGCACAGAAACAAGGAGGCTGTTCCATGCCGCGGAGTCCTGACACCCAAATGAACCAACCAAACCCATGTGAGGCCAAGAATATTATGCACAGTAATGATACCTTAAGAAAACATGCTCATGCTGGCTCTGCCAGTATATGCCAGTATCCCCATGTACGTACATTCTCTTGTTGGTATTGCCCTTCATGTCAGTAAAAATCTCCTGCCACAGGAAGAAAACAAGTTATTGCTACTGCACAAATGCTTGCCCAACCCCTCCACCACCCTGTAAAACATGCAATGCCACAGTAAGACATTGTTTACTTGCTGACTGCACAAGTGTCCGCGCTATCCCCATGTACAAACACATCATATTGGTCTTGCCCCTTATGTGAGTAAAAAATGGCACGCCACAGGAAGAAATTGTCCAGAGTGAGAAATGCTCCGACTTCAGAAAAATATTTCTTTTGGAAGCTTGACAGGCTCCCACCCCCCAGGACATGGCGCACGGCCCCAGTATGCCAGTGCATTTGAGGAAATATAATCTTCAGCGGAACTTGTGGCAGTTTGCCTCTGAGGAACCGCACAAGAAAGAAAGATTTAGCTGAGTGGAACTGTCCCGATTGTTTTAAAGGATGCACCTAGAATGCCAGCATTGCATACCTATAAATGGAGCTGCACGTAAGGACTGGAACCCAAGTAACAAAGCCAGACGCCCCAAAGAGAAAAAACAGAGATCACTGTAGTGCAGGAACAATTATGGTGGACGGAAACAAGGCCGATAAAATCAGGTTGCAAAAGCATAAAAAGGACACCACTGACTAATGAGTGCCAATTGCAGACAGTACCTACAGGGGCCAGAGAGCAGAAGGAGAAGCAGTCCCGCAGGAGCCAACATCGCCAGTAAGAGGAGCAGTGGTAGATGGTACATTTTTCATTGGACGGCTGTTAACATTGGCCATGAATGCATGTGAGCAATCGAGCGTAGCCAGTGAGACCTAATCAAAGAAGTGAGGTTTGGGGGGCTTCTCTCCGAAAGATTTTTTAAAATAATTATTAAAAAAAAATCAGTACACTTTCTGTGAAAAAATTGGAAAAAGGCACACAATTTCAATCATTTCTGTAGAGTAACACATGACAAAATCAGTACAGTACAAACAGTACAGGGGAGCGTTTTTCAAAACATTTAATTGATGCCTGCTTTCTGTAATACTTTGTCAATATATGCATCCTAACGCAAGAACACACATGTTGGCTTTGTAAATAATGCTAGTGTAAGGATGTATGTCCATGCTGGCTGTGGCAATATGGCTCAGTAGCCCCAAGTAAGAACATGCTCATGTTGGCTTTGCCCATAATTCAGTAAGGAACATGATAGGATACATGCCCATGCTGGCTGAGACATTATGTCAGTAGCCCATGAAAGACCAGTCAATTTGCTTTTGCCCATAATGCACTAATGGCACTTCAAGAAGACATATCCATGCTGCCTCATGTTCTACTGCCAGTGCCTCATGCCCCCATTAATTGCAATCATCTGTCGTCTTCTCAATCCCTAAAGCAATCATCCATCCTTCTCCCTATCCCTGTACGCACGTGTTGCACATGCACACTTTCCTCACACCCGTACACCCCACCATTCAGTGGCATTCACACACAAAAAAACACTCACAAACAACTTCTGCCATGCACACATACCCAGAACACCTTGTGCAAAAGTATGTTTTCTTTAATGTCTTCCAGTAGGATTTTTTCCCCATCAATGGAATAGGGGTGTTAGAGATTCCCAAGACCAACCCATATGCAACATGGTTAACTTTATTTCTGATCAACTTTGCACATGAAAATCTATGTCAGCATAATGAATCATGTGGGCAGCCATCAGGGCCTTCTTTGTTTGATTTTTCATTAACTCACAGATGTGGAATTGTATGTGCAGGCACAGGTCAGTTTTATTTATTCATTTATTTGTTTATATTTTTAAAGCGCTCACAATCGAGGCGCTGTTACAGGAATTGTTTGTTTTAGTTGCATAGTTGTTTGTCTTAGTTGCATATTTATAATGCACTTAAATACCCAGAGGTTTCTAAGCGCAAACCCGGGGATCTAATCGGTGTTGCTTCGTGGCGTCTTGCTTCCAAGGCGAGCATGTTGCCACTGAGCTATCCTCCCGGGACAATGATTTCCTCTGAAGCTTCATTACTAACACTGCCTACCAAGTGACTTATCCATCTTGTTATCTGTTTATAGGACCTAATTCTGGGCTCCAAAGGACTGCATTTTAATGTATGTGTAGGAGAATTTCTCTTACAATGAGCCCATGTGGTTGCAGCCCATTAATGAGGTTACGAGAATGGGATTTGTTGTAGTGCTGAGCCCAATGTAGTTCTTTGACGAAAGGTAAAGAGGTCTGTTTATCTCCAGGTGGCCAAATTAATCCCTTGGGGCCCTAAAACCTCCTCCTTGTGCTTCCCATGTCAGTCGAACTGAACTAGAGGTTAACTTTTATTAGACTCACTGAAGAACCAGCAAAAAACAGGTTTTGGCAAAGCCAAAACTGGGGAACTTGTTTGCAATCTAATACTGCTTTGCCTAATTCCCAATATGTTAAGTACACCCACTCATTTAGAGAAAGTGCTATATTAATAACAAATCATCATCATTATCAATATTTCTGTTGTGATTTAATGTGTAGGTGTTCATTTATATAATTACATCTCAGAGATTTCTCTCCTATAAATTGTGCACAAAATTATCCCAAACTAGCCCATCTTGGTCCTCCCTGCCCACTGCACTCATCCTCATTTCCCCCTCTTTTCCCCCTGGCACTTACCACCTTGGCCTGCCCAGCACTTCCTCGCCCTCTTCCCTGGGGGTGCCACACTCCTGTACTTTTCTCTCTACCCCCTCCCCCAGTACATACCACCTTAAGCACTTGCACGGTAGAATTGTCAAAATGACAATATAACAATTTTGTTGTTGTTCTATGTTTATGATTCCCTTGTCCACCCCGCCCCCCCTCCCCATCCTGTCTTGTGACACCTGGAAACACTAGTCACCATACAAATGTCCAAGAAAATTAAAATTAAAATAAAAAAATGTGGGCACTTGTACTGTTGTCAGGCAAAAAAAACATGTTTTACCTTCGACATTATTGCACATGCTTCGAATGAAATACATTGTAGAATAAAAAAACATTCTGAAATTCATAAACATATATTGATCTTTGTAGCTTAAGATTCAGAGATGGAGTAATTTCCTTCATGCATAAACAAAACTGTGCTCCATTTCAAACACATGGCGTGTTGGCTTCTGAAATGAATATGAAATGCTTTGCTTGTGTGTTCTATAAAATAGACATTACAGTGAAAAGAACTGGCTTTTCTGTACATATTTGGCAATATTTCTCACATAATATGTAGAAACAGGCACCAGTTCTGTCAGATTTCTCCCTGTGTTTCACATGTGTGAATTCAATAATGGCTCTGATAGTAAAGTTCCTTTCAGCTTGTCCTGCTGTTAATTGCAGAACTGAGTGTGCTTGGGACATGAATAAACAGGCACTTCTCACATTTTGTCATTTGCAGTTCATTATATTTGAACATGGCCAATGTTCTTTGTGAAACACAAGTCATTTGTCTGATGTGGTCCATTACACAATAAAGTATATATTCGCGTTTCAAGGTTTACCATGTGTTCATAGTAGTTGAATAAAGCGCGCCATATGTGAAAGAAGCACCTCGCACTAGTTCACCCAGCCTCTACCTTCCTTCCATTTTGCACCTACAAGGGCATGCTGTTTGTGCACAGACCGAGATGTGGCAAGGCCAGGCGCGCTGTTAGCTTCTCAATGTAACTGTGCGCACATTTTGCAGGCAGGCATCCGGGCACCAGTTAACTGGAGAACCATACCCTCTGTGAAGACATAGCATGGCAAAGGCGCAGCGGGCACTATTTCTGAACGTAACATGAGCGAAAAAGGGGCTAGGTGCTATATCTGTCTATGGCTGAGTTTGAGCCAAGAAGCTTTAATATTTAACACATCATAACATTAGAGTAGACTATGCTCAGAGTTGCTTTAGAGGCTAGACGCTACACTTGTGTAATCTCAATGACTCGTATTTGAATAATTTTAATCAAAACCATTCATGCCACATGGTTTGCCAATCTTCCACACTACATAAAAATAAAGGTAAATGTTTACTTGGGAACAATGGGAAGGGTTTCCTACAATGTTTCAGTAGGGACCAAGAACTGTCCCTACTGAGAAATGTCACCTGTCACGAGTATGAGTGTATCCAGTCCTTTGTCACCAGCAAAGCTGCTTCTAAAAACATACATTCTGCTCCCAGTTTAGGGGAAGAGGGCTCCAAATCGACTCTGGTATTACGATTTTGACTACAGTTTGCTTGGGGGTCAGGGGGGTACATCATGAATCAGTCTTTACAAACAATACCAGTAGCAGCGTTATAGTTGCTTTGGAACCCATTATAAGTTGGACTGGTGGAGTTTTGTTGTGTTTCATCGTGAACATAGTGTCCCTTTCACAAAGTTTGTTCACTGAATTTGAAAGCTTTTTAATTTTTAAGGGACACTTAACCAATATGTCTCTTTAACCAAAGAGTTTTCCCTGAATTGTTATTTTCCTTAGTGGTCTACAAATGAAAACCAATGGTAGCTACTGGGCATGGTTTAGGACCATGCCTCAGGCAACCCTGAGACACCTAATTTAATTTGTCCCATAGATCAAAATAGGTTTATTTGTGTGGGAATGAAAGTATGCAGCAGTTATGCTAGCTGCCTGGCTGGCCACATTTAATGGAGCACATATAGGGCCTAGTTCACAGAACGTTTTCCAATGGGTTTGCCATTATGAAACGCTTCTGTGAATTAGGCTCATAGCGTGAGCTTGCTGTACATCAGAGGACCGTTCCTTATGCATGCAGCATTACTGTACTAGAAATAAAACCTGCTCTTTTTAAGGCTCGGACTGTGCAAGTTGCCTTTATTTATTGAAGCAGTCTGTGTTTTCAGACAATGACAATATTCCCACAATGGACAGCCAGTTGTTAGGTAACACGCTGATCCTACACGTCTCTTCACCAGCTGTCATGGCTGACCCATTTCCCAGTCTGAGATTTCAAAAGTAAATAGGGCGCAATGCAGGACCATTTTCCATCTTCTGATGAAGTAAAAGGAGAATGCATTTTTACAAGACTTGCCTCTTAACAAATGTTGCGGGTCGGCTACTGCAACACAGCATGATCGCATAAACGCCAAGTAATAAATCAGTGCCGGGAGTTGGTATGTGGAATTTAAAAGTCTTAACACTGTCAAAGGAGTTTTTATGAGCTTTGCATGTTTTCTCGCTCTCTGGATATGCATTGAAAGCTGAGAGATCTGCCCAAACAGGTCCTCCTTTTCCCCACCACCGGCCTGCTTGCAGTCAAGGACTGCCAGAGAACTGGTCACAGGGCTAGGCAGAGCATCCATTCCAACTGAACGTGTGCCATGTGTCAATGAAGACCTTGCTTGGGCAAAACACATTCCGTCCTTGTGCCTAAATTGACTCATCGTCCAAAAAAGGGAAGATGGAGACAAGCGAAATACCAGGATCCAAACAGTCATTTTCCACTTGTATGTCAAAAGAATGTTGATCAAAACCTGAAAAACAGACATTCCACCCATTTGGACAGCGAACATATTGAGACAGTAAACCGATCGATGCTGGTTCATCATGTTGCCATTGTTTGAGTTTATCTGTGTTTAACAAATGTGCCCATCCATTTCAGTGACTGAACTTTAAGCATGCCAACTTTACATACAATGCAACTCGAGTTCAAAAGTTGAAAGTGCAGTTGTGGCTCCCAAATGAGTGACCTATTGTACCAGTTTAAGGACTGTCAGGAGTGTTATTGGAGATGCAGTAAATCTAGCCATCAGTGGCCAAAGACTGGCTCAAACAGCATGCCCCGTGTGTTGACTCCCCCATTTTAAATCTACGCCACAGTTCCTTCTGCACAGTGACAGGATACCCCATACCAGCAAATCGCATCTGCCAACCAGTGGCAACTGGGCCAATCAGGATAATCTAGAAGGCAGTTCCAAAAAACCGTCAAGATACAATAAAAATGCATGAAATAAAACATATCAGCACATTGAGATCGTTATTGATCACTTCTCAACCAATCCGAATGTTCAGAGCACAGTCAATAACTACTGGTATTGCCTGCATTCAAAACATTCTGACTTCAAAAGCAGACATGGAAACCACAATGCAATATCCAGGCAAGGTTTCTTCAACATTAAGCTTTCTCTCTGGGAGGACTTTTTTCGTGGCTACATCCTATTTAACATAACAGCGAGAAAGCTAAAACATGTGAATATGCTTTCACTTTCTTATAGATAAGCTGTTTACTTTGACATGCTCCTAATGCATGCTCATGTTAAACTCACTGCACTTTAACCACGTTTGCAATTAAAATACTGAACTCATGAAGACAGACTTGTTATTTAAACACGACAAAATAAAACAACATGTATTTTCCTAACTCAGTTTGTCTATTTGCATTATTCTCGATGAAAGTAGCTTTTTATTTCACAACCAAAACTGCAAAACATGTAATGCTACTATCACTATGTGTTAGTAACCTTATAGGGCCCTCAATGGGTAATTATTGCTTGAGATAAGGAACCTTCCCCAACATATCACTCTTGGCTTCACCTCATGGCATAACATGGTGGCAGGTCATTATCCTGCAATAATGGACCCTCCCTTGTTCTATAAGGCTATATTAATGATCTCTGATGAATTACTGCACTATTGAAGACAGTAAAAAAGGGAATTGCCTCATGCATTGAGCCAAAGAAGAAGTTGAGAAAGAAAAACCCCTGTATGAAAAGAGTCCTGGGCAGCAAAGACAGTGAGTGATAGAAAACGTCTGGTACAAGAAAAACCTGCATGTTGTAGTGTGCTATTCTTGGGTTTTAATTAGCACACTTCTGACAGTTTCATGCTCTGTCACGTTGGGATCTGCAAACAAATGAGTTGATCTTGGTTAGCATGAGCAGTGAAAAAGTGCTTTTCCGTTGTGTTAATGCCTGAAAATTGAAAGGACTTGGTGTAGCTATCGAGCTCCGTTTACTACCAGCGAGGACTGCCCTGAGAGCGAAAATGTGTCAGAGCTTAGGGAGAGCTTTGTGTGAAAAGCTGGTGGAATAGGTGTGCAGTGGAGGGCATGGCATGGATTGGTGTCACCCACAGTGTGTGAGGAGCCTGTTAAACTGCGTAGTATATGGTGGAATATACAATATTATCAGGATAATGAGGGGAACAAACAATAAAGAATCCACATATAGCAGAGCAAAACATTTTACAGCAAGACATGTGAAGGCATTATAAGAAATATCAAAGAATTGAATATCCATAGGGAGTCCTCCTGAGGCCCAACGAGACAAAAAAAGCTAAACATGGTTCAACCGAACACTCATACGACCTCTGGCACCAGTTCTCAAGTCACTGTCTCAATCTCACTGTCTATCTCCCATTGTTCACAATGTGCAACAAAGAAAGGGAGCTGGCAGATCAGGGGAGGGAGTTGGGTACAGGGAACTAATTGGCAACTTCACTCATTACTCTAAGCAAAGTGTTAAGGGAGGCGTGAACTTTTTGTTTCAGAAAAGGAGTTGCCTGGACTATGAAAGCCCCAGGCATTAATCTAATCTTCCTTAGTATGTTGGTTGGTAGGGTGGGAGCCATCTCAAACCTCTATCTAACTTGATCCGTTCCTGTGCCCAGTAAGCCATACTGAGGCTTTTTTTGCACATTCGGGTGAAGAATACTATTTTTCAAGCATCTCTCTGGTGATCAGGGCAGGGGCTAGAATCACCGTTTGTTTTCCTAAAAGCCCCAGTGTCTCCAACGTGCCTTAAACCATACTCTCATGGCACACATAGCCTGCGCCAAATCTTTCCTCAGATGCACTTGGATTTGGGGCAGCTTAATAACTTTAGTTTCAGAATGTTGCTAAAAACCTGCAGGTGGTTCTTCACTGGAGATCGATGTGATGAGGAATTTAATTTTGCATTCATATTTTAACTAAATTATTAAATTTTTATTAGCCCCATTAGTGTAAACACCTAGATCCACACCTTCCACTTCCAACCTAACCAGAGACACTTCGATCTGCTCTGGCCAGTTTCCTCCCCTGGTTGCTTGTAGATCTCTTGCTGCCAACTTGCCTGTCCTCTTCTTCCCACATTGTTTGCTCCCTGCCCTCTTGAATCTCTGCTTCCCTCACTGTGAACTTCCTTCTATGACTTGTAAAGTTTTCCATTGCTTCCCAAAGTTAGGTCTGCACTCAATAAATAGCCTAATACTACCAATATTAATTTGCTTTGCATTTTCACCTAGCTACTGTGCATGTTCATTTACTTCTAAGGCCCAAATGACAGCCTTCTTCATCCAACAAAACAAACTCTGCATACACTGTTTGAATGTAATGCTTCAATCATCTTGATTATTCGGCCAGTGGCAGCCTGCATTCTCTTGGCCACCCAAGCCCTTTCCCCAGGTGCCTGCCATTTCTTGCAGCTGCCGTAGTGGCCCCGAGCCTAAGGCTCCGGCTGGTGGGCTGTTACCGACCATGTACACCAATAAACAGAGGGGTGATTG
The DNA here is from genome assembly GCF_040938575.1 of Ambystoma mexicanum. Lineage (NCBI taxonomy): Eukaryota > Metazoa > Chordata > Amphibia > Caudata > Ambystomatidae > Ambystoma > Ambystoma mexicanum. Next base: position 1,125,819,696 of record NC_090922.1, on the reverse strand, counting down.
CATTATTGTCCTGAAGATAACTTAATGTAAACAAATTGTATATATGTTGGGATGTTGGGATGCAAGTGCAATGTCCCAGGCAGGCAAAGAGATTTAGACTGCATAGTGTTAGCAGTTCTCACTGAGTGCGGAAGAATTGCCATGTATCATTTGTAGTTACCTTTGATACATATTAGAGACATCATATAGCCACACAGAAAGAGCAACTTTTTTGCATTGTGGATGCAGATGTTAAAGGCAGAGTGATGTATTTTGCATTTAGCAGTGTTATGTTTTAAGAGATGTGTGAGTAGGTAGCTGAAATAGGTAGGTGTGTGAGATGGAATCAGAGAAGTGTTGTGGTAATGGCGAGGTCCGGGAGCTAAGGTAGCAAGAGTTCGACCATGTTGGATTTAGGGCATGTTCCTGGATGTGTTTTTGAAAGTGAGGAAAAGCTCAACGTGGCGCTGTGGCTCTGTCCAGTTAGCCCTGAGACAAAATTCCCCTTCCTTCCCCCCACAGAGAAGTTATGATGCCAAGGCCATAGGCAGCCACCGTGTGCCAATAACAGTTAATCAAGTCCAGCTGCAGAGCTCGGAGGAGCTGCGAAAGGAATGTTGGATCCAGGGAGGAAGGGTAGTGATTCGTGTTGGTTCAGTTCTACGGGACCTTCTGATACTCTTTGCATGTAATACAATGTTGTTTTCCTTTCACATGATGCATTAATTATTTGGACCATTTGGAATTGTTTTTATCGTTCAGGTTTTGGGTCATTTACCTTACAAAAGTGACTCCATTGTGATCCCAGACTCTCTGTGAGGCCAGGGGACCCCTGCACGCATCCTGGGTCATGGTGCTCATCTGTACTGACCAGTCCCACATGAACAACTTTAGGATGCTTGCAGGCACTGTGTTGCCAGAAGGCCTGCCAGTTCCTTTGTGTAAGGCGCTGCCCCCAGCTGTGCAGTTGAATTGATGGGGACGCTGCGTCAGAAGTGCTTGGGAAAGTGCATAGATGTAAGTGCACATTTGCAGGAGAACACAACAGGGGGAAAAGAAGTGTGAACTTGAGTGTTTGTGACTGTGTGGAGACAGAAGACCATGTGGTGATATATTTGGTTTTATAGTAATGGCCAGATGGATCTCCTCCAACAAGAGGAAAGAGGGTGTCCTAAATAGTATAATGGTGATAAAAGAGAAGAGAGGAAAAGGGAACCCCTCATTCAAGAGGGAATGCAGTGCTGCAACTTGGCCCATTATATAGAGGGTCTTGGATTATTGGGCCTATTTGGAATTATTTTTATCGTTCAGGTGTTGGGTCATTCCCCTTACAAAATTGATGACTCCAACATGATCCCAAGCGATCCGTAAAGGCTGAGGATCCCCCACTGTGTATCCTGGGTCACGGCACCCATCTGTACCGACCAATCCCACATGCACCACTTGAGGAGGTTAGCAGGTGCTGTGTTGCCAGAAGGACTGCCTGTTCCTTCGTGCAGGGTGCTGCCCTCAGCTGTACAGGCAAATTGAGGTACTCAGGAGAATGCATAGACGTAAGTGCACCTTTGTGGGAGAAAACAACGGGGGAAAGAAGTGTGAAGTTCAGTGTTTGTGAGTGTGTGGAGAGAGCAGACGGTGTGGTGATATATTGGTTTTATAGTAGTGGCTAGAGGGATCTCCTCCGACAAGATGAGAGTGTCCTAATTAGTATAATGGTGATAAACGAGAAGAGAGAAAAAAGGATCCCCTCATGCAAGAGGGAGAGCAGTGCTGCAAGTAGAGTAGTGGTCCATTATATACGGGGTCATGGATCCCTCCATCTGGCAGAGGGCAGCATGAGGAGGGGACGCGGAGAGTGTTTGCGGCATTGGGAGGTGGGGTAGAATGGTGCTCTGGATCAGCTATCTGAGAAATAAATGTTTTTGGGTAAAGCGAGAAGTAGGAAGAGCTATGAGTACCCCACTCGAGTATATGTGTTTGCGCTTCTGCGGTACCAGGAAAAGGAGGAATGTTCAAGCAATGGCCTGAAGAGGGTTTAAATAACAAGAATATGTTGGGTCATATGTATACGTATCTGGCTGCAAAGTATAAAGAGAGAAAGTTGAAAAGTAGGCAGGGTATCCTCAAACTCTGGAGAATGGTCGAGGATTTAGTAGAAGCCCCAGAGGAATCAAAGGAACAAAGGGTGGCAATACCGACGACACCTAGTGTTATCCCCATAGCCCTGGCTCCATATGTGTGTTTCCCTTTGCAACCTGCAGCGGGTTATACCAACCCCCTGTATTATATTTATTTATTTGCATTTGTTACACGCACTTGCAGCCCATGGGCATTGAGGCGCTGTTACAAGAATATGTAAGTAAGTTTGATTAAGGTGATGTTCCGCAACCCGCGCCAAGACAGGGAGCTCCCACTGCTAGTGCAAATATCACATGCACCTCTGTGGCTAATGCTACATGAGACCCATTGAATATGGAAGTAGAAAATAGGGTACAGAGAGAAATATAAGTGGCACTCCACAGGACAGAAGCAGAGCTGGCATGAGCATCGCAGGAGCAGGTGGAGGGATGGAAAGTGATGATGGGTGCCGACAAATGGAGAGCAGGTGACATTCTGTTTCAAATTGATAGTAAAGTGATCAGGGACATGCAGGTAGCTGCAAGTGAAGAGAGCCTCAAAGTTGTGGGGTATTTAGAGGGTCCCTTCATCCCACCAGCCTAGATGATGTCTCAACTCGAACGGCTGAAGAAGCGGAGGTCACAGAGGAGGAAGATGAGTGAGCATCATACAGGGAGCACAAAGAGAATCAGAAGAATAAAATACTACCAGTACCAACACAGAGGGTGGAGAGCCGGTGGGGACCAAGGCTTAGGACACGACCGGGTCAAATGGCTGTAGCAAAAGGCGAGAGAGGAGGGAGAACTGCACAGGCTAAACAAGCAGGAACACAGCTTCTGTTATTACACAAGTGACATGGGAGGGCACAAAATGTACTCTGGCCACACATGGACAGAAACAATTAAATGAAGGAATTACCCTCACACACAGCAGGGGCAGGCACATGTATATATGCATTAGAAAAACAGACTGCTTTGGTCTCATAGCTGCAACATGCTTTAACAGACCTCCATTTTTTGTTGTCAAACCAGATGTGTACACAGTTTTACACAATTGTGAAGTAATCTTTGCTACACACAACCATCTTCCCAGGGAGCGCAATACCACCACACTAGGCTAAGCTCACCCAGCCAGATAACTTTGATTTTCATTTTTACTGACATTTTGTTCATATACCTCTCTGCCACTGGCACCCTAATTCCTTTCATGCTGGCCGGCGCTACCTCTTAGGCCCCTATGAATGAGATGCATATATTTTTCTGCTCTTGCTCTTTGCTCCCTTATGTACCCTAGACACCACCAGTGTACTCACTCTCTGCCTTGACTAACTGCGTTTTAATCTCCACCTGTTTTTAATTCACATGCATGCCTCTACAAGGCATTTCCTAATAGTTACACTGGTTTTCCATTTCACCAATCCTTACAGTTAGACTGCCTTTTTTATCCTAATGTCCAGTCCCAGTGCAGCTCGGTCTGTGAGCCTATATCTGCAAATCTAGTCATACTTCCTTTCGCTTTCCCTTTCTCACTTTCTCCTCAGGGGTCATTCCAATTCCACATATATTCTTGGTCCTAAGGAAGGTGGCCATTACATCATTCTGCCGAAACATAGATCACCCCTGCGTCACCATCCAGACATGCACGAGTGTTGCACCGTTCAGGATTTACACAGGCGCTATATTTAGAACCCGAGTTGGTTCAACAGACATTGAGACCTATCAAACAGTAGCATTCCAAAATATTTTGTTTATTTCAACTGCTGCCTTTTTGGACTTTAATTTGTTTAATTAATAGGACAATCTCCCAATTTCCCAATTTCATATGAATGACTTGTACAGATGCAATGAGAGATTGGCTGTCCATAGACTAGGTCATGATCAGACTATACTGTATGATCCATGCAGTTTTTATAAAACAAATGTTGTTTTTGAATTTGCTTTGAATTGCCAAACCTCTTTCCCTTTTGTCTTTCTAATTCTTATTCCGGACGTTATCCCCTTTTGCTGTTGATTTAGTATTCCTTGTACATTCTCTGTTTATTTTGAATCTGGTATTACCATTTTCTTATTTGTGATAAATGAATAATAAATGCGAAAATTACATGAATGCTAAGTATCCAGTAAAGTGTGCCCTAGCTCCTGTAGATCTGAGAGCTGAGACGAGGACATATCATTATGTGTTATTAATGAACATAGAATGCTGGCTCTCCCTTTGGTATAGAGCCGTCACAAGGACACCACACTAGGTTTTAGTTACACACACCTCGCAAAGGGTGGTCTGCCTTCAGCAGTTATCTATTGAGACAGCCTACAGTGACTTTTCCCACTGTTAAAGCACACAGTTCTTCCTGTTGGGACACCCTTTTTGTATGATTGCAGGGATTACATTGGCAGTAGGGGACATGAAAGGTTTATTTGCTGCGCTGCTAAGAGTACAGGCAGATGACATATGAGGGAAGGCAGGGTTCCCTTGGGTACAGATCAATAATGATAATCATTATGGAGAACAGGTTTATAACTGCTGAATGAAAGTATGGCACACATTTAGGTCAGCATACCCAGACATGCCAGACATTAATTTGGTCATGTCCCGTACTGTGGAGTTAAAAGAAGACCTGAATTGTATTTAAACCAGACTCAAGAAATGTGGAGGGTGGAGACAGGATAGCAGTGGGACAAGAATATAGTGATATTTCCCCATATGTTACGCAAGGTACTCTCCAAAGATGTGCAAAAGGATGTATATAAGGTAGTAGGGATAGAAGTGAAGGGATGGGATGATATTTAGGCAATAATAGTGCATCGTTACAGGAAAAGGCAGGAGTAGGAAAAGTAAACAGCGGAGCAGGTGCAGAAGGCTGAAGCGAAGTTAGTACAGAATAAGTTGGCGAAGTTAAGTGTAGAAGGGGTGCTGATTACCAGCTCCCATATGGGGCAGCAGGACAAAAGGCAAGCACCGGAATGGACTAATGGTTACCAAGAGTACCCAGACAATAGAAGGGAAGTTATCAGAGGGGAAGAGGAGGTTTACAGGAAGGACGAGGAGGTGGATTTAGGGGAATGAGGCAGAGGTTTGAGGGACCGGAACTGTGTTGGACCTGCATTAGGACAGGACACTTTGCGCATGAGTGTAGGAGCAGACCAGTATATTCTTTTTAAGTCTGCATTTATCCTAATGGACCTGTGTATGTGCTTACATATCATCTGCCATCAAAGATGATGCCCCCAATTGCCCCAGGCCTCCAACAAGTGTCTAACCCTTGACAACTGCCACAGTAGCAGACACATCCACACCAGAAAATCCAGAACCCAGGTCCAAATCCCACACCGGCGTACATACAGAAGCAATCCCCACAGCCCCCATATCAGCCCTGGAACAATAGCCCCCTGCTACAGGGTACAGAAACTCAATACACCAGAGCCAGTGTACTAGGAGGGAACATTTGTCCACTTACAGGATTGAACCCCTATCCCCAACAGGGCAGCCCACAGAGAGCACTGATGTGCCCAGTCCTGTCAGTCAATACTAACCCAACAGAGGAACCCCAGGCAGGTGTGAGGATAGGTAGTTAAACATTCACCTTCATGGTAGATCCAGGAGTTACAAAGTCCTGGATTAACAAAGCTCACTTCCTCTTATCAGGAAAGATTATGGGCATGCAGGGGTTCTCTGGGGCAATAATGCTGGTTTCATTTACAGAAGACATTTTTATTTATTTATTTTACTGAGCACTTATAAGGTGCGTTATACAACACAATTCGGTTTCAAAGCACCACAAGGCTAAATAGGAAGGGAACAGGGGAGATAATAACAATGGCAAAAACAGTAATATACAGTCATGGTCTGACTTGTGGCATTTGGCCATGCAAATGCATTGAGGGGAAGTGCAGGGGAACGGGATGGAAAGGGGAACACAGGAGTGGACAAGTGCTGCAGGGGGGCCGGTAGGGAAATGCTAAGGGGAGCCAAGGAGGAGAACCTCAGGCTAATTGCTGGTACAGGTGACTCTCAGGTGGGATGTGGAGCTGCTATGCACGGGCCTGCAGGTCAGTGCAATAGGGTGAGGGGTGATGATATTGACTCGGAGGGAGGGCCAGGGATCCCGTGAGATTAATGAGGATCAGGCCACTGGTCACAGTGGCAGTGGAGTGATTAGCAGGGAAGGGAAAGCGGGTATGAGATAGAGAAGAGCAGAGTTTTCAGCAGTTTCTGGACCTTAAGGAGGTCCGGCTCAAGTCTAACAGAGGCAGGGAGGCTATTCCAAAGGGAAGCACCAGCCAAGCAGACAGACCTGCCCCCCACTCTCTGCTTGGAGAAGCGTTTGACAGTCAGAGAGTTGGAGTTATAGTAGGGCTCTAGCAGAGGAATATTTTGGGAGGGAAATTTGGTGGTCCCAGGTCCCAGAAGACCTTGTGGATGATACAGTGGGTCTTAAATTTGATTCTTGCAGCCACCGGTAGCCAGTGGACAGATTGTAGGGCTGGTGAGATACGGTCTCTGGGCTTGAGGCCAAGGATAAGTCTTGAAGCCCTATTCTGGATTAGCTGGAGGGGGAAGGGAGGAAATAGGGAGGTTGAGAAAGAGAATGTTGCAGAAGTCCAGCCTGCAGAGGACCAGGGCTCTGAAGACATTCAGCTTCTGGGGGAAGGTGATAAAAGGAAGATTCCCTCTGAGGAGGTGGACCTGGAAGTGGGACTTCTTGGTAAGGTTCATGATGTGAGGGGTTAAGAAGAGAGCGGAGTCAAAGATGACCCAGAGGTTTTTGGCTTCAGAAGATGGTGGGGGTAGAGGACCCAAAGTGGGTGGTTGGAGGGTAGAGGGAAAAGTGGAAAAGGTGTCCCGATGAGCAGGGTCTCTGTCTTACTGGCATTGAGACAGAGATCATTTGCTGCACTCCATGCCTAAATGGCGGACAGACAGTGGGGATGAGAGAAGAGGAAGAGGGGGAAGTAGAGGGAAGTTTGAAGGAAAGCTGTGTGTCATCAGCATAACACTGCAAATGAGGAGAGAAGGAGGAGATCAGGTGAGCAAGTGGGGGAGGTAGATATTGAAGAGCTATGGTGATAGGATAGAGCCCTGGGGGATGCCACAACTAGAGAGGGTGGTGGTGGTGGAGGAGAAGGTCCCCAGTTGCAGCTGGGAAGGGCGGTTAGTGAGCAAGGAGGTCAGACAATCAAGTGCCTGGTCAGTGATGCCTAGCGTGTCACGGATTCATTTTATGAAGATGGAATAGTTCACTGTATCAAAGGCAGAGGATAGATCGAGGAGAATGAGTACAGCAGGAGAGTTGGAATCGAGATTTGCAAGCATGGTTTCACGGGTGTTCAGCAGAGCAGTTTACCCATCAAGGTAGGTAACCAAGAGATGGTAGAAAGCTTATTACTTTCAAAAGACACCCCAGTGAACCTGCTAGGTAGGGAACGCCAGAGCAAGCTAAACAGTGTTATTGCATTTACTGAAGATGGTCTAGTGTGCTCAACCCCAGGAATACATTATGTTAGGACCGCTGTGATCATATGAGCACTTAATACTAATAGCACTACCAGAGGGGTGACTATGCATCCAGATTTGGTCCTATATGGAGTGATAGTGTTGGTGGGATGGGTGCAAGGAATTAAAGACAAAAAAAGCAGAGATTGTCAGTGTTGTTTTTGTTTAGGTAAGAAGTCCCTCAAGAGCATGCCCCAGATACCATCCTCACACTGGATTTAGATGCAGCAATAATCAAAAAGGATAAGGTAATACTGTTAGGGACTGATAAGGAAGTAGGTGAGTGGAGCACGGTTTTATGTATGGACCCCTCCCAGCCATTGAGGGGGTTGTCTGATGAGAAGTTGTTTGAAGATGTTGACGATGATAAAGACATTATTTTTGAAATATATATCCCTTAGGTCAGAGAAGTACCACACACTACACTCATTGCTAGACCAGTACCCTCTCACTTACAGACATGGAAAAAGTACCCAGTACCTTGTGTAGCAGCAACCCCCATTATGTAGGTTTATTGAAGAGCAATATGAAGTTAAAGGTGGGTGCACTATTACCTAGAGTATGACAATACCTATTATCCAGAGATCATATGAAGGGATTTTTTATCACATCGTGGCATTATGGCCGCAGGGCATAACAGTGCCATCACAATCACTCCCCATGTAACACAGCTATATAGCCTGTCAAGAAAGCGAAGGTCTCAAGTTGGAGAATGATACATGGTCTCTGCCCTTTGAACATTATTGTGGATGCAGAATTCCCAGTAGTACTGAATACCACCACAATCCTTTGTAACAAGTCAACTGAAGCCTCATATTTTACTGTAATTGATTTGAAAAATGTATTTTTCTCCAACCAATTGTATCCTGATTCGCAGTATCTCACCACGTTTACATATCTCAGGTAGCGATTTCAAACACACAAGTATCCCTCAGGGGTACTTTGAGTGCACCAGTATTTTTAACAGAGTATTGCATATGGATTTGGCTAACATACATGTTCAGAGCATCATTATGCAGTACGTAGATGACCTCCTAGTGTACACTAACACCGAAGAGCAGTACAGAGAGCGCTCAGTGGCATTATTGACATTGCTTGCAGAAAAGGTGTACAAAATGGACAAAGACAAAACGCAGTATTGTCAGAAGGAAGTGGTATATCTAGGGCAAATGATATCCTCAACACAAAAAAGGGTAACCCCAGAAGGAGCAACTGCAGTACAAAACACACCACAGCCTATCACTGTGAAGGAGATTAAACTGTTTCTAGGATTGTCTAACTATTGTAGAGTGAGGACTTCTGAGTTCTCTAGCTACACAAAGCCCTTGTTGCGAGGACTCAAATAAGCACAGACAGGAGAAATTATCACATGTTTCCAAGAACTTAAGAATGCTATTATTAATGCTCCAGTGTTAGCAACCCCCAATTACACAAAGGAATTCTATTTGTCCTCCGATTCCAATGGGGAAGTAGTGGCAGCAGTGTTGACCGAGGCAACATCTATGGGACATATGCCCTTTATTTTATTTTAATTTATGTTTTTATAGAGTGCCAAAACCCAAGGGCATCAGGGTGCTACATCGACATGACAAGATTTCAGAGACAGGACAAAATGGAAGTGAAAGCAAAGAGATAGTAAAGATTAGCAGAATAAGTGGGCTTTAAAATATTTCCAAAAAGGCATCCAGCTGGTTTCTAGCCTCAGTGGTTTAGGGAGGACAATCCATATATGGACCACTAGCCCAGGAAACGATCTACCCAGGCCTATTGCAGCAGGATCTTGAACTCAGTAATGCAGGGTCAATTACTTTGTGAATAGGTGTTAACAGCTGCAGCTTTGGCGATTAAAAAATCATCTGCAATAACCATGGGGTGTTCAGTAACATATGTGGAGCATGTGTTTTTTACCATTCTGGAGAGGTCCAAAACAGCCCTCACTACCTGGAAAGATTTGGGTTATGAGGTCATATTATCAAATCCTTCCATTCACGTTGTAAGGTATCGCAAAAAGACCCCTGCTACATTCATTGCAGTACCTGTTCAGCCAGGGGAGAAGGTGCATGTCTGTCACATACGAATGTTCAGATGATGAAATAGTTTTTCCAAAAAGTGTCCTATTGCTGTGCGCCAACTGAGAATGTAGATAATCTCTTATTCAAAAGAATCACTAGTGGTACATGATTGTTGTATGACATATATATTTTTACAATTCCTCTTCTTTCATTTCATTCACATTTGTTTCTCTCAACACGTGTTTCCCCATAGTCAATTCCCTATGGGTTATCAGGAGAGAATCCTAAGTTTTACATAGATCTCCTCTTCTTTAGTTTCCAATTCATTTTCTCTTTTCTATCTGTCTGTGTTAGTTATGCATCTATTCTGGTATTCTTTTACCTGAGTGAGTGGTGTAAAGGATACGATTGTCCTCACAGCGTCCGACCGTTAGAGAAGCCATTGGGGTAAGGAGGAGAAATTATGAGAGGGCAAGCAAGTCATGAGGATTTTCCCAGGATGTGTCAACAGAGGTTGCAATCCTGGACACTGATTCAGTTATTCTCCCCTGATTGTGGCTGCTTTCCAGGGAACAATTAAAGGACACATGTGGGTTGACAGCGTAAAAATGTTTTCAGAGGGTGGTCGAAACCCCTTTGTTTGTTTTTTAAAGGTTTGCAAGCTTGCTCAATTATTTGGCTGCCAGGATTTTAATCAGGTTTCCAGTGCAGACGCTTATCCACCAGATCACACCACCAGACAACAAGCACCTGTCTCGTACTGTGATTTTGTTTTCCAGGGAATATTTCACTGCAGATTGCAGGGTTTAAAAGGTGGAACACTAGAGACAATAGAATAGGGAAATCTAACAAAAAATGTTTTATAATCCATGTGGGGTATATCTAGAGCCTTGAAGTAGCCTAAGCAGTTATGGTACGTGACAAGAGGCTTTAGAATGACTTTCCCTTTCTAAAACCAGAATGAGTATGGTTGACTAGCATAATGCTGTTCTTTGGTAGAGGATAACTAACTGAGACCTGTGTTCATTTCCCTTGTACAAATAGGGTGAGAAAATATTCAAAAGACACTACATAGCCGAGGTGCAGGTGCCTAATTGGAGCTCATTAAGAGATTTTGAAGAAGTGGAGTGACAGTGCTCATACTTCGAAAGTTGTTATTTGGGTGAGTAAACAGGGACGCTGAGAGCAATGATGTTTTCTTAAGATAGAGAATTGCATTCTCAAGAGATTATTTGTATACTCTACGACAGTGCAGTTATTTGTAAACTATAGAAATGGTCAATTAAAATCCCTGTTTCTTTTGCATTGTAGACCTGAAGGTTGAGAGTGAAGTAGGACATGGAAGCCAGCAATTGAGCTACATGGAAGATGACCTACGGATTTCCTAAAGATAGGACATATAGAAAAGGCCTCTCATAGTAAAAAAATTATGAGAATATGTATTTATACTACGCCTAATAAGAGTGGAAACATACAATAGTGTACCCCTGAAGAAATTCCAGAATAGATGTTCTTAAATAGTGAGAGTGAAGGAGTGAAACATGTTGGCTTATGAAAGTAGAAATGGAGTGACTGAGTGCAATTATAGTAAGATGTGAGCAAAGAGTTTTTAGATACAACCGAATGATAGTAGAGTTGTTAGCTATCATTGTTAAACAGTATTTTTGTTCTTTCCACAACACAACGAAAAGTCGGATGTGTTAAGAATGTAAATGTGTTTTAAAATATTTTTATAGTGATGAATAAAACATATTTTGTATGCTGCAATAACAGTGTATGACGATTTAATGAAAATATATACACCGAGTCAGATGTAGTCAAAAGTCTGAAGTTGGTCTGATTTACCTTTCGGGTCTACAATACACAACCTTTGAAATACTACTGTGCTTGTGTTACATTATAGGGGGATTATTCCTGTAGGCTGTAAAACTCCCCTCAATCTCCTCTATGTTTTAGTGATTTTTTGGACTGCAGAATAACAGAGAGACATTAGACAATCAAGTTGTTTGGTACGACCAGTGTCTACAAACCCAGGATAATTTTCAAGTGTGACATATTCAAATGCAGGCATAAATATGTAAAGGTTATGGAGAACATTACATAACTGAACTATTGACCAGATCCAATGCATTTGGAGGTGAAGTGGAGGACACTACTAACATCACAAGCTGAGATGAATTATCCCAGATTTTTAAAAAAGACTAGTGAGAACTGAATTGCATGGATCAATAATGCTTGAATTCCTTAGAAATGGAATACTCCCCCAGGGACTCGTAGTAAGGAATGAGCCTAGACTATTTCTTGATAATAAAACATTTCCGGTGCAATGGAGCTACATTGCTAATAAGTGTGGGAGGGATTGGGTGATCATAATTATCAATACGGCTAGAGAAGTGGCAGAAAACATTAGATAGACTTACAGACTCTGGAGGAAGAAATTAAAAAACGAGCCCCCACAGAACTGTATACAAAAAAGAGTGGGAGCATTATTGAAAGACATTAGTGAATTGAAGGAAAATCTCACAAAAGAAAGAATTAAACGCATGAAAAAAGACGTACAAAACTTCAGCCACGAAAAAGCTTTCAGATACACAGGAGAACTACAACCCTAACGACCAAACAGCAATGGCCCCACAGAGACAGCAGAATGGAAATCAGAGAGCACGTTTTAGGAATACCTCATTCAGCTGAAGCGAGGGGAGCACAAATGGGGATGGAGGAGCACCCACGAGAGGTGGAGGATCAGGAAGACGGGGTCAACAACAAGGGAGTCAAGGGAGATCAATAACAACAGAGGAGGCTATACAGACCAACATTTTTTAGAAAGGCCCCCCCCTGAATTGGGACTTCGAACCCAGAGTAACCAGGAGCATGCAGGCACTTTGGTGAATTTATCAGCATATACTCTCAATGAGAATGAACAGAGAGTGCTTGAAAAGGGGCTGGGATTCGTGACCACTAACCAACATAATAAATTTACATTTAGGCAAGAATTCAATGACCTTATCAGAAAAATACATCTTAAACAATTCTTCGCAGAGACAGAGGTTATGGATTCAGAAAAGGACAGTGGACTGAGAAAGGAAGCCACATTTATGCCGCCAGTACAAAGCAGAAGCTCAGAAGCTAAAGTTTTTGAGGACCGGGTTCTTAGAGAGATTGCAGCACTAGAGGATAGTGCTAATGAACAAAAAAAGTGCTATCAGAATATGAGCAAAGATGACAGAATTACCCTGGACTCACTCCTCAATAATGACCGTATCATAATAAGCAGAGCAGACAAAGGAGGAGCGACAGTGATCCAAGACAGGCCTACATAGAGGAATGTGACAAACAATTGCAAGTAACTAGTAGTTATGTAACCCTAGAGAACAACCCCACAGACAGATTGAGCCATATGATAAGTTTAAAAGTGGAGAAAACCCTAGAAAGGGGATGGATTACCCAAAAAGAGGCATATTTTCTTAAAACAGACAAGCCTAGGGTGCCTCAATTGTATATGATGCCTAAAATACATAATGCTTTAGTCAAGCCACCAGGACGACCGATTGTCTCTGGTTTGGAATCCATCCTGGAACCGCTGTCTAGATTTGCAGATCATTTCCTGCAGCCTCTAGTGAAGAACATGTCTTCCTATGTTAAAGACACTACCCAAATAATTAAAGAAATGGAAAGAGTGGAATTTGATCCCTGCAAAGAAGTCCTGGTGAGCCTAGATGTAGTGCCGCTGTATACCAGTATCCCACAGGACCTATCTTTGGAAGTGGTAGGAGAACGACTGAGACAAGTGGAAAAAGAGAGTAATACACCAACATCATTCATAATATGGTGTGCCGAAATGGCTTTAAAAGAACATAATTTCCACTTTAATGATAAGTATTTCAAACAGATCCAGGGTACAGCAATGGGGGCTACTGTAGCACCTAGTATAACGTACCTCTAGATGGAGTAGTTCAAAAAGAAATACATTTACAATAACTCCAACCCTTTAAAGAAACATCTGTGCTAATAGTATAGATACATAGACGATATACTTATCTTATGGACAGGCAGCGAGGAAGAGGTAGAAGAATTCCAAATATGGCTCAACTAACAAGGCAGATATTTGAAGTTTACTCACACTCAGAATCGTAATTAAATAAACTACCTGGACTTGATGATTAAAGTTGACGAGATTAATAAAATTCTATATGTCAATCCCTTTCACAAACTAACAGATAAGAATGCACTGCTGCATTATACAAGCTTCCACCCAAAACACACCAGAGATAACCTCCCTTTGGGACAATTCCTGAGGTTGAAAAGAAACAGCAGTCAACCTGAGGATTATAAAATGGAAGCTAATTTACTTAGAGAAAAACTCCACCAAAGGGGCTACCCAGAAGAATTGACAGCCACTGCCATGAAAATGGCTAAAAATAACAATTGGGAAGCTCTATTAAATAATGAAAGAAGAAGAGAGAAAGAAAATAGCGACACGCTTGTATTTGTAAATACATACAGCCATCTTTCCAATCGCATTCAAAGATTATACATAACAATTGGAAGATACTAGAGAAAGGCAAACACCCATTGGGTAGACCGCTCATAGCCTTAAAAAGAAGCAAGAACATCCCAGGCCACATTATGAGAAACAACATAATACAAAAGCCAGCTAGACAAAAGACCCTCACAGAAAGCTGGGGTTTACCAAAAGCCACAGGACATGTACCATGTGGACAATGCTCTAGCTGCCCGCAAACAAAAAGAAGCACTTAAGTAGACCTTGGCCTAAATAAAACATGGGTTCAACGAGCATTAACTAACTGCAACTCGTCAATGATGATCTATGGAATTTGGTGCCCATGTGGCAAGCTGTATGTTAGGAAAACAGAGAGAAAAGTCAATACAAGAATAACAAAGCAACAAGCATAAAAGCTGCATTAAAAAAAATCGGGTACAAGGAGCACCCCTAGTGGACCACTTTCTTGAATTTATCCACAAAGCAGAAGATCTACATTGGACAGTACTATATCGACTTAATATGAACAAAAAGAACCTCATAACCAAAGAATGTGAGATGATATAATTAACAAATAGTGCAACAAGTGGGCTGAATAAATGCACAGAAGAAAACTCATGAGTATGACAAAGTGGAAATCCAGTGCCAGAATCGGATGGCGATGGAAGAAACTGCAGCAATAAACTTAAGACAGAGAATACATTATGTAGACTAATATGTTGGAGGACAATGAGGGGTATACACGAAAGCTCTAGGTAAATGATGCCGCTATTAACGACTTGGATAGTTTGTAAATTACTTCCACTAGCCCACGGCATATAGAAAGCTAGTTCGGAATAGTGCTCGCGTTAAATTCATTGATAAATAACGCTGAAGAGTAAAATTACTGAGATACAGCTACAGGACGGTAAGGATGCAATAGGACCACAACCCCCATAAACTTATAGGAGGACTTGTCCGAAAATAAAGCATTTCGCGAAATCGGGTCAGTGGCATGTTTTGGTTAGTAACATTGTAATACTGTGGCCGCTAGACCAATCACCACATAACACTGGTGCGACAACCTAATGGAAATAAGTGCAGGAATATATATATGTATTGAATACTACTGTTCCCATAATCCTATGGGCTCCATTACTCAATGAGAAGAAAGGACCTTGGGAATATGGGCGTTTTAAACAGGGTTACCTAGGTAACCTACTGGAAGCCAAGAATGTAACACGGAGCGAGTGAAATGAAACATGAAGCCACAAACCTAAGGTAAGCAGAACCAGCGTGTAACTCATGGGAAATACAAAACACACGGCTTCAAACAGGACCTCTAATAGTGATAAGATATGCCATTCTGTTTTTAGGGCAGTGAGCCACAAGAACACGCTCACAAGACGCCAGTGCACACAGAATCAGAGTGTACAACTGTCATGTGAGAAAGACAGAGAACGCGAAGGAACCTGTGGTTGCTTACAGTTACCTTCAAGGGGAGGTAAGCATATATGTTAATTCCTGGAAGTCCTTAGTTTGGTTTGAGTGATTAAATAAACGTTTATACAGACATTAGTAACTAGCGAATGCATACGCTAATGCACTTTTCAGGGAAGCGTGTTCCAAGACCGTCTAAGCAGTCTGCTGGTGAAACTAGAATAACATTACATTAACTAGATAGAAGACAGACTGAGAGAACGCTTAGGATCTTGCCGGTTCTGAAGCCACCTTCAAGAGGTGGTAAGCATACAAGCGATTACTGTGGGGTCATTAGACTGGCCAAATGGAATTACAACAGTGAGACGGCAATTATTAATTTCTTTGCAAAAAAGATTCACAGACGAACGGAGGACCACTAGAGACAATAGAAAAGGGAAACCTGGCAAATTTATGTTTTATAATCCATGTCGGGTATAGTTAGAGCCTTGAAGTAGCCTGAGCAGTTATGCAATGGAACAAGTGGCTTTAGAATGACTTTCCTTTTGTAAAACCTCAACGAGTATGGTTAAATAGCATAATGCTGTTCTTTGGTAGAGGATATACTAACTGAGACCTGTGTTCATTTCCCTTGTGCAAATAGGGTGAGAACATTTTCAAAAGACACTACATAGCCGAGGTGCAGGAGCCTAATTGGAGCTAATTAAGAGATTTTGAAGAAGTGGCGTGACAGTGCTCATACTTCGAAAGATATACTTGGGTGAGTAGACAGGGACGCCGAGAGCAATGATGTTTTCTTAAGAAAGAGAATTGCATTCTTAAGAGTTTATTTATGGTCAATTAAAATCCCTGTTTCTTTTGAATTGTAGACCTGAAGGTTGAGAGTGAAGTAGGACTTGGAAGCCAGCAATTGAGCTACATGGATGATGACATACGGATTTCCTAAAGATAAGACATATAGAAAAGTCATCTCATAGTAAACAAATATGAGAATATGTATTTATACTACGCCTAATAAGAGTGGAAACATATAATAGTGTACCCCTGAAGAAATTCTAAAATAGATGTTCTTAAAAAGTGAGAGTGAAGAAGTGAAACATGTTGGCTTATGAAAGTAGAAATGGAGTGACTGAGTGCAATTATAGTAGGATGTGAGCAAAGAGTTTTTTTGAGATAAAACTGAATGTAGTAGAGTTGTTAGCTATCATTGTTAAACACTATTGTTGTTCTTTCCACAACACAACGAAAAGTCGGATTTGTTAAGAATGTAAATATTTTTATAGTGATGAATAAAACATCTTTTGTAAGTTGCAATAACAGTGTATGACAATTTAATGAAAATCTTTACACTGAGTCAGATGTAGTAAAAAGTCTGAAGTTGGTCTGTATGGGTCTGGGTTTGGGTCAACAATACACAACCTTTGGAATAGTATTGTGCTTGTGTTTAAAAGGTGAGCACCTTCTATACTTTGCCAGCATATTTATTGGAACATTTCCTCTTTCACATTATTTTTTGGTGTTTATTAGTCCAATGCAATTTTGTTTTGCAACCTTCTAAGGGGAAGGTCAATTGAACTACGTTTGTATATTTCACTTTAAGGTATATGTTCACTTATTAGCATATATGGTTGCCAGCTTTTGATTATCGCGATGGAGGCAAAGGTACCTGGGCATGTCATTTTGTTCACTTTTTCGTGCTGTTTGAATGCAGTTAGTTGGGGTTGTGTGATTTATCACAACAGTTACCAAGAAACTGCCCATGAAACAAGGGGATTGTAGCACACTGATTGACCAAAGTGTGTGATCCTTGGCAAATAATGTAATCTCAATTCACATTGCCTACAAAAATTGTGAGTTCTCAAAGCCTGCCCAAAGGCCATTGCTAGTGGACTGGTAGTGTTCTAAAATATACTGTGGGCACAGCCGAAGGCCATGGCTAGTGGTGAGGAAAATAAATCAATGGAATAACAAAACCAATGAGTTAAGCCAGTCCTGAGTTCCCCAATGCGTTGAAGTTCAGGGGTTTTGTTGCAATACGTTTCTTACCTTAACTAAAATTTTTCATTGAATGGATATATATATAAAACTTTGTTAAAAAGGGACGTAATGGTTACAAGTAAAATCGAAAACCCCCAGAAATTCACCAGTTATGGTAAGGTAAGCAACCATAACTCATGCCACCACTGTGCACTGCACTGCTAAAACTAACACCCAGGACATCAAAGATGACATCACAATGTTCATTGATGACATCATATCATCTTTATTCCACTCCCCCGCCCCTCGCAGCCCTTCTTTCCAACACTAAATGACCCAAAATGTGTTTTCCAGACTTTGTTCCCCACCAATCCGTCCGCGGTCAGTTCCGGCTGTCCGCGGATCCAACATGGCAGGCGTTTCGGAAAATATGACGCACCTCAAGTTTTCTATTGACTAATCTGGGGCTCACCTGATGCCTGCAGACCTTACGTTCTCTTTTGAACCAATCAGACGCCCGTCCGCAGACCGAACAGCGAAGTGAGTGCGCAGACCGAACCCAGATATCACAATTTATTTTTACCTACTTTTGGGCCATTTAAAAATAAATAATGGATGGATTTAAACCAAATTTACAAACGCATGCTTTCGGGACCAAGCCGCCGCTCCTGCTGTAGATGTGAGCAAATTTGTTTGCCATTTCCAAAACACAGAAATCTTGGGACCCCTCTATAATTTTGCCCCCCCCTTAACAAAACCTCACCAAACTTGCATAGTTTGGGAAGGATTCGTCCAGGGGGGGGCAAAGTTATAAGCCAGCCAAAAAGTGTTCATCTTTTGGGTTGAGCAACTTCACCATAACTACAGGGTCGCTACCACAGAAGAGAGAGAGAGAGAGAGAGAGAGAGAGAGAGAGAGAGAGAAAGAGAGATGCACACTTACACACATATGCAGGGCATGGCGGCTTCTTTTCGTACACTTCGACCACTCACAAGAAATCCTGAAGTTCCTAATGGGTGCTCAAACTTTGCCTAGTGGTGAGAAAATAAAGTCCACAAACTGGCGAGCTCTTTTTCTGCGCACTCGTGATCTTCTCACAACAAAAATTAGGTACTTCAGGACACAGGGCCTCATTACGACTTCAGCGGTAGCCATGCCTCTTATTGGCGGCATGGCTGCTGCCGAATTCGGGTCTGGGTTCCCAGAATGGGGAATTACTGGGCCATTCCGAGTTCGGAGGGCCCGGTAATTCCTCCCTCCAGGAACCCGGGCCTAGACCTTCCCCATTCCCATCTGAGCCCCCATAGGGCTCAATGGGAATGGGAGAGGGTGCAAACAATGGGCCGATTACGAGCGGGCCGTTGTTTGCTCCCTCTTCCCCTCGCGGGACCTGGTAAGGAGTCCTGGTTTGACCAGGCGTTACTCACCGGGTCCCTTTAGCAGAGCTTGTTAACCCATTACGCCTCAGTCGTAATGAGGCCCACAGTCTCTGTGTCTGCTTATCAAAGAGCGAGGGATGCACCAAAGCATGTGGTCTTTCCTGCATGAAAGCAGGTCCCTGACAGGCAGAAGAAGCTGGCCGTTTACTCTTACTTCACGTGTGGAAAGAACTACCAAATCACATGGT
The DNA here is from genome assembly GCF_040938575.1 of Ambystoma mexicanum. Taxonomy (NCBI): domain Eukaryota; kingdom Metazoa; phylum Chordata; class Amphibia; order Caudata; family Ambystomatidae; genus Ambystoma; species Ambystoma mexicanum. Next base: position 1,125,800,573 of record NC_090922.1, on the reverse strand, counting down.
GTGAACAGCGAGGAGCGGCATAGACTGCAGACTCACCAGGGGAGTCTGTAATTATAAAGGTTCCCAGCTGTATAGTTTAATGGTATTTTTAGAGCCATTTCCATCCATTAATGTTGGTCATTAACACTCACCTAGTTATTGTTTTAAAGTTACAAGTAGCATTTTACGAAAGAAAACATTTATTTTAAAAGAATAGACATCCAATACACACATTGAGCTGGATCCTGGCACGTCACATCTAGCTCAATTTTTTTTTTTTTTACACAACATTCAATAAACACAAAACAAACAACATAGCATTCAATCTGCACTTTGTGCCATTCTTATCTGTAAATGAATTGGCTACTGCTGTGAGTACTGCTGACCCAGGACATCTCAGCAGAAAATTAAACAGCTTCAAAGGGAATATTCCGTCCTGCCCCTTTACGCTCTTAGTGCTGTCAATCTGCAAAGATAGTGGCCTGCAAGCCATTACTGAGCGCATGGAATCCATGCAGGGAGTCCTGCCTTTCCATTTAGTTAAAAAAAAATAAAAAATACAGATAGGCAGCAGGTTGATTTCCATCCTTATTGATTTGCAAAAACAAGAGAAAAAGTGAAAACTCAATTATGATCCAGACATTACAAATGAGTAGAGTATAAAGATGTCTGGGTCTGAGCAGATAGATGTGGGAAGGCCATCATGCACGAGCACATTAAACACATGATTAAAGTATCCTGCCTGGATGCACACAGTCCAGAGAAAGTAAAACACACGCACCTCTATCCAATCACAGTGCAGAAGTCAGTGGCGCATCAACCAGAATCCAAATCAGATCTTACCACAAAAGAGAACCAAACCCCCAGGCAAGATGAGAATGTCGAGAAATGCGTGCACTATATCAGCCACTTGTGAGATGCTGCTATGAACCTCCTTATCCTGAAACAAGAGAGGGAGATAATAAGGTGTCTCGGGCGACACCCAGAAGGTCATTTTAACTTAAGAGTACATTGCAAGGGGGATCACGTTTTCTATTATAATAATTCCCTCTGTGTAACATTTAACAGTGAAAAAGTAAAGTGCAAAAACAGCCACCATTGCCTTTACACCTTTGTTTTTACTACGCTGTGAAGAAATGGTAAAAGCCTCCCACAGTGAATGACTGCAGGCGGCATTTACTATATATTCCATAAGCGTTCAATGCATTAACGGCAGCATGGAAATGTCATGCAGTGTGAATGCATTTTTTTGGGCAGGTGGAGCAGATGGAGCACGAGGAAATTGTTAAGAAAACATGCAAAGAATATTTAACCTTCATATGACTATGCCTCCTGCTGATATAAATCGTGCCTCAGCAGCACGGCTCAGACTGTTTGAGCTGTTGCATAAATCTGCGTGAGGAACTGTGCTAAAGATCCTAACCTAGAAAGCGGCCTGAGAGACTGCAAACTCCAGATTGCATTTTTATTGCACTGTCCACCCTATCTCCCAACCCAAAAGCCTTTTCTTGCACTGCCATCATGTTTCTTTTCAACTTCCAGCAGCCGTCACAACCCCTTTAGGACAGCAAGCAGATCGAGCAGCCAGCTTTGTGGGGCACACTACAACATCTATCTTTTCTGCTCCTGGTTTCATCGTAAAGAACTCGCTCTGGGGTAGCAACATTACTCTGAAACTGAAGTCCTGGTGCAACCTTAACACTTGGTGAGTCCTGGCTAGTGGGGGAATTTGAAATGTAATTGTGGTCTCTGGCTAGGTTCCCTGTGTGATAAATGTTTGGGGCTTGTGGGAGACAGCAGGGTAGACCTATGGGAGATACGAGCAGGGATTAAGGCCTCTTGCCCCGACCAACATCCAACAAACAACATGCGCTGACCCCAATGTGCTCTGGCGTGACTGGCAAAAGATTTAGCAGGCCACCAAGCTGAGCACCTGAGCAGGGTCGGCCTGGGACAAGAAATAGGCCCGGACACCCAAATAAAAGTGGCCCACCCCTCGCCTAAAAAAAGTGGCCCACCCCTCGCCTAAAAAAAGTGGCCCTCAAACCATCATCCGTGAATCGCGTCAATTCACAACTTTACAGAAATTCTATCCCAAAAACTCACACCTGGATAAATTGCCCTTTGCAATAGGGTGGCCACATTTTCAAAATGGCTTCGCAGGACACTTTACGCGCGGAGGCTCCAAAAATGGTTTGTAAATTGTAGCACGCAAGATTTTATACAGCGCCATTTGTTTGCACCAACATATGGATACTTTTGTTTACATATGACTGTTGTGATGTTTAAATGTCCTATCCTCTCTGGGAACAGAGCAGTCGACCATTGACTGATGACTGCACACCTCGTGCACATTATTTGATAGGCTTAGCCATTCTTGTATGTCACATGTATTTTATGTCTGGCTGTTTCAGGTTTGTTTTTGGTCTCGTTTTGCCATAATGTGTCCATGGATACGTAATACATGGAAGGGCGCATTAATGCCTGTGCCCTCCGGACTCGGGCCACGCCTCCAGGGGAAACCTGAGGCAAAATGGTGTTGCACCGGCACCCTGATCCACCAGAGAGAGTGTGGTTATGTGTGCGTGGCAGAGAGGGGTGGGCCTTATGATTTGAATACTTAGCATTGCATACACTCTCCATATCTCGTGTGCTATGAGCTCACTGTTTTTCTTTTAGTTTGGGCTATTAGGTGCTGCTTTAAGCCAAAACTATTGCATTAGAGTACAGAAAGGGAGAATGGTAAATGAGGAGGAACACAGAGCTTGTAGGTGTTGTTTAGTTATTTGCTTACCCAATGACTGCCCATGGCTATGCTAATCCCTATGGCCATATCCACCCAGTTCTTGCCCCTGCCCGCCCAAAACACCTCTTCATGGGAACTCTTTGAGCTTGCTTTAATCAAGCGTTACCGTCAAACTTTGCAGTGTGAGCAGCCTTCATGAGTTGAAGGGCTGCTCCTGTTTACCCCAGCCTGTTTCTTTGTCTTCCTTTTCGTCCACAGCTCTTTAGTGCCATTATTATTACATGCACTCTCCCTCACGCCCTAGAACATCAGCAGTGGACCTGTATGCTTAATCCCATGCAATATGCTCCCTCCTGTATGAACGGAACATCCTGACAACACAATATTATGATTGCAAGCACTTTATACAGTGCACATTACAAACTGAACTCTCGGACTTTATACAGTGCACATTACAAACTCAACTCTCTCTAACACGTGATTTTCTTCCCATTCACGCAGGGTACGTATCACCACTCGTGGAATGGTAAAAGGCCAACGTGGAACATGTTACACACATATCATCTTCTATAGGAGTATTTACCCACTCAATTATTGTTCTTTGCATATCAGACAATCGCCACGTTCTCTTTATAGCCCTATTGCTTTTTGCGCACTGACACTTGCCACACGTTCTAATCAACTTTGGGTGATGATGGGAAGATTTAGTCAGCCTCACAAGGTTCACACAGTTCGTTGCAGCAACCACCTGGGCTGTCTTACTGTTGTGTACCTATCTAGATTTGAACCTGCGGCAACTGCATACCCAAATCCATTTGTTTATGGCATTTGTAAGGAAGCTGGTTTGGGTCATACCGTGGCTGTGGGGTCAGATTCGGATCAAAGAATGTAAGCCCGGCTTTACCACTCGACTACAGGGTGCCACCCCATGTGTCAAGCTTCCTCTCTTGGCAGTTACAGCGCTTAGAAACAATGTTGTGAGTGCTTTATATAATATATTAAATAATGAGGTCGGAGCAAGGGGCTTTCGGGGTAGTCGCCACTGATATGGTTGGAGAAGAAACATTGAAGACATACGACTTACCTGCCAGAACGGAGAGGGGTAACACAGCAGCCAGTAGAGGACCCCACACCACCTTAAGCTCCATTGATGGGACTCACCCCAGAGAGAGGTGATCCTAGACTCTGCCTTAATGTCCAGCCTGCGCCACGCAGCTCCGGACTGTAGTCTGCAACCATCGTGTCCAGCTCCAAAAAATCCACAAGTTCCGGTACCAGGAAGGAAATGCAATGCTCGGCTTTGGGGAGAAGTGGGGACCAGTTGAGAGAGTCAGTAACATAAATGTGAAGATAGGAAATGAGCGGCAGTCGGCACTGCAGAAGGTGCCTGCAGGACTGGCGGGAGACTTTTCCTGAAAAGGTCCCATCAGTGCTACCTGCAGCCAAGCTCGGCAGTCCAGGATCAGTGGACAATGCGCCTCATCTGAGGGAGAGGGCCGGGGTCATTTCCAGACCTGCAGAAAGTGATAGCAGAGTCAGACAACACGTAAATGGATGGAGAGACCGAGGATGGAGAGACCAAGAGTGATCCAACCCTCCTAGTTGGGTCTGCCCCCTACCTGGATCAGTCTCCCACTCCTTTTTGCTTCGATTCATTGCCTTTGCAACAACTGGCACCACGTCGTCGCCAGATCGGCTCAGGGCTAAGGGCGCTGCCAGGCCAGCATGCCTACGTGATGCATTCATCACAGAAAGGTAACACTTGCATGTTACCTTTCTCTAATGGATGCATCCGCTATGTGTCGTGCCGGCGCCGCAACGAAGCACGAGCTGGCTGGTGGCAAGCCAATTAAGGCCCAGCTTGGGCCACGCGCCCCGCAGCAGTTGCTGTGAGTCGTGCTGCATTATGTTTACCGGCAAAAAAATGGCCCTGGGGTGGCCTCATGAAAACTGGCCCCCCAGGTCCTCAAAGGTCATCAGCCAGTGGCCGATGGCCGATGCAGCCAGTCCGACCCTGCACCTGAGTAGGCTAGAGTAATGTTTTGATGCATCTCTCAGTCTGACAACTGTGAGGGTGTAGGAGTAAGACTGACACACGGATTGATAAAAACGTATTATTAACAAAAATGGGGGGGGGGTTGGATGAAATCCTAACTACCCCTACCTCGAAGAGGTGTTTCTCAGACTCAACAAAACTAGCTAATGAAACTGTCTGTGGCAGAATGTTCAAAGTCAAGTTTGTCGTCCTGTGTCCAAATCCTAACCTGTCCCTCAATAAAAGGTGAAAATAGAAATGTCTCTTGGCTGTCAACCTGAAGCCCAGATTTGTAGTTCAAACAAAGGTTCCAAAAAGGTGTAGAAAAGCAAGCAAAAGTTCCACAAGACTCACGGGGTTGATTCCCTTTTCCCAGAGTCTTTCCACTTTATCCAAGATTGTCTCTCTATCTTTAATGGTCATGGTAAGTCTTTATGTTTACTTATCAGGCCTGGCTTTCAGACCCTGCAACAAAGAAGAAAGGCCTGGAAAACTTTTTCCAAGCCGTCTTGAGGGTCCCAGCCCCTTGGTGGGCAGAACCGTCTTCCAGGTATTACAATGAGAAAGAATAGTCTGGTCCTCTCTCCCAAGCTGTGTGCTGATCTTCCTCTCACTTGTTACGGGTCCCAGGCCCTACTGTCAGTATTCCTCTCAGGTACTGTGAAGAGGAAGAATAGTCTGGTTCTCTCTCGCAATCTGTGCTGAGGGTCCCGACCCGTTCTGAGCAGGCCTGGTCCCAGGTACTGTGACAATGAAGCATAGCCGGTCTCTCACTCCAAAGCTGTGTTTAGGGTCCTTGACCCTTTCGGAGCAGGCCTGGCTCTCAGGTATTTTGACAATGGAGGATAGCCTGGTTCTCTCTCCCAAGCTGTGTTTAGGGTACCTGGCCCTTTCTCTGTACCCCTCCCCTTGGTCCACTCTCCTGCCAAGTAGGGTATTCAATGTTCTAGGATTCACAGTTCTCTCTCTCTGGCTCCATTTCCACTCACAGCCTTAGTTTACTCCCCTTCCAAGGTCTATGGGTGTCACTTGTACATGTAAGCTTCATAACCTTCATAATAACTGTTTGGGGTGTGTGACCCCATTGTGAGTCACAGGCCCCTTCACTCAGTTGTTCTCAATGTTATCTCTCTCAGATCTCTCTTCACCCCACTGCCTTGGTTTACTTTCCTGCCAAGGTCTGAGAGTATCATCTATAAATGCAAAGTTTGTGTTTCCTTTAATCATTAGTTGTGGTTTGCCTTCTGATATGGGTCTCAGACCCCCTTAACTTGTTTGTTCACAATGTTCTCTTTGGATGATCTCTCTTTGATCCACAGTCTTAGTTTACTCTCCTGCCAAGGTCTGTGCATGTCACCAGTATCTGCAAAGTTCATACTCCCCTTTATTATTGGTCAGGGTGTCTTCCTGATATGGGTTCCAGACCCCTTTCACTAGGTGACTCTACCCCTGAGGGTATTTCATCTGTCTTTCACTTTAGTCTTCAAGTACTCTCTGGGTCTCCCAAACTCTTTGACTAACCACCCCAGTCTTCTGTGCATCTCGCCTGCTGCTTGCCGGCAGTTTGGAGGCACTCCAGCAGCTTTGGGCACTGGCAGGTGTTTTCCCCCTGCTCCAGTGTGCTTTCTGCATCGCAGGACTTCCGCAAGTGTGCTTCCTTCCTGGATGCCATCTGCCTCTCTGCTCTGCGGTCCTGCGCTTACCTGGGCACTTTCTCTGCTACTGCTGAACCGATAATGAAGACACTATCCTTCTCTTCCCTCGCTGCCTTCGAATGACAGCTGACCGATAAGGTCACTCGAATGGTTAGAGCGTAAGCATTTGTTTTTGTCAGTGATCTTCATTACTCACGGCCTCTTCCTCGTCCCAGTAGTTCTTGCGTGAGATATTCTGCCACTACATATGGGCCATTGGGTAGTATGAAATTGGAGGGGATTTGAGGGGATACCACGTCCAGGATAGTTAGGACTCTGAATGGGGGATCTCCCTCCCCCCATGAGATTGTGTGGATGGGTCTCTAATCACCTTAACCCAAAGCAGGCCCACCACTTAAGAAGCGAGTGCACATTTGTAAGTAAAGCAAGTGTATTGTACAATAAGCCGGGAGGGGCTAGATGATTAAATAAAGTCAAACTAACCCAAGTCTCCCTGAACCACACAACCACTTCACATTATATACATTATGCAACAGTTAAAATGCTCCCACATATTTTACTCCAAATCATCCCCACACATGATTGGTCAAACCTATACAAAAGAAATTCAATCTTCTCTAAGTCCCATGTTCTCATTGGTCACATTCATGTATCTATCATCATCAGCACATATTTGTAGCACACCCATTTTGGGGATTTTTCCATGGTAGGCCATGCCATCATCACATAGTTACACATTTGAACATAAACATAATTCATTACAAGTTCTAGCTGGCCTGGGACCTTCTAACCCCAGAAATGTTTGCACATGGCTTGCAAGGACACTTCAAACAATTTCGAGAGAGGGTGTCACGATCCATGCCCCTGACCCCCTCAGGTATAACAGCCCCCTGGCAGCAGTAGGGCTAAAGCCCTTCCCACTGGCCCCAAGGGCCTTACAACTCCATCAGAAACATACATGGAGTCAGTCCTGGCACCTTTGGCGCCAGGCTCATTATCAGGAATAAAGCAATACCAGTTTTGGACCTTAATCCAACATGGAGGCCTATTACACAGCTCAGTTCTTTGGAACCAAGCCATGCGGTCCAGTGTTTTGGGTGTGGCTGGGCCTGGTACTTACTACCTGGCCTGGAACTACTTTACCTGGGCTATTTCAACCACACACAAATAGCAGAACATGCTTCGCGTTATTCTGCACTCCTGCAACGTAACGCTCACCGTATCCAGCTCCTGCTCATCTGCTTCTCCAGCGGCCCGATCCTGAAGCGCTAGATCTGGATTCCATTAATAACCTGGAAGAACAAGAACATCATTAGCAAGCAAGAACACTTACCTGTGAAGTAACCGGTCTTGAATCCATCCTGCGCTTCGCTTACCTCGAACATCTCCAGAGTTTGCCGCAACTTGCAAAGCTAAAGAAACAAGGACAGCATTAATAACAATTCTTACCTGGGCAAGCAGCGAGTCTTGGCAGCACCCTGCGCTTCTCTTACCTCGCCCATCTCCGGATCGATCGCGCATCACTCCGGAACATCACCGCAAACTGTACAAAGAAGGGAAGAGACACAGGTTAGCAATTAACACCAATAAACAGCGCAACGCTCCGTGCATCAATAACTCACCGTGGTTTTCGCCATCGGCGCGGCAACTCCGAGATCGCAACCATCCCTGTGAAAACAAAAAGAGACATTGTTAGGGAACAGCGTAGTGGAGCAAGACGCCGAGAAGACAGAGAAAACGGAGGGAAAGAAAGAGACAGAATAAAGACGGAAATGACATTATAACTCACCTGACAGCAAGCAGAGTCAGAGTCACAGTCGGTCTGGACCCGACATATGGGCACACGGACCAGTGAAGCAACTAGGTCCATGGAACGCCCGCACCAACCACCTGCCACTGCACAGAGACGCAGGACAGAGTTCAACGCACAAAAACCTAAGGTGACAATAACCCCAAGGGAGGGGATTTGAACCAGAGGGAGGTGGGAGTCCACCCATCACAGAACCAGTATCTTAACCCTCCAATCTCCTGTTATAGGCGCTACCCAACGTCTGGCACATAACCAAGCAGAGAGGAGGCCAGGACAGCGCTTAGACCTCGATCCAGTATCGTGTGGCGTCCCCGTGGATACCAGGTGAGCATAACTGAGGGTGAATAAATATGTTTCCTTTGAACTGGCGATAACTATCTCACCCACCCAGGCTTGCTGGCTTCCTTGTTTCACTATAATCTAAATGACTACCAATTCAAAATGCATGACCTCCGGCCACAGCCTAAGAAAATAATTGAAAACCCATAAATGATCGGGCAACTCTGCCCTTAGGTGTCTCTTCTCCCCAGGTTTATTACTCAGCCACAAACAGATGGCCGAATTCCTTTGAACAATAAATAACAAGCTCATGTGCACTTAAAAAGATTGCATCATCTTTCCATAATAGTCCTAAGCCATAAAAATCCTGGGCCTGCCTGTGTGTGACCAACTGATTATTAATGCAGAGGCTCACCTTGCCAAGCCAAACTACTGCGCCCCGTTCAGAGTGGCTCCTTCATAACACATCTCCCTTCTCGCATGGGCATTATGAAGCTCCTTGTTGCCGCGCTTCTAGGCACTTCATGGCACACCATACCCATATTGTATATCTCATCTGCAATTTTGACATTTATCTTGCTGTGCATGTGCAAATCTAAATGTATCAACTTAAACACAACCCATTCTCATTATTTACACTACATACATGTAAAATTACTAAAACAAAAATAAAAACAATTACTAACATCACAGCAACTTCGCCACCCCCCCAGTCACTAATATGGCACATGCAACGTGAACCCCTCTTTCTCATTGGGACCTTTATTGACCACCCCCAACAAGATCCATCCGCTGGGTACCACCCCCAGAGGCACTATCGTGTAGCGGCCTCATCTCCCTGGCCTAATGGAAAGGGGCTCCACCATCTGAAGCAGTGACAATACCTCAGGATTCGTCAGGATCACCAACATGCTACGGACTGCTACGGATTGTGAAATGTGTACTCAGTGGCCTCACATTTCAAGAAGCCCTTTCTATGAAGCAAAAGTTCCTGCCTTCCATAAACCTCAGTGGTCAAAGTGGGCAGGAGCGGTTAGGAGCAGTGCTGCTCTTCTTTTAAAAAAAAATAGCTTTACTGTTTCTAGATTTTTATATAAAAAAAGAAACTGTTCCGGAAAGGTTTATTTTTAAAATAAAAGTCTAGGAAGAAGTTTAAACTTGCACTTCAGTACACTGCACTAAAAATTCCCTCAAAAAGCAGGTGTGTTAGTTTGGGGGTTTGGATTGTGCATGGGAGGGGGCGTGGTGATGCGGTTTGTGGGAGCGAGGCAGGCCAGCAGGAAACAGCTCCACCAATTCTGTTCGTGTACTCCACCTGTAGCATGCGGTGATGAGTGAAGTTTCGAGACTGCAACCTTTTCCCGCATCTGCCAACTCCCAGATGAGTGCCAGTCTGTGAGGAAAAAGGACAGACACACCTCGCCTGCTGGTTGACATTAACTGGACTGTCTTGCAATGTAAGGGGTTCACGGCTCAGAGTAAAGGGTCACTCTAGCGCAGGAAGAGTGTAGCACTCTTCCATTCTGAAGAATATGCAATTACTTTTGATGGCTTGTTACCACGTGCACTTAGGTGAAGATGTAACAATGATCTGTTACACACGGGGTGTAACTATTTAAAACATATTAATTTAATTCAGTATAATGAATGCCAATGGTTTGTATGTTCGTTAGCGATTTAAAACTATACTGATTTAGTTGTTGGCACTTAGTTACTGTTTCCTGTTTTTGGAAGGAGTGGCGTGCTCATAACAGGCTACTCATAAAAGTCTTAAATCTGAGCCATGCCGCCCACGGTGTCCAACTGTTACGCCTCCCGTGGGGACACAGCAGATGCTGAATAACTTTAAGACTGTTTTTATGTTCGCTTGCTTGTCAGTGGCACGGAAATACCCTTGCTCAAACAAAGAGCTATTGATGTGCCCATCTGGACATAAGGCACTGCCCTCGAGCCCATGGTCATCGCTCCCGGAAGTATCGAACATAATCCTAGCGCGAGACATTTTAAATGTGGCTTTTCTGTCCACATTTCTAAAGTACAAAGATATTTCCCTAGCCATAAAATGATATTTTTCTGCAAATCAGCAGTGTAAGGTAATCTTACACACCACTAATTTGGGCAATAGTCCTAAATGTCCCAATTTTATTAAAGACGCAAATCCTCAAAGAGTGCTTTATTTCTCAAAGTACAAATCTACGTGACCACCTGAGAAAACCATATACTAAGGACGGACAGGGTTATCCCTTAATTCCGTTCCTTCCAGTCGTTCATCATGTCTTTCCCCCACAATGTTAAAGGGACTTATAATATAACTCAAGGCAGAACATGCTGATCACTGAGCTCCATGAAAAAATGTCTATAGGATTAAGTCACTTGCCCTATGCAATGCACTCATATAACATACAACGCAATGGCATTATACTTCAACGTACATTGCTCCTGTATGCCAGCACGTTTGCCAACCCGGCAGTGCACCCAGACATGAGAGTTTGCACTTTGTCTTGTATAATGCGAAACATAAAAATGTTCAAGGCATAAATATGTTGCGCTGCATTGATAGCAAATACACAAGGCAAACAATAACCGTTATACCAACATATAAGGCCAGAGGAGAATAAACAAAATTGTAAATGTTTATGTTCTCACCGACTGCTATTTGACTTTGCAGGATTTACCCATTCACCCAGGTCCTGCAATGTTATGCCATTTATAGCAGAGGCCGTCTTCGGGACCTCAGCATGGGACAGTAGTGGTAGAGGCTAAATGGTATGCTCGACGAAATATAGAATCGATTACCAATAATCTGCCCAGAAGCACTGCTATGCCTTTGGCAAGAAGCAGAAAAGAAGGATGGATGTGTGACTAATTGACTTCTGCCCTGCAGGAGTACAAGGATGAGTAGAGGCAAAAGCGTCTGCTCAGCCACCACACTTCTACAAAGAGGAAAGGTAAAACAGGCACAGTTAAGAGATATACCTCCTTTGCCTTTTGTGGTAATGTGACCCCAGGGAAGGCTATATTCTAAAGAGGGGTGTGAATATGGCTCAGTAGCAACCCAAAGAGCGAAGTATAACATTTCAAAATAAAGGAATATCCAATCAAGGTTCTGTTATAATGTGTACTTTAAACACACCACATGCAAGAATAACCAAATACCCCACACGGAAAACAACCTCTGGGTTTTGAGGGTGCAGGCGCCTCAGTGTTAGAGGGGGCCCTCACTCTTCTTTTTTGTGGGAGCTGACCAACCATGGGACTGGGGTTTCCCTTCATATTTTGGGGGCCTTTCTTTGAAGAAGGGTGAAAACCTCTGTCTTTTAACTCATTGTGTTTGCTTTCATTCCACTTGTCATCTGACTTGGATGTGTTTGCATACTTGTCAGCAGCTTTTGTAAGCTTCCTAGGATCTGTGATATTCTTGTCCACTAAATGCTGGTGTAACTCCATGTCACATTTTTCAAGGAAACTGTCACATGCAATCAAATTGAAAATGCCCTCAAATGTGTCAAATGTGGTGCCTGTAACCCATCCGTTAAGATACTCTAGAGTTTGATGTGCAAACACCTGAAAGATTTGTGCTCCTTTTGTTGTGAGTTCTCTAAAGCTCCTGCGGTACTGCTTGGGGTTCTTGGACGGCAGCCTTCATTTTCTCATAAATTGGCCTCTACTCGCGAGCCAACTGAATAATAATATCAGTCCTAACTGTCGATAGGTGGGTCATAAGTGCTGCCCCCCACAACCCTTCTTCCACATCCTACTTCATGAGGAAGGCGAGTTCCAGTCCCTCAAACAAACCAATGATGTCCTTCCCCATATCATAAGGGGGAACTAAGTCCTTGGGTAGGCAGTACTTACGTGTCCCTTGGGTACCACCATTATATGTACTCCCTTTCACACTGAAAGCACCCAAAGCTTCCCTTAAGGTTCTCAATTTCCATTCTGTGCAGTATCACAATATCACACTGCTTTTGCTCCTCTACAGCAGCAGCAGCTCTTTGTTATTGTCTCTCCAGAGCACCAGCATTCTTCTGCTTCTATACCTCGAAGGACCTTCTTAGAACAAGTGTACTTTTCCTTTTGACATCACACCCAAAGTGCTTTGTGCTAAAGGAAGTGTAAGGAACAGGAAGGGAAAAAAGGCAAAGAGGAACAAGATGGAGGAGCCTTCCTCCAGCTTCAAAGAGCTCCCTCCTTCTACACTAACCCCACCCACTTCCCTTCTGAACAGGATCAAAGGCCCTTATGGTGTGCAACAACAAATTCAAAATTAAAAAAGAACTAGGTCTAGGAAGAGCATTCCCCACTCGTGCTGCAGCATTCTGGAACAAACTTCCGACTAGCTTTAGACTGGAATCAAATCTATTTTCCTTCCGTAAAAAACTTAAAACCTTGCTTTTTAAGTAATTCGAGATAAAGCTTTACGACCTCTGATGGACAACCCCTATATGTAATGAATCGTCTTGTATATTGTTTGTCTTCACTATTTGTCTACGTCTTCATGTAAGCGCCCCGATGCTTGCGAGCAGTTCGGCGCTATACAAATAAATAAATAATAAATAATAAATAACACCCTTAGGTGAGGCTAAGCCATTGGTGAATGGGTGTGCCCTTTGATTCCTGTAGCCAGGACGGCTTCCTGTGGAGTGCCTTTCACTATAAGAAGGGTGTTCCCTGCTCTTACAAAGGAATAAATATAGGCATTCCCCAAGGCTACACTCCTTCTAGCAGCATCAAGGACAGCCTGTCTGTGGATAATACACAAAACCCTTCCACAGCTAAACTGGACTGACAGAGCTGACATATTTCTGATATCAAATTGATTTGGCTTGGAGAGCTATGAGATACTGGCCTCCATACCTTAAACTCAGGTATGGTTTATATTTGAAGTTTTATATGCCGCCAGGACAACATACTCAATGTTATTTAATTTTTGGAACAGGGGTATATATCCTAAACAAGAATATGTTCACTTCAATGCAATGATAACTATTTACCTGAAAACAAAAAAACAGCAATCATATAGTAAATCACCTTTCATAAGGTAAGGCCTGTGTGGTTTTAAAAACGAATTTAAATTGCACAAACCAGCATTTAATATCTGGTGTACTGTGTACAAAGACAAAGCAAATGAAAATCACCTACATAATTATAAGAGAACACAGCAAAGCATGAGGAACCCAAATTATGGACACAATCTTGGATTTCTTCCAGGTGGTGTGGATGGTGAAGGAGCATTTCCAAAATGGCCTATTAATGTATCACTCTGAAAGAACTGAATACTCCATCCAAAAATCTTTCCATTATGTAGCAATAGCAGGCTAGGGCAGTTCAAGAGTCCTCTTCAATTTTGGCTGTAATTAGAGAAGCTAACTATAGACATAATATTCCTGCGTGATGTAGACTTTTGGATCTGTGAAAGGATACATGAGTACTTCAGCTTCCTTTGGGTAAAGCATTCATCCGATCAGGTTCTTGCTTTACTCTTTCACAACACTAACAGAGGCACCCTGATTGGAAGAATACCCTGGTTGCCCGTCTTCAAACCTATAGCTCCACTTGCTTCTCCTCCCTCTGCACAGTATTAAAACTGAGACCCTATTTCCAATATCTGTCCCATTCCAAAATCATGCTTTCCATTAAACAGTGCAAACAAACACAAAGGCAGATTGGAGTGTTGTCCCAGCAAGGTGGCCGAAGCTTTAAATATAAGTGTTAAGTGTTTTTATAAAGTGTTGCATCTCACCTCAAAAGAGGTATCAAGACTAAGAGCAAACCTTAAGACAGACCAACATACAGACACCAATTATCTTGGAAAAAGCAGGCCTTTAAATTATGTCTGAAAGTACGATGGTTGCAATGAAGGTATAGAATTCCATAGCTTTGATGCCTGCACAATAAATGACCTGCCACCCCATGTATGACTTTTGCATTTGGGTATAGTCAATAAATAGGCCAAAGCAGATCTAAGATGTCTTCCAGATTCATTGCGAGAAACGATTCCTAATCAATGTATATCCTGGTTTGAACTGAATCTTGTCTATGAGGCACAGAGCATTTAATTCCAAACCTTTGGTAACTGGAAGCCAGTGCACAGCACTCAGAGCCGACGAGTTATATTATATCAGGGCGTAAGATAAAAGATCAACCTACCTGCAGCGTTTTGAATATACTGGAGATTAACCATAGATTACTTTGGAAGCCACAAATAAATGGTTTTATAATAATCAAGCCTATCGGCTATAAAGGCACTCATTAGCTGAGCCTTCTCCAAAAGTGTGAAGTAGCTAAAAATGTTTTTTAGGGTTTTCAATAAAAACTGAAAAACAGCTACTAGTCACCTTGCTGGATTGGCCATTTAAAGAGGAGTCTAAATCAAGTCAAACCCCAAGAGTATGCATAAGACAGTTTCAAACAGGGGCCCAGAGCAGACGACCAGATGATATTCAACTTCCCCAGATATTCCTCTCCTAACATGTTGGATCTGCTGGGTTTGCAATTAAGTATTTCAGTCTTTTGTTCATTCAGTTGTGAATAGTTAGATGTCATTCAAACATTTACTTGTTTGATGCAAAGTTTGATCAATCAAGCAAAACATATAACAAGACAAATTAAAGACTTGCACTGAATCTACTAATGGATGGCCAATAGGGCTCATCCTCCATTCCCTTACACATTTGGTCTACGGAAATCAAGTGTGTGCTGTCTAATTTTCTCTTGGGCTTTCCCCTTGCATCCATTTATTGAGAACATATCCCTAATTACTCTTTCTGGGGGAAGTGCAGGAATGGCAAAAACATGCAACAGAGTTGTAGATCTGGGGTAGTTTCAGTGGACAATCATAGAGTAGACACATTGAGCATTTAGCACAGTGATCTGACCTGCAAGATCAAAGCTTCAAGAGCTATTTTCCTGCTGCTTTTGTGCTTTCTCACTGCGTAGGGTTGTTACCGTCTTCCCTTCCCGGTGAACCTGCCTCAATAGAGACAGAAAAATAAATCTGCACATAATTAGCATACCTAACATCCCTGCAGCACTTCCACCACCACCACATCAGTCCTGCAGCCATCATTATATAGATATTCTTTTTGTGGAGATCTGTGCTCATGTTGGGGATCATTTGTTAAACTCACAGAAGAACAAACTCAGTTTTTCATCCTTTTGGGGATGTGTACAGTGTGAGAAACAGGAGAGTTTTCTCACAATTACTCCCCTTGTGTCCTCTATACAAGTGGCCAGGGAAAGGCCACTTTTAGATCCTGCCCATAGGGGTCAGCAAGCAAGTGAGGACCACCTGGATGGTGGGTCCTTGGGGATTGGAAGTGGGATGCCCTTAGGTAAGACACAGTATTCCACATCCTCCTTTCAGGAGGTAACCTCTATCCCAAAAGTGGGTATGGAATATTGTTCACCATGTCCACTGGTCTATGAGAAGGGCAGGTGATATTATCATCCCAGAAGTGTCAGAAAGAGAAGGATTGGGGATAAGGTACCTTGGGACAAAACACAGTATCCCCCTTGTTTTAGTAACAACCTACCAAACCCTCCCGTGACCTTTATGGGTCATTATAAGGCAATTCCCCTTTAGTCCCCTCTTGGGGTAGTTAGGATATTACATACTTTCCCCACTCTAGTACTGAGATGAGGACGAAGCAATTGAGAGTAATGGACACCACTTACTCCCACCACTTTGGTACTGGGACGAAGAAGATGCA
The DNA here is from genome assembly GCF_040938575.1 of Ambystoma mexicanum. Classification (NCBI taxonomy): domain Eukaryota; kingdom Metazoa; phylum Chordata; class Amphibia; order Caudata; family Ambystomatidae; genus Ambystoma; species Ambystoma mexicanum. Next base: position 1,125,784,357 of record NC_090922.1, on the reverse strand, counting down.
TGAAGGTCAGACATGTCCTTATAATTAGAGTCAGGCAGCCTTAATTAGTGGAATACACCTGCCTTTATTGAACACCGAATTAAATGAAACAAGCAAAACAGCACTTATTGAATAACGAAATGAACAAAACAAGCAAAGCTAAATTTATTAAATACCAATTTTGAATGAAAACAAGTAAAACTGCACCTTTTGAATACCGTATTGAATGAAACAAGTAAAGATGCATTTATTGAATATCAAATTGAATGAAACAAGCAAAGAGCATTTATTGAAAAAGGCCAAGACTATTACATTGAACGTCAAACTGAATGCAAATATCAAACCTCCTAAGATGGAACTATGAACTGAAAAAAAACAGAAAACTAATTTGAAGGAAGGATTCTAAATGCAGAGTTGAAGTCAAGGCAGAGGAAGTGCTTGTTGTCGAACTGCATTTGAGAAACCACTTGTTTTGTGAAGTTGTGCAGCTGCATTTAAGAGACCACTGGTTTAGCTGATCATTGAACTACTCAAAGAGAACTTGAAGTTCCTGGTTGCGTGACCTGTAATGGGTGGATCGTGCAATCCAACAACCACACCCAGACCAGAGAACTCCTACATATTGAGTAAAGAACTGTCGAAAGCGACCGGTTTGGTCGAACAACTGTTCCAAGACCAGAGAACTCCTATAAACTAACATGGAAACTTGTTGTTAGAACAAAAGGAAAGCTACCATTGGTGTATACCAGACTTTGGGAAGGGAACCCTGACCTGTAAATAATTGTTGAATCACAGTTTGAAGAACAAAGCTACAAGAGTCTTCTTTTTGTGACATCTGTTGACATTGAACTTGGGGAAGGGAACCCTGAGACGCGATGCCCTGAAACTATATTGAACTTGGGGAAGGGAACACTGACATTTAAAAAAGGCTGTAACTTGATTACTTCAAGTCCAACAGAAGGTAAATTGGACATTGTGAAAAACTGGATGGCATTTGCGGAAAAGAGGACAAAGAATAAGCATGAGCTGGAAATAGCTCTGAACTTTATTTTTGGAACACAGTTTATGATTGACATCCATACACATTGTTTTGTCTTAGTTGTGAGGGCAAGCATAGGTTTTGGACACAGACAGACTTTTCAGTTGAACCTAATGACACATACTTTCCTTAGTTTCTTAAGAGAGGGAAATCACCCTTTAGCATACCTGATATTTCCTTTGATAAAAGCCTTTTTTCAACATTGAATCTGTTGTCTGTGTCTCCTTCCATGAAGCCAATCTCACAACAGTTAAAATGTCAAGTAGTACCTTTGCTATGGAACAGGTTATCAGGAACCATGAGCAGTAATGTGGTTAGCTGGCCTACCTTCCTGGGAGTGGATGAAGCATAGGAATCTTAAGGGTCTCAGCAGAATGGTCATGTATCATTTTGAATAGGAGGGCCCATAGATTCTGTAGTTGAGGGTTGACCAGGCAACCAGGAAGGAGGATGAAGAGTGTTATGTGTGGAGAAAGTTGCATTGTTTAAATAAACAAGGCTGATTATCCAACTCTCCAATGTGGTGCATTTTCACATCAATGGTAATGAGTGAGCCCACTGTGCTGCGATGAGTGCTTTCTGCCCCAGAGAGAAGCAACATGTTTGTTTGCCTATCGGCTCCTTGTGTGCTGCTGTTCGAGTAGAGGTACCAAATTCTACTATGTTGTCAGAGTCCTGTCAGTGGGGGCCTACCCTTGGAAAGCTTCCTACAGCCTCTTGGACAGCCCCCCCCTTTTGTCTGGCGTGCAAGCTGATGCTCCATCTGTAGTGGCATTACAAGCCCAAACGCTATTGTGAGTGGGGTGAGAAGAAGAGACCCTCTTGCGTGAACGCACGCAAATGCTGGTGTTTGGGGAAAAGTACTTTCAGTGTGCACATGCTGAACCACTGACTTTGGAGCTAAGTGAAGGAGGAGCACATACCAGCCAGACGGAGTTCACTAAACAGCTCATTTTATAAATATACATAAAGTCACACCTGTGTGGATATTTTGATTCCTCCAGAGCTCAGTCAAAAGATACCTTTCTCAATATATGTACTGTGATTACTGTGGGGGAATCTGGTGTCACAGTTGAAGCATTCTTAGGACTGCACACACTCTACAATCAATTGTCTATTTAGTACTTCCTTACCACAATGCCGTTCAGAATAACTGGTTAAGACATGCAAAATGTCCCAGGCCACAGCATATTTCTGCCTCATCCTCAAGGGTAGAAGAAAGACTTCCTTCAAAATATGTTGACTGCATAGGGGCCTAACTACAGTGTGGAGCGGACACCGTAGTACATAGGAACTGCCTGGGGCACATAAGAGAAAGAGAGGGCATGCCCCACGTGGGTAGTAGGGCAAGTTAATGCTAAAGCTTTGAACACATTTTAAACTGGATTTCCACTTGGACAAAAAGACCAGTGCCATTTTAGAACACTATTATTTTAGCACCAGAATGAAAGAGGATCAGGAGAACATGGAGGATTATGTGGTGGCTTTGAGGAAGTTGGCTTTACATTGCATTTATGGGGATAATTCTGATTAGCGGATTAGGCACAATTCATGGTGGCAAGTGCTACTTGGAAAATTAGGGATGAATAACGGTCTATGGATGAAGTAACAATTGGAAAGAAGGTAGAACACAGACTAACATGTGTGGCAGACCTATTGAGGAGATGCTTCACCTCCCATGCCAGGAAAGTTTATCACAATGAAGAGGAAGGGACGAAGGGCACTGGTGGACCCTAGGAAAGAGAAACTCATTGGGGCAAAAATCAAGACGAAGAAAGGCCGGGGAGGGGACAATACAAGAGTGTGCTACAAATGCAGTTGTAAGTCTCATTAAGCCAATACAAACAATTGTTCAGGTAGCAAAGCAATGTGCAACAGGTGCAATAGTCTAGGACAGTTTGATAACTGTTGGCAGGTAGTGCCAAGTGGAAGCATAGGGAAGTGCAAGAATGGGGAGGAAGTGCTCCGTCTGCTGTGTTATGAGGATTGCTCGCAAGAGCAGAGGGAGCATCAAAAGGGAGTATAGTCGAAAAGACGAGGTAATGCTTATCAAAGAGCACAGCTTATGAATGGATGCTCTTGTATCGGAGTTAAATGGTGGGGAGGGCAAGAGGTGTGAGTGCCCCAAAGGGTCAAAAGATGCAAAGGTAACCCTAATGTCCAAAGGTGAGTCATTGTATGTATTGAGTGAAATGCTCCAAAAGTTGCAGATGTCAAAAATAGTGCTTGATGTTACAACAATATGTACGGTTGGTTGATTTTGCATGGAAAGCCCTAGCTTAGGAAGGCAGAGCCGCCCAGCGCAAAATATCTGTAACAGTTAAAGGAGCCACCTTGCTAACTCCCATTAGCAGGTCAATGTTATTGAGAGAAGAGGGGAAAAGATATCAGTAAATGTTATGTTCCCAAGCACATAGGGTGGCTGTTGGGCATTCTCCACGAGATAGAGGTCAAAGAAAAGACATAACCTGTGCTTTCTAAGCTGTGGGATCTAACACACATTTTAGGGATGCAGTGCACAATAAACTTGCTTAGTTATGTAAAGTGAGGATCATTGGGATGGCCAATGATGTACAATGGTTGTGCTCGCATATGGTGACCAAGAAACCCAATGGAGACGTTTGTTTGTGTTCTAACTTGTGACAACTAAATAGGAATATCATTGTGGAGTGGAAATCTTTGCCCAAGATAAATACGCTGGTATCCACCATGGGAGAGTGTCAGAATGTTTTTAAACTTGATCTAATGTCGGCGTATCGCCTGGTGTGCTTGATCCATCTTCACATACGTTGACCAAGTTTCTGTTCAAGTAAATGTTGTTTGGCCTAGTATCAGCCTCATAGGTCTTTCAAAAAAGAATGCACTATTTATTTAGCAACTACTCAAATGACCAGTTTTTCCACAATGTCCTTCTGGTAGCTATATTCAACATGAAATAGCATGATAGTAACCTAGCGGGAGGGCTCCCAATCCTGAGTACCTGTACCTGGGGGACTGTATCACTGCCAGCGGGGTCAGCCCATGGATGAAATCATGCACGCCGCAAAAGCCATCTGAATACCAGGAAATCAAGAAGACCAGTTGTAGTCTCTAGGAATGGCAGAATGTTACCAGACATGTGTGTCATAATTTGCCTACAAGTTGAGGAAATACCTGAGGATGGGGTTAAATTATAACTGGTAGAGATGTGTAAGCTAGAGTTTGTCATGTTTATTCAATAAAAATGAAATGCATTTCATTAAACAAGGTGTATTTTGCATGGATTTTCATCCCTATAATGTTACATTTAACAAAACAAAGAGTATGCTAGTCCCTGACAAATGTCTAATGTAAACAGTGCTTATTTGTGCAGCCAAGTTACATAAGAGGCACAAACATTGAGATAAAGTAAGAAGATGAAGTCAATGTTCATTATTTTATGCATATTGAGTTAGATTTGTTGATAAAGCCTATATTAAATTATTATTACCAGAAAAAAATACATCAGGAGCATTGTTTTCTGCATGTAACTTTAAAATAGCCAATGCAGCTGGAATTTTGCAAACCATGACTGTTTATCCAGACGTCATGGAGCTCTCAAGGCTGAAGATCCAGAGGCCAGCTTTTTTTTGAAAAGCAGAATCGTCATGATTCAGTAAGTGATCTATTAGCTCAGATGAACACACACATCTGTGGGTATTCAAACAAAAAATTCTTATTTAAAAATATGTTTTCATGGAGATGCACAGTTTAATAGGGAACTAGGGTCAGAGATTGTAGGCCTTTGTGTTTTAGAAAAAAGCTGATTCACAGGACCAGAGGCCCATATAAACCCTGAACCCTTTAACATAAGTGAAGCAATGAGCCATCATCTATTATGTGCCTAGGTTCTTTGCATCAAGCCAGTCTTCTCGGTTCTTTACAGCAGTGTAGCCGGTCTTGTGATGGTTGAGTCGTGCTTTCACAATGGGATTCCGTGTCGGACAGTCCGTGTCGCCCATCTCAAATCCAGACTTGACGCACTGGCATTCCTCACAATAAACTGTCGGACACGGACTCCCATTAGGAAAGCATGACTCTTCCTCTCTCTCTTCCTCTATCTGACCCCTTTGGCCATCTCTACCTCTCCTTCTCCTTTTTCCTCTTTCTCTCTTTCTCTCTTACCGCCTGCCTCTTCCTACGTGTCTGATACAACTGTTTCTGTCACATGTATAACATGCTTGTAACCTATGACCTTTTAACCTGTAACCTGTAACTGTGCCCTAAGCTGTACATCTTCTTACCTTCTGCGCCCTTATATCCCACGGTCCGGTGTGCATAATAAATACTAAACAAACAAACACCTGACAAGGTTTCTAGACAAGTCCGATCTATAAAAGTGTCGTCCAAACAGGTGCTCCCCTGCTCCTCCAGAACCATCAAGGACCATATTGACACCCTCACTCTAGCTTTGGCCAATTTCTGTAATCACTCTTTCTCCACTGGAACGTTCCCCTCTCCCCTTAACCACTCCCTTGTGCGCCCATTCCTCAAGAAGCCGTCTGCCGATCCTACCTGCCCGGAAAACTATCACCCATTCTCCATCACCCCTTTCCTGGGCAATCTCTTGGAAACGCTTGCCATCTCCCAGCTTACTCTCCACACTGAATCTGTTGGTTGTCTCCATGACCATAAGTCTGGCTTCAGAGCTGCCAGAGGCAATGAAATTGCTCTCCTGAACACCTGTGAAGATCTGCTCCCTAACCTTGATTCAAGCATTCCTTCTTACCTCTGCTTTTGACACAGTCAACCACGCCATCCTAATCATCGACTCTGTGAGAACCTGGGCATCACAGATCAGGCCCTGGAGTGACTGACCACCTTCCTCTTGGACCGCCCCTCCCCTCCCAGGTCCAACTTGGTCTCTTTTTCTCTGCAACCTCTCTCTACCTGTGGCGTTCCCCAGGACTCTATCCTCTCACCCTGGGTTTTCCAACCACTACTTGGTACCTTTGGCCCACCTGATCCCTACCTTCTCCTCTAACTTTCAGTGTTATGTGGATGGCTCAGCTTTCCTTCTCATTGGGACCCCTGCCCCTGTTTTCCCTCTCTCACTTTGGCCGCCCACCTCGGGCCCTCTTCCTTCACCTTCCTGCAAGGCAAAAACCCTTGGTGTCATCTTCAACTTCACTCTATCTTTCTCATCTCACATCTCAGACGTTGCCATGAAGTCCAACTACCAACTGCTCCTTGTCAAAGGGACTCTTCCCTTTCTCACTTTCCACCAGAAGCTCACTGTCTCCAGAGCTCTGGTTCTATCTAGTTCTGGACTACTGCAACAGCTTCTTTCTCAATCTGCCTTCCTCTACTCTCCATCATCTGCAACTGATCCAGAACAGGACTGCAAGACTTATCCTTGGCCTCAAGCCCAGGGATCATATCTCTCCAGCCCTGAAATCTCTCCATTGGCTCCCAGTGGCTGCAAGGATCAAGTTCAAGACCCTTTGCATTGTCCACAAGGCTTTTTGGGTGGGGCCATGGCCGGCACTACATCCAACGCTCTCTTCCAAAATAGCTTCCTTCAAGAGCCCTTCACTCAGCTACCTCCAACTCTCTAAGGATTAGACTATTCTCAGAAATGCCCAGTTAAAGAAAGTCATACCAAACTGAGGAATGACTAGACTGGCTGCACCAAAATGCGTCTCTAGCCACTAATACCACATATCATGCCTGCTTAGCCTGGACATGGACAACCATTATAATTTATGGCACAATCCTGCCCCACCACACATCCCCTCTCCCTCCCACCCCCTACCCGAACCTCCAAAATCAGCTCATTGGCCCAGAATTACCTCAACGCCCCTCTTCCTTGCCTCATAGGTAAGTACTGGGCCGAGGAAGAGTGGGACTAGGAGTAATGAAGATTAGAGGTAGCTAAATCAGGCATTACCTCCATGTTCCTCTACCTCATCCCAGAACTTGTGTATGAGGCAATATTTACTAGCGGTCAAAGCAAATGGAATCATGTATACAATGGGCAGATATATGGTGGAATCAGCCAACCCCATGATTCTGAAATGGAGGAAATGGTTAAAAGTATTGATGGAGCTAGCTGGTATTGATGATGACCTACTTATGAACAATCCCGAGAGAGCGAAAACCAAGTTCTGCCTATATGATTGGATTAAAACTAGAGAGGCATGTATGAAATTGAAAGTGTCCAAACGACAAGCCTTTGCAAATAAAAAACTTCATGTTGTTGAAAATGTACCTAATGAAGTCTCCAGAACCTAAATTCAGATATTCATATATGAGATTCAGAATGAATATCTGTTTGACAATGAAGTACGTTTTATGAGGCCCAACCCTAATTGTAGATTCTGTCTGAGTCCATCAGCAAAAGAGGATTTGAAGCATTTGTTTTGTGAATGCCCGGCTTTAGTGCGACAAAGATGTCTGATGTTTAAACACCTCTTTGAGAATCATATACTGTTGACTGAAGAAAGTTTTTGGAATATTGTGTATAACAGTCAGTCCTGGAAATTGAACATTGCGAGCCTTTTGTTTGTGGAATCGTTAAATTTACCAAATTGCATAGATATCGCAAAAGAGTAGGTCACCGGACAGATTAATAAAATGTCCAATGATTGTTTCATTTGATGACAAGGTTTTAAATTTTAAAATGTATTTAATAGAAATTGTATCAGTTAATTGCCTTGTAAAACTGACAGCTACTATTGTATTTTATTGTTGTTGTTTGAATGTTTTTGAAAGGCTGTATTTTACAGCTATGTCAAAATAAAAAAAAAATTTTAAAAAAAGTATTGGATACTTGTAGAGAATGATTCCCTTGTCTTGATTGTTTGAGTGCACTTTGGAATAATTGCTTACCAGACGAAACACAAATTCGATTTGTGCTTAGTGAATTGTGTGCCCGTTAACGACAGTCTATACAGATTTGGGCTAGTTGCTTAATTACCCTCTAATACAAACACTTTATTGGCTCAACAATGTCACCCGCTCTGACTAGACATTTTTAGCGCGCAATCTTAAATAAAATCATTTACTAATGACAACTCGGCTGCTCAGGTGACTCAGGTGATGCAGGGCACCCCTCAGTTGTTTACTGCTATGCGAAATTCCGAATGAAGCAGATGTGAATGTTCAATATAAACCACCTCGAATATTAGCTCAATCAGAGGAGGACTTGGTCCAATCCATCTGTTTGGATTCAGGAATGCAGACTGATACAGTGCACCAGCAGAAGGCAGCTGCAAACAATTCGAATCTGGAACCTGTACCATCCACTAAAGCTAGATTGAGACCCTTCCAAAACAAAACCAGTCAGAAGATTACCGACTTCTATCCTCAGGCAGCCTCCAGTACAGAGATTAGACCTATTGAGCCATAGAGAGCGTGCCTAACAGAAGGATTGGGTAATCTAACTGACACCAGTATCTTATGTGTGCCGTATTGATTTTGATCAGACAGGCGACAAGTTAAAACGGTGGGTTGGTGCTCTTGAGCATGCTAGAAAATACTACACACCTTGGAGGTGGCAACATTTCACCTATTGTGGGTGAGATTACGCTGGGTTCTCCACCACAGCTGGTGGAATTATTAAGTACAAGGCACAGGGATCAGAAATGAGTGGGCCTCGAATGTTACACCACACATTGAGGGAAGCGGAGGAGCAAATACAATTTTCACTTCCATCCATTTCACCACTCAATTCAATCCGGAGAGCCTCCGTGGAACTCTATGATAACATTGGAGAGGAGGTCAAAGCACACACCCTAATTCTTAGTGAATTGAATGTCAAGATGGATTTTTTGAGTAATTGGGTATTCTTTTTTTTTTAATTTTTTTTTATTTTATTGGGTTATGTTGCAACCCTTTAAAAAAGAACAAACACAAGCCAAGCCTTAACATTCATCTCGAATCAGTGCCAGCCCTCATCTCACCATCTATTTCCCATAACATGGGCTCGGGTATGGATCTCAGAGCGACCCAACGATCGAATCCACAGAGACATCGTGTAGATGATCTTTTATAATACGAAGGAAAGAAACCAGTGCATATAGCATCGCTCTGTTTGATCCATCAAACAGGGCTCTCCACCAATCATCTCGGGTGAGGAACTGAAAGTTCATTGTTATTGGGCTAAAGATGTTAACTCTTTTAGACTCAAACTCAGGGCACATTAGGATTAGATGTTTCAGAGTTTCTTTGGAGGTGGCGCAGAAACGACAGGTAAGGTCCAAGTCCGGGGATTGTGACCAGTAGCAAAGGCGTTCTTTAGTTGTCATAGCATTCAGTCTAAAGTGGAGATAAAAGGCCCGAGCCCACTGGTCCGGAAAACAAGCCAAATACAGAGGTACACATCCATATGCCCTTGCCTCGGCCGGCGCTTCGAGCATGGACCTCGATTTGGCTCGTTTATCACAGGTCTGAATCCAGTCGTTTCTCCAGATCTTTAGTTTTGCCGCATCTGGATTCTCGAGCAGCAGTTGCATCGTGGTATCGTACGTGTTAAGCACATCATGGCATAGCTTGTTCCATTGGAATGCAATTGTAGGGGCCTTGGCAGACTGTAAGTTGTGTAAAATATCCATCTGGGGCAATGTGCTCTTCATGTTTAATTTCCTAAAAACGCTTAGAAGGTTCCAAGCAACTCTCGCTTGCATAGATATGTATCCAAGTTCATATCTAATGCACACTGTGGCGGTGCCTTTGGGAAGATGGAGAACCCTAGACCAAAAGATGTTTTCTAAGGAATTCCACACTTCAGACCCACACCCAAAGGCGTTTTCGCCAGCGTATATCAGAGACGGTACCACCTTCTGCTGGAAGAAAGTTAACGTTGGTCTTAAACTAAATTTTCCAAACTTTTTGTTGATTAAGACTGCTTGGCATGCCAATTGACGGCATTTTTTCTTGGCTGAATCAACCCAGGGTGCGTCATTTATGCTAGCACTTAGCTGCATGCCTAGGTATCTGGTGTTAAGCACACGCCCAATGGGTTCTTTGTTCACATACCATTTGAATTTCTGCGAAAATCTTATTAGATCCTTGGAGTCTTTCAAGGACCATAGCTTCGCATTTCCCTCTGTTGATAACCAGCCCGTTCTCTGTTAGATATTTTTCCACGGCATTCAGTTTCCGCTGTAGACCTATAGGAGTTGAGTATCAGAATGATGTCGTCTGCATAGACTAAATAGTCCACATGGGAGCCATGGAGTTTTGGCGGGAAAGTGCGGAGACCACAGAATGCATTCTTGATGTCGGATATGAACAAGTTAAATAGGATTGCCGCAAGCGGGCAATTGGGTATTCAAGCAGAATCAGGTGACTGTAATTAGATGTGACAAACAGGTGGGAATGGGGGACATCAGCTCTAGTGCCGGGAATTCAGTACTTGATATGGGAAATCACATAGTAAACGTGGAAAAAAGAATACCCGCTCAATATGATTTGGGCGAACATGAGGAGTTGAGGGATAGTGCTGATATTGTCAATAGTTCTTCAGTAGCAATTAATATGGACCCCCCTGATATCTCAAAACAATAAAAAAAAAGACACTCAGACAAACTAAAAATGGAAGGAAAAAACAGCTTAGGTGCAATTCTAGGACATTTCTGAGAAGTCTGCATTGGGAGAAGGGTGTTGAGGAAGGTCATATTGTTGGTGAGACTAATACCTAGGGGAAAATTAGGGGTTCGACACTAAATTGACCCACAACAGTGCAAATTAATACAGCCACTCAAACAGAAAGTGGGGGGGGCTCTTTTTATTGATCTAACTTCCAAATGTACAACTGAGAAACAGAAGGGTAATAGAATGCTGGAGTTAGAAGGTGAGGAGGCAGGCAATCGTTTAGATATGGGAACCAATGAAGAGGTTTTCCAGACACCACCCATGGACCTTCATTTATTCCTGAATGAAATTTCCGATATTCTGGGTAATTGGTTGATGGGTGGTGAATCTCACATGATTTTGGCTGGGGACCTAAATACACACAGCCTTATCGATCGGAAATCATCTAAGGGACAAAAGACATTGAATGATCATTAAGTGGAGAGAAATGTTTCAGGAATGGGACTTATTGATTACTAATGGAAATGTGGTCGAAGATCTCAAAAAAAGAACCTGGAAATGGTGGGTGCAGTTTTCGATCATAGACTATGTAATTTTGACGGGCGACATTTTTAATTTATGTAGTTCCTTTACAGTGAAATACGCTGGTTTATTATTATTTTTTTATTTATTATTTATTTTGGTTGGTCAAATTAATTTAACCTTTCAAAACAAAACTTTTCTAAAAAAAAATTAATACATTAAAATACATTGTTTCCATTTACAATGAGCATAATTTACATTCTCATCACAAATTCTCAAAATACATAGATGAACAATAGTTTCAGTTCAGTGAGAATAAGAGTCCTAAAGATTCTAAATTATCATCATAAAATAGTCCTATTTACAGTGACAATAATTAATCAATTCAATTCATCAGAAGCCACACACCGTAGAGTTCAATTTTTGGTGAATTTGCATTACTATAACATGATGTTTTAGCATTGGTACGTAATTGTAGATTCAGCTGGATGCAGTATTGCTTTTAAAAACTGCATTGTGGCTATTCTTATTGAGATTTTTGATGTGGCAAACAATTCATACCATAACTCATCATTAGAACGAGATACATAGTGTGATTGGGTGAGTTTATGGATAATCGTTTCTCTTTGTGTTTCTAAACCAGAACATACAATCAATAGGTGTTTAAGAGTCTCTTCCATCTCAGCAAGTTTACAAAATCGGCAATGTGCAACTTCTGCCTTGATTAGACCTCTTCTCAACAGAATTTGATTTGTAGGCCACAGATTTAATCGAAATCTTAAAATTTGATTTCTCAGTATCACTGAGGGACATTTCAGTAGATAATCGGCCGCCTTTCGAAATTTCTTATGACCGAATAATGCTCTGTCAAAGTCCTTTAATGCTAAACATTTTTGTTGTGTGTTTTGCCAGTCAAATGTATACAATTTCAATTTGGCCCTATTCGGGATCTGGAGTAACAGTTCTAATGATATATTCGCTTCACTCAGATCATTGAACACTGAGGTTCTCCAATTCCTTGGAAATGGATGTTGAGAGCATAGCAAATAGTCTGCCAGTGCTGTTAGCACATTGTTCGTAGTTATTCCTAAGATACATTTCCGTAAAAGATTACATCTTTTCCAGACTGCTTGAATGTGCATCGAGAGAGTGCCCAATTCAAATCGCAAAAGAGCATTTAGTGTCGAACTCGGCAAATTTAGGGTTTTTTTCCAAAATTGAGCTTCAATTCTGTCCCAGTATTCTCGTTTTTGAGGTGTCCACGTTTCAGCCCCATAAGTCATAATGGGAATTACTTTCTGTAGATAGAATATGAGAACATGAGAGCAAGAGAATTTGCCAAATTTGGCTAAAAGTATTTTGGCCTGCGAGATCAGAGATGACAATTTTCTACTCAAACTACTTTGTTCAGGTTTGTTTGCAATGGAGTTACTAAACATTACACCGAGATATTTGTATTCATCAACTATCAATAGTTTTTGATTAAACAAAGCCCAATTATTATGTTTCCGAGGTTTCAGTTGATTATTTCTTAGTTCCATAACTTGGGTTTTTTCCAAATTAATTGTCATGTTATTCTTAACAACAAAGCATTCTAGCTGATTAAGAAGTGATTGAAGTCCACTCGGTGTTTGTGAAATAAGGACCAAATCATCCGCATAGAGAAGCCATGCGATGGTTTGCTTGCCAAGTTTAGGTGCATCATTAATTACCTTCACCAGTTCTACGCCTATGTCAAGAATGAACATATTAAACAATGTAGAGGCAAGAATACAGCCTTGTTTTAGGCCGCGTTTAGTGTGAATGGTTTTTGATAGCAACCCGTCGAGATTCAATTTCACTTGCATAGTTGTATCAGAATGTAACAGTTTTATTAGTGAAATAAGTGTTGACGGGCAGCCAAAATTCGACATTTTATCAAATAATAGTTGTCGATCAACTGAATCGAAAGCGACTCGAAAGTCGACAAATGCCAAGTATAAAGCTTGTTTTTTCCACGCATAGGCTGCTTTAATGGCATTAAGTATGGTTATGTTGATGGCAGTGCCTAGCCCCGCAACAAATCCAGTCTGAAAGGGGTCACGTCTGTTTTCATTATTTAACCAGGAATTAAGATCCCGCAGAATAATTCTGGAAAAAATTTTCCCAGGTGCGTCCAGCAATGCTATTGGACGATAGCTTGCTGGATTTGTGCGATCACCTTTTTTATAAATGGGGACTATCACAGCTTTACACCAAGACGGAGGAACGCTTTGTTTCACCAGAATGGAGAGAAAAATTGCATATAAAGCTTTAGCCCATAGAATCGGGTTCTGTTTTAGAGTGTAATTTGACAGACCGTCAGGACCCGGGGCTCTAGATGAACTTGCCTTATTAATATAGAATAGAATATCGTCTATGTCAAACTGTAAAGAGAAAGGGGAACCTTCAAATCTCTGTAGCTCTTGTTTGCTGTTACTTGACGGTATATCATACATGCTCGTGAAATATTCAACCCAGCATTCCTCTGGCACTCCATTAATTTGAGATGAAAGTTGTGAGCATGTCGTGCCAGAGTTAATTAATCTCCAAATTTGCGAGGTATTTTTTTTCTCAGCTACTCGAAGCCATTGTTCACCATCCCTTTGAAACATACTTGCTTTATATGCTCTTATCCAATTTTTATAATCAGTTTTTATTTTACGTAGAGCTAAATCGCGATATTTCTGCGGTAGAAGCAAGGATTGTCTTTTTTGTTTTCGAAATAAAGATTTCCTAATTCTAATAGATTGATCATATACATGGGTTGAACGAATGTTATTGTTCATTTTATGCGCAATTGTGCAAGAAGAAGCAAAGAGGTGCATTTTGTCATAGTATTCTAATGGAGTAGATGTTTTCTCTGATAGGAGATGATAATCATTAATCAGATCTTCACCCAGCGCTTCTAAGTCAGGATTCGTCCAGTATAGCCTATTTAGCTGTGTATTGATCTTCAAATTTTTTAGTTGTCGTTGATGGGTCTGCAAATTACTCTGAGTATGGACAGAGAATTCAATCGTCAGCATCATATGATCACTATCCTCAGACGGTAGAACAAGAAATTTAGATATCTGGTTAAATAATACTCTGTCTACATAGACATAATCGATAGTTGCTTTGTGTTGTCCGCTAGACCAAGTGTAAGAAGGTGGAATATCAGTTTTAGAGGCACCGTTCAACAATAACAAATCCCAGGTTTCTGTAAACGAAAGCCACTGAGAGGCCCGTTCCGAATTTCCTTTTTTTGATGTCATAAAAAGGTGAATATTCAGATCTCCAGCCAAAAGTATGTGCATAATATTGGGAATAGCAGCAATGCTTTCCATGATGGCATTGAGATCTTTTAGGAAGTTAGATGTTAAAATAGCTACAGGATTCCAATACAAGTTAATGATTGCAAATTTTATATCTTGAATTAGAATTACAGACCATTGCATATAGGAATTCGGAGAAGGACAATCAGTTACATTAGTTACAGTTGAGATATCAGAAATTATTGTTAGACCAGACATTGGTCTACCTTTCAGTCCTTTAATCGCAGGTGTCAGATGTATGTGATGATTATCCCATGATGGAGAAATCGTAAGCCAGGTCTCTTGCAGCAACACTATATCAAAGTTTGATAATATGGATTTTGGGTTGTTAAATAAGTGCTTATGTCCTCTGGTGTTCCAACTCAAAATTCTAATTTTGTGTGTGAGAGGGCATGACTCATCAAAATCTAGTTATGCATTTTTACAACAACAACAACTATTCGCTTGGATTGCAGAGGATGTACTTTCGTTTGTCAGAGTTGGAGGATTAGGTCCCGCAGTTCTTACTCTTTCTATAAATTGCAAGTCTTCAATTGGGTGATTCTCACCATTGGTGGGGATTAATTTAAATCCTAGTTCGAAGAGCACCAGCCTTGCGGACCATATGATGTTAAAAATGGTCCGAGATCTAATCCACAGACATGAAACAGTCAAATCGTTTTCATCAGGGAATTCAATCCTATCAATGTCTCCAGAGGCAAGACTCTCCAACATTGGAATATCAGAGAATATTTCCATGATGCTACCTCTGTTCATAGTATATTTTGAGAAGGAACCACCCCGACAACTAAGAAAAATCGAATATAGGTGAGGAGATTTTTTATTTCCATTACCCGAAGTCATTCCGACCATTTTCTTTGTACGAGGGGTTTCTTGCATAGAGTTTGTTTTCTCAATTGCTGCTGGTAATTGAAATGAAACATTTCTGACATTGATTTTCTGATCTGTAGTTAATAAAAGATCAGATTTATAATCACAAGTTGACACTTTCATAGCAGATTTAAGAGTCTTTTGTTCAATGGTTAGGGCCACTAAACAATCCCTGATCGAAGATAGAATCTCAATTTGCACATTTGCCTGTGGTGCCAGATCTGCTGACATGTTGGAGGGAACCTTTGTACCTATTCCAACTATATCATCACAGAGTGGCAAGGCAGGTGTGCAACCAGCCGTTTCAGAGCACAGAATTGGACTATTATTCAGAACAGGGTTAGATTTCAACAACGGGTGTGATAGAGTCGTGCTTGGTCGATGTTGAGACATGTAATCATCTACAGCTTTCCTGATTTCCGCACCAGTGAATAAGGATTCTTGGCGATCAGAGTTGTTTTCTGTATCAGGCTTATTTGATTTTATTAGATGACCCTCAGCAGGTAAATCTACACACTCATTATCGCAACCTTCCACCACCTTAACCAATTCGTCTAATGGTGAGTGATTTAGATCTATCTGGGAGTCTCTCCTTTTGTCGTTAGTAGATCTATTTTTCTCCTGTGCTAAACTAATATATTTTTTAGATATAGCATTAGAGGCCAATCTTAAACCACTCGTTGATTTAGAGAGAGACTTAATTAACTGTTTAGTCTGACCATTTGATGATATCTTTTTAGACTTTTGGTTTTTTGTTTTCTTCACATTTACAATAGGTTCAGATTTTTGTTTCTTTACATTTTTGTCAAAAATCGTATAGGTTTCCTTTTGTACTTGTACATTTCCAACAGTGGGGGTTATCTTTGTAGAAGATGGTATACATGATTCATCAATAGATGGTACTATAGAAAGTACTTTAGGAGAGGGCGTCAGTGGTAATTCTTCGTAGGATTTCGTGAGCCTCGAGGGCACTTCAGCCAAACCCCTCAGTGGAATCTCTCGAATAATGCCCTCTACAAAAGGTACAGCAGTTTTTGGAGTTGGTACAGATTTGTCAGTTAGATATTGACTGTTTGGAGGACCAAATTGATCGGTAACTCTTTTGAGTGAGGATATAAGCTCAGGTATTTGATTAAGTGCTAATAATGCAGCTCTTTCCTCAAGCATTTGCCTCAGGGTCAAGGGGTCAGCACTCGATCGTTGCCAATTAGCATTGTTTTTAAAGTTTTCCAGAATCAGGTTTACTTTCGTGTCAAGAACTTCAAATAGTTTTGCAAGAGATGTTATAGCAATATTCATCATTTCTAAAGTTATTACTGGAGATTTATTCGAGAGTGACTCTCTGATCTTAGCAGAGTTGGCTCGGTCCGGCCTTCTTGGGGTCGGAGGTATAAATGAGATGGAAGTTTCAGTTTCAGAAGTACTTTGGTTCTGAAATAAGACAGGAGATTTGTAAAGATCATGGCTGTCTTCCTTGGCCGAGAAGCGTGAATGCAACGAAAAAAGATCAATTACAGCATCATCCACTTCATTGATGTTGCTTTTCGATTTGTCCAATATATTTGGGACAGTGCCTGTGCGGGCATTTTGCAGTATCATAGTATCTGATAAGGAAATATTGCATGGTTGCTCGCAGCCTTTGTTACTAACATTAGCGTCTAAAGCTGTGGGAGAGCTCATTAGAGGTTGTTTATTGGTTAAGCATTCATGATTAGTAAGTAGAGGTTGAGCCTCGACATTTGAGACGCTTAGATTGACTATTTCAGGCATTACCGCCATCGAACGACTAACATGCAATGCTCTAAAGCCAAAATCTCGAATGTCACCAGTGTTAAAGTGGGTGCGACTCTTCCCAACTCGTTTGTCCGATTGAGGTCCTTTGGTAGTGGGGCGAACTGATTTCGGAGTTGAGAGAGGGCTAACTTTATGCGATAAATCACATAATGCACGTAGCCGAGAGGGACATGGCATATCCGTGCGTAAGTTATAAATCTTACCCCTTTTGTCATTCATAATCAAAAGTATGTTAGGCGCTATATGAGTAATAAATTAAAATGTATACTTATTTGTGTACTGTTCACTAGTTCAGTTACAGTTTTTGAAAATAAGAAGAAACCAGAATTGTTTAGCGCATTAAAACACTTAAATCACTCAGATGAAAATAAAAATAAAAAACATGGATGAAACAACATAGCGTAAATGTACCTGGAATTTAAAAATAGAAAAAAAAGAAAAAGGAAATTGGTTTGATTTATAATAGCCCTCCCCGTAAGCCGCGACGCCGCGGCGAAGCGGCAAAGCGGGACTTTCAGGGGCTTCCACGGGTGCGCGCCCACTAAAGTTGGTTGCAGTGCCTAAACAAGAGAAAACAAAAATATAAGTATCTTTTTTTATATAATGATAATATCAGTCTCTGTCCTTCTTAAAGTCTTTATATTCACCTTGTGGAGGCTGTAGTTAGGAGACAAAAATAGCCAAGAGTTCATCAGGATCCGAAGAGCGTTCCGCGGCAAAGCGGGACTTTCAGGGGCTTCCACGGGTGCGCGCGCGCGGTGCGCGCGCGAACAGCGTTAAATAGGCACGCCCACTAAAGTTGGTTGCAGTGCCTAACCAAGAGAAAACAAAAATATAAGTATCTTTTTTTATATAATGATAATATCAGTCTCTGTCCTTCTTAAAGTCTTTATGTTCACCTTGTGGAGGCTGTAGTTAGGAGACAAAAATAGCCAAGAGTTCAGCAGGATCCGAAGAGCGTTCCGCGCAAAGCGGGACTTTCAGGGGCTTCCACGGGTGCGCGCCTGTTTAAGTGATCATAACATCCTTCTTACAAGACTTAGACTTGATGCATTGAGTAATCTTTCCTTGGAACACCGGGATCTAGTAGTAGGGTGTGGTGGTAATCGGATCTTAAAATTGAAAAAGGGTGGGTCCAGTTTAGTAAAGATTACTGTACTCATGTACCTGAAAATCAATTGTTGAATGTCTGCTCTAGTGTCGGATTCATAGAATTTATATGGGATAAGGAGAAGCCCAATTGTCTACATGTCACTAGAACATCCCAAGTTCATAGGTTTGGTGGAGAGGTTTGGGCTAGAAAGAAGATGTGTCATCATCAGTTACATCAACTACGATTGAATGGTCTATCTGCTGTGAAATATTAGAGGAAAAAATCTGAGATTGTTAGATCCTACAAGCAATGATTGTGATTGCACAGATTCTTGATGACCCAGAAAAACAGGGAAATAATGCTCAGTACTTTCCTTCAGAATAATCCACTAAATATTTTAGCAGTAATTAATAATATGACCAATCCGCAAATTGAGTGGCAGCCGAGTGGCGTCACTGTCTGAAACTCAATGGCGTATACATTGGACCTCCATGAACGGTGAAATTGAGCAAGAAGGCCAATTGTCTAACGCGCCTGTCTGGGAGGTAATAGTTGAGAGTATATCAAGCAGCTAATTACTAAGGCTTCATCCTCACCAGCTGCAGGCCAGAGAGATGTGGTCTATGCTGATAACATATTTGTTTAGTGATATCCGCGGCGCACTCTAACTGTAACATGGATGGAATCTATTATCATATCATACTCATATTCAAGAAGGGCAACCATGAGGATCCCTGCAACTATAAACCCATCCCTCTGTTGGATGCGGACAGTAAAATCTCTGCAGCGTTGGTCTTGGAAAAGTTGCAAGGCTGGACCAGGGACCAGGGTATTCTTTCAAATCTCCAGACTGGGTTTAGGAAGGGGACAGCCACCGATATTAATGGTCTCACCCTTTCTGTATTAAAAGATAAGGTATGGTCCTCTTAGAAATCCCCAACTCTGACTCTCTTTTTAGCCACGATTGACTTTTTTAAGGCCTTTGATACGGTCAACAGTCAGCTCTTTGGTGTAAACTGAACAATTGGAACATTCTGCTTTCTATCTTAGCTATCTTGAAACACATACACTCAAATACAATGGTGAAGGTCAGGTTAGAATCTGTGGTTAATTTATCAGACAAAAAGGTTTATGACTAGAGGACTAAGGCAGGGTTGCATTCTTGCTCCCTGCCTTTTGAACCTCTATCTACCGGACTTAGAAGAAGCCCTTCGGGAGGTCTCTTTGATTAGCCCATACATGGGTGGCCTTAGAATCAATTGGTTAGCATATGCCGATGATGTGGCACTCTTGGATGTCACTCCTATCAGACTTATTAACGGCATTAGGTGTGTATGCCAAAAAGAATTACTTAGTAATTAATCATAAAAAGTGTAATGTCATTTCATTTTAAAAACATAAAAATGTGGGTCAGAGTTTTAAATGGTCTTTGAATGGGATTAGAATCACTGAAGCGAGTGAGACCATCTATTTGGGTTTCTATTTGACAGAAAATATCAATAAACTCATTGTGTTGATAAGAATTGAGAATACAATAGACAAATTGGTCCATGAAATGAAAAGAAATCTATTAAAAATGTTGTACATTTTCAATCAAGCCATTATTGAGATTCTATGCCGCTTTAACTAGTCCACTTCACATTCACAAATCTTTGGGTTCCAAGCCTAAATATATGATCCAATCTCCTTGTTCCAGCACAAGAGAACAATTCTTCCGTTTCCGCTTGAATTTATTGGCAATTGAAGAAATCCTATACATTCTTTTTTTAATTTATTTTTTATTATTGGTTGAAAGAATTTCAAACTTTAATAACATAAAATCAAATACAAAATAACGTTACAAAGTCACATAAAATAGTGTATATTACAATAGCACAAGCTTTAAAAAACATATCACTTCACATACTTACACATTATAATAAGAGCTGTACGTAAAATCTGTTTGTTTTTCATAACCATTATTAAAACTTTTCTACTTTCAGTGCAATGATAAAACATGTGATAAAATGAGTGATCCCTATCACTATAGAGGTGGAACATCCAGTCATGCATTGTTGCCAAATCACATCCTCACCCCATCCTAAAGTCTTATGGCAAACTTTTCCCAAATACATAATTCGCAAATTGACTAATGCTACACATTCCATCACCCAGTGATTAGTAGTTTCCAATGTTCCCAATAAGTTTACAGAAATGGCAAGAACCATTGTCTGGGCAAAATTTTACAATAGCTAATCATAATTTGCTTCGAATAAACTAAATTCCAATAGAAGCTAAGAAAAATTGCACAAGTTTGTTTATCAGGGTGTATACTAAAAACAGGTCCAATACACCCCTGCTTTTGTGATCACCCCTCAAATGTGCTAAAGATGGATATGAATGGAATAACTCTGTGGTAAATACCCAATCATATTGATACAGCAATGACTTCACTTGAGCTGGTTGGTCCTCCAAGTCTTGTATAGAGCAGCTTATAGAATTATAATATGACATATATCCTGTAAACATTTCATACTAGTATAACATTATTTCTCATAGAAAGTCTTAAAATCCACCAGCAGGGATGCCTCTTCAAGGCATAAGATCTTTCGGAGCAGCACTAACATTTTACAGTAGGCTCTTGCTTTAAAGGGAGACTGTACCAAGGTCATATTATTGTTGCCACTGGAAAGCCCTTCCGCACATCAGTATTCTTTTCCAAATTCGTCCCCCCAAAATAGGTAATTTGTCCAGTATAGACAACGGACACATTTCAATTCCATAGAGCAACTTGGGAATAATTTTGGCCTCATAATACCTGATCAATGGTTTTAAAAAAACGTTCTAAATTTTATATCAATCATTTTAAGTTGTGCACCCAATTTAGAGGTATGCTTGTTAAACCAACTATTATCTAGAGGGGGTCTCGCATTCATTGAAAAACCCAAGTAAATCGGTGAATCCACACTTGACACTGCTACGTTCCCAATATGCCATTGAAATGTGCACTTCTTCCTAGAGTTTGTAAATCTTATTATTTTGGACTGTGCAGGATTGACATTCAGCGTATGGTCTTTCATATCTAATACAAATCTATTAATAAGTAATTGTAGCCCAATTCTAGTAGCATCAAACAGAAAGAAGTCATCCCATAAGCAAGCCAATGATAACAGATTCTGCAATTTAGGTGAGATAAATGATGCTGGAAGCAAGCCGTCCTCTATGTCAGCGAGGTATAGATTGAAAAGACAGGGAGCAAGAATGCATCCCTGTCTTACTCCCCGGGAAGTAGGTATTCTTCGTGATAAATCACCCAAGTTATTTATTCTGACTTGAATATCAGTTCTTGCATACAAGCCAACAATTAACTTGAGCAAACCTGCCGGGATGCCCCATGCCTGTAATTTCATCCATAAAAGCCCTGATCCAGGCACACAATTTATTGCACGCCCATTGACTGATGTCCCCATCCGACGTCTAAAGCCTGTTTGTCATTTTGAAATTCTACCTGTCTCTGTAACCCAGGCCTCAAGATGATTTGGCACAATTGACGCAAACACCTTACTATCCGTGCGAGCAGTGCTATGGTGCGATAACTAGAGGGACTAGCTCTGTCCCCTTTTTAAAAAATAGGGACTATATATGCCCTAGACCATGAGGGGGTTAAGAGGTCAGTAGCAAGTATATTAGCAAAGAGAATAGATAGTGCCTCAGCCTAAGCTCTCCTATCTGATTTAAATACATGGTTGGCTAATCCATTTGGACCAGGGACACAAGACGAACTAATGGCGTTTCCCACCATAAACCACTTCTTTCCCAAAATGTATGGGTGTCCGTTCTTGAGTGTTAAAAGACATTGCCTCGGGCCACCTAGATTATTCGGTCCTTTCTGCAAAGACCTGGCCAAAATATGCCACCCAATCTGCCTCTGAAACTCCATTGAGTAGAGCAAGAGGCTGAGGTGATTCGAAGTTATTTATATTTTGCCAGAAAGCGTTTGAGTTCTTAGATTTTATGCACATTAACATCGCCTCCCCAACCAATTGAAGTCTATTTGCTTTCAATGGTCTTTCCCAATTTCTGTAAGCTTGCCAAATTATTCTTATTCGCTCCCTTATGTCATCAGTCATGGGGTACCCAGACTTTTTCATTTGTAAAATCTTTTGCTGCCTCTCCCTCTTACGTTGGGCCACTTCTTCATTATACTTATGGACATGATTCACCCTTGATTTCTCTTTGCCACCCTTACCAAAAACTCCATCCCTTTGTAGCAAGGATCCTATGAAGTTTCCAAAGTTTGAAGGTGTGAGAGTGTTAAATCTCCAGGACTGATCTGTCAATTTAAGGTATGCATCTAATATATAATTCACTTTTGAGATTTTTGTGGGATTCCAATACTCTCGATTGCCTGCACTATTAGTCGCAAGATTCGAGGCACATTTTGATTTTTCAGAGTTCACTCGAGGGGCCTTTTTATTATTCATTAAGATGTCAAATCCTACCTCTATCATGGAGTGGTCACTGTAGGGTGTAAATGTAACTTCGAACTTGAGCAAATGATGCCCAGCCTGTCCTATGCATTCCTGTACATCCTATACATATTGTTCTTTTTGTAAGGCTGTAGGTGAAATTCAAACGTTGAAATACATCTTGGTGGAATGTGCTCTGCTGGTTGAGATCAGGTTGAAATATTTGGTGAGATTGTTTAGAATATGTTCTGATGCGAATATAGAATACTTTTGGGATCGAATGAATGCCGGGCACAAGCTTTTTTTAACTAATGAGATACTTAGGATGTTATGCTCTTTGGGTATGTCTAAAGTTTTATTGTTTTATATATGAAATAATTTGTTTAATGCATAGAGATCTTTTAATAGCAGACATTCTATCAGTTGAATAATAATACAGTTGATATTTGGTGCTTTGAATGTATCAGAAAATGAACAGTCTATTTTACATTGAGATTTGTAGGTACATACTTTTATATGGGAATTGTTTTAGGAAATACTTAAAAGGTCTTAAGGGTTAGCTTTCATCTTTTTATGGAAATGTATTACTGTAAGATGTATTGTATTGAATATGTCTGTTCTGTGACTTTGTGAAAGATCATAGTTTTGATCAAAACACAAATAAAAATATAATTTAAAAAAAGGCGAAAATCATTCAAACAGTAGATTCAATGACTCAGTATTATATAACACTCAATTTAGGAGAGAAAGGAATACTCTGCTCTATAAGCTTCAAAGTTGATAGTTTTAGTGCAAGCTGTTTACCCTCAAGAATAAGCTGCCAAAATTCCAATGGATTGTCAACGAGGAACAGAATACAAATTTGCCAAAATGTAGGGTTCTTACTTAATCAAAGCGAGAACTTTGCAGGCATGAATTAAATATTGTCTCCAGTTCAGACGTCATCAAACAAAAACAGCAGGTGCGATCAGAGTATGGTGTTCCTATTCGTGTCCCCAAAACTTCATGCGTGGGTAATAAATTCAATCTAAAATGTGTGAATACATTTTGCCATTTATATTCTGGAATTTAATTTTTTGGGTATGGCTGTAAACATCCAGACTTATTTTCTTCTCTGGAGACATCACGATATAATTTATGGCTCAGAATTTATTGTCGCATAGAGAGCCACTCTGATTTCCAGAGCTCTCTTTGCATTAGAGAGAAAATGCTTTTCCAAAAAGGGACTCACAGTTAGTAATACACGCACTGATAACTTTTGCAGATCCGTTGCCTAAATAGATCTGAGGATAAAGATAGAGGTTGAGGATTCACCAGTTTGGCACAGATCTGAAGTAACCTCCAATTCACAAAGGCTCTGCATGGTATCATATTGGATAACTGGAATTGGAACACAAGTTGGCAAATTTAAGACATGTCTCCACAAAAACTGTTCAAGTTTTTCAGGATATCGCCATCTGCCAGGTCAGTAAGATCCAGACTGTATATTAGTTCTAGTACGACTTTTGTTTTGTAATACTTGATTAATAGAACTAAAGAAAATGTTCCAAGCTTCATGGTGCTCTTTTTCAACTGGGCTACAAATGAAAGTACTGTAGATCTTAATCTTGTATATTCTGTTAAGGACAGGCCCGGCTCTAGCAGGGGGCACAGGGGGGGCCAGCGCCCCCAAGACCACTCCCTGACCCCTCTTACAAAGGGGGCAATGGCAGTGGTAGTAAACGGCACTGGAATCCGAGGGAGTATGGGCCTGGGGGTAGATTTCACTCTACACATGCAGCAGCAACCAGGGTCGAACTGGGGCATAACATTGTCTCGGACACCAATGAAAAAGTGGCCCACAGTGGAAAATGGGAATTCATTCCTTTTGTGACACAGTTTTGAGTAGTACCCAAGGGGGAGTTTTTTGATAAAATGTGATGCAAATTGTGCATTTAAAAGAATATTTATTTAGCAACACTGGTCAAAACTACTAACCACATAGTGAAGTAACTCATCAAACTGGCCCACATTGGACCAAAAATGAGCCCACTTTGACCCAAAAAACTTACCCACGCAAGCATTTTGCGTTTTTGGTTCGGCCATGGGCCTATTGCCCTATAGCCCAGTCCGAGCCTATGAGCAACCTCAGAGACATTCAGAGAGGCTGAACTGCAGGAAGCCCGGCCAGGATTTTGCTTGCCCTAGAAAATGATTTATGCCCCACAACATGGAAGCACAAATGACCAGGGAGATGCAGGGCCATTCACATCTTTAAGTGGGGTAGCACACTTATTCAAGCATGCTGCCTACTACTATTTTCTCAAAACTAAAATCACAATTTCAGTTTCTGTAATTTAACGTAAATTTCTCTTTTGTGGGTATATAGCATCTTTTCACATCATGCTTAATAAAATGGTTAACAATATCAAACAATCAATTGCAGGTGATGTTGCCTGAACACAGATTTCTGCAGAAGGTGCATGATCTAAGTGGGGGCCCTTACAAATTAGATTCAAAGTATATATTCTGCTGCATTTACTACTTAAGTATAAGTGAAAAGATAAAGCTGGTATTAATAACAATGTAATTCAGGAGGGAAGAGTGTAGTAAAATCAAATAGTGATAGATGCAAGGCTTTGAATTCAAAATGACCACTACCGTTGCGCTGCGCAACATTCAATGCCATTTTTTGTAGTATTTCTGTGCCATTACAGAAGGGGACAAGCCATTAGCAAATGACTCTTGGTGCTGCCACCAAAAGGTGCAGTTCAAGCTCAATTGCTAGGCCATGTCCCTCTGCACTGGAACACAAGCCACATGCATGTTTAGGCCTTGTGGTCTAGCAGTTTGGGATTAGTGACATGGCCAAGGCTGATTTGAAAACAATGGTATGGATGGCTGGCCAGAGCAATGCCAGTGGTTATAATTGATTCTGAGATATTTGCCTATTAGGTACAAGCCAGAACTCATGCAGTGGAACACATATAGGATGGAGATAAAATGTGTGGAGAAACACACATCCTGTGAGTGAGTTTGGTCACTTACCCACCCAATGATATATGATAGGTTATTTATAATGCGCTTAATACCCAGAGGTTTCTAAGTGCGGACCCGGGGATCGAACCTGTGTTGCTCCGTGTCGTCTTGCTTCCAAGACGAGCACGTTGCCGCTGAGCTATCCTCCCGAGACTATGACTAGCAAGGTCTATGTTAATGTCTATGGCATTACCACCAACTGCCTGCCCCTCGCCACCAAAACGTACCCTTTCTGGAACTCGTTGAACAAGTTCCATCACAAAGTAACACAAAACGTGTTGCTGTATAATGCCGTCCACTGTTATAGCAAAGCATTCTTTTGAGTGTCTTTAATTACTTAATTGCCCATGTAAATGAGCTCCTGGTGTAATAAAAATCGATTAATGTGTGTCTTCAGCCAGTTGATGTTATAAGCAATATCTTTGTCAATGCCTCTGTTCCTTGCACTCAAGTCCTGCCTAAAGCAAACAATCACAAAGGCAACAGTTTTGGCTTGCTTATAGGTATTAGACCGACATTTGCCCAGCAATGCCTATATATGCCCTGGTACTCGCTGTTTTCCAGCTTTTCCTATCCTATGGCCAGGCAGTACTTGTGATGATTCACATGTTCTCATCACATCTCCCCACAGGGAAGCCCTCCCCTAGGAGGGTAGGCAGGCGAGGCCCCTACCCACTGGTCCCCCTAGGGGTGGTAAAAAGTGGGAGGATCTCATATGGAGAGACTCCGCTCATGGGGATAAGGACTCCCGTCCCGTAAAAGATTGCCCTCCACCCATGTTCCCTGGAGCCATGGCTTTATTACCTCCTTCTTCCTCCCAAACTGAAGCTACTAATGTGTGTTATTGTGAAGTTGCTACTATTTCATTCTGTAAGGCCCGAAAGGACTGAGATGAGGAAGAGCCAAAGAAACATTCAGAACAACAGTAGAAGAAATTACCAAAAGAACCATGATGAGATGGCCACTGTTAGGCATGAAGGTAACTTCAAGGGCATCGACGACAAACATTGGCGCTACGCTGGGGAAGGCCCAGCAATATAAAGTAAAGGCCAAGGAAGGACTAAGTGTGTTTGGGAGCAGGAAGAGCAGTAAGGGACGCTGGTGTCCATAGTGCAGGGTCTGGGAAATTCAAACCCACGCTGCCCGAAGCGCTGAGAGACAGTTGGTCTCCGAAGAAGAAGCTGAAAGGAATTACATGAGCCGGAGCAAACCCGACTCGCTGCTGAAGCAGGAAGAATCCTGCAGTGGTGTGGCCTCTTAGACGTGGACTGTGTGGTCCATAAAACACATCGACAATGCCACAGTAACAGCTCAGCGGAGCCGCACAGACCAAAGAGGAGCAAAGCAGGAAGCCGTGCTGAGCACATGCTGAACTGACAGTGACCTGAGACCCTGCGAAGAACCGGTTGCGCTCCCCAGTGAAGATACAGGTAACAGAAGCGAGAAAGCTGGGTGGGGTCCAGGGAGCCTGAAGAGTCAAGTATTCCTCTGGAGTGATCTCCTTCGTCACAGTGGTGACATAAGACAGCATAAATGTCAAGAGTGCCTCAGGAGTGAACTCCCACTCCCTCACCACAGTGGGCAACTCAACACATGTGAAAGGTACCAAAAGGATCAAGAACTTGCAGGGAATAATCTCCCCAATAGTCAAGATATAAAAAGTCCTGAGAAAGTGCCATCAATAAGAAGAAGAGTTGATAAAGTCTTAACTCTGTTCACCAATTACTGGAGTAAGTAAATAGACTTCTAAAGACTTGTACACAGAACTATCAAGGAACAGTCTCCAAGACTCTTCCAGATAGACCAGGAAAAGATATATTTGGTAAATCAGACCTTGATATGGGAGACTGCGGTTAAGTTAACCTAAGCTAATTTAACCCTTTTCTTCTTGGTT
The DNA here is from genome assembly GCF_040938575.1 of Ambystoma mexicanum. NCBI lineage: Eukaryota > Metazoa > Chordata > Amphibia > Caudata > Ambystomatidae > Ambystoma > Ambystoma mexicanum. The sequence continues at coordinate 1,125,756,810 of NC_090922.1, read as the reverse complement.
TATTTGTTAGTGTCAGGGATAGAGTAGGTGGTTTGGACAGGGGGCAGTTTATTGGTTTCTTTTGACTTACATTCTGACGAGCATTCAAGTTATTTTGTGTTTGAGGTAGAGAAAATCCCTCTTGAAATAGGGAGAGACAGGTTCTTTTCTTTATTTGAATACAATTCTATAAACAAAATGATACCACCTTGTCCATCTCCGTACTCCATCACGCCACATACCCTTATGGCAGTGCCTGGCAAATGCCTATCCATGCCTAATCAAACCCCAAAGCTGTTGGCTTCACCAATGCATGTTGTCTTCAGATTGTCCCCCTAAGTGAACGTGTATATGCCCAGATGCCGGTGCCTTGCTTGCTATGCCTAGGAAATCAAGCTGCACCTCACTGAGTTGGTCCAACTAGGTCCTGCCTGAAAATGATAAGGCTAGCATGGCAAGTATGGACCAGTTTCAGATCTTCTCATGATCACTTTTCTGTGGGGGTCTGACCTAAATAGAATGTATCTTGGTCTACTTGGAAACCTAGTCTACTCTGCCAAAATGTTTCATGATTCAAACTGACTTGATAACCTCATACTGTTTTAGTAATTTAAGAGTTTGCATTCAAAAAGAATACATTTATGGATTTAACATTTGGACAATGCCCATGCCCCCCTGCTTTGCCTTTCTCCCCTCAAATACAAACAGCCAAGGGTGCACAGGCCCTCCAAGTGAGGTGTTATCTTTTTAACGTGTTTCAGAGGCAGATTATTTACAACAGGAAGTGATTATAGATGACAAAACGTAAAAGGAAGTGGCCATTGCTGCAGCAGTTTTTTCTTTAAATTATATAGGGCCTCATTATGAGGGTGGTGCTCCCGTAATGAAGGGGGCCAGTAAGGGACCAGCCCCCTTCATTACGGGAGCGCCGATTACGAGCTTCCCTTTCCGGGACCCGGATCAGATGCCTGGTAAAACCAGGCGTCCTTTCCGGGTCCCGCGAGGGGAAGAGGGAGGTAATAACGGGCCAGATGTAATCTGCCCGTTATTACCTCCCTCCCATTCCCATTGAGCCCTATGGGGGCTCAAATAGGAATGGGGAATGGTTCCTGCAAGGAGGAATTACCGGGTCCTCCTATGTCGGAATGACTCAGGAGCCCGGTTTGGAGGCAGCCATGGAGCTATCAGCTCCATGGCTGCCTCCAAACTCGTAATGAGGCCCATAGGGTTTTAACAAGCTATTTAAGTGTGATTGTTGGGTGATTGGAAACTAAGGGGATACAGAACAAGCTGTGTGAAACAACAACCTTGTCATGCATTTCATTTCATATGAGATGTTTTGTATGTTCTCATTAATTTCTACGCTGCAACTTGTAGGCTTCCATTCAGGATAGGGAAATTAAAGCTACAATCAGAGGGGGTCATTTATCACCACTTTGTATGAGCTGCAGGATTTTGTATGATTTGGCAGATGAAGTTGGAGAGCATATGGGAGTTAACAAGGTCCCCCTACCAAATCCGTTGGAGGAAAACCAATGGATTCCTATGGGATCTGCCTGTCTTTTACAACTGGTAAAAGCAGGCAGATTCCAAAGGAATTCATTGTGGATGACTCCAACAATCGTTAATTGTGTAAGTGATTTACACTTTTCCAGACACATGGTGGAAAGGTGAAGAGCAAAGGCGATTTTCACCTGTGTTTTACTCTTTATTTATCCAGTACTTGGTGGAAAAATTAATGAATGGTCCCTTTTGAACAATTGGAAACAGGAGTGGTCCCTTCCTGTACAATTTAAGATTCAAAATAAAATTCCCCCTTACTCTTTTCATCAACACGTTTCTACAATGATGAATACATTGACAGGTTGATTTATCAAGTGCCTTGTGCATGTTTAAAGTAATCTGTATCCTTGTGCATGTTTAAAGTAATCTGTATCAAATGGAGTATTATTTTAAGCATTCAAAACCAAACTTCAACACATATTTGTACCAACTTGAGCTTGGAAGATGTGCGGTTAAGAATCTAAATTTAAGGCTAGGCTCAAATTCTAGCTTTACCATTTAACCAAAGTGTGTGATCCTGGACAAATTATTTAATGTTACTATGCCTTGCCTGCTAAAAATAGGTGGCCCTAGAAGTGATTCAGTTTGCATTACAAGCCATTCCAAAAAGTCTCACTCAAGGTTTAAAAGGTGGGCAGCACAGGCATTAGGACCCACCAAGAACACACATCCACATCTTTCTTTGAAAATATCAGGTGACATGTATTGAACAAAAAAGTGTAATTCAATAACAAATCAAAGTAAACACATAAAAAAAACTCATGGAAAATTGCATATTATAAAACAGTATTTATATAGTATGTAGCGGACAATGATGTACAGGGGCAGTCTCCTCCCTGCCACACCCCACCAGGAGCAATACCAAGAGGCTGGAAACATCTCAACCTGCACCGTCTGCCTCCTGATGCAGCTCTCCCAGCCCTAGCATTCTATCCTACATGCTACCACTCCCTCGCACCCTCAACTTAAATTAAATGTGCTGCAAAAATGAAATGCAACAACATATAAAATGTTATGTTTAAAATGTAATTTTATAAGAAACAAAATCTCCTATTCCTTGCTTCAGTATTCTGGAGAGGGGAGGGTCAATCTTTCACAAAAAGATGGAGGTAGCACAAGCACCTCCTCCTGTGCCTGCTGGGAGTAGCCACAGTGTTTAGAAAGGCATTGTTGGGCAAACACCATCTGAGATGGTACAAAGAGTGGGGGCCTCACTGCTCAGCCCTCTCAGAGGAGGAAGAGGAGGCATCACCCTCGATTTGCCCCAGCCAGGCCATGAAAGGCATGCTGGTGGCTGGTGGGAGTAGGGGGGAGTGGAGATAAATGGGAATGGTGGTTAGAGGAGCAGAAGGAAGGTGACTTGGGGTGAAAGGTGAAGGAGGATTGGATATAATAGAAAGGGAAGAGCAAATGTGAAGGGAAGATAGGTAGCTTGACGTTGCAACACTATTTTCCTTGCTGTTCTTTTTGCTCTGTACTGTTTTTTATAGAGGGGTGCAAATGTATTTTTCCAGGCTTGCGAAGACATTTTTTGCTGGGTCACGGATGTGGGAAATCTGGTTCAATGCCAGCACTTTATTTAGGGTACTCCTAGACTCACACCCAATACAAGTTGGGCCCCCCTGGTCACAAACCTGGCCCACCCAAATGAAAATTCCTGGATCCGGGCCTGGTTAAGGAAGATTGGATTTTATAGATGTGAAATCCTAAACATATTAGGTGGTTTACAGTTTCTAATTTAGAGTTAAAGATGCCTTAGTTCTTCCTAGATCCCTTAAAGGTAATGATTTTCGATTTCAGAATGTTAAGGGTCAAATCATTCTTCGAGATAAACAGTTTAACTATCTGTATCCAACGATGCAGACCAGTGGGTGTGACATTAAATAATATTATGTAATCAGCGTATGCCAACCAAACTATTTTCAATTTGCCTTGCTCAGGTGGTAAAAGTCATGCTGTCTTCAGTACATCTCTCAAGTCTGATATATATATAAATTAAACAGACATTGGGCAAGCACAGAGCCTTGCTTGCAGCCCCTAAACACACTAATCATAGAAGACAGGCCCCCTCTATTATCTAGATGCACTTATATGTTAGCCTTCGAATGAAGAGCTATTAATATGCTTAGCAGATTTAGAGGGAGAGAATCCCAATTTTTCCCACTTGCATCGCAAGATAGATTTATTGACGATATCAAAGGCAGCAGTCAAATCCCTTGAAGCAGCAAAGATAGGCACATCCCATAGTTAAAGCCTGTTCCTGCAACAAACACAGGAGAAAGTAATTCAAAGATGTACTTACGTTCTTACGAAAGCCTGTCTGGAGTAAGGAGTGTGTCCAATCTATTCCATGTTTTACCCCATGCCTCCAATTTACATAAGACTAAAGTGGGCAAGATTTTACTCCTAAAATGTAAAGCAATAATCAGTAGGGCTGAATCGAGCACTGTTCTTGTAAATTAATACATAGTCCAGGGTAAAGTAATGCAACAGGAATAAAATATCTGCCTGAAAAGTATATTCGGTATTTCACCACAAAATCACATGGTTTTTTATGACTGTTGACCGACCACATATTCCAGAAGATTTCATATGCTTGATTCGATTTTCCTTATCACCCAGGTCAACATTTAGTTCCCACGATACCAACTTGGGATCCCAATTATGGGAGGTCGATAATAAGCGGTATGCTGCAGGCAGGTAAAGATTATTGAAAAAGGTATGTTTTGGGATGCTTTCAGAACAGAGGTAAGGTTCGACCCATACTTAACACATCATGCAGCTTCTCCATAGGAAATTCAGGGTGCTTACCAACTCATACTCCACCAGAATTTCACCCATGCCTGCTCCACTTTTTTCCGTTATTAAGTGTTCAATGTCAGCCCTTTCGTTCCTCCTTAGAACGCAGTGGCTCTCACTAGGAGTCCTGGTTTGATACACCGTATTGATGACTACATCTGTTGTGTGAAAATTCAGGATTGTATTTGCTGCCTATATCAGAGTAAGACATTTATTGAAAGGAAGCATTACTGGGTGAATTGCTCACACCACTATCTGATGGAAAAAGTGACATAATGTAATTTAAAACAAGCCACATACATATTGACTATTTTATTTTCCTAACAGTAGATAAGAATTTTTAAGATCAATCAGCCTTAGGATAAAAACAGATGCAATTTGGCTTCAGGGAAAACCATTCATATCAAACCTCACAGCTGTAAAATGCACTCTGATGCGCGGGGTGATGAACGTATGTTACTAAACCAACTCAAGCAACTAATCGGAAGAACATATATTACTAAACCAACTCAATCAATTCATCGGAAGAAGTAGTTATCACCCATCACTTCAACAGCATGATAAAAATAATATCAACCCTTTTGTATGCAGTGCTTTATGTCAGATTATTCCTACACTGAAAACAATGCATATTTTTACTATCCAATGTAAAGGATGAAGCACTCCGTCAGCTCTGCCTTAAGCAAATGATATGGTGAAATCTCACAAAACAAAACATCACAGATAGCGTCTGATCAGTAATTGCTTTCAATGGAACATTTATAAAAACACTGGTTTTAAAAATACACAAATGAATCAACCGTTTGGCTGCCAAAATATTTCAGAATCCATTCTATTTTATATGCATATACAGAAATGGCAAAAGAACCTAAAATGCTAAAGTAAATAAGGAGTAAACTCCACAGGCAATAGGCAGTGGAAATATAGTACATCGCCAACTCAAACTAGCAATGCAATTTTAAGTCACCCACAGACTTTGATAAATATTGTGTATTCTCTACTCCCCCTGCTTCTCCTGTATCCCTGGGTGAGTCCAGTTAACACGTAACCGCCAGTTTACATTATAGGTATATAACACATTATTTCCAGGTTCAAGAATACCCTATTAGCACATAACAAGTTTATATTATACCCCGTTACAAACTTAAAATGTTCCTATCTAGCAGAGCAGTGCCATTTTTCATTATGATGGATTGACACATCATGGCCGCACCAGATCCAGTGTGAGTATGCCCACTTCACAAATCATTGATGATTTCCATTATTCCCACTTTGCAAATGAGTGAGCGTTTTCAATTTGCCCCACACAGGCGGATAATGATTGGTTTCCATTATGTCCCTTTAACACATCAATGCCAATCTTTGACAGCCTTAGCCCAGCTGGGATTTCACTTCTGCTTCCTGGTGCTGGAAACAATCTAGGTTGAGGCTCTCCGCAGTGAGCTAAGATCTGGAAAAGGGGGCACCTTCCGTAAAGGCTTGAGCTCCCAACGGGTGTCAGGTATTGGCTTGAAGGGTAGACAGACAGAGTCCCAGTCCTCCTGGAACTCCAGAGTAGGCAGGTCTGGTTGGTGCTGCCAACAGCGTCTACCCCAGATATTTGCAGATTACTTCTCAGAGATCCAAGGCAATGGCCTACATTTCAGCGTGTAGTGCCAGTAGAATGGTGGTCAGGATGGGCCTGGGTGGAAGAAGAAACCAAGTGGCACAGTTTTCAGAAGCAGGCGATTCTACTGGTTCTGGATCATGGTTAAATGCCACAGTATTTGAACCAATACGTTTTCTAACACATTCTGGAAAAACACACGAGCTCTTACTTTATCTTGTTTCATTGTGATTGTTATGTTGTATTTCTAATGTGGTGTTGTTGGGTTGCACTTATTTCTGTTTTATAGTCCATAAGCAAGGTATATGGTGCTTAATACATCTCTATGTTGGTTGCCATATGCACTGCTATCAGCCCTGGTGCCAACAGCAACACACATTCGGCCCTTTTGCCTGTTCTGAAACCCCCACAGTTTCAGTCTGTTGCCACCCCTAATGCTTTTATAAATCCTTTTATTTCACCACTGCTAAGAGGGGTTGCAGATCTGCAGCACTTGTGCTGCAAGCCACATTACCTGTCTGCCAGTAAAGTAGTCCCCAACCCAAAGGTTCACCTACCCCAGTATAGACCCAGCCTGCACAGCACCATTACTTACCAGTTTCACAAATCCAGTATGCACCTTGTTTGTAAACTCTAGTATACTCCAGCTAGAATACCCCGTCACATTCCATTTTCTTAGTGCCATTATATTTCAGTTTGACACTCCTGGTTTGGAGACCCCAGTGTAGCCTCAGTTTGAAAGTCCCAGTATAATTTGATCTTTTAGAGCACCAGAATTGTCCCAGTTTGACAATATCCAGTAAAGTCCCAGTTTTAGATATGCCTGTCTACTCCTAGTATTCCAAACATGTCGTTGTTCTAATTCTACAAGCACAGTATACTACCAGATTGACACTCCTGGTGTTCTCAATACCAACATATACACGGTTAGCACAATTTAGTCCAACTCCCAATTTGCTGTTGCATGCTTTCTGGTGCACTCCCCCTGTGCTATAACACAATAGCAGAGCTTCAGATCCTATTTGAAGTTGGAAGTAAAACAAAGGGTAATTCATATTCCCAATGGGGGAATTTTGTATGTGAGTAAATATATATTTTAAATCTAAAACACATATTGTTTTGTAATACGTACTACATTGCACCCAGTATTTCATGCACTTTAAAAGATACATATTTACCTTGATGTTCTTTTTTCAGATCAAGTACTAAGAATATTAGCACTCCTTCTCATGGCACCACTGTGCTGGTCCCACTGATCCCAACACATCCATGTAGCTGTGTGGGTGGTGCTTATCTGTGGGATATCATTATACTTTCAGATTGTGTTTGAGCAATTTAAGTATACTCGCAGAATTCCGGGTATATTTTCAGTCTGCAATATCCTAATATTCTACCAATTTACCACAATACATACATCTAGTTACATAAATCTAGTATATTGCCAGCCATTTTAGTATACATTCCAGTTTATCCAACCACAATATATTCAGTTTATCAACTGTGCATGTACTTTGATTTTCTAACTCTGTATTGTTTCAGTGTGAAAACCCCAGCATACTCCAGTTTTCTAAACACCAGTGTGCACACACCCAGTATATTTTAGTTTGACAACTTGTGGGGTGTAATCAAAGGCCCCAAACCAAAGGAACTGAAGGGCCTACTGAAAGAAATAAGCTGCCAGCATTGATCACAAATCCTTCACACTGAAACAGGCCTATTAAGGCAGACTGTGGGGTTTCTGCAAGTAATACAAGGAAGGGGCAGGTGAAAAATTCCTATCTGTTATTACAAAAGGAAAAGCAACATTTTAATTCACAGTGCAGAAGAAATTCAAAGGTCCCTTTCACATGAAAAACAGGAGTTTCAAACATTGACACCAAAATTACTTTCCATGTATGTTTGCAGTTTAAAGCAAGACATACAATTTTTTCCCCTGCCAACAACTTTCTCATGGAGTACCGTAGGACTCCATGGGGATGCGGACCATGGAAATACCGGTTCCGTCTATGACAGAGCCGGTGTTTCCATGTCTGCCTGCAGGCGGGTGGTGTTACTTCCGCCAGGTCAAACCTGGCGGGAGTGACACCCCCCTGCCTGCAGCACTCGGAATCAGCCGGTTTGGAAACAACGGTGGCAGCGGATTTACCGCCACCGTTGTTTCCGGACCGGCAGGGTCTGCATGTGTTGATAAAAAGTAATGTATATTATGCTTCACATGCAAAATACAGGCACATATTTGAAAAGAAAAGCCCACTTTGTTTCCATGAAAAGTTCCGGTCGGCCCAAGGCAGACTATGTGGTTGTCTTTCTGCAGTGCATATCCAGAGAAAGTTAAAACAAAAATGTAATCCAAGTGCAGATTGGAAAAGCACATTACATTACTGGCTAAGATAAAAATGCAGAATTTTCACTAAAACTGCCAACCATCAAAAGGTGATGCACTGTGACAATTGAGACCCACTTTTCAGCAGAAAAACCAACGGCAGATAATTAAGTGTATTGTATTAATGAATGAAAGAAACAACCCTGTACGTTCAGCGCAAAAGCAAAAGTGAACCCTGATCAGAAAAACACACACAAAGAATCAAGGCTGATGTTAGAACATGTAATATGTCAGCTCCTTTCAGCCAAGGGCAAATAGTGGGTCTTTGCGCAAAATTCACAAAGGACTCCCCCACTGAAAGCCTGGTTTGCATCAGCACTATTTACAACTGCAATAAAATGTGGCCTGCCCGAAGGGTGTCAAAAACCAAGTTTCCCTAGACCTGCTGTCTCTGAGGGCAGTTCTGTGCAGGCCGGATGTTGTAGCTGGTGCATGACCGGAGTTGTAAGGGGGAGGTGTGAAAACAGAGGCTGCAATCAAGGCTGAACCAACTTCAAAAAACAAAGAGACTAATAAAAAAAAATCTGGTCACAGGCTGGCCCAGAGATGCAAATGCAGCTGGGGATAGGAGGGCCCCCATTTGCAAAACCTAAAGATTTCCTATTCATTTAAAAGGACTATTCTAATTTAGGCATTGTTCTCAGCAACCATAATATGTACTTCCTTGATTGATGTGTCATATTTTAGGTAATTTCCAGGCAAGTTTGTTGAAATAAAATGTATCTACCTGTGACTTTGGGAATTGCAATGGCAAGCTAAAATGTATTCCTGGCTGCTATAAGCATGTCCTGGATTTATGTTTAAGAGTTGGCGAACTGGCGAGGGGGAAAGTAAGTATGTAGGGAATAAATTGCATATTCACTAACAATTATGCTTTTTGTAAAAATGGCAGAAAATTTCCAAATGCCCCTGCAACATGGTGTGGATCTGGCTGTTTTATAACACCCCCATGATTAGCTGAAGTGGAATATATTATGGCAGTTACTAGTAAATCACAAGGTTTTTGACACATATCTAGATTTTTTGGCAAAATTGGATATGAAAACAAACAGATTTCAAATGGAAGTTGCCATATATCTGTTCCAGACTCCGAAACCAATCCATAGAGCGCGGCTGGACTTGGGGGTAAAGAAAAAGGTAACTCTCCATTCCTGGTTGCGAGAATCCTTGCAGGGCATCACCCAGTATTGAAATCTTGATGGTGTCCTCACGGGTAAATAAAGTGAATGCACCATGAGGAAGTAAGAGAGCTGCTGAAACTTACCATCTGACAGCCGCAAGGAAACGCCAAAGGATATTGCTGAGATTGCATCTGGGTGAAGCTGTCTATTGCTTTGGAGGCCTCAGCAAGCTGACTGAGCCCTATGGTAAAGAGTGTGTCTAGCTTCCCCAACACAAACCCTTCAGTGAGGGAGGTCTGAAAATAAACCACTAAATCACCCTGTGTTTATTTTAAACCAAAAGTGTGGGTGAAATCATAATTGCCATATACATTTATACCAATCTCTAAACCCAACTGCTAGCCTTTTAGGTATGCAGGGAAATTGAAATTGTACAGCACTACATACGTAAATTGCTTGTGTTCATTGACCAGTTTGATTATTTCTTGAAGTGAAATCTGTATAAAGTAAAGTATTGTGATTTATATTTTTCCCAACTAACTAGTGTGATTTATTTGTGTAACAAGAAGTTTAATTGTGAGCCACAAAGAAGGTGGTGTGTGTCATTTTAGTCTGATCTCTATGACCTATCTTCCAAATAAATACAAATATATTTCTTATACCCCAGCCTGATTATTGGCTCACTGCGGGCAAAGGGGGGGTAATATCTGTGTGACTCTATATGAATCTTTAGTAAGGCCAGCGCTAAAAAGCTTAAGTGAGTATTGCAGGGCTCCTTCATTGGGGGTGGGAAGAAACTCCCCAAGTTAAGGGTAGTCTCAATATATCATGAAATATTATCACTCTGACAACGTCAGTATATTCTCAGTTTGCATAATGCTATCAATTTCCCAGATTGTGTCTCATAGTGCATTCTCAGTCAATTCGACCCCAATATACTGCCAGTTAGGCAATCCAACCAAGATCTCACTTTGGCAAAACCCAAAATACTTAGAGATTCACAGCCCCAATTCACTCTCCGTTCACACTTTACAGTATACTGCAAGGTTGTCAATCCCTGATTAATCTCAGTATCACATAATGAGCATACTCCCAGTTTGACAACCACTGTATATTTTCAGATTTCAGATTTCCATTATGCTCTCAGTTTAGTGTTACTCCAGTGTGACCAAAGTTTAACAGACTGGACTGGACATTTTCTGAGATATTCAATCTATGCATATACACAGTTTTGCAAAATTCCAATATATTCCCAGGGATACAGTCCCAATATATTATGATTTTGCACAATCGCAGTATCATTCGAGGCTGGAAGTCAAAGCATATATCCAGTTTAACAACCCCATTATATGTCTACCAGGTTTTACCATCAAGTATGTGAAATATCATCATACTGTTACACAATACCAGTATACTCACAGTTTGCAGAGTCTAATTAGAATTGCTTTCTGCATGATTATACTCTGAGATTGGCAAAAGCAGTAGACCCCCAGTTTAAAAATTCCACTTTGTACAATTTCAACATATTCCCAGATTGAATGGCCACCCCGATATATAATGTCAGTTTTTCCAAGTATGGAATATTCCCAATTTGACCATCTCAATATACTCCTAGTCTGAGCATTGACAGTGTATTCCCGTTTTGAATACTTCCTGTTCATCAAACCCAGTACATTCACAGCATGCAGTATTCTAGGGTATTCAGAGTTTGGCAATCACAATATACTTCCAGTTTTCAAAATCCACTATACTCCACATTTGTGATTTCCAGGATGCTCAGTTCAAGTGTACCCCCAAATATACAATTTAATTACATATGGATTTTTGACAACTCCTCTATTTACAGTTTGTAAAACTGAACTGTTTTATAATTCAGTGTGCAGAGTCCCAGTATATCCCGTAATTACCGGTATAAAATTTCACTACACTACAAGTATGCCTGCTATGTGGATAAGCCCACTATGAAGCCAGTAGGAGGTCGATTTTTAAGGGATGGAGCGGTTAACCAAGGCATAAAAGCAAGGTATGGTGCATTTACTCCATGCTTTACTGTTCCAGAGTATTTTTCATCCCTTTGATGGCAGCGAAGGGGCGATTCTTTCCTCCTCCACCTTCAAAGTGCATTTCCTTTGATGCCTGCGTGAAAACTTACTGCAGGCACAATAAAAAGGATTTGTATGTAATCTACTTCAATTTTGCATCTGCTAAGCAGGTGGGTTGCACGGGATTTCCTTGTAAATGGTGTCTACATTTTGCAGGCAGAATTACAATTTCTTACAAAACTGAGTGTAAAACCGAAGTGTAAAGTCAACTTTACATGGTTTTACTCTTTACTTTTTTATTCCTCTCAGAAAAGTTGAGCAGGGCATGCAGGGGGCCCAAGTACTAATGTATTTAAAGTAGTGCGCATCCATCAAAATATATTTTTGTGACAAGACTTGGGACAACACTTTGTTTCTACTAGGCATTAAAGGTGCACTTTTCACAGAGTTCTTAATTTTCTACCCACTGTTGTTTGGAAAAATTACAATCGATATTTACATCAACGTCATTTTCCTGACGAGGTAACCTTCTTACCACTTAACTTTAAGATTACAGATTCACTCAGGGCGTCTCTTTATGTAGTATGGTTTCCACAGGTCAAAAATTGAAATGATCTCCTGCAAATGTGTAAATATGTTGTACACCATTTCACAAATCCAGTCTTAAAATGCACATGCGAAAACTTGGGGATTAATTTAATTGGCTGTCCGATAATGTACATACATGTTGTAACAAAGACCGTGTAACTGCTGCAAAATGGATCCAAACGACAGATGTAACAGTCAAACGTGCATCAAACAAGTGCAAGTTTAAGTTCTTAAAACCAATCTGGCAAGAATCTCATATTCATGATCAGAGGACAATAGAACCTATGAGAGGGTCATGGTTGCCCTGCAATCCGTCCTACAACAGGACTTCCTTAGGCAAATATTACATTTTAAAAAGAAAGCAACAAATAGTTTAAAACCAATATCTTAATAAAATCGTTATTTTGTAAGTATCACAAACTATATATTATTGATCACTTTTATATAATAATAATATAATCATACATGTAATAATTCATAGAACATAGGATGCTACCCCGATCATATATACTAAACATCTGCAAGCTTAAGTGCAAGTGCTAGTAATATAAACATTACAATACACATATGTAAAGCATTTAGCTCACATCAACCTCATAGGTTTGAGGCAATAATCAATAGGGCTCCTATTTTACTATTGCACAATTCCAGTATAGCCAAAATGCCAAAATATTTCCAGTCGGCATGATCTCAGTGTGCTCCCAGTTGTCAGAATCCTTGTATACCCCTGCAGATAGAACCCCAGTATTTTTTTCCCTGTTATGAAACCGCAATAGCATTTTCCAAGAATGGCACACTCCAGTATAGTACTTTTTCACCACTCCTGTCTATTCGCAATTTCGACAAGCCAAGTATACTTCAAAGGACAGCACCAGTCAGTATACTACACTGAGTAATCCCAAATCAGCACAAAATATCAGACAGCAAGATAAGGCTGGGAAGCCCCTGGCAGTGCAGCTCAGCGCTAGCTGAAGGAAACAGCACATATGGCAGGTGGTACATGAACATTGGGAGGATCATACTGAGACATGACTACCAACCACACGGAAACCTAAGTACTGTATCTGCAAAGACAAAGCGACAATAACTGTGGTACTACTGCCAATAATTCATGCAAAGGCCTCCTTTATTGTATCCTTGCATGGACCCCTTAGGGCACAATTTGTTGAGAGCTTACCTTACTCCAGGCATAGGGTGCTATGAATGGCAGATACAGTCATTTGCACATTTGTGAGAGCCTGGGCTCCTTTGAGAAAACGGGTGTGGTCCTATTGCCATATATTGAACAGGCAGGTACAAGGAGGGCCCAAAGAGATACATAAGCAATCTAGAGTCACATCACTAGGGTGCAGATTTTTGTCCAAACTCTGCGGCACAACAGGAGATATTGCAGTAGACAAATCCAGGCTCACATAACCAGCTATTCTTCATTTGTGCAGCCTGGACTATGTCATGTTACAGAGTAATGGAATGGGAGCACATGCTGTGGCATGGCTGTGCACAGCCACCCCTGGTCTCTAACTAATGCAGAAACCTCTTGACTCTACATTCTTGATTGCCCTGACACACAGAAATAATATGGACGTACAACTCCACAAAATGTATTGTGCATGCATTACACTCTCAATGTATACATTTCAATGAACTATCGCCACTTTATCAATAACAGGTGCCAAAATGTGTTATTTAGGGCTGGATACACCTTCAAAGCATTAGAAACAAGCAAGTCTATTTGTCAAGGAAAGGAGATAGTCGGTATTGAGGATGGGCAAGTGACATTACAAATGCATGTCATATAGCAAGGGGCTCCAACCTTCGTGCTCATTGGGCCATGCGTATGTAAGCACTATGCGTCACAACCTGCCATGGAAGGCATCGAGGGATTCCCCTTATTTTTGCATGGCTATTCTCATGAGAAACCTCTGATAGTCCAGGTTCGCCATTGACGTAAAGCAATCTTTAAGTGCAATTTTTCACAGCATCAAACGTACCGTCCGTGGGTCGCAGGGTCTCATAAATGTTGAGCAAAGCAGGGCCAGCTGAATATAGCATAATCGACTTTCCATGATGTCATCACCCTCACCTGCGGCAGACAGAAACGTCTCAAGGCGCTTCACCCACACAGCCAATCTTGGACGAAGGGATGATGGGGCACCGGTAATATCAAATTCTTGCAGTGGAGCAAGAGAGCCTTGTTGGCGTGGTAATGGTCCCCCAGCGGGGGCGTCATCTGCAATGTTGCGTGACCATAACGGGTTCTATGCTGACAAATGCACAGTGGAAAAATGAAGGTCACTGGTCCGTGGAGCCTATAACCTTGGTGCGACTCAGAGCTAGTCCAGCAGGCCACCGACTCCCCAACCATAGCCCGGGGACCCACGTCGGGGCACACATGCCCTCCTGGTAGGAGCTGCAAGCCTTTTCAGAGGCACTCCCAGTGGGAGCACACAAGCACTCCAGTTGGGAGCTGCAACCCACAACCATCTTGAGGAACATGAGGCAAAGTCACAGAGCATGTGCCTTTTATTGAATTCTCCCAAGTTTCTTATATGAACAAAAACGGCCTCCTTCAATTAAATTTTTATATGCTAGCCCTTCGGTGTGCTTAAACATGAAGGGGGCTCGGGGCCCAGCACCATGAACATTGGATACTAGCGTCCCGGGTAAGAGTTCGGAGAGCACCAGCACAGCAATTAACATTGCCGGCGCCAGCCAACGAGCAGCGTGTGCTTCTGCGCCCCTCGCCACCTCGTTGCGCACCGTGTACACAACGGTATTGGCTGCAAACCGGGGCCACACGGAGTGGAGCTGTAGGTAACTGGGCCGTTATCAGTTAATGGATGATCTTCCATGCGGCGATTCCCCCTCGTCGCCAATGTTAATCTGGAGCAGGCCACATCCTGGTGCGGCCCTCTGCTCCTGACAGAATGATACAGAGCCAGTACTTGCTTCTTGTGCTCCGCCGCTCACAAATACCCCTCGTCGCGCAGAGTCCCCTATTATTAAAGGAACAGGATGACGTCCTGCGCCGTCACTTCCTTAAAGGAGCACACATATAACAGGAAGTACTATACTAGAGTCTTGATAAGTAACACAACAAAGTTTTATCACAGATGGGTAGGCATGCACTGACTTATCCATGGGACCACCACCTGGTGAAATAATAGTGTTATGGCTACGGTAGAGCCGGAGACTATGAACTAACTGCACTGTGAACAATTTAGCAGTAGGCAGGATACTAGGGCACGCCTGCCCTTACCAACCACCCATATCTATTCAGTGGAGCATATATTGGGGCCACATCGGCAGGTTTGAGGTTTTACGCCGTGTATATCTACAATACCGTTGAGCCGCTTTTATTTATTTAGATTTGATATTTTTAGGGCTTCAGAATTTTGATAAAATGATTTCTACCCTAAAATACAATATTCTACTTCCAAATATGCATGCATTTCTGGGAAACAAAAGGTGTGAATCTTTTCAAGTCTCTCGTCTGACCTCAGCCTACCAAATCCTAAGGCAAAGGCCTCAAAGCCTGGCCCTCGAGAGCCCGAACCACATCAGGTTTTCAGGTTAACTACCCATAAATCAATCCCATTCAGATGTACCATATCCAGATGTTGCTTGTGCGCATGTCCTGAAAGCATGGAACGGATTTGCGCTTGAGGACCACAGAAGGGATACGCTGCTTTAGGGCATGGCAGTGCTTTGAAATGTGATGAAAGCACAGGCTTCCCATTGTGGTGGAGTTTTCAGCAACTCTGCAAAGTGCAGGATTGTCTTACTTCCAGGATTGCCAGAGCGCACTCTCAAGCCCCTCAGACATCCAACATTTCTTTGTGTACTAACGTATAACTCTCCAAATTTGCCTTATTTTTATTTGTATTTTATTGTACATTTGTAAGGCGCTTGTACAGCAAGTAAATTGTGTTTCAAAGCAGAATCCAATTATCACAACACTTTAGGACATATCCGCCTTCTTCCTTTGGCAGAATGATGGTGATGCACCCATGCTATCACAACACATTCTTCCTCTGCTACATCCCTCCCACCATGTGTTTGGAGCATGATATGACATGATATGATGTGATGTGATATGATATGATATGATATGGCATTTATAAAGTGCCTATACACAAGTGTTTCAAGGCGCGACGAGGCAAGTGGGGGAGAACAGAGGGAAGACAGACAACGATCTTACTAGGCCAGGTGACATTGAGATCGCGCAATGTGCAGGGGAAGGGGGAAGGGGAAAAGTGCAGTACATGGGATCGACAATAAAAATAAATAAATAGAATAAATAAAAGCAATAAGTAAAGGTGCGGCCAGCTGGTGGCAAGTGCATGGGTAAGTGCAGACATCAGGTGTCAAGTGCAGGTAGCGGATTGTAGGGATACAGAAAACAGTCACCCAGTGCGGGGGTTGCCAGGGAGGCAGTGCAGGTGTCAACTGTTGCGGACCTGGGCCCGCGATCAGAGGGTAACCAGGTGACTGGTGCCAGGAGCCAGGAGTTCAGCAGAGGAGAGGAGGAGAGAAAGCCGAAGCAATGATGAAGGTTTTGAGGTGCTTCCGGAACCAGAGATGGTTCTCCTCAAGTTTCAGGGATGCAGGGAGGCTGTTTCAGAGGGAGGCCCCAGCCAAAGAAAGAGATCTACCACCAACTCGTTGCTTGGAGAAGTGACTGACCCTGAGGGAGTTGGAGGCGGATGAGCAAAGAGCTCGAGAAGGAAGATATTTAGGAAGAGATAGTTCAAGGTATTGAGGCGCCAGGCCCCAGAAGGCCTTGTGGACAATGCAGAAGTTTTTTTTACTTAATCCTCGCCGCCACTGGGAGCCAGTGCAGAGATTTCAGTCCTGGAGAGATACGATCCCTGGGCTTGAGGCCAAGGACAATTCTCACAGTCCTGTTCTGGATGAGTTGCAGAGGGCGGAGAGTAGAAACAAGAAGATTTAGAAAGAGGCTGTTCCAATAGTGCAGCCTAGAGAGAACCGGAGCACTGGAGACAGTGAGCTTCTGGGGGAAGGAGAGGAAAGGAAGAATACCTCTGAGGAGGTGTAGCTGGTAGTGTGACTTCTTAGAGACGCCAGAGATGTGAGGAGAGAAGGAGAGTGTGGAGTCAAAGATGACCCTGAGGTGTTTGTCACTTAGTTTCCCATATTCCTCTTGCTCATCTTCTTCCCTCTGACAGCCAAAAGTCTAGATACCCCACTACATAAACAACCTGTGGTGCACACATTACTACAGTGGTGATATGGCACAGTATATAAGTATATTTTCATAACATAACTTGAGAAAGGCTGCAGACATGTCAAATGTGTATTTCATCTGAGGATAGTCAAGAGTTGTATTTTAACAAGAACCCCTTGGCTAAATGTGTGCGATATAACCTGAAGTTACTAAATCCGACAGGGTTCCAGACTATATCATTTGGTGGGTCATGGGAGGTTCTAGCCATATAGGTCTGAATCCACTACAGATGTTGAATAGGTACAAGTTTAGGATTTGCGGGCTGCAATCCCACCGAAAAGACTCCAACCTAAATTGCAGAGAAAGAGGTAGGGGGATTAAAGGCAAATTATACAGAATATTTAAAAGAGAATCAATATATTTGCAAAAAGCAAAAGGAAGCCATCTCTCTATTTTTCCTTTGGGAATTAAATTCCTCAGCCTCCTGCAAGCCTGTTCTGCCTAAATTTCCGGCTCTCAGTCACCCAACACTAGCAGGATGGTAAAACCATAAAGATATGCAGAGACGTCTTCCTTTGCTATTTTGCAACTATATTGGCTCTCTTTTAAATATTCTGTACACTCTGTGATCAACTCCCACCACCCACCATGTTCTCTGCAACGCTAGTTGAAGACTAGCTTAATGCCCAGCCAATGCATTTCAGGTTTGTATGTCACTTGGGTGACACCTGAATGTGTGCCTGTTATTTTTAGTCTCTGGAGGATAGCTCAGTGGCAAGACAACACAGAGCAACGCAGGTTCGAACCCTGGGTCCGCGCTTAGAAACCTCCGGGCATTTAGCGTGTTATAAATAACCTATCATAGCATATCATATCATATACCAGTTACATGCTACTGAGTGCTGCATGATCAGGAAACCCCTCGTTCGGAGGTCATTGTCCTTGCCCAAGCAGATATTCAACATCTCAGATATTTCGCTCTTAAACTGGTAATTCCAAAGAAACCAAAAGGAGTATGTCAGATGACAAATTTATGGCGACGTGCAATCTACAATTTTGAAAAGGAAAAATATAGGAGCACGCCACTGTCATTGAAGTGAGAGAAATGGTTAACGTGAGCTTTCGTTGCCTTGAAACTGAACAACACTGGAGCACAGCACAGGCGTCTTCATTGTGCTTTCCTGGTTGCAGCCGATCGAGTTGCTTGATGTAAATAAGAGCTCTGCCGTGCAGGCTCGCGCGCTACGGCCTCTGTCATTGGTTTGTCCTTCAGACAGAGAAAGCGCGCCCCAGGTGTACGTCATTGCTTTTCGTGCCCCTTCTCGGATTCCTTATTTCAACATGTGTTACTGGCTCCCTGTTTACAGTGCGGTTTGCTTTCACGATGAAGTCGATTTAAAAAAAAAAGTTTATCATGGAAACAAAAATAGTCTATATTACAGTAACTGATTAATCATCCCATGTCCATTCATTTCCACAGGTGTTTCTGTATCGCACTGCATCGTCATCTCATTGGTTCCCCGCATATCAACAGCGATCCAGTAGAGCCAAAGACCAACTTTGCGGGATCTACGTTGGTCTTTGGGTTAAAGCCCCCTTTCCTGGCCAATTTGGGGGAGATCTAGCGCCGCATCACACTCCCTCTCCCATCCACCATAGCCCCTAACATTACCTGCTGGGGCTCTGGCTCCTTCCTCTTCACTTGGAAGGCCACAAACCAGACGAGTCCTTAGTACAGTTTGTCACGCTTCTGTATGCAACGTTTTGTACATCGGTCTTCACTGAACACAGAATACATACATACAAACAAACATAAGTCTATATGTACAACAAATATTTTTTTAAAGATACAAATATATTTCATTTTTATCCAGCTGCAAACAGCTATTTTACAGGGGCAGTATTTATAACTTTCTGGGATCTTCCATACAATTAAGGTATCACAAATCAAAAAGCACTCCATCAGTAGGATGGGAAGCTATCACGGGAGCTATTTGGGCACTAAGAAGATGGGGAAGGCCACATTCAACACGACATAAATGTCCAATAAACTAATATAGATAAAATGACACACTCTCCTCAGTAAACCAGGAAGCAGTCGCTTTTGTTACCAGGTACCGCTGAGAAACACTCCTCAAAGGTGCACTGTTAGCCTCCCCTGCCACACACGCCATTGAAGTCTTTGCCCCAACAGGTTCCAATATACCACACAGACAAGACCAGAGGAGGCATCATACTTACCGAAAATAATTCATAGGCGTGCATGCTCCAAGAACACGCAATCCTCAATTCCATGAAACTAATCAAATTCCACTCCTCGCTAACCCCACTTACAACCTTCCACCTGATCTACTGACCATCCCCAACTAACAAAGCCTTCCTTAATGAAATCATTGACTGCGAGATTACCACAGCTGTCAGCTATTCCAACACCATCTGCAAAGGAGCTGTAACTTGCCTAGGAAATCCTGTCACAACAAAGACAAAAGAAGAACACATGACTTAACTCTTGGTAATATTTTTATCTGATGGATGTTTCTCCCACGGATTCCTCATCTAAGATATCCCTATCCCAGCGTAGCTACGCTGTTCTCCAGAAACATTTCCGCCGGCAGAGTGCGCAGCGCAGCTCTGCATCAGCTCCATCCTGCACCGGACATGACATTGGGGCTAGTACATATAACTGCGCCGTGACCCATGACCTCAGTTCCACCCTTTTCCCATAGCACTCTGAAGCAGAGGGAACGTAGAACGATGGTGTACTAGCTTCGCACAAGAGTGGCAGGTAGGGTGTGTGATGAGGAATCTGTGGGAGGAACATCCATCAGAAAGAACATTACTGAGAGGCAAGTAATTGTTTCTTTTAAAGAATTCTTTCCTCCCATCGAGTCCTCATCTATGATAGACTCCCAAAGCAGTATTTAAACTGGAGGAGGGAGGAAGCAAGGACACCACCTAAATCGGAAAACTCTGAAGGACTGCCCTACCAAAATGGGCATCCTGGCCTGCAAGGGAATCCAAGCAATAAAGCTTAGCAAACGTGTGCAAATACGGCCACATTGCTGCCTGGCAAATGTCCAGAATGGGGACTCCCCTGTGCAGGGCAGACGTGGCAGTCACTCCTCTTGTAGAATGAGCTCTGAGACCCTCAGGCGCTTCCTTCCCAGCCAGATTGTAGCCTTCTGAGATGTACAGAATAATCCATCTGTACAGAGTCTGTTTGGTCACAGCCCTACCAACAGGAGCATCAGATTAACCAATGAAAAGCTGGTCATATGTCCTAGCCTCTCTAGTATGAGAGACATAACTTAAGGGCCTGCATCAGGTCCAGCCGATGGAATCGTTCCTCTGCCTTGGAATGGTAGGCTGAGGAAAAAAACATAGGAAGATGGATCTTCTGAGAGAGATGAAAATCCGAAACCACTTTCAGCAAAGAAAGGGCTCAAACGAATCACCCATAAGAAACTGTAAAACTAAATTCAAATCCCATGATGGAACCACAAACTAATGGGGAGGATACTGGTTAGACAAGCCGCGCAAGAACTGCATAACAATGAGGATTCTCAAAAACAAGCCCTGTTCGGGGGACGTAAATAATCCCGAAATAGTGGAAAGGTAACCGCCTACAGCACAAATTTTCAGGCCTGCTTGGGCCAAGGAAAGCAGAAAATCCAATACCGGGGACAGAAGACAAGATAAAGGATCGAGGTCCCTCTCCCGGCACCAAATTGAAAATGTACTCCACCTGCAGGCATAAATGTATTTCATAGCAGGCCTCCGAGCCGAAAGGAGCACATCGAAGACGTGGTCTGACAAATCTCACTACTTGTACTTCAGCCTCTCAGTAGCCAAGCATGAAGTTTCAGGCTGCTGAGGTTCAAGGTGGAGGATCCGCCCCTCCAATTGGGAGAACAAGTCGATTCTCCCCAGAAAGCACCACTGAGGGCAGTTGGACATATCCAGCAACTACAGATACCACGTTCTCTGGGCCCAATCTGAAGCGATAAGGATCATCATGGTTCCGAACAGGCAGAATGGCAGGGATCAGCAGAAATGCAAAAAGCAGGTTGAAAGTCCACTCGACCATCAGTCCGTCCCCAAGAGGTCCCTGATGAAGACCTTCTCTTGAGCAGAACAACTTGCGCTTTCATTTGACACTGTAGGCAAAGAGGTCCAGTTGAGAAGTCCCCCAAATGGACAAGATCTCCCCCATAACCACCTGTTGGAGATCCCACTCGACGGAGGACAAAGTCTGTCTACTCCAGGCATCTGCTGTGACATTCTCTCATTAGGTGAGATGAGCCACCATCAGAGAGAGACACTATTCTCCAGAGCCCAGAACCAGAGTCGCATTGCTTCTCTGCATGGAGGCAAGGACCCCAGAACATTTTATTTGTTGAGGTAGTGCATGGCCACTGTGTTGTCCGTCAGCATCAGAACAGTCTTGCATTTCACAGAGGGGAGGAAGGGACCAGGGCCAGCCTGATCACCCTCAAATCCAGCAAGTTGATGTGTTCCTGAGAATCCACGGAAGACAGTTGCCTCACACTTAGTTCTGACAGGTGAGCACCTCAACCAGTCTGAGATGTGTCTGTGACTACCGTCATTTAAGGCCAAGGTTGGCGAAACAACACGTCTCTCAACAGTCTCGAATTAACCATCACGCGAGTTCCTGGGCCACCTGGTTTGAGACCTGCAGGAGGTCCAATATGTGGCCCTGAAACTGCTACATTTGGCCTCCCTTCTGAGGCAACAATATGGTTTATACCCATCCACTTGATGCCAGATTGTCCAGATGTTTGCCAACACATCCGAACATCAACATGTGAACTGTGGAGGGCAACAGGGATCCAGCCTCTCCCACAAAATTATCAATAGTCACATAGATTCACTATGAGATCTCCTTGCCAATTAGGAAATCAAGATCCACCAACTGCACAACTGTGCCTTAAGGTCAAATAAGTCACAGACATGCACTGACTTCAGGACAGTCCCGCCCTCATACATGCCTGGATGACAGCAACCTAACATAAACTAAAGCAACACAAAGAACGATCTTCCGCTGCAGCAGCACAATGCAAGCACAGATCCAGGGCTGGCTCAAGGGTATGGAGATCAACAAATGTACACCTTAATTAATCCCCAGCACAAGGTCTCTCTCGGTCATCATGGACAGTGATCGCTCTTTCAAGACCTACATGGCCAAGAAAACTCAGGCAGCATGGTATCCACTCTAACATCTCTAAAATAATCAAGCAATTCAAAACCAAGCACTGGCAAAGCCAACAGTTTGGGCTTTTCACTATTGTTATTGTTATTGTTATTTTGCACTTATATAGCGCCTTATATACCATTGGTATGGTCTGAAGGCGCTGGTAGGTTGAACGCCCTTGGGAACCGAAGTTCAGATCAGTAGAGAGAGTAGGGAGAGTCAAAAGGTGCGTGTGTGCACCGGATATGTGTGCAGCTTGTGCGGTACACATGTAATAGCTGATTCTTATCGGTAGGTGTGGTGGTTGAGAGATCAGGAGAATGTGTTTGTTCTGGCAGGATTTATCCAGAACGGATGTGGCTGCGTTAGGCCTGGGTAAAACGCCTGGCTGGGAGTGTGAGACCAGCAGTGTTTACATAGAATGATGTGGAGTAAGCGGCAGATTTTCGTATGAGAACAGTTATACCGAATGGTGTCATAGTATCTCTGTGTTCTAGTTGAGTGGTGGTGTAAAGGAGAGAGTAAGCGTGGGGTGTGGTACATTCCCCAATTCAGATATTTTACAGGTACATTCCCCAATTCAGATATTTACATTACATTTATTATTTATTACATTTATTATTTATTACAATTTTCTACAAATGACCCCCAAAAAAGGTAAATTAAATTGTAATACTGATCTTTACATTTTCTTTATGAAACAAACCAATAATAACATGCTGCAAATAGTCTTTACTTGTCCCACACAAAAGAACAAAAACATGAAACAAGTTAAGTACTTTAATTCAGAACTATGTATTGGGAAGGGGCATTACTTAAACACATCTGAGGGCAGACTTGGTTACGACATGTTATTGCACCAGAATTTGCCCGATAGCTACAATCAAACAATTACCTACCAGACGGATGCCTTTACAGACAGAAATGTTGTGAATCACCTAAATGTTACAGGGATCTAGAGACGTTACAGTTGAATGGCTGCCTGCAATTGACCCATTACATAGAGAACTGGGGGAACCTCCACCAATGCTGGTTACACAAGTGTAGTAAAAACTAGTGCAAGGTTTAGATAATCTAGAAATGTTCCTAATTGAACACTGCATGTGGAGAATTCATCACACAGAGTGAGCAGAGAGTTCAATTGTGGACACTTGAACTCTCTGCTCACTCTGGGTGAGCACTGAAGAATTCTGAACATTTCTTGATTATTGTCTAAATGTTTCAGTAGTTTGTACTGCAAGGGTGTAACGGGTGGTGCCCACTTCATCTTCTCTTCTACAATTAACCCAATGCCTTTAAGATCATTGTTTGTGCAGGCAGAATCGGCTTTCAAGTGACACAACTGTGACTGCGACTTTAGATAACAGAATTTGCTACTCGACATGGCACGATCAGAAAGAAGATCTATCATTCCCAGCTATACCCCTCGGCGCTCCTTGTGGCATCATGCTGTGTCCCCAAGAAATGTGGTAATTACCTTCATCTTTACACCATGTAGTACTAGGTGTGGCAGCAACCCATTATGACTTTATGTAAACTAGACTGGTCGGGACATCCTTGACATGGATTGTTTCTGAAATATTGCAGGAGTTAAATATATTATCACATACAGTGTTCGGTCTCATCTCATATCCTAGTCTGAAAAATGTTTAAAATTGCATTTATATCGCTTGATTAGGTATGGAAGTTCCTGTGTGACAACAGGAGTTCACACTGCTGCTGTTGTAAGCAAAACACCTGGGCAGCAGCGTAACCAATGACTCTTCTGAGCATTGTGCTCCCTAACGCGACCACAGCCCTCTCACGCAATGCTATGTGCAATGGAGTCTCTACCTGGCAGTTACAGAGTCAAGTCTTGGGGCCTGTAGCCTAGGTCTGGCCACCTAAGCCTGCAGATGGTTTAAACATGCCCATAGCATCCCAGGCATGGTTTTTAGTTGGGGATGGCCATAGATACCAATTGTGACCCCTGTGGACTCTTCTAGATATTCCTAGCGCTGCTCTTGTGACCTTGGGATCAGAGATACCTATAATATAAACCATGTTTAATATTGGTAGTCGCAATCTCTTTTACCCTTAAACACTAAACCGTCTCCAATTGGCTGTTCTGGTATAAGGGGAGCTAGCAGGGGTGGAGGCTAATCTTCCCACTCTCACAACATAAGCAAAATATGCAAACACTAGCTGTTCCCAGGGTACCATATGCGGTTCTAGCATATCTTAAAGGTCAATATCGTTCAGCAAATCATAGGGTCACTTATTTCCCTCTTCTTAAATATCGGAATTACCACTGTACGCTTCCAGGAAGGGGGCGTAGGCCCCTGTGACTTATTAATGGTCAACACTAATCACTTCCAGGAAGGGAGTGTAGGTCCCTGTGACTTATTAATGGTCATTGAAAAGGGTAAACGTAGAGGTAACTGGGCCTCATTACGAGTGTGGCGGTCCAGAAAAAAGGGTGCCGGTACGCTTACCGGCACCCTTGTTTCCAGACTGCCATACTATGAGATTGCCTTTCAGGGCGTTTGCACTCGGCAGACATGACCTACCGGGAGCAGAGGCCCTGGTAGGCAGACTTTTCATAGAAGCACTGTTAGCAACGGTGCCGGTGCTTCCGTCTCCCCACTCCCATAAAGTCTTATGGGACTCTATGGGAATGGGGAGTTACAAAATCTGGCGTCTGACTTCCCGCGCCGCTGGGACTTGTAATGTCCCGGTGGCACCGGGAAGTCAGGCACCAGATTCGGTGTTACAGGGTTGAATGCAACCCACCGGTCGCACCGGCGGCTTACCGCCATCCTCGTAATGAAGCCCACTGTCTTCTTTTGAATTTGAATGGCATACTTATATCAGATGGAATGAGAGGTATGTGCGGTATAAGAACAGTATCTAAGTTCCATCGATTACACGGGCCTCCATAATGTGTCTTTGTAGATGTGTAATTGTAAACCTTGTTTCATTGCAGAGTCCCAGTGAGATTGCCTAGTAGCACCTACTTTCAGTTTTAGCTCATGAGGAGGCATTCGTCCTACAGCATTTTGCTCTTTAGAGACTGAAACGTTGAGCCGGTAATTAGCTGTTCATTGACACTGAAATCGCTGTGCCCTGTGTGAAGAGAAGTGGGGGTGGAAAGAAGTAACTTGAAATTATTCCGAAAGTTTGCGATAGTGGAAGTTGAAGGTGACTGCATAGAACCATGCTCATTCTGTTTGTTAAAATGATAGCTGTTGTTGACTTGGAAAAGCGCACAGAGGTGCACTTTGCCATTCGGACAGCAGAGTGCAACCTAACACTGATAAATTGCATCAGCTGAGTATGGATTCATACCTAAGCATTATATATATATATATATATATATATATATATATATATATATATATATATATATATATATATATATATATATATATATATATATATAGATAGTGAGAGCAGGATAATAAAAAACACCAAAACCTGTGGGAGCACAGGTTTATTGGCACAGGAGCCACACCACCTCTTCAAAGGCGGGAGCCCAAGCAGTGGGAACAAGGTAAGAAATAGCAAGTGCAGATAAAAATGGGATCCACTGACGCAAAGTAAGTCCCGGAATATGTGAAAAGGTGGCCTGCAGGGCAGCATACAGGCTAGTGGGTGAGCAGACCTCTTAGGAATATTGATGAGGGACAGTGAATACATTTGTCAGGCTGCATCTAACCTATAGGGACTCTGCCTGTAAATCAGTTATTAATTGACATTGCCCCATGTCACTGGGGCATTTGTTTAGGACCGGGGGTCTGCAACCTGCAGCTCTCCAGATGTTTCTAACTACAGATCCCATGATCCCTCACCGTTGACTAAGCTGGCTAGGGCAGATGGGAGTAATAGTCCAAAACACCTTACGAGCTAAAGGTTGCAGACCCCTGGTCACAGCTGTACATTATCTATGATAACAGAAATTGGATATGGGAGGTTGCAAATTATACACAATGAGTGGCATACACATGGGGCGTTAATCACCATTGGATGACTTCACTGGGACATTTGTTGTTGTACTTGGCGTATAATGGCATAATATTGACAAGTGAGGCTGCTTGTCACATTTGGTTGTTCTTTTTGACATTTGAGACATTGGCAAGTATTAAATAAAACATTTCTGAGAAATTGGAGAATGCAGCTACTGTCAGGTAGTGACAACGAAACAACCTAGTCAGTACAGTGGAGAATCCTCCAGTAGACACACAGAGGGACTTTTTTCCCGATAGGGAGGATGAAAATAGAAAACTACTTCGCCAGAAATTCAAGTGAAAAGTGAAGCCAGGACACCACAGGTTCCAACGGACAAGCATGGACCAACGAGAGCCCTGTTGAAGTTCCACGGAAGATCAGGGATCAGAAAAGAACACTGTTGACTCTAAAACGAGAGCACACACACACATTTGTTCCATTTCCAGCTATAGCCAACCAGGGTTCCTGTACAAGCAACACCTACCATGACGTTGTTTCCTGCTCACTGTGATCTCCCAGGGAAGTACAGATAACAATAGTCCATAGGTCAGAAAGACCACATGACATTCCCAGAGTGGTCGCACGCAGCAAGTCAAATATAGTCCACAGGGACCTCACATCCAACGGCACGAGGACGTCTAATAGATGCAAGGAGATCCTGATGCAAGGAAGCCAGATAGAGGACATAGCTGAAGAACCCAAGCAGAGCGCACTGATCTAGGAAGCGGAATCCAGGAGGAAGTCCATTACAAACAGCCACCAGGGACAAAGAGACAAGATGTGTCTCATAGAAGCACACTAATACCAAGCTTCACAAGTAATAAACATACACAGCATACCAGGAAACAGGCAGGGTCCAAAGCCAGAATATCAGTCCCTAAATAACCACCAAACAGTGAGCAAAAAGGCAATCCAGAAAACAGGCAAGAGATCTGAAAACTGGAATATCAAGAAGAGATACAGACAAGAACACGCCACTCACCACTAACGGTGAGAATCGCTGAGCCATGGTCTCAGTTCCAAGACTGAATTCCTATTGCTCGCCAACAACACTGAACACCCTGACATCCAGACCTGGCTCTCTGCTATGAACCTTGATGGCCACCTGCACCTGATCCCTTGGGTTTGACATCGACATAAACCTCTCCTTCAAACAGCACATAGCAAGGAAGACACAAACGGCTTGGTAACAACTTTCTGTCCTGCAGGAAAACAAACCCTTCATCCCAGAAAACCACTTCAAATCTTCTGTCCAAGCCATGATCCTCTCCCACCAAGGTTGTGGGAATGCCATTTTGGAAGGCCTTCCAGCGACTACACTGGCACCCTTGAGGTGTGTCCTGCAAGCTGCAACATGGCTCATCGAACTGTACTGGCACTGCGTGCAATCCCGTATCATCTTATAAATCCTGCTGCATCATCTACAAGGCTGTCGCCCTGAAGTCCCCAAGCTGCCTCACTGAGAAACTCAGCATCTCTGGAGGCCTATGATCCACCAAAAGAAAGGACATATTCAGACATGAACTCTGCCGCAGCTGCAGGGAAGAACAAGAAGACAGGCCTTCTTTGTCTAGGCCTCAACACTCTGTAACCTCCTCCCCATCAACATCAGACTAGCCCCCTCACTTATATACTTCAAGAAGGAGCTCAAGACACTCCGCTCAAGGAATGGCTCTTACCAAACACCTAGGCCCATGCACCCTCCACTCCCCACCCTAGCTGAGACTGGGTGAGCTGCTCCACACAGTTTTCTCCTCTGGTTCCTTGTAGATCCCTTGCTGCCAAATGTCACTCCCTCCCCACCACTGTTAGCTTCCTGCTCCCTTGTTTCGCTGCTTTCATCTCTGTGTTCTTCCCCATATGACTAAAGAGCAAACTGTTTCTTCCCGAAACGATGCCTGCGCTCAATAAAAACTCTAATAATGGTAATAAAAATAAGGATTACGATCCTGAGTGCTACACCTTCTGTGGGCCCTGTGGGGCTGCTCAAGGCTGTGCCCCCCTCCACAGAGTTATTTTCTTTTCACTCCCTCTTCTCTTGTCTCTTCTTTTTGCTTTCCTTTTTTCCTAACTTTCTCTCAACTGTGCTTTTTGAACTGTTTCCTTTTTCAAATCCTCTTTGGATTCCTTTCTCCCCTCCTAGCCCATTCATGGGCAGGCGAGTTCTGCCTCTCATCTTTAATTCTCTTTTCTTTTTCCAACATTTCATCAAGCCCCATGGTGGTCTGGATGGACTATTCCAAACACATAAACATAAATAAAACCCACACTACATTTAATAAAACCTCTTATTGCAACCGGATGTCTGTGTCTTTATTTCTAGGTTTTCCCTTAGGGGAACATCATGCAGCCCTTTCTAGCTGGGCCCAAGTGGGCCATGGGCTACACCCTTCTATTGCACTGGATTTACATGTGTTTGAATGCCATGACAATCATCAACATTTGCTTTGATTTGGTTGGATATGTGAAGCGCCAACAGCCTAAACAGGTATGCCAAGAGTCAGGACACCATCTACTCTAACAGCCTCTTACCTTAACAATGTCTACTCCCTTGCATACACATTTGCAGCTGTGCAAAGATGGTGTTGCCCACTTTCAGCTGATATTACCCCAGAGTTGTGAGAAGGTTGCACACAATCATTTAAGGTGATGAAATGTTTTGAAAAATGTCTAGATTTTGTATTTTGTCATGAATATACTAGGCCCTTTAGAAATGTCCTTTCATTTGCGTTTTAGACTACAGCTCTCTGTTCACCTATGTAGAGGTCGTCCTGACTGCAACCTCTCCCATCTGCCAAACGTTTTTATCAAAATCAATCCTAAAATGTTCTCAGACCTTTCATTGACGAATTCCTGGGTAAACATAATGCTGTATTCAGTGTAAATGAGGGTCGCGCTGGCCTATAGGGCAATCCACAAAGGGCCAGTCCAACGTGGTAGTGTGGGCCAGTTATTTTTGTCAAAATGGGGCAGTTTTTATGTGTAAACTTGTGTAAATAGTCTGGCACAAAAAATAACATATTGCCTTTTTTTAATGTGGGGAATTTTTTCACTGGTGCCAGGGCCAAATTCATCTCCCTGTCCGACTGCGGTGTAACTTCTCAAAGATTGAAAGTCCAATAGATTGTTTGAACATCAGTTCTTCTACGATTATGAGGGAACATCTGGAGCCTAAAGCACCAGGTCTCGAACCCGGCGGTCATGGTCCCTCAATTTATGTATGTGTCGGCCAAGCTTTATAGCTTCTCATGGGGGCGCCTTCCAGATTTTGTGTCTCTTCACCTTGGTTATGTGTCTGTCACACATATAAGAAGAGGGACATCTAGCTACTTCTGGGACAACTCGTCTGAGTGTGAGAAGAACTCCTCCTAAGCGGAGATCAAAGTCTCTCTGCAGTGTCAGATTCTTCACTGTTGATTGCCTCATAATAACAACAAAAGTGATCAACTGGTCAGGCAAATGTGAAGAACATCTTTTCATGTTTTATTTGGATTTTTTTTTTTTTAAATTACATTTTATTTTTATTTGTGTTTATCAAATTTTCTTTGATTTTACAAAAGTGATGGATGAGCGAATCTTCATTTCTGGGTTTTTGTCATTCAGTCAGTTTATCCTTCAGACGTTGAAGGTGATTGTTCATCTCCCGGCCCCGCTGGTGACGTTTCTATTTTGAGAGATTCTGCCAAGGCCGCTTCGAGAATCTTGACTGCCGCGTTTGTCCTTCTTGTTTTGTTCCCACTTATGAGTCGGTTCCACCAGGTTTCTTCTTCCCGCTGTTCAAACGGCTTCAGAAGCAGAATTAGGTAAGCTTTCCTCAGGGTGAAAGTTTTCAGACATTTTATCAGAAGGTGGTGCACTGTTTCAATTTGTGTGGGGTCATTGCACAATCCACAGATATTCGAATTGGATAGACCTCTTAGGGCTCTTATTTCGTTTGTTGGCAGGAGATTTAGTCTTGCCCTTATGAAGGTTTGCCTTAAGCTTTTGGGGGTCATTACGAGTTTGGAGGTAAGGGATTACCGGCACCGGTAAGGGTATTCCTTACCTCTGTATTCCGAGTTCCCTTTGCGGATCCTTTAGCAGGAGTAAAGTACGGCACCCGCAAAGGTACCTCGGAGGTAATTAAGGTACCGTAATTTACGGTGCCGTAATTACCTCCTTCCCCATTTCCATTGAGCCCAATGGGGCAGAAATGGGAATGGGGAAGGGCAAAAGGTGAATGGGGAATTACCGGTCCCTCCAACCCTGGAATGGACCGGTAATTACTCCATTCACCATGCCGGATTTGGGACGGTTTTGGAGGCAACCATGGAGCCAATTACTCCATGGTTAGCTCCAAACCCGGAATGAGGCCCTTTGTCTGGAAATCTTCTGATGACTGAGGTGGTGTTGTTTAGTTTCTTGCTTTGCTGCGGGAGGTGGGCAAGAAGTTTATTGGATTCGGATTTGTCTTGCGTGTGTATCCAATCGGGTACATCCATCTTCTTCTTGACTTTCGTTGGATTTAGGAATAGGTCTTCTTTGGTACAGCCTATTTCTTCCAGGATGTTCTCTTTTTCTGCTGCCCAGGCTGATAGCAATTAACATTGTCCCTTTTGAATTTCTTGCTCGATCAGTTTGTATTGTGGAGGGGCTTCCGGGATGATTACTTTTCTGTATAGCGACATTTTGTTTGCGTCTACTGTCGCTTTCAGTGAAGACAGTCCTAGTTCTCTTCTGATTACAGCAATGGCTGTTTATTTTGGAAGGCGCATCACTTCTCTCCAAAAGTGGCCCTCCAGCTTTTCCCAGATGCCCGATGGAATTGTGAGAAAGCTTTGCCTCCATATGTCAAGGAAGGGACCACTTTTGCTTTGTAGAACTTGATTACCGGAAGCAAGGAGAAGTGACCAAATTACCTGTCTATGGCGTGTCCTTGAGCGGCAAGTTTCCTGGTTTTTCCCGACAGATTGTTCTGCAATGGTATTTTTTCTTCTGTGTTGCTGTTTTTTCAAGAATCAGGATTTTTGTTTTTTCTATGTTTATTTCAAGGTTGTTCTTTGAAATGTAACTGGCTAGGTTGTTTAGTTGACGTTGCAGCCCAATAGGGGTTTGATCGAGGAGGATGATGTCATCTGCATAGAGGAGCCTTGGGACCGTGGTTTCCCCCAGTTTCGGTGCAAACGTTCTGAGCTCTTTGCCAGAGTCTTTGTAGTCGCCGAGGAACACTGTGAATAGGGCTGGCGCTAACAGGCATCCTTGCTTCACACCTCTGTTGATTAAGATTTCTTCTGATAGAGCTCTGATTTGGTTTAGCTTCACTCTCATTGATGTTTCCCGGTGTAGTGCTTTATTGGGTTCCAAGAGTTGATTTGGGCATTTCCAGTCTTCTAGTTTGGACCATAGCAAGGCGCGATCAATCTTGTCGAAAGCCTGTGTAAGGTCGACAAAGGCTACGAAGACCTTGGGTCGTTGTGCGCGGGTTTTGTTCTTTATGATGTTCAAGAGCATAATATTTGCTGATGTTCCGATGTTCTTCGTGAAGCCCGCTTTAAATGGGTCCCAACTGGGGGAATTTTTTGTCCATCTTTGGAATCCTTTTATTAACAGTGAGCCGTAGATCTTCCCAATTGTGTCCAGCAATGCTATCGGACGATAGTTGCTGGGGTCGGATCTGTCTCCCTTTTTAAAGATTGGCACCACCGTCACCGTTGTCCAAGATCGATGTATTGGGCCTCATTCCGAGTATAGCGGTAAGGGATAGCGGCCACCGGTAACGAGACCGGTGGCGGTAATCCCTTACCGCCATACTCCGAGTTCCCTCTGCGCCCTCGCCCTTAACGCCTGCTTTGAGCAGGTGTTAAAGTCGAGGGCGCAAAGGGGCCTCCAAGCCAATAACGGTGACCGTAATGAACGGTCACCGTTATTTGCATCTTCCCCATTCCCATTGAACCCTATGGGGGCTCATTCGGGAATGGGGAAGAGCCTTGGTGAATGGGGAATTACCGCCCCGCCAACCTTGGAATGGTTGGCGGTGATTCCGCCATCCACCAAGGCGCTGCCGGTCCGGGTATGGCGTCAACCAAGGCGTTAATAGCGCCATTGGTTAGCGCCGTACTCGGAATGAGACCCATTGGGCCTCATTACGACCGTGGCGGTCCGGAAATAACGGTGGCGGTAAACCCGCCGCCACCGTTGTTTCCGGACCGCCTGATCCCGACCCCTGCAGGCGGGAGGTGATGTTCCCGCCAGGTCTGACCTGGCGGGTTTAACACCGCCCGCCTGCAGGCGGACGAGGAAACACCGGCAGCATTACAAGATGCTGCCGGTGTTTCCATGATCCCGATTCCCATTGAGTCCCATAGGACTCAATGGGAATGGGGATTTACACCATTCCGCCTCCGTGATTCCCGGAAAACCGGGGTTGTGATGCCCCGGTAATTCCGGGAATCACGGAGGCGGAATGGTAATACGAGTCCGGCGTTAACCAGGCGGTTTTACCGCCTCGGTTAACGCCGGACTCGTAATGAGGCCCATTGTCTTTGTGCTTGTTGTTTCTTCAAAGACGAGACTGATGAACTCGGCCCATTCCTTGGGATTGGTTTTCAAGTCGATATTTGTTATTCCGTCTGGCCGGGCGCTCGGCTTGACTTTAGTTTACGAATTGCTCCTTCTATGTCTTTGGCGTTAGAGAGGTCTTCCCAGGCCGAGGGGCAGATAGAATTGTTTGGTGCGAGTGATCCTTGAGGAGATTGAAACAGGGCAGAAAAGTGGCTCTTCCATCTTTCTTCGCTCCCCGTGTTAGATAGTGTGTGATCCTGTTTCCTGTCCACCATTTTTATGAGTGATCAAAGTTCCCTGGAGCTTCTTCCCATGACCTTTTTGAGGATCTCCCCCGAGTCGTGTTGGTAGAGTTTCAGAAAATTAGTTCAGGGAATAACAATGCGTGGTGAGCTGGTCCTGTAATTAAAAGTTTTAAGTAGGTCTAGTAATCGCATATAACAGCACGTGCGGTATCCCTAAACCAGCACATACAAAAGAAACACAACAAGGGTAGTGTAGTGCTGTCTTGCGCTAAGACCTAAACACTAGAATGAAGCTTGATAAAATGAACAAATAACACTTGTGTCCAGTGAGTCCATTTAATTTCTACAGCCAACGCGGGTTTCGACCGGTGGGTCGTTCTCAAGGCCAGTCTGGAAGTCAAAGCTCAATGCTTGACGTTTAATGAAAAAAATATGTGTGCTTAACATGAATTTCACTTTCATCCATGGGTTCAAATACCCTCCTACATGGATTGTTCGGATTAAATACCCATCAGTTTTGAGTTTCAGGCGGTGAGATTTCAGCCAAGATCTGTAATTTTTTACTTCTTCTTTCAATCTTTTTTTGATGGAGACTGATCTGGATTTTGATGCCTGACGCTTTAATTTTCTTATCGCGTGGTGCCTGTCCACGAGTAATTTGTCATACTGGTGGAAACCTTGATGTTCGCCTTTTTTCTGGTGCTTTGAGGGTTTCACCTGATACTGAATTAAGAGGGGTTGATAGTCGTTTTCAGCCCTGCTCCTGTCAGGTCTTCTTTCAAGTTTCTTTTTGTAGTTGGATGTCAAATCGGCTATCCTTTCTGCTGTGAGTCTTAGGCGGTTCCCTTGATTTGACACTTCCACCTTTTCCTTCATTGTGGACTTTTCAAGATGTTGTGTGGTCCATGTCATATGTAAAATATTGTGGTCACTTGCCTCTATTCGTAGAACCTTGAACAAGGTTATGAGGTTTAACATTTCTTCGGAGGCGAATATGTAGTCAATGTTTGCCGTTTGAATTGCTCATTCCCAAGTTGGGATTTGAAGTTTTGTTGATGAGAGCTGTGCAGTGTTGTGGATGTTTCTTGAGTCCATTAGTTTTAGCCATTGCTGTCCTCTTGAGTCACCTCGGGGGCTGGTGCTGGTTGTTGAAGGGTGAGGATTTGTGCTTGGGCATTTGGCATTTAGATCGCCACAGATGACTATTAGCGTGCTTTCGGAGTTTGCGTGTATCTCGTCTATTTCAGATTCAATTATTGTAGGAATTTGTCATCTGGGATTTTGTCAGGGTTCCTATAGGTTGCTATTATTGCGATTGGGGATTCACAGATTTTGTTCATTTTTTGGTCTTGACGAGCCCACCTCACCAGTACCGATAGATGGCTCTGCGAGGCGATAGTTGCTTTTCTATTGACAAACTGCTACTGACCGGACTGCGATCAGAAGACCAGCTGAAGGGCGGCCTGTCGTACCTTCTGAGGCTGGGGAGGCTGTTATTTCATATCCGCCCATGTCCGGCATGGCTGTGAGCCAAGTCTCTTGTAGCGCTAAAATATCAAAGTCTCTGAGGTTTGTTTTTCCTGTTCTCATCAAGTGTTTGAACCCTTGTGTATTCCACAAGGCCATTTTCAATGTTGACAGGGTCGAGAGCAGTCCTGTAGTATTTTCCGGAGGTGTTTCCTTTTCCGCTCTCGTTGGTCGTTGCTATTTGGTGGATGGGTCTGAGGTTGCTTTAGGTAGCCATGCCCATAGTTGTTTTATTGGCGCAAAGGAGAGGCTGGTTTGCTTTATCTTTTCTTTTGCTTCAGGTGGACCTTTCGTTACTTGAGTCTTTTTGCGTTTTTTTTTCTTTGTCTGTGTTCTCGTTTTCCTTTT
This sequence comes from Ambystoma mexicanum, assembly GCF_040938575.1. Classification (NCBI taxonomy): domain Eukaryota; kingdom Metazoa; phylum Chordata; class Amphibia; order Caudata; family Ambystomatidae; genus Ambystoma; species Ambystoma mexicanum. The sequence goes on along the minus strand of NC_090922.1, from coordinate 1,125,721,682 downwards.
CTTTACCACCCTGTTTTAGGGTTTGTTCCTTTTTTTTCTTGTCTAAGGGTCCAGGTCTAGAGGGGAGACGATGTGGGCTTCATGGGTTGTTTTCCGGGCTGTGGTTTACTTCGGTTTTTCGACCTGTAGTGAGTCGACTGGAAGTGATCTGGTATGCGAAGAGTCCACTGGACAGTGATTTGGGGATTTGCCTGAAGCTCCGTGAGGAAGTAGCCTCTTTGTCGTAGGTCCTCGTTGGTCTCATAGGACTGATTTATTGCTACGGTTTCTTTTATGTGTATATAGGATTTTGCCTTATGGGCTTTATGGTACGGTTCTATGAGGGTGACGTCCTCTGGTCTCAGATGGTTGAGGGCCCTGATGTTTCTAAAGATCTTCATTAGCGTCCGTCTGTTTAGATTTACTGCTTCAGAGTTTTGGTCTGTTTGTTCCATTTTAAAACGTTTTTGTTTGGTGCCATTTCTTCTTTTGCACTTGAGAGATCCATGTTTTTCTGGGTCTGGTCGGAAAGTCTTTAGGTCTTGATAGGGAATGACTTGTAGTTCTACAAGCGGGCACTCTTTCCTTGAATCTTTCTGGAGTGATTCTTTCTGGCCGGCTGTTGTCTTTGCTTTTGTCATCTCGTCTCTTGTCTGGGTGTGCTGCTTGTCTTGGTTGATGGGCTGGAGTGCCCGTTTCATGTTGGCTCGCGGTGGCAGGCCCTTTTTGGTATCTCGAGCACTCTCTCGAGTTTGGAAGTTGTGGAGTTGAGCTGTTTCGTCTTCGTTTTTTGGCGACATTTTCCAGTTCAGTTTTGTTGGCGGGGATTCTATATTGATTACTGTGTCCTTTTTTGCATCTGGTTCAAGCGTCAAATGAGTGGTGAGGTTCAATGAGGTTTTGTCAGCTATGAAGTCTTCTATCGATCGTGGAGTTTTTTGCGTTTGGTGTTGTAGCGCTTTTTGAGTTGTCAGTGCGCTGGTTTGTTGATGAGCGAAAGAGAACGGGTTGCTGAGTTGAGCCTTAGCTGAGCCTGCCTTCCTGACAGTTGGCCGTTCTGTCGTTTTGGTCGATTCGCTTTTTTGTTCCGCTGGGATGTTCTTTTGGGCCTGCTGGGTCCTGTGACAGAGGCCGGTCTTTAGCGGTGGTCCAATTGTTATACAGTCTTGGTTGACCGTTTTGTTTCTTATGTACTTCTTTTTCTTTGCTTTCTGGGTTTTTCTTTGTTGTTGGTCTGTCTTGTGATTTGTTGGTGAATCTAAAGAACAGAGGACTTGGCAACATCTCTGTTTGGGTTTCTGTGGTTGACTGTTTTTTTTTCTTTCCCCTTTCGGCTTGGGGGTCTGACCTTTAATTTTTACCTCTTGTGCTTTGGCCGTGATGAAACCTTCTAGGTAAATTAGTTTTGTATGCATTAGTGCAATTAGTGTTGTGTGGTCCTTTAGCGTGTCGTTAAGTGCCTCATAGAGTTTTCTGAAAGGCGCTAAGGCTATTATTATGGCCAACATTATGGTCATCATGTCAGGTTTTCTTGAAGGGGTTTCAATTGGAATTGGGTGACTTTTCCGGAGGTGTCTTGCTGGCATGGTTTGGATTTGTCCTGGTCTTAGTCTTTCTGAGGACTGGTTGTGGGCAGGGTGGATTTCTCTTTGGGCCCACGTTGAAGAGCTTGTTCTTGAGGGCCTTAGCGTTGTCGGACTCTGCCAGTCATTTTCTGCTTCAAGAACAGGGTGGCCATGGGGTTGGTCCTTATCCTTGTGAAGCTCTTCATTGAGTGTGGGAGCCAGCGGGGGCAAGTGCTGAGGGATGTTGATTTGTTCTTTCTCCGTCTCCTTTGTCTCCGCTTGAGTAGGAGATGTCTCTTCCGGGGGCATTGTGAGTTCTTCCTGAGGTGGAGGGTCGGTGATGAGCAGCAATTGAGCTACTGGGGTCATGTCCTGCGCTTCTGTTGGATTCGGCTGTATTATGTCAGTTGGCGCAGACATTTCAGAAGAGGATTTGTTGAGATTTTGTCTGAGCAGGTTGCCCAGCTCTGTGCTGTTGGTCGTTTTTTTAATGTATTTTGAGTGCTGTTTTGCAAGCTTTCGGTGCTGGCACGGGGTCTATTAGCGCCTCTAGTATCTCATCATCTGTTAATTGGGTGACGACTTTGTGTTTCCTTTTGCCTTGTCTTTTGCCTTTAGGAGGTTCATCTGAGTCGCTGGTTGACTGCGTCGCCTCGAGCTCCACTGAGGGCGCTCTGCCGGCTAACGGGGGCTCTGGAGCGGGAAGCGGTGAAGGTGTGTGTTGCTCAGCCCAGCCTGCGCAAGGCTCCGCCTCCCCTTCGCTTTCTGCCACGTGGACCTGTGCAACAACTGTGTCACGCACGGCGCCACGGCTAGCCAGCCCCTCCGTGGCCAACGGGACCGGCTGGCCCTCAGGCAAGACCCGAGGCTGCCGCTCCCACTCCAACCCCTCACAGTCGTGTGGCTGGCCTGTCGACTTCTCCAAATGACGGAACTCTGCAACGGCTTGGGGAGGTTACCTCGCTGGCTTTGCGGCGCTGCTTCTTTCACAGACACTTGCTCCACCCGTTAGAGCAAGAACCCTTGCAGCCTGTCCTTCGACCGGCTGCACTGGGCTGCTGCTAACAGGTGGCCGTTGTCGTGGGACCGAATGTGCCGACAGTTCCTTTGGTGCTTGATCACAGCGTGTTTCGCTTTGCGCCTGAATGTTGAGCTTTTGCGGCTTTGCCTTGCGGGCTACTTCTGGAAGCGACAACTGCTTGCTTTGGGAGTCCTCGCCCAATGATGTTTCTTTGTCTATTGTTTCCGTTGTTTCCAAATTAATGGTGTCATACATGTTACCAATAGGTGCATTGAACTTTGTGAAGGGGTACTTCAAGCCAGTGTTTGATAGTGCAGGCAGGCGTGATCTGGCGATTTGCTTTTGAGGCAGATGGCCGGTTGTTTGGGACGTCGGACGCGAGCTTCTCAGGTGTCTTTTCTCAGCGTCCTCGGCTTCCTTTGCTGGTTTCACCAGCGAACATTGCAGATTCATTTTCTAGCAGCCTTCCAGTCCTGACAAGGACTGAAAAGACTGCTCAACTCTGCTCGAACTCTGTGACCGCTCCGCGGTGCTAGGTGAGTTTTTGTAGGTCCTACCACAAAATGGTAGGCAGCTGAATGGAGCACAGAGAGAGAAGCAGCCTGGAGTCTCCTGCAAAGACTGCTCAACTCTGCTCGAAAGCTGCGACCGCTCCGCGGTGCTGGGTGAGTCCTTGGAGGTCCTCCCACAAAATGGTAGGCAGCTGAATGGAGCACAGAGAGAGAGGCAGCCTGGAGTTTCCTGCAAATACTGCTCAACTCTGCTCAAACTCTGTGACAGCTCCGCGGTGCTGGGTGAGTCTTTGTAGGTCCTCCCACAAAATGGTAGGCAGCTGAATGGGGCACAGAGAGAGAGGCAGCCTGGAGTCTCCTGCAAAGACTGCTTAACTCTGCTCAAACTCTGCGACCGCTCCACGGTGCTGGGTGAGATTTTGTAGGTCCTCCCACAAAATGGTAGGCAGCTGAATGGAGCAAAGAGAGAGAGGCAGCATGGAGTCTCCTGCAAAGACTGCTCAACTCTGCACGAACTCCGTTTTCGTATTTGGTTTATACAAACCTTTACAAAATACAACCCATTTAAATGACTTTCTTAGGTAACACTTAAATCAGATCTCGAAATATAAAACATTTACATAAAGATACACAGGTTTCTAAACAAAAGAAATTTCACGTATATCAAAGCTTTGTGAAAGAAATGCAGATACAGTACAAAACATAAAATCAGACAAGAATCTCTAAAAATGAGATCACCAAATATCCCTAAAATTCATAAATAGGTGCACGCAAATAAAGACTGACAATTCTAAAAGGGTAAATACAATAGATGCATCTAAAGTGCAACAGTGCAAAGCTTATAGAATCCCACTAGGTCATATTCCAGGAGTAAATTACAACTAGTTAAGATCCGGTTCCTGCTGATAGCTCCCTATCCCCTAAGTTATTTAATTCCAAATGTATCACAAAGCCTGCGACAGCAAGATCAATGGAGGTAGGGTTAACACTACAGCATGTTCTCCAAATGAAATCACTATCCACACATCTTCGATCCATACCCAGTGCCGGACACTCCATTAACAAATGTTTCAGTGTTTCTACTCCGTCCACTGCTCGACAAAATTGACAATATGCATCTTTAGCTTCTACCAACCTCTGCCCAAGTAGAGCCTCCTTGGTATGTAAGAGGTTCCACCTAAAGCGCATTATGATCTTTCTTAAATGTCGATTTGGAAAGCGCTCCAAATATTGAGCAACAGAGCCCCCTTTCTTGTGCTCTAAAGAAAGATGTAATAGGGAGGGGAACCCATGAAACGTATCCACTGTCTTTGCCCATTCCCAGCGCTGCCATACCATACTCACCATTAATACATCATATTCGAGATCAGCAGTTTTACTTCCAATTTCTTCAAGAATGTCTTCACAATGTTTAAGAAATTCCTTTCAGAAGTTGGTTTTACCCTTCGCCATCAGCATGGTATCATGGAAATGCCGATATCATGTTTTTTCTGCATGACAACATATTTTTGGGTACAAAGCCAAAGATCTCCACTTGGCTTTTGCTTGCAATGAGTAAATGCCTAATTAGAAGTAGCTTCCTACAAGAGGAATACAATTGTGTACTCTTTACACTTTCCTCAAGTGATCGCTTCAATTTTGTCCAAATATTTATGCAGCCATGATCCCCACAGCTCTGTCCCATACAGTAATTTTGGGCATAATACTTCAACACAGGCCTGAATGAAAAACTACCTTATTCTCTACTGATTTTCAGCATTTGATAAGCTAACAACAATGCTTTATGCTTTAGACCAGAGATTAACTCTTTCTTTTGTGGCTGACTAAAAATCATAAAACCCAAGAATAAAATGCTCTTTTCATTACTCAAATGAACCTAATTCCATTTAGACACATTGGGCCTTATTGCGACCTCGGTGGTAGCCATGCCGCCGAAATCGCGTCCGGGTCCTCAGAATGAGGAATTACCGGGCCATTCCGAGTTCGGAAGGCCCGGTAATTCATCCCTCCAAGGACCCGGACCTGGTCATTCCCCATTCCCATTTCAGCCCCCATACGGCTGAATGGGAATGGGAGAGGGAGCAAACAACGGGTCATTACGAGTTGGCCCATTGTTTGCTCCATCTTCCCCTCGCGGGACCCGGTAAGCACGCCTAGTTTGACCAGGCGTTGCTTCCTGGGTCCCGCGAGAGGACCTCGTAATGAGGCGGTACGGGGTAAACGGCGCGGCACCTTTTACGGTGCCGTTTACCCCATACCGCCAGGGTCGTAATGAGGCGCATTATGTTTAAAAGTTTTTAAAAATTCTAATTTAATTTTCTTAGGGTAAATGGTTAATCCAATGTCTTTTGCAAAGACTTCAAAGTCCCTCAGTAAACGTTGTGAACAACAACAAATAATAGAGAGATTGTTGTTTTAAACGGTTTGTGATTGGACAGTTTTGACCCTCACATTGGCATTAATCTTGTGGACTATATTTACTGCCATATAAAAAAAATAACAGTAAAACAGCATGTGTAATGATATCTAAAGTATTTGAGAAACTCATTTTGAAAGATATCTTTCTAAAATAAGTGCTGCAAAAACTTTTGGCACATTTAATGGGGTACACATATGCAATTTAGGGTCTGATTCACAGAAGCACTTTATATTGGCACAATCCCATTGAAAAATATTAATGAATCAGGCCCTTAGATTCTCCAAAATATTGTATGATGGAATAGTTTGCAATTTTAACTGCAGTGGTGGGTATTTATAGAATAGATTTGTAGGAGCCCCTGGGCTAAAGCCAAATTAAGTCCTCCGTCAGGAGTACATGTGGGTATACTAAAAAAGGCTGCCACGGTTTTACCATCTGTTTCAGAGCAGTCTGTCCCCAAACAACAGCACAAGACTGACTGCGATCTGAATAACACTAATATGCTCGGCGAACGGTGTTAACCGAACCGAAGCTGCCAACAGTACTTTGCAGCTCCCTTGCTCTTCTCCAAACTTTGTCCTACTAACACGCCTAACCTACCCCCATTTTTGTTTCAGATCCACCAGAGCACCAGGGGACCACTCCGGTAGTGATAGTGCGCTGTACAAATAACCTTTAACATTAACATGTGCAAAAGCATTGCAGACATCCCTGTTCATTAAAGTCTGACCCCTAGCGTGAACGCATTCAGGCTCCGGCTTAGTGCAATGACAGGTATTTCCTGGGTCTTCTTTCACATGCAGATTGTTCCTGTAAGACAATGGGATGCTCAAGTTCAGCCTTTGCAGGTGACAAATGGGACACATTTCCAGATCTATTTCAATGGGGGCATGAGGTCCGAAGGGCACAATTGGAGACTGCTCCTTGGTACTTAGTAGAATCCATGCCGGCTGTATAAGGAAGCTGGCAATAGTATGACAAATTATTTTATTGAATAGGGGGATGATGCTTAACTAGGATAAGAATTTAGAAAAACGCCCAGTCTAATCATCTTTCTCTCAAATTGTGTGCACGGCCAAGGTCAAGGATGAAAACATCATTGACTAGCCTGTTTAAGGCAAGGAAGGGGGGTTAGTGGGCATTCATGAACTGTGTACACGTATTTCTGTTTGTAAACTCCTTCCTGGAGTACACAACTATAGATGAAATCAAGTCATGGACAAGCCAAGTAGAAGATGATGAGACAGTGACTTGAAGAACTCAGATCGCAGCTCACTAGAGTAGGCAGACCCCCCACTCACTCACTCTTTCTCCATCCTTCCATCAGCAGCAGAAGGGCACAGGCTTGCCACTGATGCCCTCTTTCTGGGTGCAAGCCCATGCTGCATGTTGGCAGTGTTCATCCACATCATTTTGGAAGGCGAGGCCCTTTGGTTCCTTGTTTTCTGCTCCACAGACGGAATCCCAAAGGGAAGAAACATGGGGGTGGTGTCTTTGAAAGCTGTGCCTTCAAATCATGTCCTCCTTGTGAGGGTCTCCAGAAGTTGGGTGGCAGCTGCGCTCAGTGCGGCACACTGCAATGCGCACCACGAACAGGTTCCCAACGGCTTTTTGCTATTAATTGATCATCCTCAGTATTCAAAACCCACAACATGACCGGCCGCTTTAATCTAGTTATTAATCCAGTACTTCATAAAACTGATATTTAACCACCTCTGTTATCTGTATATCACCAAATATATTGTTACACAGCTGAATTAGAGGTCATTCAAAACACTAAGTGAAGGGTATTCCCTTCGATCTGGACGCCATCTATAATCACTAGCAGTTCCTGATGACTACACCATTCTGAGAGCAGACAGATGTGAGGCACGAGGAGGCGGTATAGCTCTCATTGTTAAATATAATCTATCCATGAGGTTAGCCCAGTCATTAGACATTAAATCTTGCGAATCCCTCACAGCCAAACTACATATTGCTCATTCCCAAACACTCACTATTCATCTCATACACAGGCCACCAGGACCTATTGGCTCATTTGAAGAGGACATCTCTACCGTTCTCTCAGACAATTTAAAAAATACCTCACAAGTACTACTGTTAGGGGATTTTAATTTGGAATTTAATGACTGTAAACACCAACAAGCAACCATTGTTGCCAATATCCTCTCAGAATTTGGCCTCACCCAAAGAGTGAACTTACCCACACACAACAAGGGAAACACATTCGAATGGGTGGCGGATTATAACTGAAATGCCTTGATAGCTGCCATAAACCCTCAGGTACGGACAGACCACCAGCTTTAAGTATTTCCACTCGCAACCAAAATGTCTACCACCAAAAACATTCAATCTGCCCCTCCCACGTTAACAAGGAACAAAAAGAACATTATTGTTGATAAACTTCTGCCCCTCATCTTCTCTACCCTCAATTCACTATCTGATAGTATGGATCCTAATATGCTAGTTGATGAATATAACAACATTGACTCCATTGCCCCTCAAAAAATGAGACAAAGAAAACCCAAAGCTCACCTCAATTCTTGGTTCACCCCACACCTGAAAACCTTGAGAATGGAAAAAAGAAAATGCAAAGTTTCATGGAGTTTAATATTCTCTGCTGAAAATAGAACCAACCTCACTAATATATCTTCACTTTACAAGAAAGAAATACTTTTGGCTAAACAAGAAACCTATAATAATAGAATCTTGCAAGCTAATTCGAGTATGAAGGAATTGTTTGCAATTTTAAAAGAACTAGAAACTCCGATCCCAGTGCAAGACAATTGTGTGAAGGACAAAACTTGATGCTCCAATATCCAGCAGGCACTAGCCAATAAAGCCTCCACCCTTCAGGATAAGATTGCACAAAAGAAAGCCTCCTTGGCTAACACAACCTTACCCATCAATACTCCTGTACCCACTCATAAACCTCCACTCTGCTTTAGCTTCTCTAAAATCTCTTTTCTCGAGGTGGAAAAAGTAATCCTTTCCCTCAAACCTTCGAACTGCCAGGGCGATCAATGCCCAGCCCAACTAATCAAGGATGCTGTGAGAGACTTAGCACCTTTCATATAGAAGCTTATCAATGCTTCATTCTCCTCTGGCACTATCCCAAGTAAACTTAAAGAGTCCTGGGTACTCCCTCTCCTTAAGAGGCAGACTCTAGACCCAACCATAACGACTAACTATAGGCCTATCACTACAGTGCCATTTCTTCTCAAAATCTTAGACAAGGTGTCCTATCTCCAAATACAGAAATATCTGGAGCTTAACCAACTCCTTGGAGCCCACCAATCAGGATTCCGGCCACAACATGGCACCAAAACAACTTTAATCGATCTCAAGGCCCAAATTGATGAGCTTAGGCACAAGGGAACATTAGCCTTACTTCTCCTTCTTGACCTCTCGGCTGCATTTGACTTGGTGTACCACAAGGCCTTATGCTACCACCTGGACTCAGCAGTGCATTTCTCCAAGGAGGCCATAGGATACAATCATTCCTAAGCAACAGGACTATGAGAGTCTTCTCTCCTTCAGCAGCCACAGACCCTATCCCTATCACCTGTGGCGTGCCCCAGGGCTCATGTGTCTCACCCACATTGTACAACATATTTACCAAGCCTCTTTTCGATGATCTGGGCATCTTGATATCACCTACACTAACTATGCAAATGATACCCAGATTCTCTTACCACTTACTGGGGATTACGACAAGCATTTGTCCTTGGTAAATAGAGTCTACCTCATCATCCAGGCATGCTCACGGCTGCTCACGGTCTATGCCTGAATGATGACAAAACTGAGCTCATTATCCTGGGTACCACATCCAACCTCAAAATACTCAGCCCTGAATACATCTCCTTTAACATTGATGGTAACCTTATTAAAGTCGCCAAAGATGTAAAAACCCTCAGACCTTGAGTCCACCTGTGGGATATTTTTACCCATGCCGATGTGCCCCACTGCACTCCTTTGCCAATGGGGAAAGAAACAGCCAAAAATGGATGCGCTAACCCCTGTGCGCGCAGAAATCGGCAAAACTGTGCATGGTTCACCAACACAAAAGGCTGTACACCCCTGCCACACACAGACAAAGTTGGGGTAAAAACAGAACTCACTGCAGGAGAATGCCAGTGGGTTCTGTTACATGTAACATGAAGCAAGGCCACAGAAGTGGGTTAAAAACCAAAAATGCTTTTTAAAAATGCAACCAATTGCAATTGCTGCCATTGAATGTCAATAATTGCTTCTGTAACAACTGTCATAACATGCATTAAGTGAATATTCTGTAACATCGCCACAATGCCTATGGGCCGCTGGGGCCCTTATAAATCCAAATAAATAAATAACCTTCAAAGTGGTGTTTTGGCGCTAAGTTCTGTCCTTTTCCAAGTGAACCATTGAAATTAAAAGTGTACTGAAATCACAGAATCTCCAGGTGGCTCAGAGAACACCGGGCCTCACTGACTGACAGCAGCTAAGAAATGTATTTCATGAAAAACCAGTCCAGCAACAGGTTGTTTTCAGTTACACGAGAAAAATGCAGCTAAAAGTGGCAATATATAAAAATTTCAGCTGTGCAGAGAAAACTCCAAGAAAAGGCTGAATATTTACTTCCCGATTGCAAACAAATTCCAGCACTCAAGGACAGAAATAGTGCTGAATAGATGTGTATGCTGCAAAGGAAACTCTGATGTAAAATACTCTGTTTAAATGTGCTTTTTCCATGACGAAATTGCAAAATTCGCCTGTTTAAATGATAAATATAGGAACTTCACAACACACAGACTGATTACTGACTACCTCCTGATTTCCACGCAGCGCTTTGTTCCTGACTTCTTCATCAAATCCAAAACTTTTCATCGTGTCCTGATTCCAGAATACTTTGCAAAAACCAAGGCCCAGCAATTGCTGAACTCTTTTCAGCGAGGCCCAAATCCAGAACCATCCCAAAAGAACTTCAGGAATTAATTCTGATCCAGTCTGGCTTGCTACCATTCATGCTTGCCTACTGAACTCACCATCCTGCTAATCTACTGTGTTCAGTGACCAGAAGAGCCAATCCAAATCCAGTCTGAAGTGCAGTCCAAATTGACCAGGACCACCGAGCTGACCATCCTGCCAGAGGTGCCCTGCTGCTGGTAGACCCGATCCGGGATGACCAGAACCCTGACGGTCCAATCTTAATTTACAGTGGACTGTAAGTATAAACAGGAATCATAGTAACCCATAGTATATATTGCCTTATGCTATCCCAATCTCAGCCCATCCCATTTTTAACTTCATAACCCTAATATTGTCAGAACCATTCTTGTGCTGATTTTTCTCATTTGTTTTACAAAACCATAAGCCATAAGTGATTTGGGCTAGCTAAAGTAATTCCCAGAACGGAAAACAGAGTATCACAGGTGAAGAGTTACAATCGGCTGTGCGTAACTGTGGAGATTCACGGGTGACATTCTCTTTTTTTTTTTAGTCATTAATATAGTTTAACCCCAATCTGTCATTTTTAAAACTGAATTTCTATTTTTCTCTGTTTTATTATTTTCAAAAACGCCTCTCACTATCTCTTCCATAACTTCTTCAATTTCATAGCTAGAGACCACTGTAAATATAAACAGGAATTATAGTAACCCATAGTATATATTGCCTTATGCTATCCCAATCTCAACCCATCCCATCTTTAACTTCATATCCCTAATATTGTCATAACCATTCTTGTGCTGATTTTTCTCATTTGTTTTACAAAACCATAAGCCATAAGTGATTTGGGCTAGCTAAAGTAATTCCCAGAACGGAAAACAGAGTATCATAGGTGAAGAGTTACAATCGGCTGTGCGTAACTGTGGAGATTCACGGGTGACATTCTTTTTTTTTTTTAGTCATTAATATAGTTTAAATAACCCCAATCTGTCATTTTTAAAACCGAATTTCTACTTTTCTCTGTTCTATTAGTTTCAAAAACGCCTCTCACTAACTCTTCCATAACTTCTTCAATTTTATAGCTAGAAACCTAATTTCAACTCTCAGTTAAACCTAAGATCTGTAGCTACATCCACAACTAAAAACATTGCAGAACAGTATATTTGACCCGTTGTTATTAAAAATTGCATTGTGAAATTATGCCACGAATTTGCCTTTTTGCTAAAGTTTTACACACGTCTTTTCCCCATTCAAAGTGTTTCTTAACTTCCATTCCGATCTAAAGTGTGTACTGTTGTTTATCTTGTAGCTCATGTTTGTTAGGACTTGTTTAATGTTGCTCTCATAGGAATTTTTATCAATTTAAACATTTTTGCACACTTTTCATTGTTCACAAAACCATTTCCAACTGTCAGTTTTTAAAAATGTCCAAGTTCCAAAAACGTTTTTTCTCTTGTTTGGGGAGGGAAGATAATATTCCAACACTGTATTCTGTTGTTCATTCCTTTATACCTGCTGCTCACTTACATATGTGTAGAATTGCTCATTTGTGCATTAAGAACTTTGTAGGGGGAAATATTAACCTAAGCGCTATCTGTTCACAAACCAAAACTACCCTTTCCCTGTGTTTTATCTTCTGTGCTGTTCAAAAGTTAATTCAATTTCCTTACTTATTTTCTGATTTGTATTGTCACCACATTTGTGATTGCTGCCCCATATATCCGACGAAGCCCGGAAGGGTGAAACGCGTAATTGTTTGTTCTCTCCTGAAACTGCTTGTCCACCGTGTTTCTAAAGCAAAATAAAGGACGTATGATGGAGATCCTCTTTTGCATCTGGTGCATTTCTATTTGTGGGAGAAGAGTGCCGCCTAAAAAGCTTTGATTAGCTTTTTCTCTTTTTTTGTTTTTCTTTTCTCGATATATATATATATATATATATATATATATATATATATATTTTAAAACTTACGTGTGATTTGAATTTCCAATAAATATATTTACCTTTACCAACCAGCCTGATTCCTGATGGTCCACTGTGACCTGGGGGGTATTTTGAGATGGGTGTGGTATGAGTGGTATATCACTCAGAATATTGAACCTATAGACATAATAAATAAGTATTTCATCTCTGCTTTACATGCTAGGCGAGACCCGGTTGTATTGCCTGATTGAAATCCTTAACACACCCTCACTTTTACCAAACAAGTAAACTCCATGGCCTCTGCCACTGCATATACATGCAATCTAATTAGAACTGGTAAACCATTCTTATCCAAGAGCAGCTGTATCATCCTGACCAGAGATCTAATCTTGTCCAAATTAGACTACTGTAACTCCCTTTACATTGGTGCCAATAAGTAAATTGTCAGGAGAATACAGATGCGCCAGAATAATGCCCGTAGAGCTGCCCTGGGCATAGCAAGGAAAGAGCACATCTCAGAGATTAGGAGACAGAATAATTGGCTATCAACCAGTGACAAAATCCGGCTGAAAACTGCTTCACTTACTTATAAATGCCTGAACAACGCTGCGCCTTGCTAACTTACTGAGAGATTCAATAGAAAATCCTCTAGCAGGCCTACGAGAACAGCTAATTCTGTCTAACTGTGCCAAGATTTAGACTTTAAGGTCGGGGGTAGTAGTTTCCCAGTTAAAGCAGCACAGCTGTGGAACTCCCTGCCTCCATCATTGAGAGTTGACCAAACGTACGCTAGCTTTAGACAGAATCTTATCAACTGCCTTAAAGATAACGACCAGTAACCCTTCTGCCTCCCAGTTCACCTGCACTATAAATAGATCCAAGATTGCCTTTGTTAAATTATGTTCCTGCTGTATAGTGTTTTTCTTTGTATTATATTTATACATCATTTCCTGCTGTATAATGCTTTTTCTTAGTATTGTATTTACCCACCATTTCCTGTACACCATGCATTTGTATATCCTGTCTTGTATCTCTATAAGCCACTCTGTAACCTAAGCTTAACGTTTTCTTGTATCTCCTGCGCCATGATACCATTGGGTCTGGCGCGCATTATAAACAAACAAACAAACAAGTCCATTTAAACCCATCTTGTCTGGAACATTTATTTGGAGTTACCAGCAGTTTGAAAATCCCTGTACACAATTGTCTGCAACAGTGCATCACTTACATAGCTGACTTTGAATGGCCCACATTCTATCACACTCTGGAAATAAGTTGCTAACAACATATCCCGGCACCACTCTGCACCAGCCAACTCCAAGTCTACCGGTAGGGGTTCTGATCTACGGGCGGGCCTGCCAGTAGATCAGGCCCCTACCGGAAGCTAAATGCCTGAATCACCTGCACCGCTACTCATTGTGCTGGTAATTCGCCAAACCCCATCCCATGAAGCCCTATGGGACTGCATGGAATGGGGAGTTACTGGTGTCTCTGCTGCCTGTAATATCCTGCTAACACTGGGATAGCGGGCAGCGGAGACGGTAGAGTAGCTCCCCGGTGCGGGATACCAGGGGACTCATAATAAGCATGATAGTGTTGCGATGCAAAACAGGCAGAGGAATCTTAAATAAAGAGCCTTCCCAGCAACACTAACGTCATTCACACCAGTGTAGAAACGTGTACGCCCGTACAAACAAATGGCATAGACATTTACTATTCCAGGCAAAGTATTGCAGCTTCTGGATTAGTAAAATGCCATCCAAGCCAGCCTGGTATAGATTAAAGGCAATGCCTAACTGATGTTTCACTCTCATTAGAGCTCATCAGAGGAGTATAGCTACAGCCAGGCACAAGGAGAACACAAGTACGAACAAGAGCACTATTGGTGTGGCTGATGTCCTAAACTGGGAATGCTCTTCACCTAAAATAGCCACTTATACAACGTTTCACTTCCTGTAGTACGGCTGATCAGTGCTTCCTTTCTTATTTATAGCTGTATCGTCTAAACACACTTTTTAAAAGCCCCAAGCTAGGCTAATGAATGGTATCATGCCCACAGCAATCTCTGCTCCATCACGGTACTCTATAAAATGTGGTCTATAGGAATTTGTGCGTGTACTTTACTACATACATTTGGATTGTTTTACATTTGGGTCGTTCTGATTTCTTCCTATTTAGTGTTCTTTTTGGTTTGTTTTCTAAATATCTGAATATGCCTTGTGTCCCTGTCTATGAATTGCACAGTAGCAGAAGTACTGAGCCTAGGGGGTACCAGAAAAAAGCACATTAGTTACCATGTTTTTTTTCAGTTCAAACTGGCATGTTCATTTTGGAAAAAATCATTGCACTTCCACATGACATATGAATCGTTGCAATTTCCACGGCAAACCAGCTGCAGGGCGGGAGAGGTGCCAACTGACAGAGCAGATGCCAGTTCTGCTAAAGATCACCTCTGACTCAGGAAATTAGCATTAGGAAAATGTTGCCAGATAAGAGTCTCTTTGATACTTAAGCATTTAATTAACGACCTAGTGTGTATTCCCAACACAAATTAAACCACTCATTAAAATGGCATCTGCTCATCTTTTAAGGAGGGTGGGTGGACCACTGCATGACAATATTTAAACAAACTCCTACCTTTACAACTTCATTGGGGAAATCATAACATTTTTATAATCCCAAAAAAATAAAGAAAAAGCACTGTGAGAGTACTTTTGTCCCAAACCAGTGCTTATTTCACATGACACTGAAGGGGTCAAAACTAAGATTGGATAAGCAGGAGCTAAAAGAAGCTCCTGGGTATCCAGCTTTTACCAGTGACCAGGAGCCACCAGTGAGGAACCAGGAGCTAATATATATCCTTCTGCTAATCTTACACATAGGATGCAAACATATCACTTTGTCCATCATTTATGACCACATATGCTTTAAATGTCTTATAGGTGTGTCCTGATGCTTCTTTATATATTGTCACAAATGCAGAGGTGTGTTTGTTCAGCATCCGTTGACCTGGGGAGCCAAAGGTAGCTCCTGGTAGATGTTGGCAGCTAACCAGGCTCTTCTAGGCTGCACGCAGGAGCTATCTCCCCTCAATTTCAAACCCTACCCTGTATGACCTTGGGAACTAACCAGTCTTCCCCTCTTCTGCCAGGCTAAAAGAAAAATCAAACTGACACTTTTAAGGAACAAAATATTTTTCTGAATATATATTATTCTCTGTGTTTTCAGTTTTGTATGTTTGAATCTAGCTAGCATATCGTTGTCAGATTACATTATGCCCAGTTATACGTTAACATTATTACCAGTTACATTATTCCCATTTAGCAGATCATTGCAAGCTTCTATTATGCCCATTTGTAACACTGTGGCTGCTTTCCAGTACACCCACTCAGCACATTGTTGCACATTTCCATTACACACTGTTAGCACATAAAGTCCAGTTTCCATTAAGTATGTTTCAACCACTGGTGCCATCTGCGAGCACATTTTACCTTCTGCTGCCATAGCTAAAAAGAAAGGATATGAATGCTCCGGCTGGTGGCCTATGGCCTGGATTAGTAAAACTGCACCCTGCAATGGACAACACAGTAAAGACTCAGCAGCTCCGGCAGTGTGTGCTCTTGGCTTGCTGGCTGGTTGGTGTGGGCTTGAATGACATGCCTAGCCAACTCCAGCCAGTCTGCAAGCCAACAGCAGACATATCTTGGGTGGCCTCAGATCTTGGGTGGCCTCAGACAGCATTTTCTTCGGGGAACATCGTTTTGGCGCACATTACTTGCTGTACCATCTCATCAATGATCCCATTTGCGCGAGTCTCAGTGTTGGTGCAATGACGGATGTGTGCGGGACATAGTGCCAGGGAAAGAACTAAACTTGTCTGCTTTTTACACTTTAGCCAGGCAACACATCAGAATATCGGTCTTAGGGCCCACAAACCAAGCCTCTGAAAACAGACCACCCGCAGATGGATTACATCTCCTGCAATGCCCTTCTCTCCAAACCGGAAAAACCTGAATGGTTCAAGGAAATGAAAGTATCCCTTCAAGGACAGGGAGACCACAGAGGGAAGCATAAACAAACCTAGAGCTCCCCCTAACACACTTGCCTTCCCACAAGTCACATATGATATCGTCAACATAGGCACCTTGTCCAGCCTCTCCATGCACACACAGTTTCAAAATGGCCACCAGGGCTCTTATAGATTTGGCCCAGGTCCCACAGCCTCATTCTGATCATCTGCAAGTAAGTGAGCACAGTCAATTCCAACCTTCACACCCCTTAGGCTCACAGCTGCAGGTGATCAGCCCAAGCTCCAATCAGGGTAGGAGACATGTTATTACATAAGCCAGGCAGCCTAGTCCAGTGTGGTGTCTGACAGAAGCAGGCAGCTCTTATATGGAGAAAGCTGGAGAGGGAAGACTGCTGAAGAGGAAAGGAAAGGTGCCACAGGGACTTTGGCGAAGAATGGCAACAAGAGAGTGCTGCAGAGGAGAGCTGGAGAGTTGGCAGCAGGAAAGAGGAGAAGTTGCCCTCTCCAGGAGACAAGAAAGTGATGAGAGTTGAAGGGCATTAAGGAGGAGTGAGAAAGTGTTATGAGGTCAGTAACCTGAACTTGTCAAGAGGGGGCAGGAACCCCTCTCAGCTGAGGGCAGGAGGCCGACCAGGGAGAAAGATCCTGTTTATACTGAACTTGGCCCAACCTGTGTATGGTCCCTAATACCAACCTATAACTTTCAGCCCTGGATTTGGTCCACTTCTTGGTCCCAAATGTCCAATCTGTTACATGCACCAGGTTGGATCACAAATTCTGCAGCTACTTCTCCAGTCCCTGCAATACCATCACCTTCTTCGCCACCCCCTCCCTATCCCAAAGGTCATTCATGGATCCTCTCTGATTTTATGGTATTAACCTTGCAAATGTCAAACTAATTTCATCCTTTTTCTTTTCCTACCATCTCTTCAAGATGGGCCCCAAATCATCCTCTCCATCCCTTACTTCACCATAGAATTATTCTGTCCAATCACCCACCCCCTCTTTCCCATCTGTAACTGGGTGGTACTGTGTCACTTGATGCTACTAATCCTCTAAAACAGAAGTTATATTGTTCCTTTCCATTAGTGTTACTCCCTCTTACACTCTCCTTTATCTTTTCCTCCTGTTCTCCATGCTCCATTCCTCAAGGATTGCAATCTGTGATCCTCTGACAGCAACCTCAAACTGCAGCAGTTTATAACCTCCACTTCTACAATTGCCAATCTCAACCTACTGGATATCTAGAAAATGCATACCCACGGCACCTATCAATCTGCTACAACAGTGATCTCTGCTCACAACTGTAGAAACCTTTAGTGAATCTCTAGTTTGCTTCTCGGGCTCCCCCGTGATTCGTTTGTCGTTCTCGACAAAGTACTGAACTATGCTACCTGCATGCTCTTCAACAACCAAGACAGTGACCCAGTTCTGCACACAACCTTCATGTGCATTGTCTTACAATGCTCAACTAGTTACTCTACACATTTCTTCTCCTGCTCATCAAATCCATCCACATGCTAGCTCGTCCCACTCCCAATCCTGGCAGGCTCTCTTTCCTGCAACTCACTCTGCAGACTAGTAGACAGCAAACATTCCAAACCTCACTGTCGCTGGCCCTCCCTGTGCCACCTGCCACATCTGATCTTAACCCTCTCGGCTCTCGATCACTGGCACTCGCCATACCAAAATATAAAATTAACGATTCATGTCTAATCACACTGTGTGGCTTCTCCTTGTAAATGAACCCTGGCGAGACACAATGGCATAGTCAATCCCCATGATCCCATGCTCTAATATAAAGCACTCAGCAATGGACTGCCAGACATCTTTAGTAATGTGTTTTTTATTGAAATACAATAAACACACAAATACTCTCAACAGTTTAAAAATATCTACATACTCCCTCTTTACCTAATCTAGTACCCGCCCACTAGGCCAACCGCTACATTCTAACAGTTCATTACCAATGTGCAAAATATTACAGGATAAATTCTTGTAAAATTGCTACAAATTATATAATTACAATACAATGTTACGATTTTATTAATCCTGGCCAATTAATGACATCAATACCGTGCTGCCACAGACACTTTATAATCCTAAATACTAATAAGATGATTTTAATCAAATCCTGTATGTAAGTCATTTCCATATTCCATACCTATTACTTCTTTCAATTTCTCTAAATACCACAAGCGAGAACTTTACTAGCCCATTGCTTCACTATGGGCACGCAATCAATTGCAATAACATTTGCAATCAATTCTTCAAAAACATCCTATGTGCAAAATAATCAATGTGCAAAATATTATGTTGTAATTCTCATACAGTTCTTGCAAATTCTCATACAGTTCATGCTAATTAGTCATCGATGTACATTTTTCTCATTATAACCTTGTCAAAACAGGACCAATCATTGTACTTGCACGATACTGTTGCAGACCCAGTATGTCGCTAGAGAGCAGCTGGATAGTTCTCATCATATCTCACATGAGAACCATTACAGTTGTTCGGTACAAGAATGAGGCTGTAGTGGAATCTTTGTGTCATTTGTTGCTAACATTTCATTACAAAAATCAAGATTAATTCTAGATTCACCCAGCACAATATTTGTGCAAATAATGTCAGTTAGTCATTTTCTCAATTTTGAGCAAATGGAAACATTTGCATTTTTTCATGAAATCTATATCAATCATAATCGCAATGAGCAACTAATGCAGTCCTACAAGAGACTCTAAAACTTCTATTATAACAATGTCAATTCAGATTCTATTATTCTAAGTAATCGGACCAGGGCAAAAATAAGTGGTTTATGCTCGCCCATCGTCATTCTCGCACATAATGATTCAGATGCTTCCTCAAAAGCTGGATTAGAGAATATAATTAACAAATGTGTTCTTTGCACTTTAAAATGCAGACATTCGAGTAATAAATGTTTCAGTGATTCCCTGGGCTCTTCACAGGTGGAAAATCGGCATTTTGTTAAAGGGACCTGACCCTTTACAGCCGACCAATTGGCAACTCTGTCTCGGGTTTGAATCTGATTTAATTTAAAACGTATGTTAAGTGCACGAGAGACATGACAAGGAAATGAAATAATATATGAGCAACACAGAACCCTTTTCCTACAACATTTTGCATATTCCTTATAGGTACTATGCTTGTTCAGATCTTCTATCGTCAGGGCCCAATCTTTCTCATATAATTTCTTTTTCACATATGCCAGACGAATACATAAATCATGTTGTGAAACACCAAAATCTCTTAATAGTAAATTAATTCAGTTAGTATAATTAGTGAAGGATCTTGGACCATGGCCCATTAACATTTCATGAATATCGAGGTATATGGAGTTTTTTGGAGGGTCAAGGACTTTTGCGTAGTTACATAATGCCCTCCACTCAAATCTGCTTGCAAGCGAAATTAATCCAAATTCATGCTAAATCACTGAATTGGGGATTGAAAGGGCAAGGCGAATGGTGGATTTCATGAGGCGACCTTGCAATGTGTTCAAGAGCATGTTGATGTTACACAAACACATGGCCGTCCAACATAAAATAACAGATTCAACTTTTTTAGTAAGAAATTCCAAAAGAGGAAGGATTGAGTATTTACAGAATTTTGCAAATAGCACCTTCATTTGTGACAGTAAGGGCAGCGACTTTTCGCTTACAATTTCTGACCAATATTTAAGTGAGGAGAAATTTCTCAATGAGTACCCAGGGTATATCATCTTAGAGCACTGCTCAATAGGACCATCATCTATCACACATTTAAAATATCTCATTTTTCTGCCTGCCGTAAAAATCATTGTTTTGGTTTTGGCAGCATTTGGCCTGAGATTATGGGTGCTTGCAAACTTTTCAAAGGTGATCAGTTTCTTTTGTAGGCCATAAGAGGTAGGATCAAGGAGGATGATGTCATCAGCAAATGTGATCCAATGGAAGCACCTCCCCCTCAATTTTACTGCATACATGTCATCGGCTGCCTATAGATCATCTAAATCACTCAAATACAAGTTAAATAATGTGTTAGCCAAATTACACCCTTGCTTTAGAACTGTATACGTGGGAATAGAAACAATAGTAGCACCCTCGTCGGTGATTCTTACTTTGTAGGATGTGTATATATGAAGCTTTAGAATCCAAACAATTAGCTCCTTAGGAATTCTCATTTTGTTTCATTTTGCACCATAAGACATCTCTAATCACAGTAACAAATGCAGCAGACATGTCGATAAAGTCCATATAAACCGGATTAGCATATTTCAATTTAGTCTGTGCCAATAAATGCAACATGACAGTGGTGTTCAAATCTGTGCTCATCCCTTTGCGGAAACCAATTTGGTACTTTGAAAGGATATCCTGGGCTGAGATGTATTTTTCCAATTGTTATGGAATCAGTATGTAAAAAACTTTTGCAGCGTCGTCTCTGAGTGCAATTGGGCGATAATCATCCGGGGAGGAGGGATCCCCCTTTTTATATATAATCACAATGATAGATGTTACCCAAGTCTCTGGTAAAGAATAAGTTGCGAGGATAAGATCAAACTTAGATTTCAGAATTACAGCCCATAAAGTCGGATTGGTCTTATAGACACGGTGGAACCCCGTCGGGCCCCGCTGCTCTTGACAGATTTAGTTGACCGATTGCCCATTCAATGTCCTGTAGACTCATCTTAATTGTTGGTATTTGTCCCTTCATAGCGGTTAGGTAACATCCATCTTTAAATTCTGTAGGCAAGCAAAATTTGCTTTTAATATGCTCCTCCCAGATAACTGCAGGAATATGGTAGTGACGGGAAGCACTGTATAATGTGCCTGTTTGTTTAATTAGTGCCCATATTTCTTTGGTGTTTTGTTGGCAGATGTGTTTTAACATGTTGAGATTCACGGAATTGTGGCTCTCTATCTGCAGACCTTTTGATACTATTTTTATAAGTTTGCATAATTCATTTTTTTTTTAACCAGGAAATTCTTAACTGAACCTTCCTTTTTATATAGAGCTCTCAAATCTCTATTTTTAGAGCGTTTCAGCAGTTTTATTTTTTAATCGAATTAGTGTTTATATACAACAAGGTGCTGTGTTTGTTTAGCTTTCATCTGATTTAGAGTTTGAGAGACAATCGTATAAACTATTTCCTCGGTTTTGCCAGTTTTTGAGACACCAGTTTAGAGATTTGTTGACAAGCGCCAGAATTCCATCGCAATGGTATCACAGATCTGTCTGTTTCCAGGAATTCTAGATGCGAGTTAACAGCATGAAGGGGAATCAGATATATAATCGTTAGTTGGATCATTGCATGGTCGCTGCGTTCAATGTCAGAGACAGCTACTGGGTCAACCAAATGCCTTGAAGAATAAGAGACACAGAAGAAGTTGATCAAGGAGCTAGCATTCCCTCTTTTCCATGAGAACCTGGGCCTGTCGATGGCCGGGGGTACAAAGGATATGTCCCAGTCAGAGAAGACGGAAGCCCACATCTTTCCTCTTGGTTCTAGCTAATAGTTTCCCAGACTTGCATTAATCCATAATTGTTATATTTTTATTCGTGAGACAATTTGAATTAACGTCCCAACCAATAATTATGTCCCTGGTATAGTCCTGCGAACAGACACTTTCCAAGATTGATTCTAGATCATCAAACAAGGTCTCTTGTGGAATCTTAAAGGGATTCCAGTATAAAGTAATTAATATGATTGACCAGGGTGGTTTGCCCTTAAACTTCATCTCGATGGCCAAAATGTGGTCAGAGCAGAAAAGCAATTCACTAGTATACAGCATAGAATTGCACACGCCTATTGCAAGCCCACCAGAAGGGCGACACATCGATGCCTTAACAGCGTTAATACAGTACATTTTGAATCTAGGTAGAGCAAAGTAATTCATTTTCATGGTTTCCTGTAGAAATAACACATTGGGAACTCCACAGGGCGGAAGCGAGCCAAACCAACTAACAACATTGTGAAAGCCACAAGAACAAAGAGTGAATTTATGGCAATAGATAGGCTATACTGACTTGATTTCAGGTTTTGACGTAAATATGGATTTTATCAAGGACTCGACCCACGACCAGTCTTTGATGTTATCAGACATTGTCAAAAATGGTGTAATACAATTTACAAATACAAATACAGGGCAGTATTTAGGGAAACAAAGTTGGACATATTATAGTCCTTGCAAATAGCAGGAGCCAATGTATACATTTTCAGGCTGCAGCAATATCATCCATGGGCTTCAGGCCAAGGATAAGTCTTGCAGCACTATTCAAGATTAGCCGAAGGGGGTATGGACAACAAATGGGGAGGTTAAGGAAGAGGCTGTTACAGTAGTCCAGTCTACACAGTACGGGGGCTCTACAGACATTGTGCTTTTGGGGGAAGGTAATACACGGTACAATGCCTGTACTGAGGTTGGGCCTTCTTTACAAGCTCCAAAATGTAAGGAGTAAAGGAGAGAAAAGACTTAAAGATAAGCCCAAGGTTTTTGGCCTCACAGAATGGTGAGATTAGAGGGACCAAAGACAGCGGCCACAGAGTAGGAGAAAAACAGGGTACGAGTGTAATAATAAGAAATATCTCTGTCTTACTGGCATTGAGACAGAGATTGTTAGCTGCACAACATGCCTCAATGGTGGTCAGACATTCAGGGATACAAAATGAGGAGAACAAATTAGTTTGGGGAAGTTTAACAAAAGCGGTGTGTCATTCACATAACACTGGAAAGGAGAAAAGAACAAAGACATCAGGTGAGCCAAAGGGACAAAATACATATGGAAGAGCCACAATCATAGGATAAAACCTTGAGGTGCTCTGCAAGTACAGAGTGAGGTGGTAAAGTACAAACAGCCCAGTTGCAGCTGGGAGGGACGGTTAGTGAGGAAAACAAATCAGCCAGTCCAGGGCCCGGTCCATGCAACCGTTTAATGAGGATAAAATGGTTGACCATGTGAAAGGCGGAGGAGACATGAAGGAGCACTGTACTCATTTGTACTACAATCATAAATACCATATACACTTTAATTATATCATTCCACCATATTACAATTACTGTATACTCCCCCTGCATTACCTATAATTACTATAAACATGTTACTATACTATGTGTTGCCATGGCCAGATTCTTGGGGGCATGGCCTGTGGCCATGTCCCCAAGAATCTGGCCACTGGCCACAACCATCACAATCGATTTAAGCCATATAACAAGCACATACAATAAAACTTCAAATAACAAAACTCACACAGAACCCCCGCCATCCATATAATGTCCGCAGACAGTAAGAAGTGACCACGGCAGCATCTGCAACCCCTTTTTTCACCAGCTATATCATCTTTATTCCACCCTTCTGCCCTTTCCAGGCCCTCTTTGAGCCATCAAATAACCCCAAATGTGTTTTCCAGACTTTTCCCCCACTGTTCTATCCGCGGACACCAGCCGCTGTCCGTGGAGCCAACATGGCGACCACTTCAAAAAATATAACGCACCTCACGCTTTTCACCATCCAATCAGTGGGCGTGTCCAATGTCGGCGGAAAACATGACAGACCCTAATTGGTCCAGGGTGGTGTCCGTGGACCGAATCAGGAAATAAATCCACGGACCGGACCCAGATATCACTCTTTTTTTTGCCTACTTTTTTCCCATTTTCTTTAAAACTACTGGACGGATTTACACCAAATTTACAAAAGCAAACCTTCGGGACCAAGCCACCACTCCTTGTGCATATTTGGTGAAAATCCATCCAGCGGTTTGGGCTGTAGGCATGAGAAAACTTTGTTTCCATTATATCTACGAGGATTTCCACACAATTTGGGACCCCCTATATGGTAGCGGCCCTGTAGTTATGGTTAAGTTGCTCAACTCATAGAAAGAGCACTTTTTTGGTGATTTATGACTTCGCCGCCTTGGACGAAACTGCACCAAACTTTGCAGAATCATTCTGAAGGGGCTATATACTTTATTTGCAAAGTTTCATGTGGATTTGTCCTGGGGGGCGAAGTTATAAGCCACCCAAAAGGTGCTCTATGGATTGAGCAACTTAACCATAACTACAGAGTCGCTCCCGCTGGCCCTGTAATACATATATGTACACACATATCTTAGATTCCATCTGATTTTTCATCCTTCCTTTTGATTCCTAACATGGTTCCTCTGCTCAACTTTCATTTGGCTCCTCAATCAATCGTAAAGCTGGTCTGGGATGACAGCTTTTCAACTGCTTGATGTGGACCCATTTTTCTTCTGTCTGTTCTCCTTTTGGGATGCAGATCTTGTAGGCAACAGGTGATGACTACAATTTCAAAACCATCACGCCAAGATGGAGGAATCTTCCGCTCGTTCACCTGGTTAATTTTCAAATTGTACAGGTAAACCTTGTCCCCTACTTCATACTCTTTCTTGTTGGTTTTTAGGTCATAATAAGTTGTCCTTCCTTCAGCCGACTTTTCTAAATTGTGCTGAGCATAAGCAAAAGCATGCTGGAGATGCTTCCTTAAATTTTCAATGTACTTTTTGTAAAGACTGAAGAGGGTATCTGTACTCCTGCTCTCTATATGGCAGAGTAGAAGCACAGAGCACCCCAGCCAAGATTCTCTATTTGGTAACGTTGGACGAGCAATCAAGGCTTAAGCTCTCAGGAGGTAATGCAGGCTGGTTCTTAAGTAAATTATAGTCACCAAGCACCCACAAAGGAATATCCACACACTATGGTAGTGAAACACAGTTCGTTATATAACCAAGGTCTTGATTATGTACACATAAAATAACACACTTTGTGCTCAGTTAATTCTAAAATGATAACTATATACAGTCTTTATGTGGTACCACAATTACTTCTTTGATTCCATTAAAATGTATCAACTGTAGAGAGTTTCAAATGGCATACAAATCAATTAATAAAGTGAACCAACAATAGACTTGAGGAGGAAAACAAGCTGGTTAAGCAATTGGCAGAATACTTGGCCCCTACGACTAGGCACAATTCTGTGTGAGGATCCCCCCACCTGGGCAACCTGCAAATAAGACAATAAACAAGCCCAGTCCATATATTGTCTTAGCAGAGTCTTATTTCCTTCTATAATTGTTCTACCACCCCAATGTACCTGGTATAGCAGATTTCTTCGATGGTTCGTCGACAGATCCTTCTGGAGTGACCCCTTTAAGGTAGTAGCCACGGATCGTCGATAGTCCTCGAAGAAAGTGAACCTTGTGTTGAGAGTCCTTGATGAAAAGGTTCAATGACATAGAGGCAGCAGCTTCAGTCCTGGAGGTGCTTGTTGATGATCAGTCGTGGATGTCCTGCGAAGACGAGGTGTGTAGTGCACCTCAACGATGATAGTTTGTTGCCACAAAGAGTCAATGAAGAACTTCGGCCCAGCAAGGCCGTCGGGTTGTCGGCGTCTTTGTGGTCTTCGGGTGGTGGGAAACACACTGGCGGATTCTTCTCGGTTCGTCTGCGACCTTGACTTTCTCCGGCGGGACAAAGCAGTCGACGGTGATGAGCAAGAGAGTCCTTGATTCAAAGTGTTGTTAGGCAATGGAGCGTTGCAGCTCCAGTCATCGGCAGCACAGCGTCAAGCGGTCCTCACTTCTGGGCAACAGGCTTTGATGGGCTTTCAGCGGTTACAGCAATGCTCCACACCCTGGTTGACGGCAATGGACATCGATGGCCTCGATGTCCGGGTGCTTTACTTCAAGATGCCTCAGCACTCCTCACCTCCGGTCGACAGTCTTTTGAAGGCTGGCTTTAAGGGCGCTTTGGCGAAGGTTAGCTGTTTGCACAATGATCCCTCGTAGCTCAGGAAGAGGTCTCCTAGCCAGGTCCTCTCTCGGATCACTCCTCGACAAACTCGACAGCTTTTGAATCGGGTCGAAGCAAATGCAGCAGCAAATCTTCTTCCAGCTAGGCTTCAAGGATAAGCAGCAAGGTTCAACCTCAGCTTCTGAATTTCCATCAGCGAGAGGTCCCCAGATATACTGTTTGGTCTCTCATTTACTCTGCTGGGTCACACTCAGGCAACCGATCCTTCAGAAGGGCATTCAGGCAGGCAGGCAGTCATGCAGGCTCGCAGTGCATTCAGGTCATTCACTTCCCTCCAGACACTCAAAACAAGGAATGTGTATTGGGACAAGTACACAGCCAATCAACACTCCACACTGCATTCATACCAGTTTCGGGCAGGGCTGTCTCATTCATTGTGTTACATACCAGAAAACAGACATCCATAACATGAAATGTATATTGGTCACACACTCCATTCACCCAGATCCCACGCAAGGATTTACCCACAACCCACAGTCACTGGGAAGGCCCCTACCAGTCTGGCCAGGACTGCCCCACAATACCATAAATGGAACTTCCACCCAACAGCCAGTCAGGGGAAGGGACAGAGTCAGGACTTCCCGGGTCTTTGGGAAAACAAGGTAACAGGCAATAGAAAGCAAGAGGCCACAGGGGCCATCTTGTCTTCTATCAGGAATAAATAGATTCCAGTGGCAGTGCCTGGGTATCCAAAATGAAGGATACTCAGAGCACCTGTAAAATTCAGAATGGAGCTGCCAACAGCCCATATCCTGCTCTGTGGGACACACACACGTGCCCAAAAACATACAATAGGGATACAGGATTGTACCCTCACACATAGGTGAAATAAGGGTATCCCAAGGGTCTGTACACCAAACCAAAAAGAGGAAGAGCTGCACTGCCAGGAGTCCCACATGGACTCCTGTGCAGAAAATAACACAGAACACACATGATAAAAGGACTACAGGACAAGGACATGGAAGCCCTGTCCCGCCAATGCATTTCCAGCAACACACTCAAGAGTAGTGGACGCATTTATCAGTGTCTGCTCCTGAGTTCTGTAAAGCAGATAGTGAGGTAACACCATTTTTGTCCAGTCATGAGCTCAAATGGAGACATCTTTGTTGCAGAAGATGGTATAGACCTAATAGCCATCAGGAGAAGCGGTAATCAGATGACGCAACTTGGTCCCAACAGCGTCCAGAGTACACCACAAACTTCTTTAAGATCCTCACAGTTATCCTGTATCTCTCTACCCCACCCTGCTTGAGGCCAGACAGTTGGCAATGTGGAGTTTTCTTTTTTACCCCTAGAATCTCCCACATCTTCGCCATCGCCTCGCTTTTAAAATGACTTCCTGGACTCAATCCTTTGCGGGAGGCCCAAATGAGAGATAATGTGATTGATAGTTAGTGCATCAGCTGTCTCTGCCTTACAATTCAGGGCTGGAAGACACTCTACCCACTTTATGAACAAGCATATCATCATCAACATGTACTTGCTCCCTCTAGTGGAGCGAATAACTGGCCCAATGAAATCAACTTGCAAATCTGACCAAGGCAGTGTCATTCCCCTTTTTTGGAGGGCAGCTCTGTGTGTGAGTGAACTGGGTTGAGATTGAGCACACACAAGACACCCCTTTAGTTAAGTGTCAAGGTCTTGTTAATGTGTGGCCAGTAGGCAACCTCGCGCATGATTTCTAATGTCATGTGAAACCCGCTGTGACTGGCAGTGACAGTGGCAGCGTCATGGCCGTGATTCAACATCAGGCTTCGGAATGAGGTATGTACCACCCACTGGTCACAGCCAGATAGGGCTCTCCTTACCAACAAACCGTCTTGGATCCAGAACATCTTGGAAAACTTCATCAACACCCAAAGGTCCTCTTTGCCAGTACAATCCGACTCTGAAAGAGGAAATCTCAGGGGGTCTGCAATATGTTCATAGAATTTTCCAATGATCGGGTCCTCTTTCTGTGCAGTGATCAAATCTGCATCCGGGGTATCTTTGCTCCACTGGGCAGTCGAGAGTTCACTATTCACACAACTTTATGACCTTGTGACAGCTGCAACTTGGATTTCCCCTAGCAGGGATTCTGTTTCTATGAAATCCCCCAGCAGGGCTCTGGTCTTAGCCAGCTGGTCAGCCAGGTGATTCCCAATCTTATTTGGCAACTCTATTTTGGAATGACCTCTTATCTTCTTCCGATAGATGGTCATCTCATTGAAGGTCACCAGATCGTCAATTGACTGGATCAGTTTGGCATGCTCTAGGGGTTTATTGTTGGCAAAAAGCATGCCTCGATTCTTCCAGCTGATCAGGTGCTCTACAAACCTATTCCTGACATAATCAGAGTCAGTGATTATGGCCAGTTCTTCAAGTTGGTGGTGCACTGCAGTGAGGACGGCTTGATGAACGGCTATCAACTCTGCAACCTGACTACTTCGGGGTCCTATTTTATAACCTGCAGAGGGTTCCGGTTATCATTCACCCAGGCATTCCCAATGCCAGCTACCAGTTATTTTTCCCTGGTGTTGTCAACATCTTAGGAACACCCATCCACATAAACTGTAGGTATCCCCTGACACGTGTCTTCTTCATACACCTGTTTGGGGAAGTTAGGTATACCTCCATGTTGTTGTTGGTCATTAGTTTTCTTGAGCACAATCATGCAAGTCCGCCAACCCTTGCTCTAGGGGACTTGTTTGTTTTGGCCATATCTGACCTCCACATGAAACCCTTTCATGGACGGAATACAGGAAGTAATCCTGGAATTACTAACGTTCCCTGCCTGTATTCTGTCACTTTGCAGATATTGCAAGGGTTGGTGAGGAGTCTTGACTATGATGTGCTCCGCCTGGATGAATGGGCTGTAATTTTTTAAACACCCACACTGTTGCCAGGAGTGCCTTCTCGCAGTCATTGAATATTTCCTCCACAGAGGACAAAGTCTTGATCATGTACAAGAGGACTTTGTTGACCTTGTCGTGCTTGTGATAAAACACTGCTGTTAGGCAAGTATCGGAGAACCCCATCTTCAAGAAGAATTCCTTGTCCTTTAATGAGTAAGCCAAACAAGGAGCCTAGGAAAAGCTTCTCTTTAGTTGTTTAACTGCCTCAGCTTGTTCTGGACCCCGCTACCACTTGACTCTGGCCTTTATTAAATGGTCCAAGGGTCGAGTGACCTCTGCGTAGTCTGTAATTAGTGAGTCCAAGAAGGTTTCTTAATTCTCGCAGATTAGTAGGGTCTTTTAATTTCAATAAGGCTTCCACCTTCTTCGCATGGGGATTAAGACCTTCAGGGGTGAACTTGTGCCTTAAAGAGTTCACTCGGGTCTTACACCAGTGTGCTTTCTGAAAGGACAGTTTTGCTCCGGCTTCCTGCAACTGGGTTAGACCATAGTGGATTTCTGCTATATGTTCCTCCACAGTTGAGCTCTTGATCAGGACATCATCTGCATAGGCCAGGTTTCCCCTTTCGCCCAAGTCGGGCATAACCTTATGTAAAAAGATGTTAAACTCATTGCCAGAGTTGGTGCAACCAAAGGGGGTTCGGGTCCACAAGTCCTGCTGCCCGCCAAAGGTAAAGGCAAGCTTTAGGTCTTCCCTACTCACGGATACTGTCCAGTAACCGTTGGTCATGTCAACCATTGGTCAGGTCAATGGCTGTATACATCTTTGTCCCTTGGATCTGTGCCAGCCCTTGATCGATTTAGGGATGTAGGGAATTGGCCATCATGACATGTGGAGCCATTCGTTCAACTCCCTTGGGTCTGCACATAGTCTCCATTGGCCATTTAGTGTGAGAATGCCCAGTACCAGGTTGTTGAAGGTACTGTGGATCGCATTAATTATCCCACGGAATTCCAAATTCTTAATAATTTCTTGTTTGACAAATACTGGAGCCATCTCAGGGTCTGTGGGTATGGTAGTTGACTGAATGGGTATGCATCCACAGTCGTATCAGTCCACTGAAAAGATATCTTGGAATTCCAGGAAGACCTATTTCAGTTTTTGTCTTTGCTCCTCGGTCCCACAGTTATCAGCAAAATGGATCCTTTCTACGACCATCTGCTTGAAACCTGGACAGACCTCTGGCTTGCCAATTTCAGCGGCATTCTCCAGTTGGGTGAAGGGATCTCTTTTGATGATGTTGACCTGGACAGGGGATTTTCAGGTGGTGGTGTTGACTCTGAACACTACCTCCTCCCTAATGTCACAGGTCACCTCGTTCACCCCGTAGGGGCTGGAAGAGTACACCATGAAATTCCCCCCATGACTAGTACAATTATTTTCTGCAGGAATACCGTTGCTGATGGTGATACAGTCGTTTGGGATTGGTCCCATGAGTTCACTACCTAAATCAATAGAATAATGCTGGGCTTCAACTTCCATTCCAATAAAGGTGTCCGTGCTCAAAGTGATACTTTGAGGGTCACAGTTATCCACCAATATTCGATGGTGTTGTGTGAAATGTCTACTAGATGTATCGTATTTAAAAACAAACCTTGTTGGAGATGAGAATTTAAATGTATATA
This sequence comes from Ambystoma mexicanum, assembly GCF_040938575.1. NCBI lineage: Eukaryota > Metazoa > Chordata > Amphibia > Caudata > Ambystomatidae > Ambystoma > Ambystoma mexicanum. The sequence goes on along the minus strand of NC_090922.1, from coordinate 1,125,690,966 downwards.
GGCCGCCATGATGGTGTTCATTCCTCACTTAATTTTCTGGGGAATAGTGAATTGTTGCACCTGTCCTGGGATAGTAACCTCTTCTTGCACTTGACCTTCAACTGTATAAGGCAGCAATTAAACTGAGGGGAATGCTTTTTCGGTGTTGTCAAAGCCCATGGGGTTAACCCCCAGTCGTGACCAGGCTTTATTATTAATTAGGTCCAAATTAATTGCAAATTGGTTGAGAATGTCACTGCCCAAATTAAAAGGTGGAAGGGACATCTCTCATGATCCAAGAATTATGTTCAATGCTGTTGTCGCTAATGGATATTTTTAGCATACGCCTGCTAGGCAGGAGGTGTTTGGAATTTGGGGTTTCCAGAACCTACTTCCTATGTGTCAGTCAATTTAAATGTGGGAATGGTCTGGTCTTTTGGGAGTTTCCTGAATAATTCTTCACGGATGAAGCACCTTACATTATTCAGACATACTCTGGCGAGCACCGGCTCCTCCCCCTCATTTAACTGAATGGGGAAAAACAACTGTTCGCCCTTTTTCTGAACATCTGTCAGACATTGAACGGGTTCTTCCCTGTCAGGACTCAATGTTTTTGGGGATTTTGGACTGGTGAACAATTTTAGGGTGTTCACTTCAAATGTGGATTGCCACTTAAAACTGGGAGGAAGTTTGATTTTGAAGAATGGAGAAGGGTTCCCAACACCAGTGTGTTCTCCTACAGAGATGACAGTGAGGCCTGGGACTTAGTTATTCTTTAAATGGAATTCTACATTCTTAGAACGTTGATCATTGGCAGGTACCATTCCTGCTTACATAATTGATACTCATTTTTAAATTGATTGGTCCGTTAGACTGGGTCCAAAGGAACTTGTTTACACAGTCGATCAGAGGTGATAACCTCCTTAGGAGACTGTTCCTGAGGAAACAAGCTGTGCCCTCTGAAGTCACGACTCACCGGATGTTTAACTCGATGCTGCCCAATTTTTATATCCAGATCCACAGTCCCTTCACCAGAAATATCATTCCCGTCGAAATTTTGGAGTTTGGTGGCCCTTCTCCTGTCCTGAATTTAGTTGGGCAAAAGCCTTTTTGGACAGGAGGGTGGCTTGGAATCCAGTATCCACCAGAGCTGATAATTCACACTGAACCTGCACCTTGACCGGTGCATAAAATAGTCATTCTTTCTCCTTCAAGGTGCAAAGAAAGTGTGAATTATTTGACAGCCGGGTGGTCATTTTCTTAATATTTGACTCCAACACTGTGATCTTGGACAATTTCTGTGTCAGAGTTCAAGAATCTGTAAAGAAAATGTTGGAACTCGCAATGGGAGTTGTTGGGGAATCCTCCTTTTCCCTAGCTCTTTGGCTGTCCACCTTAACCTGGCGATGGATCTCAGACCGTGTTTGGAGAAAGGATACACTCTCAATTCTGTCTGGCACACATTTTGGTGGTTGAATTTCCTGCTCTGGGTCGGTCTCCATACTTATCGTGTCCCATTCAGGGTCTCTTTTGGCACCCATTTTTCTTTGGGAAGGATCCCCCCGTTCATGAAAGAGAAGATTTCCTTACCTGAATCCTCTGGGAATTCTTTGAATCCTCTGGGAATTCTTCTCTTTCAAAGGGAATGTTCTGGAGCTTCTTCACAAAGTGGGTTCACTTTTGACTTCTCCTACTGACCCTCTTTTCTTTAGGTTTAGCTTTTCAGGGGTAGAATATTCATATTCAGAGTTGTCCAGGGGTTTTGTTCCAGTGGGAAAGGAAGCTTCCTCTCGGGCTCGGCATTTCCCTTCCACCCTGGTGGAAGGGAGATGCCAAGTCATACCTCTGCTGCCCCCGGAATGAGTAACTGTCCCTTCTCCCGTAGCAGCTCGGCTATTGGAAGTTTCCTCCATAATTTTCCACCCTGGGTCTCCCTTCTGCCGGGTTCAGGGATCTATTGTCCTGGAAGCGGGGGATTATTCTGGAAGTTCTGGTTTGTGCGGTACCTGGAGAAAAAGTTCAGGTTGGTAGGTGGAGTAATACTTCTTTCCAGAGGAAGGTTTCCCAGGGCAGTACTTACCTGGTTGTCCCCCCCTCCTCTGTGCCGGGGGAGTGTATACATACCCCAGGATTGGCCTATTACTCTTGTATCCCAGGCTTACATAGGTGGCATGGTCAGATAGGTCACCATTCTGGTACCCCGCCTGACTACCATTTGATTGGGCTGGGTCAGAGGGTCTTCTCTGCCTTTCATTCTGCTTGTTGGTAGAAGGAGCATTTTTAGGCACACCCCATCTACAGATCCAATGGAGGGTAGTTTTGACCTCCGCCACCTTCACAGCAGCTGGTAGCTTCTGGACCTCATAGATCTTGATGGCCTGTTCAATCACCCAATCCAGGGTCTTATGCTCATGAAAATCCTGCACTAGCAGAGTCATTATGTATGTATAGGTGTTCACACGTGGGTAAGTCTGCGCAAATGCTTGATTTAAATCCTGCACAAACACCTTAGGTGCCTGGTCTTCCCCACATTGGAAGGTATATGCTGCCTTATGGGCCTCTTGTGGGTTCCAGTGGGTGAGAAAATATTTCAATATGGTCACCTTATAGGTGAACCATTTGTAGTGATCCTGATGCTCCAGCCCTGCAAAAGAAGCTGGAGTATTCGCAGGACAATGTCCACTTGACAAATCCATTCAATTCACATCATTTTTTATTCCAAATTATGTCATCATTTTCTCATAAAGCTCTAAGTGCTCCCATACCGAATATTTTGCATTCTTGAAGTAGGGAGTCAAAAAGCTCTTTATGGCCTTTGTCAAATCTGGTCTTTAATAAAATCCTTCTTCTGTTTGGCAGCCTTCCATTTCCAGAGTCCACTCACCTTCAGACTGGGCTCTGCTACTGTTTGTGGTCCATTCCCTGTCCTCGATGCGCTTCCAATCTCAGTGAGATTGGGAATGCTTCCTGGAGTCAAAGGGTCTGGACTCCTCTCTCCTATGGCGCAGTGAACTCTCAGGGTAATTTCGCCTGTAGTGTGCTTTTTGCACAGGAGTGCACCCATTCACTTCGTCCCCCCCTTACAGGTAGGCTGGGGAAGGAAATACCCTTGACTGTGCAGAGGTTTTTAGAATGCTCTTCCTAGGCCAAAGCTTTGGATCTTCTCTTTCTACCAAGCAGACTAAGTGGTCCATCTGTAAATTCATTTTCTGCCAGTCCAATTCACAGATTTTCTCATCAAATGAGTCTTCGTGGTCAGAAGTACACCCAGTGGTATTTTGGATTTCCCTGGACACTGGTCCGGCCACCTTCCCTTCTGCTTGGTAAAGATGAATATTCATCAATATCTAATAAGGACTAGCCTTTGTGGCTCCGTTGGACTAAGCCTGGGTGAGTGCAGCTGCGTCATCTTTCTCTTTTCTTGGTAAGTGGTATGTATGAGGCCGCTTGCCATTGGGACATATGAAGTTGTGGATAACTGGCATGAGGTCCCTGGTAGAGAAGGTATCACCCCTTTATCAGTGGGTGCTTTTCCATACACTGACTGGTCAGGGAGCCTCAATGGCTGTTCATATTTTTGTATTTTTGTATTTCACTTGTCAAACTCTCACACCTGCTTATCTCTGTCTTCATTTCCTGTTGGTGTTCAGAGGGCTGATTTGTTTTACTCTGAGACCAAGGCCTGTCTAATCTCAAGCACCATGCTCTGACCCATGACTCGATCTTTCATTTTCTGTTATTACTCCTGAAATGCTTCATTTTCTTTCTGGGAATCCTGTATGATGCATGCATATTCCAGGCGCTTGTCTTTCAAGAGACGGATCTCTTTCTCCAACTAACCCCTACAATTCGCTGCCTGTGACAATCAGCCTCTACTTGCTTCACACGCACCATAAGTTCCCTGTTTTCCTCTCTAATTCTGGTCAGCTCCAGAGAGTCTGACAATTCCTTTTCTGCATCATGATCTTTTACCAGCAGCAAATTCTGTTGCTTCAGAATGTTTACATTCTGATGCATTTCATCAAACGCCTGTTGAGAGTCCTTCTGTTTAATGATAAAATGGCTATTTTCCTTCTCCAATTGCCTGATTTGTTGTTTGAGGGCCATATTGTCATCTAACAGCCCTCTATTGTAAATAGTCTGATCATCTACCCTATGTTGCAGTGTGCTTACATTTTCCACACTCTTTATGTGCATTTTGCAGTGCAGAAAAATGCATTTCACGCTCTGCGCACTCTTGTTGCGTGTTTTGAGCACGTTTTGGAGCTGCTCAAGGAGACTTTCTGTTGTAATTCTAAGATGTGGCTCTGTTGTGCTTTATCTTGTAACTGTTTAAGTTCTTTATGGGTCTCCTTCAAAATCACAGTCTGATTCTGCACACAGGCCTCCTTTTGGAATCCTTCTTCCACTAACTGTAAATAAAAGTACACATATGCTGTGAACTGAGCCATTTTAATCTGCTCCTCACGAGTCATTTGTGTCATGTAAAAGTCCTGTTAGAACTTGATATAACAGACCATTAACCAGCCAAATGTCAGCGCTTACGGAAGTAACCTCCTGCATCATTCTTGTTTGCCAAATGTCATGTTCTTCCACCATTCATTCCCATCTAAGGACTAATTTGGATAGGAGGTTCTTCCTGGCATCTCTAACTTCAATGGTGCTCATTTTTAAAATTGCCATTTTGCCATGTTTGTAGAATTTCCCTTGAGCAGGGGGAAAATCAACCTGTTCCCACTTCATTTCCACTCACAGTGCCAAATCAAAAATCAATTCTTACTCAATCTTAATTTATCACTTATACACCACACTGGAACTCAGGGTTTGAGTCTTCGCCGCACTTTAACAAAACAAAGATGGCTTTCACTCCACCTTAATGCACTTCATCAAAATTAATGGTCTGTCACAATGCACTTGTCATGAGTCAGAAATAGCCAGCCAAATCCCAGCCACAAGCTCCAATTTGTAACAATTTATCAAGAACCACCCTCAACAAAGGGAGTTCCTTCACTTCCCAATTTCAGCCCTATCTCCAATTAATCTAATACCCCTGGGATCCCTCTCCCTGAGCTTCCAATGAGCCAACAGCCAGGTCAGTGTACAGCAAATATATTTATATTTAGTTGAATTAGATGTTAAGAAAATTGAACTAAAAATATCAGATACCAATTTATCCATGGTACAAAACAATAAACTTCTCTCAACATAAATACATCACACACGTCTGATGAAAAGAACAGAAATCACACATATTTACTTTCTACAAATTTCACTTCAAGAAATAATTCAACTGATTCATAAACATAACAATTTCAATTGAAATGTTGTGCAATTTCGATTTTCCTGCACGCTTAAAAGGCTAGCAGTTTAGTTTTACAAATTTCACCCACGCTTTTGCTTTACAATAAAAATAGAGGGCGATTTAGAAGTTTGTTTTTCAGACCACCCTATTTTGGTCTGTGTTGGGGAAGTCTGACTGAAAAATTAGGATGCTGGAAGAAATTTGGATTTCAGACCCCCTCCACTTAGAGGCCTGTGTTGGGGAAGCTAGATAGCAAAAGTTGGGATGATTGGAGAATTTTGTATTTGGGACCCCCTCCACTCAAAGGCCTGTTTTGGGGAATCTGGATAGCAACAATTGGGATGATTTGGAAATTTTGGATTTCTGAGCCCCCTCCACTTAAAGGTCTGTGTGGAGTAAGCTGAACAGAAAAAATGGGGATGGTTTGAGAATTTTGGATTTCAGACCCCCCCCATCCACTCAAAAGACTGTGTTAGGGAAGCTGGCAGTTAAGGATGTTTTTGTTTAGGGACAAAGACACCCCTCTTCCTAAAGAAGATGGGGTTAACAGGATAAATAGGATCACCCAATTAAATTACAGTCTATAGTTTTCATCACACACTGGGAATGAGCTTTGTTAATTTCAAGTTTTTAACACAAATCCCTTGTGGTGTTCTGCCAAGGGGAATTCATTAAATTAATATAGAGGACGGGGCAGGGGCCTGGTCACCCCACTCTCAAGGATGGTCCCCAGCTCTTCACCACAGAGTCCTGCCAGCTTTTTTAGGCCTCCCTAGCAATCAACAGCTCCACCCAGATGCAATCTCCTTTGGTAATTCCTTGTCAGATGATAAGTTTCAGCAGCTCTCCCTCTTCCTCATAATGCATTCACGTAATATAGCAGTGCTGACACCATCAGGTTTACAATCTTGGGGAGTACCCTGCAAGAGTTCTTGCCAATTGGACTGGACAGCTACCCTTCTCTCTCCTCCCAAATCCATCCCATCTCTAAGGATTGGCTTAGGAATCTGGAGCAGACATATGGCAGCTTCCATTTGCAATTCCCATTTGTTCTCGTGTCAAATGTTTGGCAAAAACTCTATGGGCCTCATTCCGAGTACGGCGCTAACCAATGGCGCTATTAACGCCTTGGTTGACGCCGTACCCGGACTGGCAGCGCCTTGGTGGATGGCGGAATTACCGCCCCATTCCAAGGTTGGCGGGGCGGTATTTCCCCATTCACCAAGGCTCTTCCCCATTCCCAAATGAGCCCCCATAGGGCTCAATGGGAATGGGGAAGATGCAAATAACGGTTATTGGCTTGGAGGCCCCTTTGCGCCCTCGACTTTAACACCTGCTCAAAGCAGGCGTTAAGGGCGAGGGCGCAAAGGGAACTCGGAGTATGGCGGTAAGGGATCACCGCCACCGGTCTCGTTACCGGTGGCCGCTATCCCTTACCGCCATACTCGGAATGAGGCCCTATGTGTCAAAAACATAGTGATTTACTAGTTACTGCCATAATATGTGTATTTACCAATTCAGCTAATCGGGGGGAATTCAATAAAACAGCCGGGTCTGAACCATGTTGCACGGCTGTTTGGACATTTTCTGGCATTTTTACAAACAGCACAATTTTAAGGAACATGCAATGTATTCCCCACATAACTAATGTTACCCCCAACCTGTTCACCAACTCTTAAATCTGGGAGATTTTCAGATCAGCCAGAAACCCATTTTAGATGGCCATTACAGTTCCCTAAGTCGCAGGTGGATACATTTTATATCACTAAGATCACCTGGAAATTATCTAAAAATAAACCATACATGTAATCAGAATGACCTGTGGTTGCTGAGAAAAATGCTGAAGTTCTAATAGTACTTAAAAATGAATAGTACAACTTTATGTTAATTCTAATAGGAACTCTGCTTCCTCCAAGCCGTTTGTCTCTCTTGGCCAGTGCATTTATTAGTCTCTTTGAAGTCGGTTGTTTGAGGTGTAGGGTGCAGATCGTAAATGGGGATGCATTTGCTTCACAGAGACCCCCCAGTGCAGACATATGGCCCTCTGTCCTCTTATCTGAATGAGACCACTTTTTGATCTGAAAAGCTTCTACTTCCCTGTATGTTTTTTCCAGAGTTGAGCCATGACAATAGCTCCTGTGTTCACGCCTCCTCCCTACATTCAAGACATGCACCAGCCAGAACATTTGGCATGCCCTTACAGACAACTGATCTATAGAAACTTGGTTGTTGACACCGTTTGGGCCACATTTTATTGCAGTTGTAAACAGCTGGGATTCCAGCCAGGCTGTCAGTGGGTAGGTCCTTTGTGAATTTTGCCCAGAGACCCATCATTTGTCCTTGGCTGAAAGGAACCCACATATTGCATTTTCTAAAATCAGGCCTGATTCCTTGACATACAGTGTGTTTTCAGGGTCCACTTTTATTACAGGTACAGGGCTATTTCTTTCAGTCATAAATAAAATACACTTTTAATTAACTGCTGTTCGTTTTTCTGCCGAAAAGTGAGGCTGAATTGTCACAATGCACCACCTTTTGATGGGTGGCAGTTTCATTGAAAATGCTGCATTTATTTCTCAGCCAGTAATGTTATGTGCTGTTCCCATCTGCACTTGGATTACATTTTTGTTTTAGCTTTCTCTGGATTTCCAATGCAGAAAGACACCCTTGCAAAGCCGTTTTGGTGTCACTGTTTACAAATCCTGTTATTCATGTGAAAGGGACCTTTGAATTTCCTCTGCCTTTGTGAATTAAAATGCTGCTTTTCCTTTAGTAAAGACAGGTAGTCCTTTTTCACATGGCCCTTCAGTTCCGTTGGTTTGGGGGCTTTTGATTACACGCCACTCTGTATACATAATCTCGGTATATGTTTATAACACCAATATTCAACTAGATTGACAGTTTAAATATCCCTTGGACACCCAGTTTTCAAAAGTGCAGTATATGTTCAATTTGCCCGCTTTCAGTATATTCTGATTTTTATAATCCATCTTTCAAAATCCCTGCCTATTCCATTTTATTTTTACACAATGCCAGTATGCCAACTAGTTTGCAAGTTGCCAAATGCCAAAAATATATCTCATTTGGACCTACCATACCCTCTGCGCAAACAGTTTGACAATTTCAATTTACTCAGTTTGTATAATCCCAGGATGCACCAAAACTGGACTGTATTTTAAGTATTTCGGTATTCAAAATTCAAGTATACTTCTGGTTTACAATTACACAATTCCAGTAAATGCCACTGTTACCTTTACTCAATTGAAGTATAATCCTATTCCACTGTTAGACACTTCCAGTATAATCCCAGTTTTCAAAATACCAGTTGTAAAGACTGGAGGGGGGTTATCTGTACTCCTGCTCTCTATATGGCAGAGGAGAAGCACAGAGCACCCCAGCCAAGGTTCTCTATAGGCTAGCAATGGACAGACAACCAAGGCTTAAACTCTCAGGAGATGAGCCCCCACAAAGGAATGTCCACACACTATGTTATCTGATAACACAGTTCTTTATATAAATACGGTTCAATATATATACACAATCAATAACCGACTTTGTGCTTTGGCAAATCTAACATGGTAAATATGTACAATGTCTATGTGGTACCACAATTCACTCTTGACTCCTTTAAAATGCACCAACTGCTGACAGTTCCAATGGCATACAGATCAAATAGTAATGTGAATCAACATCAGACATAGGAAGGAAGACAAGTTATGTTAAACAAATGGCAGAATAGTACTTTAGCTACTAAAATACCGTTCTGTGTGACGATCCCCCACCTGGACAACCTGTAAATAAAGTGTATCAACAAGCCCAGACCATATATGTTTATAATAGTCTTGTTTCCTGCTAAAATGTTCTACTACCCCAATGTACCAGAGTTTAGCAGAGTTTCTTTGATGGTTCATCAACGGATCCCTCGAGGGTGAACTCCAGCCACAGGGCATCGAGAGTCCTTGAAGAAGGTGAACACTTGCGTTGAGAGTCCTTGATGAAAAGGGTTTGATGCCGCAAAGATGACTCGAAGAAGGTAGGCCCAGCAGAGGACATCGGGTGTCAGCGTCGGATGACTGCGCCAGCAATCGTGACTCGACCACTGCTGGCTTGTTTGTCGGCGTCTTTGTGGACTTCGGGTGGCGAGAAACCCACTGGTGGATTCTCCTCAGTTCGTCAATGACCTCCACTTTCTCCGGCGGGACAAAGCAGTTGACAGTGATGGCAAGTGAGTCCTTAGTTTAAATGTTCTCAGGCAAAAGGTGTAACAGTGCGGCTCCGGTCGTCGAGCAGCACAGCGTCAAGCTGTCCCCGCTTCTGGGCAATACGACTTGACTGGCTTCCAGCGGTTATGGAAATCCTCCGAACCCCTCTCGATAGCAGTGGACTTCACCGGCCTCGATGTCTGGGTGCTTTACTCCGGTCGACAGCCTTTCTGGACAAGCTTGCAGGGTGCATCGATGAAGGTCAGCTTCTGCATGATGTTCCCTTGTAGCTCAGGGAGAGGTCTCCTAGCCAGATCCTCTTTCGGATCAGACTACACAGCTTTCGGATCGGGACGAAAGAAAGCTGCAGAAATTCTTATTCTTCCAGCTGGGCTTCAAGGATAAGCAGCTTCAAGTTTCAACTTCAGCTTCTGAACAATTCTGGTAAGTGAGAGGTCCCCAGATATACAATTCTGTCTATTATTCACACTGCTGATCCAAGCTCAGGAAGCAAATCATTCAGAAGGGGATTCCTGCAGGCAGGCAGCCAATCAGGTTCACAGTGCATTCAGTCCATTCAAATCCACACAGACACTCACAACAAGGAATGTGGATTGGGCAAGCACCCAGCCTTTCAGCACACCACACTGCATTCATGTCAGTTTCGGGCAGGGCTGTCTCATTCTTTGTGTCACACATACAAAGAATGCAGGCAAAAGCCGGACACCCATAACATGGAATGCATATTGGTCACACACTCCATTCACCCAGGTCCCACCCCAAGGGTGTACCCACAACATACAGTCACTGGGAAGGCTCTAGCCAACCTTGGGTGGGCTTCCCCACCATACCATATATGGTTCTTCCACCCAACAGCCAGTCTGGGGAGGGACAGAGTCAGGGCTTCCAGGACTTTGGAGAAACAAGTTAACAGGTAATAGAAACCAAGAGGCCACAGGGGCCATCTTGTCTCCTATCAGGAATCCACTGATTCCTATGGCAGGGCCTGGGTATCCCAAAATGGAGGATACTCAGAGTACCTGTCGAATTCAGCATGGAACTACCACCAGCCCATACTCTACTCTGTGGGCCACACACAGGTGCCCAGAAATATACACTAGGGGTACAGGGTTGTACCCCCACCCATGGGTGCCATAAGGGTATCCCAAAGGTCTCTGTTCACCACAACCAAAAAGAGGAAGATCTGCACTGCCAGGAATCCCACATGGACTCCTGTGCAGAAAACAACAAAAAACACACATGATAAGGGAGAAAAATCCCAGATCAGCCCACAATTACCCAAAGAGGAAGCTGCAGCTGGCAGAAGCACTAAAGTTGAAAGATACAGTAAATATATAGCTATGCCCCACTAAGGCTCTTGGCGCAGAAAAAAAGGAAAGAAATCAGTGTGAATATTATAAGGTGGGGTCTTTTATTCCTAGTGAATTATAGTTTAGATTAATGGCTTTGTTATTCATTGCAGTGTTACACCTTATGCCTTTCTGGTAAACCTACAGTATGTTGACTTTATAGCTTACCTAGGTATTTCTGTTTCGAATGGACGAATTTATCAGCTGCAGTGACCAAAGCAATTATACATGTAGTTGCTCGTGGATATGAGTGATCGATAGGACCACAGGGACCAGGCTAGCTCAGGCGAGTATAAACTGTAAGACACTAATGGCCATTATTAGAGTGTGATAAACCTACTTCGCTACACCAATATTGGCTGCCTGTTTGGCACAAGGGTCATTACTCTCACACTCGCTGAATCAGCTTGTTCTCAGCTGGCTCATGTGTACAGAAAGGACCAGTTTTCCCATGTTCTGCTTCTTTGAAAAATAAACCCCTTTATTCCTGTTGAGTCCTTCTGATCCACAGTGCTGGATTTGATTCCATGTCATTTTGCCGTCAGTAATTACTTTGAAGGAAATACTTTGAAAATTCTCTTCAAATTCTTTTTTGCAGGGGAGAGGACTTCCCCACCCCCCCCTTCCCCTAAACTAGTACCCCTGTCCCATCCCCCTATCCACCCACTTTTAATCCCTTAACCCACAACCCCCTATATAAATCAAAGTGTTTTCGGAGTTATTACTTCAAAGTAAATTACTTCGAAGGAATTACTGTTGGAAAAACCACAGGATACCACTGGATTTAGTTCTGTCACTTATAATGAGGGCAATGCCATTCTCGCGGAGGGGGTGTAAAGTTGAATTTTGTAGATTAATTAGGGTGAAGAAATATTTTTAAAAAAGGGGACAGGCCATAGACATAGAAGTAGGACTAAAATAAACACAAATAAAACTGTCCTGCTTCTATGTCGCTGGCCTGTTGCGGCGGTGGGTAGGTGTTCACAGGCGCACTCCTCCCATTGTAGGAGAGTGGAGGGGAGGGGAAGGTGGAGGAAAAGCATTCACGCCCCCATTCATTCACGTGCTTGAAGAGAGGCGCCGGGCCCGATTTTGAGATTTCGAAATCGGGTCCCAGCAAAAACCAGGACCATATCCACCCACCCTTCCAATCCCGGGACAGGGTTTTTAAAAATTAAAAAACTCCCGAGACCCCGGGACAGGTGGCGATTTCCCAGGACTGTCCTGGGAAAACCAGGACGTCTGGTTACTCTAAGTTTAATACCACCTTTCACTCTGCAGTCCAGCTTAGTGTCGAGGGTACATTAGACATGGGGCCTCATTACGAGTCAGGCAAGGTGATTTTAACGCCTGCTTTTTGCAGGCGTTAAAATCCATGGCGCTAAGGGACCATGGTGCTAATTACGCCACCGTAATTTACGGTGGCGTAATTAGCGCCTTCCCCACTCCCATTATGCCCTATGGGGCAAAAATGGGAATGGGGAAGGGTAAAATGGGAAATGGGGATTTACCGCCCCACTCACCTTGGAATGGGGCGGTAAATCCGCCATCCACCATGGTGTAAACATGGTTTACACCATGGTGGTAAGGGTACGACCCAGGCGGTAACTTACCACCTGGGTCGTAATGAGGCCCATGGTGTCTTCATGAACGGAGATTCCAGCAGCGTGTTATTGAAATAACACGCCTTTGGTGGCGAGATGATGTGCGCATTTTTATAAATGCTTACATTATGTTACACGTTTGACCACGTATCTCCCAATTTGGTCTCGTGCCGTCATTCGCCCTTTAAAATGTTATTATTTTTTACTAGGCTACCTAGTCTAAAATTATGGCCCACAAAAACAATGTACATGGCCTCTATAAACTACAATGGTAGTCCGGCCAAAATCACCCGTTATTCCGAGGGTCAACTGCGGAGCAGGATTTCTCTGCTGTTGTGCCCCGGTTTTGGAACTCTTTTCCAGTGACTTTAAGGCTTGTTCTCTCCTCTATATTTTGTCAGGAGCTCAAGCAGTGTGTACACCCAAACGACTTTGTTTACCAAATGTATAATGAACCGTCGCCTGCCTCCCGAACCTTCCCTGGACCCTTAAATACCCCGAGGAGGCGCTCTGCCCCCCACGGCCACTCGCTGGCCGTGTGTAGCGCCAAAAACCTCCCCGGGGGGAAACGCTTCGTGTTCCCCCCAGGGCCCCCCTTTCCAGTGACTTTAAGGCTAATTCTCTCCTCTATATTTTGTCAGGAGCTCAAGCAGTGTGTACACCCAAACGACTTTGTTTACCAAATGTATAATGAATAGGTTGTTCATGTTCAAAAAATGTTATCTTGTTTTGTAGTGTGGACTTTTTTGGACGGATTTCGTGCTTTATTCAATGTTTTAAATACATTCAAATTGAGTTCTGGGTATTCATGAAAATCTCCTTCCAGCTCGCGCACAATAAACCAGGATGTGGAGCACCCTTCACTCGCCCGTCCAATGGCGGGCCATGCGCTATTCACATGCTCCAATTCCAAACGAGTGCCACTCCAGTCCTTGCATTGCTATTTTATTTGTATATGTTCATAATCCATGGGCCTGGGCACACTTTGCCATGGCACAACATTGCCAACAGCCTGAAGGATGGCTATTTCCGCCATTTCACTTATAAATAAAAAGGCGATAAGCAGAAGCCTCGCTTCCTCCGCTTGACAGCCACGCCGCTTCCTTTCTTATCCAGACATGCACCAACCAGGCCACCGGTGACTCAGTGGAGGTTTTCCGCTCTGCTCTTTGTTTATGAAGATGGGAAAATAATACTCCCCAGGGGAATTTCAAATGCCTAATTATTCCGGCAGGAAAACAAAGTTCAGGATCTCTGCTTGCAGGACACACGCGCGAGCTCGCCAAGTTCCCAAAAGTCGCATTACTGAAGTCTTGCGTTTGCAGCAACGTGCTGCGCTCCTCGTCACACGACACAATCAGGGTAGACGTGAGGTAATATATCGCTTGTTTGAAATCTAGACTGAGCATACTGGGTAAAGAACAACATTTATCTACTCTATACACCAAACGAAACAGCACCCCGTGTTGTGAGTATATTGTAACCCGGTTGTCTAAACCGTCTTATTTAACAGCATTTCCTAATAGTGCCATTGCATGACAGTACCTGTTATTAAAATTCAACATCAGTGAGGCATTGGCCACTCAAGGTGCTCGTCTTGGGATAGAGCGCGAAATGCGCTATTGTGCTACTGTTGCCTAGAAACGGTTGAGCATTTCCTGATTATGTGTGAAAGTGTGCAATATATCAGGATGAGTTACCTTAAATCATGTAATAACAGCTTTGAGACCACCGGGTTAGCCGACTGATGGATACCATTTTAAATGGCCTTCAGATTGTATTGGAACTGTGTGGCCATCCTTAAAGCTCTATCTAGTGAGGTCAGGTGTAATGTGCCCTTGTTTTAATATGTGTGTGTTCTGTTCTTCTATATATATATATAAGATTTTAAGAGTTTGTAATATTATTATGACAACTGTGATTATGTATTTATTGATTTCAGAACAAAGCATTTCAAGTGAGTAATGAAGCGCATTAATGTTTCTATAGAAAAAGTGTATAGTTATGAGAACGATTGTAAATGTTACTGTTTAAAATGTCCATTTGTGATTGTCTCATGTTGTATATACAAAGCCTTGTGGCTGAACGTGTATTAAATAAATAAATAAATATATTTCTTGAATGCTGTAAAACAGTGAAGTACTGTGTGTGTTAGACATGACCAGGTGATAAACTCATACACACAGATTGAGTGTGGTGTGGGGGTTGCTGCAGTTCTATTCAGCCTGTGTCCAGGTGAGTCTTAGGGCCTCATTAGGACTCCGGCGGAAAACCATGGCGCTATTAGCACCATGGTCGATGCCGGAGTCCGCCATGGCGGAATGGGGAATTACCACCCCATTCCAAGGTTGGCGGGTCGGTAATTCCCCATGCCACCATGGCCCTTCCCCATTCCCATTTTTACCCCATAGGGCATAACGGGAATGTGGAAGGTGGTAAGTACGGTACCGCAAATTGCAGTACCGTACTTACCCCGAGAGTCCCTTTGCGGGCCCCTACTTTAACAGCTGGTCTAGACCAGCCGTTAAGGTTGGGTCCCGCAAAGGGACCTCTTAGTAAGGCGTTAAGGGTTTAACGGCGCCAACACATTTTACAGCGCCGTTAACCCCTTAACGCCTGGGTCCTAATGAGGCCCTTAGACTGGAGCGTCGGCAGAACCAATCGTGCTGCATTTTGATGTGTGCTTTAGTTAACACCACGTCAAATACCGTCCACGCTGAGGGAGCAGGCTTATCATTTCCAGTACCCTGCTCCACACGCCATTCCAACACGAATTGGCCCCTCTTGGTTTTAAAGCATATGTAGCATGGTAGTGTATTGCTTTTCTTTTAAGTATGGTTCTTGTAAAGCCTAAAACGTGTTGACTCTGGACCACTTCAGAGGGCCTCAGCTTGGGTGGGATCCTTGGACACATGGCTGCGTATTAATCAGATTGATAGACAAGTAGCGTGAGATTTCCATAAGTGTATAGCAAGAACCTCTTAGAGCGCTTTATCAGCGAGCCACAGTCCTAAGCTGGATGTTACAGCAGAGGGTTCGGCCCAACGGCTTGTTTGACGTATGCACTTTTCACCTCTTTTCTGAATCTAGGGTAGATCAATTGGTGCCTGAGCCTGTGGTTGAAGTAGTTCCAAAGCCAAACTTTCTCCCACCATCAAAGTGTTGGTAAACTGCGGCTGCGTCCTGCCCGTAGGTTCCTCACGGGTACATGTTTGGTGTGGTGCAAGGCTCTGAAGATACATGGGGACCTTCATCCAGTAAGTCGCGTTCACGATGGTCATTATTTTAAAGGCAATCCTTTCTTAATACTACCGCCCGCTGGTGGATCATCTTCATGGGAGCAGAGGAGGAGAAGTCCTCTCTTTTCAGGATATGGCACAGTTCTGAAATATTGCGTTGCAGTTTCTGAAGTTTTATGACTGGTTTCTTACCTCCCCAACAGTACAACTTGCGTCTTTAGCCCTATTTAGACTAAGGTTTCTCTACTTTGTCCTTAAATATCCTTCAGGCATGCAGACATGATGCGTTTTGGATATTTCTCCTCTGTGTAAGATAGTGATCTTAAGAATCTGGGTAAGGCTCTCGAAACCAGGACTAATGTCTGGCAGAGGGACTTCCCAGGACCCCCTTTGTTTTTTGACATGTCGGCGTGTACCTGCGACCCTACCACCAGCATGGGGTGAATCTAGGAGCCATGTGCATATACTTGAAGGATATGATGGTGCTGTTCTATCATCTGGGCCAGTCGGCGAACCCATGCATTAAACAACGGTGCCTCGTGGCACTGTGAATGTCATAGCTCGACTGCGACGTGCCATGCTCATCCAGTTGGCTCCGCTCTGTGCGGGTGTCTATAATCCTGTGTGTAAATCTGTTCCAGAAATTCCCATCTAATCCCGTAGGTGGGAGGGGAGTTTCTGTTGGAGGACTGTTTTTTGCCACTCAGAGGTTCAGGAATATTAAGGCTGTGGAATGAATTCCATCCAGCGCCATGGGCAGGTCCCCTTAGTTGTCTGCTAGGCCTGATTCAGTTTCTCTGGTAAGCTGGCAGCGTGATTATCCATCAATTGTTGGCTTCAATTGCTGAAATTGTCCCGCCCCCCTCCCCCTCCATTACTACGAGGCGGATGACACCATTTCCACATTAAACAGAGCATACAGTTATTGGATACAAGTTTAGAACCCATGTTCTTTTAATGAGCACTACATCTTGTATACAGCGGAGTGCCAGAGAGGGCAGAAAGCACTGCAGGAGGTTGGCATGTGCTGCATTTTGGTTTCCTATTTTCTTGTTGCTCCATGGACTTGTTTGGAAGCAACATTAATATACTTTAAACTCGCTCAGGATTCACGGAGTGCCGGACAGTGCAGACAGCACTGCCGACAGGGTGGAGGACTGCTGGTCCAGTGTGGTTGATCCATCCAGCGAAGCAATCGTGTCGAGCCCAAGTTGGAGCTAATATCACGGTGAGCACTATGAACAGATTTTTGAGTGACTGTGTTAGATGTACAGTTTGCACAGTGTGCATAAGGGAGCAACCATTGCTATTGCGCATGCACAGTTGGAAAATAAAGGGCAGAATGCTGACACGCGAATAGACAACATTGGGCTTGTGCCCTTCCTTTGTGCGCGTCCCCAGCATCCTCTCCAACTGGGATGGATCTCCAGAGGTCAACAGGTGGCACGGTGGAGATGGTGCAAGAGGAGGTGACGGTTGTAGAAGTAGATGGGGGATTGCTGCCGGCTCGGGAAAAGCCGCTGCTAACAAAAAGAGCAAATGCAGAGGGGCCAAGGGGTCCAAGTATACACCTTTTGGGGTCGGGGGGGGGGGCAGGGATCCCGGTAGTAAAGCCAACTATCAAGGATAAGAAGAGACTATCAATCTCGGATAGAGTTATTGCAACTGGACTGAAACGTTAGTCACCCACTCAGGCGTGAAGCTGTGGATGAAAAGGCAAAAAACACATCTCTTCAGTTTGATGAGACATCACCTGATACTCCCCCTTTGTTGGAAGTGACATATGAAGACATCTTGAGGATAACAATGCTAAATACTCCAGTCCGAGACAGAGGGAAAATAAAGTGCACAGTATTGACGACAGCGAGCACAACCACAATTGGCAAGAAGGGGAACAAAGGGGTGGATGGCTCAGTGCTACATGCACTAAACTAGATGCTTACATCTTTTGTGAGCCTATATGAAAACATTAAAATTGAAGTGAACCTGCACAGAGTGATCCTAGAATCAGTAACATCGAAATTAGACTCCCTGATAGGAGCGGAGAAACTGTGTGCATGCTTCAAAAATCACCTGTGTAAAGAAATTAAGAAAGAAGAACAGGGTCACAATCAGGAGGCTCCCTGTGTACATTAAGGGTACACGCTCATAAAACAGACGATGGCTCCTCAGGACCGCATAGTGAGGCAAAATGGGGAGATAGCGGTGGCAGAGATAAGGCCACTCCATTGACCATGGTGGAACTGGCTGTCTTGGAACAGGTCCAAATAGATCAGGCTCATGACCAGGCAGTTATTGATCTTACATCACCTGCAAAACAATCAATATCTGCAGCCAATATGAGTAGTCAATAGAAATTCCACAAGAGCCCAAAGCAATTAGCAGAGATAAATAAATGGGAATCAAAAAAGTCTTAACGTCTCAAAACAAGAAGAGTCAATGGTAAGGGCTCAAGAAAATTCCTCAGAAATGCGTCCGGTCTGGTCACATCACCCCCTAGACGGCATGGAATCTAGTGACAAATCTGAATCATACAAAGGATCGAGCAGCCACAAATCAAGTTGAACCCACATAAATGTAATCTCTGGGTCCTATATATCCAGTCATAGCCTTGGAGGAAGATCAAATTGATAAGGAAGTCAGTGCTCAGGTCAGTGTGTGAGGTCAAGAGGGGAAAATACGATTGTATGCAGATGTCGTTAAAAATCAACCAGAAGACACTAAGACCATGGTGGACAAATTGGGGAAACAACTTCAGAGCAATTTGGCCACCATTTTGATGAATCAATACAAGGAACAACAGCAATGGATTAAGACTCAAGTATCACCAGCAATGTGTTTGGTGATACTGTGCCCTCCAGTATGGGAGTGATACAACATGCCTTGGTTACTCAAGTTAGATGCTCAAAAGGATGTGGGCACTGCTTCCCCCAATAAACACACCAAGGGTGGGAATTAATCACCAGGGGGTCCAATTGAATAAGGTGGAAATACATCACAATACGAATTATGTGAGTATGGGGGTCGATTATCAACGAGGGTGAGGGGAGGAGCAAATGGGAGGGAAGCGATCCAGGCCATATAAGCAACACAGGTGATGTGCAGCAGGTGCGAGCCCCAATCCATATAGGTATCACAGGTGGTGTGAAGCAGAGGTCAGAGGAGGGTGCACTGCAACAAACCTTCAGTGTGTTCAGGGGGGCCCAATACACGGATGCACGTTTTGATAAGCAGCAGGTTGAGCAACTCACCAGCAGAAGGAAATGGTAGTCCCTTTCAATAGGGAGTACATCACCCCCAGGGGAGTTCTGTATGCAAAAATTGTGTAAACCTTGAAAGCATAATGAAAGAACCCAACATGGTGGTGATGAAAAGAAAGAGCGCATTACTTCTTTTTGCAGGAATCTCGAATTTACAGTCAATCTCGACTAAAGACATAACAGAAGTCGATGTTATAGAGGATGTTAGAATGGATCTAGCTACACTGGATATAAGATCCAAAATTGTATATGATGAAATTATGAAGGAAGCCACGCTAATGCGCCAGTTGAGATAGGATGTAATTCCGCACAGTCCTATGATGTCAGGTAGAAACATTCAAAGGGGGACTGCCCATGGAGTGATGGGTCAACCTCGTTCTACAAAGGGGAGGCAGCTAGGGAGGATGTAGTTCCCCGGAACGTGGTTCAATCTGCAAAATGTAAGGAGACCGAATGGTCCTGGGTATCGAGGGTCCTGTGTTCAAAGGGAAAGGGGGCACAAACTGACGATCAACATCTCTAACTGAATGAAAACTAGTATGCTGGAATTCGAGAGGGCACTCAAAACTGTATGAACAAGAGGCATTGGGGCACGTGTTGGGAAATTATGATGTAATACTGTTACAAAAGACCTGGCTGAGGACCGAGCCAATACGGGATGGTCATGTCTTCTTGTTACAAAATGCCAAACGCTGTGTTGGTGGGCGTCCATCAGAGGGTCTACTAACTGCAGTCAGGTTACAGCCCCAATGGAAAGTGGGACGATGGTTTGACATTTAAGAGGGGGCCCTGGGTTTGGAGCTGGGCATAGGAAGTGCCACACATACCGCTGTCATCTTGATTGTGAATATATATTGGCATTCTAGGCACATGACAGAGACCGCCCTACTCAACCTCAAAAACCAAATGGATGATGCAAGGGATCAAGGCAAACCTGTCCTGCTCCTTCTCCTCGATCTCTCTGCAGCTTTTGATCTTGTAGATCACGACATCCTCTGCCATCAACTCACCTCCACAGCCTACTTCTCCCAAGAAGCCACCACATGGATCACCTCCTTCCTCCATGGCAGGACCATGCAGGTCTTCTCTGACCTAGCCACTGCGTCACCCACCATCATGCAATGTGGTGTGCCCCAAGGCTCTTGCCTCTCCCCTACCCTTTATAACATCTTTACCCGCCCCCTCTTCCTTATCCTTGACGCCATGGGCATCTCTTACACCAACTACGCCGACGACATTCAGATCCTCTCACATTAACAGGTGACTATGACACTGACTGCGCGACTCTCAACAACATATATAACACAATCCAAATGTGGATGGCTATCAACGGCCTTTGCCTTCACTCCGACAAAACTGAGCTCATACCCGTAGGATCCCCTGACACCCTCAACAAACTTGACGCCCAGTTTAGCCACTTTACCATTGACTCAATCAGAATCCCAGTACTGGACACGGTAAAAACGCTAGGCGTCTATCTAGACTCCAATTTATCTATGACCAGACAAGTAAACGCAATCGACTCCTATGCTGCCTACCATGCAATACTCCTCAACTCAATCCACCTTTCCTGTCAAAAGACACATGCACCAACATAACCAGAGCCATAACTGGTTCCCGGCTAGACTACTGTAATGTTCTCTTCCTAGCGACCACCAGTAAAAACCTCGAGAAGCTGCAAGTAATCCAGAATAGCGCCCTGTGTGCTGCACAAGGCATTGCCAAGAGAGAGCACATCACTGCTGCCAGAAAAGCGTCCCATTGGCTCCCCATAAAGGAAAGGATTATATTCAAAGCGCTAAGCATCACCCACAAATGCGTCCACCTCTCAGCCCCAGCGTACCTATCCCAGAGAATCCCCCCCGGTCTCCTCCACAAGACCCACCAGGACACCCTATGCCAATATGCTCTCCGTACCTAGGGTAAAATGAGCTAGAGAGGTGGCGCCAGCTTCCCTTACCTTGCTGCCTTACAATGGAACACCCTTCCCACCTCTCTGCGAGCTGAACCTTCACTGACTGCTTTCCACAAAGCCATGAAAACTACCTTGTTCACCTAACCAACCCCATATGTTCAAGCTCTCATGACTAACATGTATGATGTATTATGTTGTATGATACTCCCTATCGCTCAACACAGGATCCTGCCTTACTGTAACCCAAGGCACAACCTGTACCCATTGTAACTACGTCTCCTTACAAGTAACAGCGCCCCAATGCCCCTGGGCTGCCTGCGCGCTATATAAATGTAATAAATAAATAAATGCTGGCTTCACTCCTATTGTCTTAAAGGCACTATGGGATTTTATAGAGAATAGGAAAACAAATCATTGAAATTGACATGTCCTGGTGGGGGTTGGGGGGAATCTTAACTCCTGTTGTATTCTGGTTGGTGATGGGGGGATCCAGGTGGATGGCTAAATGAATATAAAATGTCCACTAGCAAAGAGACATCGGGACGTGTGTGGTCAGCTTGTCTTGCATCTATGGGCCTGATACGGCTCAATGGGAACATCGAGGGAGACATCCCTATGGGAGCTACATGGTCCAACGGCAAGTCTGAATCAGTGATTTATTATATCTATGTGGACCTAAATCTGTGGAATCAATGTGAGATACTGAGAATAATGGGAACTACAGCTAGCGACCATAGTATGCTGTCTCCTACCCTTAAATTGAGGAAAGAGGAGTATCATGATAAAATATTGGGAATGGCACTTGTAAATGTTGGGGACAACAGTATTAAGTGGTCTTCAAAGAAAATAACATGTCATGAAAGCTTGTATCAGGTATTAAGAAGTACTGATTATGACTGTAAAAAAGGAAAGGTTGCCCCTAATGTGTTTGAGGACTTGATCAATCAAAACATTTCTGATAAAGTATATTTGGTTCTCACTGAGCAGCCCAAAGAATATGTACATGTGCATGATGCCTTACCAAAAGAGAAAAAGTTAATAATGCATAAGGATTTGAGGAGAGTTAGGAAAGAAATCATGTCTAAGGAGATGAGGATGGCTGCGGTGGTCAAGATTAAACAGGGTATCGTAGCTGGGCGAAACTCCTTAAATGTAAGTTGGTCCAGCGCGATAAACAGGCTATGTTGGAAGTTATTGTAAAAAAGGACATCAGGTGCATCTGGTACTTAGTGAATAATCATTGTGGGTCGCAGACAACAGTTAAATAATAATAGTAATATACTAGAATGGATAAATTCCTTTCAGGGGAAATTTGGTGAAACCACCTATTGTATAAGTGTCTCTAAGGGTTCGGAGACTGGACCCTGTTCAATGGAATTTGATGATGATGATGATTATGATGCACTATTAAAGAGTCTGAAGGCAAGCATCTTGCGTGCCATGGGACCGAACATGTTAACACATGTATTATTCAAATCTGCCCCCGAACTCTGGATAACAATTTTGGGGCCATTCTTTAGACAGATTCTCCTAAGGAATGAGTTCCTGTGTCATTGCAGATATCTTACATCATACCCGTTTATAAAAAGGGCCTCCGTTCTGACCGTAAGAAGTTTTGGCCCATCATGATCATGGTCGTGGATAGTAAGATATTTGCGTCCATGGTCCTTTCTCGTCTAGAAAGATGGGCTGAGGCGAAATGTATCATCCATAAAAAGCAGATGGGATTCCGACATGGGAATCACTAACTACCTAATGCACGCTGGGAATGGACACATGTCCTTTCATTTTTAACAAAAGTCACAATAACAATAAAGCTTTTGTAAATATCAAGCATATATACAAGTTTGGCCAGCAAAGACTTTAGCTGTCAGAGTGTGATTACAGCTAACTGCTCCAAATCACTCATGCATTGCTGTGGATGGTGACATGTCTTTGCATCTGCATATTAGCAACTTTAACTTATCTAATGTTAATTCTGTATAAGAAAATCGAGAGCATCACATTTGCTTGCACAGGAGCATCTTAAGAGTTATTTGGGCCCGGGTCACAGACACAAACCAAAGATAGCATGAGATCCAAGAATCTCTACTCACCTGCGCTCCATAACGCCCTTTGTTGCATTATCCGGCTGCCTTGGCAGTGATCAAAATAGAAATGAGTACTCTTTAAGTCCGCTGATCCCCTTCATCCATAATGAAAACAAATAAACAATTGCCATTTCATGCTAACAGTCCATGATGAGGTAATTGTGTTCTAGCACTGGCACAGGATAACATTTAACAAAAGTATCCATAACAAAAAGGTATAAAGGTGACGGTATAAATGCAGGATACAGATCAGTAGCCATATGAAAAGGTAGACATACCACAGCAAAGATGCCAAACTCATGTTGAACATCACAAGAGCATATTTTTTGAGTCCAGGTTCTGAAGCCATGAAGAAGGTGCATGTGCTCTACAATGGGTACAGGACAAAGATTGGAGGCCATGAGAACGGTCTATGTGTTCTAGCACAGATAAAGGACAGGAGAAGCTGTGAGGCAAGCATATGTAAACCTATCATAGATCCAGAACACAGGTAACCAGCCTCACAGAATGTGCATGTGCTCAAGCATGCATGCAGGAGAAAGACTGAAAGCAACAAGGAAGGGACACATAGATTAGCAATGAACAAATATACAGATTAGAAGTTGCCAGGAAGGAAAACGTATCTGCACAGAGATTGAAATTGGAAGGAGGTTATAGTTGACAAGTGATGTTGCCACAAGTCAGTTAAGAAGCAAATGACTGTGTGAAGTGCAAAATATGAATGGTCAGTGGTATTATATATGATGCAATTTTAAAGCCTGTTAATCCATGAATAATGCTTTTTTGAAAAACACACCCTAAGAACTAAATAATTCCTGAGGAACAACAATGTTTGACTGTTTAGGGACTGGTCAAATTAATAGGATAGGTACTATGATATTAAATGAGTTGCCCAAGATCACACACTTTTGTTAAGTGCTGAAGCTTGAATGAATTTGAGCCAGGTATTCAATGTTGTCACTTGACCACATTGTTTTCAGGTTCTTGTCATATAGCATGGAGCAATTTGTTGTGAATGTTTAACTTTCAGGAACTAAACTACATCCTGTTGTGTAGATTTTACTTGGAAACACAAGTCACATGATAAAACAACAGGATAACAATAGAAAAAACATCCAGAAGCATCGTATGGAAAAGGAGCACGACTCTACCTTTATTTTCTTCATCATAAATGGAAGTCTACAAGTACCAAAACACTAATAGATGCAAACCTAAAAAAAATCGAATCTGGGTTTTTGTATTATATTTTAAATATGTCAATACACTCAATAAAAGAAACTGTACACAAAGGTCACCTTCTTGTATTCTTTCTTGGTTGATAGAGTCTTGCAAATTAATGTGAAGGAGAACATGTATCTTTTTACAAAAAAGCAACCTGTTTCGGTGTCAAATAAGCTGACCTGAAGACCTGTGACATTTGGTGGTCTCTCTCCTGTCTAGGGCCCCATCCACACCAATGGCTATCAGGAGAGGGAGAGCAGGCAATTTGTTGATCAATGCAACCACAATGTGAGATTGCACATTACCTTCCACTTAGGGCACAATTTCATTTTTGGGGTTCTGCAGTCTCTTTTTATGGAATGCCTACTCTTTTTGCTTTTTCTCTCTTCATTTTGTGTGGGTTTTAATATACTTTTGTGGTCAGAGGGACATCTACTGAAGTCCCCCTGCCACTACATCCCTTTTTTATATACTTAAGGGATTTGGTATTGGGTTGCCCATAAAATGCCCAGCCCCAGGGGTGCCTGGAGGGTACCCCATTTCTGCCCTAGGGTGATTATATTACCCTACATTGGTTTTAGGGGATAGGCTGTTGGCAGGTAACATTTAGTTTTGGCTTCACCAGGGTTACAAGCCGATTGACCTTATTAATAGCCCAACATGCCTTTATGGCAGCCATTGGGGTATTAATGGCTCTTTTTAAGTCCGACTCTCTGCTATTTTGTTTAGGGGGGTTCCTTTATTCAGGTAAACCAACAGGCAGGCCTTAAAATTGCAGTTTTGACAGATGGGCTATTTGGGAGCACAAGACTGCGGCATCCATGGTGGTATGCACTAGTTTAGACCAGTTACTGGTACTGGGAAGACCACTACACTCCCTGTAGGGTGGGCCCGAGTGCTTGGATGTTTTTGAAGCCACCTCATTGGCTGGCCACCATAACCTTTGTTTTAAATCCCTTGATGGGATTGGTGGGCTTGTAGAATCCAGCCACTGTGATGAAGGAATACACGGGGGAAAGCTGTTCCTGAGAGCTGCTTGATGTTTGGAGCATAAGCAGGTATGCTTACCTGCTCAAGGATTTCTAGCCACCATTGCTGCATTTGCAGGCCCTCTTCTGGACATACTGGCTGGATGCAGTGGCCTGGGCATAGTACCAGTTCAGATCCTTGGCTGCAGGGGCCCTTTCTGAGACTTCCTTGTCCTGCTTTTGGTCCTTCTAGTCTGCTGTGGCCAGGCCCTCCATCCTCGGGCCTTTTTCTGGGCTGTTTTACTGCATTTTACCACCATTTTCTAACAAGGCATACCGCCTTGATTTTGGAAACTGCTGCCACCTGGGGAAGTGTTGGGACTCCCCAATCTCCCAAATGCCCTTGTCTGGGTCACCTCTGGTCGCCATCACCATTATCCTGCTCCAACGGCCGTTTGTGTGTGAGTGCTGACCATGTTTCCATATTGAGCCACCGGGTCTGCCGTGTGCATATTCTTCTGTCCTCCTGGAGGCATCTCCGTCATGGATTCCACTTCTGGATGCTGGGTCGCTGTGATGAATCAGCAATGATTTCCTCAGAAAATCTGGCCTGGGATCCTTCTCGTGTAGCCAGAGAAAGGCAGACACTTTTTGATCCGGACCTTGGGGTGGTGTTCTGCGGGAGTATCACATGATGGGGGAAGTAGATCAGGAGGAATGGGAAACCCCCATATTTAACTTTCCCTGACATCCCACCCTTCTAATGGCTTATTGCGAAACAAAAGAAGTAAGAAAAGCTAACTTTGCCAAAATTCCCCAAGTACTTGGGGCGAAGAAGAGGGCTAAGGAGGTGCAATGTTGCAGGAGTGGTCAGATCATTAGTTCAGATGACCCACACATGAGAAAGATTGAGAAGCTTAAAAGGCCCCCTCAGGTGCAGGCCATTAAGAAGAGCAAGAAGCAAAAGTGATTTGTGCAGGCAGCACAGGCAGAAGTTGGAGGAGGGAAAGGACGCCTGGACCCGCTTGCATGTTCTAAGCAGGCGTTCACCAAGCAAGTAGCATTCACATATGAGTGAAAGTTATCCTAGCAGTGATTCTGAATACCGAATAATCAGAAAGCAGCACGGGTGTGTGAGTGAAGTGGTCCTAGAAGTAATTTTGGATACCAAACTATTAAGAAGCAGAGAAGTCACATTTTACAAAACCAAATGACTGCAACTTAAAGCGTGTGAGTTTGTGAAGTACAAAGCAACCCGAAGAGGCAATATTAATAGGAACTAATACACACAAGCATTGCCCAAGCCAAGGGAGACTAAAATTAAGGCAATTCAAATCCAACAGATATTGCCAAAGGCAAAAGGGGGCTCATGAAAGGTATAGAAGTTGTGAAACTTGTTGCCCATACTAGGTACAGCATATAGCAAATATTGGTATAAACTCACATTGCCATAGCCATGGGAGAAGCCAAATAAGACCCTATCCATGTCCAGGTTTGGTTGCTGGTGCAGTGGGGAAATAAGAGTGGCAAAAAGGCTGGCCTTCTGGGAAGTGTTATTCAGAAGGAGAGGAGCATTATTTGTAGAGGAAAATTAAAGAGCACCAATTTGAATCTTGTTTTCCCTGCAGAGCTGTTAAAAGTTTGAATACTGATAAGCTGTTGTGAACCTCTTGATCTTCACTACAAAAGCACTTGTTGTGAGATTCTATTTGATAGCCCACCTTTGGAGAAGTAGGCCTGGCATGGGAGTAAACCAGGTGTGAACTGTGGTAGTAGGCCTGGCATGGAAGTAAACCAGGTAGAAGTTGGCGAAGTGCTATAAATTGGTGCTGACAGAGACACTTTATGTTGTTTATGTTGCTAAAGAAAGAACTTTGCAAAAGCTGCTGTAAAGGAGTTACATTTCTTCAGAACTTCTCAGTTGTGGCATATCATCCTGACCAAGACAATCACTGTTGCTATTTATGAACTGAGAAAAGGTTCTTCATTTTGAAGAGGATACATCTTACTCTTGTTGAATCATTGAAGAATTAAGACGTTCAGTTGACAAATTGAAGTTCAAAAGAACTGTGTTGGAACTTTGTTGCAAACTAGGATTTCCTCATTTCTTTTTGGAACTGTGGGACAGAATCCTACTTAAACCTGGGGAAAGGGAATTCACCCAGGTTATAAGTAGAGATGGTTTTTATATTAGAAACTCAATTGTTATACTAATTTTGTTCTCTTCCAACTGCCATGCATTACCTTATTTATTTACTGTATGTATAGGTGTGAGGGACAGATATTCTGTGTTAGAGTGTTTCCTTTAGTTTGGTTGAGGTAGGGAAATCCTTTTCAGGGTAGGGAAAGTGAGGCGTGTATCCAACATTTTCATTGAATAAAATGGCATTTGTTGAAAAATCTTCACAATGTTGTCTGCCTCACATGTCTGACCCCTCACAGTCCCACTCGAGTGAAGGATGATTGTTCTTCTATTGGGCCATTGGGGTCATCATTGGCTCGGCATGCCAATCTCTAAGTGAGCGCAACCTTCATTTCACCCTATAAAATGCAGCTGTTACTTACTGCATTGTTTCTCCTTCTGGGAAACAAGTTTCTGAAGGAAACCACTGTAAGTACTTACCTGTAGGCCTTGGGTTGGTGGGTTATTCCAGATGCTCCATCTCAGGGGACCCCGTGGTCTGTGGTCGCTGGATTCTGCAGGTCCCCTCCTACTGCATTTCACAGATGGATAACATTGGGACCCGAATCCTGCTCTGCTTTTCTGCTCCTGGGGCTGCTGGGTCTCATACCCTCCGCTGGATCTCTTCTTCTGGGTCACCACTCGTGTCCCCTTGGGTGGATTGTCTTCATGGTAACTATGGAAAGAAACAGACTTATCTGCCATTTTCCTATTTTTTCCTGTGGGCCACTCTTCTCAATGCTGCAACTCTTAGAAGTGACTTTGCAAGCTGCTCATCTGGACTGTGACATTTTTTCTAGAGTCCCCCTAAGGTCCCTGGAGTACATCTCCAAGCAATGGATATTTAGAGACTTCTCATGATGTAATAGAGACTTTATAAATCCATGCATTACACTCGTTCAGCGGTTATATATGGTTGTAGGTGAAAGTATTGAATACAAAGGATCGAATGACAATACTTTTGAGTCAAAAGGATTGGAAAAAAAAGGACACATTTTTTATTTTATTTTTTTATTTTTTGGGGGGGTCCCCCCACTAGCCCCTGTTTTGGTGTAAAACCCACTTTTTTCATATACGGAAGCCAAAAAAAATACATTCAAAAAAATGCATTCAACCTTTTTTTTCGGTCCTTTTGACTCAAAAATATGGTATTCGATCCTTTTGTTTTCGATTTTTTGACTGGACACTGTTATACATTGTATCTTTGTGTGCTGATATGGTTTCCCTCATTGATGTGTAATATGCCCTTCTGGGTGTAGGTACAGTCTATCTAAAAGAGATACCTTTGGTAGCCCTCCTGGCTGTGTTTGACATTGTGTTCTCTTGTGCTCTGTATTACATGCATATATCTTATGCACACTTCATGTAGGAGCCTGCAATAAGTTCCATTTGGTTCCTTTGGAATCTGCACCCTATCATCATTACTGTGTGTAATATTGTCTAAGGGTCTCTATCTTAACTTATAACTGAATGCTTATATGTATGCAGCTGACCACCAGGTATGGGGCCTCCATTTTAGTTAAAGATTGAGTTAGGGCTTTACGGGGCATTTACAGTTTATTTACGATGCTCTGTAATGTGTTCTGTGTAACCCGAGTACTTATTTTCTCCTATCATAAATATTTTAGGTGTGACTTTATAATGAAGTGTATATTTTTACAGTATACCACAGTCGGGTGTTCTTGTGTGTTGTCTGTTGGGACTAATTGTACCTGCCTGCCACCTTTCCTCCCTCTGAAGTTGAGCATGGCTGTTCTGCTACAGCTACCATTGCAGAGGCTGGTCTTTCCTTTTGAGTGACACACTGCTCCACCATTAGGTTAGAAGATTGTGCAGACCTCACCAGAGGGTTGTACATACATCTCACTAGCAAGACAGCACAGTAATATGCAGTGAGCTAAGATGATCTGTCCAGGATCACAGTATCGTCCGGTGGAAAAGTTCCACTGTCTCCTTTTTGTCTACCTAACCACTTATGCCACTACCCCTGTTTTAGAGGGACCACATTCTAGACCTGCACCATGTTGATGCTATATTAGTTTAAATAGCTTTTTGCTGCAAGTCTGTAACTTTTTAGCACAGTAGGTGTTGCTCTCACCAAAGTTTACATGTTCAGCTTGTGAAAACCCAGAGGGTGTTTCACAACCTAGTCCCTGAGGATCCCATACTCAGATGGCCAGGGAAAGGCCATTGCTTTTAAATCCCGACCCTGGGGATGGACAAGCGAGGGAGGATCACCTGGGTAGGGGGTCCTCAGGGAGTGGGGGAGAAGCACCTAATGGTGAGACATGGTATCCCCCTTTATCCACAACCCATCTAACCCCTATCCCTGCTTATTTTATGGGAAACTACAGCTCTGTTAATTCTTTCCCACTTCACATTAACGACTACTGAGCCGAGGCAGATGAGGAATGAAACCAGGAATATTACCTCTACTGACTTGCAATGGCTCTGTCCCTTTAATGAGACCAGGCAGAGTCAGGCACGTAATCCTAACTATACACAGCTGCCACTTGTTAACACGCCCTGTCAGGATAAAAGGTGGTGCACACAGGCACACAGTGAGCGAGGCTGGCTATGAGAAGGAGCAGCTCTTTCGGGGCTGATACAGACCAGGTTATGGAAGTTGGAAGGCAAAGGGGCTGATCTGCAGTTCTGAAGAACTAGAGAGAGCCAGGCGAGAATTCCACACTTTCAGGAAGCCGTAAGCATTCCAAGGCTGCAACCGAATGAGCGGAACAGAGAAATCTTCAAGATCCTTTAAAGCGGCCCATTACCCTCCGGGGTGAACTACGGAGCTGGGGAGGAGCAGAGGAGGTGTTGGTAACGGCCTTGACTGCTACATGAAAGGCGTTGAAGAGAGAAGCCCAATTAACACAACCGGTGAGTTTGTGTTGAAAGCAAAAGTAACTGTAACCAAAAGTTGAAGGTTGCACGTGTGCTGATAAAATGCATAATGAAAGGACAATTGCTGAATTATGAAGAAAGTATACAAAGTAATAAAGTGGTCCTGTGAAGCGAAATCAACATTTGAAAGTCTCTGTGAAAAGTTCTGTGTAGAAGTGTATTAAACAGGAACCGAAGGCAAGAAAGTAGACCCGATACCGAGCGAAAGTTGAATAAGTGAAAAGCAAAGTATGTGAACTGCGAATATGTAGAGAGGGCAAAGTATATGAACTTCAAAAGAGGCCAAGAGGACAAAGTAAAGATAATAGAAAACTACAAGTACCAAGAAGCACTGCAGGATGAGGAAGATTGTTGATTGTTTAAATAGAGGTCGAAGTGGTCATGCAGAGGTCTACGTAAAAGCCTTGCAGTTTTGAAAGTCTTCAACAGTAAAAAGATATAAAGACAAAAAGTAGGGAAGGGAATCCTCGCAAACAGAAAGACATGCTCAAGCTCAGTGGAGGGATGCCTGTGTTGAACTGTGTTAGAGTGAAAGTTAAATGTGAAGGAAAGTGGGGAAGGGAATCACCACAAAGAGAATGACATGCTCGAGCCCGGCAGAGGGAAGTCTGCGCTGGACTGTGATAAAGTAAAAAGGTGAATGTGAAAAGAGAGGTAGGCTCGAGCCCGGCGGAGGGAAGCCTGTGTTGAATTGTGGCAAAGTAAAAGTCAAGAGCAGAACTGTGTATTCATGAGAAGGCAGACACAGCCTAAGGAACTGATTGTACTGCCAAGAGCTTGAACCCAAAGCTGAACTGCTGAATTATACCAATAAGCCAGAGCATACAAGACTGATAGAACTGTGTCATTCACCTATCCTTTTTAAGAAACTCTTGAGACCCTGTGCTGCTGAATGTGGGGAAGGGAGTTGTTACCTAAGGCATTCTGACATTTCTTTTAAGACACTATTTTTGCTTTTGTATTTCGTTAACACATTTGTCTTTTGAGACGGAGGGCAAGGTTTTTTTTTATTTTAGTATAGGCGTTTTTATTTTGACTAGACTGACTTGGACTTGTTTGTTATTTGTTTTAATGGTTGAGACTACTCCCATTCTAGAGTTAGGGCCAGTTAGGAATTCTACCAACCCAACCAAAACATCAGAATAAAGGTTTTCAAAACTTGTATCTATTGTGTCTGTGTCTACTATTGATACCATGCCTTCCTTATATAGTTTATCAACCGAAGAGGAAAGGCTGAGATGGTCTTGTTGGGATTTCGTTCAGTAATCTGGCATATGAACAAATCTCTATTACAAGTGCTTAACACATTGAGATATCTTCTTAACTAATATGACACACAAAAATAATCAATACTCTTTTCAGCTTGGGTAATTACACATAATCAATATATTCCCCAAAGAAAACTAAAAACGCTACACAAGTCATGCTATAGTGAACACACCAACTGTACAAAAGGATTATGTAATCAGACAGTTTTCAACCACAGCCAGGAAGCAAGCTCAAAGCAGTTTTAAAATCATTGCATCACTAATTCATGTGTGTTCAAACATATGCAATAATGTGAGGACCCCACTGTGGTCAAACACGGGTAAAACTGCCTGTTCTGCGGTAAGCTGTACACTCTGGGTGGTCTGCAATCGCACGAAGGTCCATTGCAACCTGAGTGATGGCAGAAATATACTCAACTGCTAAGTGATCATTTTGATCTCTGCCAGAGAAAGCAAAAAGCAGTAAGTCATTCATATGGGAGCATGAGGACATGTTACTGTCACAAGACGAAAGGCAGGCCTCCACCACAGTCTTGCAACATTTCTGGTAAATGTTAAAGTAGGGGGGCGGGAGAATGGAAGGGCGGAGGGTACAGTGGTGGTTCAGTGTCACCAGGCACACAGGACCTTTTGTAAATGGGGAGGTAAATGGACGGGGGGGGCATGTGTTTTTTACAAACGCCTCTTTTGACATGTCACCCCACGAAAGGGAAGCCAAAAGAAGCTAAATGCTGTGTGGTTTACTGTTAATAGCACCCGGCAAACTTATGTCTCCCAAAGTGACGTAGCTAGGGAGAGTTGAGCCACAGACTCACTTAAGAGGGATTCAGTGCTTGGGCAAACACACTGGTTTTCTCGATTTAACAGCTTAGAATGGGAAGCAGCCAAGCTAAAATCTTGCAAATTCAAAGGCGGACCAGCAAAGGCCCCCAAGGCGCCTCCCTTATGAATCATGCACATCATCATATGCTCATAGCCAGGGCCAGCCCTCGGATTTGCGGTTCCCTGGCGGTAAAAGGTGTGTATGAGGCCCTCCTTTATTTGCATATATATAGTGTCATCAATGATGTTACAGAAAATGATATTGCAGAATGAGTCTTCAATATGCAACGGTATCACGGGAAGTTAAATTAAAAACAGGTTGCAATGAGTAAGGCAGGATAGAAATAAATGGTGGCCTCCAGTATATGAATTGTCAATGTTAATATGTACCTATGCGGAAATATCAGGAGTGAGGCTTTTTTTTGAAGTAACAGACAGTGAGAGATGATTACCTTAAATAGACTTTGGGGGTAATTCATGGATTATTTGCGCAAAAAAAAAATGGGATTTGTGTGCCATTCTGCCCGCAAATCCCTGTTTAACAAATGGGGATTTGCAGGCAGAATGGCGCACAAATCCCGTTTTTTTCAGCGCAAATAATCTATGAATTACCCCCTTTACATTTTGGCAGATAAGGCATACTGAGATGAAAAGATTTGGCTCAGGTCACACACTTTGATTAAGTGCCTCTAGGGCAGGTAGCGGCATAGAAACAGCTCTCCTGAACACCCATGATGACTTACTTTCTGATCTAGACTCTAACTCTCCCTCTGTTCTTATCCTCTTGGATCTTTCTTATGCCTTAAACACGGTCAATCATGACATCCTGATAAATAGGCTCCATGACACTGCTGGTATCACCGGCCTGGCACTGGATTGGCAGATCTCTTTCCTTCCCAGGATCAACCTGGCCTTTTTCTCTCCCTTATGTCACTCTCCACCTTCGGTGTCCCTCAGGGCTTGATCCTCTCGCCGTTGCTTTTTAACATCTACTTTGCTCTTTTTGCCCACCTGATCTCCTCTTTCTCTCCTCACTTCCAATGCTATGCAGATGTTACTCAACTCTCCTTCAAGCTTCCCTCCTCTTCCTCCTCTCTCATCCCTGACTGTCTGACCGCTATTCAGTCATGGTGTTCTACCAACGATCTCTGTCTTAATGCCAGTAGGACTGAGATCCTTCTCAATGGGACCCCTGCTCCTACCTTCTCTCCTTCACTCTGGCCGCCTCCTCAGTGGCCCCCCATACACTCTCTCACAAGTCTAAAAACCTTGGTGTCTTCTTTG
This sequence comes from Ambystoma mexicanum, assembly GCF_040938575.1. Classification (NCBI taxonomy): domain Eukaryota; kingdom Metazoa; phylum Chordata; class Amphibia; order Caudata; family Ambystomatidae; genus Ambystoma; species Ambystoma mexicanum. The sequence continues at coordinate 1,125,657,353 of NC_090922.1, read as the reverse complement.
ACTCCTCTCTATCCTTCCCTCCTCACATCTCAGTCCTTGCCCAGAAGGCCCACTATCAACTGCACCTCCTCAGAGGCATCCTCCCTTTCCTCACCTACCTCCATAAACTCAATGTCTCCAGAGCTCTGGTCCGCTCTAGGCTGGACTACTGCAACAGCCTCTTTCTTAATTTTCCTGCATCTTCCCTTCGCCCCCTTCAACTAATCCAGAATAGGACTGCTAGACATATTCATGGCCTCAAGCCCAGGCACTGCATCTTTCAGCACTAACATCTCTCCACTGGCTCGAAGTGGCTGCTAGGATCAAATTCAAGACCCTCTGCATCATCCACAAGGCTGTCTGGTGCCTGGAACCTCTACATCCAACTCTCTCTCCCTAAATATCTCCCTTCTAGAGCCATTTGCTCTGCTACCTCCAACTCTCAGCATGCCAGACTTTTCTTGAAGCAAAGAGTGGGGGGGTAGATCTCTCTCCTCTGCAAGTGCCTTCCTCTGGCATGGTCTCCCTGCCCCTCTCAGACTTGAGACAGATCACCTTAAGTTCCGGAAGCTCGTGGCCTTCCTTTTTTCCTCCTCCTTCACTCTCCCCCTCCCATGCTAACTCCTCATTTTGCATCTGCGACTGGCTGCGTGACTCCCTCAAAGTATTATAGGGCTCCAGCCCCCCTTTCCCCCAGTCCCTGCACTTATCTGCACCCCACTGTGCTTGCCCTCTGGCCTCTCCTGTTGCACTTCCCTCTTCTCCTCACCCTTTTCCACCCACCCAAATACTCCTTTGCAGACTGGCACTTCTCCTCATCCCCCTCTCCTTTTCCCTAGCACTTCTTTTTTCAGCACTTGCACGTTCTGAATGTCACAAGACCTAGTGGGACCGTTATTGTTATTTCTTCCTTGTTACCCTCCCTTTTTGTCTTGTGGCACCTTGAAACACCATTTGTTGTATAGGCGCCTTACAAATAACCAATAAATAAATACAATAAGTGGAGAAGCTAGGATTGGAGACCAGTCTGCAATACAGGAACTTTTTCTAAGAGGCCGTTTTGAACCTTTTGTTTGAAAGCACCATCTGACTGTGGAGAGCATTAGACATATGGTGATTGTGTTTTGCTAAATGAAGTTAACTGCTGTTTTTGCAGGCATTTCCCAACTGTTTTTATTTGCATTGTCTATATATTGGGCCTCAGTCAAAACTAGCAATATGCTTTTATTTCAGAAGCTACAGATAAGGTTGTCAAAAGTAATAAACTTACAAGGATGTCATGTTGGGGCAGGGATTGGCCCTTGGGCAGACAGGGCAGGTTGCATCTACTGCAGGAATGCCTTGTACTACGGTATATCCTGTTTAACTATGAGATCCTGAGGCCGTGATAGCAATTTTTCAGGTCTTCAAATGTGAACAAATTTAACAGGGCTACAGTCCTAAAAAAACAGGTTGGGTTGAGGCTCAATGATATATGCATAGGTGCTGAGTACATGCGGCCAGAGGGCATAGTTGCACCCTTTCTCCTCGCCCTGCTCATTGCAATCACTGGTCATGGCAGAGTTTCTCTCCCCTCTCCTGGTGGGTTCTGGCTTTGTGAAGTGTTAGCATGCATCTTGCAAAATTAGCAAGTGCTGCTAGCATCAACTTGGGCTGGTAGCCTCAGTAATCGACCACCTGACCTTTGATTGGAGCAGGTGGGAAGGCCAAATTGGTTTTGTGGGAGCATCAGCGGTCCTATAGCACAATGCTGCAAAGACAACTCAGCAGGTTAGGTGACTGTTGCTGAGAAGTTACATGTTTAGCGCTTCCTGTAAAAGATACAGCTTTTTTCCTATGCCTTCTGTAAAATGTGCTTGCATCACTCAGTGTGGGAATCACTGTAGCAAAATTCAAAAGCTGACACAGATCAATATATGCACAGTAAGTGAACATATCTTACAGTGAAATATACAAACTTTGTTCAATTTACCTTTTCCATTAGAAGAAAGTGCACAAGACAAATGAACATTTGCCTTTCAAAAAATGTACCTGGAAAAATAATCAGAGAGGACAATGTCCAATAACTAAGATGGCAAAGTATAAAAGGTGCCCACCTTTTAAAACCAAGTATATATAATGAAATATTCTAAAGAATACAAAATCAAAACAGGAAACCTGGGCTTTGAAATGACACTTTTATATGGTCTTGTGTGTAAGCGTCTGACAGGAAACATGACAACCTGCAGTGAAATCCTAGTAGCCGAACACTTGAGCAAACAAACTTTTTTTTAAATGCTGGTTTCAAAACCCCCGCAACAGGGGTTGTGTCGGCCCTCTGAAAAAGGTAGGCACACGTTGTCCACCCAAATGTATCCTCGACGTGTGTGTGCCCAGAAAATCTCCACAGGGCCAGGACCAGAAAAAATTACATTTTTTCACTCTCCTGGACTGTAACCTCTCCGGCCACATCCTGGGCAAATATTCATGACTCGCGGGACCTCACATTCTTTCCCCTCTCACCCCCACGTTTGTCTTACCACAATACTCTGTTTTATAAAGCTAACTTGAAAAGTACACAAACCATAGTGAAGTAAATATATAAATCCTTATAGTAATATGCTAAGAAAAACGTTTACAATTATGGCATTACCACTCCGAACACTACAAATACCAAAAGTCTATTAAGCAGAAGGCAATACATGTCCTGCGGCTTTGGAAAATGTACTTTCAAGACTTAAAGACTCGTAACAAAAGGTGATGTGTGAAAAGGTTACTTGTTCGTGTTTCAATATTTGACAAAGGCATGCTTCATATATAATGTGGGGAACATGTTACATTGTACCTAAAATAAAGGCTTTTTGGTGTGTTAAACATGAACATGTGAAAACAAAGCTGTTAGTTTACAATGGTGTTGTGTGATATGTTTAATTGCCCTGGAGGCGCGTGTAGATTTTAGGCAACTAACTGGTGCTTTGTGTGTGCTTTCAAAACAAAAATGTCCCTCTGCTGTTCTTAACACAGAAACGTCAAGAACGTCTTGTCCAAAACAATGGTCTCTTATGGGCCCTCACTTGTGAATGTCCCCTACTTTAGAAACTCTTCTTGAAGAAAGAAAGTGATCAGCAGTATGTCGGGGCCCCCCTCAGTGTCTGAGGGGCCGCTGGGAGGGGGGCATTTGTCTCGAGAGCATTACAGCAGGAGATTGAGAGGTACCTCGATGCCTCACTGGGACAAACAAAGAGGGGGCCTCTTGCATGGATGCAACACAGCCCTTTCCAAAACAATATTCCTTTATATGTTGGGGTCAGGCAGCTTGTGCCTGCGGGGCCCCTGTGTCCACTAGCGGGCACAGGCTGTATGTGTATGTAGAGAGCCAGGTCTAGAGCCGTCGGCACGGGTTTTCACTTCATGAGGGCAGATGTCACACAAACCCAACACCTTCCTTTCTCTATTGGGTCCGATCACAGCACATTAAGGTCAAACAGCAAGGCGCCGCCCGGCCAGGCCACACCCCATGCACTGGACCTATTCTTCTGGGTTTGTTTATTAATTTAATTTGCCTGACCGTATGATCTGCTTTATGCGCACTGGTAAGATTGTAAATTCAACAATATCTTTTTACAGGCCCCATGATCACAAAGAAGCCAGCTGTGCAATTCTCTTTACCCTCGTTATACTGCACTTCATGCGAGAATACACTGCATCGTCCAGATTACTTTCCCTGTTAATCCCTGGATTACAAAGAGACGGGCATTTGTTAACTTCTGAGCAGAGCGAAGGATGTCCCAGTTTAAGTACTTTGACAAGTTGTTTGCTATGTGCTTTAAGACTGAGAACAGATGTAGTGCTTGCCAGAGCAGATAAACAGCCGATTACTCGGGCACACAGCACACAGAGCAGCCTCTACTGCTTGATATACAGCATGTATGACCCTGGGGCGCGCTTACGCATGCACTGTACGCGGATAAAGCCACAATGCATATCAAGGAAACATGGTAAGCATATTAAGGTATGCAGATGCAACAAACACGTTAATGGCGATCCCAGGATCCATGTCTCTGTGACGGAATGGGACCTTGCAGCAGAAAAACCAGCAGGGATCCAGTAAAGCCCCCTTAAAAACCCACCTAACCAACACTACAGCTGTTTGCTCACAACATCCCACCCTAAGCAAGTGAGGCCATGACATCGGATATGCTACTGGTTGCAGTCCATCACTTTGGTGTACCTTATGAACTATGACCCTCTCTCTCATTGGCCCCCTCCCCACAACTCCCCCCCTCCCACCGTCTCTCCATCTCCACTGTACTGCTCAGGGACGACTGGAAAGGCATTAGAACATTTGCTGTCCTTGCAATCCATCATACCTGTATTCGAATGTGAATTTGTACGTTTCGATGTTATACACCGTGCATGTACGCGAGGCATACATCAATGAAACATGTATATGGTCTCCTTCAGGTAAAGGCATCATTGTTTTAGAGAAACACAATCAGCATGGCATGAATGGGGACTGGTCTATGTATAACCATCTGGGATATACCCAGATTATCTGCGGAATGTACAGCACAAGAGGGCTTTGCTTCTTAGGATATGTATCTTTTTTTATTGTGATTTCGTCTGTACAATGAGAACCTAACACAAGATTATCAAAAAAAATACAACATGGTAAAAATCATTTCATACCACAACAATTTTATACAAATAGTATGTTGTCTCAAACATTCATAAATAGGATGAGAACTGCCCCTAAAAAAAAAGCATTTGACAATTATTAAATTACCAGTTTTCAACAATCCTGCATACCCAAGAAATGTCACCACTGCAATAGTTAAAAACATCTCATGACCACTCAATAGTCTTTCTTTAAAATTGAACTGTCGTAAGTGTCAAGTCATTGTGGGCAAATTTCCCTAAGAGCCTAGTTCTGCAATTTTGAAGGGACGCACAATGAGTCAGTAAATGGGCTCTTGCCTGGACCATACCCTCCATCTTGCAGCTTTCACAATTCCCATGTTCCTTATTGACAGTCCTAGACCTAATCTGTTGTAGTACCCTCGTGGGTAAACGGTTCAGTCGATGGCGGAGAAATTGATTACGCCAATAGGCGCTGGGGAATTTCTTTAAATACATTGCAATAGTTTGGTCTTCGTCCAGTCCATGTCAAATAAAGTTTAACTAGCCCTGGATTATTAATCCAGCGTAGCGCCAATTGCCGCATATGATTGAGTATAGATTCAGCACATTGTTTAAAATTATTCACCGAACCAAAGGACATAGACGTCAGAATGGGAGAAAGTTCTACATATGGTGATGTTTCCCGGGGATCCAACAAAGGTCTATAGAAAGCGAGGACCTTCCATTTAAACCAGCACCATTGAGATTAGACATAGTCCAGATATAAGGGCTGAAACTGGAAGGCAATCTGGCATTCCTAGCACTCTCTTCCGTATTCTGGATTTTAGCATTTCCCAATCTAGAGTCCTGGATAGTGAATTCATCTCCAGACCATACAGTATTGAAGAACTACTTTCATTTTACAAAAATGAATCCATGGAATTAAAGACAATCTGCAGTACTTAACATCGATTTCTTTCATTTGTGCTGCTAGCAGACCCGCCCTAACCAGCACTCTTGATAGAACTCGGCTCTTACTGGGGGGGTGGGTGGGGGGATCTGGCATCCATAATGATGCCAAACAGGTGATCTCAGGTGCAGGGACAAGCACATGCCTGTCCATTTCTTATGTGAAGCTCATCATTTTTTGAGTTTGTTACAGTAACGTGTTATGTTACTTTTCTGTCCATTGATCACCAGTTCGTTATTTTCAGCGTACACACTGATTGAATTGAGCAGACGCTGCAGTCCAGTCTGTGTCTCATCTAATGGAATAATATCTGCATAGGTGAATCGCGATACAGGACATGTAAGTATTTTAGGATATACTCATCATGGGCAAATGCAATGCCACTGTGCTAACACGCCTTCCAATATGAGGGTGGCCGCCCACTTTCCTTCCCAGCATCCTCTCCTAAAAATGACCAGGCATATGGTCATGGATCAGTGGACCTCCTCCCCGCGGCCACAGGGTCCATAATTCGTGATGATACAACCTGGCAATGGTTAACAACTAGTACACCTCTTAATTATAAAGAAACAATTGCTATAGTTGGCATAGGCTTTTGAGCAATGCCCATAAATAATAGCAACAAAAATGGGACAGTTTTAAAAGGAAGCCGAGGCCGATGAACTCCAGAAGTCACCATTAAAAGGAAAGCTATAGCCTTGAGGTTGCAATTACAGGATGCGGGAGAGAACTTGGTAAACTGGCAGGAAGAAGTTAGCATCCACCAGCACACCAGCACACCCTGTCACCAAGCAAGCCTCTCACGAAACGTCACAGATTGAACATTCGACAGATCACCCACGCGGCATTCCACACTCGCTAACATATACCTTCAAGGAAGTACCCAGCGCAGCATGGAAAGGCGTTAAGAAAGACGAAAGGCGCAACACAACGCCATCTTGCACTCAAGGAATACACTTAAAGTGACTCACAAGTAGGAAGGAGAACATGCAGGGAAAAATAGAACCTCAGGCACACAAACCGTCATATGAGCTAACCAAACACAAACTTCTCCCCTGTTATTACACCTGATGTCTCCATCCTCCTGTCCAAAACTCACCCTAGTGCTGCCCCTTCTGATCCCCTTCCGAACCCCCTGATCGCTAAAATCTATCCTCTTCTCATTCCTTACCTCACCTCCTTCTTCAACATCTGTCTCTCCTCTGCTAACCTTCCCTTCCTTCTTCAAACACGCTACTATCATCCCTATTCGGAAAAAGCCCTCTGATAACCCCCTCCTTGCTTCCAACTTTCATCCAATCTCTATTCTTCCATTCCTTTCTAAGCTCCACAAATGCTTAGTCTACTCTCAACTCTCTGCCTTTGTATCCAATCTCTCTCTTCTTCCCCCCTCTCAATCTGGTTTTCGCCCAAAACACTCCACTGTAACGGCCCTCACATCTGTTCTCAATTCCCTCCTTTCCGCTCACTACTCTAAGCAATCCTCTGTCCTTGTTCTCCTTGATCTCTCTGCTGCCTTTGATACCATTGATCACCCCTTACTCCTCAATATTCTTGCTTTCTTTGGTCTTAATGGCCCTGTTCTTAACTGGTTCTCCTCCTACCTGTCCAACCGTTCTTTCGCTGTCTCTTGGGTCGGTCGCACCTCCCCTACTCTCCCCTTGGACTTCGGTGTCCCCCAAGGCTCTGTACTTGGACCTTTCCTTTTCTCACTTTACACTTCCCTTCTTGCCCCTATTATCTCTTCCTTCGGTATCTCTCACCATTTCTATGCTGATGACACCCAGCTCTTTCTCTCTTTCTCGTCTTTCACTCCTGATATCCACCTCAATCTTTCTTCCTCACAGCGATCAAAAACTGGATGTCATCCCACTTTCTCTCACTCAACAGTGATAAGACTGAAGTCTTATTCTTTCCCTCTAACATGCTTCCCCCTCCATCTCCTCCTCCTTTCATTCTCTTTCCACCTTCTAATCTCCCCATCTCTGCCCATGCTTGCAATCTTGGCCTCCATTTCGACTCCTCCCTCTCCTTTACCCACCATATTTCTCTCAACTCACGCACCTGTCGCTATCACCTCTTTAATGTTCGTAAAATCCGTTCCTCCCTTACCTTCCATGCTACCAAAATCTTAATCTCTTCCCTCATCTTCTCTCATCTTTTCTATTGCTCTACTCCCCTCTTTGGCCTCCCTGCGTCTTATCTTGCTCCCCTCAAATCCCCCTATCACTCTGCTATCCGTATCCTTTGTCTTCTCTCTCCTCACGATTCCATTACCTCTTTGCGCTCTTATCTTGGCTGGCTTCCTTTTCATTCGCAACTTACATTTTACTTCCTCTGTCTCTTCTTTAAATCTCTTCATGATCTCACCCCCCTTACCTTTCCTCTCTCCTCTCGTTCTACATTCCCTCCCCTCCCCTCCCCTCAGATCCACTGATCACTTCCTACTCACTGTTCTCCTGTCTCCTTGTGCCCCTTCTCATTTCCGATCCTTTCAGCTCCTTGCCCCCCAACACTGAAACTCTCTACCTCTCTCTATCTGCTCCATTTCCTCTTACCCCTCCTTCCGCTCCTCCTTGAAATCTTATCTTCTTTGTCCCCCTTCATGTTAACCTCATCACTTCCCTCCCACTCTTCCTCTGCTCTGCCTCTCTTCAGACAGTCCTCGGTAAATTGTTCTTCATGTTGTTATTGATGGTTTGTCTCATGTTTTGCATTTATGCTTCCAATTTTTTCTGATGTATTCTGTTGTAATGTTAAGCGATTTGGCGTAAAGCGCTCTATAAATTTAATAAATACAAATGAGACCCAAAGATGTCCAACCGCCACAAGCGCCCAGTGCACCCAAACTGCACTCAGTGGGGGGGATTCCAAAAACCTCACCCTCTGAAGGAAGCAAGCTTCAGTGCGTTCACCACGCAACCCATGACCATCCTCACGAGTCAGCAGTAGCACATGCCCCACAAAACTGACCAACACAATACCCCAACCAGGGGTCAGGTCCTCAAAATAAAAGTGGAGATCCTCACTCACATTCCAATTGAATGTGGTGTCACCAGAAATTAGCATATCAAGGTGCCCTCGGAAAAAATTGGGGGGGCTTCTGAAAAAACTGGGGGTACTCTGTCCACCCGCGTGTACCCTCAACTTGAGCCCTACCCCCACCACCTTTTTATACACCACAATTCACACAATGTAGCACAAGCAGTGAGAGTGGAACACTAAGGTTAACCATCGCACAACACAGGCACACCTTTTCCAACGTCCTGAAAAGTTGCCCAGTGTCATGTCACAAACAGTGATGCGAAGCATATGTTTCTAAACCTCATTAGGAAAGGGCTGATACTGCATATGTGACACCCCTTATAGATGCCCCCCGTAGAACTACCTATCACAAAAACCGATCTTGTGTTCGCCATTCATTGACGGATGGATTGCAATCACATATCCAGTGCAGAATTCACCGATGTAACAGCTCAAGTGAATGCCCACTGGTGGGGAAAGCGTGGTGGTGAGATAGGTTGCACCTCACTAGATCTAGTACAGAACTCTGAAATGTGAATGAGGCGAGGCGGGTGGCGCTACAAGGGCCTGGAAGCTGTGCTTGGCCAGACACCAGAACAGCGCAAGCACAGGGAAGTGCTGATCTCTCTAGTGCCCACTCTAAATTCCATCATGGAGCCTAAACAAATATGATAGGTTATTTATAATACGTTTAATACGCAGAGATTTCTAAGCGCAGACCCGGGGATCGAACCTATGTTGCTCCACGTAGTCTTGCTTCAAAGGCAAGCATGTTACGCCTGAGCTATCTTCCCGAGACAGAGAGATGGGTGTCCAAATAATGTCAGAGAGGATTCCTGGCAGGGAAGAAGCAGACATCACATTCAATCTCAGTCCTTTTCAGAACGCAGGGGAAGTAAGTGGCGAAGGAGATGTAACTTCTGTGAGCAGTCCAGTTCCCACACACAGAATAGGCGCTCCAGACTCTCTCCCCACTTCATTGCTTCCGCAGAAACTGCCCTGAATTTTGCCACCTCAGAAGCAGGGTGCAAAACCAGGACATTGGAGACAGTTAATGCTACTCTTCATTCCAGATTCCCTCCCCACAAACAGCTATACTGACAGTAGGCTTGCCAGAGCCCACATCTGAGGGAAGGTGGGAGGGGTCATGACGCACATGGCAGTGGGTGGCAGCTAGCCAGCGTTTTATCCGAGGATTCTGAATGGTAGGTGGCAGGCACTTTTCTTAAGGAAGAGAGTGTGAATGAAAGGGCCAAACACCTTCTCCATAACCTGAGCCTAAAACACATAGGCGGAGTCTCCCCCAGCAGAAGGAACACCTATGGATGCATACAGTAGATAATTACATGGACCCAACCCAGGTCTCCCAAAGCTCCTGAGGATGCAGGACATCAATTCAAAGAAGTGGAGTGGAAATAGCTGGAGAAGGAGGCAGTCCCCAGGGTCTGCTCTAAACTGTGCAGGATGTGTCCAATAATTTCAGGATTCATTCAGAGTAGACTCAATACGTTGTTCTGTATAGATCGCTTGCCACTGAGGACAAATCCCCAGCAGAACATGTGGAATAAGAAAGAGGATGGAGAATACCCTTGAAAGAGCACCTGGTTCACCTAACTTTACACCTAAGAATGCTATGTATTTGGCATCTGTGCCGCAATTCCTGCCAAGATGCCAGAGATCCCTGAGCATCACATCACAGATAGCTCATTGAGCCTGCCCCTGAATGGGGGGGTCTCTGGGGTTTCTCACAGAAGCCACTACTGGCTCCGGGCATAGAAAAGTGAGGCCTCTCAGAAACCATCCCATTGCGCCTCCCTTTCTCAGGCAAAACCTCTTCAGCTCAAACATTTAAGTGTATTACCTCTCCTGATCAGCCTGAAGTCACCATGCACCATATAGACCAATCCAAACGTGGTCCTCATTCAGGGACCCCAGAGGCTGCCAGCAGAAAAATGTTTCACGATTCTGCCATTTGCACCACATTAAGGCTAAGAACACCCAACAGTTGCCCCTCCTTTCGGACTCCTGGGCCACAGGGCCATGATTATGATGGGGGATGACTCTCACTTTTCTGCAAAGTTTATGGAGATGAGATAACAATTCCTGAGAAAGGGACATTGTTGCCATGTACTCGGGTCTGATCATCACTCCCTGGCCCAGGACTTCATTCATGAAACTAGGAGGCAATTCGAAATCTCCTGGCCAAGAGGGTTGGGCACGTCCCCATTCTCATCCTGATGACAAAGTGCTTGTGGAATTGGACACCCACCATAGACCTGAAAAAGATTAACAGGTTTGTTAAGTGTTGTTCAATATGTAAACCCTTCGGACCATCACCCTCCTGATATCTCCTGAGTACTTCCTGTCCTCAACATAACTTCGGGATGCATATTCCTATATCGTGATTATACCAGGGCCCCAGAGATTCTGGAAGCATGTGCTCGAAGGTGCCCAATATCAATTCAGAGTCCTTTGCTTCAGGAGTTTCTCCAAGGTCCTGACATTGCAGTTCACCCTACCTAGACAACAGGCTCATCCATGAATCAACCCTATTAGAAGCATCATAGGGTAAACAACTGGTTTGGTGGCTCCTTGTCAGATTTGAATGCATGCTGAGCCCAAGGAAATCCGCCATGGCGCCCTAGAAGAAGTAGACTAAATGTGGAGCCTGTTCAACATCAAAGAGATGGTTTCTCTCTCCTCCTCACCAAGCAGTCAAGTGGCAGGCTAGACTACTGTCTCCCGGAGGAGAAATTCAGCCACAGTTCGCCCGTAACTCACGTCTTTGGGGGACGTTGTTTGTACACTATTTCTTGTTCATTGGGACAGATAGCATCTCAAGTCCCTGGGGAATCACCCATTAACTCATTGGACACTCCTTTGATGGACTACTCCCAGAAGGGCCATTCTTTCCACAGATAATGAATGCCCTGGTTTAGAGGCCGGTGGACATACACAAACTCAGTGGGTTGCCTCTAGACCCTCTTCAGTCCATCACCCTCACAGTAAATGCCAGTCAGGTGAGGTGAAGCACTGTATTGAGTCCCATTTGTGTAGAGGGGAAGCGGCCTCCGGAAGCAGGAAGTTCCCAAATGAGATGAACATTTCTGCCATCCACAAAGCACTTATACTATCCCCACATACGGAAAGAAAGGCACTATTTATATGCATAGACAACGTTGTACTTAAAGTTAATGCCAGCAGACAGGGCGGAACGAAGACTCTTTCCCGTCAAGCTGTTGTCTTCAAGAGCCTATGCTCGGCAGAAAGTATTTTTTTCTCCATTGACTACTTCCACTGGGCTCCTACTCATCAGGACGGAAAGGACATTGGTCATCTTCCTGCACCACATTTGGTCGAGGTAGAGGCGATTCCCTCTCCAGTTCCACGTGGTGGATAGGTACTACCCTCTCGACCGGTGTCTTTCTCCTCTGTTATGGCAGATCTTGAAGGCATAAAGTGTGAGAAAACTCGAACTAGCATCATGGATCTTTCGATTTTGAAGTTACGAATGGAAAAGGAGGGTGTTTCACCGGGGTTGGCCTCTGCATTTTATACATGGCATCATAGGTTCTTCTCTACCTGGTGTCTCAAGGCTCATTTAAATCTTCTCTGATGAAAGCCCATTGAGGTGGAGACCTTGCAGGACACATTTTCTTTGCGTAAGGCAGCCTCATCCTTAATAACTCGGCTCTCAGCCATTTGGGTGTATACAGTGTCTCAGGTGTCCTTAACTCTGGTTGAATATCACACTTCATGGCTTGTCTATACTTCCCTACCTAGCACCTCCCCTTATTCCTTAGGGATATGTCATCCCTTTGAGTCTTTGAAAGTGGTCCACATGAGGATTGTGTCTTTCAATTGTCTTTTCACAGTGGAAAAATCATCAGTGCAACGATTCGGTGTACTAGATGCCATCCTGTCCATCCCTTTCCTTCCTTCTCTTTATCCCAGAGAGTCTGATCGTCAACCCCTCTTTATTTCCGAGGGAATCACAGACATTCATTGCCATGAAGATCTGGTCATCATTCCCACCTCCCTTTGATGTGGGGGACCGTTCTTTATCTGCCCAAAACATACAGTCACCTCCAGGTAAAGTGAGGCCATGTTTGCACCGTTTTACCTGGGTCAGTTGGGCAAAAAGTCAATCACTGCCCCTTAGTCAGTGGAAAGAGTATGCCACCTCAATCGCCTATGAATCAATCTCCTCTCCTCCGGGGTCAGAGCACTCTCAATCGACTCGGTCCTCCTCTTTCTCATGGCTGCTTTGAGGAGAGCGCACCTGTGAGATAGTGGCAGAGATACTCCATGGGTATCACCAGACACATTTATTACCCACTAAAAGCTGTGTGTGGTGTTCCACAGGCCCTCACACCTTCTGTGGTTTTGTCACGTGTTTATGATTTGTGCTGGATTGTGGTTTGCACACAAAGAAAGAGGAAATTACTGGGTGCATGGCAATTCTGTGTCTGGATGTATTTTTATAGTGCAATATCAGTCTACTACCAGCTTGTCCTGCAATAACCCTCACGGACCCCTCCCTGGGTGAATATGGCCAGGGATGGTTTCTTCGAAGGCAGGGTTGTCCAACGTCGAGGGCCGAAATCCTGGCGGGTTTTCAAGATACCGCTCATTAATATTCAAAGGAAAAATTGTGCATACATTTAGAATCGTTGTATGCACATTTATCTCATGAATATTTGAATGGTATCCTGAAGGGTATCCAGAAAGCGCATTATGGATCTGCCCTTCGAGGACTGGAGTTGGACCACCCTTTTCTAAGTTACAGACAGATGGAATCATTCTTTATTATATTCCTCCCGGTACCCATGGGAGTGGTGAGAATGCTTTATATGTACATGAGCATCTGATTACCTGCCTCAGAGGGTGGCCCAGGTTAAAATGAGTAAGAACTTGGATGAGCAAGAGAAATACGGGATTACGAGAGAGTAATAGAGTCCTTTCTACTGCTGGCTGCAAGAATGTAAATACGAGGCTGCTTCACAGTGTCTCAATATCTGCCCTCTCCATGAATGTGACAAGAGTAAAGTGGTTGAAGTGTGAATACAGACCTCACCCCGTGCAACCATGTGAAAAAGCACAGGCGTAGTGCTGGTGACCTGTCCAAACTATACCCCGACAGTGCTTTTCAGGGATCACACTGTTAGGATTTACAGCTTAATTTGTTTATTGGCTAAAACAAAGTTCAACCATAACATTGATAGAAGCTTAAAAAGAGAAAATAAAAAAGAGAAAAGTAGTAATAATGAATTACATTCAACAATTTAAAAAGTTATCAAACACTATTTACAAATTAATTACAAAATTCATTCTGACAATCCTCCAGCTTATGTCACTGAACTTCATTAAGACCTACGGAATTTAAAGAACCAACAACTGCAATACAAAGCGACCGTTTTGCACCACTCAGACATTTTCAAAAAGAATCATAATCAACATACCCAATTTTAATAAAATATTTTACAAAGTGAACCTGACGTTTGGAACATAAAAATACACATTTCATAATGAGATGTCCCAGCGTTTCAGTTGACCCCAATACTCCACAAAAGTGACAATTCACAAAATCAGAGTCAATTTCATTATAGCGTTTCATAACTTTCTGCTTTCTGTATATAATCCACCAGAATCTAGTGAAATCTCTTCTAAACTTTGGACATGGAAACAGTCAGCAGGAGACCCCCAACCTTTTATGCTAGTGGAGAAGATGTTGCATGCTCCTCTGACTGCAAAGCCAATCCATCAGAATGCGCCAATCAAATAGCAACAGAGATTGTTTTGTCCTGTTTGGGGTAAATATCAAGTCCACTCTAGCAAACCCTATTCTATTTAAAACAGGTTCACATGATAATGCATATATATTCATAATGTGTTCCTAGCCTGCTGTCAAAATGTTAATCAGTTTCAAGTATACATGTTAGGACATGGCAACAAACGTTTATAAAAGAATGCCACCTAACCATGGACTTAATACCACACAAACCCAGGCCATACAAAATCGCTGACATAGGGACAGTATTTGGCATTCCCAAGACTCTCCTCCAAATGTTGCTTTCCATTTTTACCAGGATGTGGAGAACCCAAGATGGCTATTTTTCTATCCCATAAATTGCAGTTGTAGCATAAAACTTAATAATTTGGCATTTATATAGCGCTACAAACCCTCAGGTATCTGAGCGCTGCTTATTATTACCCACGGTGTGTGGTGCTCATTTATCGACCTCGGAAGGATGAAACGCTGAGTTTGGCGCTGCCGGGATTCGAACCTGCATTCGCAGGCTCTGCACTGATGTCAAAGCAAACGCTCTACTCGCTGTGCCACTTGACCAGCTATAAGGGGGGGAGGCCGGGGTGGGGGGGTGGTGGATGGTGGTGTTGGGTCAACGAGTATTTACAGAACTTATTACACAGCCACAGTAGCTGTGTAGTTATGGTTAAGTAGCTGTTTCCATAGGAAGAGCACTTTTTGGGCGGCTTATAACTCTGCTCGACTTGGACGAATCCTCACCAAACTTTGCAAAAAAAAGTATATGGCCCACTCCGAATTCTTTTGCAAAGTTTGGTGATGTTTGGTCCAGGGTGGGCAAAGTTATAGGGAGGGTCCCAAACGTCTTTTTTCCCCATAGACTGAATGGGGGAAAACTTTGCGCACTTCTACAGGCCAAACGGCTGGACGGATTTGCACCAAATTTGCGGCAGTGGCAGGGGCTTGGTCGGGAAAGCGTGCTTTTGTCACAATCAATCGAGTAGTTCCCTTAAAAAGTATCAAAAAGTATGTCTCTAAAATGTAGTGATATCTATGTTCGCTCCGGAGTCACACTTCCATGTTCGCTCCGTGGAGGAGATTGCAATTGGCTATTCCACGGCATGCTGCCCGCGACCATGTTGTGCTTTCACCGATTGGTTGTGGCACAGCGTGAAGTGTGTCTTAATCTTTCGATACGTCCGCCATGTTTACTTGGTTTTCTGTTGAACGCGACATCGCCGCTAACATACCTAAACGAAGAAGACACCAATCCACTTGTTACACTTACGGAACACTGTTTCAAAAGGTGAGTGTTAATGAGACGTGGTAGAAATTCAAACATTGAAGTATTCTTGTTAGCACTGTCATACGGTACAGTGAAACTTGCTACTCATTGTACGAAATGAACTTACTGCGTCCATTGTACAATACATAAACAACATTACTGCAATCAGGCTGGCGTCCTACTGCTTGAAATATAAGCCAGCCACCTGCACTATTTCGTACACAGAGCACTTCCGCACGTGTACGGGAGTAGCGGTTCTCATGAATAGCCTCTGATATGTTGTTGCAAAATGAGAATGTATTTGCATTGGAAGTGAAGACCACTTCATTTTCTGTTTGCCATACGAGCTCAGTGCGGCCGCATATTTGTCGACACCCATAACGGTCAGTTGTTTTTTTAACCTTGAGCTACAGGGAAAGAGCAGAAAAAATGCACGGAGTAACAGTTAGAAAAACATATCGTTTGATAAGGTTATGCTTCAAAAACGTTTGCACCGACCATGAAATATTAGTTCCCGAAGAGGCACTCTTGCACATACACTACTGTCTGACTGCAGCGAACGGAATGGAGGCGGTCCACATCATGTAAGTGTATTTTTCCCACCTATATACCGAATTGACATAAAATGTTTACTTTGGGGGAAAAAAAAAATAATTCCTAATGAATTACAAGGATTATGTGTTGTTTAATTTTTTTCCCCTATTATGGGCATTGCACATTGTCGCCGTTTGTAGGGTGCCACTACATTTCCCAAAATGAAATTAATATTTAGTAAAAAAAAGTATGTGTTACAACTTTGTTTTGTGCAGAGGTTGCATATTGATACACGTTTTATTTCCCCTTTCACCGCTCAGCTGCTTCCAAATAAAAATGTTATTATTAATAAAGACGTTCCAGCTTTCTGTGCCGTTTGATTTTTTTTCTTCCCATTATGGACATTGCACATTGTCCTATTGAATTAAATTTGTACTGAAAATGTTATGTATTACAAATTGGGTTTATCCAAAAGTTGTGTATTGATACATGTTTTATTTCCCCTTTCCCCCTCAGATACTTCCTTCCCTATTGTGGTTGTCACGGATTACATCTGCTGAGTGACAGATTTTTTAACCGTCAAATGTAACTGTTCATTATCGGTTGTCTGTGCATCATAATTCACTGGGATTACGCTGCTGTCGCCATAAGGAGTAACAATCCATCCTTTCTGGTGGTGTAGATCGCAGCGGTTGACTTTGTCTTGCACATCAATGTCTTGCACATCCCAAAAACCTGTAAAATTCACTACAAAATAAACTTTGTTATGGGGATGTCATGGTTTAGTTGCCCTACCAAAAACCTGTGCACTTCACAAAAAAAAAAAACTTTTCAACCTCCCCATTAGGGTTCAAAGTAAAACCAAAAAACCCCAGAAATTCGCCAGTTATGGTAAACTAAGCCACCGTACCTGCCATCACCACTGTGCACTGCTAACACTAACACCCAGAACATGAAAGATGGCATCACAAATGTCATTGATGACATCACTGACAACATCACGTTTAGCCCATTTGTTTTCGTTCCCTGCCGCATATATATATATATATATATATATATATATATATATATATATATATATATATATGTACCTTCTGTAAAAGAACTTTGTTAAAGGGATGTTACACTTCGCAGTGAAACCAAAAAACACTACACATTCCGCAATTATGGTAAGCTAAGCAACCATAACTCGCACCACCTACGTGCATTGCTAAGACTAACAGCCAGGACATCAAAGATGACATCACAAATGTCATTGATGATATCACTGATGACATCACATGTGCATTTAATTTTCACGCTGCACCTCCACTAGTGATTGTCATTAGAATATTGGCCAAAAAGTGTAACAGATCATTGCAGAACTATCATATGCCAAATAGTTCATTAAGCAATACATTGCTAAAAATTTCCATTGAAATAGTACGTTCTTTCAATACATGAACGCCCTCAAAAAGAAATGTAGGCATTGTCTGCAGCATGTGCTACAGAGGTGCAATATTCAAAATCTTCCCGTGTCCGCTACTACATTGATATATGCTTCCATTCCAGATTCTTGCATACTGTGCTACATAAACATCTACGAATGCTTCCCTTACTACGTAATTGTACTATTACTCACAAAACACAGAGACCACAATGTATACCAATAGAAGCATATACAGAGACTGTAACGTAAGCAAAAAAACCTGCTGTATTACCAGAAACTATTCATAACCGTCCTCATTACCTTCATGCACAGAAAGAATTGCTGTGTTTCAGGATTCCTTCTTATCCTATGTATATGTATGATATGATGTCATTGTACCCTAAGGAAAGTATTGTAAGAACATATGAGAAGGGTAAGGACTACACATATAGCACTTTTCACTTTTTCAATTCCTGACTGACAGTGAAGAAAGCCACCCGGCTTAGATATATCAGTGAACAAAAAAAGAGGGAGCTAGACATGTGATGTCATCTTTGATGTCCTGGCTGTTAGTCTTATCAATGCACGTAGGTGGTGCGAATTATGGTTGCTTAGCTTACCATAATTGGGGAATGTGTAGTGTTTTTTGGTTTCACTGTGAATTGTAACATCCCTATAACAAACTATTTTTACGGAAGGTACATATATATTTGTGTCAGGGAACGAAAACAAAGGGGCTAAACATGTGACGTCATCAGTGATGTCATCAATGACATTTGTGATGCCATCTTTCAAGTTCTGGGTGTTAGTGTTTGCAGTGCACAGTGGTGATGGCAGGTATGGTAGCTTAGATTACCATAACTGGCGAATTTCAGGGGTTTTTCAGTTTTACTTTGAACCATAATGGGGAGGTTGAAAAGTTTTTTTTAGTGAAGTGCGCAGGTTTTTGGTAGGACAACTTAACCATAAAGTCCCCTTAACAAAGTTTTTTTTGTAGTGATTTTTAATATAGATCATCTGACTTATCAATGTTTCAGTCCGATGTCTAAAGTAAGTGAAAATGTTAGCCTTGTTTGTAGAAGCAGCGACATAAGAAAACAATATATAAAATCTGAAACCTTCTCAAGTCAAGCTTATTCTTAAATAATTCTGTTTTGAATACACTTCGAAGGCATTCAACAACGTCTTTAAGCCTACTACAGTGATGTGCAACAACAAGAAGTGATTGGCGTGTGCCAACCAAATAATCTGCAAATGTCATTTTGGAGAAGCTAGGGCTGCACTCTCAATCCCCTCCCTCGTGCCAGTTACATACAGATTAAATAGGCAGGGTGCTAAAATGCACCCCTGTCTTAATCCATTCTCATTGGTGATTTTTTCGCGTCAGGGTTCCCGACTTATTCAGTCTAACCTGAACCATGGTTGACTAATACATATGCATAATTAGCTTCAATAACCCAGATGGAATACCCCAGTTGTGTAGCCTAGACGATTTCTACTCACCAAATTGAAAGCAGCGCTTAAGTCAATTGTGGCTATGTTGATGGTTTTATAATGGCCCTCATTGACTAGATCTTGGCAGCACTTTAGTATATAAACATTCCATGTTGTCTCATGTGCTTTTCTAAAGCCTGTTCGCTATTAACTCAAATGGCCCACCTTCCTTGCCCATGTTACTAGATGTTTCAACAGCACTGCGGCATATATTTTACTATCCACATCTAAGATGGATATGGGGTGTTAATTATATGGGTTGGAGCGGGGCCCACGTTTATATATCGGGATCATGTGAGAGATTGGCCATGAAGGAGGAAAGCAACCTTTTTTTCTATATCTCAAAAAGGAAGGACAACATTGTTACCCGTCCATGCGGATTTTCCTTAAAAAGTTTGTTCGATAAGTTAATGGGTACAGGTGCCTTTGATTGGCTTGCTGCCCAAATGACATCAAAAAATGTTTAAGGGGAAACATCTATCAAATACTGCTCGCCAACCTCCAATACAAGTAGATTCATAGAGAATAGTATCGCTTGGTCCCGGGCATATAGGCTTTCAAAATGAGTAACCCATAAAGACTCTGGGACTGCGTTAACCTGCGCACTTTGGTTCAAAATCTTTCATTTATTTACCAGACTCCAGAAATCAATAACTTTCCTAGATTTAAGACAAGTGAACATCGACTCAGCATCCTGCTGTTTAAGTCTGGCTCTTTGTCCCTCAACCCAAATCTTATATGTTGCAGCAAGCTTAACAATGTATTCTTTTTCAACCATTAATGGGAAGGCAGATTTTTTAATAGAGCTGTTTGCGACCTCATTTCCCTTTTTTCACAGTAATTTCTTGGTCATAAGCATGTGCATTCACCCTGTCAGTTCGACATAATTGTTTAAAGGATAGTTCCGGGACTTTTTTTTATTGTCCCTACGGTTCGGCCATGTGTTTTTAAGCATAAATCGGTAGATCGTAGAAAACTTTCCTATGGACCTTACCCGACTTTTCGTCCATTAACGCACTCGAAATCAGCCGCCATTTTCTGATAATCCTATCACTTGCCGCATCGCCCTGGCTCACCTGCTTTTGCGGCACTAAATCAAATCCCCCGCCCCTGAGCCTGACATCAGCAGACGCGTACCGCCCATTTCCCAACGCCAAAGCACGTTTCGTGTCAACAATCGCTGCGCCTCAGCTAATGACGTGTCGCCATGGAAATGGCAGGACGCCTCTTTCCTCTATAAGTATAAACACACCGTTTCACAACACACAGCAGCAGATTTTCGATTCCATTCCTCTCTCTGTGTTACTTTGAGTATTCTGTGACTCGTTTCTGTGCTCTGGTCAGCTACCTTCGCCGCTTCTAGGCCTTGTGAACACCTGTACCATCTCTGTAAATTATTTTACTTTCTTTACCACACAATGGCTACAATAATGCCGTATATGTACGAGCCCGAGTACACCGAGGAGGAACTACTGGAAAGGCAAGCACGCGAAAACGATGGGGATTCGGACGGCAGTTGGGGGGACCAGTCAACGGATGAAGAGCCTGGACCATGTCGCATGGACGGCGTCTCCACCTGGTGCACGTGCAATCGGTGCGAGCTAATGCCAACTGAGGAGGAGAACTGCTGCTGCCGTGAAAATTCTGGGTGCTTGGCCTACATTTCGGAAGGCGAGCCAAGTCCGCAATGCATCACCGAGCTGCCAGAGTTCAGGGAAGCCTGCCTCTCACGGACCGTGTTGAGGATGATGATGGTGCTTATGCACGAACTTCGCGGCACTGTTCGTCCGCGTAATCCGAGTAACAAGTAAGTATACTCTGGTTTTGATGTCAGTGATGCCACTACTATTTCATGGTCGTCTCCCACATATAAAATTACATCTACATATCATTCGAATGCATGTAAATTGGTTCCATATTGTGCATTTTCTAGATAGAATTTTTTTCAAAGCAGAATGACATTTTTTACCTGAATCGACAGTGATTAGAAAGTTTTGTCATTTTAATACAGTTTGCATCTTTCATTTTCACAGGTGGTACAGGCTGGTGGCCTATCGTTGCTTCACTTGGTGGCTTCACGGGAGGCTCGGACACCGCGTTCGGAGAGTAATACCTGCCTGTGCGGTACTTGCCATTAGACAACATTTCCCCAGCGACAGTGGACAATACCGCAGATTTTCCCTGGATGTGCTGCAACCGGAACTTTACAATGTGTAAGGTTTATTATTTATTTTCAATTGAAATTAAGATCTAAAATAAAACCCAACATATATTTTAACAATGGTTGTTTTGATTTTTTAAATGAATCTAGTGTGTCTCCACTTTGTTCAAGCGTTGGCAATAAAAGGAAGGCCGTTGGATTTTATTGATACAAAACATGGTTATAGGTAAATAATCAATATGGTTGATCATAATAAATCATCCTTTTGGGCACCGGGTACAGAGATGACCCCCTCTGGCCCGTGCCGCCTTGCCACCACAGGCCAGCCTGCTGCTGACTAACTGCCTAGGCATCTAGGGTCTCCAGGGTGAACTGCACCCATATATTCTCCTGGGAGGCTGAGGTATTTATAAACTCACCCCCCTGCCTTCCATGTACTAGATCCTGCAGCCTGCCTCTTACATGCAGTTAGATGGCCTCTCCTTGGTGAGGCCCTGCGGCAAACGAGTCTTGTCTGCACGACCACCGCCCCAATCCACCCCCCGCCCTATCAAAGGCAGTTCGCACCGGGGTACTTGTGCTGGCAAGTGGAGCTGTCAGGGAGCGATAAAGGCCAAGAGGTGCCAAAGACCATGTACACTTCAAAGTGGTCTATAGAGCATGGGTTGTTGTTCCCATGTCTACCTCCAGACCCCGTGTCTCCTGCCAAGCATCACCCCTCACGCTGGACGGCCCCCTGTAATCCACATAAGTGTGTCTCCATTCACGAGTCTTCCTGTGTCTTGTCTGCACGACCACCGCCCCAATCCACCCCCCGCCCTATCAAAGGCAGTTCGCACCGGGGTACTTGTGCTGGCAAGTGGAGGTGTCAGGGAGCGATAAAGGCCAAGAGGTGCCACAGACCATGTACACTTCAAAGTGGTCTATAGAGCATGGGTTGTTGTTCCCATGTCTACCTCCAGACCCCGTGTCTCCTGCCAAGCATCCCCCCTCACGCTGGACGGCCCCCTGCAATCCACATAAGTGTGTCTCCATTCACGAGTCTTCCTGTGTCTTGTCTGCACGACCACCGCCCCAATCCACCCCCCGCCCTATCAAAGGCACTTCGCACCGGGGTACTTGTGCTGGCAAGTGGAGCTGTCAGGGAGCGATAAAGGCCAAGAGGTGCCAAAGACCATGTACACTTCAAAGTGGTCTATAGAGCATGGGTTGTTGTTCCCATGTCTACCTCCAGACCCCGTCTCTCCTGCCAAGCATCCCCCCTCACGCTGGACGGCCCCCTGCAATCCACATAAGTGTGTCTCCATTCACGAGTCTTCCTGTGTCTTGTTTGCACGACCACCGCCCCAATCCACCCCCCGCCCTATCAAAGGCAGTTCGCACCGGGGTACTTGTGCTGGCAAGTGGAGCTGTCAGGGAGCGATAAAGGCCAAGAGGTGCCAAAGACCATGTACACTTCAAAGTGGTCTATAGAGCATGGGTTGTTGTTCCCATGTCTACCTCCAGACCTCGTGTCTCCTGCCAAGCATCCCCCCCTCACGCTGGACGGCCCCCTGCAAACCGCATAATGCCACGACATATCACGTCATTCATTCACAAACACACCCCTGTTTCGAATTCTTTATAACCCACTTCACATTTCTAATGAGCACTTCTTTGCGCTTTGCTAGTCAACCCGTGAAGGTGCTGGTTATCTGCTCTTCGTCTCTGTGAACTTCCGTGACCACTTCGAGGAAACTCGTCAGTTTGCAACCTGTGAACTGCTCCCTGTTCTACGACAAGAAACTACTCTGATCCCTGCATCTAACTGTTTGTTCGTCAAGGTAAGGCCATGTACCATAATCATTTTGCGTCCAATTTCTTTTCGTTCAAGACAGTACATGCAAGGAACTAGTCACATGTTCTGAGTTTACATTGGTATTCATAGAGAATTGTTGATCTTTACTTTTCAGAACTTTCCACAATGCCTGCCTGTTCCATTGGCGGTTGCCCTTCGAAGACCCATAATAAATCTGAAGGTACTATAATGCATGTTTTCCCTAAAACAATAGATCAGATAAGAGAATGGGTCCGATATTGCGGATATCCACCGTCTGAGCTTGAAAGTAGAGTCCTAGAAGTCTTTGCGGACAAGAGGGGTGATCGGTACCGCATCTGCAGCAGGCACTTTACCTCTGACATGTACTCCACATCATTGCTAATAAAGAAGAACACACCGCGAGCGAGGCGAAAATTGCTCTCAACTGCTATTCCCACTCTATTCGTCCACATCCCTCCACTGGTGAGTCAAGTTTACGTATTTATCTCTCGGCCTTGCGGTAGTGTGTAGCATTAGCTAACAATAATTTCCCCATTTATGTATCCACTCAATATGAAGGCGGAAGATTCTCCATCCGTGTCGTTATTGCAGTCATCAGCCACTTCAAGCGCCTATAGGGTAATCTTACTTGGCTATTCTGCCACTGACTTGTTTTAGGCATGTAAATCAATAGTTTTAATTTATCGTGTAATTATTTTACCTAATGGTACACCCTTGTACTCGTCCTCTAGTCTTTGTTTTCAGTTATAATTATTGTTATCCAAAATAATGCAAGTACTGTCTTTCAGGGAGATGCTGAGGAGTCCAACGTATTGACGACTACCGTTGATGTCACTCAGATGCTCGAGGTACGTTTCCGGACAGTTCCATCGATGGAGATCATCAGATCTTGCATTCTTGTAGCGTGATTGTTACACACAATGTTTCTTTCGTTTTTAGCCATTGATATGTCCTTCTGTCGTCGCCCTCCTATGTGTCTTCTTTTTTCAATATTGTGTTCATTACTAATGAAAGTCCTATGTTTCAGGGAGTCGATGGAGCATTAGTCCAAGAAGAAGGGGGAGCATGCAGTTACGGGTCGGCGCAACAGCTTGCAGAAGTGTGCACCGCAGTTAGATCGTCCCTTGATGTTCTTATGCATTTCGAGGTATGGATACTGACAGTTCGATCAAGCGAAATCATATGACGTGATTACATCCGCTATACTTCCTTCTTTATTAACGCAAGTACTATGTTTCAGGGAGATGACGGAGCTTCTTCTACAAGAACATCACCCCTAGTAGTTGATGCAGATCTCTGGGTGGTGACACTTCCAACGATCAAGCAAATCGAATCATATTTAGATATCCATTATTTATTTTAGACAACTGATCATTTGTGCAGGTCTATTTAGATGAGCCGTTGACGCCTGCACAAAGTTTATGTTCTTTTTAACAAAATAGAAAACCATACTAATGCAATTACTGTGTTTCAGGGAGTTACTGAAGCAACATCTTCAATAATATCATCAATGGAAGTCTATGAGGAGCCCGAGGTATGGATCTTGACAGTTCCATCTAACTAGATCAACTATGCGTGAATAATTGTCGTTTGAATGTTCTACACAAAGCGTTCATTCGTGTTTTGCTATTGAGATGTACGTGGGTATTGGTCCCCAAGTACATTTTGTATTTTCAATATTATTATACATACTAATGAAAGTTCTATGTTTCAGGGAGTCGATGGAGCGTCAGTGCGTGATGGATGTGCTTATCATGAAAATATAGTCGTTGCAGCGCAAGAGGAAGTGGAGACATGCACACAAGAGTCGGAGCAACAGCGTCCTGATGTTGAAGTTCGAGGCAAGAAAGTTTCAAAGAAAAGAAAGCAAAAGAAGGTTAGTGTCCTGGTCACTATATTATGTTGTTTTTCACTGTTAATAGTTCAATACTGTAAATTGTGTTTAAACTGAACATCCCTTTTCCAATCTGTCCTCTAGTTGCGAGTGGGTGTACGAACTAGATCTACACAGACAGTGAAGCGAACGAGAGATGTTGCTTGTCAAACCTTTTGGCAGGGACTTGAGACTGGAGATGCATCGTGCCAATGGGAAGAATATGAAGTGATTGACAACGGAGCTATACCACCACCAGCCATTGATAGTGAATGTCCTCCTGGTAGTTCGGATGCAGTCGGAGATCAATTCACAGAATCCACACCCGCAAAAACTAAGACCGCGAGAAAGTTGAAGAAATTGTTTTATTCACCCATCGCCGGAGAAGGAACAGATGTTGCAATGGAAGAGAATGAAGTGGACGACAATGAAACACCATCAATATCACTGAACATAGCGGAAGACGATATCAGAGATTCTACCTTTCATGTGAGTGACATGTCCTCAACGTTACAGGCCGAACCAGCTGGGATGCAGAGTGACAGTATAAGGAAAGAGGCCAAATTCATTGTATTCGATAGTTGTTTGATTGATATTATTATTCGGATGAAATGTGGGCATTCGGTTGGTGGGGAAGTATGTGGGGAGCCATTGATTAATGTGACTCGTGCAATTCGAGGCACTAACCTTAAAATACATGCTACCTGTACAAAATATCATCCTTTCTCATGGTCTGCACAACCCATGCTGGGGCAACTGCCAGCAGGCAATCTACTTTGTGCAGCGGCTGCACTTTTTAGTGGTTCAAGTTTTAAAAAGTTAGAGTCTTTCTTTCAGTTTGTGGGAATCCATTTCATTGCGAAAACTCAGTTCTACAAATACCAAACCGATTATTTATTTCCAGCCATTAGCGAAGCTTGGAGAATGGAAAAAATGTCTATTGATAGTACATTCGCGGGCACATGGTTCAGGCTAGCCGGTGATGGACAGTGCGACAGCCCAGGATTTTCAGCCAAGTACTGCACCTACCACTTTCAGGACATGGAAAGTAAGAAAATTGTGAGTTCGGTGGTCGTGCAGGTGTCACAAAGTACATCCTCAGTGGCCATGGACAAAGTTGGCTTTGTAGCATCATTGCAAGAACTACAATCGCGGGGAATGGTGATCGACCTGATAGCCACGGACAGACACGTTTCAATTGCCAAGACAATGAGAGAAGAGTACAAAAATATAAATCACCAATTTGGCGTTTGGCATCTTGCAAAAACAATCAATAAAAAAATGTCGGCTGCAGGTAAAAAAAAAGATATGCAAGGTATTTCACAGTGGTCCAAGTCAATCAGCAACCATCTTTGGTGGAGCTCAAAAACATGTGGAGGGTCGTTGGAAATTCTACTGGAAAAATGGCGGTCAGTAATGCTACACTGTACCAACGTTCACCGTTGGAACACAAACCAACATTTCCACAATTGTGAACATGGCCATTTGTCCACAGAGGAGGCACGGAAGAAGAAGTGGTTGATTCCTTCATCACCCACTCACAAAGCCATTGAAAAGATTGTATTTGATAAAACTATAACAAGAGATTTGAGGGGACTCACGGAATTCTGCCACACAGGAGATTTGGAGGTGTTCCACAATATGTGCCTAAAGTACAGGCCAAAACGATTGCATTTTGGCATGGAGGGCATGATAAATCGGACTCTTCTAGCGGTCTTGGCACATAACCATAATGTTGGCCGTCAACAAAGTAGGACGACCGGAACTTTAGGGACGCTTCGCTACAATAAGGCCTTCACTAAAAGAAGTAAACAATGGGTGATCAAACCAGTGTTTGATGATATGCAATATGAGTTTATTGAAAGACTTATTGTTGACGTCCTAGATAGGCACATAAATGGAGTTGTGAACGAACCTGTGCAGGGGACAACTGCATTGCCACCCAACATTGCCTGTGTTCCATGTCCACCTAAAGAAGAGCTCATTGAGAAATACACATCACGGTTTAAATGATTGTAATTTTATTGTCTGTTCTCTCGAGTCTCCTCATGTTGCAGGCCCATTGAATATGTGTATCTATGTAATGTGTAAATAAAAGTGATTGCTCAGTGTACATGCAATGTGTCTCTCCACCGTTGCCCCTCCCTTCACCGTGCAGTTGTGCGAACCACCCGGGTGTCACCTGTGACTTTGCTCTGGAGTCTCCTCATGTTGCAGGCCCATTGAATATGTGTAACTATGTATTGTGTAAATAAAAGTGATTGCTCAATGTACATGCAATGTGTCTATCCAACCTTGTTCATTTGCGCATTAAATTAAACCAAACAGTAATATAAATCATTTTTCAAAAAATATAGAATGTCTCCGTATTTATGGTTCTCTGGGGCTGCAAATGCACGCAGACAAAATGCAAAGATGGAGTGTAAATTTCAAGTCCTGTGAGATGGCCTTACACTGAATGTAGCTAACTAGGAATGTGTGCTCGTTCAAAGTGAAGGTCAGCTGCTTTGATTTTTTGCTCGGGTGCCGGAATGGCCCACGACTCAGTATAAGGTTCTATTGTTATTTGACCTTGACAGGCCGGGACCATCCCGAAAGACTTCTTTTTGGGGGTGTGGGGCAATAACGTAAGAAACGATAATGAATATAATTTCAGAAACGAAAGCCATTTAATGTTCGTTCATTAGAAGAAATAACGTCGGCATAGAAGGAGTGGTATTTCGGGGCTGCCCTACGCACAGACACAATGGAAAATGCAAATATAATGTAAGTAACTCTTTAGATGAGTTTATACCGCAATTTAATTACTATACAGTAGCTTTAAAGACGGGTTAAGTTGTACTTGTTCGTTCTATGTGGCATATTGTTTTGTACCACGCACTATCTTGAGGAGAACCATCTCCTTTTACGGAAGCACCTCAAAACCTTCCTCTTTGCTTCTGCTTTCTCTCTCCCTCTCCCCTGCTACAACTGGTCCACTGTCTGCGACCTCGGTCCTGGGCCCTTCCACTCTCCACCTGCACTGCCTCCCTGTCAACCCCTGCACTGGGGGACTGTCTCAGTATCCTACAGCCCCCCCTTGACGTATAATACCCAGTTGCACTGTCCTAGCTATGAAATAATTTCCCGACCTAATATATAAAATGAATAATTTTAATAAAGCTCTGATGGTGAGACTAATTTCATTTTTTATGTTTTTCAAACAGGTACATCATCCATTATTGCATGTGTCACGAGTACCAGACACCGGCGGATGGGTTTTTCAACCACCAGTTGCTTCTCCGCGTGAACAACGTTACCACCCTGAGCATTTTATGGGACGATCGCCAAGTACAAGTATGCCCTTACGCGGTACTAACGGCTAGATGCAACATACAGACCGTTGTGGTGGCCTAGTGCCTCGTTGTTGGAACAGCCATGCGATTATCAGTGCGACCGAAGAGCTTATTTTATCGTAAACCAACACCCTGTATACTGCACACGAACATCGCGTGCCTCAAGACGAACTATTTTGGATCGAGAGCAAAGAAAAATGCAAATCGCTGAATATTCTCAAAACATTTGATGTCAAATAAATGTACTTTGCCAAATGTACAATCTTGCCGTTTGCTTTTAAACCACAGTTTCATATTCCGAATTGTGGCGCTGTATTGTGAGATGATCTAAGACCCTGTGTACAGCAAAGGAACATCGCGTGCCTCAAAACGAACTTTTTGGAACGTGAGCAAATAAAAATGCAAATCGCTGAATATTCTCAAAACATTTGATGTCAAATAAATGTACTTTGCCAAATGTACAATCTTGCCGTTTGCTTTTAAACCACAGTTTCATATTCCGAATTGTGGCGCTGTATTGTGAGATGATCTAAGACCCTGTGTACAGCAAAGGAACATCGCGTGCCTCAAAACGAACTTTTTGGAACGTGAGCAAATAAAAATGCAAATCGCTGAATATTCTCAAAACATTTGATGTCAAATAAATGTACTTTACCAAATTTACAATCTTGCGGTTTAATTTAAAAGTACAGTTTCATATTCCCAATTGTGGCGCGCTGTGTTGTGTGAGCTCATCTGTGTTGATTTCCTGGTTCTGCGTGGAGTCGCGTAGAAGACGCCTGGGCGCGTTTGCCTACGCAGCACAGTCACGTCACGGATAGAGTCGGGGAATATGAATGTTTTGATAAAGTCTGTTTCAGGGGCGGGGGATTTGATTTAGTGCCGCAAAAGCAGGTGAGCCAGGGCGATGCGGCAAGTGATAGGATTATCAGAAAATGGCGGCTGATTTCGAGTGCGTTAATGGACGAAAAGTCGGGTAAGGTCCATAGGAAAGTTTTCTACGATCTACCGATTTATGCTTAAAAACACATGGCCGAACCGTAGGGACAATAAAAAAAAAAGTCCCGGAACTATCCTTTAAGTTCACACCTGGTTATTTAAATTGACTACAGTCAAATTAGTACTAAACACTTGTTCAATATTATCAACAGTGAACATCACCATTTTATGGTGGACATCAGTATGCTCTAACAAGTAGTTAATCTTGTCATTGGCTTTTCTAAGTGTACTCTTGTTGCACATGATTCTATTGCCCCTCAGGTTACAAAAGACTTCATGGGTATCCAATCCACTTTGATTGTCCATCGGCAGATCCAAAGAACAATGTACAAAATAATGATCACTCAATGAAGTGTACTCCACTTTAAATTCACAACATTTAACAAACATGGATTTATCCATGAAAATATAGTCCAAAGTGGGCTTCGCGGCCCCCCTTGACCAGGTATACTTTCTGGGGACATCCCCCTTAACTGCCCCATTTATTTTATGTAAGCCCAATGGTCTCATAAATTTAAGCCGCTTGGCTCCATTGTGGAGCTTCTTCGTCGAGTGTTCATTCAGCAAAACATCAATATTCTCACAATGATCATGATCCACCGATGGAGGAATTCAAATCCCCCAAGATAATCACATGTCCGGGATCTTTTCTACTTAGCCAACATTCACGTGTTCTTATTTTCTCTAAAAACATATCAATGTCCTTTACCCCCTTGTGCCAATAAATATTGGTTCAGGATCCTTTTATTCCCCCCTCCCCACCACATCAATCACAAATTCAACTGCAAGAACTTCTGCTGGTGATTCCAACTCATTACCCTTAGTAATTCCACTACCCAATTTGAGCAGAGTCAGAAGACCGCCCATTGGACAACCAACCCTGCCCTTTTGGGCTGAGTGAAAGCATGTTTGATAACCATCGAGACTGAGTGGGGTAGTCAGCCAATGTTCTTGAAGGCAGATAATGGGCCTCATTACACGGTAGGCACTAAGGGATTACCGGTACCGGTAAGGTCACCGGTGCTGGTAATCCCTTAGCGCCCTACTACGAGGTCCCTCAGCGGGTCCCGTCCTTAACGCCTGGTCTCACCAGGTGTTAAGGACGGGGCCCGCTAAGGGACTTCAGAGCTAGTAACGATACCGTTATTAGCTCCTTCCCCATTCCCAATGAGCCCTACGGGGGCTCGAATGGGAATGGGGAATGGTGGTATTTGGTATGGGGACTTACCAGGTCCTCCAGGGTCAGAATGACCCGGTAAATCCCCATACTGCTTACCCGAACCCGGTATGCCGTATGGGAGTAGCCATGCCGCTAATAGCGGCATGGTAACCTCCTACCGTGTAATGAGGCCCAATGTCATGTTGCTTTACCATGTTAATGAACTCAGGCTCATTGAAGAATGCGCTATGGCCCCTAGAGTTCCACGATAAAATCTAGAAAGGGATTAGATCCGCTAAAGCCTTTTGGTACAGCCGTTCAAGCTCCTGTCTAAGGTAAGTGTGCCCGACAACCATGACCAATCGCGTTCTGCTATACCATCCACTAACAGGGAACCAGAGAAATGTACCATCTGTTTATCGGTCATGCCGGTTTGAGACAGATACCAAAATCTCCTTTCTCTTATCAGAGCACTTCTGCTCTTGTAGGTCACCCCTCGACGACATATTAGTTGCACCAAGCACTGTAACTGTAAATCCAAGGCTTCTTAAAGTAGTCATTTCAAGCTTTATAACTTCTGCAACCATATTCAAGCCCACATGGATTATCACAATGTTGGTGCATTTCGGGTCACAGAACTCATCACGGTCAATGACTTTTGATCCAATTGTATATAAATTTGGGGATTCAGAAAAGACAGTCAGAATTGACAATCTATTTAATATTAGACGGTCGTCATCCTTAAAAGTACATTCAATAATGAACCTTTTTGTTAAAGTGTTCTGGGCAATTGAGGGAGTATCAAGATTCTTCAGCAGCAGACCACTGGAACTTTTTGGGGCCTTGTTCCAACTTCTTTCATCTTTAAAACCAGCTCCCCTAAGAATCCTCCATATCTTACATTTCTGAGTATGCGCTGGAGGCTTTTTCTTCAAAACAAAAGAGGCAGATTGCACGCACAGTTTATCACGTATGGGATGCGCTTTAGAATAAGAAGCCGTAGTAGTTTCAGACTGTAGTGAGTCCAACGAATTCCTCCCTCGCTAACCCGTAGTTTTGCTGGGTACTGAACAAACGAGTACCAGCCCTTTATGCAGGGGCTTTGCTAGGGGGGGCTAAGAAGGATATAGCCCCTGATCTTTTGGTTGTAGCCCCAGATAGAATCTCAGGAGCTACAGCCAAAAGACTAGCTAGCCCCCAGTCCCAACAGTTCCGACATCAGCGTAGCCCCGGGTCTTTTCCAGACCTAGCAACTCATCTGCCTTTAAGTGACTGACTTTCCTCCCAGCTATGGGAAAACATTCAGGCGTGCAGAAGTGGAGGGCAACGCTGAATAAGCATTCGCTGAACCCGATGCCCCGTCATCGGTATGTACCACGACACAATTCCGACTTACTGAAGCCCCGTTCTCCCGACTCAAGGAGGATACAAAACTTAGTGGAGTATACTCATATTGGGTTGCAAATGTCATCATTCGGTTTACTAAAATGTCATCCTCGGTGCACAAAGGAGTCTTAGTGTTCCGTGTTATAGATTCATACTGGGCTGATGATGTAATCATTAGAGGTCGATCCCTAAGTAGGCATTACTTTTATTCCATGGTTTGTTATGCGAATCAAGCTCTGTACTTTTTCTCATTGGATGGATTGGCAAATCCCACTGTGTAGCAGCGGTGGCCATTGATGTCGTATCAATGACTCCTATCTGAGCACTGTTTATTTTTCGTGACCCATGATGTTAATCATCCCCATTCTCGGAGAAGCTATGAACAATCACTTCTACAAAGGGTTTGGTGTTGAGCGAGCAAGAGTCTTCGATTTCATGTTAGTCATCACAACCGTTATTGATAAATTCAAAAATATTTCTTATATTAATTTCTGTTGCCATTAAGGGCCTTACAATTGTTTGATTTTTTTACTTGCTTGTTTTTAATGTTCTTTAACTTTTGGGTTATCTTTCAGCACAGTGGCACCGACATCACTGGGATAACAGCTGTGTTTGGTAAATCCTTGGAATGGTCGAACAACTGAATGTCCGCTTGATCAGTCTTATCAAGCCTCGGTGCATGGATTTCCCAAACCTTCACCCATATCTGTGGCAACAGTGTTTGGCAAATTGTCATCCAGGGACTCAACTGTATTAGTCAAATTACGGTCGGTTGCACCACACCACTGTGCAGGGTCTGCAGCGTTTTGCAGCATTTGAATTGCTTGGGTAAGATCAGAAGTGCCCATACTCTCTTGCTGGTTTTTTGGTAAAAAAGGGACTTGAGTTCTGCTTCATTAGTCACAGTTCCAAGTTTCCTCTGAATGACCCCTAATGTTATTGTATGTATTTGAACCTCTGCTTTTGTACCCTCATAGAGGGAAGCAAAAGAGGACAACACCTAGTTTAATGCAATTAGCCCCTTTTCTGCATTAGCATTAATTTGAACCGGTGAAGATAGTTGACTTTATAGCACTTGGGTCAAGGTGCAGAAGTATATGATGTTACCGGAATGTCTGTCTCAAGACCAGAACCCTCTGAATCAGTATAACATGTAGGTGAATGTGGACAATCATGACCCGCCGCGTCGGGAGACTCTCCCTGTTTATCCAAGAGTTCAGCCGTACACTTTAGGCATGTGTCGCCACTAAATCTCCTTAAACACAAAACCAACACACCACATACACACCAACACAACTCCCCACACTCCTTAAGCAGCTCTCTAACAGACTCTTAGACAATAAGACAAGCAAATACTGCAACATGGAGTGCACATTAACCACTGCTCCAGACAGTAAACAAAAAATCTAAAGCTTACACTGCAGAGAGAACCCAATCTATTCAGATCTGCACACATCAATGCTGTAACAATCCAATCTTGCCCTGATCCCCCTGCTACTGCGTCATCCCCCTTACTCTAACTTGCAGATCCTCAAGATTCTAGAAAGTGGGACAATGGCGTGCTATAGAAGACACAATAACATAGCATAACACGTCATAGGAAAGAGTTTCACTCCTCCTTTGGGGCATACTATTGGTTGACCAAGCATCTTCTGTGACCAGCAGCAACAGGGGAGAAAATATAAAGTTGGTTGTGCCGTAGACTAGAATCCCTATTCCCTGACTGCAGGGGGTGAAATCGGAATTCATGGAGCAGGAGCTAGAAGTAGCTCCTAGGAGTCGGAATGTCATCTGAGCCAGGAATTACTCCTGAACCAGGAGGTTTAATGGAAAGAGCATGCAAATAGATAAAAGAAATACAGAGGTTGAAAAAAGATCATTTTGTTTAGCGATGTAATATCGAGAGATGTACAAGTGAGAAGAGCAACTCAGGAGTGTACAATAGGTGGTGTAACTTGCTTTTTACCCCCAGAAGACTTTGTTCTGCAACCAAAAATGCATACCCCATAAACGCCTCTTCCTATTGCTCGATAGCGCCGTTCCTGACTACCTGTTGATTCCACTAAGTCTCTTTGCCATGTTTCTTTACATTTCTTCACTTATACTCCCCCTTTAAATTGTCTTTTTTTTCCTGCGAGTTCTTCTGTCTTACTGCTACCTCTCCCTTAGGGCCTCATTATAGGTTTGCCAGTATCGGGTAATTCCGGCAGGATACCGGCAAATTGATCTACCGTTTCCACCGCCTGATATCCCAGAATTTCCGATACATTACAGGTGGTGGAAAGGGCGGTAAATCCCCATTCCATGGAGTCCAATAGGACTCCATGGAACTAATTGCCCGTATGGGTGCCGGTAATACCAGCGTTTCTTTGCCGAACAGGCCTGATTTACCTCCAGCTCTTGGCAGGAGGTAAATCCGTGACCCACACCGGTAAACTTGTAGTTTTGCAGTGTGATAAAAGTGCCGGTCATGGAATTACCACCACTTTTAGCTGCACTTTTCCTGCACCGCAAAACTTGTAATGAGGCCCTTAGTCATTACCTGAATTTGCTGCTACATCCATAACCCTCCCCCCCATTTGTTTCCAGTACTTGCCTCAGTAACTGCTGCTGTCTCGTTACTGCCACATTTCTAGTTCTGCCACCTCTGTTTCTGTGAAGCCACTTCACTCACGTGCTCCGTTCAGTAAAAGCAGGAGCTAATACAAAGGGTGCCACAAATCTAAATTCCCCATGCGATGCAAAGTAGAACTGTGTGTCCACTGCATATGAGCCATGTTGCTTTAAATATCTACTAGATATTGTAAAATGAACCTTCTATAAAAATTCCCAGGCACAAGTATATTTCTGTGGTACCAATTGGCTTAGGACTCTAATAGTACCACCTGACAGCTGTTTGTGTCAAGCCAACCAGGCTCTTCTACTCTATACCTAGGATCTAAATAGCTACCAGCTGCGGTCAATTTCGAACCCTGAAATGGCTGGTAAGTAAGACTATTTATCTGCCTGGCAAATCAAGTGACATGGGACTGAGGGAGGGCAAGTACATCAATAATGCAATTCTAGGTGACAGCCCTGGCGGCTATTAACAGAGCAGCACCAGAGTGCATAATGGTGTCCCTAAACTCATTCAACTGGTCCCACTGTAAGGCTGTGAGGTACTTACTAATTAGCGGGTGTGTGTTGGATCCTTACCGTGTTGGCGCTTAACTTATAGACTGCATTTTCTATGTTCTGTGGAGTCCTATAATGATGATGAAGAAACAGTCCAATCATTGTAAATTAGCGCCATTAGATCTTTTATTGGATGCCGATACGTGTTTCGACCATTCAAGATCTTTATCAAGGCAATGTGATATATTTCTTGTGTATATTGTTGTTTGGCATCTAGCCAAAGATGGATGGGTGCACGGAGTAGTGCTTCTTAACAGCTTTTTGCCGTAATGTATATCTGGTCCTCAGTCAGTCGGTTGCTTGCTCCATTTACTCCGTTTTTTGCAGTTAAGAAAAGAGTATCACACACTGTGACTAACCAGTGAAGCAGGGATTTGAACACACTCTGCAATGTAGGTACTTGGCCAAATTCCTTCCAAGCTTTACAAGGTACACATACTTAGGTTGTGGATGTGAAGGCCTACAATAGTACTGGTTTATAGAGTTTACTTGCAAAATACACAAATTGCATATTAAAGCAACATGGCAACATGTAAATCTTTAGAGAAAAATGTTAAAGCAAATTAGCAGCCGGCACGCGTGGCGCAACGGGAATACTGCACGGTGATTGGCTCATTTGCGAGCCATACCACACGGTATTCCGTTTTACGCAGTGCGTGCCGGCTACTCTGTTCCCGGTGAGGGACGTGGCAGCCCCTCAGCCAATGAGGAGACTTCAAACGGGGCAATCCCCGCTCCGAGCCTCCCCATGGCTGGAGGCTTCCTTCATCACCCGCCGGGGACTCAGGTAAGAATTATTATTTTTTTCTCCCACCCCACCAGACTTACCTTCTATCCTGCGATCTCCGGCGGGGGACGATGGAAACCTCCAGCCGTGTGGGCCATCCCCGCTCCAAGCCTCCACACGGCTGGAGACTTCCATCGTCCCCCGCCGGAGACCACAGTACTTTTTTTTTTCCTTCCCTGTCCCCCTTCCTTCCGCCCTCCCAACCCCACTTACCTTCTTTTTTCTTTTGGTCTTGGGAGCGAACGCGCTGGGAACACCTGTGTTCCCAGCGCGTCTGCTCCCGATGGCCGCCATGGAAAGGGAATACGGACGGCGGCCATTTTTTTTTTTTTTCTGTTTTGAAACAAGCGAAACAGAACAAAAAATGCCATTAGCACCCCGGTCTCACGGGCTGGGCTGCTAATGGCAATAAGACCCGAGGCGGCGGGCCAATGCCGCCCACGGTAATGCCCCGGGGCTTCGTTAACTATGGCCCCGGGGGCATTACCTGGGGCGGTATTGGCCCGGCGCCTCGGGTCTTATTGCCACAGTAATGTCATTGTAGCTTTATTTTTCACATCCTGAATGGAAAACTATAAGTCCCAGAATGCAAAGTAATTCAAGCCTGAAAAATCCTTTTTAACCACTGTACTTTCAGGGCTTTAAGACACACAATAAAAGAAGTTGCGTGATTAACTCTGCTAGATATTGAAATTCTTTGTCACAAACTTTCAGGTCGTTGTTATGCATGGTTTTAAGAAGATGTGACTATGGACATAAAAGCCAACTTTTTTTTGCATGTCAAGCTAGTAGACATCATGAATAAAAAGAAATCTTTCAAATGGTGCCTTATTGTGGTGCCCTCTTTACCTGTGAAAGATCTGCAGGTGAAGGGTGCTATGCATGCTCTTGCAGTAGGTAATGTCCCACATGCATAAAAAAGGCTCTGCTGCTGATAAAAGAAACATGTTGACTTCATTAAGGTGCTGGCTGCAGGCCATTTTATTTATTTAATTTATTTATTTCATTTGTTACACAGCCAGACCATGAGGTATCACGGCGAGGTTACAGAGAGATTGGTGATTGGTCGTACATTTGAATGAATGAACAGTGAAGCAAAGCGTACAGTAGTTGTTAACATTTGAGGAAAAAAGAAAAAAGCGTAAAGAACTTATTTACAATCAGCAGAACATTGATAAACAGGTTAAACAGGTATAGGTTGCACTAGTATAGAATCAGTAATGTGCTAGTATTGGTTGAACAACCATGTTTTCAGCTGTTTTTTGAAGCCAGGGAAGGATGTCTCTTTCTTTATATTGATTGGGAGGGAGTTTTAGTGTTTGGGGGCTAAGATGTGAAAACTGCTGCTCCCTGCTCTGGTGTTATTATAGCGGGGTATCACTAGATGTTGACTGTCATTAGATCTCAGTGTGCTGATGTTTTCTTTTTTCTGTACGGGGTTAAGATAGATTGGAGCTGTTTTTGCCAAGCATTTATGCGTAATGCAGAGAGTTTTAAAGATAATTCTTGCTTTGACGGGTAGCCAATGGGCATCCTTCCTGATTTTGGAGATGTGGTTAGACTTTTTTTATCCCTAATGCTGCCCTTAAGGCTTTGTTTTGCAAGCCTGTGGACGCTGCCTGTATCTCAGGAGGGCTGTGACTTGAGAAATGGGCAGTGCTTCATCCCCCGAGCCCAGTTGATTGTATATTTGGCTAGGGAGGCACAAAAGTGTACCTAGGATGCTTTTTGTGATCCTTTGAACTAAGGGTACCTACTTTAAAAAGCAAACCAACCAATGATTTGTATGACAATTTCAGCTCAGCAGGTTCCTTCGGCTACGGTGTACTCTCGCTGCAGGTGGTGGTAAAAAGGCAAAGAAAACGTTGATCTAATATGTTTGGGTTATCGTGTGCTTGCTATTGTATTTAGTGTGCTTACGTGTGCCCTTGATAGCCTATTTTGTCCAGAATCCTTTCATGGGTGTTGTCGCCAGGTGCTTTATCATCTTTGCATCGCTCTACTTGCATGGGATGCTGGTCCCTCTCTTGTAGGTTTCAGCACTGGTTTACAGTTATACGAGAATCGTCTTAACCCTTCTTCCACAACAGGATATCTTCTCAAAGAGGCTGCATATTGGGCTAAATAGCTGAAGACGGAGGTCCAAGTATGGCCCTCATGACCCCCACATGACTCAACAGATCCACCTCTCTCTTAGGCCCTACACCGCCATGATCGATGTATTGCAGGTGTGAGAAACGTTACTCTGTCAGACAGTCATTCAGGGCATACCCAGTCAATTGTTCTGGAGGACAGGGCGATGCCATCAAGTCCACTGACTGAAAATCAAGAAACCAATGACGTCATTACTGACATCACGATGGAGCTGCACTTAGACATGAAGTACATAGTCATCCATTCATGAAGTTACACAAACATGCATCAGCTTATTGCAGATAGAAACAAAACACATGCTTATGGCCCACGCAGGTAGATGACAGACATACATACATATCTCAAAATATAGTCACATCCTTCGCCAAAGCTGAACCCCAAGATGCCAAAATATACTTATAGCAAGCTTGCATATGCTTGACTGCCACTAATATGGAAAAGCCATAAGGACACATATGGAAGATATAGGCCCACTGAAAGGAAAGAGGAAGGGGAGACAAGCTTCGAGTACATGGAGGGGCTGGCATGATCGCTGCAGCCAGAGGCAAGTAGAATGATGCACCCAGCCAAGGACATGTGGAGAAGAAAAGTTCCTGGTTACCAAATGATAAGCCACCTGTGAGAAATTCAGACTACAATCCTCATAATTACAGACAAGAGAGCTCCATTCGGTGGTCTCAACAAACGTGACCCAGCAGAGCAAGACAATGCCCATTCAATCAAGGTAGATAGAGAGCAGCTGTTTCCACCAAATCAGAAGTGGAAAGATACAAGAGTTGCTCACGAACTGTAAACTGAATGCCCTCTACCAGGCTTAGGTGATCAGAGATGCCAACATTAGGGAACACACAGCCCTCATGTTCATTCTCATTACCCCGAGAAGGTACACTCAGCCTGGTAACCATCCAGGTTCCCAGGGCTGTGAGGATCCATTCTGTCCAATCCAGAGTCACCTTTCACGTGGAGATATATATGTTGCAGGAGCAAATGGTCCCTATGCGATCGTGCAACATTGTAGATTGAAACATGCAGAGATGGTCCCAGGAGGAGTCACCAGATATGGCTCTCCGATAGTAGAATTAACGCCTATAGCACATATACCTAGTTCACCTAAACTGACCAATGTGAATGCCCGATAGGTTTTGGGGATGGAGCTCGGTTTTGTGACGTCACACCTGGATGAAACCGGGTGACAAATGCTCAGAGAACGTGAACCCTGGAAAATGCATGTCTTCCTAGAGAGAGCCCTGTCGTTTTGTTAGATAATAAAGACAGTAAACTTTGCCCAATGGCTGAGTCTTCCGTTCTTGTGGTGGGGAGTTTTTGATGGGCCCCGAGTGTCTCTCTGCTGATAAGTGGGGTGACTTCTATAGAGCCCTGCCGCTCTTCAACATAGCTTAAGGTCAGTGTTAGGGATTGTACAGATAAATCAGCTGAAATTGAATTAAAACATTAATAAATTATCTGTTGAACAAAACAAAGTTGGCAGCGAGAGAATATACCCTATTTACCAGATATGGGATACACTTCTAAGTATGTGCAGAAATATACCAATTGGCGTTCGAAAAGAGATTACATTTTTAAAACTTAACAGACCACCCATTCTAGAGGTTATAGTTACCTGGAGCAAAACTTTACTAAGCACTAGAGGTTGTCGATTATGTACAGCAGGTGTCCCAGAAACACAAACATTTGCTACGAACATGTGTTTGCACAAAGTACTTTCCAGATTATCATACACCAAATGTGACTACTGTGGCATACGGGAATGACAGGAAATTATACATATGGTATGTAAATGACTGTGCAATACTGGTATGAGATTAATGAGATATTACCTGCATTTTAATTAAGTCTGATTAATTATATGTGTGCTATGTGAATATTGTTTTTTAATTTTCTTTTTCTTATTTATATATTTTGTATATTGAATCATATGCATGTATAGAAATCCATGATTGTAGCTATTATATACTAATAAAGAAAACGTTACATTTATTTGGTCTGTTGTCCCGACTAGTATACTGGATACTTAAGTGTGTGCAGGCTGGAAGGGTGGGAGAAGGGAATGGGAAGACGAGGAGAAATCACCTGGAGAAAGGGCACATGGAAATGCCAGGGTTCAAGAGTTAACCAAATGCTGTGCAGGACAGCACATACGTGAGCGCCCTGAGAACCTAGGGTTCGTGTGCGCTATATAAGAACTTATTTAGTTAGTTCGTTAGGGCTACATGATTTACGAGGCAAGGGTGATAGGACAAACAAACGTTTTGAGTCATCTCATCTTCTTGACGCTGAGGACACAAAGTTCCTTCTATTTCGGAATTTAGTTCATTTAAACCTGGTCCGTTGTCAGGTTACTGGCGGTGGCAGACCTTAGGGCTTGCTCAGGATGTACTTGGTTGACTGGTCCACTCGGTATTTAGGGACTGGTCCACTCGGTATTTAGGGACAATGTTGACAATGTTCTGTAATGCCTGCCTTGTGATGCATCTTAAATGGAAGGCAACTTTGAATGTGTAGCCAGTGGAGGGGTTGCACTACTCCCAAAATAGGATCATGTTTTTCAAGACAAAGACTAAAGAATATTTGCAGTTTGCTAGGTTTTGCAACCCAATGTGCTTGCTTGTAGGCGATACACAAACCGCAATCTTAGTGCAGATGACGACAATGTGGACTTGACTGTGCTCATTTTAGATTTGTGAGGCAGGGCTAAAGGGGAAAACTATGCCAGTTCCCATTGTGCACCTTACTCTCTTCCCTCCCAGATGCTGAAAGTGATGTGCTACACTAACTTGATACAATTATTTACTTCTGCTAGGCTGAAGGCATTGCTATGAGTGTACAAGTGCAAGGTATGGTATGGCATGGAATGCTTTTGGCTGGAGTAGCGGGCATATTTCACATGGACTCGAGCTACATACGTAATATTTCGGGACTATGAGCACAGGGAAGAAGCAGAAAGTGGGAAGGACAGGGGCGGAAGGGAAGCTCCAGACCAAGTCTGCTTTTTGCTCACCATCTTGTCTCTTCATTTTCTTATCAGTTTCCAAAATCACTAGCCACCTTATTCTCCCAGCATTGCTGTCATGTTGCTTTGCAGGTGGTGCTCTCCAATGTAACTACTACTTCTGGTGTCCACCAATCTTTGAAACCACCGGCCTCCTCTTAATCTCCATATCTCTACCTCCTCCTTGGGTCCATGTCCAACGCTGCCACCAAGTCCTTCACACCCATGGCTGCAGACCCTACAACGCAATCCCATAGCGGCCTTCCACCTTTGCTGTCATCACTGCTCCTGAGGTCAATTTTCCTGTTGCTCCTTCTCCTTTAGGGTGGATGCCAGAAGGCCATGGATGTGGGCAGCTAGGGCATTGGGAGGAGAGCAATGGGTAGAGGAGGAAGAGGACACGGAAATCGATGCTGCACACAGCCATGCAAGACCAGAGAACAGGAGATACAGTGAGCCTCACTGACCAATGCATTTGTTGCCTGTCTGTCCGTTCACATTGGTGTCTATGGTAGTACGTCTGTTGCCTCAGTGTCTTCACCCCTGCATCGGTTCCATTGAACATCGGTCCTTCTAGTGATCTTTCTGCTGTATCATGCTACATCTAT
This sequence comes from Ambystoma mexicanum, assembly GCF_040938575.1. NCBI lineage: Eukaryota > Metazoa > Chordata > Amphibia > Caudata > Ambystomatidae > Ambystoma > Ambystoma mexicanum. The sequence goes on along the minus strand of NC_090922.1, from coordinate 1,125,615,828 downwards.
GGATACACACCTAGTCTTTACCTGCCGTCACTAAATGTCAATAGATGAGGCTTCAATACAGAAAGCAGGAGAATCAGAAAGAAGACCATATCGAATATACACTGGTCCACAAATAGGATGCAAGATTGACACAGTTGCCCCCCACCCTAAAGCTTGCACTTGAAATCTTAGGGGGTGGCTGCACAGGATACACCCAGTAGGGCAAAGATTGTGGTGGCGCTAGTGGTCATGAAGCAGTCTCGGACACCACAAAAGTCACCTGTGAAGTCAGAATACAGTACACACATTGCAGAACGGAGAGGGCCGTTTTCCGCAGAGATGCAGTGCATGAAAGATTAAAAACATGGAAGACATTTATCTACGACAAATGCCAACACCTAGGAAGGGGAGAGGGCTTGAAAAACAACAAGATCCAATAAAGGCATAAAGAATAAAGCTGGACGACTAACTGAAAGTGTTACTACAGTGCTTCCAAATAAGAGCAACACAATTAAGGATTCAGTCGCTCGCCGGTCACAAAGATTTTGCCGGAAGCGGCGCAGATGACCTGAAGGCTCAGCACCATATTTAGGACCCATTTCCCATATGAGTATACTGCTCAGTTTTGCACATATTTCAGAATTAGCTATACAAATAATGGATTACCACAACGTGTGCCTTGACTGACTCTCTTTTTATCTGGGCCGAGCAAAGGTCATTTGAAGGGAGTGTTTCCTGTTCAGTGCCCACGAGAGCAGAGGCAGCAGCTCTTTTTAATTTCCGGTGGAGAGGGAATGTCAGAGTCGGGCTCTCCTTATCAAATCTAACGCGCAGATGCTGTCATGTATTTGTAGCAATATTTGAAACCGTTCACAATTTTCTTGTGAGTCTGAGTCTGATACAGAGGGAAGAAATGATGACACTCAGCAGCACCTATGGATGCACCGTGTGGAAAAATGTAACCACCTCTTTGACGGGCAAGCAGTGCTTCACCAGGGATAATAAATAAAATAGCCATTTCACGGGTCCTAACGCTTCCCATGGGATTACATAAAATGAGCACACTAAACAGGAAAGAGAGTTCAAGCCTGGTTATCGGATCCACAGCCATGCTCATCCCTTTCAATAAAAGCTGGATGGGACAATCCGCTTCATTCCTCCAGCCAATGAGCTTCCACGATGCCCTGGCAATCATGGACATTCCTAAAAGACATCAGGACAATAGACCTGGAAGAGGCCACACAGGACATTCAGAGGGACTGGGCTCACCCCCAGCCAAATGGGCATCGTGTGCTTTGCAATTGCAAATATCACAGTATAGGAACACGTTCTGTATTGGTCTACTGTAGATTTCAGTTGTCTCTCTTGTGTTACAAAAATGCAAGCTGGGATAGCTGGCTGCTCAATGATTTTGAAGAAAGCCATTGCATAACATTCTATAGCACAGGTCTGCAAGCTGTGCCTCTCCAATGTTCTGCACCAGGACTCCCACAATCCCTCACCATGGACTATGCTGACTAGGGGTGATGCAAGTTGGAGCGCAAAATATGCGGCGAGCCAAAGGTTGCTACCTGGCGACTATAGTAACCAAACTGAACTTATTCAGTTCACAGCCCCACAACAAGCTGTACAATTGCAGTCTTTGAAAATTAAACAGCAACATTGTACCACTTCACCACGAATGTTGCTGACCTCGGGCAATAAGACAGATTTACTGAAGTTAGCTCAGCTTGCCTACATTTGCAATAAAACAAATATCAGATGGATATATTAAAAAAGAACATGCCGCGCTCAGATGTTGTCAAACCATTTTCAATATTTTACAGTAACTTAGTACTTGATATTGATCAACGCCTGCAGGGACCTCATCACAGTTATGGAAACTAATTGGTGAGATGAAGAGGCCACATAACCTGCAGGTAACTCAACACTTCCAAGAAACCAGAATCACTGAAACAAAGACACGTACAAAGGACTGATACAGATTTAGGAAAACATCAAAAGTAAGAGCCATACTGCTCTAACCAGATGACTAGCAGGGGAGTATTCTCAAACATATAAAAGGCAAAAAACAGCATCCGTCCCTGGACAGGTGGGACCTTTATTAAGTAAACAAATTGTTAGATGCTAGCTTTGAACAGGCCATCCTAGAAAAGTTCATGAAAAATCCAGCAGGATAGACACAGAACCAGGTCAGGTCCATACAAGTATGTCTTCGCTTACGATACCATACAACTTTATCAACATGATGTACACATGAAGTCATCATAAAGTTCATAAACAAACGCCATCAAACCTACATAAAGAGAAGGTAAAGAAGGATCAGAATGTGCAGGGTATTTACCCAATATCCGCATGCTCGAAGATGATCTACTGGCTGAATGCATCACGTCTGTCATACAATTAATTCAGGAACATCTATAACCTATTAAGAGCAAGGTTTCATTGCCTACAGAGCGTTAATTGTTGCATTTTAAAAATATAGATGATACATCTTCCAAAATGTCTCCTTTACTCTTGTTTCTTTCACGTGTCCATGTATCTGCGCCCCGAGCCTAGCGGCATAATAGAAATGAATAAATAAATGAATAAATAAATAAATAAATGTAGGCAGGCAGAAGAGGGAATAAAGTGTTCAATTGTGTTGTTGCAGTTTCTTTAAGAACCACGCCCAATGCCCTGCTCGTGCCCACATCCAATGGTGATAGCAGGTACGCAAAGGCCATGCGGTATTGACGAAATGCATTCATTGGCCTGCTTCTTCCGCGAAAATCCTATTGTATGTAGAAGAACCAAGTGCATTGCACTTTCAATAAGAAACCTTGTGCCAAGGACAAGTGCATCCTTCAAAGGAACACATCCCCATCTCCTCAAAGCACCGTAGACTTCAGGAGAAGGTTACATCTCGTTTTAGCAATTGATCTTCGTATTGACATTCTGTAGTTTGCATCGAATATGACTCTAGAGCAGGCTTAACTTCAATGGAAAAAACTGTGTCTGGTAGAAATGTATTTAAAAGAAGTGCTTTGCACCTTTCTAGAATGTAGGCCGATCGGGCGCATCATTTTCATAGTCAACCATGGCACTTAAAAACTAATAGCACAATTAAGACTTCCTTTATAACGGATTTAACTAATTTAGCCTCCGGGCTTTGCCAAACCGCAAAGCAAAATTGTTAACAAGTAGATTATTTTGTTTTGTCTGACATTGGGCTAATGCCCAGCTCTGCGTGCTCTCATTCTGATTATGTGGATTGTGTGAGTGGAGCAGTGCCTTGAAGAATGACTTATCCTCGCTTTATAAAAGAAATGTAATGGAAAATGACCCATATAGCACTGCCAAATAGGGCATTGACTTGGGGTATATATTTTAAGGGTCGGGTTCACTGCCTTATCAGGTAATGGACAGCGAATTTGAATTATGCCCCCATTTACGGCTCCATGATGTTTTCCTGCTGGCCAATGTTGCCAATGCCATGTTTCCCAGGCACAGCTTCAGTGCTGTTGGCGAACACCCTTATCGTGCCTATTCCCCCTCCACACCATTTTAAAATTGCAGGACACGCCGGCACTTCCTTTTAAAACCATACCCACCCATCTCGTTTTGTACGAGGGACACCACCACAACCACCAGATCAACGGGCAGGCCACTCTCCATTCGCTCCTACGAATCTGACCTGTTCCCGTCGATTTACAACACACCCTACAACCACCTGGCATCCTAACAACAACTTTCCTCACTCCTAAACCCAGCCCAGCCCCCTCGTTACCTTTACCGCCCCACCTCCAACACCACTTCTAGCCACTTCATGCATGGGGGATTAGCACGATTTCCAGATAGGCAGCCATTTATGAAAGGCAGCCTGTTGGGGTAAAAAAAAAATGTGGCAGAAGTGCGTGGAATTACAATTTACTTAACACTTAATCAGATGTATGTCATCAGTTTCATTGTAATTAAAGAATTGTGTTTTACTGTCACTGACGCAGCCTGAGGGTTGATACAGGAGAACCTCATTGCATCAAATGTGTATTCCACTGTACCCTCAGAAGTCTTTCGGGACAGGGTCTACCACCAAGAATGTGGTCATTCAAAGATCAGGTGCAAGCAGAGTCTGTGCCGCAGGGGCCAGCAAGGTTTCCAGAGCTGCCCTGAACTGCCACCCCGCCCCCACAAGCAGACGTTGTTTGCTGCTTCCCTGACTTCCGATGAGGAGCCCAGCCCCATGTCACTCAGAGGTTGGATAAAAAGCCTAAGTTACATGCACTCAGTATATAAGATTGGGAAGTGGGAGAATGGACTCCCTATTTTTTAAAGTTGGGAGTAAAATTATTTTTGGGGAGTAAAAATGTAAGTCCATTTCCCAATGAGAGTATTTTTTACGCGAGTAAAAAGAGGTTTTAACTGAAAAACAAAAGTGTTTTTGTAATAATTATTTTCAGCTAGTTATTCATGCACATTAACATATATATGTTTAATTCTTACAATCAAGCAGTTAAAATAATAATTTCCTTCCTCTGGTAGTACATGCACTACTGGTCCAAACATATCCATAGAGCTGTGAGGGTGAAAGCAGGGGCGCACGATTCTACTGTTTCCACTGCCCGTTTAAATGTTTTGTGAGTATTTCCCAATTTTTAGGGAGTAAAAGTGTCTGATACACCGCTCATCTGTAGAGATGCATGCACTGATATGCAAGCACGATGCATGCACCACAGTGGAGTAACTGTGCGGAAAAAGTTGGGGGGGACATGACATCTGAAGAAAATGTGCCCCAGCCAAATGAATGGGGAAAAATGGTGTGCCATGAAAGTTGGGGGGGGACAAACACCCCTGTCCCCCCTAAAATTACGCTCATGTTGCACCACTTTAAAATACCATTGAGAACATTTTAATTGCTCCCAAATATTTTTTGCTTCATATTTAACTCTTACACACATCATTTCGATATCTGTAGGTTTGGTGTTTCTAATACACGCCTAGAATTCGACAAGGCGCCTTTTTCACAACATATTTGGCTAAGATTGTGCATTTCTAGTTTTGAGTGATTGGTGGCATCACAACCAAATCATAACTGTTGTCACCTATGTGACAGAGGACTGTAGAGATTGGCTGGATTAAGTACTGCAATCTACTCATTATGTGCTGTGTATCCTTCCACACAGCACAGCCATTGTAGGGGAGAAAGGGATGTCCAATCAGAACATTACACACACAATATCACAATACCTGCCGAGGCATTTGATGACGATTCCAGGTAATGCAGTGAGCACCTGGACATTTGAAGACGATCATCGATAGCTGTGTGAGTACCTGGACATAAGATGGCCGTCCCCGGGAATGATGCGGGTGCCTGACCTCTTCTAACAATAGCTGGTATTTGACAGCAATACCGGTCATGGTCATGTGATCTGAGCGCCAGCCAAAATGCTGGTTGTATCTGGGTATATAAGCGCAATAGCTGGCACAAGGTGAATGTCTGGTTAATCCTCTACAAAAGTCAAAACGAATGGCTTAGTTTGTATTTGTTTTTTTTAATAGTTTGCAAAGTACTGGTTTTAGAATATTGTATTTGTGGAAATGCTCAATTATTGAGCTCCCATAGGCTTCTCTGAGATTAAATTAATGGCTATTTCTTTACTAGGTGCTGAAAATCAACACAACAGAAAAGCGCTGCATCCCAGTCTAGCAGCCCAAACACATGAGGGCCTAAAGCATGATCACAAGAGGGTCATGTATATACATCCAGCGCACTGTACAGACGTAACATATAACATATAGACAGCTCCAGAGATCTTACTGTATGGCTAGTCTAAGAAGCCAAGGTCCTCCTTGCCTCCAATGTGGATCGATTCATATGTAAGCACTGAAGCAGAAAGAATTCCAGTGGAATGGGTGAATTGCTACATTACCTCACATGTGTGCTTTTCAGCTGAGGTTTTATAACTGGTGGTCTAAGTTCAGCGGAAATGTGCCCCAGAAGCCTCAAATATTCTCATTGGACGTATATCCAACAATACCAACCTGCTTTTAAACACATGTTCCCTTTGCTGCTCAATTGGTTATTATCAAAAGCCAAAGAAAGGTTGACTCTCCTCCCCCTCTTGGAATGTTAGGGACAACACACAACATATGTTCTGTATGAGGCTTAAATATAATAGTGTATTGATGTTTTTTTGTAAATAGATAAAAGGTAAAGGGAAGTGTTCTTTTATGCCAGTTAACAGAACGGTAACTTATAAGAGAAGTTATTTCAACATTATAGTCTTTAGAATCTCCTATTTTAAAACAACCGATAAAGACATGCAGATTTAGTATTTGTAACAAACTTTTCTTTTGTATGTATAAAAAGTGTATACCGCAGCTGGGCTCACGTATATCGCAGGATGATGGAAGGCAAGCACTGAGGACATGTTAAATATGGTTTGGATAAAAGCAAATCAAAATGATAATCATCATCTTGGAGGAGGTGCTGGAGGAGGTGCTCGCTTATAGCTTGACAGCAAGGATCGTTCATCTTGGAGGAGGTGCTCGCTTATAGCTTGAAAGCAAAGATCGTTCATCTTGGAGGAGGTGCTCGCTTATAGCTTGACAGCAAAGATCGTTCATCTTGGAGGAGGTGCTCGCTTGTAGCTTGACAGCAATGATCGTTCATCTTGGAGGAGGTGCCCGCTTATAGCTTGACAGCAATGATCGTTCATCTTGGAGGAGGTGCTCGCTTATAGCTTGACAGCAAGGATCGTTCATCTTGGAGGAGGTGCTCGCTTATAGCTTGACAGCAATGATCATTCATCTTGGAGGAGGTGCTCGCTTATAGCTTGACAGCAAAGATCATTCATCTTGGAGGAGGTGCTCGCTTATAGCGTGACAGCAGTGATGCCCTGCATCCCGAAAAACCTAGAAAGATTGCACCTTTATCAACAATAAGCACATGGAGAATCGTAGGGGTGGCCAGATGTATTGGTCCCATGAGGTCTTCTACCCATGATGCACATGAAGAAGCATCAATTCTTCAATTTTCATGAACACAGAAAAAACAAGCATTAAACCATGGATCATTTTACAGATATTCGTGAAGATTTAGAATAAAAAAAGACGAATGGAGAAATGACCAAATTTATTTGATTGAAAAACGAAAATTTATTTTCTGCATTTTTTGTGATGAGCGGGGAGACCCCCGCACCCTCAATCACCCCTTCTACTCTAACATATACCCTTACCCCACCTTTATTTACTATACATATACAAAAGTACCTACCATTTTCGGTCAAAGAAATGTGTTAATTTCTCCTTTGGTTTTTTTGTACCCGTTCTTTCCGTTGTGAGCCAGGGCTATACGTTTTATTGCATGTGTGGCTAATCAGAGGAATCTCTTGCTCGGGTCCTTTTTATTGTTCTGCCAAAACAATAACAAATGTGTGGTGGAACTAAATATAAACTCGTTCTGCACAAGTTTAGAGGTTCCCCTCACCTTCCCACCCGACAGGTAATCTATGGCTCAGAGCAGAGCCATTACTGGAGAACCTAAAGCAAACTCCTAAACTGGGCTTTCAGAACAGGGTTAAAGCATCTTCCAAATCTCCTCCATCGTTCCTTTGGTTCCTTATAGCTCCAGATGAATTTGGTAAATTACCATCAAACGTCTTCTGTTCTACCATGGATACAGGTATTCTTGGAAGATCACATGTGAACTCCAGCACTCTGCTCCCTTTCGCAATAGGTTCATATAGGTAGCGATTTCCAGATTAGACCTTGGGGTGTGGGGGGGACGGTGGAACTATACACAAATGGTAGTGCCCTAGTAACAAAAGCAGTCTAGTTGTCAGCATCTTTATGCATCTTATGTGGTCTGCGGGGAAGGTTCTGCCTGAAAATACAGGAGGACTGTGTTCAAGACTGACCGACTGGGGTAAGTATCTTCCCTCCACCCCTGTATGCTTTCAGTCCCTTTGGCGCCCTCTCCTCACCTTGTGGTAGAATTAGGCGTGCTCTCCGTCTTGCCTTCTTTGCAGGGGTGCATTGTCTTTCATGGGCGAGTGCGGGCCAGTTACTTCACTGACGCCGGCCCGTTTGATATTGTTCAGGTAGGTCTTATTGCTGTTCTTTAGTTTTGTTGCTATCCTGCATGCCTTTCTTTGTTTAAAATGTCTCTTTTTTTCTCCCTTAGGTATGCAGAGCTTCAGCGCGGCGAACTGGCTTGGTTGAGCCCCGCTGGTAAATGATGGTGCATTAAGAGTGCTATGATGCGGTAAGTAAGTGCTATGTGCAGCGCGCAAAGTCTTGCCTTTGCTAACCTGTGTTTTCCTTCCTTGTAGGTCATGTTGTTCTTCAGCGCGAGTGGAATGTCCGGAGTGTTGCCAGCCGAGAGGCGACCAGCCAGGTAAGTCTTTTGAGCAGTTCGTAATTTGTAAATGTCTCTACAGCTTTCTTTAATGTTGCCTCTATCTTCCTCTTTCAGGTCGTTCTGTCCGGGAGGCATGCAGATTCGAGTAAGCTGTTCTCAGTAGCTGCGAGTGTTTAAAGATGAAGACTGCAGGTAAGATGCTGCTGCTAATGATATTTTTTTTGTCTCCTTGCAGGTTCTGCTTCTTCCGAGGTTCCTGACTCCACCTCGTCAATGGGTTTGCCAGAGGGGGTTTTGGGCGAGGGTCGTGACACTAAAGTGCAAATCGCTGTAGGACGAATGCCTCCTCACGAGCTAAAACTGAAAGTAGGCACTGTAATTATGCTACTACGCAATCTTATGCCATCACGCGGACTCTGCAATGGCACAAGGTTGACAATTACGTATCTACAAAGACACATCATAGAGGCCCGTTTAATCAATGGAACTTAGATACTGTTCTTATACCGCGCATATCCCTCATTGCATCTGATACAAATTTGCCTTTCAAATTCAAAAGAAGACAGTTTCCTATACGTTTAGCCTTTTCAATGACCATTAATAAGTGACAGGTACCAATGCCCCCTTACTGAAAGTGATCAGTTGTAATTCTGATGTTTAAGAAGGGGGGCAGAAGTGACCCTATAAATTACCAACCAATATGGACCTTTAAGATATGCTAGAATGGCATTTGTCACGCAGGAATGGTTAGTTGGTAATAATGCTTTATGTGACAATCCAATGTTTGAAAGCAGGTAATATTTATACATTACCACTTCAGGTTTTAAGATACAGATGCAGGGATAATATTTTGCATAAAATAAACAGTAATTTGAATTGGATTCCTGCAGATTAGCCTAAACATTTTAACCATAGTGTTATTATTTCAGCACTGATGGATAAGATTTTCTTTCTTTAAATGTGGCCAACAGCCGTGCCACCAGAATTTGTTTCTTTGTGATATTCTTCAACTTCTGATAATGGGTTACTGAAAAAGAGCAACCATGTCAAAGATTGGTTAGTTTTAACGTCCCTCCCTGGTGCATCACTTTGTGCCATTGATCAATAATTGTAAGTGCAAACTTCAACCCTGCAAAAATACTGTTTTATGGTGCTGAAGTCCTGCTCTCAAGACTTGGCGAGTTTCCTGTCCACTAGTGTGACATTGAAATAAGTTTGGAAGCATCCCATGACTCGAATGTTCTTATATACATTTCTACCTAATTAGCAGCAGGCACCAGGTAGGCTAAGCAAAATGACAGTTGGTATATAGCTAAATGCTAACCAATGGAACAGACTACATTCAGAAAGTCAGGGGGGTTCGGGCAGTGCAGGAAGTGGAGGCAATGCCAATACTCAGCAGGTAAAGTAAATGATGTGCATGCTCAGGAATAGTAACAGTGTGCAGTCTCAAGGTGGATGAGTGCAGAGCCTTGATGAGTGGGGGCTGCACATGGGTGGAGGGGAACGACATGTCCAACATGAGACGGGGGACCGTGACTGGCCCAACAAGAGGCAGGGGACCACGACAGGTCCAACAAAAGCCATCCGAGACGCCTCCAACAGCATTTCAGATCCGCCAACCAGCACAGAGACAACGATTCTTGACCCCAAGCCGCTGTGTAGGCCAGCCTCGCTTGCCAAACTGCCTGCTGCCCGATACCCACAGCTGCCTCCCATCTTGAACTCTGTCGCAGGAGCTGCAAAGCATCCTGGGACCGACTCAACGCTGTCAAGCATCAAGATAATTTAAGACACCAGGTACATTGTGGTTTTGTCCAACTGGACCTTCCCTGAAGGCCTCTAGCGACATTTACAACCCCTTCCTTCCTTGGTTGCTAAAACCAAATAACCCTGAACAGTTAAGACTGATTGTTTTCCTGACTACACTCCTGTCAGTATCAGATATAGTTAGATTGACATTAAACAGAGCAGGTTTTTGTCTGCAGCACCAATGCCGATCTCCTGCTGCTTTAGGGTGCCTCACTGAAAGGGATCACTACCTTCCTCCCTACACCAACACAAGGGATGCAACAACAGAAATAGAACAGCACAACCACACAAGTACTCAATGTGACTCTTTCTCCTGTACCTCCCTCCTACTGTCATCATTAACAAATTGAGTGTTGGTCAATGGCAAACAACATTAACACATATCATTTTCAGTTGCAGTTACATCACTCATTTCGGTAGGTTCTTTTATTATTTTTCTTATTATTTTTATGGTATTTATTGAATGCGGACCTAGCTTTGGGAAGTAACAGAGTGCTTTACAGAGGTATCCAAGAATACAGATACATAATGGAGCCCTTTTATGAGGTAACAGAACAGGTAATCAGCGGTTGGAGGGATACCAAGGGGCGCGGAGGTGGGGTACAGCTGTACCGGGTGGCGGGGAGTAGATGGCGGGCAGCGTCTAGCAAATCAGGTGGCATGAGGGGCAATGTGATGGCGTGAGGGGAGATGTGATGGCCTAGGTGATGAGGCAGACAGATTTCTTGAAGTGGTGGATATGTAGTTCTTTTCTGAATTGTAGAAGCGTGGGGGTAAGCCTTATGCTGACGGGGAGGATGTTGTACAGTTTTGGGGCATAGGCAGAGAAGGTTTGTTTTCTGGCCCTTTCCTTTTTGCAAAATCTGATTTCAAGCCTGCACGTGTCTGGCCTCTGTTGCTGTGCTTTTCAGCGGAGATACTGAGTTTCTCTGCAAGTTAGCTGTATAGATGATGCAGCAAGACTTGAAGGTGATTTGTGCATGAAGTCGATGAGGGCCGGGTTGACATGGTTGTATCTGCAGAGACCCTTGATGAAGCATGCAGTGGCATGCAGTACACTTCTCATGGGTCCAAGGGGAGGACGATGGGAGGCCTTTGAGGAGTGCATTTCCCCCATCTTGGTGGGACAGGACCAGTGGGATTGAACGGTGGATCTCAAGCTGTCCAGAGGGAGAGTTTGACATTCCGCAAGAGGGAGAGACGATACCAAGCGCTGAGTGAGTTTTCTTGTTCTTACTCGAGAGATCTCCAGTAAAAACAAGAGATCTCAGTTTTTCATTTTCTGTGGTGTAGAACTTGTGAACTATTAAAATGGCTAATGTTAACAATGATTGAGAAGTTTTCATGAAGATGCAGGTTTGCGGCATGCATTTACAACAAGTGTAATACAATGTTTGAAGCCAGACAATGTGGATATACAACTCGGTGTTCTGATCTTTCCTTAACAGTTGTACTTTATGCACACATTGGATGGAGGACACAAACGTCTTTCTCTGTTGTCAAGGAGAAATCCCATATGGAGTCTTGATACTGAATTTACTCTTCAAATATAAAAATACAGGGCAAAATATTCCCAGCTCAAAATCATATCTGGGGCACTGAATCCGGGCCAACGTTCCGATCAGTTTGCAAGGTAAAATGGTTAAATATTTTTAGAAAAGAGGTAGCATGAAATTATCTCGCCTTCCTTACACAACAACAGTCCATAGAACAAAGAGCATTGGTCAGCTTACTGACTTCAAGGCTAACTTTTCCTCAGACAAAGCTTGACCTCTTTCATAGCTAAAAAAACTAATGCTGGATTTAGTTTTTCTTGACTGTAAGGCATACATTGCTTTTTATTGACAGACCCCGTTCAACGTTTTCTATATCAAAAACACCCACATAAATATATATAATCTCACGCTTGTCTCATTCAAGATCTCCTATAGATTTTGGAAGAATTAAAGCATTTTTCAACAAGTTTGTAATGCTTTGTGTGACACGGCCTGCTTTCAGGCCCGGTCAAGGGGGCGGGGGGTACTCGGCCCGCCAACAACCCAACGGGTGCCAGTATGGAGTCAGGCCCTCTCCCAGACCCTCCTTACATGGTTGCTTCTTCTGTGTCGCTGAGCATAGACTGGAGAGGCGGGTCCGCAACGGAGGACAGCGCCAGGAGATGCCAGAGTCGCAGGCAGCCAGTACGCCAGACACCACGAAGCTGCAGTCGACAAAAAAAGCACAGGATGCCATGAATGTGACCATGCCAGTCACAGAGGAGGAGGTGGCGGACGCAGGAGCTAGGGATACAGTGGCTGCAGCAACAGGAGAAGAGCAAGACTTCAGCTGGCAGTGTCAGCTGGTGCCCACTCATATAGGAAAATCCACTAGCCCATCAGGGAGGTTTTTAATAATAGAGACAGGCCCCTATAGAAGGCCTGCCAACAAATCCACCAGGGATATTATTAAGGGAAGAGCTCCAGGGCGGCCTGACAGTCCCTGGGAGCCATTACCAGCTCAAAGTTAGAAATACAGTTAGATTGCAGGGGAAAGGGGCGGGGCTTATCAGCCCTTACCAAGCCCCCCCATCACACCCACTCAAGAAAGGTAAGTTATTGGACAAGGTAGGTGTTCAATCCTGGGAGGGGGTGGGGTATTTAAAGGGAAGCCTGGTGAGATTATGGTGTGGGTTAGTTGGAGGAGGACAGGAGTTGGTGGAGGACGTCTGAGAGACCAAAGGAGGTGAGAGTGACTGCAGTGCAGGAGCTACTGGAAGGAGGGGGTCTGTAGAGTATTTGTGTGAGGTGTAGAGGTAGAATAGCAGTAGAATACTACGCGGGATAGGTCAGGGGCAGTTAGGAAATCCAGAGGAGAAAGTGAGCCAACACCTTAGGGAAACCATCAATAGAGTAAGATAGCCGAAAGACTGATAGGTGCCCCCATTTGCGAGAAACTAGCATCCCCGTTAAGGACGCCAGGGCTATGGAGGGATAACCCGGCAGGAGACAGACAGAGAGGGACCACCCTAGCGCCAACATCCCTAAAGATCCTGGTAGCCCCTAAAGAACTCATTGTAAAGCTGATAGTCACTTGGCCTGCTGTAAAAGTCAATAAACACCCTTGGACTGTCTGACGGAGTACACGTGGTTATTTGTGACAGCCATCCCGTCACATGTGTCAGACAAATGAAACATTTCATTACATGTCTTGCTGGAAAAGAATGTAGAATGGTAGCTTTGCTGGGTGTCTTTGACCTTATTTTAATGAAACAGCTAAATGCTTCACTTGGCATGCGCCCATCAGAAGGAGCCAGGAAGTGAGGCACATTATGATCTTCTCACAATTTTGATTTTATAATTGGTCTGGAAATTATAGATTTTTTTCGAGGGACATTTTAGAAACACTGTACAATGTCATTCATCACTTTCGGCTCTGAAACTTTGCCCTTCAACCCCCTTTTCCTTTGTCTGACAATGTGATGTGTTCCATTGACCTCGCCCCCACATCAGCACATGAGGAGAACATGACTGACATGTTCTGACTTTCAGGGCATGCCATTCCCTGCAAGTCCACACTTTGGAAAACCTGTTTAGAGCAATTTAATATTTTATAGCCCCACCGCCTATGTAAGCACTACTAAGACGTCAACAAATGACATAACGCGCTTGGCTTGAAAGCAGAACGAGGCGAAACACCACAGGTTCGATCCGTGCGTAGAAACCTCTGGGTATTAAGCGTGTTATAAATAGCCAATTATAAATTACAAAGTGCTAATGATTAACCGCTTTCGTAGTGCCTCAAATGTTATTTGTTGGGAGTTTAATGTGTTCATCTTGAAAAATTAAAAACATCATATTTATACACTTCCAAAATCTCTCAGAATGTATGGTTCGCAAATAAGATATTGGCGTTCTGACCTTAAAGCACATAAATATGGAGATACAGTACACAGTGGGCCTCATTGCAAGTTTGGCAGTGCAGGAAAAAAGTGGCGGGAATTCCATTACCATCACTTTTTTGGCAGTAACAGAATTACCACAATTTTTCCTGCACCACCAAATTACAGAGTTTGGCGGATTTACCGCTGGTGGTATTACTTCACGGTAAATCTACCAAAAATCTCCATCGAGTCCTATGGACTTCAAAGATGGGGAATTACACTGCCCTACTGCCACTTGTAATCCCGTAGTAACCCCATGGGAGCAAGTGGCCATAACTCTAAACAGTTTTGGGGGTAATTCAAGTGAATTACCACCAAATTACTGCAAAACTCGCAATTAATTTAAAAACATATGCTGTGTGGAATTCCATGGATTAGACATTTACTATCTAGATATTTGTCATAATACTAAGTAAAAACTAAAAGTACAGCAATATGAGGGAAGCTACAAATTATAGAGGAATGGGCCATCACTCATGTATAATTAAGAAAACATATTGCATCTGGAATTTTTAAGAAGGTATTTTCAATCTCCTTTCCTGTTGGCACTAATAAAATTCTCTCTCTCTTGAGAGGACACACTAAGTGGTCAAACATGCAGCAGCAGGCTGTTGTGAAATGTGAGATGAAGAGAACATATCAACAATACAATGGGCCTCGTTATAAGTTTGCTGATCCAGAAACAAGGATTCCGGTAAGCTCACCGGAACCCTTGTTTCCGGACTGGCAAACTATGTGTCTGCTTGCCATGGCCGCTGTGCCCTACAGGTCTGTCTGTGCCGGGCGCAGCGGCCATGGTATGCAGCCGTTCACGGAAGCACCGGCACATTCTGACAGTGTGATGGACAGAAACGCTGGCACTGTTAACAACAGTGCCAGCGTTTCTGAGTCCTCATTCCCATAGAGTCCTATGGGACTATATTGGAATACATTTTACCGGTGCCTGACTTCCTGGGCAGCCAGACTTGTAATCTCCCGGTAGCAGCGGCGGGGTTACCGCCAGACTCGTAATGAGGCCCAATGACACCCTTACTCTTCTTGACCCTCAGAACCCCAAGTATAATTGAGGAATCTATGCCTTGTCCATAAAGTGCCACACAATACAAATCCTACCTACCATCAAACTCAGGGTGGGCAGGCATTGATGCTAGTATGTGTGCTGTACTAAGCACAATGGCTTATTGTCACCAACCCTTCCCACTGGTTGTGCCACACTGCTGTTCAAAGACCTTGTAGGGTCCGATTGGCAGCCTCCAATGTTGATGCCACCTTGTATTGCTTTTCCTAGGAATCTGCCCTTAGTTGTCTGGAGTCCCGCAAGAGTTTGAAGTGAGGAGATGAGGAAACCACAGGTACAGATTGTGCATTCTGCTGAGGAGCAGAAGTAAGTCAGCGGACTTCTATCTGGTCACCAGCCTTTTATAGAATAAGCACAGGTCAATGGCGAGAATAGAGTATGTGCAAGGATTCAGACATACCCAATCAGGTAGCGCTAAATTGGTCATGCTAAAAAGCCATCAGAATGGGAGTCAGTAGACATCTTGAAACACATGAGAGTCAGTAGACGGCTTGAAACACGAAAGTCAGTAGACAGCTTCAAACGCATGAGAGTCGGTAGACAGCTTGAAACACATGAGAGTCAGCAGACAGCTTGAAACACATGAGAGTCAGTAGACGGCTTAAAACAAACTTCTTTCTTGATGCGTAAAAGATCCCAACCTCACTCAGAGACCCAACCTCCAGCCGTAAACGTACCATTGCCTGAACCCACACCTCACATTGCCATGCTGGTCTCAATGCTCATGGGTGGCTAACAAAACACAACACATCACACACCGAAATAGATCACAACGCCCTCAGAGTCCAGCTGGGCCCGACGTCCAAAGAAACCCCTGAACACTCTGCTGGACCGAAGGCCCCGAAATGGTACTACAGCACAAAATAAGTGACATAACAAAGCATTTTTACTTACAGTAGTGTCAATGCAGGTGTTCAATAGGAGGGTGTTGGTGGGTGTAAATTGAGAGAGAACATTAAAGAAAACCGAATCTGAACTTGATAGAAGGCTAGCAGAACTAGGGACATTCCGGGTCAGTTAGCCCAGGTCAGCTGGCTAGAGCACCACAACAGGGGATGCCACAATAGCAGGCCCTAAAAGAAGCTCATATAACCCCATTAGAATGGGAGGGGCAGATAAATACTGGATCACAGAAGGAAGCAGCAATCGATGGCAATTTGGCCAGAAGCAGAAATAGCAGGAAGGTGGGAGTTAGAGGGGATGGACAGTGATGAAATTCTTTGACTCTTGGTTTCATTGGCACAACCTTGAAAGTGGTACATTTGGTCGACCTTAATTTGGTTGTTGGATTTTGTTCTTTTTATGGAGGTCACTACATAGACCCCTTACTATTAATGGAGGTCCCTCCATAGAATCCTTACTATTAAGAGGTCCCCTCCATAGACCCCTTACTATTATTGGCGGTCGCTCAATATACCCCTTATTATTAATAGAGGTCCTCTCCATACCACCTTACTCCACCCTTCTCTTTTCCGTCATAAACCAAACAATTTACATATTGTACCACCACTGCCAAATTTAGGTCGATCAAATGTACCACTTACAAATGTGTGTCAACAAAACTACCATATATCAATTCCTTTAGCATTTCTCAGGAAGTCCAATATATGTTACAGAGAAAAGTAGAGATCAAAGGCATGTGTACAAAGAGATATGCAAGCTACAATCAAGTGGAGAAGAAAGGCAACAGCTGAGAAGAGTCAACTGGCAAACATGAGATAAGTTGCACTTCCAAATAATTTTATAGGATTCTAGGATTAAAGAGAAGGAAAAACGAGAGAAATAGAAAACTAAACCGCGCAGATGTGTTGAGGAATTAACTCGCTCTACAGATGTGCCTACAATCGGGTCTTACCTACGGATTTACACAATACAGTTGGTGGCAGGATCGGCTGCTCAATCGTACATTGGGGGTCTTGGAAAACACTATGGCCCTGGCCTTCAGTTTCTCAGGCATTCATTGTGGTTAACAACAGGACGAAATCCAGTAAATACAGCCATGCCAGCCAGCGAAGGAAACGACGCACACCTTCACTGCCCTCGCTGAGCGGTGCCAACATGCTAATCCGTTCCATGCTCAGTGCTCTTACTGAATGAAACTACTGTGTTGGAAAACATGTTTTTACTCGTCACCAAGGCAAAAGAGAACACATTGAAACGGACTGACTAGAAGCTTATATCATCTCGTTTCCATAAGCGTCCCAGGTTGGCAGTAGGGAAAGCCAGCCTGAAGCCGCCGCTGTGTATGGCAAGGTCCTTATTCATTGGGCCTGGGACTGTAAGCTGCACATTGGAGCCCTTCCTGCATTCTGCTCAATGCAACTTTTCAAGCTTCCTAGAAGGGCTACTGCCAAAACCTAACCAATGGAAGCTTTTACTAGGGCCGCATTTACAATATTGCTAGGTGTCTGGAACCTCACCGAGAAGCAAGCACTGCCAAAGCCAATAGCTCCGTTTTGTAATGTCACTTGCTGTCTTATGTGCCCCACTACACCCCTCGGAAGCCAATGGACAGCTTTACATGCACGACTGCTGCTAGCAAAGACTAGGTGCAGTCTCATATAACGAGGCCCTGCCATTTTATGACATGTGCAGCCTCAGCTAAATGTGCCCATAGGCTGTTTGCATATGGCCCCATGTCTAAACATCTGACACACGTGCAGTTCTTATGCCACACGCAGAGCCTTATGTGTTTGGTACAGCATCAAATGCTTATGTTTATTAATGTTACGTTATGTTATTCTACTTGGCATTTATATAGCACCTTATGTATCATTGGTCTGACCTCAAAGCGCTTGTAAGTTGAATGCCCTCAGGAACCGTAGTTCAGGCCAGCAGAGAGACAGAATGTGTCGTATGGTGCGTGGGTGTACCGGATATGGTTGCAGCTGGTGTAGTTGTTCGGTGATAGCTGCTTCTTAGCGATAGGTGTGGTGCTGAGGAAGTCAGTTGGATGTGTTCAGTCTGGTGGGTGGACGCCCAGACTGGGTTCTGACTGCGATAGGCCTGAGGAACCCATATGCTAGCCAGAATGTGCTTCAGCTAGCTGTGTTTTATTAGGGTGATGAGGTGTTCGTGGGTCGAGGTCGTATGTGAACAGCTAGGCCGAATTATCAGGGGTATAGCTGTGTTCTACTTGAGTGATGGTGTATAGAAGAGAGTAAGCGTGGTGGTGAGATATGGTGGTCATCCGTAAAAGCGCCTGAGAGCATGCATGTGAGCAGGACAGTGGGGACGTACAAAGCGACATACAAATATACAGCGACAGAGTGGATAGAGGTCTAAAAGGGATACAGTTGTATGTAGGGATACAGGTGCATAGGATATATCCGTGATCCCATTGATCCATAGCTGCAAAACCCAACCCTGGAGCTCCACCCAGGACCATCACATCCGCACCATCTATCGCATCGCACCATCTATCGCATCCGCACCATCCCGTAACATCCCTAACATCCGCAGCATCCCGTAACATCTGTAACATCTGCAGCATCCTGTAACATCTGTAACATCTGCAGCATCCTGTAACATCTGTAACATCCGCAGCATCCCGTAACATCCCGTAACATCTGCACCATCCGCAGCATCCTGCACCATCCGCAGCATCCACACCATCCCCAGCATCCGCACCATCCGTAGTAGCCGCACCATCCGCAGTAGCCGCACCATCCGCAGTAGCCGCACCATCCGCAGTAGCCGCACCATCCTTAACAGCCGCACCATCCTTAACAGCCGCACCATCCGCACCATGCATCTACATGAATAGAGCACACCACAAAGTAAACTGTTATTAAAACTAAGCAGAATCATAATCATGAGGCGATCTAAAGGCCAATTGGAAGCATGGCAGAAGAGAGAAAGGTCACGTGCAGAGATGAAACGCTAGCAAACGTGTCCACTGATGCTGATGGACTAGCCAGGTGTTCAGGAATTCCAGCAGGCACGTGGCTGAATGAGTGTAGTTGGGAAGGCGGTTACCTAAGGTGGTGGCTTCCACCGCTACCCTTTTTTTATCTGGAGAAAGGAACCATCGGGATAGGTTTATCAGCCTAGATACTCCCATCACACACCCACCAGATGCCAAAGTACCTCAACCACATGCCAGATTGTGTGTTCTTTTACATGGTGCACAGGTAACACAGGACTGCATTTTCCCTCATTTGGTGCAGAAGCCCACGCCTGTTCTCTATATCAGCAGGAATTGATATTGGGACAGTACTACACGCCCCAGAATGCATTATGCCCCTCAGTAATAATGTCAACAAAGGTATTTACTTAGTCTCAGTCAGCATAGGTTTCCTGTACACAACTATGCCCTATATTACATTTGCCTCACCCTGTGCAAATTCTGCACACAGGGTTGAATATAGCAAAATACAGCATCTCTCTCAGAATAAAAGCCCTAAAAGTGGATTTAAGGTCCCTGAAGGCACTATGCCTCAGCACCTCCATTGCCACACAGCTACATTTCACTGAGTGCACTTTGCTTTCCATAGTGCAGATAGTCACACTGGTCTAGGTATCCCAGAATGCACAGCGGCTTACTTAATAAATGTGTCTCCACAGGTCTAGGTGCCGCATATACAGGAAGTCTGTCTCACTCAACAGAAGCACACCCACAAGCCTAAATGTCACAACAGGCATTCTGCCTAACACAGTTTCAAGGCCTCCTCCCCACCACACACAACACTACATGTTCAGGAATGCACATTACTATACTCCCTAATGAATGGCACACGTGACTAGATTTCTGCAAACACAGTTACACTGTTCAAATGCCCCCAGAATGTAATTTGTATCAGGAGGTAAAGATGGCCGCCTAAAACTACCTTTCCAAAAGAGCACACGGCCCATCAGTTCAGAGCCTTTGCAAAAGTGGCACCTGTCCCAGACTGCAACTTTGCCGACTCACTGCAGAGTTTCCTACTGGACGGCATATGCATTGTGCCTCCCTTAGGGCAGATGGCCGGGCAGACTTGCATATATCACAGAATGCTCAGATTACTTACTGGTAATCTTCATTTCTCCTAGTCCCACTCTTCCTCGTCACAGTACTTACCTCATGAGGCCCCTGCCTCCGACACAAGGCCTTCTTCTATTTCTTTAAATCCCTATAACTCCTCCCCCACATCCACGTCACTCAGTTTCATATTACCAAGCCGGAGCATGGGACCTTCCCCGAAGGGAGGGAGAGGAGAGTCGTCAGTATGGTGATGAGTAAGAGTAGGACTAGGAGTAATGAAGATTACTGGTAAGTAATCGGAGCATTACCTCCACGTCCCCTTTACCTCGTCCCAGTACTTACCTCATGAGGCATACCAAAGCAGCAATGGGGAAAAGGTCCCAATGAGACACAGAGCCAAAAACAGTGCAGCAAAACATACCCACAATAACTCTTAATTCACAACCCCACAGACAAAACTCCAACCCTCAAGGAACCAACCCCAGAGTGGGAGAAACTCAAACCATAGTGGTTGATGAAAGTGCTTAGTCCAGCCCAGGTGGCAGCCATATAAATCTCTCGCAGAGAAACCCTCCTTGCATCGGTCCAGGAAGCCGCCAAGCCCCTGGTGGACCGCCCCTGAACGTGCGCAGGCACAGGCAGGCCAGAAGCCACATAGGCCATGGAGACCACAACACAGAACCACCGGCAAATGGAAACCACAGATGCCTTCCACCCAGCCCCAGCCGGACCAAAAGCAATCATAAGACTGTAGAGGAGGTCCCAGATATGGCCTGCACCCCTGCCCCCCATTGCGAGTTGCCAGTAAGGTACTCGGCGTGGTACGTGATGTATGAGGAGCAAATGAACCAACAGAGAGCCGCACTGGGACTCTGCCCCTTGTACGTAAGGCGATCAGTACCGGTTGAAGCAGCCATAACGCAGCCACCCTGGGCAGCATGGTACCCTATCAGACAGCCATACCAGCCACTGATACAAAATGAGGAATGCCTACATACGGTCCACGAGGAGACCCCTAAAGCCTTAATGGAAGGCCAATGGAAATAAACCAAGGGCCCAAACAGCCCCGAGAACAAACAGAATTGGCTACTGATAGCACATATGTCAGTACTAGTAACTACAAGGATACTTATAATGGATACAGGGGAAAGACACTGTTAAAATATAAGGGAATGGTGCCACGAGATTAGATGGAAGCAACCACCCTGTTGAACGTATGTAAATAAGCTTGAAATGCAAGATGCTAAGAAATCGATACTGCCTGCAATGCTTAGTAGAAGAATAGAGCGGCCAGCGCCAACCATATATCTACCTCAACACAGCACAAAGTACACGTGCGACTCCATTTCGTAAAAGCAGAAGAACACTCAGGCGGCCAAGGCCTGACTGGCCAAGCTCCATATCCAGGTCCAAGCTGAAGAAAGGAGCGGGATTGAAACTTAAAAAGAGGCTCACGCCGGGGAAATCGAGGTCAACCAGAGAAGGGGAGGTGAGCATGAGCCCACGAGGCTCCTGCTTCAGAGCATACCAGCCCGCCCGTGAAGGTCTAGATAAGGGAGGCCCATGCAGGTGGCCAAGCGCACACAGAATTAAAATGCACAAAAGGTTGGAAACTGAAGCAGATTCACGGTGGACCAGCACATGACCAGACAGGCGCAAAGATGTACCACCGCCTGATGTCACCCAGAACCCGAGGGTGCCATAACTTTTCCCGATAAGAGACCACAGATCCAAGGCCATACCCAGCCAACTAACTGACACATAGCCCTAAAACACTGATTGATGGAAGGGAGGAAGGGTGAATCTTGGGACACTAGGCACCTTGGTGTCTACCCTGCATGCTGCTAATTAAAATGGAGATTTATGTTTAGGGGTGTAACTTGCCCAATCACAAGGGACCATGTAATCTAGGATCCTATAGACACTGTAACCAATGAGACGTCGTACGTGTAGTGACGTCAATCATGTGTGTTGTAGAGGGAAGGGCGTAGACGCCCCCCCGATAAGAGTTATCCAATCCACTTGCGTTATTTCCATATACAGATATAGCACCTATACTTAAGTTACCTTTCCCAACCAATTATATTGCATGATGATTTTTTGTAGAATTAGACATCAATGATGACGGAATTTTGCCTATAACAATGACTGTTTGACTGAAGTTCGAGGAAGTCGGGGTGATGCAGGTGTTTGTGATGCTGCTGATTTCCATCTGCTGATGTATGTGTCATTAAACAGACTTCCCTTTGCTAATTTACTGAGTCCTGATTATTGAATCTTGCTGGAGTATTTGAATCCTGCACTCTGTCCTCACATGGTGCAGCTATCATGCATTACTAGTTTTCGAGGGTGAGTACTGACCAATGGGCCCGTCAGTAATTTCCTCTCCTCGTCAACAAGACTATCAGATTGGCGGAAAAGAGCAAACCTAGCCAAATACTCCAACACTGCCCACCGGACATCAATGTTATGCCAAGCCACCTCCTCGAGCGTTTTCCCATCATGAAAGAAGGCAGGGAGAAACAGATCCTGATAGGTGTGAAAACCGAGAAACAACCTTAGGGAGAAACTTCGGACCACACCTCAGCACCACCGACTCCGGCAGCACCCTCAGGAAAAGAGGGTGACCTAACAGAGCCCCAATCACCCCAAGCCTACGGGCAGAAGTGATGGCAATAAGAAAGGCAGTTCAGTGTAAGATGTTTGATATCAATCTCGGAAATGGGCTCAAAAGGAGGCCCTTAGAGGAACCATAAGACAAGAGGGAGTTCCCAAGGACGGGAAGAAGAAAAAACCCTGGAGCAACTTCCCCACCAACACCTCCCCATCCAAGTGACCATCAGAGTCCCCCAAAAGGAATTTAATGGAGTCCCACTGAGAGCGAAGCATGGAAAAAACCACCAAGCCCTTGTCAAAACCCCTCCTCGAGGAATTGAAGGATAGCAGGGAGGCCAGAACGCAGGTGAGGGATACCAGACTGCCCATACCAGTCTCGGAAAATGGCCCCAATGCCTGCCGTACGCCATCAGAGTGGAAGGTCTAAGAGAATGCATTATGGATTCGACCACAGACCTGAGAACCCCTGAGATATCAGCCTAGACCGAGCAATAACCACACTGCCCATTGCATTTGGCGGACTTCCAACCGCAGATCCCCTTGAAGGGGACAAGGCCACTTCAGAACCAGACAAGGTTCCTGGGACCGAAGCTCCAACAGAGAGGGGAACCAACACCGGTGGGACCAGAACAGAGCTAACAACAACACAGTCACCCTGGAGACTCTGATGGGCCCAACCACCCAGAGCAGAAGGGGAATAGGTGGAAAGGCATAAAGGAAACCCCAATTCCACTGTACAGAGAGGGCGTCCATCCCCAAACCTCCCCTCGGCCTGAAACCGAGAGCAGAAGAGGGGAACTTTTGCTGAGGCCAGGGATTCGAACAGGTCTAGAACAGGGGTCCCGAATCAGACACAGATCTCCGCAAAGACCTGGGCCGACAGGACCAGTTCTGCAGAGGAGTGAAACCAGCATCTGAGAAGATCTGCTCGAACATTGTCCACCCCCTTGATATGTGAGGCCAGATGCGATTCCCCCCAGGTGCCTATCAGAGCTGCCAGAGCATTCAAGGAGTGGCAAGAACCCCTTTGGCGGTTGACAAATGCCAAGGCCGCTGTATTGTCCGTTCTGACCAAAATCGCCTGACCGTCCAGCAACCCCTCGAAGTACACCAGAGCTGGGAGAATGGCACACAACTCTCGCCAATTGGAAGATTGACTGCTCTCCCCAGATCTCACAACCCTTGAGCTGAGAGGACCCCCAATGTAGACTCCCCAACCCATTCCGCTGGCATCGGTAGTGAGAGAGGTCACAGGAGGAAGGACCATGAACACCTCAGCCTGTAGATTTGGAACCCCCAGCCACCGTAGCAGGAAGACCCGCAGCGCTGGGGACACTGAAATCAAACTTTCAAAAGCTGAGACGTCGGGAGCCAGAGGGAGAGAGGATAAAACACCGGGGGACGTAACTGAAGACAGGCCCAAGGACTAGAAAACATGCAAGATGCCACGCGCCCCACAACTTCAGCAACAGTCACTGCATTTGCACCAGAGGAAAATCACAGGACGTTGAAGCAGGCCTGCGCCGCAATATAACAGCATGCTTGTCAGCCCCCAAAAAGACCGGACCTATCAAAAGGCAGATACAGGACAGCCCGGTAGTCCAGCAGACCATGGCCCCCTCAGCCGACAGAGGCTGGCGTCAATGTGTAGAGTACTGTCACCAAGCAGGGCAATGCAAGCCATCCCAGCTAGCAGACTCCAAAGGCAACCCCATACCTGGGGTATGCCTATACCGGAAAACTCACAGAAGGAACAGCCCCCTCCACCGGCACCGGGGGTTCCGAGAACCCTTTTAATCACAGACATGTGCCACAATCTGCCATATTACTTCCACATTTCTGAGAGGAGGCGTGGAAGCAACACGTTGGCACCAGAGGACCCTTGCCCTAAAAGAAGAGACACTGGGAACCACTTGCATGGCCGTTACTTCCATGATGCATTAGCAGTTTCCATAATTCCAATGCGGACAAGGGAAAACAAATCCATCTCCTTCGTCCATCCCCCACGCAGTTCAGAGGAAGAGGACAGGACAAGGTGCCTGCGTCCAAGGCTAGCACAGGCACAAACACACCAGTAACTCGCCACCTGCATACACAGCACATGACTGAGAGGTGGCTTGAGCCCTGCATCATGTAGCTGGCAGCCCCATTCTCCACCTGTCGAGCCAATGGGTGCCCTGCACCGGGAAGAAAAAATCCAACCTGCCAGAGGCAGGAAAAAATAAACTGAGTGACGTGGATGTGGGGGAGGAGTTATAGGGATTTAAAGAAATAGAAGAAGGTCCTGTGTCAGAGGCAGGGCCCTCATGAGGTAAGTACTGGGACAAGGAAGAGTGGACGTGGAGGTAATGCCTCCTGCCTCAGTATGCAGGAGCTCTCCCTTGAAAAGGACTACGTGTCTCAGCGTGCACTCTGCGTAAAAGTAACGGCCACTGCCGCTACAAATTTGAAATCTCACTATTGTTTTCTTAAAATGTAGCTAATATTTCAAACCTAAAATCACACATTTCAATATTCCCCATTTTATTTGAAAGATGCAAATACAGGTCTTTTTTAATATTTGTACAGTCTGGGGCGTGTAGTGCTGGATTTGTAATGGGAAGTTCCAGGACTACTAGTCCCAGAAGGCAGAGGGGGAAAAAAGAAATTGACTAGCACCACCTGAATATAATGGTTATAGCATACTAAAACACCTTCCCATGAAGTGTGAGTGTGTGAGTGCGTGTTTCCTCGCCCGCCCCTTCCTACTGATGTACCCTGCCTCCCTAATGCTCTCTGCAAACCATTTAGATGTTCCTTCTGTATTTGCTGGGGTGTAGCTGCACACCGACACCCCTAATCCTCTGACCCAGAATCTGTAGTGGAAATGTGCGGAAGGGTGTGCGAGTAGATGGGATATCTTTGCATTGATTGACGGTTCCTGGTAGGTTTAAGCGGCTGTAACAAGTCTGAAAAAGGGAAATGGAAAATAATGCAGGTGGCAGAAAGCTGAGGAAATGCAAGTGAACGGTAAGAAAGGAGGATCCCAGCGTAAAGGGGCGCATGTGGCAGAATGCACCGGTGCACAATATTGCATGGCCTACATCTATTTAGAAGCAGGCCATTTCCAATCCTTCCTGTGCGCTAGTGCAGTGTAATGTTTGCGATGGAGTGACATTTTATTATACATGCCATCAAGCATCACTGCCTGAGAAAGGTTCAAACGGGCATGATGGTGCTCTAAGGTTTTTTTTTAATAGAGCAGCACTGTACATTCAAGTAAATGTTTGCAGAAAACTGCATATTTCAAGTTTAGGTCTTCCTTATGCAGTTTTCACTGGTCTCTCATCATTGAAGCCAAAAACACATAACTCATCAACTAAGTCAGCTGCTGCCAACAGGAGTAAAGCTCCCGTCCGAGCAGTAAAACGCTGCTCAAACCCGCTGCAACACCTTTGTAATCACTGAAGCTACAACATCTACAACAGATCAAGACTACACAATCTGTCGCCTCCAAAACCTGCACCCCCTTCCCCCGCCCTCCCTCCCCCCGCCACCGGGTTGATCTCTCAGTGTACTCTACTGAAAAAAAACACCTTGGACCCTGAAGATCTTGCCAACTGCCAACCAATCACTAGCCTCCCATTGTTTGAAAACAGTCACTAAGAAGGCAGTTGGCAACCAACTGCCTGCTCCCATCCCGATTTAGACCAAAATGTAGCACTAAACTGCTACCATACAACAGGTGATACATGACAAGCTTAAAATCATGCACAAAGGAGACTCATGCCTCTGGTCTCTCTGCCGCTTTCAACATAGTCGACCATCTCACACAGACCACTTTATTCACGACGGGATCGGCTTCTCAGGTACAGTTCTCTGAAGGGTCACATCTTTCCTCTCTGAAAGACAGCAAGCTGTGCAGCTATGGGGAACTTCCGGTCTGACCACACAAGTCTGACAAAGCTCCATACATTGCCTGGTGATATTGTATCACTACATAGAGCCATTGGGATGACTTCTCAATGACCCGGACATCTCACTCCACCAAGATACAGACGATATCTAATTATAACTCAAAGCAAGTGGTGCTCAGGACTTCACACCGCAGGAATTGTCTTGCCTCCATCCAAGGGTGAATGACAAGCACATAACTGAAGCTCAATAACTCAATTCATCCGTTTCGGCCACCCATCGAAGCAGGATACTATTCACACTTTTTCTCGATAAACAGCACTCCTTTTCTGACAACACAGCAACAAAAAGGGCCAAACCGCCTGGCACCAGATAACCCTTCTCTAGGCAATAAAACCCTTCCTGCCACCCAAGGATACTTAAACAGTCCGGGCCCTGGTAATCTCCCATATTGATAGAGGAAACACCCTCCTCACCAATGTTCCAGCGACGCACCTGGCCCCACTTAGGACCTTCAAATGAAGTGAAACTCAAAATAGGAAACAAGAAATTAGACCGCATTTCTCCCATCCAGAAGGAGTTGCACTGGTTTCCCATTCCAGCCAGAAGGGAGTGGCCATTTTTAGCGCAGCCTATTTCATGAAAGGCTGTTAGATCAAAGCAGGGTCTGTTGGGATTGTCGCACGTGCCATTCCCGCACGGACAGGCATAGTCTGGAAGAGGAGGGAGGACCTGCGGGCAGCAGCAACCAGTAAGGAGTGGGGAGGGAGTTGGCAGTTCGAGTTCTCTGAGGGGGGAGGGATCAGGGGATAGAAAGGGGGGGCGGACTCCCAGCATGCAGTGGGCGGGGCCTATCAGCAGACCCGTGGCTGCAGGGATGTCCCCCACACAAGGGTAGAGGGGAGGTGAGGGAGCGGCATAAGATGCCAATGGGCAAGAGCTGTTGGGCTGTTCACTCACAAGAGGCGGATCAGTGGATAGCAAGAGAATGGACCAAAATTCTCAACAGTGACAAAACTGGACCCAGGGAGATGGGCCTCAGTCTGCAGGAAATCACATGGAACCCAGAATACTCTTTAATACTGCATGAATTACCTATAAGGCAACTACAGCTTGGACTCTGTAGCTCAGCTGGATCACACTCCTCCAAGAGCCAGGCCATCATTAGGCTAAAGGAAAATGTGGTGCAGAAGAAAAAAACAGGCACCCGCCTTGCTACACCTCTGCCTACTGGAATGCCATTCCAGTGGCGATCCGGACTCCGCCAACGATCTTGCAGTTCAGGAAAGATCTCATGAACCAGCACCTCAGTCAACACATAGGTGCACTCTAGGCTCCTTGTTTTCATGGCGCAAACCACTCCCATAATGGGAACCTCCAATGCCAAATATTGAAAAACTGCCCTTTTTACTTCATGTTACCCTCAACGGCATGTGCAGTGCTCTGTTGCGTCCTAGATAGGTTTGCACTACATAAAACACCAAATACAAAAACATTAGACCAGCCTTATGCACTGTGGTGGTTGTAGTGTAGTGGTAATGTTGTTGTAATGTGATTCCAGATTTTACAGTAAACCCGCACAGTGCATTTTGTCGAATGAGATTATTGATGAAGGATTCCTGGGGAAAATTAGCATGACTTGCCAGGACTACCAAACTATTTCATCTTCTCTTGGCCACAGTGGCATATCCCAACATTCGTGCTGATCAGTTCAGAATTTGCGCTGCCTCACCTCAGACATATCCCCAGCCTCAAAGACTACATGTCCCATGATGGATTTAACTCAAAAAAAAGAAAGGATGGCAACCCGCAGAGGAAGTAGTGACCAATGCAAGCCACGCATCCCCACCCATGAGCTCTTCCAGGAAAGCTTTCCCTGGTCAACGAAGTATGGGGTGGGCTTGAGGGGCAATGGGACGGATGAATAATGGATTCATTTGGCGATGGCTAGAGAGGAGACTGGCTTCCTCCTATCTTCACAGCTTGTCAGAGGGACTCTTTGAAGGATGCAGACATACTAGAGCCAATGAAAATTGCCACATCTTGTTCCGTCATTATGCAACATATTTTTGGAATGTAAGGCATATTTTCTTACAAGTTGATTTAACTGTATTCAAATGCTATCACTCTGGCTAAATTCATGCACCACTGAACCACTCGCATTGTGTTGGATTTCGTGCCAAACCACTGTTTTTCTGCTTGCTATGCCGCAACAAAAGGGAAATGACTGTATGCAAATCAGGAATGCTCTGCTCCCAATAGAAACACTGCCGCTCTTATTTCTAAATCGCATGGCTTATTCACGTGACCACAGGCAACCTCAGACACGGCTCAGCCCCACTGGGCGTCGTCAGTGAGATGTGGTCTGGATTTCCAAGGTCATCAAGCGGGAGAACCCCATCCTTCATTCAGACCACAAAACGGATAGTACATTGGAAAAAGTGCACACATTGGCCACCAAAGAAACAAAAGTCGTTGAGAACATGAATTATGATGATATTATCAGACAGTGTTTTCCCTTGGAATAAAAAATAAAGAGAAATGTGGTTACTTTGCTCCATGATATCGCCATTTGCTCTGCTAGAGTCGTACAACAAGGCCACTAGCCACCCACCCACTTGTTCCGTCACAGAAAGATTAAAGATACACCCAACTACTAATCAGGGGTCAAAGGAAAGAGGTTGAACTACAGCAGGCTACCCTCAGGCGGCTATTGTGAATTTGTTTACTATATTTAATGCCACGCTGAAGAGCTCAGTGCAGTGTTTAATACCTACAGGTCATAAGATGCACCCAGACAAATTGGAAGAATTGTCAACTGGTCTCATTACCAGGATCATCCTTACTCTTTGTTAGAGCACCGAAGATGCTGGGACTTGTAGGCCGATACAACGGCCCAGACTGCATGTAGGTAATCATGGCAGTATGGGGGCCAGTTTGCAACTTCTTGAGATATTGTTTTGATGGTGATATTCAGGGCAGGGAGAAATAGAATTGCACTCTTGGCATAAACGTGTTTTTAACTTCCTATGAATCAACACTAGAAGGTATCAGGTAATATCATCCCCACCAATATTATCGACCATATATATGGTTGTCAGGAACGGCCATAGGTGATATTATTAGTGGGGGTACTTTTGGGGGTAAATGGGAGTAGGGGATGCGGGGGGGTGCCCTGCTCCCTTTTAAATAATATGGGCGTTGCAGGGGTGTCCCCGCAGGTTCAATGGGTTAATATTGCTGCAAAAATAAGGCGCCATTCTTGTATGGAGATATGTTTGCGGTGATATTAACACATGAAACCCACTAGATTACCTGCTTTATGGACATAAGAAGAAAGGTTAACGCAATGACGTGTGTGTCTCCTTTCACCTACAGCCACTAAATAATTAGCACTCACAAGAGCTTCCATATAGGTAATTGGATGAGTAGGAGTTATGAATAGGAATACAGTTTTAGGAAATAAAAGATGCTCAGTCAGCTGGGTGATTACACATAATTATAATTTCAGTGCATGTTGGATTGCTTCCGCTTCTAAGCACTGTAATAATAGCTGCTATTATTACCCAATTTACTAGACTGTGCCAGGATTCGAACCTTGCCGGTGTAAGAGGTGTGCAGTAAACGCATGCGTTATCCTTCCGGACTAGAGAGAATTAGTGTGGGATCAAGAGAAGGGCAGGGATTGCAATGCTGGAAGTAGCAGTAGGAATTCCAGCTGAGGAAGCACATCTGCCAGAGTGTATTCCCATGAGGTGAACCCTGGGCAACGCCTCGGGAAAAGCATCCAGCCTGAACCGCGCACAAATGACCCATCACTGGCAGTCTTCTTTTACTTTGTAAAGAAAATACACAGTTGAGTTGCCCTACAAGGAGAAGAGAAAACCAGCACCGACATAGCCAATAGGTATGGTCTCGCTTTTTAAAATAGAAGTGTGTGTTTTTTGAGATTAAAGATGCATATGAAAGACGCAGGGACAGATCAAGCCACACAGTTCATCTTTATGCAAATAAAGTAAAGGTTGGCTCTTAGAACAGCTGCAGGTGCAGGTCTAGTTTCAGGTGACAAAAGGCAATACATTCCCAGGAATATCACAGTGAGCTAAGTGCTTGCTGAAAAGATTTTCGTGCCTCCCAAGAGGTTCCACATATCAAGGGAGGAGGGTGAAAATAAGTGGTGGCCTCCAGAAATGTTTTCATTGAGGACAACAGGAACGCTTCAACCCCTGCATACCTGACCACACGCATAGAAAACAAAGTAAGGGCCCGCCTTCGACACACACACCAGCAATTGAAAATTCATTGACAAGCACCACAAATTCAAGGGATCTCAATTCCTCGACACAAGCACTATCAACTTCCTTTGTTCATAAATGTATGGAGGAATAGATTAGGGACTGTCCAAAGAGTATATTTATTGTATCATGTTGTATGTACAGTCGTCATCATCAACACGTGTATTTCGGATTAAAATAGCCATAAAACTACGCAATAAAACATTTCTGAAACGTGCAAACACAATAATGATATTCATTACATGAGGCAGGCTGATTCAGGTACATTAAAATGTTCTTTAGTTGTCAAGGCTACCCTGAGGTATGTCAACCGTGTCCATGCAATCAGCAGTGTTTCTGCGAAAAGGTAATGACGCATAAATGGTCTTCATTGGGGACAATTCAAATTCCTGCAGGGACTAGCATATTTCTTCTAGTAATAGACATATAAGCAGGACAGAAAAATACAAAAATTATACGTTCTCCCTTCGTGTCTTACAGAATAAACAGTGAGTAACTGGTGCTGGTGTTGTAGACCATTTAGCAGTGGCCGCTCCCAGAGGCACGGTATTCAATTTTGCTCTGGTGATAAGCGTGCGTTCACAGGGATGAGTTGGCCAAGTCAGATACCTAGAGATCTGATTAGTCACAAACATTTAGTGTAGACGGTTTTCTACTTTCATATTCTCACTGGGCCTCATTATAAGTTTGCCGGTCCCGTAGTAACGGCGCCGGTAACCTACAGCAGCCGTTACTACTGGACCGGCAAACTACGATTTGTGCTTGCGGGTGCCTTTCTGGCTGCCAGGTCAGACCTGGTGGTCAGAGCGGCACCCGCGGGCTCAACTCATCGGATGCATCGACATCTTTCATGAATGGTGCCGGTGCATCCAACCTCCCCATTCCCATTGAGCCCTATGAGGCTCAAATGGGAATGGGGAGTAATGAATACAGGCACCCGGCAATGGGGATGGACCGGGTCCGCCGGGGTCGGATTGCCCCTGTACGTCCCTGTTGCCGGGTGCCAGTAATTTCACGAGTTTGGTTTTACGAGCACGGCTACCACCAAACTCGTAATGAGGCACACCGTCTTCTCATCTTGAATAGATTGATGCTTTCAGATTGGACTTGTAAAAGTACACAGATGAACAGGGGATACATGTTGGATTTGTAGAAAAAAAAAGTATTAGCATTAATCCTATTTAGCATACTATAATAGATAGCCAGGGGATTCGAGCGGGGTAATGACCAGGAGATAGAATATAAGGTAAGATAGATTGGGTCAAAGTTGCTTTTTTGGTTGCACATATTCTGAGCCAGAGTGTCACAGGTTCAAGTTCGAGTTAGTCTTCTACGAGCGACAGGCCCAATTCTGTATGGACTGCATTATTAGGGGCTGATTTTGGAAAACACAATACTTTCTTAAAAATGCATTTTCCTCGGTTTACAAATTATCAGTATTAGAATAGCCCCAAGTCTTAGCTCCATACTTTGCAATATCTTTCACTTTAGCCTTATATATCCTGAGAGTCACTTCCAAAAAGCAACACTTATAAAGCCTAGCACATCTGGAAAAAAAACCTTATTGCTTGATGCATTTTTAGTCGCTGTTTCTCATAGTTATATCCCCATTAAGAGCAGAGGAGAATGTGATCCCTAAATAATCATATTCATCTGTAAGCTTCATTGGTTTACCATTTAGAAAATAGGTTTGAGGGCTAGCTAATCTTATCTTATGGCCCGGGATACATATCATCACAGCTGACTTGGACACATTTAGATTAAGGTCTAGATCATGCATAATGTTAGTATAGCTATCAAGCAATATTTTCAGTGATCGAGGCATTCGTCTAACAAAACTGTATCGTCAGCGAATACCATGACTGGTATGGATAAATCTCCTAGACTAGGTACGTCAGCGTGTGAGTAGTTGAATTTCTTGGTCAACCAATTTTTGTACAGTGAAAAAAGTTACGTAACTAAGATGCATCCTTGTCTCACACCAGTGTCTACTGAAAACCAAGAAGTACATTATCCACCCCCATGGTGGAGGAGGATTACTATCTGTAGTAAGACCTCCGGGCAGTTCATGGACCTCAAGCACTGCCATAGCGTCTGCCTGATGACTTTGTCAAAGGCAGTGCTGAGGACCATGAATGCAAGATACATTTGTTCTGTCTGTTGGTATAAAGAATTTGCAATGATCAAATATAGAATTAATGTTTGCTCACTGTTTCCTAGGCTGTCACGAAATCCTAGCTGGATTTCAATTAAGGTATATACTTCCTCTACCCATGATTGTAACCTAGCAAGTATTACTCTACTAAATATCTTGAACTCTGAATTAAGAAGGGCTATGGGTTTATAAGAACCAGGCATATATTTCTTCTGAACCTTTTTCTAAATAGGAAAATATGGCAGATCTCCAGGACTGATGGAATGATTTTTGCTCCTTGAATATAGTAAACATTCTTGTTAATAAAGTGACCGAAAGCTCTTCACAATTTCTATAGAGTCAACTGGAATTCCATTCCATCCAGGAGCTATACCCATCTTCTGTTTACATAAAACCGCAGTTACTTCCTTGAAAGTGAATGGTGGTTGATCATTCGCTAAAGTATGTATGTTTATGTGTTCCCATCCATCTCTCTGGTCCTTATCCAGGCTACTGTATACTTTGTTTCCTTATTTATTTATTTTTAAATGGGACACCCACGCATAACCTTGTACATTTGTAGATAGTACATTTGTTTTAGCAAATGTTTGGGGGCGTAATTAACACTTTCCCAAAAGCTTTCTAAATGTTTCCAGCCTGCTGCTGACAAAAGCTCTTTCCAAGCTTCTGTAAGTTGGTTTTGCAAATGTTAATTGACTCTTTATAGTCACAACATTCAAGAGTTATATTAGCTCGATTGCTTTGTGAAGACTTACGTAGCAAAAATAAATTGTTTTTAGCCATTCTACAAGTGTCATCAAAGCATTCGTTACTTTGTGGCTTATTTCTAGGGATCATTAACTCAAATAAATTGGATGAAATATTTTTGAAAATCTGTTGTGGATTTCTAGCACCAAATCTCGGTCCACTGTCCCAAGAGAACATCAAGCAGATGCGAGTTGACATAAATTATAGTCCCTAAAATGTTAGTGTCACAAAGCCAGTTCCACCTGATTGGTTTGTTATAACCTGTAGTGGAAACACCATAATGTGGTAATAAGACAGATAGGCTAGGTGAAAAAGGCCATTCAATTTCTCAAGCTATACCAAAGTGATCACTTTACAAATTATGTTGCCTTACAATCCACCACCCAATGGCAACTAGAGACAGAAATACAAAAATAATCCATAAATAATTCCCCTAGATGGCTTTCAAAAGTGGGTCTTGCTGGTCTAATTGGGCCATCTACCATTAACTGTCCACAACCCCCATTCCAAGGACCAAGTATAACATTTAAAACCATTTGCACACATCCGTGGGTCCAGCATTTCCAATGTAGGTATGTTCTGAGCCAATTCCTCAGCTTCATCAAGCAAGTTTGGAGGGGGGTCCATTACCTATTTTTAAATTAAATTCACCCTCAATGATTAAATAACATGGTATCTCCTCTTTTGAGTCAGAGCTTCCATCATTCACTTAACCTCCAGCAAAGCTGTATTAACAGTTTTGTGTTTTTGTTTATTATAGAAATTGCCCAAGTGTAGTAAAGAATTCCCTTTATCAATTGATCGAGATAAAAATGGTAAGTTCAATGATTTAGTTGAAAGAACAGTAATGTTTGGCGCAAGAGACGTTCCAATGAAAGTCCCCAGTCCCTTATAATTCTGCCCGAGCTTTCTTTGTTGCCATTAATTGGAATGTACAAAACCCATCCAAAAGTCATTAAAAACCTGACCAAGTTTCGTGCAGCAAAATAATGGCATATTGATGTACTAAAAGTCTTTTATATTGTATTAAGTGTTTAGCTGTTGTTTAAATGTTGTTTTAATTGTGTTTTTTATAATTTAACCTTTTAACTGCCATGGGTGTTACCCCCCAGTGCCAAGGCCTTTTTTGGTGATTTCAGTATTTCACCATGCAAAGCCACCTAACATTTTCTCCTTTATTAACCCCTTAAGTGCCAAGGACGAGCTATCTCGTCCTTGGCACTGGGGAGGTAATCCCAAGGACGAGATACCTCGTCCTTGGGACTTAGTATGTTTTATATTTTGTAAAGGTCTTTGATGAACTAAAACAAATATATAATAAATAAATAAAATAATGGCATAAGATTCTAATATGGCAACCATCTCCATGTCAACACATTTTCCTTTATACCCAGATATATTCCATGACTAGAGCTTCAAAGATTTAATACAGACCTCTTCAGCTGTTCCTCTCACAGGTACTGCTGAAACTGGAAGTTGTATTGGAGAGTCCCCTAATCATCAATCGATCGCGTCCAAAGGGAGCCAGTCTTCAAATCTATTGCCCGTCAACACAACACCAATATTAGAGCCTCAATTATTCATTAAGAAAGGGGAGTGTGGTGCAACGTTATTGTACCCCTGTTTGGCAGATATTAGGGTAGATGCCAGCCAACAACTTGCTCTTCATTGGCACCGTCATCCATTTGTCCTTAGTTTTCACTGGGTCTTTGATACTATAGCGCTGCACAGGCCTCTCAGCGTTGCAATTTGTGGGAATAGATTTAAGATAGAAGGAAAGAATCACAATTAAGAGCTTACAAGTTACAATGGTTTACATTTGAATGTATCACAGATGATGCTAGCATAAGATCTAGAAAGATCACTGCTCTGTACTCTCCTGGCAACGTCTTCACCCCTCTTCCCACCCAAGATTTGCATCTGGCCATTAAGATTCTTTGAGGCTCAATATTGGGGCCCTCTACTTTTGTGTTTACCTACAGACGCCTTGTGAGAATGTTGCTCTAAATGTTTGTTGGGAAGCAGGGGCAAAAGTCCCAGGCCCCAAGGCGATTTAGAACAAGGCTATTGTAGAAGGAGATGCTGAAGGGGACCTGAGAGAATGGAGGGGGAGCACTCACAGAAGCTGGATTGTAGCAGAAACGTAGTAAATTGTACCATTAGAATCACGTGTGTAATGAAACTCCATTTGAAAGGTTAGACGCCATTTTGAAATTGAGGCCTAGTGCCATGGCTATGCCCGTGCATTTATGTTCAGTCTAGCAGCCCGAGGAGCTTCACAGAAGGTTAATTTCTTGAATACACGCACACACACAGTCCTCTATTGTACCTTATCAGCAGTGGATGTACCTCAGAAAGAATGTGCCCTCCAAGGGCAAGAGGGGCCCGGAATGGGTCTTTGAAGCGTTACCCCATGTGAAAAGGGGGTGAGGGCTCTAGGCCTGTACTGTCCAGATCTATGTTATAGCAGCCAGAGACCCCCAAACCTTAGACACAAACATTTGAGTACCCTAACCAGCCCAAGACCCCTGGTCATAAAACTGTAAAATGGTAAATCGATCAGGAAGATCAGAGAACAGGGGGAGTCTGCTCCCACTATTAGCTACGAGGTGCCAGATGAGGAGATCTGAAAAGTTATCGCAACCTCAAAAGTACCCGCCTCACTCATGTCCTTGGTACGAGGTGCACTGTAGAGTTGTGAAATTATAGCTGGTGTAAATAATTGACAATTACTGTTTTTTACACTGAACAAAGGTCGAAGAATATCCCCACGTGGAAGAAGACGAACAGAAGATGCTGGGACCAATCGCCTGGCATCCTGTATGGAACAGGCTATATGTGTATAAGGTCACACCAACCAGCCACCTGGATTTGTGACCTATGTGATGTATGCCATTTGTCACACAGTGTATCCTTAAAAGCTATTGCTCATGCTGGTTTCGTCAGAGCGCTCCGTGGCAGCAGAGATCTTTGCTGGCACGGATTTGTATTTTTTGAGATTATACCTCGTTCTCCTTTCAAGAGGTTTGCTGGGCCTTTTTCCCTGGTGGGTTGTATTTTTTCTGGTGGGAGCGTTTAGGGGTTACTCTACATGTTCAATTGGACCCAAGTCATTTTCCCTTATTCAGCATTCTCGGGTGTAACATTTGTAGGTTGTTCTACGGCCCCTAACATTGGCAAAGCTGTCTTCAGTGCTTCTTACGCTTTCTGTGCTCGAGCTGGCCCTTCATTTCAGGGGAATATTTAGTACCCTGATAAGTAGTCTTGGGTTTAGATGGGCTGGGGTTTTTCTCTTTCCTATATTATTCAACCCCCTTAAATAGGGAATACAGTGTAGAGATGATGTGTAATTAGTGCAATAAATAAAAACGGTAAAAGTATCCGACTGTGCCACTGTCACAAAGATAAAAATGCACGTATGATAAACAAGGCGTAAAACTGGAAACTGGCAAAAAGTCCAACACTTCACTAGTAACTAACCGGCAAACTCCTCTTAGCCACAGTTCATATAATGTCAGATAGTTAGAATTGTGCGGCATCAGTTGGCTTGGGGGACGAAAAGGAGCTCCTGGTAGCTGTTGCTGTCACAGGAAGTACATGCGGCTGGCAAAGCCTAGGGTGAAAGAATAATCTGCTTGCAGCGCCCGCAGTGCAAGGAATAAAAGCCATAATTCACTGTGTCAGCAGGTCGGAGGCTGAAAGGCAAAAGCCTGCAGTCAGCTCCCGACTCATATCTTACGGCACCCGAGGGAACGCTGCTTGGCATTCAATGGAGAGTGGCAGAAGTCACGTTTCAGTTATTATGTAATCTGCAATCGCAAGACAGTTCAAATGTTTTCAGCGTTTCAGAACTAAGTTTCCTTGCAACGCTCTTTTAGGAGGTGGGCATGGAGAAATAAAGCATCCGTGTCCGAGATCCCATCAGTCCCAAAACAG
The DNA here is from genome assembly GCF_040938575.1 of Ambystoma mexicanum. Taxonomy (NCBI): domain Eukaryota; kingdom Metazoa; phylum Chordata; class Amphibia; order Caudata; family Ambystomatidae; genus Ambystoma; species Ambystoma mexicanum. The sequence goes on along the minus strand of NC_090922.1, from coordinate 1,125,578,093 downwards.
CGTGAAGCGACTTTAATCTCCAGTGTAAATCCAATGCGGCCAACAGAGGCACCATGCAGGAGGTTCCTCTGGCGGTACAGTACACAAGGCTGTGAAACTCCAGTGCAAATCCAATGCAGCCAACCGCGGCACCGTGCAGGAGGTTCCTCTGACAGTACAGTACACAAGGCTGTGAAGCTCCAGTGTAAATCCAATGCGGCCAACAGAGGCACCGTGCGGAAGGTTCCTCTGGCGGTATAGTACACAAGGCTGTGAAACTCCATTGTAAATCCAATGCGGCCAACAGAGGCACCGTGCGGGAGGTTCCTCTGGCAGTACAGTACACAAAGCTGTGAAACTCCAGTGTAAATCCAATGCGGCCAACAGAGGCACCATGCAGGAGGTTCCTCTGGTGGTACAGTACACAAGGATGTGAAACTCAAGTGCAAATCCAATGCAGCCAACCGCGGCACCGTGCAGGAGGTTCCTCTGACAGTACAGTACACAAGGCTGTGAAGCTCCAGTGTAAATCCAATGCGGCCAACAGAGGCACCGTGCGGAAGGTTCCTCTGGCGGTATAGTACACAAGGCTGTGAAACTCCATTGTAAATCCAATGCGGCCAACAGAGGCACCGTGCGGGAGGTTCCTCTGGCAGTACAGTACACAAGGCTGTGAAACTCCAGTGTAAATCCAATGCGGCCAACAGAGGCACCATGCAGGAGGTTCCTCTGGCGGTACAGTACACAAGGCTGTGAAACTCCAGTGCAAATCCAATGCAGCCAACCGCGGCACCGTGCAGGAGGTTCCTCTGACAGTACAGTACACAAGGCTGTGAAGCTCCAGTGTAAATCCAATGCGGCCAACAGAGGCACCGTGCGGGAGGTTCCTCTGGCGGTACAGTACACAAGGCTGTGAAACTCCATTGTAAATCCAATGCGGCCAACAGAGGCACCGTGCGGGAGGTTCCTCTGGCAGTACAGTACACAAGGCTGTGAAACTCCAGTGTAAATCCAATGCGGCCAACAGAGGCACCATGCAGGAGGTTCCTCTGGCGGTACAGTACACAAGGCTGTGAAACTCCAGTGTAAATCCAATGCAGCCAACAGAGGCACCCTGCAGGAGGTCCTCTGACAGTACAGCACACAAGGCTATGAAACTCCATTGTAAATCCAATGCGGCCAACAGAGGCACTGTGCGGGAGGTTCCTCTGACAGTACAGTAAACAAGGCTGTGAAACTCCAGTGTAAATCCAATGCGGCCAACAGAGGCACCATGCAGGAGGTTCCTCTGACGGTACAGTACACAAGGCTGCTGTTCTTTATAATGCCTTCTAAGGTTCAATATCAAAGCACGCGTTTCTTAGAGTGTAAGACCATATCTGTGAAAGAAACTAATCAACAGTTTGACGCCTTATTACAGATAGGACAATTATTTTAAACTGTATTTTACAGTCATTACAATTACTCAAGTGAAAGACAGGCCTGTGCTTCAATCATTTCCCATGGAAATGAATGTGTGACCATGCGCCACACACACTGGAGGGATTAATCTTGTTCACACGGGATACTGGACTTTTATTCATGTGTTTATGATCACATATAAGGATATGTTCGGAAATGGGTAAAGAGTAAGAATCAAGAACTCTTGTCTGAATGAACTTTCATGGATATTTGAAATCTAGAGTGATGCGCCGTTTGCCCTTTAATGCAATACCTGCCCTGCATTTCAGTGAACAACCCGTCACATGTTTGATTTTTCCTCTGATAGATATTTAGCCTTACCCAACATGTCCTCTTATCTACTGTCCTTCACCACAGGTGCTGAATTACAACCCTGAAGATACACACCATCACACATGCACTTGCTGTGTTCCATGTTAAACGTGCACTGCAAGCCAAGCGCTGGTTGTGTCAAGGTTTGGACATTACTTTGTAATAGGAGCAATAGGAGTATGAGACGGGGATGATAAAGGGCAAGCCGAGTAGGGATGCAATTGAACACTGTCCATATGGGATACAGCCAGGTGGCTGCAGGACGGTTGGTGGGTACAGTGGTACCGTAGCTGCATTGTATACCGGGAGCACAGGATGAGGTCTCTTGAGGACAGTGGAGCAATCGGCAGTAGGTGGAATGTTCTGTGAAGAGTAGGCCCTTCGGGTCCTCCCTAATATGTGGGATGAGGGGCCCAGTCTTACTGTATCTGAATGGGAAACTTGTTCCAGAGGGTGCACAGCAGGAAAAGGACCATTTCCTCTTTCCCTCCTCTTGCTGTTGCTCGACCAGGTGGGGTAGTGTTTTGGTTGTGACTGCTTTATAGGTGATGCAGGATGGGAGTTATGTGGCAGAATGTTCTTAACCATGTGGCATACTGCAGTGCGCCTGATGGCTTCCAGTGTGACATCTGGGACCGCCTGCAAGTAGGGTGATGCCTTCATACTGGTGGGGAATGACCAGGGCATGGACAACTGCTCTTAAACTTGAGGCGGAAATGAAAGACTTGACTTTGTAGACGAGTGCAAGCGGGTACCATGCTGTTTGGTTTTTCTCTGCAAAGCATGTTTTAAATGGGAGGTCACAGTCGATGGTAAAGCAGAGAGGTTTTGCAGTGGGTGGGAGTGGAGGCATGAATCCATCAAGCTTCTCAGCCAAATCTACACGTCAGCATGCTTTTTGGGGGGTTCTTAGGAGATTGAACGTGGGCTGTGTCGCTCGGAGTTATAGATAGGTGCTTGACATCCAGCCTTGGATAAAGGACAGACAGTGCATGCTCATGGATATGATGGATATCGTCAACACAATTGATCTTTAGGGAAAGCTACAGATCATCTGCATATTGGTGTAACTTCATTTAGGTGGTAGTGAAATTCCGAGGTTCAGAGGTTCCATGTAGAGCTTGAAGATGACATGGGATAGGATGGTGCCTTGTGCAGTCAATCTTTATAGGTTGTGGGCTTCTATGTGTGCAACATTTCTGGTGTGTTTGAAGCGGCCAAGGTGTTGCATGTATCACTTGTCTAACTTGTCTGTAAAGAAATTGTTGATTCCATTATTTTGTCAGTGGACCACAAAAGTGCAGGATCTGGCAGGGGGTTCATGTACTGCTTCCCGGCTTGGAAGAGTGTTGTGATTTTGTTGGATGCTTTCCTTAGGTTCATTGTGTAGTAGTTTTCGTGGCTCTGGAGTGTCCCTAACTCAGGGTTCTTAAGGTCATGAGGTCATGTTGGCAGGACTTCCACTAGAATTTTGTTTGTTTGTGGGTGGTGTGCTTGCTGCCAACATGTTCTCATGTGTACCAAGGTGTAGAGGGCTTATGAGTCTTAGTTTCAGTGCCACATGGGTGCTGGGGGTCTCAGTTTGCAGAATATTGTCGATGATACTGAGCTGGGTATTGAAATTGTCAGAGGGTCAGTCACAAAGGCCAAGACGAGACGATGAGGCTACCTTCTAGTGCGTTGCAAGTCTGTCCTAGTTTTCAATTTTGCATTTTGTCGTTTAGGCTCACAACAAATAGTGTACATTGTTACGTAGAGTCCTTGCATGTGTGGCCTCACATATTTTCATAGAAATGACTGTCATCTACTACCCTGAATGCAAACATCACTCACCAGATGGTCATGATTATTCAAGCACCAGTCTGTGCTCAAAGCCGCCTTATTAAGATGCTTATAACGCAGCATCGATGTCTCACCCCCCACCCCCTTCCACGTGGCCTCCTGGTAGTGCTTTTAAAACCTGGCTTCCATTTTGAATAGTGACTGGACTGTTCTACAGTACACAAGTAAACAATGGCTAACATAGTCCATGGATTTTGATAAAGATTTGATGATCAGTAGCTAAAAATAGCCCCTGGATATCAGGCATCATCCAGTAAACAGGAGCTTCCTCTCAGGCATGAGGGGCTAGGAATGTCTGTGCCACATGTTTAATTGCCACATGAGATTGAACTATATAGTTTATTATATATGACCAAGTATTCCTTCAATGTCATCTGGTCAACCAGTTTGCTAAGTCTGTCAGATGGGGATGCTCCCTGTTCTAAGGAATGAACTCCTCCAAATGTAAAGTTATGTGCGTTTGAAGTGGGAACGTGGAGAAACAAGTTGTCAGTACATCTTGCAATCAACTGAAATAGTAAAAAGCATACATATGTGGGAGTGATTTTTGAAATGTGTTTAGGGTGGGCTCAATTTGCCTCCCTGGTCCTTTTTAATATTTGTTTACCATTCAATGTAAAGTCAACAATCGAAAGCAGAACGGGCAAATATGCAAAGGGACCCCAAACTCAACTCGTAAGAAATTAATTAGGTCTAATATTCTTTGCCAGTCTCGCTAAAATTTTAACTGAACACATTAAAATTTAGTTTACTTTGCAGATTTGTTTCTTTTCGGGATCGTACATGATACCTTTGTTGAGCATCACAGGCACCAAACGGGTTCACATTGCAGAAGATAGCATCAGAATTAGAATCCTACATAACCCACAAAGCATTACAGAAAGATGTCAAAGTGGTATTAGTTAGATTAGAAAAGGTAGAGGCTTATAAGCAATTGTTGGTGCTGAGGTCCAACAAGGGAACATGTTGATGTTCTAAAAGATAATATACAGGGTTCACCATATTTATAAGTAAGCTCAAGTGATGTTTATTAATAAAATAACTGAAAGAGGAGAAAACACTAGTAGATGGATACACAAGAGTGAATGCTGAATGCCACTGTAAGGGTGTAGTCCAGAAACAAAGGGCCTGATTCACATAGGTGTTTTACAATTGTGCAATCCCATTGAAAAATGCTCTGTGAATCAGTCCCGAAGACATCAACTGGTCTCATGCCAAGCATTAAACAATAGAAGGCATCCTTTTTTGTGAATTCTAAAAGACGTCGAAGTATTAAGTGGTAAGCAAGATTTGTGCGCCTCTATCTTACTAGTGAAGATGCTAAAACGTGTTTAGTGATAATGACTTATTTAGGAGGTAGTGATAGCTAGATTGTAGAGCGCTATGGGTAAGAGCTATTTATAGAATTAACTCATTCACTAAGTATTAACACACAGAGATTGTTATTAACCTTCCATCAGCCAATCAGAATAATCGGAGTGCAGTCAATAACTACTGGTTTTGACTGCATTCTGAACATTCAATCTTCAAAAGTAAATAGGGAAACAACAATGCAATTTCCAAGCAAGATTTTTTTCAGCAAGACACTTCCTCTGCGGGAGAAGCTTTTCTTGCTGCAAAATCCGATTGAAAACAAACAGAAAGCTAAAAAACATGGGGAAATACTTTCACTTTCTTAACGAGAAATCTTTTACTTTTACATGACACCGAATGCATGCTCATGTTAAACCGGCTCCAGCATAACCGAGTTTGCAATTGAAATGCTTAACTCATGAAGACAACCGTAGTAAAATATTACAAAATAAAAACACATTTAGGTTACTATTTACTTTGCTCACTATTGAAATGTTTACTTCAACCCAAAAACTCCAAAATATGTATTTCTGTTACCAGCATGTGCTAATAGCCTTTTAGGCCTCATAGGGGTCATTATTGCTTTAGATAATGACCGTTCCCCAATTAATGGCCCTCGACTTTGCCTGAGGCCAGAGCTTGGGGCAGGTCATTATGTCACGGTAATGACTCCTCTCTCAATCTAGAAGGCTTTATTATGAAATGGGGAATAACTTATTGTATTGATTTTATTGGCATACTTACAGTACATTCGAAATTGATGATCCTAATATTATACTTGTGTCGTAGTTGTATATATAATGTTTTATTTGTATCCATTATCTTAATGTATTTGTATAAACCATACAATATTCAAATAAAGATATAATACCTAGGGTATGGCAAGATGTCCTTGAGCCGACCTGACACAATCAAGTCTCAATATACTTCTAATGATTGAAATATGTAATGTCTTTAAGCCAGGTGTGCGAGAGTATGGGGCAGGACCTGGGTACCACACCTTAGCCGCATGAAGTCTGGCCAAATAATTAACAAGCGCACAACACCTCTATGACCTGTGTATACATTTCTTATTGTATCCTTGTATGATAAGCAGTGAAGAGATCTTAATTTGCTTCCTTATCTCGCTCATCTCCCTAAAAACCTCAAACCTCTAAGCTAAGTGCATAAAGTCAGTGCATGGATGACCACACCTACTATCTTGATCAGAAACTTCTGGGAAGATTCTATGCAAATTGAAGAGCGTGTGTGATGGGCTAGGTGATAAATATTTAGGTGTAAAAACGTGAACTTCTTGTTTATGGAGAACTTTTTATGTTTGTTGGGGAATGTGATACCATCCCTCTTTCGATCCTCTGCAGTGCCGTCCAGCTCTTTGTTAAATCACAGTGTATAGCCCTGATACTAGGCTATCTGCAACCCGCGACCCAAGCATCAGATCGACAGGCTGCAAGGACAGAGCTGGGATAATCAGGTAAATGGGACTTGAAAGCAGTCCCCAGCTTATAGTACAGGAAAAAACCCAGGCATGCCTCTTTTTTCCTGTAAAGGTCAAGGGATACAAAGGTCGAATCAGGAAATAGACCCCAAAACAAACAATACCCAATTTGGCAACAGGCTAAAGACTTAATGGCAATTCCCAAGACAAGAAACAACGCCAGCAGGGGAGAGAAAAGATCCTTTAGCCCACTCTATCTTTCCAGCCTGCTCTACGGCAGTTAGGTGTAGTGTACTACATGCACCTCGCTATTGTCCGCCCACACACTGTTCAGTACAACCAATCTAAGGGCTGATGGTGCCACTGTGGATCCCTCTATAATAATGAAAAGAGTATGTCTGGGTTTTAAATATGGGGCAGGAGTTTGTTGGGTGATATTGCAAAACATTATTATTTTCAGAGTTTGTAATGAATATTACCTGAACCCTGACGAAGACGGGGGCGAGTTACATACAATTGCACATGACTGGATCACATTGGTCAGTTGAATCTGTTTCTGCAGCGCCTCTCATACATTGAACCAGATATTGGTTTTGGAAGATGTATTACTTTTTGGAAACTGTTAAGAAGGACAAATCCCACGGTTTTGTCTGCATAGGGATGCTGAAAAATTAAAGAATGTCTTCTAATTGGGTTCTGATGTCGGCTACCCGTTAAATCTGGAATTCTGCAGACGTGTTGGGACTATCATGCATTGGTAACAATTGAATAGTATGTCCGTGTGTTTTCTTAATTGCTCTCACTACATGTACAATCCATGCCAATCAGGCATCTACAAGAGGCAGGAGAGTTTGTGCTCTTGCATGACTATATATTATCTTTCCATATCAGGTACCACCAAGCCTCCCTTATCATCTGGCAGTTTGAGTGTCTGCCAATGTTCCCATGCCTGCTTTCCAAGCCATGTCAATGTAATCAGCAAGAAGCGTATGTTGTTGAGAAAAAGTTGACAAAATGTTAGGCACATTTAGGAATAAGTGTAGGATTTTGAGTCGTACAACCATATTAATAAGGAAGATATTACCTATAATCACTAACGGGAACTTGATTCATCTTTCAACAAAAGGCTCCAGCTTTCCAATTACCTCCCAGAATGTGGTGCAAACTAACTATTCAGTATCTCTGCAAAGATAAATTCCCATATACCTTGTAGAATTTCATTAGCAAATATAGCCTGGTACCCTCATCACTTTCTCTGACCATGAAAATAGGGAAACCCTCAGATTTACTTTGCGTAATCCTCAGGGTGGCGTACATGCCAAACGTCTAGAATCAGGTCTAGGTTCGGTGAGGGGTAGCAAACAAAAGGATATCATCTGCGTAAATGGACAGAACCACTTTGTGACAGCATAACTGTAAATCCTTGCAAAGTCAGTCTCTTGGAATGACCCGCCAATTAGTCCATGATAATTGCAAACGGTATAGCTTGAGCTATTGGCTGCATTATGGAGTACAGTCCATATCAATATGGCTGCCCTTACAATCCCTCCATTGCCATTTCTGAAACCCTTGAAAACGCAATCGAGAGGGAGAACTCTTTCTATTTCCATGAATTAGCCATGAGAGAATGCTCTTGTGCTGGCAGTCTGACGCAGGCTACTAAGTATTGTTATATGACTCTTGTGTGATTACACGTCACGTCATTTACGTAATGGTTGAATAAGAAACTAGGGTTATATTGGATGCTGCATGATTTAAGACACGGGAGGTGAGGAATACGGGCGTCCCGAGTTATCCTGGATTAAGAATTCCACCAGCTGCATATTTCTTGGTAAGTGGGCTTTATTTTCAAATTCAAACAGTGGCGGCTGTGTAAGAGGGGAACTTTGATTACCCTGCTTTACCAGTCGTGTGTCTGACTCTGATGCTACGCCCTTCATGCTTCAAGATGTACGCATTGCATATTATTGGTGAGTGTACTTTGGACACAGTAAACTGAACGAGACTAAAACAAAATTCAGTTCATGGTAAGTTAAACTCCTTTTATCATATAGGTGGCATTTAAATCAATAATACATCACTCCATGAACACGCTCTGGATATTAATGACCTTATTCGCACCCTCAGTCTTGACCTCCTGGCCACCAGTGAAACCTGGATGCACGCAGCATCCGGACCAGTGCTTTCCCTAGCAGTCCCCTCTGGATATGTTATAAAGAAGCGACAGACCTAATGGGAAGGCGGGTGGTGTAGCCCTGATTGCCAAAGATACCCTTTCAATTAGACACATGACTACCTCCTTGGTTGGGAATTGTGACTTACTCTCCATCAAAATTGCCACCTCTTACACTGAAACACTCAACCTCCACATCATATATATCGCCCTCCAGGACCCATCCTATCATTTGAGGAGGACCTTCTTCATCCACTATGCTCCTCCAACAAGCCTACAACCAAACCTATACTACTATGCGACCTGAACCTTGGCCTCAATGACCACGTGGACATCAATGATGCCTCGGTAGCCAACTCGCTCACTGCACTGGGTTTCACTCACTGTTTCAATGCCCCCACCCATGCCAAAGGCTGCACCCTATATTAAATAGTGGACCTTAATTGCCACATCACCATCGGCACCAAGACCCCCGTCCCTGTTCTGACCACCACATTGTGTCCTACACCGTCAACCCTGCACACCATCGCCCTGCCTCCTATATTCGCCCACAGCTCTTGCAAACTATAAAAAGATGCCATTGCACCACTGCTACAGAATCTGAATCCCCTAAACCTCCACCCCAACAACCCGAAAACACTAGTAGACATTTACTCTAGGACACTCACCACCGCGGTTAACACTGTTGCACCTCTAACCACACGCAAACCCAAAGAAGGAAGGCATGCCAATGCCTGGTTTACACCTAAGCTCCTCGAGCTCCGAGCCAAAAAAAAGCACAGTCGAAGCCAGCTGGAGGAATAGCTCCACAGACATGCACAAAAGCCTTTTTGCCAGCGCCTCCAAAACCTACAGACAAGCGATTACCACAGCTAAAGCAACCTCATTCAATGCTAGAATTGTCAATGCTAACTCCAGTACAAGAGAGTTATTCATCATTCTAAGAGAACTGGAAACGCTAGCTGCCCGGTCTCCTGCCATCACCAAAGACGTAGTTTGGTGCACTGAGGTACAGAATGCCCTGTTGAACAAAATAGATTTGCTACACACAAAAATCCTCCACAAACAATCCCTTCTCAAATGTCCTACCTTGCCTACCACTGCACACGCTCCTGACCAGACAAACCCCCAAATAGACCCCACTGTTCAAGTTCAGACCTGAGACCTGTCTCTGAAAAAGAAACAGCCACCATCTTAAACAGCCTGAAACCCACCAGGTGCAAAGGAGACATCTGCCCAGCTTCCATTGTCAAGGAATGTTCAGAATCCCTCGTCCCATTCATCATCACAATTTTCATTAACTGCTCCTTTGCCACTGGCCTAGTACCCGCCAGCCTTAAAGAAACCTGGATTCTTCAACTAATCAAGAAAGCTTCCCTTGATCCAACCATCGTGAACAACTACCGGCCCATCACCACAGTGCCCTTTCTACTGAAAATTCTAGACAGAGCAGCCTACATGCAAAGCCAGCACTTTCTTGAGGCCCACCACATCCTAGGAACATGACAATCAGGCTTCCGGCCAGGCCACGCCACCGAGTTTACCCTGCTTTACTTGAAGAACCAGATGGACGAGTTCCGAGACAAAAGTACACCTACTCGCCTCCTTCTACTAGACCTCTCAGCTGCGTTCGACCGTTGTCGACCACCACATCCTCTGCGACCACCTTACCACAGCAGCCCATTTCTCACCCAAGGTGACGGCATGGGTCGCATCTTTCCTGAAGGACCACTCCATGAGAGTGTTCACCGACAATGCCAGTGCCCCACCCAAGCCCATTCCCTGCAGAGTCCAACAAGGATCGTGCGTAGCCCCCACCCTCTACAATACCCCTTTTGACCTATTTGACTCAATCTGCATATTCTATACCAATTATGCTGATGACACCCAAATTTTCCTCCCACTGTCCGGCAACTACCTAGATGACAGGCACGCCCTTAACAAAGTGTACTCTACCATCCAGGCCTGGATGGCCACACACTGACTCTGCCTGAACGATGAAAAGACAGAGTTCCTCTTGGTCGGTCCCTCATCTGCAATCAAGAAACGCAGCCCCACCTAGACATCCTTCAACATTGACAGCATCCAAATCCCTGTATGCTCTTCAGTTAAGACCCTTGGAGTCTACCTCGATGCCACCCTCTCACTCACACTCTAGGTGAATCCCATCGCCTCACCCACCGCCCACACCCCAAAGCTCATCGATGCCTCCAGAGCCTTCCTCTCCTAGGATAGGCACCTCACCATCGCCAGAGCAATCATCGGGACAAGACAAGACTACTGCAATGCCCTCTTCACAGGTACTTCACAACACAACATCAGCAAGATGCAGGTGATCCAGAACAATGCCATCAGGGTGGCCCTTAACACTGCCAAAAGAGAGCACATCTCCAGCACCAGGAAAGAGATCCATTGGCTCCCAGTAGAAGAGCGAATCATTTTCAAAACACTACCCCATCACTCACAGATGCCTCTCCGACTCAGCCCCACCTTACCTCTCTCAGAAGATCAACAGAGCCCCATCAGACAGGCCACTCTGATTGGCATACACCAACAGGCTGATACTTCCTAAATTCAAAAAACTCCAGAGCAGGTGGGGCAAGCTTCCCTATCTTTGCAGCTAGACATTGGAGCACACTCCGGCCCTCTCTGAGAGCAGAACAGTTGTACTGGGTGTTCAGGAGAACTCTAGAAAACGTTGCTTTTCAACTAACTGTGCATTTAAGGGCCTCACCACTGGTTGACCTTGTGCTCCCCCACTTTTTCCCCCCAGCCCTTCCCCCTTCCTATTTTGCATGTCCACTCAAGACTATAGTGTGACTGGTTGTAACAGCGCCTTGATGCCGCTGGGCTTAGTGCACTTTTTAAATGCAAAAATAAATTAATTAATTAATAAACTTATTAGGCAATTAAGAATTTGTAACGATTATTTTCTAATGGCTCGGGCATGTTGGCTAGGACATGCAGTGCAACTTCTTTTGAGTGAATTTCACCACCTCTGGCTTTGCGTGGCTATTCTCTTTGGGGGTTAGCTTGGTTTTGTGACACCTAGGTTTCTCTGGATTATTTTGATTCAATTTTTGTTCCTGAGCACATGGGACTCTGATTGTATTTTCCATGTATATAGAGGGTTTGATGATATATTGAATTGTATGAGTTTTAGGTTAACTATGTTTCCCTGATGAAGACGTGGCAAAATGATTTACTATATGTCAAAACCGGTCGAGTTGCCAAGGTGCCTGAAAATGGGAATATGAAAATCACTTTGTTTCAATTTTAGGCCAGATGTGCTACAGTTTTGTCATTTGTGCCATGTTTTTAAATATATGTGATTTTCTTTTTAATACAAAATGTTGGAGTTATGATTGTGCATGGTGGATGTAGGTATGGGTATGTTTGACTGTATTACATTTTTGACATTATGGTTGTAAAGAATAAAATTGTTTTCATCATTGTCCTGCTCCAATTAAATTTGTTTTGGATTCATTCATGATTAAATCAAATATTTTGTATTAATTAATACGTGTTTTGATACTTTTGTAATTAATCCCTCTTTATCCCTTTTTTCTGTTTAATATTGTATTCTCTCAGTCCCGAGAGCGGGGGTCCCTGCTCTTCAGTTGACAATCACCCAACATCAATCTGTTTAATGAACAAAGCTGGGATTGTTCAGAAAAACCCAAATACTTTCGACTTTAATTGCTAGAAGAGAGGGTCAATAGGGCCCCACACAGATCTTCACACCTAGATCGATTACATTGGTTTAGGGATCCATAGATGCATCGAGTTCACCAGTAACCAGAGCCAGATCATATGACTCAGTAATCATGTATTTGACCAAACTTCTAAAGATGAAGGCACCCAAGGGAAAGTTCAAAAGTTGTACTGGGAGGAAGATAAACACTTATTATACAACATACCACTGGTTTACAATAAACATTTATGGCAAATGTAATGTTCACTGCCAGACTGTCGGAAGACCGCATCTTATGTTGAAATGTGGCATTCTAACCACAGTGGTGTAGCCTCCCTTCCAATGCTACTTATTGGGCATAAGGGATTCCTTAGGAAATACCACATAATGTTGGACCAAGAAAACAGGCGAGTCCAAGATCCCATAAGGCAGATTACTGTCCAGTGGTTATTTAAGTAAGTAAATAGTCTTATAAACCTCACTGCTGCCATTTGGTGTTGGCCTAGTTGAGCATTGCCTGGTAAAGAAAGAGGCCGGGTTATTAATGTAAATTCAGGAGAGCCAGATGCGAAACCTGTGATGTTGATGGGTGCAGATCAGAAGTGCCTTGGTTGTGTGTGTCAGTTTTCTGTGGGTGTGCCGGAGAACCGTGGGGAAAGTTATCCAGCAGGAAGAGCCTCAGATCTGTGAAATTATAAACTCTTTTCAACTTTAAGTAACAAAGAATAGCCTACTACATCCCAGGAAACTATGGGAAGACCCTCCACAGCCAGGTGTTATTGTCAGTTCTGGCTGCTTGCCAACTGTTTTCATCAGTAGCAGAGCCAGCCACTGGCTGATGCCATCCCAAATTGAGGAAGTTGCAAGCAGAAGGAGGCTGCTTTGAAACCCAGCCCTGGGGGGCCAATGGGAAAGTGGAGCTACATCAGGAACCTATCAAATCTCTCAATTGTGAAATCAGAGAGTTTAAGCATTCATTAATCAAAAGGCAGCAGCAACAAAACATACAGGGGCATAGGGCAGAGACCTGTACTGCCCGTAGCCATGTATCTCCCCATTACGAAGCCAAATTCTTAACTGTGCTGCTCAGCTTTTAGATTGCTCACACCTCCCAATAATTGGCACCTCATTCTGAAAATCTCTGAATTGAGAAGAAAGATGGATAAAATGGCCAACCCCAGGCGTAACAGATATTGAGCCGCATGGTCCTGGAGAAAGGGGATGCAGCTACTGCAGCAATCTGTGCACAGCCTGCAGGCCACACACACATCGAGTTCCTGGTGAGATCCTGATGCAGGCTTGCTTACTATGCCGGGAGATGTGATCACCTTTAGAAAGTGCACGGCTTGGCTCCCATCACAAGTAACTTATCAACACTGACTCTTATGCTTCCATTTTTACCTCAGTTTTTCCAGTCAGTTGGGATCAGAGAGACATAATAACTGTGAGTTGCAAAGGTCAGAGAGCACAAAACAAAGGCACAATTAATAGTGGGTATTTGGTGATTCCTCATGGCCCCACTCGCGACCTGCTTTTTAAAACTGTCCTCCAGTTACCACCAAAATGTTGAGGCTGGCTACACCTCCGATTGTCCACTACATGAAAGAGAGTTATGGGGATTGACTGGACTCAGTTATCCATCCTCTGCTGTGTGCATAACACACTCATGGAATTCTGTGCAAGGTGCATGCTCCAGATGGGGGGTAGAGCAGGGTATGCCTTTGCAGCATGAGCTGCAGTGGGGAAGGCATTACTTTGTTCACTTGCCTCTACAGCTTCACAATAGCTGCTCAAGGATTGGACTAGCTGTTCATATGATGGCAAAAGCTGCCCAATACCTAGACAAGGACTATGCAAAAGCAAACACTATTGGCTTAGCCAATGCTTGTTTGGTTATTTACTTGTTCGTTCTTAGCCAGGCGACGTAACGTGCTTCCCTGCACGCTCGATGTATACAGTAACCCCATGACCCCAACATATAAAACAGCTTTGCGAGTGGAGGCCGGCCCTTCTTGATTCCGCATTCTTTTCCATGAATAGTTTCATTTTTAAATGACTGATTTTAAACAACGAGAGCAGTTTATTTGAGATACAATACCAACCAAAACACGTGCATCCACAACACAAGTGCACACAAACAGTGGGCCTCATTACGAGTGTGCCAGTCCGGTAGCAATGTTGCCGTAAGCTACCGGCACTGCTGTTAACGGACTGGCACACTGAGTTCTGTGAGCGGCTGCCATCCCGTCCTGGCGGGCAGAACGGCAGCCGCTAGAAAGACTTTCACAGAGGCACCAGCACCGTTACTTACAGTGCCGGTGCCTCTGTGTTACCCAATCCCATGGAGTTCTATGGAACACACATGGGAATTGGGAATACCATTTTTCCAGCGCCTGACTTCTCGGACCGGCAGGGTTAGAATCAGAGGCGTTTCTAGGGAGGGGCTAAAGGGGCTATAGCCCCTGGTCTTTTGGTTGTAGCCCCGGATAGAATCTCAGGAGCTACAACCAAAAGGCTAGCTAGCCCCCAGTCCCAATAATTCAGACATTAGCGTAGCCACGGGTCTTTTCCAGACCTGGCAACACCCCTGGTTAGAATCCCCCGCTGTTACCATCAAGCCAGGCGTGGGAAAATTCACGAGTCCGGTGGCAGCCTGCCGGTTTTACTGGCATGGCTACCGCCAGACTCATAATGAGGCCCAGTGACTCTGAAGTTGATAAATCAAGCATCAAGCATTCAAGCATCAATTTGTGTTGCTAGAATAATTGTTTCGGAGTTGCATGCCTCACAGAGGCTGTTTCTGGCTACCAAGTTCAACAGTAGGGCATGTTACACCACACAACCAAGCAGAAATTAAAATATTTTAAAAAAGAATTTGTACGAAGTTATGTACCATTTTTTTAAATGTTGTTCATCTATCACAAATGCCCAACCTGAGTACCACAGAAAGGCAGCATCTCACCATGGCTGAGAGGATGCCCTGTGGCACTACCACCTGCAGTTGCATCGGAGCACTTCAGTTTATGTTACTCTTTAAAGTACTGCTATCCAAGCACTAGAATACAAAGTGCCTGCAGTACACGGATGCTCCACTTGAAGGAACACACAAGCAGTGTACCCCTGGGGAGTACCAGGTTTCTGTCCTGCGGCAGGGCACTAGAAACACGTGGCTCGTGCTCGTTCTTAATCTCTAGCCTTCCAAGAGAGTCCTTGGAATCAGCAACAGTTTAGGAGATGTGCCTGTCTGTTCCTGGTCATGAGGGTTCTTGCAATGACTTCTATCAGACAACAAACTCACTCAAAAGAATGCATCTTTTTCCCCAGGCTTCTAACAAATGCGGTGCTAAGTTCATACACTGGGTCTCATTCCAAGTCGGGCGGTCCAGTAAAAAAGTGCCAGAAGCTAAATGCTGGGGCTAAGCCAGGCACCCTACCTGCCAGAAAAGCCCACGTTGCCACCACTGGCAAGGTAACAACGGCAAATCCCCTCATGGAGTCCTATTGGACTCCATGAATGGGGATCAACACTGCTCCCCTGGCACCCGTAATCCAGAGGCAATGCCGCCGGACCGGGTGCCAGAAACTGTACCCCCATTTGCCGGTATCCTGGTAGCTCTACCACCAAGATACCGGCAGGGTCGGAATGAGGCCCACTCTTTCCTTCCATGCCTGTGTCCAGTTACGTTAGACATCGACCCCATCCCTCCTCCTAGCGTGATAATGATAATCGCCTGTAATATCTGCCAACTTTAGTACCCAGCAATCATGCCTAGGGAAGCATTGGTCAGGTATTTGCATTCCCTTATTACGCACCTAAGCTATTATAATCATCTGTGATGAAGGGCTGTTCCACCAAACACGTCCGCTGAAGGGAACTCCACAAACCTTACAAGCCAATGATGCCTGCTAGTTTTAGAGGGCCTGGCCCTACCTAAATCCGGTATCCCTTTATTCTACAGAAACTTCTTCTATATTTATTGTTTAAGTGCGAAACACAGCGCTCCTGCATATACATCGCGGGGCCTCAATGTGTAATTAAAGAGCTTGCGATTTTGGTGGATCTGCCAGTGTGCATTGTTATAAATGATGGCCCATAAGGGGCCGATTGACACAGAGGTTTCATTCACACAGAAGTTACTACTACTTACTGGGACTTATTAATAACCTGCTTTGAAACTGCTACAGTGGTCATTTGGCACAGTACAAACGCCTCTTTTTCTAGCACAGCATAACGTGCTCCTTGTAAACCAGAGTGAAGTCAGGGTTTCTCAGGGTAACTCCTGTGTGAAGGGAGTAGCCCTCTTCATGGTTTAGGCATGGTACTCACAGTAACGTCTTTGTAAATTGGCCTGCAAGTGCCTACAGTAGCTTGCCAGCTGCTACAATGTGGAAACGGGTCAACTGTTTTTGCTACCCTAGATGAAAGGCAATTTTGCCACCTCCCGCACTACCAATCCCATGTGTCCTGATGATATCATCCCCTCCCCAAAATGTGTCACCTCTTCACATGCATGACATGCCCAGCAGCACAAGCTGGAGTTTTGCGGCATGTTTTAGATCTTCTTTTTATAACCAGGTAAAATCAAAGACATCTCTCTGACACACACAGTCTGTAACAATCAGGCAGGATTAGAAACAATGACCAGGTCAGACAGGATTAGAAACAATGACTAGGTCAGACAGGATTAGAAACAGTGACCAGATTAGAAGCAATGATTAGACCAGGCAGGATTAGAAACAATGACCAGATCAGGCAGGATTAGAACCAATGACCAGACCAGGCAGGATAAGGACAAACCTATGATATCTTTTATAATTAGAAGTAATGACCTTCATGCATCCCCACCCCAACACTGCTCTTCCTTTGTGTGCACGTGAACACACACACACACGCACTCACTCACACAGTTCCTGTGTGAGCCAGTTTACTCAGTCAATGCAGGTCACTTTAATAGCATAGAGTAGGCTTCTTGACAGGTTGTCGGAAAGAGGCTTCTGCTTTCTTTCCACCCACCCTGGTGGCTCTCTGCCAGCACTGCCCACTTTGGCTGTAGAGCAACTGTTAGCTTTGTTTGCAGAAGATTTGCCTTTCCTCCACACGCATCCCTTCCACCTCAACCAAACCGAGCAGAATGCCAGGGAAAGGTACAGGGTGTTGGTGACTGGCGGCAGCTTCATTACCAACACCACAAGTTTGGGAATTGTGGTATGCCCCACTTGCAAACTCCTTCCGGGCCTCCAAGATGGCAAAGAGATACATGGCCTTTCTTTGGCTATGTATTTCCGGCAGATCAGGGAGAATTCCTTTGGCATAATGGATGCCGGTGAGGAGGTTCGAGTTGGGGCTGCCCCTGCCTGCCCGCTGCAGGTAGTATGCTACGCAAAGCAACGTCTGGCGGTGCAGAGAAGTTCTTCTGCCAGGCTGATTACCACCAATGAGCCGCCATGAGCACCAGGAGCAGGAGTGGAGTCATGGCAGAAATTCTGCTTCCACTAGCTTTCCTGAACATGGGCTTTAGTGCTCAGTGCAGCTGGGAGCTTTAACCAAATTTCACAGGCCAATTTCCTTTAAAATGTGCCATTTTCCATACACTTTACCCAAAAACGCATCCCTGGTACTACTCAGATTTTCACGTCAAATTATGAATTGTGTTTCGAAAACGTAGGTCATGCAGGTGCTTCGTTTACTCACTAAACAGGCACAGCACTGGCAGAAATGCTACAAACTTTCATCACACACAGAGAACACAGCACATGCAGCAGAGGTTCACACATACAGGAAAAGTACAATACGGGTACCATCCACGTAATTCGCTGCCAAAGAACAGGTGCAGTGCAGGAAGCAGAGATCACACACTGGACAGGTACATCATGGACAGCGCCCTTGACAGCTTCCTTCAAAGGCACTCATAACTGTCACTGCATACGCTGGAATGCTGAAAATGGCCCAAAGGTATGAGCTTTCCTCACAAAGCAAACACAGCTGCAACATGGACAGGAACAGCACAGGCTTCCCTCACAGATAGAACAGGTACAGGCACAGGCACAGTGTAGTTAGGACCAGTCCAGGGTTTCCTCAAACATACACAGCATGAAGAGGTCTAGTGCAAGCTTTCCTCAAAGTCCATCAGGTGCAGCATGTGCCGGGTCACTGCAAGATTCCCTTACAACCAAGAACATTCACAGCATGGACAGGGCTAGTGCAGGGCTAGTGCAAGCTTCCAGCTCAAACAGGTACAGCATGCGCAGGCAGGAGGAGAGCAAGCTTCCATCACAAACCTCTATTGTATAGCCCATTCTATACTTGTATCTGCTTGTGAGGGAAGCATGCACTGGTCTCGGCCATTGTATTTGATTGAGAGGGAAGTTTGCATTGACCATGCCCAGGCTGTCCTATTTTGTGGGAAAACCTCCTGTATTTACAGACACACAACTTCATAAAAATATATTTTTGACAATCCTTGTTTGAAATAAAAAAAACCTAGACAGAGACCATAGCAAAGGCCTCTTAGAAAAGAAAAAGCTGTGTGACCTTGACAGTTGAAAATTAAAATCTGTCTTGAGACAATTGAGTATATGCAACATATGTGTCACGTACTATAGTATCTCACCTTTTTTGGAAAAATATATTTTTATGAAGTTATTATAGACTGTCTGAAAGTGTCTGTAAATACAGGACACATTAGCAATCTTAATTGTTTTTATGTTGATGTACATAATCATTAATAAGTTGTGTTGTATCTGAAATGTTGGAGAGAACATGTGAAATCTATTTACAATTGTTGTAACAGAGAAAGTGGTGCCCCTTTTTTCCAAAACAAAGCGGATTGAGAAAGGGGTAGTCACTCTCACCTGTCTATTTTGCACAACTATCGTCCCTATGTGAAATCGACCCCCGAAAACCAAAAAAGAGGGAAATACCCAGACAGTATTACTTTATCAGGGGTAGTTACACGGAAGGCTTTGACATTTCTGCGGAAATGCTTTCTGGCACAGCTGAACTCTTTCCACTCTTTAAGGAAGCAATTCAATCCAATTCAGATCCCTTTTGATGGTTGTGGGCCAAGGATTGTTTTGATTGCTTGAGTTCAGCAGAGATTGACTTAGACTTATTGATTAACAATCCAGCAAAGGCAAGAGAAAAGCTCTGTATATCTGATTGGAGGAATACGTGCTTGTAATGTACAAGAAATAAAGCTTTTTAAATTTTAAGAACAAAGCCAAACCTCATAATTCCCTTCCAAACTAACTGGGAAGTTTCCTTGTCAAGTGTTTAGTGGTCATAATTTTAGAATGTGTCTAAACTTGTTATTGACTAGAGATGCGATTGTTGTTGGTCCAGAATGGAAATTTGAGGAAAGATACTGTTGTTTCTGTAATAATCTGTTGGAATAAGAAACACTTAAACATCTTTTACTGTTCTGCACAGTGTTAGCTGGGAATCGGGCATTGTTCTTAAAGACATTTTTTAATCAATTTTCGAGTAACCCCTAAACGGTCACACCAAATAAAACACAACCCACTATGGAAGAAGGCCCAGCACACCTCTTGCAAGGGGAACAAGGTTTAAATTTTATAAAAATACACGTACGCGCCAACAAAGAACTTTAGTGCCATGGAGCTCTCTGACAAAAACAGCATAAGCAATGAGTTATAAAGATACACAGAGTCACAAGTGACGTGCATCTCCTAGGTTACAAATCCAGGTAGCTGGATGCAAGGCGATTGCTCCCAGCATCTTCTGCCCATCTTCTTCCATGTTGGGATCTTCGTTTTCTGTCATCGGGCATAAGGACTCTAATTGGCAAGTTACATAATTCATTATTCCCTAGCTTCTACAGTGCACCTGGTACCAAGGAGATGAGTGAGGCAGATACTTTGGAGTTTGTGATAATTTGTTACCTTCCCCCTGGCACCATGCACCACTAATCAGATGAACTAAAGGTGGGGGCGGCCCGCCCCTGCTCTCTGATCTTCCTGATCCATTGATCATTTTACAGTTTTTTGGCCAGGGGCCTTGGGCTGGTCAGTGTGCTCGAATGTTTGTGTCTGAGGCTTGGGGGTCTCAGGCCACTATATCTTAAAGGGCTGGACAGTGAAGGCCTAAAGCCCTCACCCACGCTTCTCCTGGGATAACTCAAAGACCCATTCTAGTTCGCACTTGGCCTTGCAGAGCACCTTCTTTCTGGGTTGCACGCACAACCGATAAGCCACAATACAGAACTGTGTGTATTCAAGAATTTAACCTTCTGTGGAGGTGCCGGGGCTGAGAGCAAATGATGCGAGCACACCCTTCTAACCAATGGGAACACATGTGAATGTACTAGCATGACTATGGCACTAGCCTTCAATTTCAAGATGGCGTCTAACTTCTAAAATGGAGTTTCATTACACACGTGATCCTAATGTTACAATTCACTATGTTTCCACTCCAATCCAGCTTCTAGGAGTGGGCCCCCTCCACCGTCCATTCTCCCAGCTCCCCTACAGCATCTCGTTCTATAAGCGTCTCGTTCTAAATCGCCTGGGGACCTGGGACTTTCGCCCCTGCTTCCCAACACAATTTAGGCTGTTAACTCCAGAGAATGCATGGATTTAATTGCATAGTGGTTAGTATGTAAATGTTAGTCTGGCAAGTTACTAAATGTCTTAAACACATTGGTTTAGTTGTCTAAGCAGTTGTCCACAAATGTGAGATGCATATTCTGTATTATTTTTTTATCTCTTGATGTATTGATAACAGATTGGATGAGCGTTATTCTTATAAAGTGTCATATGTGTTTTATAAGATTTCAATTGAATGTATTCTAGGCTGTATTTGGTTGGTACTGTGTTTTTCTTTTTATTCTTTGTAAATTTTCGAAGTGTTTAATTGTAAAGGTTGAACTGTGTTTAACCGTATACTCTTAATTAAAAAAAAGAAAGTATATATTTTTAATAATTATGCTACCATGTCCATTTCCAAGCACCACGCTTGAAACCGCATACTCTTATTTGATTGTCGTGCCGCGACATCACAGCAAACAAAATATGTATTGTCCTGAGACATGGAACTAACATGGGCTTCAATTAAACATGTTAACCTTTCAGTTTTGCTCATAAGACACTATTACACGAACCGCGCCAGTGCAAAGCACTGCTTGCTGTACATTCAATACGAAACAGCGGCCACTAACAGGTACAGCTTTTAAATAATCACTAGTCAACAGAGTTAAACGTGGTCACTGATTGCCAATCACAAGAAAGTTCCTGACGCTGTTTGAAGAGGAAGAATTTTATTCTATTCTATTAGATTTATAAAGCGCCAAAAGCCCTCAGGCATGTAGGCGCTATAACAGGCAACACGGGAGAAGATAACATTCAAAAACGCAGACCAGGGTATCATTCTAGCCAGACAGAATGCTTTGACATTCTTTATAAAAGTTAGCCAATACCACTTGCATCTGAAGGAACTTCCTTCTGGATACTGAAAGTGCACAAGGAGCGCTGTGTTACACGTGCGGCATTAAATGACATTTTTAAAGCATGGCGTTGGTCGTTTTCCTGGCGCTTAGGTACTGACGCGGTATGCTTGCCAGGATAGAAAACAGAAACGGCGCATGCGCGCATGGTGTGCCCTTAGTGTCCAGCGAGTTAAGTCTTGGGGCTAATTGCATGCAGGGCGATTCCACTGGGAGTCTGTGGCGAACTGTAAGGCCAGGCCAATGTGAACGGGGTTGATTGACAGTTTCTCACAAATTCAACCTGGCGCCAGAGAGGTGTTCCAGTGACATTTTATTGCATCCCACTTGTCGGGCTCGAACAAACCTTTATGAACTCGTTCTTTACAATGGCTGATTTCACTTACATGCGTTAGAAACGTGTATATTTTGAGAAAGTGCTCAGGAGAGCACGAAACAAATGTTGGCTGCTAGGCTGCTTACCATGGAAAGAGAAATTAAGTAATTGATGTGTAATCTCAAAAGAGCATTGATTCGACTCAGCCTAATAATATAGTTGGAGAACAAATCCTCTGGCATGAAACACAGTCCCCGGGGAACCCATCAATCAGTGTGGCTTCATTAGGCACAGAGAGGCAGGGCCGGTGCAAGCACTAGGCAAACTAGGTGGCTGCCTAAGGTGCTACTCAGTAAGGGGGTGCAAACAGCAGGGCACACCAAAAAGCAGAGATTCCCCTCAGCTATTTTCAGAAGAAAAAAGAAGTAAACCAATCGGAGCTCAAGTGGCGGCATTGTGTCTTCTGTCAAACTACAGTGCCCACAGCTTCTGGGAGTCAGTAACTTGGCAGTGAAAGCAGGGCTGTCTCCTACTGACACCTCCTTTTTGGCTGCATGGCACCCGGTCTGTCTCAAAACTATAAAGCACAGAGGCCTAGCAGGAAGTAGTCTTCATATGCAGACATATGCCGCCTGAACCCTCTGGAGGCAGTTCACGCCACCCGCCAAAAGATACAGTTATTGTTTACGCAGATGCTCAAACACCTATATTACTTCATGACAACCAAGGGAGCCCCATATATGCACCGTTTATGGGAAAACTTGTTCTGGACTCTATTGGGTTGAAATTTTAAAACATTACACTGCCTTTGCAATCCAACCGCTGTCTGGTCCAAAAGGACCAGATCGTCTGTATAAAGGAGCCATTGGAATGCATGGCTATGTAGTCTAGGTGGGAAGGCTCTTGCCAAAGTTAAAACATCTCCCAAGTCTGTAATAAAAAAATGAAAAAGAGCCGTAGCCAGGATGCAGCCCTGTTTCAGGCCGCGAAATGTTGCGACTGTGTGAGATTTCCAGAGACATCTAAACAAACTTGCAGGGAAGTATTAGAATATAGTTCCCACAGGATGGTTATCAAATGTCCCGGCCAGTTCTTATCCCTCAGTTTTCTCCAAAGAAGATCTCTGTATATGCAGTTGAAAGCAGTCTGAAAAAAATTAAAATCTCGATAAATGCTATATGGAGGGTCGATTTATGGATCACAATCCTTTTCAGCATTCAGGGACATGCCCAAACCGGCGACAAATCCAGATTGATTCAAATCAAAATTAGAGCTCGCCCTTATCCACACGAGCAATTCTCTAAGAAAAATGGAGTCAAATATCTTTACAGGCGGATCAAAGAGGGAGAGGGGACGAACAGTTTTTGAGAAAGTCCTATCACCCTTCTTGAATATCGGCACAATAATTGACTTCCGCCAGGAAGATGGAATACATCGGATCTTAATGCCTGCCTAAATAAGCTAAGCAATAGTTTGGCCCATACATCAGGATTTGACTTAAACATTATGTTGGACAGGCCATCACAGCCCGGGGCCCTTGAGTTGCTAGACCTGGAAATAAGGTCACTAATATCCTCCCCATTACCTTCCGCTGCCCAATTGACTCCCTGATGCAAAAAAAAGGGGTGAAGGTCTGAGGCAAGGTAGTGCAAAGGCTTTAAAATAGGCAACCCAGACCTCTCCAGAGATAGTGGTGAGTTGAAGAGGAAACTGTTAAATCCAATCCTTCATCACAAGTTGCCAAATCTGGGCCGCATCTTTGGCACTCACCCAGAGCTGCCAACATTTGTTCAGCATCCCCCTGGGCCATCATACTTTTAAGGCCCCTGGGTCCGTTTATATACCTTAGCTTTCTTTTTTTAATAAGCAAGACACCTTGTTCTGTACCCAATTTCAATAAACGCCTAATGTCTGCTCGCAGCAGTCACTTTTGCCCCGGTATAGCCATATCAAAAATATGTTTATGAGCAGAGGACAATTTATTATTATTTCCATAGTTTGGGGCGAATACTCTCATAGTAGGGACATATTTATCTAAATGGAGGTCCTCGCCTACCCCAGAATTATTTTAAAAAAATACATTCAAGGTAGGCATTAATCTGGTACAGAGCCTGATCAGTCCATCTCAACCGATTCTTACCCACATTGACCTCCACCTTAGGAAGACAGAGATCCCTATGGGTCAGAGCAAAAGAAAAGGCCAGCTCCGCTTGCAAAAGACCATGGTCACTTTTCCCTGACAAAGTGACCGTAAAGTGAGTTAAAAGCGGAAATATATCGTCCGAGACAAATAGGTAATCAATGATACCTCCGTGTTTACCCCTATGCCAAGTAGGGCGAGGAGGCACATCCCCTCTAACATTTCCATTTGCCATGATTAACCCTTGTTCTTCCATTAAGGCCAGCCATAGCTTCCCTGAAGACGAGACCCAGAGAAGTCTCGTGGGAGGGCGAGTATCAAGATCGTATGAGAATACTTTCTATTTGGCGGTTTATGCCGCATACCTTATGCTTCTAAGCGCTGTAATAATAGCTGTTATTAACTCATGTAATGCCACTCATGTGCATTCGCCGTGTGCGTGGGAAGAGATGATCGCAGAGGATACTTCCTGGAGGGTAATGTTTGTATCGCGATTCTTTAGCGAGTCCTGCGCAGCTGACCCCGCCCCTCTTTAAATGAATCCTGAGGTGGTACGGTTCTCGCCGCACCCAGTGGACAGGCCATCCCTCGGCTGGGGTCCCACTCCCTGCAGGCAGGGTTTGAAGTGGGCAAAATCAAGAGGTGGCATTCATGTCAGGGAAGTGTTGCCTCTTATTTGCGGTGCGACCCCCTGCCAGGCCACGCCCCGCTCGTGTTTACCACTTAAAGCACTGCCTGCATACATGCCATCATCTTCCATCCCTGCTGTGGCGGAATTCCACGCCAGCCTTTCCGCTTCCGTCCACTACACGGTTTAGCTACAACGAATATGCTCCCAAGAGTGAAAACCAGGAGATTATCGCGCTCTAAGCTGCTGTCGCTCAAGTGCACACTGGCAGGCCCGACGCTGTACACTGACGCGCAGGAAATTAACGCAGCAGGGCCGACGAGTCCCAGGAAAGCAGTGCCCGGAACCTGGGGCAGGCGGCCAAGGGAAAGGGCGGCCAAGGGAAAGGGAGGCCAAGAAGGGGGCGCTGAAATACATCCTCTCTCTCCTGAGGAGGTGCTGGTGTGACTGAGACAACGATGCCGGCAATGAAAAGATGGCAGCAGGCGAGGGACCAGGCTGAAGTCTGAGATGGCAGGGAACAGGGGATGCAGGGCTTGGCGGATGTCTCGGGTGACAGGCTGGCAGCAGGCGGTGATGCGGTCTGGAGCCTCATGGGGGCAGCAAATAAGGCATGTCCGTAATAAATAGCAAAGAGGGGCGAAGCGGAGTGAGGAAGAGAGCGTGCTGAAAATTGACATTATTTCCGTGACGGGGTGGGGGACTGGGAATTAAAGTGGGCAACGACTGTTTTTTCCTCAACCATCCCCCAAAACAAAACACAAATTAAAATGCGCCTTTCAGGAGAGGTTAATCTTGAGTCCCTGGAAAATAACCCACGAGAGGAGCGTTTAATTTCCTCGAATACTGCAAGGCAAGTTTAAACGGTGCACAGTTTTAAACCAAAAAAAAAAGAGTTCAATATTTTCTGCAGGTTACTGTCCGAATATGCAAATTCACAGGGCCCCCGCCCTGACGTGCAAACCGTCTTGTGGTTAAGTGACTCGCCTCTGGTCCTGGCGCCATGGGTTTGAATCCGCTCTGGTGGCACTGGCAGGCCAGGAACACAGAACCTCTCACTGAGATACTTCCGGGCCCATACTGATCCGGCAGGATCCCAGATCTGGCCCAATGACCAGCACTGGAGAGAAGTGCTGAGCTGGAGGGGCAAATGACAGCAGAAGAGGGGCCTTTCTGAAGCCTCAGATACGGCAAACAAGGGGCTGAGCATGGAAAAGGGGCGGGGGCGAGGGGGGTTGGGTGAATCAGTTTCTAACAGACGGGAGATTTGCATGGACCCTCAGAAAGCAACTGGGGAGGGGCATAACTGGCCTGGAGCTTCAAATGGCATCAGGTGAGAAACCAGCCCTGCGTGGACTCAGGTGGCAGCACTGGAAAGGTCGTACTGGATCCAGAGATGGCAGCCAGGCGAGAACCAGATGCCTGTGGGCTGCAGGCGCTCTACAAATCCAAAATAAATAATAAATAAAAACCGCTCCTGCAGATTGCAGGGGCCTGCCTGGAGTAGAAAGATTTGGCCATTTAGCCTCAGGTGAAGAGCCGTCCAGGAGCCTAACATGAGAGCAAAAGAGGTGCCTGCGTAGAGCCTGTGACGGCACCAAGTAGGAGGGCTGCCTAGATCCACTCGTGGCAGCAGGGGGCGCTAACAGTCCGGACTGGGGCATGCCTGGAGCAAAGAAAATAGACGATGGACATGACCCGAGCCAATGAAGATAGAAGGAAGAAAAAAACGGGTTGAATTCCCTTTTCCTGGATTTTTTTAATGGGGAAATGCAGGGGAACACTCCCACCTATGCCTCGGCTTCCCACCCTCCCCTTTCTATATTCCTAACCCGAAACCACCCTCCATACTTTTGAAGTAAATGAAAAGGTAACAAATTGCAGTAAAATGTGATTTGACCAAATGGGCATGCGGCCAAAGTGGGTAATTCCAATGGAAGAGTGACCTGACTGGAGTTACGGATTCACGCCAATGGACCTGGCTGGGTTGCACACAGTGACTGCAGGCCTTGATGGCAGCACGCAGCAGTCGGCGTGTTCCTACTGGCGGCAGCAGGGGCATCTGACTGTAACCACTGATGGGCGCTGTGGGTTCTGGCTGGTGCCCCGGAGAGAAACAGCAGAGAAACCCTGCTTCTCTCTGTGGCTCGATGCCTCTGAAACCAGCAGGCTCGGACGGACCACTATCACCCTACGAGACAAAGCCACAGCAGAGGAAGGCCTCCACTACCTAGATCCTTCCAGCGGAACCACTTCCTGTTATTATTCCCGTCAAGTAAGTGAATCACTCTAAACAGAGACATTGTGGGTCAGGTACAAAAGGAAAGACAGGCAGGCCATCACCTCGAGTGGGGTACCGGAGCAAAAGCAACAGACATCGTCATTTGTCACTTAGAAGGGGGAGGCCATGGACGTCTGTGGTAATGTATTAATGCACATCCAATGAAGCCGCATAGGGTTTTCAAAATGCAAGTTGGCAATGATACAGAGCTAATATATTCACATCAAATTAAGAACTGCACTGACTTACAGGTGCAGACTGGCGCCTAACGCCCGGTGGACCAAAATAAACGAGCAATGGCCAAGCCAACGGTTTTGGCATTTGTGAATGTATGGGATAGGATATGACAGGCGCTGACATAATGTTACCACCTGTCTATAATATGGCAATAGTTAGCACATTGTGTTAGTACATGGGCATATTATAACCGTGCTAGGCAAATGCTGATCTCTATACCAAAGCCAAAAATGTTGGCTTTGTCAATTCTTGTTTCTAACAGGAATTCAGTACAAGAAACAGAAAAAAGGACACATCTATTGCTTATAAAAAAGTGGCTGAAGGCACACCTGGTTAAGGCATTTTTATTGCCCTGGTATCTGGTGTACATCTTAAATTAACCCATCACCGTTCAGGAAACTGCATAGAAATCACACATGTAACTCCTAAAAGCTACAGAGCCAGCTCAAAGAGATCTGAGGTGCGTGGGAAAGAGCAGGTAGTGGGTGGGAATAGACATGGGGGCTAGCACGAGAATGGGGCGCATTACGAGTTTGCTGGTATACGGGCAAACCGCCCCTACTGTTTCCGCCGCCTGATATCCAGGATAT
Organism: Ambystoma mexicanum; assembly: GCF_040938575.1. Lineage (NCBI taxonomy): Eukaryota > Metazoa > Chordata > Amphibia > Caudata > Ambystomatidae > Ambystoma > Ambystoma mexicanum. The sequence goes on along the minus strand of NC_090922.1, from coordinate 1,125,550,188 downwards.
TACAAGCGGCAGAAAAGGTGGTAAATTCCCATTCCATGGAGTCCTATGATGGATGGGACTGCCGGAATTTCCGGTACTACTGGTGCTGGTGATTGCAGCATTTATTATCTGGTGGGGGCCTGATTTACCGGCAGCTCAGGCCTGTAAGTAAGTCACTGCCCCTACCGGAAAACTTGTGTTTGCCCGGTCTGGAAAAAATATCAGTGCCGGGATTACAGGCAGTTTTACCAGAATTTTTTTTTACGGACGGGGGAAATTTGTATTGAGCCCCATTGGGTAGTACACGTATGTATAAAGGCCAAGCAATTCCCAGAGGCTGTGTGCCCTTCACACATACCAACTCTCTCTGGTCTTCAGTTCCCTTGCTTATAGTTTCAGTTTATAGGCAGCGCTTCCCACAACTAAAAATCCCCTTCAGTAAAGCGAGTGAAACAGCAAATCAAAGGTGTGGAGTGTATTCGTTATCAGTGAGGACATTACACCCAACAGTGATATCTATGCGAACATATCAAATGCATACAGGTGCATAGAGATGCAAACTGACTTACCACTGCAAGTAATGCATAACATCGACTCAAGTAATGAAATCCATGAACAAAGCCAGCGGTACTTATTGACGCTTCGCCCCACTGGAGAAGCTAATATAAGAAACCCAATGGAGTCAATGTAATGGATGAGAAATCACAGTGCTGAAACCAAAAGGAGAGGGACTACCCATCGCAAAAGAGGTATCACACCCAGCCACAAAGACTTGTGCCCATAAGAGTGCTTACAACACAAAGCAGGGGCTGCCCGTATCCAGGCGAGTGAGAACCCCACGACAGCAGAAAAAGCTGCAGAATACCTGGAAGCAGGCCACAAAATAAGGCCTGCAGCTAAAACCTGCGTGACGGCATAGGCCATGTACAGAAAACCCATATAGTAACAGGCTAAGAAATATATATAATTCAGCGTAGACAAATGGTGTATCTTTAGTCATTCCCAATACTTAAATGTTACAAAAGAAATGCAGGTACCCAACAACCTAAGCCAGACATTCGGGGTGCAGCGCTTTCGATGCTGCCATATCGGCGTGGCACGCTGGGCACAGGTCCCTTTTAGGCGCATCTTGTTGTTTGCAGGCCATTCCCAGTGAGATTAAATAATGTGCCAAGGAGCACACACTTTGGCAAAGCAGTGTCTCTGAGATCCTGTCACACAAGCTACCAGTTTATTGCTATGCTTTGTGTTAAGAAAGTTTGAATATCTATATTAAATGAGACTTTCTTTCTGCGCATCAATCTAGCAGACATCATAGCTGTAAACCAATCTTTCGAAGGGGAGTTTTATTATTGCTTGCTTCCAGTGTCTAACAAGAAATGCGGTAGGTAACTGAAGCTGTGTGCATCACAGCTCCAATTACTTAAAGATTTGCAGATTCGAATAGGCACTGCTAATAACAAAGAAACATATTTAAAAGTAACTTCCCAGGCTTTGCAAATCAACCCCTCCTCCATCAAGGGGCACCAATAGTAAAAGGTGAAGCCCACTTAGCGAAACAGTGGTCAGCAGCTGGTGTGCTGAGAGCACAGTAGCTGCACGTTTCTCCCTCCTTTTGATCTGCAGGGTGGGCCCTGAAGGAGAAGACATTATGGGCAGTGCAGGTGGTGGAGCAAGGAGGAGGAAGAGGGCACTGCTTTCCCCAGGAAAGGTTAGTCCTTTAAGCTGCGATAAAGAGAATGTTAAAGGATATGTGTACCACACACTACCACCACCAGTACTCTGTTTCAGGTGTTGAGAAGTGTAGGTACTCAAATGCTCAAAAATAAGAAGTGCAGGTACTGAGGGCTGGGTAGGACCGGCCCATTTAAAGCAGTGGTCATGACAACCCTGAGCACTGTCAGGGGCGGACTGGGCCATAAAATTGTCTCGGGTACCAATGAAAAAAGGACCCATGGTTGCTAATGGCAATTCATTCCTTTTGTGACAGACCATTTGAGTAGCACCCAAGGGGGAAGTTTGTGGTTAACATGTAATGTAAATTGAGCATTTTACAGAATATTTATTCAGTAACACTGGTCAGAACTACTAGCTGCATGGTGAAGTAATGTATCAAACTGGCCCACATTGGCCTAGCCACATTGTCCAAAAAACTGGCCCATTTTGACCCAAAAAACTGGCCCACACTAGAATTTTTTGTGTTTTTGGTTCGGGCATTGCCCTGTTTCCCCTACAGGCCAGTCGAATCCTGCTACGGTGCTGTACTGGGCGTATTTCGGGTCTGCGTTGCAGTCACGTGGCTCAGGGCATAATAATGCAGAGATAATCCTGTTGCAGGAAATCTGGTGTCCGGGCTTCAGGGGGTCAGACTGAGGTGCGCCTGCACTGGGGTTTAGACAGGGCACGCGGTAAGCGGCCATAGAAACTGAGCAATACAGCAGAGCTCGTGAATATGATATTACAGCACCAGGGGGTGAAGTGTACAGCACCAGGGGGTGAAGTGACAGTAGAGGGGAGAGGATTGGCAAGTGCGGGGAGAGTGCAGAAGCTACGTCACAGGAGCCAGTGCGTGACGAGGGCGCAGCAATGGCAGGTGTCCACGACACAGATACACAATAACATAGCGCATCACTTCCCTGGGGTGCAAGCACTGGCATCACCATGGCATAGAGCCCCTTGCACGTTGCAGAGGAGCAGAGCCAGGCGTGCTTGCCCCTGCAATCACACAGACAACCAAACACGTGCAGCAACCCGAGAAAACACAGGTCACACAAACTTCGCCTAGTCATAGGAAGTCACAAATGAGAGTGGGGTCGTCACACTGCCCCCGCGGGGATAATACATCAACCTTACGCTCACAGCTTCCTGACACCCAGCGGCTAAAGCGTAAGATCACACTGCGCCGGAGGGAGCAGCCCCGGCGCAGCAGGCGATACCCAGCTGAAGAGGGACGGGTGCTGGGCGACACCATTCACAATGCACAGGTTGCAGCACGCACTGCACAGCATCTAGGTCACGTGGCGTTAATAGGATAATGTGCTTCTGGTTTGGTGTCACGGTTCCCCGGGGGTGAAACACAGAAACGGTTCGGTCACAGACAGAGCGAGAGCCCATAACCAGCTCGCGCCTGGATAACAGACACAACTGAGGAAGTTACAGCGACACTGCAGAAAGCCCTGAGGTCCGATAATGAACGCTCAACTAATTAACGCAGGGTAATGAGCGCGAGGTGACGCCAAGCTGCACACAGCGGGCTCACAGGAAATGGACGCCCCGGAGAGCCAGCGCCGTCACGCACACAGTACGTCAGCGGCGGCGCCGGGGCGCCCCGACCGCCGCATCCCTTACCTGGGACATCTGCGGCCGCAGGTTGATCTCCTTGAGGTTGATGGAGAGCGGCCGAAGGTTGTTGAGCAGCTGGCAGAGCAGGACGCCATCACGCAGGGTCTGCGCCAGGTCAAAGACCTGCGCCGTGTCCCAGGTCACCCGATGGTTGGGGGGCAGCACCTTGCACTTGATGAGCCAGTGCGCGCATTGCTTCCAGGGCTCCATGGCTGGAGCTGCTTGCTTGCCGGGGCGGCGGCGGCGGCTGCAGGGCGGCTGGTGCACGGGCGGCGCTGATCACACTGGCCGGGGCTCTGCATCAGCGGAAGCGTGCTGTCACTTCCCTGCTAGGGGCGGCAGATGCTGACATGACATGTGTGCTGCTGTGCGCTGGCCTGAGCGCTGCTGCAGGACCGGGGCTCGCTCTCCCACACACACACACACACACACACACACAGCAGCCGCTCTGTGCCTGCGGCTCCTGCCACGCGCCCGCGCGCCACCGCCCCGAGACCTGGAACGGGCGGCGCGCTAGTTATGGGACCAGGGATGTGCCGGGGACGCGTGTAGATACTCGCCGGCGCCTGCTTCGTCCCCTCACGAAGTACGCCATCAGCCCAAACGAACTCTATGAGACACACGTTTAAACCCGGGCACAGCCCATCCTTTGGTTTAACTTGTGTTTCTAGCATGCGAGATGTATATCTGCATGCTCTCCATGGAAGATACGTGAAGGGCGGAAGTAGCGGCAGCGTTTAGATGGGCGCAACAACTCCTTCGAGGTTAATTCGAACTTATGTGTGCTAGCATTTCCCTAAATGAGGGTGTGACGGACCACAGCGAGAGAGCCCTCTAACCCACAGAACATGTTTAAAATGCAAGGGATGAAACAAAACTGATTAAGAAGCTATGAAATACACAAACCCTAGGGTATGGTGATGCATCAAGACATCCACTCAATGGATGCCAGGTCATCAACAGTAAACAGGAACATTGTACATTTTCATAATGTGTGTGCAGCACGATTGCCACAGTAAAAACGTGTTCATGGTGCCTGTGTCGTAATATATTCCAGTATTGCCACTGTAAAACACTTTCAAGATGCTGCCCACAATACGTGGCAGCAAAGCCATTGAGAAGCACATGTTCATGGTGCCTGCGTATACATATATGACCCAAGATGTGATGGTTGGAAGGTTTAGAAATGATCTTAACCTCTGGCATCACTCGGCGCAACCATCTAGACAATCATTCTTCAGCCTGCCAAGCCTTTACAGAAAAGGGAAAGACCGTATGTGAATCTGGCTTGGTCCCACCCTAACCTTATGCACAAGACCACAAGCAACCCCAGACATGTTTCGGTCTCCTTGGGCATCATCAGTGAGGTGTAACTTGGGTATATATATGCCAGCATTGCCCTACAAAAATGCTCATGCTGCTTGTCTCAAAATGTGTGCTATTATTACCACTGTAGAACCCTTTGATTATGGTGCCTGCAGTATATGTTAGCACCGCTATTTAGAAGTGCAAGTTCATGATGGTGGCATATGCATATATCTGTCACCATCCTCCTGTTAAACTCTTTCATACTGCCTGTTACCAAATATATGCCAATACTGAAAGGCCGAGTGCCGGATCCTTTCTTCTCTTTCAATTGAATTGGGTCACATACCGTGGGGGGGGTCCTTGGTGAATCTAACAAAAAAGCTACATAGCTTTTCCTAAGTGGTATTTACGATGTTCAGCCCCCACTGGCTATCTTTCTTTGTTCTCCTGTGCAGAGGCCAATACACCTTTCCCTCAATTGCTTTATCTAGCATTTTGACAATGAATGAAGCCACAATGCAGGGCCGATTGTATGAACATATCCCTTAAGGAAGTGTCAGTCTTCAAAAACTCAAGGCTGGGTCATAAATGTGCATTTACTTACCGAAGACCGACCTCTCCAAAAGGTGTTCAGTTATCAGACATGTTTTACACTGCTTTCAGATCTTTGGTGTGGTGCAGTTAATATGTATTAATATGCTTTACGTTTAATGATATTCAAAGTGGCAATCAGAACTCCATGCTAAAATAAGGGAAATTAACCATTGCTATTTGCTTCAGGAAACAGGTTCTCTGTTATAATTTATACTCACATGAACCATCTGTTCAAAGATCTCTGAACCTGGAGCGAAGAGGTCTGGTGGAGTTGTCTTATGGCTGGAGAAAAATCATCTCACATAATAGCAGCCGCACAGTTTTTTCAGAAACTAGAGCTCCAATAACAAGGAACCTATAGTAATAGATGATTTTATGGACATGAGGAATTACATGTACTCGTTCTAGAAACCAGAATGGAAGGATGTAAACTTGTAAAAATTGCATGTCAATTAAATCAAGTAATACAAAAAAAAATCTATGCATCACACATCTGCTCCCCAACCAAAGCCCTTTAACTATTTTGCACTAAATTAATTCTTCATATTCCAAATAATATATTAATAGTCTTATCAGATATGTGCACAAGGCCCACAGAATTGCACCAATTTTAACAGCTTGTTCCCTTGAAAATCTAAGTAGTAGAAGGGGCCCCCTTTTTCACAAGTCAAAATTTTGACAGATGGTCATGCACCCTGCATCTGGTCTTAGTTCCTCCGCTTTTGATGTGTTTTGATAAAAACTTAATATAAATTTGATATTAAAATGATATAAAACATTTTTGATATCAGTTTTACATCAAATATATATTTGATATAAAATGTTTTCTAATTTATATCAGTTTTTATATAAAGTGAATACACATATTTCATAAAATCTATATCAAGATGTCAGCAGCGCTCAACGATGTTGCTCGGTCGAGCGCTGAGAGCAAAGTAAGCTCTGAGGTCGGGGTGTGTGAATCTATGGTTTTGCAGACTGACACGTTGATGATGTCACAGAGGGGTTCCACCCCGGGGGTGATAGGAAGCGGAAATACATTTTATATCAAATTGATAAGTCCCCCAAGTTTTGGATAGCAATTTTATTGAACCCCAATCATTTTTATATGAGTTATAGGAAGCGGACATTATCAAACACTTTTGATATTTTTTTGATATAAAAATGTATGTAAAAAGAGAACAAATATTTTTTGATATAAACATTTTATTTACAAAATAAGATGAAAAATCATATTTTTGGACATATACATTTATATATACATTTATAAAAATCATACGTTTGGATATACAAATTAATATAAAGATTCATATTTTCGATATAGACATTTATACAACAATTAATATTTTTGTAAATAAAATATTCATTGACGTTTTTAAAAATAAACTTTCCTGGAAAATATGATATACAAATGTTTTGATATTTCAATGTATTCCAATTTTATATGAACTGGCTTTCATTCATAGTGTAAATAATGAAAAGCAGTTTACTTTATAAGTACAGTGTGCTTACCAGAGCCTGTACAAAAGTCAAACTATTGTTTCTAAGGAGTTTACAGCATCTCATGAGCGGCTTACATGTGTCCATCTGCCACACTGTGACCCACCAAAGAGCTGTGAAGCAACACTGCTGGGGTTTTTACATCTACAACAAGGCCTGTGGATTCCCAATAATGTGGAGACTCAAAGAGCCACATTCTAGCCACATCAGCATAAAACACAAATGGTCTTTATATTTAGCTGGCCACAATACAGGTTGTTTTGTGCCAGCTGTATAAACAAACCACCCATGAAAATAGACACAGGCAATGTTTATCAACTAAAACATTATTATTATTATTATTATTATTATTATTATTATTAAAACCAACGGTAATTAGCAAGGCTATTTTTAACTTATGACTGAAGGACAGTACAGGAAGCATCTGCAGGCAGAACTTAATTTGTGATGTTTCCTGGAGTCAGCGCTACTCGCTAATTCTTGCAGAGTATGCAGGGAATAGAATGATGTGCTTCTGTTGATAAGAAAAATGACAGTGGACCCAAGGAACATGTGCATGCTGAACTTATTTTTAGATGTTGCTATAAGGATACAGGAAGCTAACTATTCACAATCTACGGTGTTACTCTATAACAGGGGTGCACAACTGATTTTGACAGAGGGCCGAAAGTACCTTACATGAGGGCTATAGTGGGCCGAAAAGTAAATGTGGGCGGGGTGTAGGCGGGGAGTGGCAGGAGGCTTTTTAAACCCCCAATTTGTACTAAACACATGGAAAAATAATGTTTTGAGGGGTAACGATGTTTATTTGCATTTCAAACTTACATTTTGTACCACACATTTTCCATTGTTATAATTTATTTCTATTCAGTTATTGTATCTCGCCTGTTTAATTAACTTATATATATTTTATTGACCCTAGATTGGACATGCCGTTATTTTGGACTGCTACAGTTTTCTATTTGGGTTGACCAAGAGGAGTATGGCCTTCGTTGAGTCAGGTTTCCTCAAAAAGCCAAAGATGAACATCTCCTAACTGTGCCTGTTTTAGCTTTATTATTGGGTTCACTCTTGGAGTGCAACACTATGCCCCATATCCCTCACCCCCAACAAAACACTATGCCCCATGGCCCCCTCACACCCAACCAAACATTATGTCCGATGGCACCCTCACCCCCAACCAAACACTATGCCCCATGGCCCCCTCACCCCCAACCAAACACTATGCCCCATGGCACCCTCACCCCCAACCAAACACTATGCCCCAGGGCTCCCTTACCCCCAACCAAACACTATGCCCCATGGCCCCCTCACACCCAACCAAACACAATGCCCCATGGCCCCCTCACCCCAAACCAAACACTATGCCCCATGGCCCCCTCACCCCCAACCAAACACTATGCCCCATGTCCCTCACCCCCAACCAAACACTACGCCCCATGTCCCTCACCCCCAACCAAACACTATGCCCCAGGGTCCCCTTACCCCCAACCAAACACTATGCCCCATGGTTCCCACCCCAACCAAACACTGTGCCCCATGGCCCCCACACCTCAAGCAAACACTATGCTCCCTGTCCCTCACCCCCAAGCAAACACTATGCCCCATGGCTCCCACCCCCAACCAAACACTATGCCCCAGGGTCCCCTTACCCCCAAGCAAACACTATGCCCCATGGCCCCCTCACCCCCAACCAAACACTATGCCCCATGCCCCCCTCACCCCCAACCAAACACTATGCCCCATGGCCCCCTCACCCCCAACCAAACACTATGCCCCATGTCCCTCACCCCCAACCAAACACTATGCCCCATGGCCCCCTCACACCCAACCAAACATTATGCCCCATGGCCCCCTCACCCCCAACCAAACACTATGCCCCATGGCCCCCTCACCCCCAACCAAACACTATGCCCCATGTCCCTCACCCCCAACCAAACACTATGCTCCATGGCCCCCTCACACCCAACCAAACACTATGCCCCATGGCCCCCTCACCTCAACCAAACACTATGCCCCATGGCACCCTCACCCCCAACCAAACACTATGCCCCATGGCCGCCTCACCCCCAACCAAATCCTATGCCCCAGGGCCCCCTTACCCCCAACCAAACACTATGCCCTATGGCCCCCTAACCCCCAACCAAACACAATGCCCCATGGCCCCCTCAACCCCAACCAAACACTATGCCCCATGACCCCCTCACCCCCCAACCAAACACTATGCCCCATGTCCCTCACCCCCAACCAAACACTATGGCAGTTGGAAAAAACACCTTTTTGGAGGTGTACCGTTTTATTTGTATTTAAAACTTACATTTTGTACCATACATTTCCCCAAATCATACAGGATGAAACAGTGAACCAGACATAGTTGATCAATGAGAAACATTGCAGCGTTTCTCAGCTGTCAGTTTCTGGATCTCCGGCTCCAGTGAGGTTGTTCCTACTCTCAGGATAGCATGGAGATGTTGGTCAGTTAGTCTTGTCCTTAGGCTGGATTTATGTAGTTTCATTTGTGAAAAAACTTGCTCACAAATGTAAGTACTGCCAAACATAGATACCATCTTTAATGCTTCCCGTGACAGATTGGGGAATTGAGCAGTGTCCAGAGACTGATAGAAGACTAATAAAGGCATCAATCTGTACTTATTTTTGAGGGCACTACAGCACTGAAGTTCAATCAGTTCCAGTTCAGGTTGCAAACTGTTAACATCAGCTGAGAAAGGGTCTGCAAAAAGTTTAAAAGAGGCTCGCTGGGATTTGAATTGTGAGAAACGATTCTCAAAAACATTTTGCAGTTCCTTCAGGACCTTCACATGCCGATACCACCCTACATACTTGTCATGGGGGAAAACCTCTGCACATGCGGGGTAGTGTGCCAGCATCCCTTTCTCCAGTTGGGCTGTCAGAAGCCTTAACTTTATTTCAAAGGCACAAACTGCCTCAAACAGATCCAATACGAGATTTTGGCTTCCTTGCAACTTTAAATTTAAATAATTGAAATGGCCTGTTAGGTCAGTCAGAAAAGCAAAGTCAGCCACCCAGTCAATATCTAGCATGACAGAAGTGTCCATTCCCTTTTCATCAAGGAATGCTTTTATTTCATGCCGTAAAGCAAAGAATCGCTTCAGCACATTGCCACGACTAAGTCATCGAACATCGGTGTGATATAGGACATCACCATAATCCGCCTTTACCTCTTCCAGAAACGCCTGAAACAATCGGTGATTTAAAGAGCGTGCACGGACAAAATTAACCGTTTTCACAACAAAGTCCATCACTTGAGTGAATTTCAATTGTTTTGCACATAATGCCTCCTGGTGGATGATGCAGTGATAATTTTTTAAATGGACAGCCTTCTCGCCTAAGTGCCTTTTCAAGCAGCCAATAAACCCATTTTGCTCCCCAACCATGGCTGGCGCCCCATCAGTCATCACGCCTACCAACGCATCCCATGGCAAATTTAAATCATCAATGACTTTTTGAAAGGCATTAAAAATGTCAGCACCAGTAGTCTTGCCATGCAAAGATACCAGGGAAGCCAGTTCCTGAAATACTTTGCATTGATTATCGACCCCCCGAATGAAAATTAAGAGTTGGGCTGTGTCACTTGCATCTGTGCTCTCATCAAGGGCAGCTGAAAAGAACTTGACATCCTTACACCGCGTTTTCAGTTGGCTGTAACAATTGTCAGCCATATCTACAATACGCCGCTGGATACTCATACGTGAAAGGTGAACATTTGTAAAAGCATCTTTTTGTTTCTTTGCACACTGCCTCGCAAATCTCCATCAGGCAGTCTTTAACGAAATCCCCATCTGTGAAAGGACGTGCTGACCTTGCAATAAGCTGTGCAACCGTATAACTCGCAAAGGTGGCACATTCAGATTCTTTTTTTTTCCGGGCAAAAACACCCTGTTGCTTAGCCAGCTGTGTTTTTAGCTCCCCAGCTTTCTTCTCGCTTCCCCCTGCAAATCCTTATATTGTGAATGTTTTGATTCACAATGGCGGCGGATATTATATTACTTGGGGACTGCTATGCGTTCGAGACAAATGAGACACGAGTACACATCAGGTTTGGACTCGATGAAAAACAACTTCTCAGTCCACTCATCCTTAAATTGACGGTGCTCCTGGTCAATCTTTCTTTTTTTTACTGCACTAAACATTGGCAGGGACATCTTTGAATAAAGATACAAAATCCACTGTTATGCTCCCACTACGACGGTCCAAGTCTAGAGTATATACAAATTATATACTTTTTGGAGAATCCTAGAAGCGACAAAAGAACAAGATCAGATAAAGAACATAGCCTTGCCAGCATACCTTTTCATGCACTTATTGATGGATACTTTCAGGAATAGCGGGCTGCATAGCATATCAACCTGATATGTTTGAGATTAAGGTGGAAATTGAGGACATACTTTAAAAAAATAAATAACATTTCAAAGCACAAGCTGTTGCCAAATTATGAGCTTTTGAAAGGAATTGTCACAGCATGACCAATTACTTTAGTGAACATACAAAGAAACTGATCTCAGTTTCTTCCTGGGCAGGGCAAAACTGACAGGAGCTCCACCATATTGCGCCAGAGAAATAGTTTCTGCTTGTGCTTCTATCCCCCTGAACAATGCTTGATGGGGTTGTAGAAAGGTAACAATTACCCACACTCAATGGGTCTCAAACGCTTGATCGAGGTTTAGTTGCAAAATTACAGGAGCAGACATCATCCAGGACCATACTAGAAAAGGCTGCCGCCGATTTTGAAAGCTTTAGGAATGTACAAATAAACCACACCCACTGCTGACCCTTGACACTCTGGCCCAACATCTCTAACGATATGCTATGATAGTTTTTTTCTGGTAGAGCCGGAGAATTACACAAGGTGAGGGAGATGGGAGGAGAAAGGAGGGAGAGGAACAAAGCAAGCTTTTATCGTACTAGGCGTGACGACATTTCAGATAGTGCTGGAGAGGGAGAGGGGATAGTAAGTGGGGCTGGGGGGCAAACATTTGTTACTATCATACTATGTCCAGGGACAATTCTGGGCCTAGGAGTATGATCTTTAGGGGACTGCAGCGAATGCCAAAGAGCATCACTAAATGGGAACAGATCTACGTGGTGATGCCGATTTGGGTTTGGCCCAGGATTTACACACTGGGTGCAGTTGCTATACATCAGGCCAGTGGCCAGGGTTCGCACTGGCAAACACATTTCACCTGCCTGGGTGATCCTACGGGGCACCAGGCAAGGCTGCCTGTTGTCTCTGATGTTATTCACCCTGGCCCACCTCACCCCCCAACTCAGCACACACACACTCTCAAACAAGCACCCATACAGACCCGAACCCCCCAACTCCCCAACTCCAAACCCCCACCCCCCAAATCAGCACACACACAAACCAGCACCCATACAGATCCGAATCCCCACCCCCCAACTCAGCACACACACAAACATGCACCCATACAGACCCGAACCCCCCACCCCCCCACCCAACTCCAAACCCCCCACCCCCCAAAACAGCACACACAAACCAGCACCCATACAGACCCGAACCCCCACCCCCTGACTCAACACACACACAAACATGCACCCATACAGACCCGAACCCCCCACCCCCCAAATCAGCACACTCTCAAACAAGCACCCATACAGACCCGAACCCCCCACCTCCCCAACTCCAAACCCCCCACCCCCCAAATCAGCACACACACAAACCAGCACCCATACAGACCCAAACCCCCACCCCCCAACTCAGCACACACACAAACGTGCACCCATACAGACCCAAACCCCCCACCCAACTCCAAACCCCCACGTCCCAAATCAGCACACACAAACCAGCACCCATACAGATCCGAACCCCCACCCCCCAACTCAGCACACACACAAACATGCACCCATACAGACCCGAACCCCCCACCCCCCCACCCAACTCCAAACCCCCCAGCCCCCAAATCAGCACACACAAACCAGCACCCATACAGACCCGAACCCCCCACCCCCCCACCCAACTCCAAACCCCCCACCCCCCAAATCAGCACACACACAAACCAGCACCCATACAGACCCGAACCCCCACCCCCCAACTCAGCACACACACAAACATGCACCCATACAGACCCGAACCCCCACCCCCCAAATCAGCACACACAAACCAGCACCCATACAGACCCGATCCCCCACCCCCAACTCAGCACACACACAAACATGCACCCATAAAGACCCGAACCCCCACCCCCCAACTCAGCACACACAAACCAGCACCCATACAGACCCGAACCCCCACCCCCAACTCAGCACACACACAAACATGCACCCATAAAGACCCGAACCCCCCACACCCCCTAACTCCAAACCCCCCACCCCCAATTCAGCACACACACTCTCAAGCATGCACCCATACAGACCCGAATCCCCCACCCCCCAACTCAGCACACACACAAACATGCACCCATACAGACCCGAACCCCCCACCCCCCAACTCCAAACCCCCACCCCCCAAATCAGCACACACACAAGCACCCAACCAGACCCGAACCCCCACCCCCAACTCAGCACACTCTCAAACATGCAAACATACAGACCCAAACCCCCACCCCCCAACTCAGCACACACACAAACATGCACCCATACAGACCCAAAACCCCCCACCCCCGCCCAACTCCAAACCCCCACCCCCCAAATCAGCACACACACACAAGCACCCACCAAGACCCGAACCCCCACCCCCCAATTCAGCACACTCTCAAGCATGCACCCATACAGACCCGAACCCCCACCCCCAAATCAGCACACACACAGACCGAACCCCCCACCCCCAACTCAGCACACACACAAACATGCACCCATACAGACCCGAACCCCTCACCCCCCAACTCAGCACACAAAAAACATTCAAATCAAAACATTCATACACATCCGACAACCCCCCACCCCCACATCTCAACATACACACAAAAAACATTCAAATCCAAACATTCATACACATCTGACACCCCCCACCCCCCCATCTCAACATACACACAAAAAATATTAATATCCAAACATTCATACACATCCGACACCCTCCCCACCCCCGCATCTCAACATACACACAAAATACATTCAAATCCAAACATTCATACACATCCAACACCCCCCCACCCCCGCATATCAACATACACACAAAAAACATTAAAATCCAAACATTCATACACATCCGACACACATCCGACAACCCCCACCCACGCATCTCAACATACACACAAAATACATTCAAATCCAAACATTCATACACATCCGACACCCCCCCACCCCCGCATCTCAACATACACACAAAAAACATTAAAATCCAAACATTCATACACATCCGACACCCCCCCCACCCCCGCATCTCAACATACACACAAAAAACATTAAAATCTAAACATTCATACACATCCGACACACATACGACACCCCCCCCACCCCCGCATCTCAACATACACACAAAATACATTCAAATCCAAACATTCATACACATCCAACACCCCCCCACCCCCGCATCTCAACATACACACAAAATACATTCAAATCCAAACATTCATACACATCCAACACCCCCCCACCCCCGCATATCAACATACACACAAAAAACATTAAAATCCAAACATTCATACACATCCGACACCCCCCCACCCACGCATCTCAACATACACACAAAATACATTCAAATCCAAACATTCATACACATCCGACACCCCCCCACCCCCGCATCTCAACATACACACAAAAAACATTAAAATCCAAACATTCATACACATCCGACACCCCCCCCACCCCCGCATCTCAACATACACACAAAAAACATTAAAATCTAAACATTCATACACATCCGACACACATACGACACCCCCCCCACCCCCGCATCTCAACATACACACAAAATACATTCAAATCCAAACATTCATACACATCCGACACCCCCCCACTCCCGCATCTCAACATACACACAAAAAACATTCAAATCCAAACATTCATACACATCCGACACACATCCGACACCCCCCCACCCCCGCATCTCAACATACACACAGAATACATTCAAATCCAAACATCCGACACACATCCGACACCCCCCCACACCCGCATCTCAACATACACACAAAAAACATTAAAATCCAAACATCCGACACACATCTGACACCCCCCCACCCCCGCATCTCAACATACACACACAAAACATTAAAACCCAAACATTCATACACATCTGACACACATCCGACCCCCCCTCGCAACATACACACACAAACATAAAGCAAAACAGACCCGACACACAAACACAAACAGACCACTTACCGGAGATGTGCTGGAAGGCAGGCAGGTAAGCGGCAGGTAAGCTGGAACGCTGGAATCATACTACGGCTGGCGTGGTCCAAGGCTGAAATGCCTTCCGGCATCAAGCCTTATGGACCACGCCAGCCGTAGTGCTGGCCCTCCATTGGTGCAGCACACACACATTACGTGGCTCGTAGGAGCAACGTGGTGCGTGTGTGTGCTGAGCCAATGAGGGCCAGTGTTTTTTCCCACCCGGAAGACAACAAAGACTTTCCTAATGGAGGGCGGCCGCGGGCCGCCCTCCATTAGGAAAGTCTTTGTGCCTCGCGGGCTGGACAAAAGAGCATGGCGGGCCGCAACTGGCCCGCGGGCCGTATGTTGTGCACCCATGCTCTATAATGATTGGGAAGTAAGCAGAAATACACACATCTGTGCATGGTTGCTAATGAAACAACATTGAGCTTTTACTCTTTAAAAGGGGTCTTTGACTCCAGCAGGGGTATTGTCAGCCTGATGATCCCCTGCAGTATTAACTAATTGGGGGTCATTATGACCCTGGCGGGAAGCTGTGCCGCTAAACACCGGCACGGCTGCTGCCGGTATCATTATTTTTCCAGCGCTTGCGAGTGGGCAATTACTTGGTCATTACGGCCCGCCAGACCCGGTAATTGCTCCTTCGTGGAAAAAAATGCTCCCCATTCCCACTTGAGTCCTGTAGGGCTCAATGGGAATGGGGAGGCCAGATGCATCGGCACCATTCAGAATGGTGCCGGTGCATCTGACATGCTCTGCTCGCGGGTGCCGGTACGCCCGCTAGGTCAGACCTAGCTGGCGGGAAGGCACCCGTGAGCAGAACTCGTAGTTTGCCAGTCCAGTAACAATAGTACCGGCAAGCTTACCGGTGCCATTGTTACCAGACCGGCAAACTTATAATGAGGCCCATTGACTTGTAAGAGCTGACTGCAACTTGCTGGGGATACCGTGCTTTTTGGCTGGATTTGATCTTGGGCCTGTGGATACGCCTGATGGTTTTTCCACGTTTTATTTCAACAACAGCAAAAGGGTGAGTTTTCTTTTCAATACTTTAATGTGTTGTTCTGTGTATTTTACTAATAATGTACAATTTATGTGGTGTTATTCAAGCATTGATAAGCTTTTTTTTACTGTGTTTAGCGATTGGAATGCCCTTTCTGAGTCATGCCCTTTTCTGATACAGGCTGTGCATTTTAACTAAACAGCTGTGTACTTTTAATGGCGTGTTTATAAATGTACTGTTTACTTAGAATGCTCTGTGGTTATGCATGTCGGGTAGGATAGCATATAGATGTTGGTAGCGCCAAATTGTATTTGTGTGTATCAAATTATGGTAAAGTACCCAGCTGGTGGCAGGATATTCCTTACATATAAGTCATACTTATTTGGGTATTGTGGTTGGTAGTACACATAATTATTAAAGCCACCCCTGAAGTGTAGCATATCTGTGTCATACTTGTGAACTGAGACAGCTACGGGAAGCTATGAGGATTTCAGACACCTGCCTGTCTGCATTCCAGTGAATGAGACAAAATGAAAGGATACATGCCTCTTTTGACTCTCTGGGAGGGAAGGTAATGCTCTTCTTGCAAGGCCTGGGATTTCCCAGTTAGAGATGCCCTGTGAGAGAATGAAGGGAAGGCTGCACCCCTCAGCATATGAGTGAGCTGGTGACAAGGAGCATAGTGTCAACAAAGTAAGTCCGTAGTATAAGTGGCTTATATTTGTCGTCATTTAGAATGAAAAACTGAAAGTAATGGTAAGAGGTATTGTATTTTAATGTAGGAGTACATGAACATAAAAATACAAAACTTACACAACAAACCAAACAAGCCAAAAGTTGGCACAAAGGATGAAAAGCGGTGAAGTAAAATAAAATGTACATTACAACAAATCAAACAACAAACGATTGTGTAGTGGTTGCACAGACATGTAAAAACATTAAAAGCATAACACATGAGATGCAGCAATAATCATGAACGAATGTACATTGTCCAGAATCAATCTGAAAAAGAAGTAATTTGATATGAGAGAGACAGATGTCTGTCTGTCGACCTGTAAATATGAGTTTCTGCAAGGGGGGGCTATTGTGTTTAACAGGCCTAGTCGTCTTCAGGCATGTTCTGAAAGGCAGTCTTCTGGGTTCAACAGGTCCAAAGTATCGATATCCATCTGAATGAACCAATATTTTGTCTTCATGGTGTGTCACATGATCCCCTTAGTGGGTCTCTATGTTGTGATGTCACAGATGGTGAATAGATCATGGGACTGAACAGGTTCTGTTCAGTCTCTTAGTGTTTAGCGGTTAATAATACAGACGCAGCAGTGTGACTCGTGCAGACTGCCAATTTGGTCAGCCATATGGATGAGCACGTACCTTGAGATGCACTGTGATGCTGGCCTCAAAGAGCCAAGTCCTTAACATTGGCCTGCCTCACACTAGGGGACTTCACACCAGAGAGCCTTTCAAGGTGCAGGCTGGGAAAGAGGTGGTGTTAGGACAGTCTGTGGAGCACAAGTGGTCTGGAGGAAGTATTTCTTCATCACACATTTTTGTGGGCTTTTCTCACCTTCATGTCCCACCACTTCCTGCGGAAAAAGGCACTCTGAGTATGCCATCAGAAGGCAAGAGGTACTTGTCACAAGGACAGCGATTGGACCCCTTAACTCAGGTTTTCTCCCACCCCTTCTTTGATTCAATTTTGAACCATCCAGGATTTTAGAAAGAATTAATTTGGAGCTCTTTTGGGAGAATTGATCCTTCCAAAGCTCTTAGCCACTGAGTGCTCGAAGGCATACTCTGCACCTTGGAGGTGACTCTTGCCGAGGACTAAGGCCTACAACTCTGAATACAAATCTCCCTATGCCGGCAGAGCAGAAACTGAGAAGGACTAACCTTGCTCTGGGACCCCCTGCAGTGGGTGTCACAGCATCCTGAGAGCAGAACAGCCAGGATCTTTGTTACACCACATGGAATTGATCGAACCGCATTTGAACTGTGTTCACTGCATTCGAACCAATGTGACTCGTTGGTGCTGCTTTTGGAAGTCACTCAATATTTGAACCGTCGTTGCTTGCATCGATCTAACTGGCTCACCACTGCCTTGTACCAAACAGAGCACGTGACTGGTCCAGCTCGAAAAACCAGCTTTTCGCTGCAGCCGAATTCAAACCGCTGCCTCTTCGAGCATCACATTGGACCCTCAGGATCACAGCTTCAAACTGATGGACCTCGACTCAAACTGCTGGAGCATCATGCTACTCGCCAACCTGAACCACCGGTTTCCAACATTTTAAAATGACTCAATGTGAAAACCCACCCTGGTGAGCTATCCGAAGTGCATCGCTTGAATGCTGCATCTGAATCGCACAGATCACCTTCTTTGAACCAACTCAACACCAGCTCGCTGCTTGGCCCAGTAAAACTCACTTTACCTGAGCCTAGTTCAGTTCGCATATAGCAGCACCCTAAAGAAGAACTGTTCCAGCTTTACAGGGGTGCGGCCCTCACGCTACTTTGTGAGGCGCAAGTGCCAAAATCTGCCCTTTACACCACCGTGCCCAATTGCCATGGCAGTGTGGGGATTAGCCAGTCAGGTAGTGTGGGTGTGGTTAACAGGAAGGGAAGGTGAAACTGTTTTACATTATACTCGGCGTACTGAGGGTGGCTGACATGGCGAAACACATTGTGTTGACTGTAGGTGATCTCTTTGTCATAGATCTGCACAACTATGCCCTGCAAAGACACTTTTACAGCAATTTTGGTTTGGAAGGAGTAGACACATTGTGGAACGCTGTGTATGAGTGCAATTTCAGTGATATGCATGCACTTTGCCAAGACCTCGCCAGTTTTCCAGTAGTAGATGTTATCGTTATCCATTACAGCGGCATGCGTATGGGTTACCTAGCTTGCATAAATTTGTTACGTTGACTGAGGATATTGCTGCATGGTGTGAGGACGGTTTTCCCCACCGCCAAGATGCTTTTCTCATTAATAATATCACAAAGAGTATGGCACCCTGCTCATGGATGTTGTTCCGAGCCAGACGCAAGAAGGTGTCTCATCAACAGAAGCATGTCCACTTTTTTGTCCGCTCGTGGAATGCTCTTCTGCAACAATGACCTCATTAGTTGTGGAAATGCAGAGTTTTTCCAAGAAAATTACATTTTGTTGTCACCCAATGACGACGCAGTTTTGTTTGCTCGTCTGTCGGAATTGAAACAATATTATGCCTCCTATCGCAACAATTGTATGTGTATTGGCCTACGCCAAGTTGTCTAAACATCATATGCGAACAAACTCCACGGCAAGGTTCTGACCTTAGAGAAAAGTAATGTAAGTCGCCATCTTGGATTTAGCCGCCATTTTAGGTTCTCTTGTAATATGGAAGTCACCCTGAACATCAAAATGGAGGCCGAATGACATTCTGAGTAAGATTCTGGCCGTAGTGACCTCCGTACACATGAATAATTAATATGCCTGCAGGCCACTTGTCGGGGTCGCGAACTGAGACCTTGTCCTACTGTTGACCTATGTGTAAATGTACAACTATATCAGCGAAACTAATCAAAATGCATATATTATAGGATTGACCTGGCAAGGAACCCATAGGCCTGGCTCGTAGAATGGTTAACCCGCGAGAGGGTTGGCCAAAGGCTGGACAAATAGTATAAAAGACCCAAGTATTCCAATGCAAGGTCTCTCTCACTAACGCATTGAACTCTCGTTGAAGTTCGTTATGTTACTCTGAGAGCCGAATAGCTATCCGTTTGTCAATTGACTTTGGTAACTGTTGTAGCTTTTAAATAAAGCACTTGTATGTTCTTTGTAACCTGTGTTGGTGTGTTTCTTTCTGGGCTTCCCAGCCTCATATTATTTTTCTTTTTCCACAGTTGGCGCCCGAATAGGGACCCTCAAGATTGATGCCGGATCATTGAAGGTTGACGCAGACTATCGAACCGGGATCGGACGGTGTGATACTGCGGGCCTGACCGAATGAGACGCGATACCTCGGCAGCGCTGCACGATCCGATCCTTGGACGATAGTCATGTGGTCTGACACGGCATCTTGACGAGGGTCCATTTTTGAGGCGGGCAGATTTGTCGAAACCACCAAACACAAGGTAAAATTCGTTAGGTAAGTTCTTTGGTAAACCGTACGGTCCTCCTTAGGTTTGGTCAGGTGCAGTCGTGACCCGGCTCTTAATTTAACCCTGACAATTTGAATTTGGCGTATTGTATCTGCAGACAAAATTATTGACCAGGTAACACCAATTTTTTGTGAAATGCCTGGGAAATTGTCTAGCTGCTTTAGGGCTCTGTTCCGCAGCGATCGACAATCTTTGGAATTTAGCCGCCCGGCACCACAGGAGGGGTCGCCGGCATGTACTATGTACTGTAAGTATGGCATTGGAAGTATAGTATTTAATGATATTTGGCACAGACAAACCAGACATGCCTCCGAATTTCAGTGGCCAATCAATGGTAGTTTTGAGATCCCCCGTATTGAATACCTAGAATCAGTCTCGCTAAAAAAGAAGGCCAGACCTGCAGCATTTGATGTTTTGCAGAATTGGAAAAAAGAAGCGTTGCAGCAGCTTAAAAGTAGGGATAAACATGCACGCCGTCATAAAACAAATGCCGAAAAGGCGTTGTTATATGATAAGGAAAAACATTCGGAGTCAGTTAAAAATATGGATAGGGCTTTCTCACTCGGTATCCAGAAAATGTATCCCTCTAAAGATTTCCATGTTTCTGAAGAATTTATTGAAAAATTGTTAAACGAACGCAGGCCTGGTGCCTCTGCGCCACCTCCGTATGATCCTCTCCCGGGTGCTCTGCCCATTCCTGCTGTTATTCCTGCTGTTATTCCTGTTCCCCCTGTGCAACCTATTGTTCCTATTCCTCTAGTTGTTGTTCCTCCACCTATCCCGCCACCCCTTCCTCTTGTGCCGTTAGTTGCACCCTCATTGAATTTGCCCACACCTCCGCTCCCGAGTGGTTCTGTATTGACTGAAGTTGATCGGGGTGAGGGGTCAAAGATTGTCACTCGAAATACTGTTTCTGCAGACAAGAAACGGGAATTATTTGCATGGGCTAAGCACTGTATGGAGAAAGGTGATCAAGTTAACGTTTTTTCCACATTATCAAATATTGACAATTTTCCCGAGAAAAATGTTTTTATCGAAGGTTTGGGGACTCATTTATGTGTAATGTGGGGTAGATTACATAATACGGATCCCCCACAAGGAGTGAGGGATCTAAATACTTTAGCACTTTCGCGGGACACAGAGGAGAAGGTACATGGTCATGTTGAAAGATTGTTTGCCCAGAGGGGGTACTTCACAGACCAGAGGTCAGTATGTCCCGAAAGGAAGTGCTCCTTTGGGTACTGTGAATGTTAATCAATGTGCCTATTGCCGCCAGGAAGGTCATTGGCGAGCCCTGTGCCCCATCCTTCGCCAAAGGTCAAACAATGCATTTGGGAGTATGGGTAGACGACCTAGAGGTCGCCCCGGAGCGGAGGGCCCTGATAGAGGTCAGTTTTCGCAAGAATCTCAGCAACCTTTTTCACAGGAAAATCAGATTTCGAATGTGGACACGAGAAACATATTTGATCACCCTTCTGCTGCCTACCTTTCTGAAGAGCTTCCTTCTGATGACATTTTATTTCATTAGGACTGCCCGAAGCAGGGTTTGGAACCGTCACCTATTCCCGTTAATCAGAAAGGTCCCTACGTTGAATTGTTAGTGGGGAATAGGAAACATCAGTTTTTGATAGACACTGGAGCACAGAAGTGCTCCATTGATCATTCCCGGGTTCCAAACATTCCACTGTCAGGGCAAACAAATGTTTCTGTAGGGTTTTCTGGTATACCAATTGTTTGTCCGGTTTCTTTGCCGGTGTCTGTTTCTTTGGGTCCCTTTACGGACCATTGTCCCTTCCTACTGACTTCGAACTGTGGAGAGAATTTGCTGGGGTTAAATTTGTTGAAGAAACTGAATGCAGTAATTCATTGTTCCTCTGACGGAGTGCGACTGATGGTTTCACCACAGCGACTTCCCACTTCCCAGTTTCTGACTCGACCATTGCCTCCTGAGCTTAGCGTTGTTCCGGAATGTTTGTGGGCGGTTGACGACAATGATGTCGGGGTGCTACAGATTGAACCCGTTAGAATAGTTTGGAAACATGGAGTTAAACTACCACGCATTCCACAATATAAAATATCAGTTGAGGGCGAGCGTGCTTTGAAGTGCTTTGTCTCCGATTGTGTGCATCGAGGAGTGATTGAAGAGATTGCAGGTAGTGTATGTAACAGCCTGATTTTGCCTGTATACAAGAAAGGCGACAATGCAATCCCATACCGTTTTATAATTGATCTTCGTGCTATTAACAAAGTTGTTGCCCCACAATTTCCAATTGTGCCTGATGTAACAACGATACTAACAATGATCCCTTCTTTAGCATTCCTATACACAAGGAAAGTAGATATTTGTTCGCGTTCACCTTGGGAGGACGTTCATTTACATTTACTCGGGCACCTCAAGGGTATACTGAAAGTCCAAGCATTTATAGTAGAGCTTTGAAAGAGCAGCTTGACACCCTTGAATTGCCACCTACTTGTACACTGCTTCAGTATGTCGATGATTTGCTTTTGGCTGCAGATTCTGAAAGTGCTTGTAAAGAAGGCACTGTATTGTTACTTATTCATCTGGCCGAAAACGGTCATAAAGCTTCGCTCAAGAAATTTCAATATTGTTGTCAGGAGGTCGCCTATTTAGGCTACCTCCTGTCAAAGGAGGGGAGAAGATTGACACCTGAAAGAATAAAACACATTTCTGGCATGTCTGTTCCAAATACACAGAAGGAAGCCAGGGCCTTAATAGGTATGGCTTCTTACTGTTGGTTGTGGATCCCGAACTTTTCACTAGTGATAAAACCGATGTTGGCTTTGACGAAGAAGGGCATTTCTTTGCCGCTGCCATGGAAATCAGAACATCAACGATCATTTGAGCTTCTCAAAACCGCGTTATGCTCTGCACCGGTTCTGGGTACTCCAAATTATGACAAGGCCTTTGTGTTGTTTGTGCATGAATGTGATGGATGTGCTTTGGCTGTGTTAACACAGGAACACGGAGGGAAGAGTAGGCCGTGTGGCTACTACTCTTCCGCCCTTGACCCTGTCGCATGCGCTTTGCCAAGATGTTTGCGAACTGTTGCTGCTGCTGCCGCGTCTGTAAAACAGAGTGAGGGAATGGTCCTAGGCCATGATTTAATTTTGATGGTACCTCACTCTGTAGATGTTCTATTGAATAAAACCAGAACGCAACACCTCACCTCTGCACGACTGACGAGGTATGAATTAATTCTGTTTGCCCCTCACATTCAAATTAAGAGGTGTTGTGTTCTTAATCCGGCTGAACTTCTACCTTTTCCGCAAAATACTGTTTGCGGTGACGAAGAATTACATGACTGCCTGTATACCACTGAACAGGAAACGAAGGGCAGGATAGACCTTATAGATACTGCTTTGGGTAATGCAGAAGGGGAGCTGTTTTGTGATGGCTGCTGCTTCAAACTCCCCGATGGTACATCTACAGCTGCTTACGCAGTTACTACGTTGAGTACGGTTGTTGAAACTAAGAGAATTCCACATAACTCCGCGCAGGCTGCAGAGATTATAGCGTTGACCCAAGCATGTGAACTCTCCGAAGGGCATATAGTAAACATATATACTGATAGCCAGTACGCCTTTGGGGTGGCTCACAACTTTGGGAGGCTCTGGTCGGAAAGAGGGTTCCTAACCTCACATGGGACCAAGATTCAGCATGGTCCCCTGATAGTGCAATTGCTCTCGGCACTCTCACTCCCTAGGCAGTTAGCGATCATGAAATGTGCAGCACATCGTAAGGTCATAGATGATGTGGGAAAAGGGAACGCTTTTGATGACCAGATAGCCAGGCAAACAGCTACAGACCTTAGCGCGGACATGTATGCTCTAAGGGAAACAAAAGATGCCTATGTAATGGATGAGGGTATCGGGTCTGTGCGAGATATCCAGACTGATGCCACAATAGAAGAGTCTAAAAAGTGGGCCGAAGGAATGGGGAAACTAGATGACGATGGGTGTTGGGTGGATACATCTGAAGGGAAATGGTTGCTCCCTGATTCATATGTGCTGGCAATGGTTACGATGGCACACGGTCCTACGCATGTGTGTGCTCAGCAGATCACGAAAATGTTAGAACAAGTTTGGGTGAATGATAACATTTCGAAGATTGCACAGCGACATGTTCAGAATTGTATGATTTGCTTACAGCACAATGTGGGGAAGGGGACAGTAACTCCAAGGGGTAGTTTTGGACCCCCTTCTGTCCCCTTCGAGGTCATTCACTTTGATTTTATTGAGATGGAACGGTGTAACAATCTAAAATATGTTCTTGTGATTATTTGTGCTTTTAGTAAATGGGTCGAGGCTTTCCCCGTTAAGGATGCTACTGCCATGACCACTGCAAAGACTATGGTAAAAGAATTCTTTCCACGATTTGGGCTTCCAAGGGTAATTTGGTCGGACAATGGTCCCCATTTTGTTGCTGCAGTAATTTTGCAGATATGGACAGCGTTACACATTGAAAAACGATTTCACTCAGCTAGACATCCTCAAAGTGCTGGGTAGGTAGAGAGACATAACGGCATCCTAAAGAATAAGCTTTCAAAAACATGTGCCGGCACCAAACTGAAATGGCCAGATGCCTTACCTATTGTATTGTTAGCCATGCGTACCACACCTCAAACTAAGACTGGGCTCTCCCCATTTGAGGTAGTGATGGGGAGACCTGCTAACATTTGGGGCCTTCCGAAGCCCAAAACCTTGAGGGAGGTCGAGAATGTATTGCTTGTAGACTACTGTAACCAGTTGACTAAAAATCTGTATCTCATTTATCATCAGGTCCAATCAGCTTTACCTGTACGGTTTACGGGCCCAGGACACGATATTCAGCCTGGAAGTTGGGTCCTAGTGAAGGCCTACGAAAGGTCTTCCTGTCTCGCTCCTCGCTGGAGGGGACCCTATTAGGTACTGTTGGTCACCCAAACAGCAGTGCGGGTGGCTGGAAAGAAGCATTGGATCCACGCGACGCATGTCAAGAAACTTCCTCACCCGACGCCACACGTTACAGAAGAAGCAGAACCCCTCGCTGATGCTACAATCTCTGATCCTGGAGTAGCAAACAGCACTGTGAGTGCGTCGGAGAATTTCTCTGAGCCCGTAGAGCTTGGGGAACAGTCCATTTCATCGCCGCACTCTTTGAAAAAGTCACTTCCGGAAAACACTGTTTCAAGTTCTGCGACTTCTGTCGCCTCCGATACGTCGCTTCCCTCAGGAAGTGACGTTACCTTGTTTCCGGATCAAACAGTTCTGGGTACCACCAGGTACGACCTTCGACGAAGAAAATAGAACTACGGCACGGGTCTTTTCTGTGCATCTGAAAAGAAGAAGTGATTGAAAGTTTTCTCTTGTAAAAGAAAGTTCTTTTTTGAACAAAAGGAAAAAAAGGGATTCTGCTGGCTAGGGTTGGGGAAGGACTAAGAAGTCACGCGACCGTAGTGTCGCCAGCAATGAACATTGGGGTCGTCGATTGAGAAACTACGATGCCTGCCACCTCCACCACTGCTGCTCGCATTGGACTTGTAAATAAAGGGGTGACCAACTCGGACAACGAACAATGTGCCTGGGCCCCGAAAAAGTATTGCTGTGTTGTGTTAATAATAATTGGAATTTGTATAGTTACTGCTGTGGGACTTTGGTACTTCGAAGAAATTTACCCTATAAAACCTCTACTGCCAATTGAGATTGTACCTACTGCTTTGACTCCCTCTGTACACCTTCACACTTTGTCACCTAGAGACTCCCAGCATAGACGAAAGTACCATAATAACACTTTAATGATAATAATGAATGCAACGCATGCCATTTTTAATAAGAGTAATTGCTGGATTTGTACCCATTTACCGCAACATGGGAACAAGGAGCTAGGATGGTATATTCACCCTTTACCTTTAACGACTGCTTGCTATGCCTCTCTTAGAGCACTATTCTTTGGCCGTTGGAATGATAGCATCTCAGGGAACTTTGATGGAACTAATTTAAATGATTTTGAAAAACGTGAATGGACTCCCCTGGGATGCTCGCTTTTTGCAAATAGAAGTAAACCTAATGTTGCTTCTTTTAGGCCATCTGATAAAGTATCTATTCCTTTTCAAGCTCTAATTTCCTTTAAAATGGCTCTGATAGGTAATAAGGACGCCGTACCTCCTTCCTACTCTATTAATCATAGCCCCGATTCAGTCCCCTTTTGTGTACAAAGAAATGGCACTCGGTCAATTGGAGATTTTGAAGGTTGTGTGAACATTGTAAATTTAACTGGGGAGAACAGGCCTCTGTATGTAGGGGGCCTGTCTATTTCGTTTGTGGTAGTTCAGCATTTCCCTGGTTGCCCAAGGATTGGCAGGGAACCTGTTATTTAGGAATCCTGTTACCCGGGGTATTCATAGCTAGTACATTGGAGGTTTCTAAGGCTCGCCCACGTCGGGACGAGGACGGAGATACCCCTGGGCAAGTATTGGGAGATAATGCAAAATCAGTTGTACCATTTTGGGGACAAATAGCAAATTCTGAAAATATTAGGGGACTAGCAAGGGTACAGGAGAGAACCATCAACCGGTACCACGGATATACTCTACAATATGACACTAGAACAAAAAGCAATAAGATTGG
Source organism: Ambystoma mexicanum (assembly GCF_040938575.1). NCBI lineage: Eukaryota > Metazoa > Chordata > Amphibia > Caudata > Ambystomatidae > Ambystoma > Ambystoma mexicanum. Next base: position 1,125,523,353 of record NC_090922.1, on the reverse strand, counting down.
TAGCGCTCCAAAATCGGATGGCATTAGATGTCATCCTGGCAGAACGTGGTGGAGTATGCAAATTAGTGGGGTCCGCTTGCTGTGTTTTCGTACCAGATTCCTCACCGACAATTTTCAAAGCAATACAGAACTTGCACATCCTTAGTTCTGAAGTGCATGTTCCTGTGGGAGATTGGAATATTAGCGCCTGGTTCTGGGATTCTCTACGATCCTGGGGTTGGAAGGTGCTTTCTGTTATCCTGGTTATTTTGGGAATCCTGTTATTCCTTTGTTGCTGTTTCCAATGTCTACCTAGTGTATGTGCAATGCTAGGGGGATGTTGTGCTCAAGCAGTGAGCACAGTAGGGCACAAAATGTATGCCCCAGACACAGCATCTAAAGAGTTTGTGTTACAAGAGGTTCTGATGAACGACCTAATGGCTATAGACACTACAGATAATGATTCAGGATGTATGGACGACATTGCATGGAGTTATTTACAGAAGTATTAGAAATGATATTAGCACTTGGCATAGGCCAAAAGGAGGGTTTGTCAGAATTGAAACAATATTATGCCTCCTATCGCAACAATTTTATGTCTATTGGCCTACGCCAAGTTGTCTAAACATCATATGCGAACAAACTCCACGGCAAGGTCTTGACCTTAGAGAAAAGTAATGTAAGTCGCCATCTTGGATTTAGCCGCCCTTTTAGGTTCTCTTGTAATATGGAAGTCACCCTGAACATCAAAATGGAGGCCGAATGACATTCTGAGTAAGATTCTGGCCGTAGTGACCTCCGTACACATGAATAAATTGAGACCTTGTCCTACTGTTGACCTATGTGTAAATGTACAACTATATCAGCGAAACTAATCAAAATACATATATTATAGGATTGACCTGGCAAGGAACCCATAGGCCCGGCTCGTAGAATGGTTAACCTGCGAGAGGGTTGGCCAAGGGCTGGACAAATAGTATAAAAGACCCAAGTATTCCAATGCACGGTCTCTCTCACTAACGCATTGAACTCTCGTTGAAGTTCGTTATGTTACTCTGAGAGCCGAATAGCTATCCGTTTGTCAATTGACTTTGGTAACTGTTGTAGCTTTTAAATAAAGCACTTGTATGTTCTTTGTAACCTGTGTTGGTGTGTTTCTTTCTGGGCTTCCCGGCCTCATATTATTTTTCTGTTTCCACACGTCTACAGGATGCTGTGAAGTTTACTGTACTAATGTGACCACAAGAAAACACAAAAACTAATAAAAACCGAAAAAGTGTTTCTGTAGAAGCATCTAAACAAAAACAAATACAACAGGCTCTTTTAAGTGTCCCCTTACCACAAAGTCCCCCTAACCTGGTTATTCCCCCACGAAAATGGAACTGTGGGGATTGTCCAATCAGATGCTTAGGGTGTGCGGCAATGGGAAGAGGGACTCCTGCTTCCCTTGGGCCCAGCCCTCAACATACTTGGGGACCCGAACGTGCCACAATCGGCGCTTCTCACCATGCTGGCCTTTAGAAATGAGACTGTAGCGATTGTCCTATCAGGTGGTGCTTGGTGTGCATCACAGGAATGCATGCTAATAGGAAGAAGGACTCCTCCTGCTTTTCTGTGGCATGGCCCTCAAAGTCCTTGGAGAAAGGCATGTGCCACATTCTGCGCTTCTCAGTACGCTGGCCAATGGAAATACGACCATGTCCTTTGGCCAATCAGGTGCTCAGGGTGTATGTCACCGGAAACAGCACCAATAGGGAGAAGGAGTCCTCCTGCTTCCCCATGGTGTGGCCTGGCGGTCATTGGGGAAACACACGTGGCACATTTTGCGCTTCTTACCATGGTGGCCAATGGGAATGGGACTATGGCCTTTGGCCAATCAGGTGCTCTGGGTGTGCGTCACAGGAAAGGGCGGCATTCACTTTTTCCATTACTTTGTGTACTGCGGCTGGCAAACATGGCAAGACGCACAGTTTTTGTCGTGGGTGATGGCTTTGTGGAAGATTTGCGCGTGTATTGCCTCCAAGAAGACTTGTCTGGCCATTTCGGTTTGGAGGGAGTGGATGCTTTGTGGTGAAGTGTCGAATTGTGCTATTTCGGCGAACTGCTTGTAGAATGTCGACACGTGGCCTCTTCGGCAACTGTACATTTTGTGATCATGCACTTTGGAGCCTTCTTTTTGGGTTACATGACTTGTTCCCATGTGTTTAGCCAACTGAAGATTATGATGAAAGCAGTGCAGTGCATTTTTCCTACTGCCAAGGTGCTTTTCTCATGTATACCCCCGAGAATAGTGTGGAAGTATTCTAATGATTCCTGTCGCCAGCCAGGGGTTGCAAGGGGTCTCATCAACAGAAGCATGTGTGACTTCTTGAGTGATGCTGGGATGTTCTCGTGTGAGAATGAGAACATTGGTTCGCGATACTTACACCTTTTCAAGGCAAATGGCATGTGTTTGACGCACAGTGGCAATGAAACGTTGTTTCACAATCTTCAAACTGCACTGAAGACCCTATTGTAAGAATGTGAGCTGACGTTGAGAACACACATTTATGTAGGAAAATCACAAAAAAGTGTTTCTAGGGAACACCTTTAAAAGAAATACAATAAAATGCCCCCAAAGGCTCTTTTAAGAGCCACCACAACTAAGGACGTCCGCCCCCCTGGTTGAAAGTTATTCCCCCACTCCCACGCAGACATAGCAGGAAAAGTCAGCGAATATCGCAAAAGTTGCAGGGTGGCACGTGTTACATACGCCCCTTTTGAAGATGACGCCCATAGAAATGAGCCTGCAGAGGCTACCGGATTGGGCAATGAAGTTTGTGGGTGTGGTGTGTACAGACAGACTGTGCTACACAGTGTATTTGTCGACAGAAATGCAGAGGGTGTGGTTATGGTTTTGTGTTTCACGAGGCACAGCGTGCGGGTTTTAGGGGATTCCGACATACATTGACTGAAAGTGAATGGAAAACACTGTGCATTAGCTACTCATTTTGCAATCTATAATCTGCATGTGTAGTGCTATGGAGTACCTGCAATGAAGTGCCTGATTTTGGTTTCTCTGTGTGACTCTTTGGTGACACGCAATCATGCCAACATTATGGTTATTCATTGTAGAGGGCTAAATTGTACAGCATGTTACACAAGTTTCAGAGCCGTTTGTGATGAAGGAGGCACTTACCCAGTTTATGCGTTTGTTTCCAATGTCTTGCATTTGTTTCTATCGCATTATGCAGCCACCGATGTGGCAGCGTCATTTCCTATTTGGTCCATGAATGCAGATAGCGCTGTACATTGCAAAGAAGTGTATTTGTTCCTTTGTTCGACATGTGCTTATGGTATACTTCACCCGGGCAAAACTGGATCCTAACTATGCCTCTTTTCATATTGCCAATAACACCATCACATTTCAAAAGAAAGTTAAGACCTTGGGAGTAGTTCTTGATGAGGAACTCCCATACTTCTAGCATAAAATCTAGTTGTGGTGTTATAAACAAGAGAATCAGATATATTTGACCATTCATATCGGAAGAGAACTGTGCTCTATTGTCCACTGCATTGATAAATTCATGATTGGACTATTGTAACAGCCTCCTGGCGGGCACCACGGCCTCTAATATTCAATCTTTACAAGTGGCACAGAACAATGCCGTGCGTAACATTTTCAATCAGTCACTCCGCAAACACATCTCTACTTTTAGGAAAGACTCCACTGGCTACCCGTTAAACACCGCATAACGCATAAGATGCTTACTACGACCCATAAATGCCTCAGTCTTAGCAGCCCAACTTATCTGTCATCCCGTATAGGCATCAAACCCAACGTGAGGAACCTTCGCTCTTCTTTGGCGGTCACTCTCAATTATCCCAAATTCAGGACAGCCAAATTTGGAGGTACTACACTGGATGCTCAGGGTCCCCTTTTGTGGAACACTCTTCCAGCAGGTATACGGCAGATCCAGAGCTATACCGCATTCAAACGTGCCGTCAAGACTCACTTATTCAACTTGGAATAATTTCCTGACCCATTTCTCCTTCTTCTTTTCTTGTTTGTCCTCGTCTTGTTCTTGTTCTATGTGCGCCCTGAGGCCCACGGGCATGTTGGCGCGTTACAAAAATAAAAATAAATAAATAAATGATGTTTGACAGCACAAATACATTTCCCCAGCGATAACGTTCATCTTACTATGCCTGCCATCCCGATTTCTGCACACCGCATCTAAATTGGCTTGGTGCCTTTCTTGAAAGTAGCATTATTTTTTGTAGTACGTGTTGCACACTGACTCTCTTGAAAACGCTCTGCAACACGTAAAGAAACCTCTTTGTACAGCGACCTCCTTTCTAACTGATTGAACTACAGTGTTTACCACACTGCCACGCCTCCCGCCCTGCATGCGTGCATTGCCAATCAGTTGTTGATCTGTGAAAGGTGCTTTCTTTATTTACCTTTTTTCCTTTCCCAGTTCATTCTCATTTATTATGGTGTTCTCACACACGCCACAGATGGAACGGCAGGAAAGGTCAGGTACAGAAGGGGCAGCACCTGTATAGATACTTTAGGGGGCGTGCCAGGAGACAGAATTATTGGGTGGCCTTCACCTACATAGGCGGCAGTCATTGTAATGCTCCCGTAAGGACCATTCCCACGCACTTCCAAGTACCTTCCCTTTGCACAGTACCGCTTTGCAGTATATGTACAATACAATGCCATTTGCTGGTCTGTAGCCTGGCATATGGTTTGTGAAGGTTGTTTTACAGCTCCGCTGCCCTACAGGAGTGCCCCTCTTGTTGTCCGGAGCAGATGTGGCAAATGCTGTACATGAAAATACCACACGTAATTGTTGGAAGGGCAATAGCCTGTCCACTGGTCCCTTGTGCTTTCATTTCAGTTGCCGTGGCATGCACTACAAACAGTTTATGGTACGCCATTAGTGTTAGGGGTAGCAATCACGGATATACATACATTGTGGAATATAAGAATGTTTACAACAACACGAAACAGAGCTTCATTACGTGCAGCAGGAAGCCATTTATTGTGCACGACCCATTCAGCTACAGCGCTTTTGTAACCACCAGTAAGATTGCGCTCTGCGTATTCTGCTGTTTCCTTACTTGCCCTTGCATGCACTAGTATGTGCATGAGGAAGGTGCACCAGCTTTGCCATTTTGCAGACCTACTACTCTATTTGAATTTTTAAAGCGCTCACACAGCCCGGGGGCATCGAGGCGCTGTTACAGGAATATGTCTTAGTTGCGTATTTATAACGTGCTTAATAACCAGAGGTTTCTAAGCGCGGACACTGGGATCAAACCTTTGTTGCTTCATGTCGTCTTGTTTCCAAGGCGAGCACGTTGCTGCTCGAGCTATCCTCCCATGACGACTACAACTAACTGTCGCACCTGCAGTTACATGTTTTCTTCAACTGTACGACTGGCAGGCGACCTCTTGATACTTTCCGTCACACTGCTGAGTGCAGACAAAATGTATCTGTTTCACGGGTCATGGAAAGGCAAGCAGCAGATAAATCAAAGTAATGCGACATTTAACACAACCACGTCTCACTGCGGGTTGCTGTTTCTTGTTTAGCAATGGCCATGATACTGTTAGGAGTGATTTAGCCACACATTGGTAAGTTTGCAGAGCCTCCCACGAAGTCGGCAGAAGTTCTTTAAAAGAGGTAGCCTACTGCATGAATCCGTAGTGCTGGCAACAGGTGCGGTGTTACCAGCATACAGTGGTTGACCTATGCATGGGTCTAGGTGTGGAACGGAAACACATGCTCTTCCACAACTACTTAAAAGTGCATTTGAAGATGCAGACATGCAGTCACTAATGGAGTCCTACGGATACTTGCAGTGTGATTGCACATACGCCAACCAGGTGCAGTCTCCCCAGGAAACGTCCATATTGCTCATCTGTAGTCATCTCGGCCAGTAGTGTGCGGCACAGATTTATCATGCACTGTTAATACAAAAAGAGAGCCTACTGACACTCTAAACAACATTTACTATGTACATCTGTAATTGCTACGATACATAAACAGTATTCGGTATAGTAAAGGGTGGCACAAATGGACACATACACCAGCCAATGTGCCCTTTCCACATGTATATCATGAGGGCATTATACAAAAATGAGACTATTGACTACCCCACTCATAGTCCAAACAGGCTAGGCTTGGTGGTATATGTTATCTATTTATTTTGTGATTAATGCCTTACAGATTGGTAGCACATTCACAATTTTCAAAAATTATTTTTTTTGCAACAGTTATCAACAAATGCCGCATGCTATTGAGACAATACATGGGACCACATCGCTTACACACCCTCAAGAGTGAACACTAAAAGTCATCAGTCATAAATGAGTCCATATCAGTTTATTATTAAGACAAATTTAGAAAAGTTAAAAAAGAGAGAAAGCAGAACATACAGATATATGTCACAAATCAATGCTGCATGATTGACTTAATCTAATCCTAAAAACAGAGTTATCTATAGGGGTTAGTTGAATTAATGAAAACTGACTTATATCAATGAAGCAGTATTTAGATACAAGACTTCAAAAAGTTGGTAAGTCTTTCGTCAACAAGTTTCGGCCCTTCTGGAGATTGAGGCACTATCTCTAGTGTCTCTACAACCATAGTTTTTTCAACGGCCTTCTTCAGGACAGACAATTTCTTTAAATCAGATAGGAAACCTCTTTCATATACCCCGACAAGTTTAGCGCAATCTAAAAACAAACATACAAGAAATTGCAAGCGACAACGGTTCGATTGTTCCAACACAGTGCATATTATCTAAAACACATTGTACTTGTACCAATATTCACAAAAGTTTTTCATAGAATTTACAAAATATTTAATATTTATGTAATGTGTTTCCTAGCACACAGAAGCACTTTTGCTGCACTGTATTAAGAGAGTTTGTATGATTGAAAGATATAACCAAAACAACAATGCAGCGCTGTGTTAGGGAGAATTCTCAGAAAGGTGGTAATTCCTCTACCTTAGAGACCCCCAGCACTTTTGCTGTTTTCTAGGACTTTTTAATTTTCAACCTGGAGAGAGTGAGACCTTTTTCCCACTATCTCATGTATTTTACTGTTATTTAAACTCTGTGTTTCTTTTGGTTTTTGGAGTCTGACAAACTCCATAGGCATCATCTTTTTATATTGTGACACATAGCACCTTGAGTGCAGTGACACAGAGAAGTCTTTCAGATTTCCCAAAGGTTTAAATACCTTCTCTTGTATAAACTACCGTTTCCAAGAGCAGTAAAGTGAAATTGACTTTACTTACAATTGTAACTTTCCAGACCCTGCACACACTATCTTACAATAGGGTGCGGGAGGGGTTACTTAGTATCCCCTTTGTCTAGTTTCTCATGTAACATTTTTATGTTACTCTTTCTACAATTAATGGCTGGTGGCAGTGGTTTACTTTTAACTACCATTGGGAGTTTTTACTGCAGGCTGCGTTCACAGCTTCAGTAAAGCAGCCATGGGTGCCCATTTTGTCAAAATGACCCCGGTCTTCTTTTTTCACCATTTCTTGATGGAAAGGTCCTTCTTGAGATTTACTCTCCGCAACAAACCAGGTTTGGTCCCTTTGTTCCTTTTGTCTTTGGTGGGATTCACAAGTGAATCCCGCCTCTGGCTCCAGTATGTCTGACAGTGGCAGGAAGTGAAGGAGGTGCCCGAAACTCCCTGTACTTAATCCCCTTGGTTACAGGAATGCACCCAAAGGTGATTGGCCGTCTAGCTGTCCGGCAAGGACAGCCACCGTGCTGTGTGATTGACAGCTAGGCTGGAATTAATGGGAGAAACCTGCATAAAAGGCGAGGCTCTTTGGCTTGGAAGGCAGAGTTGACCACTGGATGAGGGAATCCGAAGAAGAACTTGGAAGAGATGCCTGCTGCAACTCCTGGACTGTTGGTTTTACTGGTGAAGCCCTGCTGCTGTGCTGAAGCTACGAATTCGCCTTGACTAGAGAAGCCCTGCAAGGACGACTTCTCCCCTTGAGTTGGTGGGACCAATAAACTCCAAAGTGAACTTGTTTGGACATCCTCTCGAAGCTGGCTGTACTTCCACTTCTGGTGCTGCTGGAAGCAAAGTGCCAGCGAGAAGAACACCAAATCGAGTGAATCGCTTTTAAGTCGGACCCAAGCACCAGGAACATCCTCCAGACTTCCCTCAAGCAGGGCTGACCAAGCCTGAGCCACCCAACAGAGTGCTGGACCCCGGAAGCAAGGACAATCTGAAGTGTTGCTATTTGCTGTCAGACACAAGGAGCTGAAACACAGAAGTGCTACTGAATTGAAGTTTGCCCTTTTTTTTAGCATCGCCGATCGTCCCGTTGTGTTGCAGGAGTCCTCAGAAGTCCTCCCTCTTATCTCTATGACTGAGGCACAGGAACAAAAAGATCTGCAGAGCCACACAGAAACAGAAGCCAGCTGGAACCATTTCTTCTAACCAAAGGTACTTTACAGTCTAAGAGAAGTGACCTCTTGTCTTGTAGCCTTACTTGTTCTCAGTTGAGACCTGTCTTGGTTGCTTCTGTAGAGTTGCTTACATCTTCTACACCTCACAAGCCTCCCAGCTTGCAGCCCTACATTGATTCTACTTTTTCTACAAAGACTTGTAAAACATTGTTCAAGACTTTTACTTACTTACAAGAAGTGCTTCAGCTCACCTAGACTTTTGCTAACTTGTCTGGCCTGGCTCCCTGAAAGACTCTTCTTCCCTCTGACTTTGTGTTTTACCTTTCCACCAGGAAAGGGTTAATTTGCTTTGCATTGGGGGTGGGGTTAAAAAGTACTTACCTGCTTCAGAATATTTGCGTGATCTCTTATTTTATTCTTAAACCCTTTTCTTTGACACCAACTTTAGTATTGCTCTAAATGTACCAGTGATATAGTAATTTCCACAGTGCCCTAACTATTCAAGTTGTCTGAGGGTGTAGGAAGTGTCTGTGTGCCATCCCAAATGGGTACTTGCTGATTTAGAGAAACTAAGATTGTGTATTTTGGAGTGTATTTGTGTGTTAATATCACATTACTTCTTCTGAAGAAGGTGTATTCAAACTGACTGTTTAATAAATTAATAATTGTTTAATCAAGAAACCGTGTAAGAGTTTATTTGGATACTTGTCACTGTGAATCTCTGTGTAACTCCCCTACTACTCACATTGGCCCCTCTTGAGATAAGCCTGACTGCTCAGCCACACTACCAACCTGTGTAGTACAGACTTATACCAAAGGTTGGGGTCCTATTGCTAGGAGGTCAAGGTTGTTGTAGTACACCCAAATGGTATTGCAGTAAATCTTGCCTAACACACCGGAGTGAGTCAGATTTTCCTTTAACAATGGGCAGCATCAGCCTCACTCTCTGGTTTAGGAAGAAGGGGGAGAAGGGTCTTGTTGATATCAATGGAGACCCCAAGAGAATGGCTTGACCATCCAGAATAGCAACACCTTCTACAATAAAACTATTCCGCACTGTGAAAAAGGTGATCACATTTGCCCTTTATAATGTTCCACCAAGTGTCTCCTTAGTGGGAAATGGAAAGCTTGGTGTTTTATTTATTTTTACCGGTCTTCTCGCTAAGTTTTGTATTAACTCAGAAACGCTTCTTATCTGTGCATATAAGTTAATGTGCATGTTCCCTTTTATTATGTTGCACTGAATGCTGGCATTCAACTCGTGTAATCACTCATTGCACTGACACCAACACTACCAATGATGTCATACAAGGAAGGAAACATACGACTACCATCCTTAGAGGGGGACAGTTTCCCATCTAAACCGCTCTTTTGTGAGATTTTAGCAAATTTCTCTACTACCACCCATTCCATTCCTACTCTGTCTACTCTCAAACGCCGCACTCTCTCTACCCCGCAGACCCCAACCCCATTACATGTGCAGGTATGGTTCTGTTTAGGCTATTTTCAGCTACATTTAACACATTCTCACAAGGCTGTTTTGTTGTTAATGTTTTCTGCCCCCAACCAACTACCACCACTCAGCTACACACCCTACCCCCACTCTCTCTACCCCCACCCACCCTATCCTCACTCTCTCTACATCCACCCACCCTACCCCCACTCTTTCTACCCCCACCCATCCTAGCCCCACTCTCTCTATCCACACTCTACCACATACTCTACTCCAGCCACCCCAGCCCAACTCTCTCTAACCCCAACCACCCTACCCCCACTCTCTTTACCCCCACCCACCTTACCACCACTTTCTCTACCCTATTCTCTCTACCCCCACCTATCCTACTCCCACTCTCTCTACCCACCCACCCTAACCCCACTCTCTGCAACCCCCACCCTCTCTAACCCCACTTTACTGCCACTATCTCTACCCCTCCCACCCTCTCTACTACACCCTATTCCGCCACCCACCATTACCCCCACCTCTATTCCCCCACCCACCATTACCCCTCTCCCTATCACACTCGCTTTATTTCTTACCCTATCTCACCCTTTCTCGCTCATGTTTCCTCTTGCTCATCACCCTCCCTTGATCTATTCTCCTTCTCATTCTATTAGACACCTGCACCCCTTATCACATTATCCATTAATCTTCCACCGCAGTAAACGCCAAAACTATTGGCATTGCCAGTGCTTGTTTATTTTAGCTTGCCAAATGTGTGTTATATATTTTCTAAATACAGAAAAATCTAGTACGCCAAACATAAAAGGATCCTTAGCAACACATGGACACGCCCACTTGCCTTTTTGCACTAAGTGAGTGCACTGTTAGTGTTTTTTTTATCGTGTATGTCAAAAATAATTCGAACTTTAAATGGTCTGGTTGAGAAGCCAGACTGCAAAAGTGAACCCAGCGCATTCCCCAAATGTAAGCCTATGCGCTGCGTCTTTCCATATCCGGGTTAAATATCACTGTCAGGGCCGGCCTTAGAGTAGGGCGGGCTTGGTGACCGCCTGGGGCACCACAGCCCCCAAGGGCACCAGCTCGGTGGAGCCTTTCAAGGGCTACCCCGTGCTGGCGTGGTGAAGTGTCCTTTTGAAATTAAATGCGCTCACAGGAGTGGGTGCATTTAACAATAGGGTGCTGGCACCCTATTGAGATAATTACCTCCCCGCTGCGATGCAGGAGCAGGGTGGATTTCATTAGAATAGGGTGCTGATGCTTGCATCAGTATCCTATTCCAGTGATTAACTCCCTGCTTCGGTGCAGGAGTGGGGAGATAATCATCTTAATAGGGTGATGCAGCACACTTTTGTTGTTAAATGCGCACGTGGCCTTCTCCTACCACCGAAAAGAAACATTTGGTGCCTCCAATCCCCCCGCCCCAATTGACATTGGCATGGCGGGAGGGGGGGACAAATTGTTATTTTTCTGACCGGGGCGCTGTTGCCACTAACGCCGGCACTGGTCACTGTTATCCCTTTTTGTGGCAAATTCAAGCCAACTGTGCAGGATCCTGGACCGTATTCCTGGACGCTCCCTGGTGGTGTAACTGGCAGTCATTACTGGTGTTCCCAGTCAGTTGCAAGTTCCGAGTGATAACGGAGAGGGGGTGAGAGAACAAGCTGCTATGAGTTGATGGGCTGTGGAAAATGTTCCTATTCTTGTATTTTTTTTTTTTATCCTGGCCTGCGGCAGCTAGAGCCTCCGACTGCTCAAGTAGATCCACTTCATGGAATGATTAGAAAATGCATCACTTAAGAGGATGAAAGGGAGCACAAGTGCCTTGCAAGTGTATGTCATCGAGCGAATACACAGGCCTGTTTGCCTCTCATAGACGTGACATGGGGCAAAATCCCAAAATGGCTGACATCCAGCGGTTTTCATTCAGTGATCTTGTTTTCAATCAAATGTGAACAGGGGCTCATGGCGGGAGTCCAACATTGTATAGCAGTCCTTTTATCTCAGACTGGGCATGCCAGCAAGTGGCCATTAGCCAGTCTTACAGACTGTGCTGTTTCCTAATAAAGATGAACCAGAGTGTCTCCCCGATGCGCACTGTCTCCTAAACGAGTCTAGTTCTGCAGTTTTAGTTAAACTTTGTTCCTCATTAGGACTGCAGAGATAGTGGTAATAAAAGGAGCCAGCACATCACTGCCTGTTTCACACCTCCGCCCGCTTATGCGCTGTAAACCCATTAGCAAGAAAATCACTTTTGGGTGCATGACAGTTTTACCTCCACAAAAAGATTGTTAATAGTACTGGCGGTTTTAACACTGGTGGTAATACTGCAATTAACCAATTAAGTCTGATGGCACTTTGAATAGGGAAGAATGCAATCTCTTAATTAAGTGGGGACACCACTGCTACAATCAGTGATAACAGTAATTACATTTGGCAGTATTAGCACCACTAATATATACCACTAATATAAACTCAGCATTGAAGAAGGTGGTGGCATAGTGGCTGTGTCTCTGGCAGCGTCCCCTGGGCTTCCAGGTGGCAAACAATGCTTGCAACGTCATTACTGTCCTAGACCCGGTTGTGATGTTGTCAATTTGGGGCCTGGATGTTACCAGGCCCACAGTAATGAGACCCTGGCACACTTGTATAATGGCAGGTAAGCAATGTCATGTTGGCGGGCTTTCGCCCTTTTTATTACCAACAGTTACACGCACGGCATGACTCGACTCGTCATGCCATCATCTCTGATCACATGACAATATCACATCCCTCCCCAAATTGAATTCCAACCTGAACTCAGTTCGGTAACTTAAATCAACTTTTCACAGCCTTACGATTGTCCGGTTTATCAGCTCGCCAATATATCCCATGCAGCATGACCACTCTTAGCCGGGTGGACTGTCCTGTTTGCCACCATAGTGAGTAATGGTGGCTGCTCTCTACTCTCGGGGTGGTGCTGGGCAGGTCTTCGTCAGTGCCCTGGCTGATCCGGCAGCTTCTCGTGGCTGCTCTGTCTCGGGCGGTGTCTGGTCGATATGTTCCACGGTGGCTCCTGAAATTTCTTGCCACATGGCTGTCGGGACTTTCCCAAAATGGGAGGAGTCCAGGGACACTGTCACCATGCCATGGTTCTTGTCCACAACTGGCCATGGCTGTGATTCATACGTGAGGGCCAACTTTCCAGGTGCCACCCTGTCCTTCACTAACACCATTTCTCCTATCTGGAGAGTGGCTTGCTGTGCCTGCCTCACATTCCTGCTGTGCACTCAGTGGTGTTGTTCAACCATCTCTGTGTCAACCAGTGGTGGACTCCATGTATGGTGTAGAGGGAGCCCTATTTGTAACGTGACTCCGAACATAAGTGCTTCTAGCCTCACCTGTGTAGAGGAGTGTGGAGTCTGGCAGTATGAGCAAAGAAAATGATATAGCTCTGGGAGCCACAGTCTGTTTTTGTCTTTGTCAATTCGCACCACTTTGTTTAGGGATGCCATAAACCTCTCGGCATCTCCATTGGCATGTGACCAGTATGACGTGATCTAATGCTGTCAAATTCCTAGGCTGTCAAGGAATAGCTGTAGCTCCCAACTATTATAGAGAGATCTGTTGCGCTCTTGATTATGGATGGGATGCCGTGGATGGCGAACATCTTCTCCAGGGCCGTGACCACTGATGTTGCATTGGAGCATACTGTCTCGACTTCTGGGTATCGGGTGAATTTGTGCACGGCCACTAGAAGATTTGTCTCATTGGCAATGGTGCAGAAATCAATACTGACTGCATCCCATCTCTGTTGGCTGCGGGAAGGGCTGGCAATCGGCTCTCGGGGTCCCAGGCGACGGGATGCTTGACATGATGCACATGCTTCTACCAGCTCCATTACTTTCCATTGTATTTGTGGCATCCATAGTCTTGACTTCCAGAAGGGTTGTGTTTTGACCTCCCCCTTGTGTCCATCATGGGTCAGAAGTAGCACCCTTTTCTCCCAAGTTAGTCAGAACAACAATCCGGTGCCTCTTTAGCACCAATCCATCTGGAAAGAATGACAGTTCATGGCGTATGCCGAATAAGCTATGTAGCATCTCTTGAACTTGGGCTGTGTGATGCGTGATGGCCGTCAATTAGTTCCTCCATTCTCCCATTAGGATTGCTTCTTTGGTGTTCTGAAGACAGGTGTAGTTGGCTGTTTTTTCAACAATGTCTTGGAGCCGCATTGTTTTCAGTTGGTCACATGCCACCATGTAGCAGACATGTTCCTCCTCTTTCAAAGCTGCTTCACACTCTCTCTAGGTTGCTGGCCTAGGGGTTCATGACAGGAAGTCAGTAGGCTTGTCAGCTCCGGCTCTGTACTGGACTTCCACGTCAAATTGTTGTAGTTGTAGAATCCAGCACTTGATTTGCGTAGGAGGGTGTGGGGCAGATCCCTTAAATATCAGTATAAGTGGCTTGTGGTCTGTGAAGACTTTGACTGGGTTGCCGACGATGTACACATGGAAATACCTGCATCCCCACAGGATGGTTAATGCTTCTTTCTCGATATGCGCATAATTCTTCTCATTGGGGGTCAGAGGCCTGCCTGCAAAAGCTATAGGGTGGATCGTCCCTTCCTAATCCTTCTGGGTCAGGACGGCGCCCAGTCCCACTGTGCTGGTGTTGTCGATTAGTTCTGTTTCACGGGCAGTGTCGAAGAAGGCCATGGTTGTGTCAACTGACAGGGAGTCTTTTATCCATTGGAATGCGGCTTTGTGTGTTTCTCCCCACACCCAGGTGACATTTGCTTTGGTAAGTTTACACAGCAGCATTGGGGTGGTGGCCAGGTCAGGAATGAATCTCTCACAGTAGGTGGCCTGCCCGAGAAAGCTGCATACTTCAGTGGTCCTAGTGGGCGCTTTGGTGTTCTTGAAGTTGGCCACTTTGCTCGGGTATGGAGACACGCCTTTTTCTTTAAACACATACCCAAAGAAGATGAGCGTCTTCTTCCCAAATTCACACTTACCCGCGTGTAGTGTTAGCCCAGAGACTTCTAGGCTTTGGCGTGCCGATGGGAATCGGGAGTCATGTTCTTTGTCTGTTTTCCCATAGACGCAAATGTCGTTGCTGACATTGGTCACTCCAGGAAGATCTTGCAGTACCTGATCTCATGTTGGAACACATCGGCTGTGGAGGAGATCCCTAAGGTGAGGCACCAATATCTCTGCAGTCCAAGTTGTGATGAAAAGGTTGCAATGTATCTCGACTCTTTGGCTAGTTTGATCTGATGGTATACAGAGCATAAATCAAATTTTCTGAAAGTGATTGCCCCTGTGAGATCTATGGTCAGGGTAATATGTCGTTCTCTCCCAATGTCTGCGTTTGGCAGTTGCATGTTTATGCAGATTTGTACGGCTTTGCGTTGACCACCATGGGTGATACCCACAGTGTCAGGCTGGTCATTTTCTCTATGATATTGAGGTCCTCGAGTTTCTTGAGTTCAGCCTCCACTGTGGCCCTCATGTGGAAAGGGACTTGTCTGTGTTGGATGGCCCTGGGTTCCACCATGGGATCTATGTGAAGATTAATCCTGCGGTTCTTCAAGCAACCGATGCCCTGGAACAGCTTGGTGTGTTTTGCAGCATGCGTTCGATTCCTCCAGTTCGGCCTACAAAAGCAAAATGAATCAGCTTCATTCATTCTGCCGTCTTGCAGCTGAGAAGTGTCGGATGCCTGCGTTGAACACACAAAATCCGTGATTTGCATCTCTCCACTTCGTACGCTAGTTCTGTCTTGAAAGAGCCTTTCACTGGTAAAGGTTTCTTACACCAGTAAACAGTTGTACTGAATTGTGTTGCAGCATCGGGCGTGGGCAGAGTTTCTCAAATATGACTGCAGGCATTACGTTGATGATAGCTCCTGTGTCAATCATAATTTCTGTGGGAGTGCCATCAGCCAGGATCATGCATGTGGGATGGGTGTTTATTCATTGTTTCTTTCTGCTGTAGCATTGTTTCATGGCTGAAATCATATGTACTCTTTCTTTCCTTGGCTTTGGTGGTGTGACGGCCTGTCAGGGAATGATTTTCCTTACAAGCGTTCTTCTTCGTCACTTTCGCTGTCTTCATCATCTACATCCCCTGCACATGTACGTCCTCGGTTCTTTCACTGATGCTTGTTGGGGGGGTGCCTGATGCTGAGGGTGCTTTCATGCTTGTTCCTCTGGCTGGGGTTATTGTGCCAGGGTCCAGTCATCATTCTGGCCTTGGGAGTTGGAGCTCAGACATATAATGTTATGTTATGTTAGTTTGCATTTATATAGCGCCTTATATACCATTGGTATGGTCTGAAGGCGCTGGTAGGTTGAACGCCCTTGGGAACCAAAGTTCAGGTCAGTAGAGAGAGTCAAGGTGCATGTGAGAACCGCGTATGTGTGCAGCTGGTGCGGTATTCATGTAATACCTGCTTTTTAGCGGTAGGTGTGGTGGTTGAGAGATCAGTAGTATGTGATCGTTCTGGCAGGGTTTATCCAGACCGAATGTGGCTGCGTTAGGCCTGAGGAGAACGCCTGGCTGGGGGGGTGTAACCAGCAGTGTTTACTTAGAACGATGTGGAGTGAGCGGCGGATGTTGGTATGAGAACAGTTATACCGAATGGTGTCATAGTATCTCTGTGCTCTAGTTGAGTGGTGGTGTAAAGAAGAGAGTAAGCGTGGTGGTGAGATATGATGGGTTATATGCTCTTTCAAACGTTCCCTGCATTCCAAACCATACTATGTACGTCACGCACCATGCATTCATCTGTTTTGCTCACTCACCGCCTCTACGCACTCATCTCTTCCACGCATTTATCCCCTCCATGCACTCATCCCCTCCACGCACTCATCCCCTCCACACCGAGAGGCTATTGGGCATACTTCTAAATGCACTTTTCACAGATATGCTATTGTGTACACTTCTAAACTCAACTTTTCACAGAGAGGCTATTGGGCACACTTTAATTCGACTTCTAAATGCGCTTCTAAATTCACCTTTCACAGAGAGGCTATTGGGCACACTTCTAAATGCCCTTTTCACAGAGAGGCTATTGGGCACACTTCTAAATTCAACTTCTAAATGCACTTCTAAATTCAACTTTCAGAGAGAGGCTATTGGGCACACTTCTAAATTCAACTTTTCACAGAGTGGCTATTGGGCATACTTTTAAATTCTGCTTCAAATGCACTTCAAATTTAACTTTCAGAGAGAGGCTATTGGGCACACTTCTAAGTGAACTTTTCACAGAGAGGCTATTGGGCACACTTCTGAATGCATTTTTCACAGAGAGGCTATTGGGCACACTTCTGAATGCACTTTTCACAGAGAGGCTATTGGGCACACTTCTAAATTCAATTTCTAAATTCAACTTTCACAGAGAGGCTATTAGGCACACTTCTAAATGCACTTTTCAGAGAGAGGCTATTGGGCACACTTCTAAATTCAACTTTTTACAGAGTGGCTACTGGGCACACTTCTAAATTCAACTTTTTACAGGGTGGCTATTGGGCACACTTTTAAATTCAGCTTCAAACGCACTTCAAATTTAACTTTCACAGAGAGGCTATTGGGCACACTTCTAAATTCAACTTTTCACAGAGAGGCTATTGGGCACACTTCTAAATTCAACTTTTCACAGAGAGGCTATTGGGCACACTTCTAAATTCAACTTTTTACAGAGTGGCTACTGGGCACACTTCTAAATTCAACTTTTCACATAGAGGCTATTGGGCACAGTTCTAAACGCACTTTTCACAGAGAGGCTATTGGGCACAGTTCTAAATGCACTTTTCACAGAGAGGCTATTGGGCACACTTCTGAATGCATTTTTCACAGAGAGGGTATTGGGCACACTTCTAAAGGCACTTTTCACAGAGAGGCTATTGGGCACAGTTCTTAATGCACTTTTCAAAGAGAGGCTATTGGGCACACTTCTAAATTCAACTTCTAATTGCACTTCTAAGTGTGGCATATGCTAACAATCACATTTCTGAAATTCCATCTAAGTGCGGCATATGCTAACAATCACATTTCTGAGATTCCTTCTAAGTGTGGCATATGCTAACAATCACATTTCTGAGATTCCTTCTAAGTGTGGCATATGCTAACAATCACATTTCTGAAATTCCATCTAAGTGTGGCATATGCTAACAATCACATTTCTGAGATTCCTTCTGAGTGTGGCATATGCTAACAATCACATTTCTGAGATTCCTTCTAAGTGTGGCATATGCTAACAATCACATTCCTGCCTAGATTTGGCGCAGGCTAATATGTGTGGTTCTCTCGGGCTATGGTACTGGTTACCATTATACTGCAGGCCATTGAAAGGTAGGTTAGAGTGGCAGGAGCTTTCTGGAGTAGAGTAATTGCTCTACCCCCCCACCCATGCCAGCACTTACAGTTTTGTCGGTGTCTGGTGGCTTCATTGGCTTCCCCTGCTGACACCTGCAGACACATCTCGGAGCCGCCAATGTAGGAGCCGCCCTTGGCCTTGGGGTCCTTAGCCGCAGGGGCTGCTGGGCAGAGGGCCGCCCTGGGAGGACCAGTGATGAAGTGTAGGTGGACCAATGAGAGCGGGCCTGGGCGGGTCGGGAGGCGGGAGCGAAGGGAGAAACAGGAAGAGGGTGGGAGAGGGCTGCAGGGGTAGTGAAAAGGCCTCGGGGGCCTCCAAGATTTCAAATTTAAGCCGCCCCTGCAGGGGGCTTGCTACTCACCAAGCACCTCTACAAATGGGCTGCAAATGGGCTGTGGGAACCAGGAAGGGGCTGCGGGGAGGGAGGGGATGCAAGGGCCTGCTCCTGGGCACGGGCCCACGAACACATGGGCAAATTTAAACAAAGGTGCTTTCTGGGCCACACACTCACCGTGCTCCTCGGATGGCAAATGGAGGTGGTGAGACCCACGCGAGTCGGTAGTCTCGATGGCTGAAGTGCATGGACCAATGGGAGGGAGGGAGGGAGGGAGGGCGGATCGGGAGGCGGGCGGGCTGGGAAACCAGGAAGGCACTGCGGGGAGGGAGGGGACGCAAGGGCCTGCTCCTGGGCACAGGCCCACGAACACATGGGCAAATTTAAACAAAGGTGCTTTCTGGGCCACACACTCACCGCGCTCTGAAAAGGTAACGCACCCAGCACTCCAGCAATCAACCTGCCCATTGAAGAATGCTTGATGGCGAAGCAGGGCCAGACTGGCAGTTTTACATTGGGTACTTGGGGGTAGGAGGGGATATCAGACAGCAATCAAAGGTCGGGTCTCAACTCCCGAAGGTTGGGCTTTCAGAACATGCACGCAGCAAGAGGGCTACTTGACTTACACGCTTCAATATGGGTTCATGGAAAGCCCAGCTAGCTCACGCTCCTGTAAACCCTTAACCTCGAGGGTAAGACCCCTATAGAAAACTCACGTTTCTGCTGAGCATCACTCTATTGGGGCACCACTCTATTGCAATCGCACATCTACCACCGTGCCTTTATTCTCTCAATAGTGCAAATTTTAGGCAACCATTTGCAAAATGTCAATGGCTGGATGCCAGCGCACTGCGAAACCCTCAAACGACCCAAGCCACCCCCACTCTATATTGCTCCAGTTGCCTCATTGGTAAAGAGCACCGCATGCGTTCAGGCAGCTCACCCCCGGGAACTCCCAGTGCATGGCACTTCACTATGCCCAAAGGTCCCAAATAAGCATCCCCAAAAAAGTTGCGTACGGCTGAGTCGCACCCTCAGAGCAGCTGGAGAGGACCCCTTCGCTGCACAATATAGCCAACATATAAGGTTGCATTTCTACATACTCGAGGGAGGTCGGTCTCAAACGTCTGATGGAGCTCATCCAGGCTCAGCTTGTGCTCTTCCATCGCCACTTCCTTCTGCAAAATTGTTGAGTGTTCTGCATTTGTGGCATGTAACTCCCAGAACAGGGCATAGTTAATTTTTATGCCAAGGCCCTCCACACCATTTGCATACTTGCGATCATTTCATCTTTTGGCCTGGCTTGTCTCTCCCCTGCCGGAGGGTGTTCATTGCCGCTATGATGTTCTCCGGATTTTCTGTATCTAGAGGCAGCCAACTGATCATGGACTCCATCTCAGCTACATGTGCGTCTGTTCTCAATGATGTCCCATGGTGAGGATCAGCACTAGCGGTAGGTTTGTTTTCCGACCATATCACCCTGCAGAGTTTGTCCGATGAAAGGCCATGTATTACTTGCAGGCGAACATATTTTCATTCGGTCGTTGATGGGCTTGGCTCATCTTAAACCTTTCAAAGTTAGGACTGAGCTGTGGCTTGAATTTTCTGGTTTGCACAAGCTTGGCTGTATCTTAGTCATCTTTGGTGCTTCTATTTGCTAGGGCGTTAAAGAGTCTTACCGCAAGAGCCCCAAGGTTGAGCATTAAGAGTGTTCGCTTTTCCTTGGGATCTATGACTTTGCACGACTTGGTGTTCAGTTCAAATTGTTGCATCCACAACTCCAATCTGAGTGCCGCTCTGGGCCCATAGGGTTCAAAAGACTCCATGAAGGTCCCTTGTGCAGTGCCTAGCCATGTGCTGTTGTCAATGAGCAGCCCTTGGGTGCCTGCTCTCACAGGCGATGAGGACGGGTCTGCTGCCATTATGCTTGGGCTTGGCACTGCACCACAGACTATGGGTGGGGTTTCATGCACCTTGTGACTGGGTGTGAGGCAGTCTGGTTTACTCATGAAAGCAGGTGATTGGTGTCCCTTTATTATATATAATGTTGTACTGTTGTATCTGGGCCTTGCTTGGGATGGTCTCATGTTGTTACAGCCTCTAGCTAAGCTGTGCTCCTTAAAATGGTGGCGTAGAGTGTGTTTACATAGCTTCCGCTTTATCTTCTCATTATCTTGATTCACAGTGCTGCGTGTGATTTTTTTTTTTCCTGGGTAGAATAAAAACTACTGTTCCTGGCTCTGTGGTGAGCCTGTGGCGCCTCCCACCTCTACGCCTGCACACCCGTTGTGCTCAGCTTGATTGCGGCAGTAAGAGGAGCCCGCTTGGCTGAATTGGGTTTGAGTGCATGGCTACTAGCGATCCAGCACATACTCATGGTGCTTGAAAACGGGAGGCTTTTTACTGCGAAGCAGCCTGCAGCACTGTTTGGTTTCCCTGCCGCTGTATGACGTCACAGCAGGGTAGCTGCTGTTTGCACGTCGATGGCTCCGGCAGCCGCTGTTCCCTGGATCGCTGTTGGCTGAGACAGGGGCAGGGTCCTTCCGTGCTGCTGTGATCGGGGGTCGTGACCCGTTCAGCGGGGTACAGTTCAAACCAGCCTCGTCACCAATGTGATGTTATCAATATGGGGCCCGGATGTTACCAGGCCCTGCAGTAATGAAACCCTGTCACACTTGTATAGTGGCAGGGACACAATGTCCCTTTGGCAGGCTTTCGTCCTTATTTATTACCTACAGGTACACGCATGCCATCGTCTCTGATCACATGACAATATCACACCGGGGAACAAAATGCATGGCCAATGCTATGCACATTTTCGGCACCCTGTGGTGAACATTATTCAGTGATTGCTGCCTTTTTATGACATGCTTTAATTTTCATACAAGATCTGCTCAAATTGTAGATGGTCGTAACATGCCAGGTATGTTTTCAAGAGCTACTACTGGAATATAACATTGCACATGCTCTACTGGTCATGTGAATACAGCAATGCTTTAAGTGACTACTATTGTGGCATTAGATGGAGCCTTGCAAACGCAGTGCCTGATCTGTGTCACTGATACCTAATTAGACCTTTGGGAGTATTAGCACTATTTCCCTTATTGACATACTTGCTGTAGGTGAATCTGTCCTTAGAGAACATGAAAAACCTCATGAGTCAGACATCAATAAAGTGGTGCTACAATCGTGTCCTGTAATGGTGCTGTCAATCCTTTGTCAATCTTTTGTGATGATCCACACATAATGCACCGGGAGGCACCCTCTATCATTTGACCTCTTTCCCTGTATTAACGAGTTAATGGCTCCCGTTAAGAAACAGGGCAGGTATGGAACATATTGCGACACATTTGCAAGGTGCAGAGGCAGAAAGGATACAAAGTATACAAAACACCAGAGCATCCTGTGAACAAGTGCTGTCAATCAGACCGAACAAGTATTTTGTCTTATGTTTTAAATCCACATATATCTGCATTAGTATCCTTTTATCTTTCATGATGATAGTCAGGTGGATTTTCTTTTGAAGAAATGCATTCTCAGTCTCTGTCTTTCTTCTGATGATTACTTTCACTCACCATTCTATTTCCTCTTTCTTCTTTGTGTTATTGTTGTCAAGACACTCATGCACACATGTAAGTCTTCAGGGTTTATATATATTTATTGAGATAACAGGTGACGAGACCCCCAGCAAGCAACAGCAGAGGCCCCCTTACTAATCTAATGGCAACTTCAACTGACACAACATAGAACACTGGAGGCAAAACAAGTAAACACAGATTCTATGACCTCACTAGAACTTGAGGTAGTCAACATTCCGTAGCTTCTAGCATTTCTATACATAGCAGAGTCTCCGTGTAAACAACATAATAACAGTTATATATCTCGTTATTATTGAAATGTACAAATACAGAATAGTGTTAGTGTTAAATTGCCTTCATGGGGAATGCAATGCACATGTATAATTACTTAAAGATGCTACATGATGGGATGAAAATCATTGTTATACTTTAGGAACGAGGTAAGAAATTATATATTTTCTCAGTAAGTCATTAGTGTTTTGATGTAGACCTATTTCCCTAAAACATTTGTCAATATGGGTGCATCGAGTAAGGTGGACGCAATACACAGGAGTGGTGCTTTTTAGAAGATTGGAGCATTCAGGAATTGGTTCCAAAAATCTCTGAAGTTGGGTTCCGCACCTCAAAAGGGGTAGTCTATTCTTTCCAGTGAAGCCAGATTGTTTATTTCGTCCAGCCAATCCTCAGTCTTTAGGTTGATTTTGTTTTCATATGTATTATGGAACGAGTGGCATCCATCTAAAAATAGTTAGATTCTTTGCAAATGCAAGGACTGGTCTCTCCAATCCCAGCAGACTGTTGTGCATGGGCCAAGGCAGGGGACATCAACAATCTATGCAAAGACTCATGCACAGCCCTGTGGAAGGTGTTAGTGAGCCCTGCCTTGACATCCCAGCTCTATTAGTATTCAGTGGGTGCTCAAGAATCTGGCCTATTGGGGACAATAATGGCCTCTTCAAACCTCCCTATCACTGTCTGTCTCAGGCCAGAGGGGGCGGGGCAGGACACTGACCCCATCCTTAGCGGATTCCTGAGCAGGGAGGGGTGGAGTGAGGCTCCTAACCCCTGACCTTCTTTGTGTGCATGCCATTGCCACCATGTAGAGGGAGTCCTGCAAAAGAGAAGATGTCAGTGCCGTACACAGAGTCGAAAAGGAAAACATATTTGTATGTGTACATTTTATTCAGAATGGATATGTGTGTGTGTGTGTATGTCTGCTTGTGTCTGTGTGTGAGACTGAGAGACCGAGTGTGTGTGTTTGTGTGTGGGCGGTTTGTGTGTGTGTGGTAGGGACTTGGAACGAGTGAATGAGTGAGCAGGTCTGAATGTGGGTATGAAATTTCCGTGGTGTGGTGTGGGGCACTTCCCTCCCTTTCCTACCCACATGGGCGTAGGACATGGGGGGTGCAGGGGGGACAAATACCACCCACAAGTGGGGGGGATGTAATGTCATTTATCCCCCCCAAAATATGTGTTTGGTGTGCAGGGATCGGTTTTTGAAGTGGGGGGGTGCTTACTATGTAAGCTGCCCTCTCCCCGTGTACCACAAAGCATGGGGGCAATACCCTGGGGGCAGATGGGTGATCATCTGCCCCCAGGGAAGGGGATAGTTTTGGGTGGGTGCAGGTGGGACCACTAGCCACCAGGAATTTTTGCAAGGGGGGTGGCCCTCTCCCCCCACCCTAAGTGGATGGGGGCACTTTATGTAGCCCTCCCTGGGGCAGATTTCTGCCCGTAGGAAGGGGTACATGAGATGCCCTCCGTCCATATGGGGTGGGGGGGGGGGAGGCCACTGCAAATATTGGCAGAGCCACCCCTTCCAAGACTGGGGCAGTACGTTTTGACCCACCCTGGGGGCAGAGGGCTACACACATGTGCCCATCTGCCCCTAGGGAAGGGCAAAACATATATATATATATATATATATATATATTACATGGCCACGGTAGTGGCCATGTAGTTATGGTTAAGTTGGTGTTTCCATAGGAAGAGCACTTTTTGGGCGGCTTATAACTTCGCTCCCCCTGGACAAATCCTCACCAAACTTTTCAAAAAAAGTATATGGCCCACTCTGATTGCAAAGTTTGGTGAGGATTCGTCCAGGGGGGGAAAAGTTATAGGGGTCCCAAAACTTTTGTTTTTTCCATAGAGATAATGGGAAAAAACTTTGCTCACGCCTACAGCCCAAACCGCTGGACGGATTTACACCAAATTTGCCGCAGGAGCGGCGGCTTGGTCCCGAAAGCGTGCTTTGCTTTATTTGGTGTAAATCCGTCCAGTAGTTTTTAATAAAATGACTAAAATATAAGTGAAAAAAATTAGTGATATCTGTGTTCGCTTCGCAGACACACTTCCCTGTTCGCTCCGCGGACAAGACGGTGATTGGGCAAGCAGCTTGCGTGATGTCCGCGGACATCTGACGTGCTCTCTCATTGGATGCGGTGAAAGCGTGCAGTGCGTCGTGGCTTCAGAGACGCCCGCCATCTTTGTTCCTCGCATGAGAGGCTTTGTCAGGTCAGCAGGAGCGGGATCTGCCGCCTGCACAGTAAGTCCCCCACCCCCGCTCATGCCCATGTCTGTCTCCTGTTCCTCCCACCCCCCGCACATACCCCGTGTGTCCTTCTTGTCCCTCCCACCCCCACTCATACTCCGTGTCTCCCCTGTTCCTCCAGCCCCCCGCTCACGCCATCGGCACACGGTGGCCAGCGGAGGGCCGAGGAGCGGGATCTGCCACCTGCACAAACTCATGTCTGCTCATGCTCTGTGTGTCTCTCTTCCACCCCCCCACCACCCGCTCATGCCCCGTGTGTCTCTCCCCTACCACCCACCCCCCGCTCATGCCCCGTGTGTCTCTCCCCTCCCGCCCACCTCCCGCTCATGCCCCGTGTGTCTACCCCTCCCGCCCACCCCCCACTCATGCCACGTGTGTCTACCCCTCCCACCCTCCCCCCGCGCATGCCCCGTGTGCCTACCCCTCCCACCCACCCCCCGCTCATGCCCCGTCTGTCTACCCCTCCCGCCCACCCCCCCGCTCATGCCCCATGTGTCTACCACTAACACCCACCCCCCCGCTCATGCCCCGTGTGTCTACACCTCCCACCCCGCCCCCGCTCATGCCCCGTGTGTCTACCCCTCCCACCTACCCCCCGCTCATGCCCCGTGTGTCTCTCCTTCCCCCCACCCCCCGCTCATGCCCCGTGTGTCTCTCCCACTCCCCCCCACTCCCCGCTCATGCCCCGAGTGTCTCTCTCCTCCCCCCCACCCCCCGCTCATGCCCCGTGTGTCTCTCCCCCTCCCCCCGCTCATGTCCCGTGTGTCTCTTTGCTCCCCCCACCCCCCGCTCATGCCCCGTGTGTCTCTTCCCTCCCCCCCACCCCCGCTCATGCCCCGTGTGTCTCTCTCCCTCCCCCCCACCCCCCGCTCATGTCCCGTGTCTGTCTCCTGTTGCCCCCACCCCCCGCTCATGCCCCGTGTCTGTCTCTGTTGTTCCCCACCCCCCACTCATGCCCCGTGTCTGTCTCCTGTTCCCCCCATCCCCCGCTCATGCCCCGTGTCTGTCTCCTGTTCCCCCCACCCCCCGCTCATGCCCCGTGTCTCTCCTGTTGCCCCCCGCTCATGCCCCGTGTCTGTTCCCTGTTGCCCCCCACCCCCCGCTCATGCCCGGTGTGTCTCTCTCCCTCCCTCCACCCCCCGCTCATGCCCCGTGTGTCTCTCTCCCTCCCCCCACCCCCACTCATGCCCCGTGTGTCTCTTCCCTCCCCCCACCCCCCACTCATGCCCTGTGTGTCTCTCTCCTTCCACCCACCCCCCGCTCATGCCCCGTGTGTCTCTCCCACTCCCCCCACTCCCCACTCATGCCCCGTGTGTCTCTCCCCCTCCCCCCGCTCATGTCCCGTGTGTCTCTTCCCTCCTCCCACCCCCCGCTCATGTCCCGTGTGTCTCTTCCCTCCCCCCACCCCCCGCTCATGCCCCGTGTGTCTCTTGTGTCTCTGCCCTCCCCCCCACCCCCCGCTCATGCCCCGTGTGTCTCTCTCCCTCACCCCCGCCCCCCGCTCATGCTCCGTGTCTCTCTCAACCGGCTCATGCCCCGTGTGTCTCTTCCCTCCCCTCCACCCCCCGCCATGCCCCGCGTGTCTCTTCACTCCCCCCACCCCCCGCTCATGCCTGTGTGTCTCTTAACTCCCTCCACCCCCCGCTCATGCCCCGTGTGTCTCTTCCCTCCCCCCACCCCCGCTCATGCCCCGTGTGTCTCTTCCCTCCCCTCCACCCCCCGCCATGCCCCGCGTGTCTCTTCACTCCCCCCACCCCCCGCTCATGCCCCGTGTGTCTCTTAACTCCCCCCACCCCCCGCTCATGCCCCGTGTGTCTCTTCCCTCCCCCCACCCCCCGCTCATGGCCTGTGTGTCTCTTCCCCCCCCCCAGCCCCCGCTCATGCCCCGTGTGTCTCTTCCCTCCCCCCGCCCCCCGCTCATGCCCCGTGTATCTCTCTGACTCCCCCCACCCCCCGCTCATGTCCCGTGTCTCTCTCCTGTTGCCCCCCACCCCCTGCTCATGCCCCGTGTCTGTCTGTTGTTCCTCCCACCCCCCACTCATGCCGCGTGTCTGTCTCCTGTTCCCCCCACCCCCCGCTCATGCCCCGTGTCTGTCTCCTGTTCCCCCCACCCCCTGCTCATGCCCCGTGTCTCTCCTGTTGCCCCCGCTCATGCCCCATGTCTGTTCCCTGTTGCCCCCCACCCCCGCTCATGCCCCGTGTCTGTCTCCTGTTGTCCCCACGCCCCTCATGCCCCGTGTCTGTCTCCTGTTGCCCCCCACCCCCCGCTCATGCCCTGTGTCTGTCTCCCCCCACCACCCGCTCATGCCCCGTGTCTGTCTTCTGTTCTCCCCGCTCATGCCCCATGTCTGTCTACTGTTCTCCCCACCCCCCGCTCATGCCCCGTATCTGTCTCCTCTTCCCCCCACCCCCCGCTCATGCCCCGTGTCTGTCTCCTGTTCTCCCCACCACCCGCTCATGCCCCGTGTCTCTCCTGTTGCCCCCACCCCCCGCTCATGCCCCGTGTCTGTCTCCTGTTCTCCCCACCCCCCGCTCATGCCCCGTGTCTGTCTTCTGTTGGCCCCCACCCACCCGCTCATGCCCCGTGTCTGTCTCCTGTTCTCCCCACCCCCGCTCATGCCCCGTGTCTCCTGTTCCCCTCACCCGCCGCTCATGCCCCATGTCTGTCTCCTGTTCCCCCACCCCCCGCTCATGCCCCGTGTCTCCCCTGTTTCCCCCCACCCCCCGCTCATGCCCCGTGTCTGTCTCCTGTTGCCCCCCCACCCCCCGCTCATGCCCCGTGTCTGTCTCTGTTGTTGCCCCCGCCCCCCGCTCATGCCCCGCGTCTGTCTCCTGTTGCCCCCCACCCCCCGCTCATGCCCCGTGTCTCTCTCCTGTTGCCCCCACCACCCGCTCATGCCCCGTGTCTGTCTCTTGTTCTCCCCACCCCCCCGCTCATGCCCCGTGTCTCTCTCCTGTACCCCCCACCCCCCGCTCATGCCCCGTGTCTCTCTCCTGTACCCCCCACCCCCCGCTCATGCCCCGTGTCTCTCTCCTGTTGCACCCCCCGCTCATGCCCCGTGTCTGTCTCCTGTTCTCCCCACCCCCCGCTCAAGCCCCGTGTCTGACTCTTGTTCTCCCCACCCCCCCACTCATTCCCCGTGTCTCTCTCCTGTACCCCCCACCCCGCGCTCATGCCCCGTGTCTCTCTCCTGTTGCCCCCCACCACCGCTCATCCCCCGTGTCTTCCTCTTGTCCCCCCTCCTATGATGCCCCTTGTTGACCTCTTGTTCTCCCCACCCCCCGCACCCATGCCCCGTGTCTTCCTACTGTCCCCCCACTCCTCGCTGATGCCCTGTGTCTTCCTCCTGTTCCCTCCCACCCCCTGCTCATGCCCCGTGTCTTCCTCTTGTCCCCCCTCCTATGATGCCCCTTGTTGACCTCTTGTTCCACCCACCCCCGGCTCATGCCCCGTGTCTCCCTTCTTCCCCCCCACCCCCCGCTCATGCCCTGTGTTTTCCTTTCCCCTCTCACCCCCCGCTCATGCCCCGTGTCTGCACTGTTGGAACAGGGCAGACACGGGGCATGAGCGGGTGTGGGGCCCCCACCTTGCCCTACCCCCGCTCATGCCCCGTGTCTCTCCTGTTCACGCCCACTCATGCTCTGTGTCTGTCTCCTTCCTTTTCCCCCCGCTCATGGCCCGTGTCTGTCTCCTGTTCCCCCTACCCGCTCATGCCCCGTGTCTCTCTCTTGTTGCCGCCCACCCCCCGCTCATGCCCGTGTCTGTCTCCTGTTCTCCCCACCCCCCGCTCATGCCCCATGTCTGTTGTTCCAGCCACGCCACGCTCATGCCCCGTGTCTGTCTCCTGTTCCCCCACCCCCCGCTCATGCCCTGTGTCTGTCTCCTGTTGCCCCCCGCCCCCCGCTCATGCCCCGTGTCTGTCCCCTGTTCTCCCCATCCCTGCTCATGCCCCGTGTCTGTCTCCTGTTGCCCCCCAGCCCCGCTCATGCCCCGTCTCTGTCTCCTGTTGCCCCCCACCCCCTGCTCATGCCCCGTGTCTGTCTCTGTTGTTCCCTCCACCCCCCGCTCATGCCCCGTGTCTGTCTCCTGTTCCCCCCACCCCGTGTCTCTCTCCTGTTGCCCCCCACCCACAGCTCATGCCCCGTGTCTGTCTCCTGTTCCCCCCACCCGCTCATGCCCCGTGTCTCTCTCCTGTTGCCCCCGCTCATGCCCCGTGTCTGTCTCCTGTTCCCCCATCCGCTCATGCCCCTTGTCTCTCTCCTGTTGCCCCCCACCCCCTGCTCATGCCCCATGTCTGTCTCCTGTACCCCCCCACCCCCCGCTCATGCCCCGTGTCGGTCTCCTGTTCTCCCCACCCCCCGCTCATGCCCCGTGTCTGTCTTCTGTTGGCCCCCACCCACCCGCTCATGGCCCGTGTCTGTCTCCTGTTCTCCCCACCCCCGCTCATGCCCCGTGTCTCCTGTTCCCCCCCACCCCCGCTCATGCCCCATGTCTGTCTCCTGTTGGCCCCCGCCCCCCGCTCATGCCCCGTGTCTGTCTCCTGTTCCCCCACCCCCCCGCTCATGCCCCGTGTCTGTCTCCTGTTGCCCCCCCACCCCCCGCTCATGCCCCGCGTCTGTCTCCTGTTGTCCCCACCCCCCGCTCATGCCCCGTGTCTCTCTCCTGTTGCCCCACCACCCGCCCTGTGTCTGTCTCCTATTGCCCCCCCCCTCATGCCCCGTGTCTGTCTCCTGTTCTCCCCACCCCCCGCTCATGCACCGTGTCTGGCTCCTGTTCCCCCCACCCTCCGCTCATGCCCCTTGTCTGTCTCTTGTTCTCCCCACCCCCCCGCTCATGCCCCGTGTCTCTCTCCTGTACCCCCCACCCCCTGCTCATGCCCCGTGTCTCTCTCCTGTACCCCCCACCCCCCGCTCATGCCCCGTGTCTCTCTCCTGTTGCACCCCCCCGCTCATGCCCCGTGTGTTTCCTGTTCTCCCCACCCCCCGCTCATGCACCGTGTCTGTCTCCTGTTCCCCCCACCCCCCGCTCATGCCCCGTGTCTGTCTCTTGTTCTCCCCATCCCCCCGCTCATGCCCCGTGTCTCTCTCCTGTTGCCCCCCACCACCGCTCATCCCCCGTGTCTTCCTCTTGTCCCCCCTCCTATGATGCCCCTTGTTGACCTCTTGTTCTCCCCACCCCCCGCACCCATGCCCCGTGTCTTCCTCCTGTCCCCCCACTCCTCGCTGATGCCCTGTGTCTTCCTCCTGTTCCCTCCCACCCCCTGCTCATGCCCCGTGTCTTCCTCTTGTCCCCCCTCCTATGATGCCCCTTGGTGACCTCTTGTTCCACCCACCCCCGCTCATGCCCCGTGTCTCCCTTCTCCCCCCCACCCCCCGCTCATGCCCCGTGTTTTTCATTCCACCCCCCGCTCATGCCCCGTGTCTGCACTGTTGGAACAGGGCAGACACGGGGCATGAGCGGGTGTGGGGCCCCCACTTTGCCCTACCCCCCGCTCATGCCCCGTGTCTCTCCTGTTCACGCCCACTCATGCTCTGTGTCTGTCTCCTTCCTTTTCCCCCCACTCATGGCCCGTGTCTGTCTCCTGTTCCCCCCACCCACTCATGCCCCGTGTCTTTCTCTTGTTGCCGCCCACCCCCCGCTCATGCCCGTGTCTGTCTCCTGTTCTCCCCACCCCCCGCTCATGCCCCGTGTCTATTGTTCCCCCCACGCCCCGCTCATGCCCCCTGTCTGTCTCCTGTTCCCCCACCCCCCGCTCATGCCCTGTGTCTGTCTCCTGTTGCCCCCCGCCCCCGCTCATGCCCCGTGTCTGTCTCCTGTTCTCCCCACCCCCGCTCATGCCCCGTGTCTGTCTCCTGTTGCCCCCCACCCCCGCTCATGCCCCGTGTCTGTCTCCTGTTGCCCCCCACCCCCCGCGTCTGTCTCTGTTGTTCCCTCCACCCCCCGCTCATGCCCCGTGTCTGTCTCCTGTTCCCCCCACCCCCGTGTCTCTCTCCTGTTGCCCCCCACCCCTCTGCTCATGCCCCGTGTCTTTCTCCTGTTCCCCCCACCAGCTCATGCCCCGTGTCTCTCTCCTGTTGCCCCCCCGCTCATGCCCCGTGTCTGTCTCCTGTTCCCCCATCCGCTCATGCCCCTTGTCTCTCTCCTGTTGCCCCCCACCCCCTGCTCATGCCCCATGTCTGTCTCCTGTACCCCCCCACCCCCCGCTCATGCCCCGTGTCTGTCTCCTGTTCCGCCCACCTCCCGCTCATGCCCCGTGTCTGTCTGCTGTTGTCCCCCACCCATGCCCTGTGTCTGTCTCCTGTACCCCCACCCCCCGCTCATGCGCCATGTCTCTCTCCTGTTGCCCCCCACCCATGCCCCGTGTCTGTCTCCTGTACCCCCCACCCGCTCATGCCCCGTGTCTCTCTCCTGTTGCCCCCCCGCTCATGCCCCATGTCTGTCTCCTGTTCCCCCACCCGCTCATGCCCTGTGTCTCTCTCCTGTTCCCCCCACCCCGCTCATGCCCCGTGTCTATCTCCTGTACCCCCCACCCCCGCTCATGCCCCGTGTCTGTCTCCTGTTGCCCCCCCGCTCATGCCCCATGTCTGTCTCCTGTTCTCCCCCACCCCCTGCTCATGCCCCGTGTCTATCTCCTGTACCCCCCACCCCCGCTCATGCCCCGTGTCTGTCTCCTGTTGCCCCCCCGCTCATGCCCCATGTCTGTCTCCTGTTCTCCCCCACCCCCTGCTCATGCCCCGTGTCTGTCTCCTGTTCTCCCCACCCCCCGCTCATGCCCCGTGTCTCTCTCCTGTTGGCCCCACCCCCCCGCTCATGCCCCGTGTCTGTCTCCCTTTGCCCCCCACCCCCCGCTCATGCTCCGTGTCTCTCTGCTGTTGCCCCTCAACCCCGCTCATGCCCCGTTTCTCTCTCCTGTTGCCCCCACCACCGCTCATGCCCCGTGTCTTCCTCTTGTCCCCCCTCCTATGATGCCCCTTGTTGACCTCTTGTTCCCCCACCCCCCGCTCATGCCCCGTGTCTTCCTCCTGTCCCCCCCACTCCTCGCTGATGCCCTGTGTCTTCCTCCTGTTCCCTCCCACCCCCTGCTCATGCCCCGTGTCTTCCTCTTGTCCCCCTCCTATAACGCCCCTTGTTGACCTCTTGTTCCACCCACCCCCCCGCTCATGCCCCGTGTCTCCCTTCTTCCTCCCACCCCCTGCTCATGCCCCATGTCTTCCTTCCCCCCCCACTCCCCGCTCATGCCCCCTGTCTCCCTTCTTCCCCCCCACCCCCCGCTCATGCCCCGTGTCTGCACTGTTGGAACAGGGCAGACACGGGGGAAGAGCGGGGGTGGGGGCCCCACCTTGCCCTACCCCAGCTCATGCCCCGTGTCTCTCCTGTTCACCCCAACCCCCGCTCATGCTCCATGTCTGTCTCCCTCCTTTTCCCCCCGCTCATGGCCCGTGTCTGCACTGTTGGAACAGGGCAGACACGGGGGAAGAGCGGGGGTGTGGGCCCCACCTTGCCCTACCCCAGCTCATGCCCCGTGTCTCTCCTGTTCACCCCCACCCCCGCTCATGCTCTGTGCCTGTCTCCCTTCTTCCCCCCCACCGCCCGCTCATGCCCCGTGTCTGCACTGTTGGAACATGGCAGACACGGGGGAAGAGCGGGGGTGGGGGGCCCACATTGCCCTACCCCAGCTCATGCCCCGTGTCTCCCCTGTTCACCCCCACCCCCCACTCATGCCCCGTGTCTCCCTTCTTCCCCCACCCCCCACTCATGCCCCGTGTCTCCCTTCTTTCCCGCTCATGCCCCGTGTCTCCCTTCTTCCCCCCCACCCCCCGCTCATGCCCCGTGTCTCCCTTCTTTCCAGCTCATGCCCCGTGTCTCCCTTCTTTCCACCCCCTGCTCATGCCCCGTGTCTCTCTCCTAGTCTTCCCGACCCCCCGCCGATGCCCTGTTGTGTTCTCTTTATACACCCTTTCTTCCCTTTCCCTGGTGTCCATCTTGGTAAAAGATTTTCCTTCCTACACCGGCACGCCTGCCTGCAGCATCCCGGTTTGGGAAGAAACATCTTTTTTTTTACCACCCCGGGTTCCCACTTTGAGAACCTAGGATCCTAGTGGTCTTCCTCCATTGAAAAGGGCGTTATGGTTACGTTGCACTAATAAAAAACTATGAAATTCAGTAAAGGGACGTTATGGATAAGTTGCGCTACTAAAAACCTATGAAATTCAGTAAAAAAACGTTGTTAAAGGGACGTTATGGTTAAGTTGCGCTACTAAAAACCTATGAAATTCAGTAAAAAAACTTTGTTAAAGGGATGTTATGGTTAAGTTGCGCTACTAAAAACCTATGAAATTCAGTGAAAAAACTTTGTTAAAGGGACGTTATGGTTCAAAGTAAAACCGAAAAACCCCTGAAATTCGGCAGTTATGGTAAGGTAAGCAACCATAACTCGCAGCACTGTGCACTGGTAACACTAACACCCAGGACATCAAAGATATATTTATTATAACTTGTACAACTTGTTTTGGGTGGGGTGGAGGGCCCACTAGACCACCAGGATTTTTTGTGTTTGAAAGTGGGGGTGGCCCTCTCCCCCCACCCTAAGTGGATGGGGGCACCTTATGTAGCCTTCCCTGGGGGCAGATTTCTGCCCCTAGGAAGGGGTACATGAGATGCCCCCATCCATTTGGGGTGGGGGTAGGCCACTGCAAATACTGGCAGAGCCACCCCCCAAGACTGGGGCAGTACATTTTGACCCCACAGGGGCAGATGTCCACACACATGTGCCCATCTGCCCCTAGGAAAGAGGCAAAACAAAAATAAAACAAATTATAACTTGTTTTGGGTGGGTGTGGGGGTCATTAAACCACCATGGATGTTTTTAGTGGAAAGGGGGGTGCTCACAGGTGTCTTTTCAGAAATGCATGGGGTTCTCTGTTTTCCTTGGTGGCTTCGACACCCTGGGCCCAAATCTGTAGGTTTTCCACATGAGCAAAATCTGCTTTGCCGAAAGGCTTGGGGTTATCAGTGGGTTAGCCTTTTCCCCCCGAGTAGGTGCATCCACACATGTGAGGTGCCGTTTTTGTCGGGACACCTGTAGGAACGCGGGAAGGTAGGACATCTGTTGTTGGCGGCGTGTTTCGGTGGGTGGGCAGAGGGAAATGTCCCTGAAATTTGGTGGAAAAAAAACACAATTTTCAGACATTTCACTCAGAAATCTGGCCCACAATCCCAGACAAATAAAATAAAATTGTGTTTTTTCTACCAAATTTCAGACTTTGTCAGGGATTGTGGGTCATAAATTATGGGGCAATTTGCATAACTCAGATCTCTGTAGATTCCCACGGGTGTCTTCTTTTCGGAAATCCAGTACAGCAAACCATTTGTTCCTAGCTCTTACAAGGAAAACACCACAGGCTTCTTTGTACAACATTTTATTGGCATTTTCTGAAAAAAAAAACAAATGTTCTCCTTTTTGGTCATTTCTCTCACCCC
The DNA here is from genome assembly GCF_040938575.1 of Ambystoma mexicanum. Classification (NCBI taxonomy): domain Eukaryota; kingdom Metazoa; phylum Chordata; class Amphibia; order Caudata; family Ambystomatidae; genus Ambystoma; species Ambystoma mexicanum. The sequence continues at coordinate 1,125,489,171 of NC_090922.1, read as the reverse complement.
CCTACAGCAATCTAGGATTCCTGGGTGACGTTACGACCGCCTACATGTGGGAAAAAAGGGGGCAAAATTTGACCGAGATATTTCATGTAACAATGAAGGTACAAGGGATTGAATGGCGACATACCAAAATCACCAAAAAAGGCCTTGGCACTGGGGGGGAAATACCCATGGCAGTTAAGGGGTTAAGACGGTAAAGCCCCAGAGGAGATATCATTTGTAAGGTAGTTAATGCTCCACATGCAGATTGTGCACAGGAATATGTAGCACCTGTGTTCAGCACCTGGCTTAATCTTCCGATGGGATAATAGGCAGAGTGAATGCATTCAGCTTCCGATGCAACACAGCATTTTCCAGGTCAATTGGTTCTGAAAAAGTGGTGGAAAACACTATTACTGTCGTTTTTTCTAATTAGCAAGATTTTCATGCATTTTCTGGGTGAAGTACGGGAGCCGAGTGGACACACCAGGACCCCCTGTATTTCCCGCTCCACCAGACAAATGCGGCCTTACTGCCAGCATGGATTCTCATGCTGGAAATAAGGAAAGGGATTCCTCTGGGATCTGCTTAGAAATTAAAGCGGGTGGAGTCCAGAAGAAGCCATTGTCCATTCTGCCAGCAATCGCTAATTGCGTGACGTATTTACACTCTTCCAAAGTCGAAAAGCAATGTGATTTCACCTGCCTTGTACGCTAAAATCTTCCATTTTGTGACGGAAAAGTAAAAACGTGCACCAATGAAAGTGGTCCACTCCATGCCGTTTACTTTGCGCCTTGATGCTTGGGCGTTTTGCATGATGCTACACATGTAATAAATAAATACATTTAACATGACCCCAGATAAATGGCAATTCGTGATCAGAATGAGTGAGCATGGCATGTCGCTGGTAAGAGGGTGTCCCGTGCTTCTTGAATGCGTTGGCAAATGCCCTTAATTGCCATCTCACGTTAAGCAGGTGCTTAAACCCATCAGTGTGAATTGTTCAATAATAAGTCAACAGAGGTATTTCAAATGGCCAAGCATGTGCCACTTTCTCTGCAGAGTGAATTGTACCCACCCCGAGGAAGAAGTGTGAAAAACCCACAAGGGCACTTTGCCCTGCTCTTTCTGTGTGTGTCTTCCCCACAGGGCGACAGATGCAGACTCAGACATGGGTAAGTCTCAGGTAGCAAGCCTGTACCCTTGTTGATGTGGCAAAGGATTCCAGACTGATAACATTAGTAGCAGTGAGTTACATCCCACCTGACAGGTATGTGTGATAAAGTTGCAAAGCTGAGCTGTTAGTGGGCTAAAGCAGGAAGCAATGTCTGCCCACCCTCAAAGGGTACGTACAACCAAAAGTAATAGGCCCCTCCCCCCATCATGGCTGTACGGGCAGGCTCCAAACCAGGGCAAGAATGCCCTCCAATCATCCATGCCCACGAGTAGGGCACCCCTCGTGCTCCAGGAACCCTGTTGAGCAACCATGTGCTTTCCAGGTGATACTAATGTTATTTAAAGCAGAAATCTAAAAGGTAATCAATCGCTTAATTGCAGCTGGAAATTAGCTCCTGGCATGATCAAAATGTCTTAACCAAGTGTGACATCATCCCCTTCATTTATAAGCAATATGTGTGTTCTCACATTTCTTCATCCACTGAATTACGTGTTCTTCCATTTCTTCATCCACTGAATTACTGTTAGAAACAAAGGCAAGAGTTGCGTCTCTTGTGTAGGCATTAGGAAGGCAGTTGCCAGCTTTGGCATAATATGCCCATGTTCTTCCAATATTGGCTAGCTGTTGCCCTTTTATGGCCAGGTAGAACCATCATGGCAGTGACTGGCAAATGCCTTTCCCCTGCAGACAGAAAAGCGGAAATAAGAGGCCAGTTCAAGACACAGAACCAATAGAAGTTAAGACAGACTGCAGCTGCCATTGCTGTGTTGGGGAGAATATGTTGAGTGTTCAAGCAAGGAGGTATGTATTAAGCAAGCAAGCAGTGAGACAAGGGAGAGGCAAAGAAAGGCAAGAGGTGCTCTTTGAATGATGTAGCAGGGCAGAGGATCCATGCTATGCCATCCTAGTAACATATGAGAGAATCAAATAGATCAGGCTTTGCAGCAAATGTTAAACGAGAAAGGAACAGATTCCAGTTCTGCATTCAGAATAACAAAGGCAAAGAAAGGCTAAACTCTGAAGCCAGCATGAGATGGAATAAGAGGGACCAGACTCATCGTGAGAGGCTGGCCTGGCCCTCGCAGGGGCACTAGAGGAGCAGCCCACATAGCGGGCTGCCCCTCTGGCCACCCCCTGGGTCCACATACACCCCACCTACTAGGCATCCCCCGGGCCGACACATCCGGCTGCGGACCAGGGGAGTCCTTATAAGAGGTGGGCTGGGCTTGCGATCGCTCATCCTCCTTGTTTGCTGTACCACCCCGGAGGACAGTCAAAGCAGCAACATCACACACCTTGTCCCGCTACTCCCATAACAGGGCTTACTCAGAGGTACAAACAAGATTTCCTCTTTCTTTGAAACCCCCATCCTTCCATTCCAAGAGACACACACGTCTCCTTGCCCCACACAAAAAAAGTAGCAACTTGCAGTTGGTAGAAAAGGCTGCAACTCCTTTATTTGGCAGTAGTCCACTTACAGGTGATCTGCCTCTTAACGAGCTGACGTCCTAGCTGTGGCCCACTGGAAGTAATAGTTATTTCCTCTCTCTTACCATGAGCTCATAGTCAGATGAAAAATCCAGAGATGCAACATACAAAGACATGTTCTTTGCTGCTGCATCCTTTAATTTTCTTCTGTTTTCTTCTCTTCTTTTCTACAGTGATATTTGTAATTAGTACTGCTATTTTAATTCTAATTTTGTGAAAAGTCGAGTTCTTTGACTAAAACATAATAAATAAATAAAGCAAAGTCCCCAAGATGTCCCCTGCACCCCTGCCCCCCAGATTTTATGTGTCTCCTATGCCCCTGCCTACCCATCATCATCCTTTTTTCCGGGAAGGGAACCTGCCTGTCATCTTCGTAATGTGTTTAACATGGAAACTCTGACATTACTGGGAACAGCCACCAGAAATGTTCTTACAGTGGCAAATACTGGCATTACCTGGGACAGGAAGCAGAAGTGTTCCTACAGTGGCAAAATGCTGACTTATGGGGGAACCACCAGCACAAGTGTTTTTACAGTGGAAAATACGGGCCTTGCTAGACACGGCCATCATATGTTTTTGTACAATGTCAAATACTGCCATTACTTGCACCAGCCAACAGAATCGCATTGGACCCTTAGGATCACAGCTTCAAACTGAAGGACCAGCCAACAGAAGTGTTCCCACAGTGGCAATGACTATCATAAAGGGGCACAGCCAGTACACAGGTTCTTCATCTACAAATACTGGCCTTACTGGGTGCACCCTACATGAGTGTTCTTACAGTGGCAAATTGTGGCCTTATCGGGTAAAGCCTATCAGAGGTGTTCTCACAGTGGTAACTAATGGCCTTACTGGGCACCCGCAGCATGAGATTTTGTGCATTGGCAAACAATGGCCTTTCTGGGCACAGCCAACATGGGTGCTCTTAAAATGGCAAATACATGCCTTACTGGGCACAATCAGCACGTGTTCCTACAGTGGCAAACACCACTATTACTAAACACAGCCACCGATTTTTCTTGTAATATCAAATATTGACCCTGTTGGGCTCAGCTGCCACATGTGATCTTACAGTGGCAAATACTGCTATTAATGGGCATAGTCAAAATAAGCATTCTTACCAATCACAGAAGAAACCTTTGCCACACTACTCAAGGGCGCCCACCTTATACGATCCCCAAGGAAAGCCTGCCCCCTGACATCTTCGAAGAAATCCTCAAACAGCAAACCCCAGCAGCACACTTCAGGAAACTGATAAGCCGATCACTCGAAACAGGAATCATACCAACCACCTTCAAATCGGCATACATCCAACCACTGGTAAAAAAATGAATCAGAAAACGAAGAAGACCCAAGCAACTACAGACCGATATCCAACTTGTCCTACCCAGCAAAGATCCTGACGCCCAATCTGCCCTCATACTACTGGACATATCTGCAGCTTTTGACATAATTAGCCACTCATTATTAATGAAAAGACTGAGGGAATGTGGCATACAAGAATCCGCATTAAGGTGGCTTACCTAATTCCTCTCAAACAGAACCCAAAGAACCTACTTGCCACCGTTCATCTCAATCAGCATACATCCAACCACTGGTAAAAAAAAAAAATCAGAAAACGAAGAAGACCCAAGCAACTATAGACTGATATCCAACTTGTCCTACCCAGCAAAGATCCTGGAGAACAATGCATACAAGATCCTACTTAAATACGTCGAAACAAACAGAATACTCAACCAGTCACAAGTTAGTTTCAGACCAATGAGAGGAACAGAATCAGCACTCATATTGATATGGGACGACCTGAAAGTAAATCCAGACAACGACGCCCAATCGGGCCTCATACTACTGGACATATCTGCCGTTTTTGACATAATTAGCCACTCATCACTAATAAAAAGACTGAGGGAATGTGGCATACAAGAATTTGCACTAAGTTGGCTTACCTAATTCCTCTCAAACCAAAACGAAAGAACCTACTTACCACCATTCATCTCAAACACCAAAAATATCTTCCACAGTGTTCCACATGGATCAAGCCTCTCTCCCCTGCTTTTCAACATTTACATGTGCCCCCTGATGAAAATCATTCGAACCCAAGGAGTAACCACCTACAACTACGCAGACAACACACAACTGATTGTGAAGACAACCACGACTGAGGAGCAAAATGACTACCTCAACAAATGCCTCACAGACATTTACAACTGGATGACCACAAACAGTCTCAAACTGAACCTGGAAAAATGGAAATAATGGTCTCACCCACAGAAAACAATGCAACCAACCCACAACTGGACTGGCCGGCTGTCATCGGAACACAACCAGAGACTTCCAACGTAGTAAATAACCTAGCAATACTCATGGACAATGGACAATTCCTGGAACCGCAAGTCAATGCAATCACCAAAAAATGATTCTAGCTCTTAAGACTACTCAGACGATTACTCTCATGCCTCTTCTTTCCAGGAATTGACTACACAAATAGCCTCTATGTAGGCATGCTGGAAAGGCTCACCAAGAAACCACAAAGGGTTCAAAACACAGTAGACAGGATTCTACTAAGACTAAACAGAAGAGACCACAACACTCCAGCTCTGAAGAGCCTTCACTGGCTACCAGTAAAAAAATACATTAAATAGAAAGCACTCTGCATCGCCCACAAAGCCTTACACAGACAAGGAGCCAAATTCCTCTAAGCCATGATCAGCCGCTACCAGCCGAGAAGGGTCCTAAGATTAACCAACAACCTACAAATAGAGAAGAAACAGTACAGAAAAAGGACATTTGGAGGAACAGCATTGTCACTTTTAATTACTAACCTTTGGAAGACCATGCCCAAAGAAATTAGAACCACAGAAGACCATACCAACCTGGTTATACAACAGTTTAGGGATAACACCCATGTGCAATTATGCACTAAGGAAAGGTCAGACAGTCGAAGGATTAAAACCTAAGAATCACCCTAACTGGCCCACCCACAACTAGGGCCATCCGGCCGAGCACCACCTCCTCTATCTACTACAACCCCAGCTGTGCACCCATTCAGCAGCTGACCAGACACCAGGTCCACACCCAACAGCCATGACTAGCCTGGACCAGTAACCAGGAACACACTAGGTACAACCGTCCATCTGCCACCAGACCCGCAGGGGAAGTCAGCCTCCTGACCTGGAGAGGAGGCCATATGGGCCAACAAACCACAACCAAGAACGTTGATAGATGCCATTGAGTGGCAACCAAAGACTCGCACCAGAGGCTTTGCCAAACCGACTAACCTACTAACCCATCTCCACCCCTTCCTGCTCCTCCAACATAACCAACACCACTACACATGACTAGGGGCTAGCCACACTACACATAAAAACACCAAAAATTAGTCCAATGTTCGCACTCTACCAACTCTCTGAGATTCTGGAAACAACACTAGGGGGAACTCCCTGACACGTAGTCCATAAATCCATCAACACTTTACAAATACACACCAACACAATAGATAGTCATATACCTAACAGCCATCCACATCTATGGACCTTTATGGATACAACTAACCAGTGTGCACAACCATAACCCCACCCTAACATCACACCACACACACACCAACACAAATACAAACACAAACGGGAGGCACTGAATCTCACCCATACAGTTACAACACAGGGCCTCCCGAACCAACTCCCACTTGCAAGACAATGCTCACAGACGCCAGTTCTTCCTGGTTCTGAACCTTTCCTATCATCCTATCACCACTAACACACCCAACCCTCCTCTCTTGCAGAGCCACATGAGCACCTGGATATTGCCCCTGGGTGGTAGCAGTGTGCATAATAAATCAACATAACATGATACAACAGCGCAAATACTAGCTTGACTGGGTACAAGAAAAGAGTGTTCTTTCAGTGTCAATACTTGAATTGTTGGGCACAATCAACAGGAGTGTATTCTATTACCATGGTTGTCTTTGCATATACATTGTTACCGCCAGCATGAAACTGTCTTCTTAGAGGAGTAATACTAGAATTATTGTGAAGAGAAACATCCCTGTCTTCTTGTTCTTCACCCCTGTACCTCCCTTACCTGCAACCGACTCCCCTGCTTTTCTTGTTTTAGCACTTGCACGATCCGAATGTCTGAAGACCTATTAGGAACGTTTTTGTTTTCTACATCCCTGCTCTCCCCTTTTTTGTCTGGATGCGCCTTGAAACCATGTGATGCATAGACGTATTGTAAATTCCCAATAAATAAATTGTCACCATTAGCATATATGGTCACAGCAAGCATTCAAATGTCTTCTTACAGTGGTAAAATATTGGTATATTATGTGAGCAAAGTCAGCATGTGAATGTTTTGGAAAATGCTGTGGTTTACTGTTGGTCAACATGCATCTAATGGATTTTTTCATATATTACTCTATATAACTAATTGTACATTTTCTGGTTTTAACCCAATTTTGCACAAAAAGCGTGGTGTAAAATGTTTCATTTTACCCCATCATTGACTTGGGGTAAGAGCCCTTCCAGGTCTCTTGTGATTGGCTAGGGGCTCTCTCGACAACTTCATTGGCTACTTGTGCTCTTTAAAGGGAAATAATACACCCATCCAGTGAAAAAAACCATTAGCCACCGCTGATTCCTGACCAGCATTTATACATGCATTTGCAAGCTTTCATAGTGTTGTCGAACTTATTTCATCCAGGGCCTAATGACTGGGAAGTTGCCCGGTTTTACATGGGAGCATCTGATGCCCAGATGATCATTTTACCTTTAGGAAGATATTAAATTTGCACCTGTTCAGTAGGTGTGATATGCTAGGAAGTGTATTGCGTTGTACGTTTTTAAGCACCGGAAACCACTGTTATTGGAAGCTGTTTTCACTTTGCAGTATATAGTATAGCATAACAAAAATATAATCTGATCGTTCAGACCTTGTCTGCTAAAGAGGTATTATGTGGTTTACAGAATAGCATCTTCAGCAGGGTTCAAAACTGAGGGGAGCTGGGAGAAATGTAGCTCCTACTTGTAGCCTAGAAGAGCCTGGTTATCTTGACACCAACAGTTACCAGGAGCCACTTTTGTCTCTCCAGGTCATGTGATATGGAACAAGCACACTTATTGTGAATTTAAATCGCATGAACTGTGTCAGCTTCTCTGGATCAGAGACACAGCTTTCTTCAAAGCTGTATGTTGTGCCACGGGGGTTGTGGGGCTCCCACTCTCTTTTGTTTGTCCTTCCACGACCTATATGTGCTGACAATATGCAGGTCTTTTTTGAGTAGTCCGTGGATGGTGCCCAAGATATCATTAAAATAGGAGAAATGTTTTCTTCTTCGTAATTAGCAAGAGCCCAATCTCTTACATGCATAATTGTCTGATTAAGACCGAGCACTGGAACTCCAGATATAGAGCATACAGCCTTTAGGGCCAGTCATGACTTAAATCTGAGGGGTAATTGCACAATATTTTCCTGCAGCATGGAGAGTTTCCCAGAAACCAGAGCTCAAGTCCAGACTTAAATCCGATGGGTAATGTGCACAATATTTTTCTGCAGCATTGAGAGTTTCCCAACAACCAGAGTCCAAGTCCTCATCACCCCATGGTGAATAGTATGCCATTTGGAAGACGTTTCTTTGGGGTTCCCTTTCATTGCCTGGATTTCCTTTCTGGAAAGGTATCAGGAAAACCTCAGGGGTGTCTTCAATAGAATCTCCACAATGGGTTGACTGGTTCATCTAGATCCCTTGCGGCATCGTCATGGTATGTGGTGGAAAAAACTAGAATTGCCACTCTGAGTGAACGGTCGTAGCCTGAAGAACCTTAGAATTAAGGTTTATTATCCCTGACCTTTATCTAGGGATGTTTATAAATTGTGGCGTAGAGTAGTAATCTTTAGCAAGTTTGATTTTCAGGGAGCAAATAGATTGTTAACTGTGAACATAACAACAATGTGTGATGGGCTATTAGCTATGTAATGCTCCATAAATCGTCCAGAAGTATTGGGATTCCGTGTTTTCTGGTATTTCAAATTCGTTTTCGATCAACTGCCAGCATGACTTTATGGGCTGTTCCTAACACCTTCCCCAGCATACAAATCGTGTTGCTTACATTTGGAGAGTCTATGTCCCAACCATTGCATCTGAGAGTGACTCCATTGAATATGTGTGTTTTTTTCTCCGGGCGACGAGATTGACTACAGACCCCAAAAATGTTGCAACCATGCTGGAATGACCTGCACCGAATCTGCAAAGACACTATGAAGGGTCTCGGGTCTTGAAAACTTGTCTAAGCAGTGTATTCAAAGTTATTACCATCTCACATCTGAGATTGCCTGCTTTTTAGTGAAAAAAAATCTGTTTGTCTCTAAATGGGAGGAATCAGTACTTTATTTATTTATTTATAAAAAAAAAATAGTACAATGCAGCAACTTAATAGCTTTTTGTACAATCACCGATATGTAAAAAACACAAGTGTCACGATGAATCAGATTAACATCAAAACACAATCTTAAAACAGAGTCAATCATTCCCCACATTTTAATTCTGTGGTAAATCAGCCCCACGTCATTACCTTCAAAGTAATCCTCCCACAATTTACAGAGATTAGGATGGCGAGATACATTATTCCTTTATTGGGTGGGGACTGTTGGCTAGGGATGAAATGTCATACTGAGGGGAGATGTCTGTGGTTGGGGGCTTGCTTCCCATTTGAGATTCACACTGACGTCGATACCAGGCAAGACTTTTGGCAATGTCTGTACTGAACTAGCCATTAGCCTACAAACAGGTATCTGCAAGGGCCTAATAATGTCAGGATAGGTGCTTTCTCTCGCCATCATGCTGAACTACATCATTGGAATAGTTTGTGGTTGCTCTGAAAGTCCTTTTTGGTCAGGGTCAAATGGACATTTATCTCAGAGAGGGAAGTTTAACAATGCAATCCCACCATAGCCAAACACAGGTGTGCAATGTGTTTTCTGGAATTGGCCCAGAATTCCTTCCAAAATGTCAGTTCGCTGCTTGTAATGATTTTGGTGAAACAAAAGAGGTGATGGCCGGAAGGTTTAGAATTAACCTTAACATTAATCTTGACCTCTGGCATCGCACTCTGGGCAACCCTCCAGACCACTGTTCTTTGCCTGCCAAGCCAATATAGAAAGGGGAAAGACCATATGCAAATCAGTCTTGGTCACAACCCAAAAGGGGCAGCGCAGCCCGAGCTGCTAGGTCACATCTCTTCTCCACGAGAACACAAGCATCCCCAGACACGTTTCTGCCTCAATGCTTTTGGTGACTTATTCGCCTTTTTTCGGGCTATCATCAGCAAACCAGTGGCCTGACCAAAATGGCAAAATTTACACTGAAACAATGTTTTATGTTGTTATGTAAATTGAAAGGTGGCTAAATTGAAGTGTGTATTGCCCATGGCAAAGTTTGTATAAAACAAGGCTATGTCTTCTGCTACCGGGTATCACCTTTCTGTCATCCATTTTGAATCCAGCCACATGTTTTTCCAGGCATTATTCCATCTAATACTTAGTGCATGCATTTACAGGATACTTGTGGATTCAGAAATTGGGTTGAGTTGATGAAGGCTCTGATGCAATCTGTAGATCTGTCTTGGAGCTTCTGCATGGTTTTGCCCACTTGATTCTTTGCAGGATTGGCTTTCATTTGATTTGCATTTTATCGACAAACCTGTTGCTATTTGGCTGTGCCGGGCCAAAGCTTAAAACCTTTTCCTGCTTCTGAATGCAGTCCTGGAAAACCTGTTGAAACCCATTAAGCCCATTTATCTGATCTTTTGTGTTTTTAACTTAAGCTTCACATTTGATTTTATGGATAGTAACAAGGGTAAAGTGCATGAGCTTTCTTATGCTCTGATTGCTTGTTGAATAATGAAATGTATTTTTCACTGGCTATTAATCACCTTAGTAACCAAGTGTTAGGAACATTTCCCATGTATGTGTAATTTTCCCTCCAGTTGTGTCCCCCCCAACTTTCTGCTGCTGTATGACAAGCCTAGCCTGACTTTTGCCAGTGCAGCACAGCCTTCAGCTGCACTCAGCTGAGTTTTTCGATCACTTTGTTATGGGGAAACTGACATGCCCTTAAAGACAGACAGTACTGGGAGACTTTGTTTCCCTTAGGCCTTTCCTATGTTGCAACTTTTTTGCAACATGTTACAAGTGCACAATGTACATTACAGTACTGTGCGCTTGGGTCGTCCTTTCATTTCCAAAGGCCCTAGACTCCCTCAAAGGATGTTTTAGGAGAGGTGCAGATATGCCTTGGACAGGGCTGGTGGCAGCTCTTACTCTTGCATAGTTTGAACCCTTTCTTGCCATGCAAACCACATTTACTGCGGTTCGCACAGGACAGTGGCCTGGCTCCAAAATGGTGATGCCACAAGGTTCTTTGTCCTGTCCTTTGGCCATCTTGTCCCTTTACCTTCCCCAGGTCGAGCAGACCCCGGTCATTCCTTATTTGGTCATGCATTTCCCCGCGAAACACCAAGCTTTCGCAGGCTTCTACATGCCTTGTGTGTGTGCCTCCAGGATGTGGGCTGGACTGTCTAGTTCCAATACACATCCTGGGTGCCAGAGAGTCTGGTGTGCTGGGAATGAGCGGGACCACAGTGGTCCATGATTGGTCCATGTCTGGTGTGCCTGTATGTGAGCAGATCTCCCATTGGGTCCTGTTCATTTTGTCGCGAAGGAGATTCTGGATAAAAGAAGACTCCAAATACCCATACCATGTCAATCTCTTGAGTTCTCACTGAACCTAGGATAGGATCCAAGTATCATGAAACTAAGAAGCTGAGTCGAGGAACCGCTGGTGATCCGCTGGAAGGTTTGGCACCCTGAGCCCGCTGTTGTCCCGCTGGACCACTCTGCATCTGATCGAACCAGAAGATCTGCAAAGGCAATTCAACCCATTTGAAACTGCAAGTGAGTCTCTTCGGAAGTGTTTCTGGGCAAACCAGCAAACGGACCAGCTTGCGCAGGACCTTTGCTCTGAAACCGCCACCATTTCAAGTGGACACTTAAAACTTGGTAGATCGTAGGCTCTATGTTCTCGGCACTCTCACACTGAATTTCATACACTTGGCATTCCCAGGTCTGGAATAAAGAGAGAGCGCCCAAACCCGACTGAATACGGTCACTGTGTCGCCCAGCTGTGGTGACGAACTTCACAGGTGCCTTGCTGCTGTGCCCCTCTGTGCCCTGAATCCTGCTGCAGTGAAACTGGCCTGATCCCTTCAACAGGAGCGGAGAAATCATCACAGTCCTGCCACTGAATCATCGCTGTATCTCAGTTGCTGAAAGCCGCACAATTGCTGCATTTGAACCTACAACTGAAGTGGACTCGACTGCCAAAGTTTGGTCTGGAGTGAGCCGGGGTCAGTGAGAACTTTCAACCCTTACCAGTGGCACCTAGCGTATCCATCCATTTCTACTCATGAGTGTTCCCTGAGGGACACTCACCTTTCCACAGGTAGCCTCAGCTACTGCCCTATTCCCAACTCCTGGAACCTATTCTGCCCTTTTGGGGAGACCCACCTGGAAAAGTGAGAACCTATTCTTCATCACCTCACTCACCTTCCTGAGCTGCTACAGCCCCTGCAAGAGACCCTGTTTTTGCTAATCTGCACCATCGCGTGCACTAGCACCTGAAAGTACTTTTGAGCACCCTTATAAAAAGACTTTTGAACGCTTCTGCTTGGTACTGTCCTCTTTCTGCTTCTGCATAAGGCCCTGTCCTTTATGATTTACACAGTTTGCTGTCCACTAGTCTTCAGCCACAGCCCAAGGGCAAGTAACCTTGGAATCAGTCGAGCGCAGATCCCTGCCACAAGGGTATATATCATAGATCTGCAACCTGTGGCTCTCCAGATGATTTTCAATTGCACTACGACTCCCACAATCCCTCACCATTGACTGTGCAGGCTAAAGCTGTTGAGAGTTGTAGTCCAAAACATCGGGGAAGCAAAAGGTTACAGAACGCTTCTATATATACTCCAGCCGGATCAGGTTACACAAACCCTCATAACAGTCTGAAATGTACATGTTTGTAAAGTACTTTGTTTAAAAGCTCTTTAAAAATCAATACATGAAGGATTGAACCAGTCAGAATCATCACAACTCCTGTCACCCAAGTTTCCCAAATCACACGCTTCTTCATTTGTGAGTCAGTTATGCTCTAAACAGTTCATATTCCAAGCTTAGATACAATTCTGTCACTTTGTTTCACCTTCAGAATCACTTCACTTCCAGACCAGCAGCTGAGTAAGCATATTGTCTTGTCCTTCTCACTGACCTGGTTTATCTCACAAGCCAACTCAAACCTGACCAGCCAAGCTATTTAAGTGTATCCCCACACTTGCACGTTGGGGAGATCGGAACAAGAAGGAGCTTCTTCTACACTAAAGGCCACTTGTGCAGTGCTTGGTGTGTCTGCTTCCAGCTACAACCACTTCATCTTGAGCCACAGGACTCTCTATCTTTCACCTCTAAACAATGATATTTCTCCATCTCTGTCAGTTGTGCTGCCAAACATTGCTACTCCACAGTGCACTGGTCACACACCACCTTCCATTGAGCATTCTGTTCAGTCAAAACCACGTTTGAGCTCCAGGCCCACATACCTGAATGGATACGTTTCAACATTTAAGGGCATCCCGCAAGCCTGCTGAGGGCCAATGATGGGCTTATTGAATCAGCGAAGAACGCACCCTCAGGCTTGTCCCTCTGTGAAGTTGTGACACTCTCGTTTACTGGTACTATCCAGGAGAACAGTGTTGTACGAGTTGCTTGCATGCCTAAGTACATGAACAATAAACTGCTCCCCAGGTTTGTCAATTTATAGCAACACGTGTGTTTTCGGAGACAGCCTCAGTTGCTTCAACTCTCTCACACACTAACTTCCCTTTTGCTTGAATATGAATGCTGTACACTTTTATCTACTCCATTAGGTTGTGTCTGAGGTCGGTCGCCAGATCTCCACTGATTCAGTTTCCAGGGGCCCCAGGCTAGGTGCTGGGTTTAGATCCTGATTCAGGAAAATGTGGCTAACTCGATGGTCTTTGCTCACCTTTTGGTAATAGTGGTCGAGCACTCTGGTATGGCTCTCAGGAATGAAGTGCATGGTTCGAGGTACATGGTAGGTAATATGTTATCATAGTGAGCAAAAATGGCAGTGCAGCCAGAGCTGGTGTTCAAATACATTGCATCGTAATGTGTTCTTAGGATAGATATATACATGGATAGGTCATTTCAAAGAGAAACAAACAAGAGTTTAGGTTTAGGCATTCAAGCAAACAAACTGTTAGGGTCATTTAGTTTCATTTTTATTATTAATGATGTGTACAGTGCGGATATGCAAAGTGACTCACTTTAGGGCACCAGATTAGGGTCACCAGTGAGGTCGGAGCAGTGCAGGGACTCAGTAGAAGATTTCAGAGTGTATGCTCAATCACAAGATTGTCAAGCACAGCTAATTCTGGATTTTCAGTGCATTTGTGGTGCTGTGTTTGCTTATGAACCGAGGGTAGAGCCAACCATTGGCTGTTTAGCTTAGCAGGAAATGGTCATATTGCTGTGCATGGCTAGAAATGGAATCATTGCCACGATATATCGCTATGGATTATGGCTACTATGTTTGAGATGCTTGCTTCTTGCAGTCCCATTTCTCCAGACCAGCACAGGCTTGAAATAAAAGGACAACAGGAATAGTAGAAGGGGTCCCCCTTTTGCACAAGTCAACATTTTGACAGGTGGTAATGCCCCCTGCTTACGGTCTTAGTGCCTCCCCCTTTTGATGTGCTTTGATATAAATTTAATATCCATTCATATAAAAAGGATATGAAAATGTTTTGATATCGAATTAATATCCAATGTATAGTAGATATAAAGTGTTTTCTAATTTATATTCCGTTATGATATAAAATGAATATATATTTGACATACAATCTATATATAGATTGGAGAGACTGGGAGTGGCGCTCGCTGATGTTGCTCGGTTGAGCTCTGGGAGCGAAGTGAGCTCTGAAGACAGAGATTGTGAATCTAAGGCAGTGGTATTCAAACAGCGGGGCGCACCCCCACAAGGGCCCGAAGCTGCATCCCTGGGAGGCTATGAGAGCCTAGCATGAAAAGTGTAAAAATAATAAAAATATATATATATATATTTATTTTATTTATTTTTTATTGGAACAAATAGGCAGCGGCGGCTCACATGGTCGGGCTGAAGCATGAAACTGTCTGAGTCACAAATGAAAAAGTGGCCCACAGTTGTAAATGGATATTCATTCCTTTAGTCACAGACTTTTTGAGTAGTACTCAAGGGGGTGCCTTGTGTTAAAATGTAAGTAAATTGTGATATTTAAAGAATATTTATTCAGCAACAACGGTCGAAATTACTAACTGCATAACTCATCAAACTGCCCACATTGGCCAAAAAGGAAGCCTATTTTGACTGGCCCACATTAGCATTTTGCATTTTTGGTACAGACATTGCCCTATAGGCCAGTCCGAGCCTGGTGGCTCATCTATAATGGCAAGGGGGCACACACCCAGTGACCCCCTCACCCATTATGGAGGAGCTAAGGAGCCAGCCCAGTGAAACAATGAGCACTCCCTCACCTGCTTTTTCCAGCTGAGGGAGTGCTCCTGGGCTGGGGGAACTGTCAAAAGGAAACACTTTTTCCTTTTGACAGTTCAGTTCCGCAGCCGCATATGCTCACTGAGCCAGTCAAGGCTGGGGGTTTTGCTTTGCCACCATTGCATAGCTTATTGGAAATGCTGGCTGGGGCAATGCATGGCTGTATGTGCGAGGGAGAGCTCCTGCGCCTCCTCGCACATACGGACAGAGCAGCCTGGAGCTGGGCGTTTCTGAACCCACACGCAGGCCAATGCAGAAGGTACGTTTATGTTAATTATTTTTTTATTTAAACATGTGTATGAATGCGTGTATTCTTGAGTATATTTGTATATATATTTTATAGGAAGCCAAAAATTATATCAAGCAATTTTGATAACTTTTTAATACAATTTATATACCAATAAACACATTTTTGATATATACATTTATATAAACATCAATATTAACATCTGCTTACGGAGCACAGTTCCTTTGAAGGGTATCCTAACTTCTAGCATACCAGTGTAAATCTCGGCTCCCCCTCTGTCCAAGGATATTCTCGGGAGGATAGCTCAGGGACAGCATGCTCGCCTTGGAAGCAAGACGAAATGGAGCAACATCGGTTCGATCCCCGGGTCCATGCTTAAAAACCTCTGTGTATTAAGCGTGTCAGAAATAACCTATCATATCATATCCATCCAAACAAATCCACTATGGCCAGAATTGCAGACTCCAACGTTAGGAGCTTTGCTCTGGACTCAAGAAACATCATCTTAACTAATGTGGACAAGCCTAGTCAAGAGGAATCAAGGGAGTCACGCAAAAACAAAATTCTTGCGTGGATAAACCATAAAATGGGCCCTATGCATGTTAGATCTCAGGACTTAAAAGTCCTCCGCATACTACAGATTTGTAATTGGTGCACCGAAGATAACACTGACTGCATTCTCATTGGACGTGGGTACAGAAGCTTGCCTGCATTCATAAACAGACTCACTAATGTTCAGGACATGTTCTCACCTACAAAAATAAGAATTGTTTGAACTAAGTATCCCTATTTTTGTATATTTTTGTCTGTCCCTTCAGGTTGGTCCTGGTGTCTGCATGTTACCTATTTAGGAAAAAGACCAGATCCTGGATTTTTAGTCAGCCTAGGTTTGAGTGTTTTTAGTCTTGTTTGTTACCTATATGTTTTTTAAGTGCCCCTATGCCTGCAGGCTTTTGGTGCTATATAAGCACATAAATAAAAATCATATTTTTGATATAGAATTTTATATACAAAATATTAAAAATCATTTTTCATATAGAAATGTATATGAAAATGTATATTATTTTGATATAAAATATTCATTTATATTTTTTATAAACTTCCCCAAAAATGTGATAAACATTTTTTTTATATCAATTTTGATATAAAAATGTATATTAATCTTATATGAACTGGCTTTGATACAGAGTGTAAATAATGAAAAGCTATTTACTTTATAGTGAAGTGTGCTTCCCGAAGCCCGTACAAAAGTCAAACTATTGTTTCTAAGGGGTCTACAGCATCTCATGTGCAGCATACATGTGTCCCTCTGTGACCTACTGAAGAGCTGTGAATCAACACTGCAGCGGTTTTATATTACAATAAGGCCTGGGGAATCCCAGGAATGTGGTGACGCATAAGGGGTATTCTAGCCACATCAGCAGAAAGCACAGATGGTCTTTACTTAGAATTCTCTGTGGTATTGCATTTCGGCTAGGATAGCGCATAGATATTGCTTGTGCCGGATTCTATATCTATGAGTAGAGCTTATGTTCTAGAACTTTTATTCAATACTTTAATGTATTGTTTTTGTGGTTTGTACAATTTATGCAGTGTTCTTCAAGTTTGATGAGATTTTTTCACTGTGATTATTGATAGGGAGGGTGTTTTTGAGTCATGCCATGAGGCAGACCATGAAGCATGCCCTTTCTGAGACAGGCTGTGCATTTTTAAACTAAACAGCTGTGTGCATTTAATGACGTGTTTGAAAATGTATAGTTTTCTTAGAATCGACTAGGATAGCACATAGATATTGGTCACGCCAGATTTTATTGCTATGCGTGGAGCTTATGTTCTAGAACTGTTTTTGAGATTTTTACTACAACGCTTTGGAAGAAGTTGAAAATGTGTGTAGAGAGTTTTGTAAGTGTTTTGTGTTTATGCCGCTGCTACACAATCAGTCAGAAATTTCAATACTGAAGCTTGCAACTGGCAACCCATATTCCCATTGCAAACATTAAATTAAACATTAGATAAACCCTGACTGTCCTTTTGGGGCACTTGCCATTTTGTGATAAGACATATTAGCATGCACACAACACCTTGTTTTAGTTTCACTGTGCTGATAAAGTTGATGAAATATTTGCAGTGTATTCAATATTCAGCACAGAGGTAACAGTATGCACCAAAGTTCACACATGTTGTGCAAACGCTATAGTCGAGATTTATTTTGTACAAACTGTTTGCAGACAGATTTTTAAGGGTTGCGAGTGTCTGGGTGCTATATCTTACTGTCATGGCCACATGCCCCAGAAGACAAAAACCACACCATCTAGTGATGGGGGCAATGGGTCACTTGACTCACTTATGTCCCTTTGGGACCCATAAACACAGGGGCCCTGGCTGGATTCAGTCCTGGCACCTTTGGTGCTAGGCTCATATAGAGATGTGAGCAGGAACACTTTAGTTCAGTGCAGGAGTGCATTTATTTTACAAGAACTTTCCAGGAGCTGAAAGCCTTTATTCCAGAGAACATCCTCATGTGCTGACTCATCAGGTGTGGCTCCCTAGGCCCGGTCTTCATGTGCTGACTCATCGGGTGTGGCAGGGTGTGGCAGGCAGGTAGAACCTGGTGGGCGTGGCTTCAGGAGCTCAGCTATATAAGCTGCTCCATCCTTAAGTCAGTGCTCCACGTTACTGTGCACTTGCGTGCAACGTGACGCTCACCGCAGCTTGGACCAGTTTACTTACCTTTGAAACCAGGCATTCTCCTGCATACTCGCCTCCAGGAAACCGGTGCTTCATCGCTTCATCTGCAGACTTATCTCCCGACATCCAGTGATCCTGTTCCCATCGCCGCAGCACCGCACTCAACATCCACGAACTCGGACCCTGTGAAGAAGAAGAAAGACAAGGTTAGAACAGCCATCCTAGGGCCACACCGCATTTGAACACTACACGCTGGGGTTGACAATTTACCAGCTACTGTACCGCTGCAGCTTCGTTCCTCATTCCCGCCGGCTGCCGTCTTGAGCTCTGCAGCTTCTGCCAGGCCGGCAACATCACCTGCAAGGGAAGAAAGCAAAAGAGCAAACATCAAAAGTGAAACGGACAGCAATACAAGACAACGAACTTTACAATACAACAAAAACAGACGAGGAAAGAGAAAGGCAAACAGGAACACTTACCTGAAGTATAGTGGCTTAGTTGCAGCAGGACTGGATTACCACGTGCAAGGGACCATTGAAGGAACTCGGTCCAGATCATACAAGCGACCCTGCCAGAAGCAGCAGGACGGAGTGCTCACCAAAACTAATCAACAGGTCAGCTTTCCAGGGACAGCGCATCCCACAGGTACCACGGTTTGGGAGAAGGGGTCTGGAAGGGGATCAGGTGCACAAGCTGGCATACTCAAGCCCCCTATTCTCCATGCAGGAGCAGTCCCAAGAAGCATCACCTATTACCACTATTCACCACATAAGCGCAGAGGGCGAAGTCGTACCCGATTGACCTCACCCCGGGAGGGCTGCAACTGTGCCCCAACGCCTCCGCAGAAACCAGTGAGCGTAACACTTACTTGATATTTTTGGAGATGGGTTATGTATTGATCGACTGTGCCAGTGCATGTTTTAGATTGTGCCAGACTCATTTTGTACTTCCAAGTAGGCGCTATATTTTATTTTATTCTGCATGCAGAATGGCACCAAGCAAATCAAAATGTGTCTAATCTCTGTCTGCAACGGAAGCTCAGAGTGTTGCCACGCATCTTTACATGTGAAAACTGCAATGTATACTTTGAAAACACAATTGTGAGGTAGAAGTGTGCTAGGACTTTTAAAATACAGTTCTTAGTTTTGTAGTGTTTTATACAATCTTGACACACCCCAAGATGCAGCAGATTCATTTTTTTGACAAAGATCTTTTATGTAAACTGTTTGAAATTTCAATTTCTTAGGGACCTGTACTTGGTCATTACATTGGATTTAATGTGTTGACGCTGACATTGCAGCACGCTGTGTGTTGCTATAGTTGTAACATTGTTGGTGAATATTGTAAGGTGCTGATGCTCGCTGTGTAAAAGACAACCTATCCTGATTCCATATTTTTCTATTTTTTATAGAAATGTTTTCCAACAATTCGATGTTACAGCAGGCCGTACCTGGAAACACCACCTGTGGAGCTCAGCATTCGACTTCTATTGGATTTATGAACATTTATACACATAATCCAACAATTTGTGTATGTTTTGAGGACCCGAGAATGGTGTTTGGGGGCTCAACAAACCATCATGGTCTCTGAGCTGTTCCCGCACTGTGTGTGGCTTCTCGCAACCAACAAACGCTGATGCTATGGATCTAGGAATACCCATGGATGTGTCTGATGGGTTCACGCAATCAACGAGGCTGGATATTCATAGCAAGGATTTGTGGAGTGTGCTATTTGCTAGTTCATAGGGGGCTTCAAGCCACAAAGGCATGGGGTTAACACTGACAATGGAGAATGGCTTTTGGGCTAGTTTAAGGAGCCCCGGTAACATGTTTCTTGGGAATGGACAAGGTTACTGGATGCCCTGTTACTCACAAGCACAAGGTATAGAGGGGGTGATGGCGCCCATGGCTTCGTCATCACCAGGGGTTATACACCAGAGGAGCTGCTGCTACCAAGATATCAATCACATGGTGCTACAGATAGTGGTTCTGATCTCCAGAATCAGCACAACAGAATGTGAAGCATTGTTTTGAGGACCCGAGGATGGGTCATCTTTGTTGTTGATCATAAGGGCCACTGAATTGCCTGAGGGTACCGACGCATAGACTTGTTCTTTTATTGGTTCATCAAAGGCCCCGAGGAATGCCGGTGGGGTCCGGACGAGCTGAGTTGTTCTTTTTGTTTTTGGAAATTCACCCAAGAGCGCGAGGAATGCCTGGGGGCCCAGATGAACAGAGTTGTTATTTTTTTGATTCATCAAGGTCCATGGAATGTCTGGGGGCCTCGACGAGCAGAGTTGTTCTTTTGATTTATCAATAGGCCTCGAGAACAGGTGTTATGGGGTGTCTGACAAATGGCAACACATTGGTTTCTACATTGGTGATGGGATGGGGCGCTATATGTTGGATGATTCATTATAACTTCTAAAGGTATGTTGTGTGTAATTTAGATTGCATGGGTTTTATACAATTTTAAGGGTGTATTGTACCATGTTCTTATTTGCATCTTCTAGGGATTCTACAGAAGAGCATGCATTTCATTTGAAGGTTTTCACGTGGTGCTGAAGTACCCACTGTTATTTAACCTCAACCAGGGCGTTCACACGTAGATATATGTACATTGTTTGTTAATGCTCAAGTATTTGTTGTTATGGATACCAGGCTACAACATCTGCTGGTGTGTGTGCTGGCAGTGCCTTCCAGCTGTGACAAGTTTTTTTGTCAGAAAACATTTAGAAAACACCCACACCGCAATATCACATGTCCCTGATAATGTTATCTGGTTCTACAGCTGCTGTCAACCACTTTATACCACCTTGCAGCAGCAGTTGTTCTTTTTCAAGGGCCATGGAATATCTGAGGACCTGTTTGCCCGACATGAGTGATCATTGGCACATACTGTTACCTTAATGCTACATATTTAACACACTGCAAATATTTAATCAACTTTATAAGTGCTTTGAAACTAAAATAAGGCATTGTGCGCGTGCAAATTATCTCATCACAAAACGACAAGTGCCCCAAAAGGGCAGTCAGGGTTCATTTAATGTTTAATTTAATGTTTGGATTGGCAATAAAGGCTGTGGGTTCCAAGTTTTAATATTGAAGTGTCTGAATGATTGTGTAGCGGCACCATAAACACTAACCACTTACAAAACCCTCTACACACATTTTCAACTTCTTCCAAAGCGTTATACTCAAAGTCTCAAAAACAGTTCTAGAACATAAGCTCCATGCATAGAAATGGAATCCAGCATGACCAATATCTATCGTAGCCAACATGCATAGCCACAGAGCATTCTAAGAAATCTATACATTTTCAAACATGTCATTAAAAGCACATAGCTGTTTAGTTTAAAAATGCACAGCCTGTCTCGGAAAGGCCATGCCTCATGGCATTACTCAAAAAGGACCTACCTATCGGGAAATACAGTGAAACAAGCCTTATAAAGCTTGAATAAAGCCGCTTAAATTGTACAGACCACAAAAACAATACATTAAAATTTTGAAATACCCACAAAACTCACTTTTTTGCTCTTGTTGAAATAAAACTCTGAATAAACAGCAGGCCCATTTTCTAAACAGCAGACTTTGCAGGCTTTCTCCCAGAGTTTACAGATCCGGGATCAAATCCAGCCAAGAAGCCTGGTACCCTGCAGGGATGAAATCAAGTGCCCCATGTCAATTAGCCGGTGTCCACAGGTGCATAATTCCATGGCTCTGACACTGTGGTTAACAGTAGCCCTGCAGGAGTCAGAAGGGTCCTTTTAAAGGGGTGAAAGCTCAATGTTGCTTCATTATCAACAATTCACACATTTATGTATTTCTGTTTAGTTTGCAAAAATCACGTTCTTAGCAACAAAACACACCATTCTATTCCAAGCATACTACTTTCTATGTATTATAGCAACATCTAAAAATAACCTCACCCCTACAGATGCTTCCTGGGCCCAATGTCATTTTTCTTATCAATAGTAGCACAGCATTGATTTACTGCATAATCAGCAAGAATTAGCGAGTGTAACTGTCTCCAGGAAACATCGAAAATTAAGTTCATCCTGCAGCTGCTTCCTGGGCCAGCCTTGGGTCATAGTTAAAAATAGCTTTTTTTATTTTTTATTTATTTCTTGATTTAATTGTCAAACAATTTTTACAAGTTAGCAAACTTCAATTCCAAATCCAGCTTCTAAAACCTCTCTGCATATAGAGTCATATATTTAAGATATTGTCTGTTTTAGTTCATTCCCTGGTTATGAAGCTCCAGTTTCTGGAAGAACTGTGCGACTGCTATTACATAGGACGTTTTGTCTCCTGCCATTAAGCAGCCCCACCAGGCCTCTTCATTCCAAATTTGAATATCTTTGAACAGATGATTTAGATGGGTGTTTCTCAGGGTTGTTAATACAACACAAGCCAACAGCAGATGTCTAATAGTTTCCTTGTTCTCTACATTCTTACAGAATCTGCACTTATTGTTACTTGAGGAGCCTCGGATCACTCTAACCCTATTTTTTCAAGAGACTGTTTATACGTATCCGTGCGAAAATATTTCTTAGTACCTTACTAGGAAATGTGTTCATATATAGCCGAAGATCGTTAATTATTTGCTGGTATTAATGGCGGGTGTGCTGTCAGTTTATTTCTGGAGGCCGGAGAAATGGTCTGAATCCAATCCCACTCCTCCAATTTCTTTTTCATTTTGTTAGGGTTTTGGATAAGGTCTTCTCCCGTACTATTTAACTCATCAATCCTCTCCTGATTTTCCTGCACCCAGGTTGTCAGTATTTTGCTCTTCTTTTCTTCCATTTCTGATTTTATCATTCCAAGGACATCCCTGCAGTCATTAGTCAGGATTTTTCTGTAGAGCATCAGTGAGTTTCTATTTACAATCGATTGAAGCGACTGTAAATATAGTTCATACCGTAATGATGCGATTGAGGTTGATAGCGGTAGACTTAGTGTTTAATACCAAAAAATGCCTTCTAGTCATAGCCAGAACTTTGTTGGAATCATTAAGAGTGCGTCTGATCTGAAGGTCAATGATGGAACGACTTTACCTTTGTAGAATTGAATGATCGGAATCATTGAAAATCGTCCAAATTTTCTGTCGATTGCTTTTGCTTGTGAGATTAATTTCTTAGCCTTGTCGATCAAATTCTATTGCATTGGGACTTCTCAAATGCTGTTACTTAAGATCACACCCAACTCTTTTACTTGTTCTATTTCCTGCCCTTCCAGCTTCCAATGTAATTTCTGTCTTTTCATTGTAGGTTTCTCCATAGTCATGATCTTAGATTTTTTTAAATTTATTTCCAAGTTGTTCTTGTTGATATAATTTGCCAAATTGCTTAATTGGCGATTGAGTCCAATTGCTATATAATCTAACAAGATTATATCATCTGCATAGAGAAGGAGGGAAGTGTTCGCCCCCCTATTGTTGGGGGAAAGAATCTTACATTGGGTTCCTGATCTTTAAGGTCCCATAAGTATGAGTTGAAAGGGTGGGTGCCAAAGGGCACCCCTGGTTTAACCCATCTTGCAGTTTGACTTTCCTTTGACAAAATGCCTCTGTTGCTCAGACGCACTCTCGTTGTATTTCGATGGAGGGATTTCATTGGCTCTCGAATATTGTCTGGACAGTCTCTATCTGACTGCTTTCCCTGTCAAGGAGTTCCCCCTTCTCACCTGGGTCTGACGTTTGCCAGAGTCTTCGATCGCTGCCTTCTTGCGAAAGCTCCTGGTCTTGAACAGTGCTGCTCGAGTCTCGTTTGGTTCCAGGTTACGTTCAGTTCCGGGAATGCGGAGTCCAGGAATCCGGGAGTCTTGGAAAAGCTAGTAATGCTCGGAATCAGGAAGGGCGAAGGGTCAGGAGCGGGTAATAGCACTGGGACAAAGGAAACAATACCGTGATCTACGAACACACGTCTGAGGCTACTCTGCAATAGCATTGAGACGTGCTGAGCCGCGGAAGGCGTGGTCTATAAATAGATCACGCCACGTTCAGCGCATGGAGCGAGCAAGGGCTTCAGCTCTGGATGGCCATGTTGGAAGTAGTACGGAATGTAAGCCCCGTTGAGACAAGGACCAGGAGGTCCAAAAGGGGCGTGATCTGAAGTTCATGACAGCATGCCTCCTCCGAAGGCCTTTTCCTCCAGGTTTGCCTGGGTGTATTAGGTGAAATCTTCTGAGCAACTGAGGAGCCTTGATATTTGAGACAGGTTCCCAGGTCCTTTCGCTAGGAGGATATCCTTTCCACTCCACTAGGTATTGAAGATGGCCCTGCTTATACCTGGAGTCACAAATCCGGGACACCTCTTATTCCAGTTGGTTGTCAACCAGTAGAGGAGGAGGTCTACTGGATTTTCGAGAGGATTGGATGTAGGGCTTCAATAGGGATGTGTGAAAAACTGGATGAATTATTTTCCAGGAGTCAGGTAGCTTGATTCGATATGAGACAGGATTGATAATCTCCGTGATGGGAAATGGACCATAGTAGTGGGGAGCCAGCTTGTTTGGTCGCAAGTGTCGGGGAAGTAGTTTTGATGACAACCACACTCGGTCACCGACCGTATAGGAAGGACCTGGTCTTCTCTTGGAATCCGCATACCTCTTGGTCTGTAATCTGGCTTTCTCCAAGTGTTCTTTAGCCTCCCGGTGAATGTTGATAAGATGTTCGATCCAGGAGTCAACAGTAGGTAATGGTGTAGGGTAAGGAGAAATTGAGGGTAAAACCGATGGATGGAACCCCTAGCTACAATAAAAGGGGCTGGTCTGTAGCGCTGAGTGTTCGTAGTTATTGTAAGCGAATTCCGCAACGGGTATCAGGAGAGACCAGTCATCCTGGACCTTGGTGGCAAAACATCGGCGATATTGTTCCAGGGTCTGGTTTGCACGTTCTGTGGCTCTGTTGGTTTGGGGGTGATATCCTGAAGAGAGGGCACGTTGGATTCCTAGAACTCGACAGAGGTGTTTCCAGAATTGTGAAATGTATTGGGGACCCCAGTCAGATATGATCTTGGAAGGAAGCCCATGTAGTTGGAATATGTGTTCCAGAAATATTCCAGCTAGCTCTGAAGAGGAGGGTAGTTTCATCAGTGGCGTAAAATGGGCCATATGGGTAAACAAATCTATGGTGACCATGATGGTAGTATATCCTCGGGAAGGTGGTAACTCCACTATGAAGTCTGTAGCGATGATTTCCCATGGTTTAGAGGATAGAGTGGGCTGCAGAAGAAGACCCGCCGGTCTTTTGTTATCATGTTTATTTTGGGCACAGGTCATACAAGCCTGGATGTATTGCTGTACGTCAGACTTCATTTTAGGCCACCAGAACTGTCTCTGTATAAGAAGGAGGGTGTTGGTGATACCTCGGTGCCCGGAATGGAGTGTATCATGACAAAGATTTATTATTTTCTGCTGTAACTTCCGAGTAGTGCATTGTCCTTGAATAAGTAGCCTTCCTTGGCTGTTCATTTCCAGTGGTTTCTTCTTGAAATGTCCTTCCATATTTCCGAGGATTGGGTTTGCGATCGGACTTCTTCCAGGAGATCAACTGCTTGGGCTACGAAGATCGTGGGAGAAAACATTTTAGGAAATGCCTTATCTTCAGTGGTCACGTAGTCAGGACGGCGAGACAAGGCGTCAGCGATCAGGTTCTGTGATCCAGGGACATGAGTAATGTGGAACTGATACTGGGCAAAAAAGTAGGCCCAACGTGCCTGACGGCTGTTCCTGCACTCCAGTGACTGCAGAATCTGAAGGTTTCGATGATCAGTACGGACTTGGACAGGATGTCTGGCTCCCAGAAGTATGTGTCGCCATTCAGTGAAGGCTTGGCGAATGGCTAACAGTTCCTTTTCCAGGACGAAGTAGTGTGTTTCACTCGGAGTTAAGGTTCTTGAAAGATAAGCAACGGGGTGTTCCAAGTCGTCCTCCATTTTCTGCTTCAACACTGCTCCTATAGCGTAGTTGGAGGCATCCATTTCCACTAAAAAGGGTCGACTTGTATCGGGTTGAGCCAAAATGGGAGCTTGTGTAAACTCTGTCCTCAAGCGCTGGAATGCAGTTTCTTGTAATGTTGACCAGACAAATGGGGTATCCTTCTTTAGCAGAGCCACTATAGGCTGTACAATCTCGGAAAAGGTAGCTATGAACTTTCGGTAGAAATTGGCTAGTCCTAGGAAGGAATGGATTTGTTTCACGGACGTTGGAGTAGGCCATGCAAGAATGGCCTTTACTTTTGAAGGGTCCATGCCAATCTCCTCTGGACTAAGGATAAATCCCAGATAGTGCACAGAGGTAACGTGAAACAAACATTTTTCAGGCTTGGCTAAGAGGTGATGTTCCCGGAGTCTTTGAAGAACTGCCTTAACATGTCCTTCATGCTTCAGAGGGTCCTTGGAAAAAATCAATATGTCGTCCAGATAGACAATGATGAAGAGAAACAACATGTCAGAGAACACCCTATCCATAAAATGTTGGAATACTGCTGGGGCATTGGCTAGTCCAAAGGGCATGAGCAGGTACTCGTAGTGGCCAAAGGGTGTTCTAAAGGCCGTCTTCCACTCGTCTCCTTCCCGTATACGGATCAAATGGTAGGCACCCATGAGATCCAATGTGATTAATATTTTATTTATTTGTTATGGTTTATATAAACCTTACAAAATATTGAAGTAGACATTTCTCACACTTATTTACATAACTGACATAAATTAGAACCAGTCACAGAGAAGAAAAAAAAAGAAAAAAGAAACAAAGACAAGTACATAATCAAATACTGAGAAAACACAATTCCAGATCTAAACAGCAGCAGGAAGAAATATCAAAAATCACCAAACCTAATTAACATTCTCTCCAATAAATACAATCAAACTTTTTTAAAATATTTTTTTAAAAAAAGATCACATACATTTCTCAAGAAAGTTGCAACCCTAACATTTAAATTGCCTTTACTACAATGAAGCATTCTATACCAAATAAAATCCTATCCACATTAGCAGTATTGGATACATATTGACTGAAGTATAGAAGTCTTTTGGCCTTAAGTGCCGGGCACACCAGCAATATATGCTGTAAATTCTCAACCGTCCCCTCTACCAGGCAAAATCTGCACCAGGTCCAAGACCCTTTCACACTTGATCTTATAACATTGATCTGATTTGTATTAATGACATTAAATCTAAAACGCATAACATCATTTCTTATTCGCTTACAAGGATATTTAGCTAAATACTGTTTCATATCCGGAAACCATTTGTTCAACGCACATACTTGGTGGTACAGTTTAGAGTCCAAAATTTTATTTTTTGTATGTAGCCAATCGAACCCCATCACACTTTCTTTTACCCGTGTGGGTTTCTTCTTTAGAGAGGTTACTGACATACCTAAACATACCAGAGTCTTTGTAGTTTCGGCATTCATCTCTTGTATAAAGGGGTTACCAGAATCCTGCCCTACACAGTAGTACAGTGAATTCATTTCACTAACCATGCATTTCCTCCACAACTTTAGTCTTTTCCAAGTTACATGTGCCACTAGAGAGTTTAAACCAAATTCGTACAGAATTAACTCCAAAGGAATTGATTTAGGTAAGAAATACAAAACAGATTTCCAAATATAGCTCTCAGTAGCAGACCAGCCCCCCTCATATTTAAGAGACTGTAATTCGGCCCCATATATTAATCTCGGGATGACCTTTTTCGTATAAAATTCTCTCAGAGGACACATTGTAAATCTACCATATTTGGATTCGATTGCTCTCATTTGATGGATAGCAATATCAGCCTTGAATCTAAGTTGAGTTCTAAATACTGATCTTAAGTTCGACCCCGATATAACAAACCCTAAGTATTTAAACACAGGCTGGGCTCTAAGCCTCGATATACCACATGACCAGGTAAGGGCGTCCAACTTCCTATTTCTATTGCCCAAACGAACTATCACGGTTTTTGCCGGATTGATCTTCAACAGTAGGGAGGAGGTAAATTCATCAAACGCTTTCAGCAATTTTTGTAGACCGATCTTTGTATTGTCCATAAGGAGGAAATCATCCGCATACGCTAGCCATGCTACACGGATATTCCGTATTTTTGGAGCTACGAGGCCTTTATTTGTCAGGGCAGTATTCGCACCACTTACATACAAGTTGAATATTGTTGGTGCCAACCGACAGCCCTGACGCAAACCATTATATACGGTCAGTGCACTAGTCAGAGTACCCTCAGCATCTAATCTTACCCTTATTATTGTATCGGAGTATATAGCCCTGACTATATCCAACAGGATAGGCGGCATGTTTAGTGATCTAAGTCTCTGCCAGAGAATCCTCCTATCCACCAAATCAAACGCAGAGCTTAAATCCATGGACGCAACATAAATGGGTAAGTCCCCCTTCTTCATGGCTTCAGCACGCAGACAGCTAAGTATCATCCCTCCACATTCGGTTCCCATATTTTTCCTAAAGCCGATTTGCCTAATATCCAGAATATTCCCTTCAAGCATCCACTTGTGAATTTCCTTCAGTACAACAGACGCAAACAATTTCGACTCTGGATCCGAGATGGCAATTGGCCTATAGCTTAGGGGACATTGTCGGGATCCCTTCTTAAAGATCGGGATGATAATAGATACCCTCCACGACAGAGGCAAAACTCTGGTCAATAATATATTATTAAACAGACTAAACAATATTTTTGCCCATATTTGGGGTTCACGTTTAAAAGTTTTATTCGAAAGATTATTCGGCCCAAGCGCACCCAAGTTCTTAGATTTAGTTATTAAGTCCACAATGTCCCTCGTGCTAAAATTCAAGTGCCATTGGGATCCTCCAATCACTACATCTTTCATATCATGATTTTTAGTGTGATATATATCGGCAAAATGACCCAGCCAAGTAGATTCGTTAATCGGATTAAGAAGCATCTATTTCTGGGGTTTCTCAAGGTTGTTAATTAAGTTCCAGAAGTTGCTGGAGTTATGTCCTCTAAGGGAGTTTAACATAATTTCCCCATCCCTCTGCTCTTTCACCATACGATGTTGGATCGACCAATTATTATATTTTTGCTTTATTTTCTTTACCAAAGCCACCGTATAAGTAATATCGTACCCCGCTTTCCAAGCCTGTCTAATCTCTCTCCTCATCAGACACTTCCTGTCCTTCACTGTCTCATCAAAATAATGGGTCTTACAATTATTACCTGTGATCTTCTTACCAACAGACTCCTCAATTTTTCTAATTGAACTATTAATATAATCTGTAAATTTAACAGCCGAATATGTGTCGACCCGTTGGATATCAGAGAAAGTTTCGTAATCTTTAATCATGGTGGCCGTGAAAGAGGTGTTTTATTTCTCAGTCCATCTGATTCTATTCCCAGCCTGGTTAATTTCCAAGGGATGATTATACATCAGTTTTGATTTAGAGTAACCTACCGGGTCCAATTCAAAAGAGAGCATACAATGGTCGCTAAGATTAGTATCAATGATATCCAATCTTCCTGTACAGTTGAACACTCCCACAGAACAAATAATGTAATCAATAGTGGATTTATAACCCGAGCTTTCCAGGTGGGAAGAGGATTAGCCACAACTATCATACCCCAAATCTCAATAAAGTGCGACCAAATTTTACCTCGGCCCTTGGGGTTATCCACTGATGGTAGTGCGATCACATCATTACCCATATACAGGTCTCCAATCGGAGAGTCCACAGGAATATCAGCATTTAGGTCTCCAACTATAACCATGAGCCCCCCGGGATTCACAGCCATCCAGGATTCAAATAATGATCCCAAATTCCCCAATTCCAGCCTTAATTGATTATCAGAGTAGTCTGCCTGGTTCCAGTATATATTCACTATCAGAAATGCAGTGTCCACCGCGTTAAACTTCAGTATGTAACCCACTACTAAAAAGTGATCAGAAAACACCCATTCACCCGTGATTCTAGGGTCAATGGTATTTTTCACTGCCGTTATAAGACCACCTTTAGGTCTACCATGCCTGCCCCCTTTTGCGACTAGAGACGAAACAGTGAAACCCTCCCAGCATAAATGAACCGTAGACCAGGTTTCTTGTATACAAACAAACTTATATCGAGCTAAATCATTCATAAGGCTAGGATTATGCAGCAGGTGCGAGGATCCTCGCGAATTCCAGCTAAGTAATTTCGAGATTCCTTTTTTCAGTTGCTAAAGGGGCTTAGATAGATTTTTAAGAGTATCAATAGATTCACGTAGGGACAAGGCAAGCCACCTCCAGTCATGTGTGTCCGACTTCTCTGTTAAAGACACTGATCCCCCGCCCCATTGTTGGGATAAAATCCCTTTGCTTGACCACTATACGTTGAAAGAGACTTTTTTAACAGTGGTTGTACATATACATATTCAAAGATGTCGTAGCCTCTTCGTTGAAACTGTTCTGCTTCTTTCAGGAGGAGGTTTCTAACCAAAGGTGATGGAATTACTAGACGAACGTAATCAAGACGTTGTCTGTGTATGTAGTCAACTAAATCAATGTCGGCCGAGGTGATCAAGCTCAGGTCTGGAATTTGACTCAATAGTGATAGAATAAATGGTCTGTTTAGTGCGGGCCCAGTAGAGTCATCAAAAAGAGTTGTTAGAACAAGCCCCGGCAGCTCCGGTCTTAATGGTTCTTTTAAGTCAAGCACTCGATACTCCAGAGATTGTTCATTGCCCTTTTCTTGAATGCTAGGAATAATCATTCCCGACCTCCCCTCATCTCGACCAAAGTCCTCACAGCTACCAGCATCATTCATTCCCCTTGCAGGTCCTACCCGCAACTCAGACAGGTCTTTCACGTGTTTTTCCTTGAGCGATGTTATTATAGATACATAATAAGCCTCATTATTCACAGTCTGTATGGTATCACTCACACTACTCAAATCAGGGACTTTTTCAGTATTTACAGCATAATCACGTTTTTTTGCTACAATCTCTGTGTCCTTACAGATTTTACCCGGTGCAATTTTCCAATCGTGAGTCCCCATTCCTGTTTTACCCGGTGCAATTTTCCAATCGTGAGTCCCCATTCCTGTATTAACCGAAATACCTACATGATTCCTCAGTGGGACAGCATCATGGTCACGTGCACCTTCGTTACTGATCTTTGTTTCTACCATCACCGACCCTTTGTCATTGGCCAAAATTATGTCTTTGCCATCCAGAGGATTTTGTAATTTCACTGAGGACCCATCCTGCATGGCCGCATTAAATATCTCATAAAGATCATCTCGGTGGTTTTTCTTTTTCAGAGTATCACAGAGTCAATATTCCCCTTCGAGATAGGAACTCTGTGTGGATTGATCAATACCTCTACTTTTGTTTACAAGTATGTCTTTAGTTCCTACAGGTTTATTACTTTGCAATTTTTTCTCTACACTGATTGGTTGTACATCATTAGCCTCCTCATAAGCGAGATCCCTGAGGAATTTTCTAGAGGATTTCATCTGCCCACCTTGTTTATTACTATTATTGTTTTTTTTCCTCAGTTTCGCCAACCTTTTCCCTTGTCTTTAGAGAGTTTAGTATCATTCACACTTGGTTCATCTCTATTTCCGGGAACTTTTCCCCCCTGCTCACAATGGACTATATGCGCCAATTATGCCGTAGTAGTACCCATACCACTCCCCACGGCAGGGTCCTGAGTAGCTGGTATAACAATAATCTCATCTACAGACTGGACAGAGAAAGTATTTGTCGAGCCCAAGCTGACATCGTTCGGGCTAAAATTGTTATCGAGACTTGACTTCATGATTTTACTCAATGACTCAGATAATTTCTCGGGAAGCATGAAGATTTCCGAGACTAAGTCCCGAATGTATTTCGTTTGATCCCTCAATTCAGTAAGCATTAGGCGATTAAAGAGACTCATCATCATATGGAAATCAGAAGCCAATGTGTCCGGCATACTTGTAACAGATTTAGAAGCCTGACTTGGCAATTGATTCAATAGATCCAGCAAATTATCGTAGTTAAAGTCACTAGGGAAACAATTATCATTTTCATGTGAATGTAATTCGAGATCGATGCCAGCACCCAGGGCCTTAGTTTTGTCACCCATCGTATCAGTCATCTCCTCATCACCAAAAAGTGGTTGAGAGGAATCAATACTCTCCCCATTCTGTTTCCCCAACAGGGGCACTCTTGTGCACACTGCAGCATTTCCACCTCCTCATCGTTAACTTCGGGCAACGGTAACACAGCCGCACGGGCAAGACTAGCACGTCTTGTGCTAACTGCTGTAAAGATGTCAGCACCCGCTTCTTTACGCATCGATGGTAATTTGAGTTTCCTCATAATTCACTTGGGGCCCCAAAATAGGAGTGCCCCTCCAAACAGAAATAAATGAATACAAGCAACCCCCCTTTACACTCCAACCACAACCACCTCCATCCGAACCACCAAACGGCCAGCCACTCAGTCCGGCAATGAGGCAATGAACTTATATCAGTGGTCAGGACACGCAATAGGGAGCACTTAAAGCATATACATAATAGAAGGGCAGTATGATGTCTAATACAACCCACCAGATAAAATACCTTAATAACCTCTGATGACCATAGGAGGGTGTCTTAGCAGCAGCAGCACGCCCCGCGCCACGCACTGTGAACAGTAAACAGTACATGCTGTGCTTGATCGGTGTCCACGCGGGTGCGCTGGTGCCTGTGTATTTATTCTCCTCCCAGCAGAAGCGAGCACACCAGGAGGGGCGGAGTCCCCGCGTTCAAGTCGCCCTTAAACAGATTAAAGAAAAGTATATTAAGTAACAATTAAAGAGTATAAGTGGCACAACACTAAGTACGACTTCTTTACAATGTGCACAACGTGCACAACTATTCTAAGCAGCACAACGTGCACAGCAATCACCTTCTTTTGTTTTTATCGTCCAGGCAAAATGGTGTTGCAGAAAAAGACGTCCACCAGCCCGTCAATACGAGCTTTGCAATAGACAGCCCACAGCTCCAAAAATCCACTAGTCCAAGAGTAGTGACTTCCAGGACACGGCAGCCCCCGATGATAGCGCTGCCCCAGTAAACAGTACTTGCTGTGCTTGATCGGTGCGCGCGCGGGTGCGCTGGTGCCTGTGTATTTATTCTCCTCCCAGCCTCCCAATATTACTGCACCTCTCACTGCTTCCAGGATATCCAATATCAAGGGTAGTGGGTATCGGTCCTTAAGAGTGCATTGATTTAGGCCACGATAATCGAGGCAAGGTCTAAGTTCATGGGTGTCTTTCTTAGGAACAAAGAACAATGATGCACCTGCTGGTGACTTTGAAGGTCTTATGGTACCGTTTTCAAGGTTTGTATCCAGATATTCTTTGAGGGCCTTTTTCTCAGGTTCGGAAAGGATAAACATCCTACCGAAAGGGATCACTGCCGGGGTTTCCGTTTCAATTGCGCAGTCTTCGGGTCTGTGTGGAGGTAAAGCCTGGACTATGGCAGTGGAAAAGACATCGGCGAATCCTTGGTAGGCCTCCGGAACCTGTATTATATTGGAAACCATGAGTCGAGTTTCTTGCTCCTTAGTTGGTTCCACAGGGGGTGTTAAAGGAAGTTCCAGGGATAGACAATGAGACATACAAAACTCAGAGCCTAGGAATAGTGATCCTGCTGTCCACTTTATATACAGATTGTGTTTTTGTAACCAGGGCATACCCAATACCATGGGGTAGTGGGCGGACTTAATGATATCGAATCTGATTAGCTCTTGATGGTGGTTTATTGAGAGCTGAATTTCCTTGGTCTGTAGGCTTATGGGCCCTTAACTGAGGGGTCTTCCATCGATGGCATCCACAGGCTGCATGGTGCTTCGTGCCTCATATGGGATTTGATGACTGACAACCCATTCCTGATCTATGAAGGTTCCCATAGCTCCACAGTCAACCAAGGCCAGAATGGGGCAGATCTTACTCTTCGAGGGTGAAAGAAATGCCTGGAGAACGACCAATCTGTTTTCTCCAGGAGAGTTCAAGGATGGAATTGATGTGGAGCAAACATCCCT
The DNA here is from genome assembly GCF_040938575.1 of Ambystoma mexicanum. Classification (NCBI taxonomy): domain Eukaryota; kingdom Metazoa; phylum Chordata; class Amphibia; order Caudata; family Ambystomatidae; genus Ambystoma; species Ambystoma mexicanum. The sequence continues at coordinate 1,125,454,919 of NC_090922.1, read as the reverse complement.
CTCCCGAATCTCTGCTCCATTTAAGATCGGGAGCTGGCGTTTCCCGAATGCCGAGGAGGTGCCAGACGGCATTCCCTGACTAAATGTTTGTCTCAAGCACAATACATACACAAACCCGTATGAATCCTTCTCAACCTTTCTTGAGGTGCTATGGGTCCACGAAAGGCTCCAATTTGCATGGGTTCTGGTTCAGGGGCTGGGCTTGGGTTTGCGTCCGTTCTGGCTGTGCTGTCAAAGGACATCATCTTGGGTGGGTTTCCCTTGGATTTCTTTTCAGCCTTCCTTTCCTGGATGCGAAAGTCTATTTGCAAGGCCAGGTCCATTAGTGATTGGAATTAATTTGGTCTAGCCACCCTGGCCAGTTTATCCTTGATCTCATCGTTCAGGCCTCTCCTGAACAGAGTAAAACTAGCCTCAGAGGACCAGTCTGCTTCCTTAGCCAATTGTTTAAATCTGGTCACATAAGTGAGCATATCTTGGGAGCCCTGTTGAAAGTTCAGCAAGCGTTCTTGGGCAGTATAGACCTGCTCTGGACGGTCAATCATGCCTTTAAGGGCCTGTATCAACCCATCATAGTCATCTAGGAGGGCATCGCCGGAGTTAACAAGGGGTGTTGCCCAAGTTAAGGCGTTGCCAGAAAGGTGGGATATGATGAAACCTACCTTAGCCCTAGGGGTCGAGAAATAATAGGGCTTAAAGGTAAAGTAGACCAGGCATGAATCCAGGAATCCGCGAAGTGTTTTGCCGAACCATCATACTTGTCAACAATACCGCCCAACAGGGCACTCTCCTTTGTAGCAGAATCCCGGGATATGACCAATTGTTTGAGCGCTGTGTTTTCCGCCTTAAGATTTTGGACCTCGGTTGATAATTCTTGCATGCGTCGCATTAAGTCCTGCACGGCGTCTTCCATCTAATTTTTAGGTTCGATCGGGTGGCGTCTCAAACTGTCAAGGAGTTCCCCCCCTTCTCACCTGGGTCCGACGTTTGCCAGTGTCTTCGATCGCTGCCTTCTTGCGAACGCTCCTGGTCTTGAACAGTGCTGCTTGAGTCTCGTCTGGTTCCAGGTTGCGTTCAGTTCCGGGAACGCGGAGTCCAGGAATCCGGGAGTCTTGGAAAAGCTAGTAATGCTCGGAATAAGGAAGGGGGAAGGGTCAGGAGCAGGTAATAGCACTGGGACAAAGGAAACAATACTGCGAGCTACGAACACATGCCTGAGGCTACTCTGCAATAGCATTGAGACGCGCGGAGCCGCGGAAGGCGTGGTCTATAAATAGATCACGCCGCGTTCAGCGCATGGAGCGAGCAAGGGCTTCAGCTCTGGACGGCCATGTTGGAAGTAGTACGGAATGTAAGCCCCGTTGAGACTAGGACCAGGAGGTCCAAAAGGGGCATGATCTAAAGTTCATGACATTCCCCACAGAACTTCTAGGTTGACCTGGTCAAATGCTTGAACCAGGTCAACAAAAGCCAGAAAAATCCTTGGCCTGTCCTCCACATCCTTCCTTTTAGCACGCTAAGGAGGAGGAAATTTGTTGATGTTCTCCCACCTTTAACGAATCCTGATTGTCGAGGATCTTTATTTCCGGATGTTCTGGCCCAGGTTGGGAAAATGTCTAGCATTAAAGACCGAAAGACCTTGCCTATTACATCCAATAAAGCTATTGGACGATCATTTAATGCAGAGTCTCTTGATCCAGTTTTGTAAATGGGAACCACTGTTGATGTTGTCCAGCTTGACGAATTGATCTAGTTTCCATGCAGTTTTCGATTATTAGATGGATTTTGGAGGCCCATTCTACTGAGTGTTCCTTCAGATCTGCGTTGGTAATTCCGTCTGGGCCAGGAGCCCTGGAGTTGTTCAGTTTTGATATTTTCCTCTTAATCACCTCCAGGTCACATGATGAAGGACTCTTTTCTGTGTGGGTTATTAAAGCATCATCTGTTTTTTTAAAAAGAGTTTCAAAGTGCTTAATCCAAGCTTCTTCGCCTATGTTGTTCTCAATTGAGTTTTTTTATTCTTTGATAATTGTTTTTATTAAAGTCTACAATTCTCTCGACTTCCTGGTGCACACTACTTTCAGCATTTCTGCCGCATCGGCCTGATAAAGTATTGCTCGTTGGGATCTCATCCAGTTCTTATAGCGTTTTGCGTCTGAAATTGCCTGTGCTTGATGTACATTAGTTTTCATTTTTTGTGCCAAGAATTTGGCCTTCCTTAGTTTTTTCCTTTCTTCAACCAACAGTTTGTTATATTCATGATGATGTGATAACATCTGAGTGGCTCCATTTTTTTTTGTTTGGTAAACCATTAAAACTGGTTGGTAATCAATTGCAATCAACAGTGATTCCGAAAGCCTTGAAGTAAGAGTTTGGTTATAAGTGGTGGTTTGTTCTGTAATTGTCTTTTCAGTCAATCTAAAATGTGTACCACTACTACAGGCTAAAATTTCTGCCATCCTCTTCAATCTTTCTTCTCTTCTTGTTATTCAGATGACCCGTAAAAGATTGTGATCATTATGAGTCGTTCTAATTATTTTGAACTCGTTGATTTTTGACAAAAGTTCTCTGGACACGAATATGTGATCTATATTAGCCTTGTGTCCGTCTCTCTCCCAAATTGGGATTTTTGGTGTATTTTGTTCAATCAATGTGTGGAGGTTATATAGATCCCAGGAAGTCATCAAAGAGGACCACATCAAGCATTTCACCATATTTAAAGGCAATTTTAGGGAAGTTATCGTCTTTCCATTTATTTTCAGACCGGAAGCATTTAGATCACTGCGTAGTATGATGAATTTTGGTTGACAAGTTGAGTGGGCATCTTCAAGAATATTTGCGGCCATTTGCAAAAATTCTGTATTTGTTACGGTCGAAGGATTCCAATACATATTGATTAGTATTAGATTATCTCCTTGATCTTTCTTGTCATGATGTTTTTGTTGTCGCCATTTTAAGTGTAATACTTGGAAGAATAGGTTTGTCATTACACATTTTACAAACTGGAGTTCACTTACTGAACGTATTAATGTCAGAAGGCCCGAGGATGGATGTCCCATGTGGCCTTTGATGACACAGGATATCAAATAAACCCAAATTAACATCACTCAGTTCAAGCAAATGACCAAAGCCTCTGGTACTCCAGGAGCCCATAGTTAGTGATTTTTCCTCCACAATCAGATCGCCGGTGTCCGTGGCGATGTCCCGGGAGAAGGTTGCCACGCTGGATGGCTATCTTTTATTGTCGCTCACCAGAGCCTTCGAGATCCATGCCCATTTTTGATGTTCACTTATTTCTGATCTCAAATCCTGATCTTTTGGTTATCAATCTGTTCTGGTATGGTTTTGTCTGGCTCAAAAGTCACTGTTAGTTTAGATAGTGGACCACTTGGTACTCGATCAATATTCAGTGGATCCAGAAAGGATGTCTTCTCCCGGCCCTCACCCTTCTCACGGGTAGCTTTGTGATATCTCGAGTGTCTCAAAAAATGCGCATTTACGGAATCTTCTCGGGGTCTTTGAGTTTCTGTGTTGTGATTTAATATCTCTGCTCTCTCATTGATTATTCTTACATTATTTACTCAATTGCATTTCGTTCTCTGCCGACAACCATCTTGTTCCTTTAGTGTCCCCTTTTTGAAAGATCTGTAGTTTTCCTTTTGCTCCAGATGAACAGGCTTTCTATTCAGACAATCAGTTAAGTTGAAGCCCAGCATTTGAAGACTTTCTGTAGCTGCTGTTAACATTGCACAAATTACTGACGTAGGTATATGCAGGTACACACTGTTCCGCTTACCTTAAATGACAAATTCAACTATCTTCACATCGTCCGATCGAATTAGCCATAAGTTGGGGATAAATGAAGGGGAAGGATGAAATAAGATCATTACATTTTTCCTATTAAGGATAATAGTGTCTTGTTTGTTTCCTATGTGCTCCAATAGGAAAGTGTGTTGAGTTTTTAGCTTTTGCTATACGAAATATATGAGACCTTGTTCTGTTCTTTTCTATTGTTTGTTCTGTGACTTAAATTCTCTGTTTTTCCTTTGTCTGATCGCTGTCATAGCGTAATTTTCAATTTATAAGATGAGCTCTTTCACACTTTGAATGGCTCTGCTGTTTTTTTTTTTCAGGACTCTGATTCCCATGTGATCTAGTGTAGTTTTTATTAGTGGCCTTCTGTAATGGAGTTAGAGAAGCCCCATTGGCTTTTTGTCTCCAGGATGGCTGAGCACTGACTCTCCCCTCAGGGGATTTTAGATTTCTTATCAGTTTAGCACATCTGTCTGCCAATGTCATAAAATTTGTTGTGCATAGTTCATCTAATGTGTGTTGGGGTTGTAGCGATATTACAGTTGTTATTGCTGGATTTCTTCCCGGTACTGGGATCTGTAATTCAGACTCTGACTCTTCCACTGAATATACAGATAGCTCCATTACATCTTCACTTTCCTCCAAATTGTTGATGTTATTACTAGATGAGCACAACTTCTCAGCATCCTGTATTTTTGATTGAGGAGTCTCATTGTTACCATGATCTAGAGCTGCCAGGTTTCTTGGAGCAGGCACTAGAATTCTTTAGAGATTTTTGTGTCTTTTCTCTTTTGTATTGTTGAGGTTTCTTCAGACATGACCTCTGTCATCGTTACGTGTCTTCTTTTTGTTCGCTTTATCTCTTTCCCTTGCAAAAACAGTGGGTAGTTTATAGGATATTTGGCACTATTATGTCCTTCTGCTCTTGCAGAGGAAAGGTGATAAATCGCTTGCTCTCTTGTTACAGTTTGTTTACCAGCTTCTCCTTGTCTTGAAGAATCATCATTTCTAGGTACATTTTCCTTCAGTTTCAAAACCACACAGCCATTTTCTGGCTTTTTAGCTTGCTTGCGTTCCAATATATCCAGTTCTCGATTTGAGGTGCCTGTGTTGGATTTCAGAGGGATACCAGTGTCTATTGATTTAAATGTGTGCAAGTTGGTTTTTGGGTCGCTTCTTGGATTTAATATATTCAGTACAGGTATAGTATTTGTGTATTCAGATCTTACTACCTTCTTTGGTTCCGTGTCTGTCTGTGTTCCTACCGATATTCCGGGTAGGACACTCAAACTTGTAGTCTGTTGTTGAAAAAGTGAATTTTCTGTTTACAAAAGTTTCTGAGGAATCTCTGAGTTGCATTCTTGTCCTTTCTTAGTTCCCAAAGCTGTGATATACCCTTTAAGGCATATCATTTTCGTGTGCAACATGGCAGCAAGGATTGTATGGTCCTTAAGGGTGTAGTTTAAGGATTCATACAGCATACTAAAAGGCGCCAGTGCAATAGTTACGGTGGACAGTATAGCAAAGAGATCAGTTTTTTTCGAGGGAGTTTCATTACCACTCTGTGAAAGGAGTGCTGTAGATCTTATGTTTTGAGGTGGCGATCGAACTGTAGGGAGGTTCATACTACTCAAACGTTCCTTCGATGTTATCTTTGTATGATTTGCTGTTTCTTCTTGGATTATGACATCTGGATCTTGGTGGCTGTCTGCTTTTATCTGTGGGGCCCTATTATCTTACGTTGATGAGACCTCGTGTTGCTCCTCAACAGTTAGTCTGCCGTTTTCAACATCAATAGAAACCTCCCTCATGGCTTCTTCAACGAGGGTCTGACCCAGTCCCAGTTTTTTGCTTCCTTTGAGCATCCCAGAGTTTCAGACTGCCCCTCCAGATAGACTGGTTTCGTAGTGCAGTCTGTTAAAGAAGAAAATGAGGGTTTCACATTCTATGTAGTCTGAAATTTATCTGCAAATGTGAAGTAACCTTGGCAGTTCTTCTTTGGTGCTTTATCCGGAGGTGTTGTAATTTTTAAGACTGACTAGGCAAATCTGTGCTTTTGCTGCTGCACTTGATTCATGGTGGAGTGAGCCCCCTCCAAAATTTCTGTGTCGGATAGCTCACCTAGGTTCAGCAGCATAGTGGTGAATTTTTTTTAAAAAAAAGCGCACCACTGATCCTGTGCTTGGTGGGTTCACTGATCCCAGTAAAGTGATTTTTCGATATATATCCTTTTCTTTGGTTCTTGATGAGAACCAGCTTTACAAACTTTAGTTTTCTGTATTGGATTTTGAATACTTTTTGGTTTAACCAATAATTTGTTTCACACTCCTTTGCATAACCTTACCATTTCTTCTTGGCAATGCTCCTCTGGGGAGATTTGTTTTTATTCCCCTCCTTTTCCTTCAGATTTCCACGTCCGTTGAGTTGAGGGGGTCATGTGAAATCTCAGAAAGGTCAATAGAGGGATCGATGAGGCAATCACTGTCTTCCGCTGTGCTTTCAGTTTCCTCTGTAGAGACCTTTACGTGACCGTCGGTAAATTGAGGGGATATACCTTTATCATCTAGAGAAGACGAGTCTCTCATGTCCTGCAGGTCAGATGGATTTATCAAGACTTGGCCAGCTGGGACTGGATGGATTTCTATGCTGACCTTCAAAGGTAGACGTCCTGTGTTATTATAAATGTCCTTCGGTGGTATAGCAGATTGATTTTCTGTATTTATTTTGTTACATTTGGGGTCATTGTTCTCTAAATATGCCAGGGTAGTAGCCTCTTCTCCCAGCATCGCAACCGCAGGACACCACATCAATTGCTCTGCCTGACCATGCAGGCCGCGCACGTCATCCAAATCCGGGGGCGTGGCCAAAGCCAGTCCCAAGCCATCTAAGTCAGCCACCTTGGAATCGCGTTCATCATACCCTGGACTTTGCTGGGCACCCGTGCCTCCCTGTCCACTCTCCAAAGTGTACTCCTCCCGGCCGCTGGACTAAATTCAGCACACGGAGAGGGAGAAGGTGGCGCTCGACCCCCACCTGACTCTCCGCTCCCACATCAACCGAGGCCAGCGCAGCTGCAGGACCCGAGAGCAATTCATCTTGCATCTCAGAGCTCTCTTCACACCCGCAGCACCCCACCATTCCCAGCCCCTCGCCACAGGTCTCGCCAACATCAGATAAGGGCAGTCATAACTTTATTAGAAATGTTCCTACCTGCTACTTGGGGGGGTTATTGGTAGATTTGTTGAATTCAATGGTAGTAATGTATGTCGTTTTAGTCTTGGGGGAGTTTTCAACAGACTTCACAGTACCAGTCCCAGGTCATCTCGATGAGTGTGCTGGCTCCAGAGTCTCTGCCTTTCCTCTTCCATACTGCTGCCTCTAATGCCGCAGACTGCTGCACACTGCACCTCAACTCAGCAGCCAACTCCGTGCCAGCTCCGCGGCTGAGTGAGGTTTTTAAGTAGTCTCCAACTCTGGCCTCTGGCAGTAGTACAAATGGTGAAAAGACTGAAAGGTCTTGCTGGAAACAGTGGGGAACAACAAGCTGGTCACTGCTGCAGACTGCACCTCAGCAGCCAACTCCGCAGCCGCTCTGCGGCTGAGTGAGTTTTATAAGCAGTCTTCTCCTCATGCCTCTGGCAATAGTAAAAATGGTGAAAAGACTTAGTTTGAAAACATGTATTTACATGGACGGTTTGTCTATACAGCTGGCACAAATACTCTGTATTCTGGCGATCTAAATATAAAGACCATCTGTGCTTTCTGCTGATGCGGCTAGAATACCTCTCTATGAGTCACCACATTCCTAGGATTCCCCAGGCCTTGTCGTAATATAAAACCACTGCAGTGTTAATTCACAGATCTTTGGTGGGTCGCCGAGGTACACATGTATGCCATGCATGAGATGCTGTAGACCCCCTAGAAACAATAGTTTGACTTTTGTACTGGCTCTGGGAAGCACACTTTACTTATAAAGTAAACTGCTTTTCATTATTTACACTCTGTATCAAAGCCAGTTCATATAAGATTGATAAAGATTTCTATATCACAAATTATATGACATTTGATATCAACATTTCAGGGGAAGTTTATATAAAACATTTAAATTAACATTTTATATACAAAAATCTAAATTTGTATATGCATTTTTATGTAAAAAAATATGATTTTAAATATTAATTTATATATAAGTTTGATGTTAATATTATTTTTATGTAAAATTCTATATACAAAATATGATTTTTAATGTTGATTTTTATATAAATGAATGTATCAAAAAGTATTTTGTATATACATTTTTATTTTAAAAAGATATCAATATTGCTTAATATTTTCCACTTCCTATAAAGTTCATATAAAAATGATTGGGGTTCCATAAAATTGCTATCAACATCTTTGGGGGGCTTATCAATTTGATATAAAATGTATGTCAGTGGAACCCATCTGTGACATCATCTGTGACATCTTCTCGGGAGGATAGATCAGTGGCAACATGCTCGCCTTGGAAGCAAGATGACACAGAGCAACACAGGCTTGACCCCCGGGTCTGTGCTTAGAAACTTCTGGGTATTAAGCGTGTTATAAATAACCTATCATATCATATCACTGCGTCAGTTCACTTTGCTCTCAGTGGTCGATCGAGCAACATCAGTGAGCACCACTCCCATCTGTACATAGATTTTATATAAAATGTATATTCGCTTTATATCAAAACTGACATAAATTAGAAAACACTTTGTGTCAATATACATTGGATATAAATTAGATATCAAGCTATTTTTATATCCTTTTTATATCAAATTTATATTGAGATTATATCAAAGCACATCTGACTTGCGCAAAAGGGATCCCTTCTAATACAAGTGGTGATGTAGATGACCTTTCCAACTACAGGCCGATCTCTAACATCCCCTACCCAGCAAAACTTCTAGAAACCTAAGTATATAAACTAACCCAAGAACACGTAGAAAAACACAACCTCCTGGACCAAGCTCAAATCAGTTTCAGACCAGCGAGAGGAACGGAAACAGCACTACTATCCATCTGGGACTATCTCAAAACTAAAGCAGAATCGAACACTACCTCAGCCTTTATTCTGCTCCACCTCTCTGCAGCCTTTGACACAGTTAGCCACGACACCATGACCAAAAGACTAGAAGACATAGGCATAACAGACACAGCACTACGCTGGACCAAATCATTCCTAGCAGACAGGACAGAAACCGTATGGATCAAACCTTTCAAATACACTCCACGAGTTAACGACTGTGGAGTGTCACAAGGATCCTCATTATCTCCACTATATTTCAACATCTATCAGACTCCGATCATCAGAATCTTCAAAAAATACAACATTACCTGTTACAACTACGCAGACGACACTCAGATCATCTACAAAATCAACGACACTGATGCCGACCATTCAACCCTAATCGACTGTCTAAAAGAAGTCTTCAACTGGATGGATGCTAACAACCTGAAAATCAACCCAGGAAAGACAGAAATCATGATCGTATCCAAAGACCAAGAGAACGAAACCACCATCCCATGGCCTACGGAAATGGGAAACACACCAATACCATCGAAAGGTAATAAAAAATCTGGGAGTCCTAATGGACAACACCCCAACCCTGGAACTGCAAATAAATGCAACAGTGAAGAAATGCTTTTTTCTCCTCCACACGGCAAGAAGAATTATACCTTTCCACTCCTTCCCGCACAAAACACTCACTATCGTCGCCCTAATCATGTCAAAAATCGACTATGCAAACAGCCTCTACCTTGGAATACCAGAATACCTCCTAAAGAAACTGCAACCGATACAAAATACAGCAGCAAGACTACTCCTCAAACTATCCAGAAGAGACCACATCACTCCAGCCCTAAAAACACTACACTGGCTCCCAGTAAAACAACGCATCACCTTCAAAACAATGTGCATAACGCACAGGGCAATCAGCGGACAAGGAGTAGAATTTCTACAAAAGAAATAACAGTCTACAAACCAACGAGACCCCTCCGATCTAGCAACAAAATCCACTTGGAACTCAAACCATACCTTAAGAAAAAACTTGGAGGCACCTCCTTCTACCACTTAGCCGCAAAAACCTGGAACAACATCCCAAAAGAAATAAGAAACACTGCAGATCACCTAAAATTCAGGAAATCACTAAAAACCTGGCTCTTCAACACCACAGGCCTCATCACGACTATGACGGTTACCCTTAAAATCGGCGGTAACGCTATTAGCGCCGATTTTAAGGTTCCGTCGGATCACAAGTCCAAATACTGTCGGCACCATTACAGCCGGCACAAGTACAGCCGGCTGTACAAGCGCCGGCCATAACAGCGCCAGGAACCATTCGCGCTAAAACATCAGCAATCACGAGTCCGGCGTTGCCGCTATTATCGCCATAAAAGCGGCGGACAATCCGCCGAAAATACCTCCAGCAAAAAGCTGGAGGTAAAAGAACACAGGCCACAGCAATAAGGACCCAGGAGGAACCACTGCAAATCAGAGGCCTACAAAGGACCCACCCATGCACAACACACCCTCCCCAACACCATTACACCAGCAGGAGCAGGGAGGAGACAGCAATAAGGACCCAGGTGGAACCACTGCAAAGCAGAGGCCTACAAAGGACCCACCCATGCACAACACACCCTCCCCAACACCATTACACCAGCAGGAGCAGGGAGAAGACAGCAATAAGGACCCAGGTGGAACCACTGCAAATCAGAGGCCTACAAAGGACCCACCCATGCACAACAGACCCTCCCCAACACCATTACACCAGCAGGAGCAGGGAGTAGACAGCAATAAGGACACATGTGGAACCACTGCAAATCAGAGGCCTACAGAGGACCCACCCATGCACAACACACCCTCCCCAACACCATGCTGCCATTTGGAGCTGGGAGCCTTGATGTTGACTTCTAGCTGCTGCGTCTAGAGCTACAGAGGCCAGCCAACAGGGGTCAGTGGGGATGAGGAAAAGGAGTTGGAGAGCAGCACCAGCAAGGCAGCCAGCCATCCCCAGGGTCAGGCCAATACCCTGGGCCCTGACTGATGGTCAGTTGGTGACAGATTATCGGCTGGACAGGGCGACCATCAGCCAGTAGCTGGACACAATCCAGGGTGACATTGGCAGCCGTATAGCCACCAGTACGGCAGTACCTCCCCTAGTGAAGCTTGTGTCTGTGCTTCAATTTCTTGGGACTGGCAGCTACCAGCATACCGTTGCCATGATGCATGGAATGTGCCAGTCCACATTCAGTGCCATGCTGGGACAGGTACTTGATGCACTGTTGAATCGTGTGAACGAACACATTGCATTGCCAGCCACACAGGCACAGCTGCATCAGCTGAAGTGTCAATACTATGCCATTGCCCAAGTCACAAATGTAATAGCAGCCCTGGACTGCACACATGTGGCACTCCTACCACCCCAGGCACATGAGGCTGCCTACAGAAACCGGAAACAGTACCATTCCCTCAACGTGCAGATGAAATGTGGTCCCGACCTTCATCCACTTCTCTACCCGCTACCCAGGATCCACCCACGACTCCATGTCCTGCGCAACAGTACCCTGCCGGCGTACATGAAAAGGCATCAAGGGCAAAACACATGGCTACTGGGTGAGTACAAATGTATACCATAAAGCATGTAAATCCACAACAGATGGTGCCTGTCACAGAATCCATCATTCACAATAGGCAGCAGCATTACTGCAGCATTCACATTCAAGCACCTTGCACGATAAACCTTGGACATGTGCAACACAGCAGAACACACCCATGCAGGATGTAAGACATGTGGCGGCACAGTGACATATGGAAGCCCCACCACAATAAAGCCTCCTGTGTGCGTAGCACCATGGCTCCCAACACTGACACAGTACAGAATACCCACCCTGCCCACCTGACAATAATTAATTTTCAAACCATAAGCTGGCACAACCACAAACACACCACACATAAGTAGGCCGAGTAATGACAATGTTCATCCCACAAACACTGTCCCCAAAATGGCCAGGGAAATGCATGGAGAACAGTACAGAGCAGTGACAACCAGCAAATGCAACTGTAGCCAAATTGATTTGCAATGACACATGAGGCAGCCACTTCTATCATGCAGAAGTAGATGGAAGTGCCCCCCTTATCCTGCGACAACTGAATGAGTACTGTTACATACAGATACATAGGCGTACCAAGTGGAGAGTACCCCATTGATTCAATCGTGCCCGTAGGACAGCACACTCCACAAAGTTATAGGCCAAATGATATAAAAGGCAAAATGACACTGATGACACAGCCCTGTACACCCACTGGACTTACCTTGTCCCCATACCGTCTTCCTCTCCCCTGCAGGTGAATCTGCATATCCCCAAGACACGTGGCACATGACCCCTGTGCGTCACCCACACACGACGGTGGAGCGGGCATACAACCTTGCCCATGCCCGTACACGGATCTGCGTGGAGAGGGCATTTGGACTGGCGAAGGCACGCTTCCGGTGCCTCGACCGCACGGGAGGGGCAATGATGTATGCAACAGTATAAGTAGGCTAAATTGTACTGACATGTGCCATGCTGCACAACATCTGCTGTCGCAGAAATGTGCCACTGCCCCCTGATGCTCATGTGCATCCACCTGAGGATGGTAGTGAGGGCGATGAAGTGCCAGAATGTGTTGCACATGCACAAAGGATTGGGCTGAGGGAGGGGAGGTTGGCCAGACAGGGATTGATGGATGGATTATTTTAGAAACGGGTAATGGGTAGATCGTAAATATGTCACTTCAACATTGAATTGCATCAGTGACAATCACTACTGTCCATGCATTGTGAATTTTGTAACGTGATTTAGTTAACATCCAACAATCCCCCCTCCCTCCAGTGAACACCCAGCACACTATCCCCCCTCCCCCCAGTAAACACTCAGCACACTATCCCCCCTCCCCCCAGTGAACACCCAGCACACTATCCCCCCTCCCCCTAGTAAACACCCAGCACACTATCCCCCCTCCCCCAGTAAACACCCAGCACACTATCCCCCCTCCCCCCAGTAAACACCCAGCACACTATCCCTCTCCCCCCAGTAAACACCCAGAACACTATCCCCCCTTCCCCCAAGTAAACACCCAGCACACTATCCCCCTCCCCCCAGTAGACTACCCCCAATTGTGCAGATAGGCACATGTGTCTCATCAGGGCAACAACAACGATGCCATGCACCACTAGGATGGTCGCGGGCGCTTCCCTTTTCCGGGCCCCTCTGGTGTGCGTGCCCTTAGGTGGTGCATGGACCGGCGCCTAGGAGATGGCTCTAGGGAACCCTCAGTGGGTGTGGTCGATGTCAAGGGGACTGAAGCGGTGGCCATCACGTGCTGTTGCATGAGGTTGTTTGCCTCCCGTGTCTGTTCAGCAAGTGCTGAGACTGCCTCCCTCAACTCCCTCACTCGTTGGCCAAAGCCTTTCAGGGCAGCGGTACATTGTTCAACAACTCGGTGTGTACGCGCATTGTCCCACGCTATGTACTTGCACCCATGCCTTACTGATTGACTGACTGACTGCCTTGATGTGCCTGCTCTGCACCTTCGACATCGCTTCCACTCTGGCCTGTTTGGCCTCAATGATGTCGAGTCGGCCCATCACTGCTGCCCCAGTGACGAAGGGCTCCCCTGGTGAGTCACGTGGTGGTCTACAACTTGTGTGCTGTCGGGGGGGGCTGCATGGCGACATGGCACCAACCTGTACTGGGCTGCCTGGCTCAGAGTGCCGGTCTTCTGGGCTCCCATAAGATGGCGTATCCACGTCAGGCTGCACTGTGCGGACATGACCACAGGCGCATGTCGACTCCCTGCATGCTCTGTGCCTGGGCTTGGGCTTCCCTGGGGTGTGATAATCCCTTCAGCCTCCCTACTTCTGGGAGAGTGTTGTCCTACGGCATGATGGCCACGTGGAGGTGTTGCTCCCACGTCGGGCTCCGATGCAGACCTCTCTCCCTCAGCATCGGGGCTGTGAATGGTGGCTTGGGGTGAGCTGGCGGTCGCCTCCCTGTGGCCATGTGGCTGCCGCTGCTGTCTGGCGGGGCTGCGTTGGGGTGAGGTGGGTGTTGGCCTGGGTCGTCTCCCTTCGGTGCGGCCTCTTTGTGGGGTGCTGGTGGAGGCGCGGTACTGTGGGTGCTGTGTTGGTGTGGCCTCCTCCCCATCATCTTCGTCCCGTTGGGATCGACGTGTGCCTGGGGGGTACATAGGGTGTGGTTTGAGTTCAATGCGAGATACATTTGTGTGATGCAGGTCATGCCAACAAGTGTGATTGAAGACAGTAACAATGACGCATTCAACTTGCATTCTGTTCAGTCGCCATGTGGTGCTTGTTGTGAATGTGTATGGAGATACACTGCATGGGAATGCGTGGTTGGGGTGCACTGCTCTCTGGGTTTTGGGGGTGTGTTCATGCACACTCCAACTCTACGTAGCTGTCCTATTGCTATGGAAGTCTATCCCCTGCACCTGTCATTCATGCACTGCACATACAGGGTCGTCTAGGCAGCACTACCGTTCTAGGGATGTAGGCCTCACTTATGGGTGTATGCAGTACCTCAGACACATGTCTTTGCTTTCATTCACTAAGGGTCTGCATGTGTGGTACTTTCAGCTGCATGTATTTGGGGATGGGACTCACCTGCCGTTGCGTCGATGCCAGTCCCTGCCTCCGCTCCACCAATGCCCTCGATGGTTCCAACGTCTATCAGGGCTGTCATTTTCTCCTCCCAAGGTGTGAGTTCGGGTGGGGGTGGGCCTCCTCCAGTGGCCCTGCTTGCACTCCTGTGCTGTGACAGGATGCCATGGACTCGCACGCGCAGGTCATTCAGGCGCTTGCGGCAATTCTCCCCATCCTGGGGCACGTGCCCCACAGCACTGACCCTTTGGCTGATGGTTCGCCATATTTGGGCTCTGCGCTGGCCACTAGTTTTTTGCTGCTGCAGCTCCTCGTGGTGTATCTGTGCCTCCTCGACCAGTACTGCTAGCTCCTGGTCACTGAATTTGAGCTTCCTCACCCTGTCCAGGGCAGACTTGCCCCTAGTGCGCTCCTGAGACATGTTTTGGCCTTGGATCACGTGGATGGCTTCCAGAAGCTGTGATATCCGACAGATTGTGATTTCCAAGATGGCTGCCGCTTTATTTCCCGTTCCTGCGGTGACGCGTTTCGCGCGCGCTATGAGCGCGACATGACGGTAGCGCTTGGTGCGCCGGATTTAAAGGTGTGCGCTATTCGCACTAACGCCATGGACCGGGACACGTGCACGATAACTCGTGATCTGGCGGATTATCTGCCGGGGGCCTTGGCGTTAACGCTAATTAGGTCCAGCGGATAATCCGCCACATTTACCGCCAAAGTCATGATGAGGCCCTTAAATCTGGAAACCAAAACCGGAAAAAGGACGACTAAGCCAGGAAGGACATGGACATCCCCGACCCGAGAGGGTAGCTCCCACGGCACCTGGACGGGTGACGCCGGATAGATTGGAACACAGGCGGCACGCACAGAGACTGAGTCAACTACCCCAGACAATCCCACCAACACTTTCGCCCGCCCCTTAGTTATCGCCAGGTACCACAGTAGCGTGGAATTGTCGAGATATTGGCTATCACCACACTACCTGAGAGGTTGACATAGGCAGGTGCACTGGCCACAGGAGTAGGAAGGGAGATAAGGGGAGCTATGAGAGGACATGTTAGAGGTGGGGGCCAGAGGAGTGAGGAACCCTGTCTACCAGTCGGACCCAGATCAGGACAGAGCCGCATCAGGAGAGACTACGCAAGCCAAGCGCCTCAATTCAGGATAGAGACGGAAACTAACCAACCCTACTAACAATTCCCTTTCTCCATACACCTCTCAAACTCCAAACCAAACACAACTAAAACCTACAGCACAACAAACCCCACAAACCTCACTACATTGCAACAACAAAACAAAAACACACATAGTTTTGCATAACAGTACACGACGACTACCGACCGCAAACACCCCAAGCCCAGCCAACGGACCCACCGGGCTAAGGCCGCCAACAGCACATCACTGTTCTCTTGCACTTTTCCTGCTTCCTCCCACTAACTCAACCTCCCCTCCTCTTTCAGAGCCGCTGGAGCGCCAGGGGACCACTCCGGTGGTGATAGTGCGCGGTACAAATGTCCATTAACATTAACATACTAACAAGAGCTGAGTTCATGCCAAAATGCAGCACAGTAACACAGATAACAACTATGAGTTTGAATCCTTTGGCTATTGCCGAGTCCATCTGTGAAATCTTCATGGAGGTTCCTCGCAGGCGTTTATTTCGGGCAGGTTTAAGCCCTAGGCTCTGCCCTAATGCTCAGCTTCTGGGATCAGAGTCTGTTGTGATTACCTCACACCAGACCATGGAGCGGCAGTAGCATCAGTCGGCAGTGCTGGAGTTATCTGGATTTTACACTGGGTAAGATAACTTTGTGAGAGAATGCATCGTGCAAAGGTGCTGAGGTTTGGTGCTGATATTCTGGCCTATTGGTAAGAAAGCATAAGAAGGTGCCCAGTGGCCATGGCGAGTTAAGCTGATTACTGTTTTTAGGGGAGGCGAGGGCACTGTGCATTCATGGGTATTTTTTGCAGCTGGAGATGGCCTGCTGTATCGCTGTGAGGAATCTTGGTTTAGACATGTCCTCTCTCTCCTATCATTGATTTGAGCTGGTAAGTAGGAGAGTCAGAGGCTGATGAAACATTGGCCAAGAAGTTCCTACCCAGACGAGACATATATGAGCATCAGTCCTGAACGCACCATATACGGTTGTCAGCTCGTGTGTTGGAGGATCCCTTCACAAAAGACTTTTCTCCCAACCGCTCAGTGCATGGGTAACAAAATACCACTGCACAGAGTTGTTAAATGAAAACGCAGGAGGTATGTCACAAGCTTTTCTGCCCGCTGCAAGGCAACAAGATAGCCTCTGCTAATTTCTGCCTTTCCTTTTCGAAGAGAAAGGCAAAGAGGTGTTCCTTATCCTTGCCTCACAGACAGTATGTTGTACCTGAGAATATTCTTGGACAAATGGATAAACCTAGGCTTCCATTAGCAAGAAGGCACCACCCTTAATGTAAGTTCTCTAAACGTATTATGCACATTTAATCCAAGTATTTGATGCACACCAGTATTCACACTTGCAAACACTTGCACTATGGGGAAATGTAGCAGGAAACGAACCATAAAAGAACCCCTCTGGGTACTGGTGCATCCCAACAGTGCCACACACCACACACCACAGCAGTTGTAAGTACATTTGTGATATCAGCTTATGAAATATTGAAAGAAATGAGTGAAATCATGTAGTTATGATAAAAGGTTATTTAAGGTGTTGACATCCAACCCATAGATACCTGGGACGCAGATGAGGAAGTCCAATGCATTTCGGATCCATGAATATCCTTCATCAGGGTATGATCTGTCACCAGGATGTCCATCCAAAGCGTGATAATCTGCGACCCACTCAGAGTGGGTGCTGCTCACTTGGTGCCAAATTGCGGTGTGGGGGGAATGGTTTGGTTCCAATTGAGCAGCAACGATTTTTTTTCAGTGCTGGCAACTCTTTTACTTTGCAGTAAAGCGCAGAACTTCGGGCGTTCACCTGGCTCACTCTCAGTGGGTCCCAGGTTTTGGATATCACAAATGAACTGGCATAGTGCAATACGACAAGATGATGAGTTGTATTCTAGATGGGACGGAGCGCCCAAGATGCAAAGGACAGATTCGAAATTCCAAAGGTCCGAAGGAAGAACACACTTGGGTAACTCAGTCGGAGTTGAGAAAACACGTTGATCCAAAGTAATTCCAAAGCACCAGGGCACACCACAGTCACACAGGAAACCCAGATGGAGAAGCCAGAGAAAACGAATAAAGATGCAGACTTCAAAGTGAAACAAGTATTTTGCCACACAAACGCCAGTTGTGAAGCGGCATTAAGGAAAGGAGGCTTCTACTTCTACGTTTGAGGCCCAAGGCCCAGTGTTCGGTGACATTGATTGTGTGCGCGCAGCTTGTGGCAATGTCATCAACTGTTGGGACACCAGGAACCATAGTTCTTAGGCGCCTGCTATTCTTGGGGTGCCAAGATAAGCACCAACCATGCACGAGGGTGCAAGAAGGTTTCTCTACAGGATGTTGATCTGTGAGGCCATGACAAAGGTAGAAAATCAGGTTCCACAAGATACTTAGCAGAGTTCAGTCGGTCTCAACGAGTTTTGTAGCTTTTATGGCACAGTTTTGTCTCTCAGTCTTCATTTGGGCATCTTGTTTCCGTACATTGATTAGTCAACGGGGCGAGCCTGCCATAGTAAGGGGGATCACAGTGATGGTTGGTGGCTCAAATACTGCATGGCATTTACACACACATACACACACGACACACACACGCACACACTAAGACAGAGTTAGGGGGATCATAGTGATGGTTGGTGGCCCAAATACTGCATGGCATTTACACACACATACACCCACGACACACACACACACACAGTAAGGAATATACACCCACACATGCAACCTATAGGAACAATGCCTGACTCCAGGATGCTGCCCTGGAATTTAGCACTGGAGAAGGCCTGTAGTCACCCCAGTAGAGTACAGATATGCTACAACAAAGGGGAAACACAAATCGAATGCCGGCACTCTGAGAAGTGCATCTCCTTCCTAAAATGCTGTCACTGGACAGCACCTGCCATGCCTTCAACAAAGCTGACAACTGCAGCACACCCCCAGTTCTTCCGATCATATCGGCATCACCAGTGCCGGCAGCGCAGTCCTTCTTCATTAAAGATCAGTTGTCCCCAAAAGAGCTGTCACTGCATGACCAGTATAATGTACCCCCATTGTTGACCTTGTGATGCAGCCTCAAGACCAGTACCAGCTCAGACCATAAGAAGCGAGTCCATCTCTCCTATTGATATCCATTAGAGACCATTAGAGACTGACGCATGGCGTTCAGTTCAAAGGTGGAGTACACACTGTGAATGTGCTACCTGGTTAACTGTTGACTTTGCGAGGGGCCACCTATGAACACTCCAGTACACCTTGTGTAACTGCACTGCGCACCCGTAACCTGTGCACCACCTTCAGAGATATGTCTATTTTCACGAGACCTCTTTGATGCCATCCCTTTATTCAAAGTAATACAGTGTTACTTTCTGAAGGTAATCCGAGTTGTGGCAACCTCACTGCTTTTTGGAACTGCTGACAGATAATGCACAGGTCCTCACAAGGTCAACAATGGGGGTACATTTCACTGGTCATGCAGTGGCAGCTCTATTGGGGACAACGGATCTTTAATGAAGAAGGACTGCGCTGCCGGCACTGGTGATGCCGATATGATGGTGGGAAGAACTGGGGGTACGGTGCAGTTGTCCGCTGTGTTGAAGGCATGGTAGACGCTGTCCAGTAACAGCATTTTAGGAAGGAGGTGCACTCCTCAGCCACCCCACCCCCTGCTCAGCGCTGACCATGACTGCTCCACCACAGCTCCCAGTAGGTGAACAGGAGAAAGGTCAGGGAAAACCTTTTTGCCTATGTTTGAGCATGTGGCCCCCTCACCCTGAACAAAGTGTTGAGGGCCCTCCTTTACAAATGTTGTTGCAGCACACACTGAAGAACTGAGGGTCCTCGTGGGGGCACATGGCGAATTGTGTCCTTGTTGATCTCAGGCATCAGATTCAACACTGTA
Organism: Ambystoma mexicanum; assembly: GCF_040938575.1. Classification (NCBI taxonomy): domain Eukaryota; kingdom Metazoa; phylum Chordata; class Amphibia; order Caudata; family Ambystomatidae; genus Ambystoma; species Ambystoma mexicanum. The sequence continues at coordinate 1,125,435,355 of NC_090922.1, read as the reverse complement.
AGGGCAAAACTAGTCTTGGAAAAATACCGGGTCGCAGATTTGGTCCTTCATGTTACATATAACCAGAATCCTTCATTTCTAAACCAGAAACAAACACACTAGACAGCATCAGTTGCAGATGCTTCAATTTCAAACTCAAACATTCATTCACATAGCAAAGTAGGAGCTTGATAATAATTGTAAGACAAAGAAATGGTGTATTCGAGTTTCCGAACAGCAAAAGAGACGAAATAAATTAGATTTTAAGACCAACAAGTGGACATCTTTAACTACATCCTCCTGGACAGAGAAAATATTGTTTTGCGCATTTATGAAAGAGTTGCGGATGCACGTGTTCCTGGAAATCCTAATTAAGTGACTGGAATGTCAGCACAGGTGAAACTCTCATCCCCGCTGGGTTTCAGGCAGCAGGAGGTCTGGCCAATGTCAGCAAATCTAGTATTTTTGTGTGGCGGTCAAAAAAGAGCGCACTTTTACATGGGCGGGAAGGAAATCGTCTTCCTACACAATAGCGTCGTAGCTTCGATTTATGAAGCTTTTCCGCCCGCCCACAGAGTGCTTTGCTAGATCAGGAAGCCTCTTACCCCGCGAGCTCGATACAGTGAGTTCTTGTTTAGTTTATTCAGGTGTATTCCCCAGTCCTGGACTAAGGCCAAACCAAAGGCAAGTAATGCAGTTTCTCATTCAGCGTCAGCTTTTTTAGAGTTTGTAACTCTACTGACTGGAAACTGCAAGCAGATGTTGCTTGATCCTGCCAAAGACCGTTACTAATGTGTGCTTCCACAGCCAGCCCAAGCTTACAACTTTGCCTTTTGCTATTCATCCGCCTGTTTGAGAAAATATTCCATTAAAAAAAAATTCTCAATCATTCCAAGAACAAATGAAAATATAGACTTTCATGTCGGGATTCTACTGCCTCTAAGCTCTATACCAATTTGTTCTTATATTACCTAACTAAATGTTACTCAGTTTATGGATCTTGACAATATGAAGGCCTGAGGTTTCCCTGCTAGGCTTCAGACCTGTGAATGCAGGTCCCACACCTGGCATGTTATAACGTGTGGAGGTTCATCCATCACAGCCCCATCACGGCCCCATCACAGCACTTGCCTTCGGGCACCCACAGGCTTCTGTTCTCACAGGCCTGCACTTATCATAATGGCAATTGATCACTCTGTACCGGGCACTTACTATTGCACACAACTAATGCCCTGGCACTTTCGTCTGTGGAAGTCCTAGCACTTACTCCCCTTACCCCGTAATTTCTCTCTCCCTGCACTTGCACGTTCTGAATGCTCACAAGGCCTTTCCTGTTCTTCAGTTTATTCTATTTGCCTCTTGGTCCCATGTTCCTTCACCTGTTTGCCCTGTGGGCTCTTTGAAACAGAATTTCTTGATGAAAGCGCCTTACAAATGCACAAGCAATAAATAAAAAATTAAATCCAAAAAAAGGAAGGATTTATCTGTAAGCCGGCCACAGCTATTCATTAAGCACATTGATAGATGCATATACATTATGGGCTGATCAATAGGAGACTTCAATTCCTTTTTGTAGAAGAGCAGTCAACTGCCTCTGCCGGAAGTCCCACCCCCTATTACTTGTATGCTGGAAGCCTGAAATAGTGCCGTGTTTGACACCAGCAGTTCTGACTATTCCGCATCAAGTCTTTGAGAAAAGGTACCCACTGAGAAAACCCTATCAAACGAATCCCCGAAGAGACGAAAATCTGAGGGAGGAACTCCCTGAAGGAATATGAAAACGAGCAAAAAGAGGATATGGTGACATCACAAGAAACAAGCATGACACACCAAGAAGACTGGCTGATGAAGATAATGTATGGACCTTATAGAAGCTGGTGATAAAGTAAAGAATCGAGTAAGCCTTCATGTGTGAAACGAAGATTGCACATGTGAAAAGCACTGTAGAAAATGCAAGCGATTTAATAAATGTACAGCTGCAGCAACTCAAGTAGACTATGTGATCATAGAAGCTGGCTATACGTAGTGAATAGACTGAAGGCAACGCCGCCATTATATAGAAGCTGTACATCAGTGTCACAATTTTAGTAAGTTCAGACCATGAAGAGAAGGGCTGAAGACTGTGTCACAGCAAATAATTAGCGGGGAGCATGGAAGAAACGAGAAGGGATGTCTGGCCTGGTGTCAAGACTGAAGGCAGCCAAGAACTGGTTATCTATCCTCAAAGAACCGTAAACGTGAGAAGCTGAATTATCCCTCGTTAAGGTGCAAAGAGAGAACACCATGAGTGTCAAATTTATCAATTCAAGACAATTAAATGCTTTAAAATGGGCCGAATTGCGGTCTCCTGTCATGTGAGCTAAGGATGAGAATAGAGTTGGGCACGCAGTCTAGAAAGTTAATAAGCATGTGCCCATACTCCCTTATATTCCCAGAGACGAGAATACATTGCAAGGCCAAGTTCAAAGTCAGTCTGCATGGCAGAAGGAGTGGGTGATGAGAGATGATGGGCCAATTAGGTGGGGAGGTACTGTTTAGTTTACCCCTGGCACCTGGGTCTGAGCTCACATGCTGCTAAGTGAACCAAATGTTCCAGAAGGACACTAGCATGCCAACCAATTGTAGAGGGCTATATAACAAAGGCCCTTATAGTTTGAGAGCCAATGGAGTACTGTGTTTCCAATAACTGATGAAGATGACTTGCACTAGGGGTGGGCATGAGTTGTCCACCTGACTGAAGAGACCCAAACGCAATGCAAGTCCCTCTAGAAAGTATACTTAGATGTTCCCCTTGAGCCATCCACATTCCCCTGTAGGTTTTTCTTATTTGCCATATAGTATGACATCACGTATGATATGTTTTTACTATATGTGTTGTTTTTTATGAAATGCTTTGAGAGAGAATGCTGTGCAACTTCCGTTGATGTGCGTTGTAACTCCCTGTTTTAGATAATTGATAGTAAAACAGTAAAAAGACTTTGCCTTCTTCCTGAGTTGGTCTGATTATTGGAGTTCAGAGTTATTCTGTCTTTCATCCATCTGCATGACATGCTACCTAAATTAAGGCCCCATGGTCACATGGTAGCAGTGGTCGAATGGTTAAGACCCATCGACCCGTTAGCTCTAGAATTTCAGATGATTTGACATCCTCTGCCATCTAGCCTGGAAGACTGCAGGGTTTCCTGTGGAGAGCAGCCGAATAAAAAACTTTCAAGAAAACCGAGACGGTGGGCAGGGTCCCTCTTTCACAAAATCCCTACCTGGGTTCCACAGGTGCTTTGCGGCCAAAAGGAGAAAGTGGTTGGTTGGAGGAGGAGACGATACAGAGGGCCTCGAGTCAAATGATCGAATGGTGAGCAGATTGAGGGAAATGGCAAATTAAGGGGGTGGAATTGGGGTAATTTAAAAGTAATGGAAAATATTGTGTGAAGATAGAGATAAAAAGCGCCCAGACCCTGTCCCAAGGGGTCTAGAAGAGGTCGACTCACACTCCAGAGGGAGTCCCTAGGCTATGTGTAAACGGGTTTACATAAGGAGACAAGCTAAATCCTGTGACAGGATATTGATTAGGGCTGAGGAGAAAAAAGGGGATCACAGAGTATTTTTTAGTAAAATGTGTAAAGTCGACTAGTCTGTCTGTCTGTATTTGTGTTGAGTTAAGGTTTTGAAAAGTGCTAATGTTGTAAAGGAATTGAAACGAAGTTAAGGAGCTAAAGGGACTATCTACGGAAGTAGTTGGTAACAATGAAGTGATAGATAGAGGCTTGAGCAGCGATTGTTGGAGCGTGCTCATAGTTGTTGTTTTAAGAATATTGAAAAGTGGCAACGATATTGTGCAAAGTAAGTATTGACAGTCAATTGAGACTCGTCAAAATGGGAGAAACTCCTCTGATGCATTTATGTAGATATTGCCAAAGCACATGCCCACGCTCAAACAGTATAATTCGGAATGGGTGAAAGGCACGGCAGATAAGATGTTCATGCCGTGACCACAAGGGGGATCATTGTCAAAAGCTGTATTGCAACACATGACCACATATCTGCACAAACACATTTGAGAAAAGTTTTGCTATTTTAGAGCTTTGGAAAATGTATCAGAAAGTAAGATCCACCACTGAGGATTGGATGCTTAATCAGTTTAAGGAGGAAGGTGATGAGCCCTCAGCTTCCCTTGCCTCGCTTGTAGTAAAAGGCGTTAGTACGCAAGAAGTAGGGTTGCATCCTTTAAAGGAACTCAAAACAGTGACGGGGTATAGTAATCCGGTATACAAACTGCCTGCTTGCAGGAGCGACGATAGTCCAGAGGAAAGTAAGAGGAAAGAAGAGATCTTTAAGATCATACAAAGTAAAGAAGAGAAGAGTGAACGGTTGAACAAATCGACAGAAATAGAAAAAGAGATTACGAGATGGAAAGGGGAAAAGGACAAAGCTGGCGAGGTAACACTCATGCAGAACGAATGGATGGGAGTACAGATATTACTTAAGTAAAATGGGAAAAGCATTGAGGAAGTGAGGCAAAGGGAAGATAAGATAGAAAAGACAGGGAACGAGAGCAAAGATTGAAGGAAGATGAGCACCAAAGAAAGAGCAAGGAATGACGAGAACAGATGTATCAGGAGGAGCAAGAGAAAAACAGGAACTGACAGAGGAGCAAAGACAGTAAGACAGTAGGCAGAGATCAACAGAAGATAGGGATAGAAAAGAAAGGAGGAGAGAGGAGGGAGCACAGAAATGAAGGGACAAAAGGATATATAAATGAAGAGAAGAGGAGGAACGGAGTGAAGAAGTAAGGAGAGAAGAGAGAAGACAAGAAAGGGAAACAATTAGAAGGGAGACAAGAAAACAAAGAGAATTAGATGAAGAGTTAGAACTAAGAAGGAGACAGCATGACTTCGATATTAACCTTGTTCGTAAGGAACCAGTAGAGCCAAGCCCAGCAATACAATGGGACAGAATAGAAGAGTTTCATCCATTAAAGGGAGCAGCATCAGGGGCATCTAGAGTAGCATTAGAAGAGAATTTTGATATAGGAAGTATCAGAGACAGGATCGATAAAGCCTATCGAGAATTTAAGGAAGGTAGCAAATCTGGAACCCGAGGGAAGGGAGATCAGTCCCTAGTATTCTAATAACGAAGCGAAGAAGAAAATCCATTTAGCTTTGAGCACGGAGCCTTATCATTAAGCAGACTGGACTTAGATAAGGGTGAAGGGGATGAGAGTCACACTAGTTGGGGATTAGACATGTCAGATGAGGATACAGAATCCTTCCCTGGGGAAGAGCGAGGGAGTGTGTGTGCCCCCGAGGGAAGCCTGCAGAAAGACAAGGAAGTAAGATGGTCTGATCTAGAGCAACCTAAGGATAGGACGCCAGATTGCATAGCATATACAGAGCATCCCAGAGGACGATTGTGTAGTGAGAAGGGAAAATCACTGCCATATGTGAGTGGTTAAGATCACTACCAGCAAGGAGATGGACGGGGATGATTGTCCCTGCCATGAATGGGCAGACAATGGGAGCCGACTGCGGGTTAGGGTTTACACAGTTTCCCTTATTGGAAAAAGGGGGAACAAGTCCACAATATATTCGATGGCTGCAGCTGGATAAAGATCATTTAAGGTGCAAACTCCCTAGTTTGACGTCAGGTGCTGGGAAATGGATATATGAGATAGATAAGATGACAGGAGGAAACACGCTGGCCATTTGAGACATTTAGGGTCTCTTGGCAGCTATTCTTGGGGAAAGAACTGATAACATATGGAGAAGTGCAGGCTATTCAAGTGTGACAGCTCAAAACAAAGTGCACAAGGGAGCGCCATTCAATAATTGCAGAGCAGATGTTTGGAGAGCTCTCAGGGTGCAGTATCCAGACACATCAGATATGGGTGCAATTATGACACGTAAGATGAAGGAAGATGATGACCCTCTTGCTTACATTCAGGATATTCAAGAGCTTTGGCAACTTGAAATGCGGGAACTGTGGGGGAAAATGGTGGCAGTATTTTACCACATTTTATGTCAGGGATTACCCGAGCAAGTACGAGGCAACTGAAGAAACAAGTGAGAATGGCAGCAAAGCCATGGGCTGAAATACAGTTGACGCTAGTGCATCACTGTCGGCTGTTGCAGGAGAAAAACAAGAATAAAGATGAGGTTAGGAAAATAGAGGAAGCTCAATTAGTTCAGAAGAAGCTGTCAAAAATTACCATGGAAGGGGCGGTATTGACTAGCAGAGAAAAACTGGGAATGCAGCAAGCAGTGGGTGCATGACAGGCGAATAATCAGCGCCCAATAGAACAAGGAGGGAATGGGTTAATGCCACGAGGCAGAGGTCTGGGATATAGTGTAAGGGGTCGATTCCAAAACAATCAAGGTGGGTTTCAGAATGCACAGAATGAGAATTAGAATTCGCAAAGAGGATTCAACTAAGGTGGACTAGTCAGGCGGCCTCCCTCTGTATGTTGGACTTGTGGGATGACTGGACACATTGCACACGCATGTGGGAGCCAAAAGAATGTACAGAACGGCCAATTCTCAAGAGGGAGACAAATTATCCTGCACCATATAGCACACAAACTAGGGAAGGGTTTTCCCAAGATCAGACAGTTTATCAGACACAAGCGCAGCAAATGCAACAGATAGAGCAATCAGAGCAAGCGCAAATTAATCCATTGCAATGGCAGTCGCAACACGCCCCCATGCAGACACAGCAGTATGGAAACACGGGACAATTACTGACACCTAGAACAGGAGGTACCACTGTGGTAGGAGGAAATCCCTTCACAGGTACAGAGGTATGCATGTACCCACAAGAGGACAGCTCTCAGGGCTACTTCATGTGTTCAGTACTATCAGTGACACAAGAACCCCAAGAGGAACCAAGGGTTGATGTGACTATAGTAGGTAAATACTTTTCTTTTCTAGTAGACACTGGGCTACTTGTTCATGTATACAAGAGGGAAAATATCCAATGTCAAGAATTGCCATGAATGCTCAAGGGTTCTCTGGAGCTACAAGCCGAGTTCCTTTTACTGACAAATTGCAAGTCTCTATAGGAGAATGTGACATGTCTGTTCCATTGTTGTATTCATGACAGACACCAGTTAACATTTTGGAAAGAGACTTGATGACAAAACTTAACATGATGATTTAATTCACTGACGAAGGAATAGTGTGTTCCACTCCTGGAATACACTACTTAAATTTGGGCGTATTCATACTGGTGTTCACAGGGCAAATGGCTCCGTGAGGCCTTCCAGGTCGAGCCAGTGTTATTTTTTATGGGGTGAGCATTTTATTGACATGGTGTCATGATTCCTGCCCCTCATGTCTCCAGCCCTCCAAGATGTCAGGCTGGAGCCAGGCCACGATCACCTACATGGCCCTCAAGGGCCTCTCCATCCCTCCAAAGACCCACTTCGAGCCAGACTTGGCGCTTGTGGCACCAGACTCACTCACTCCCATAGGATAACATTGGGGATTGGACTTGTAGTGCATTGATGGGGACAAGATGGATGCCCCCACATATTTTGCTTCCCAGAACTGCATGTGCAGTCTAGTCTTTTGGGTGTGGTTCAGCCCAGAGACACCTGGGATACCCAGAGACTATCTAAGCCATGCCCAGGCTGAGAAACATGCTTTGTGTTTTCTGCACCTGCAGCGTGACACTCACCGTGTTAGGATCGGTCTCCAGTAGGCCTGCATCTTTCTTCTGCACTCAGCTCCTGCAAGAACAAGAACACTGTTAGGAACAACCTTACCTTGTGGCGCTTTTGCCCATCATTCATCGCTTCTTCTGTTCTGCGGGCATCTTCGGTAGTGTCATTCCCATCCCGACACGCCGCTTCCTAAGGAAAAGGGAAAAGAACAGAAAAAAGGCATTAGTAAGCATTCAGCAAATCTTCGCTTATTTTTAAAGACTGTACGAGCTTCAAACGCTTACCTGAATCCCAACCGCTCTGGGGGAACTCTGTCTCCGAAACTTCTCATCCATCTGCAAGAGGGAAAAGACACTCCAGGTTAGCGTGGAAACATCTAGAGGGGCTGCATACCACGCTTACTCACCGCATTTATTCTTCATAACCGGCATCCATGCTGAAAATGTCACGGCACCTAAAAGACACAGAAAAAGAACTCAGTTCAATACAAATACGAAAGGGTTGCATCGCGCATCGCGCTCTCACTCACCTTCAGCGCTACTCATCTCAGCAGCACGTCGCCATCCACGGATGCCGGCCATCATCTAAGGAAGGAAAGGAACTAAGTTAGAGAACTGTTCAAAAGACTCATTATACTTACCTGTCGGACTCTTGCCAGTGAAGTAACTAGGCAGCAACGAGCCTGCATCAATCAACGCGCCCCCGCGCTGAAAGCAGGATGGAGAGCACACTTTCCAAGAAAACAAGGTGAGCTGTAGGTCAAAGGGAAGGGTTGGACCCCGGAGAAGAAGGGGCTGAAGCACACAGAGACAATAGGGAGTTCAACTCTACCAATCCTGTGTTTCAGGCCCAGTCTCCAGTCGAGTAGACTCCAGGGAAGGGTTCGAGGTCCTAAGAGGTCAGAATAGGCTGAGTGACATCCCCGTGGATGCCAGGTGAGCGTTACAGAACACAAAGCCTCACATCAAAATCCACCTGGGCATCATAGAAACTTCAGAAAGTGACCAGTTAGCCCACATGTTGGGGCAGCTACATTCAGAAGTACATGCAGCCAGGCAGGAGACTAACACCCTGAGGAGAGAGCTGATAGTAGCCAAAGAACGCACTGATGATTTAAGCCGTCAACTTCTCCAGTCACAAGCAGGGCATGCACCATTGCTGGGAAGTGTGCCCTCGATGCCAGCACCATCAGCCAATCCCGTTCAGATAACCCTTCCAGGGGCAGTTCCCTTGGCCCTGCCCGAACGATTTACGGGGGATCCCAAGAGGTTTGCAACGTTCATGAACCAATGCTGCCTGCACTTCCTTTGTAGACCAGGGGCCATTCCGAATGACCAATCACGGGTCGCTTTTGTGCTATTCTACCTGAGTGGTAGCGCCGCAGAGTGGTCTGTACCCTTTGTGGCCCAAGACGATCCTTTGCTGCATGACTTCAGGGGCTTTCAGCAGGAGATGGAAAAGCTGTTCGCCCGTCGTACTCATGGGCAGGCATTAGACAACAAACTTCTGTCCCTACGCCAAGGGAATCAAGACCTATTAACATACATAGCCACGTTCAATACACTCGTAGTTGAAGCAGAATGGCCAGTGGAGAAGACAAGCACGTTATTTCATCGGGAATTGTGGGGGGAGCTCAAGGATGTTCTCGCACAAGTAGTGAACCCCCGAACGACTGCTCAGAATTCATTGACCTTGTTGTTCAACTGGATTATAGGTTGCAGGACCAAAGAGCAGATCAAACCAGACTGGACCCTCGCCCTATGTATGTGCATTCAAAGGACAATATTGCCCGCACAACGGAAGGTTCAGGAGAACCTATGCAAATTGGGGGGGGTCAGATCCCCCTTGACTAAAGCAGAAAGGGATAAAAGGAGACAGCAGCAGTTATGTCTGTACTGTGGAAGTTCAGGTCATTTCCTTAAACAGTGCCCTGTGAAGCCACCACGGAGGAGAGTAGGGGCCACGGACAAGGAAGATACCATCAAGGAATCGGAAAACTCCCCAGCCCGGCAAGTGTAGGGGTCCACTTGTCGAGCGAAGAAAGTGAACTACAGACCTCCCATTTTGCAATATCTGTGGTCTTGATCAATAACCAACAACCATCTCGGATGCACGCAGTAAGAGCGTACATTGACAGTGGAGCCGTTGGGAATTACATCGACCAGGATCTTGCGGCAAAGATGGGGCTTCCGTTACGCCCAAAATCAACCACCGACACTGTTACCACAGTCGACGGCACGGAAATAGCTTCTGGTCCAGTATCCCAGTGCACTGCAGCTTTAACCCTCCTGGGCCAGGATGGACACCAAGAATCTATTGTTTTTGACCTCATTAAGGCACCACAGTTCCGGTTGATTTTGGGAATGTGGCGAGCAAAAGAATTGGCCTTTCCCGAGACTTGGGCCCACACATGTTATTGCCAAGAGAAACAACCAATAGACACCAGAACCTCCACGCTTGCGACTGTGGCAATCGGCACCCTACCAAGCAAATACCAGGACCTTCAAGATGTCGTTCAGAAAGAACAAGCTTATACCCTGCCACCGCATAGACCAGACGATTGCCAAATCTACCTGATACCTGGCGCAAAAATCCCTTGTGGGTGAATTTACGCACTCACAGAACCAGAAAACCAGCACCTGAAGGCCTATCCTGACCAATACCTGGCCAACGGGTTCATCCGTCCCTCGAAGTCTCCAGCAGCCAGTCCTCTATTCTTCGTACCGAAAAAGGAGGGGGACTTGAGAACGTGCATCGACTATCGCGCACTGAACCAGATTACCGTAAAAAAATGCTACCCCCTGCCACTGATCCCTGAATTGCTTGATCAAGTCAAAGATGTCCAAATCTACACAAAACTGGACCTCAGGGGGGCATATTACCTTGTTCGCGTAAAACAGGGGGGCTAATGGAAAACTGCTTTTCGCACCAAATACGGCTTGTACGAATATCAAGTAATGCCCTTTGGCCTTTGCAAAGCGCCTGCAGCATTTCAATACTTCATGAACGATGTCCTACGGGAATTGATTGATGTCTGTGCTCTAGTGTACATCGACGATATTCTAGTATATTCCGCATCAAAGCAGGACCACGTTAAACACGTCCGATCCGTATTGGAGAAACTCTGTCAACAGCAGCTCTACGCCAAGCTCGTAAAGTGCTCATTCCACGTCTCTGAGGTGGAATTCCTGGGCTTTATTATCAGCCCGAATGTAATCCAAATGGATGTACACAAGGTGGATGCTATCCTGAACTGGCCATCCCCAAATTCATTCAAGGGGGTTCAAAGTATGCTGGGTTTTGCAAACTTCTACCGCCGGTTCATCCCAGGATTTTCGCAAATCGTGCATCCCATCACGTCATTGCTAAGGAAAAGCAACAAAAAGTTCCAGTGGACAACAGAAGCCGAGGAAGCTTTCCAGGAACTCAAAGCAAGATTCACATCTGCCCCAATCTTACGTGACCCTCGCCCTGATCTCCCATACCTGGTGGAAACGGACGCCTCAAGCATGGCTATGGGAGCCGTCCTCTCACGAAAGGACACCGAAATGGGCCAGTTACACCCTGTTGCCTTCTGGGCACGTAAACTCACACCCCCTGAACTCAATTACGCTATCACAGACAAAGAACTCCTGGCCATTAAGTCAGCCTATAAGGCTTACCGGCACTACCTCTTGGGCGCCAGACGCACAATCACCGTAATAACTGACCACCGGAACCTCAGGTACCTAAAAACGGCGAAGGCCCAATCCTCACGACAACTACGTTGGGCTCTTTTTTTTTGCTGAATATGACTACGTGATTACATTTCGACCAGGGGTGAAAAATGGGAAGGCCGATGCCCTTTCCCATATGGGGGTGGAAGGGCAAGGGTATCATACCCCTGACCCAATAGCAATCTTTCTGAGTGACAAGCTCCTAGGAATCACAGCAACCATAACTCAGAAAGAATTACATGAAGAAATCCAAAACCTGATGAGTCCGGAGCAATTACAAGCGTGGAGTGCACAAGGAGAACATTACATGATAAAAGATCAGTTGCCCTATTTCAGGAATCGTTTATTCTTACCAAACCAAGAACTACGAGAACAAGTCATGTCCGGTTATCATGATTCCTTGATCGAGGGCCACCCCGGAATCGCTAAAACCCTTGCCAAGGTAAAACAACATTATTGGTGGCCCACGTGGCGTAAAGACATTATCCAATTCATCCTATCTTGTGGAATGTGTGCTCAAAACAAGTCATCCAAGCAGAATCCGGCTGGGCTATTACAACCATTGGAAATTCCACCAGCACCCCGGCTCACGTTGTCCCTCGATTTTATTACTGACTTACCACTCAGTCAAGGGTTTAACACTATTCTTGTGGTCATGGACCTATTTTCAAAAATGCACATTTCATTCCTCTTAAGGGGCTCCCAAATGCTTCCACTCTGGCAAAGGTATTTCTTGAAGGCATCGTACGGCTCCATGGGTTTCCCTCAGTTTTAGTCTCAGACCGAGGTACTCAATTCGAATCTAACTTCTGGAGAAAATGCTGCTCTATGGCCCAGATCGACATCCGGTTATCCACCAGTCACCATCCCCAAACGGATGGTCAAACTGAGAAGGCAAATCAGACACTCGAGCAGTATCTGCGTTGCATATTACACCAAGCTGAAGGAAGCTAGTTCGACCTATTATGGATAGCTGAATATGCTTATAATAATTCCCTACACACCAGCACAGGGCAGACACCCTTTTATACCATGTATGGCAGGCACCCACGTACTTCTGAGTTGGACGTTCCTACAACCCTGGAAATGCCATCAGTCAAAACCTCGCACATGACCATTTCTCAAACCTTTAAAAGGGCAGCTGAACACCTACTTCAAGCTAAGAATCGCCAAAAGAAGTTTGCTGATCAACACTGAGGAAAGGCCCCCAACTACCAAGTGGGAGACAAAGTCTGGCTGGCGTCTAAACACGTGTCCATTAAAGGAACCCAAACTTTCCGTCCAAAATACCTGGGTCCATTAACCGTCACCTCCATGATAAATCCTGTAGCCGTCAGACTAGCTTTGCTGTCAAACATGCAGATTCATCTTGTGTTCCACCTGTCTCTCCTTAAACCTGTTAAACCTGGGACCCGTGTAGCAACACCACCGCTGCCAGTAGTAGTCGCCGGGGAGCCAGAATTCGAAGTCAAGGACATCCAGGATTCAAAGTACGTCAGATCCAAATTATACTACTTAGTAGACTGGAATGGGTATGGTCCACAAGATAGGACATGGGAGCCTTGTGAGTACATCCATGCAAATCGCTTGCTTAGACGATTTCATCAAAACCATCCAAACAAACCAGGACCAGGCGGGAGAGCCACCTTGAGAGGGGCCTTGGGGGGGAGTGCTGTCATGATTCCTGCCCCTCATGACCCCAGTCCTCCAAGATGTCAGGCTGAAGACAGGCCACGATGTCATGATGCCTACCCACGGGCATCCGGATCGAGTCCATCAGCCCCGGGAGCAGGCATCCAGATACTTGTTAAAACCCCAGCAGTCCCGGCTGGGGGCTGTTTGGGTTCAGTCCTGGCACCTCAGGCACCAGGCTCATCTTAGAAACCACTCCTGGCACCATAGGCGCCAGGCTCATAGACATTACTTACCTCATGCAGACCATGCTGCAAATGAATCCAAGCCAACTTGAGGCCTGGATGGGACTATTTTATTGCAGGGACTATTTTTTACTCGGGTGTGGTTCTGGGGAACTTCTTACCTGGAACTACTTTGGAGGCTATTTAAACCACGCCCGAACAGCAGCACACGCTTCACGTTATTCTGCATCCTTCAGCGTAACACTCACCGTGCCTGCAAGTCAGCATCCAGTCTTCTGCCACTCCAGCCTCGAATCCAGAGCTCCTAGAAAAAGATAAAGAAGGAGAAAAGGTTAGATCACGGACATTATTTTAATTCCTTACCTGATTCCGGCTCCAGCACGTCTCCGAGCCTGGAAAGGACATTATTCCTGCACGCGTCGCATCGCCAGCAGCAGCGCCGCGCCATATTCACCAGTCCACAGCATCTTTCGACTCGGCGCTGCCTCCATCATTTTCTTCGTCGAACTCCAGCAACTGGGGGAAAACAAAAGAAATAACAAGGTGAGCCAAGAGAGCCGACAAATACAATCTCCTACCACCATAGGCTTAACTGATTTACCACCAGAGGCATTACCCTTTAATACGCCTCATCTTCATATGTCGCACCTATAAAGGGAGAGAAAACAACAAGTTAAACTCATGCAACTTTTACCGGACAGTGTTGGGTAATACAGACTCTTACATGAACGCCATCGGCTGCCTCCATGCAATATTCTTTTGGACCAGCTGCAATTCAACAAGGGAATGGAACAAGAGTGAACATCGGACCTATTGAACTCGTTGAACTTTATAAACCCCGGAGTCAATATTCCTCCGGAACTCCTCCAGTACCTTCAAACCAGTGAAGTAACTGGTATCTACGTGCCCCTGCATGTGACGCAGGATGGAGAGCTCATTATTTAAAAACATAAGGTGAGGTTACTAAAAGGGGATATCGGAGGTGACAAGTGGGGAGAACGAGAACAGTGGGAGGAGGCCATCACTAAAATCCAGGGGTGGCTAAATCCCTTCGTCCACTTGCAGGAGAATACTTCTACGGGTCAAGCAGATGAGATTAGGCGGGCCAGTCCAGATAGTCACCTCGGCGCTACGCATCACGTTGGTGTAGACCGCAGCTGTCCAGGTCCGATCGACGCCCCTGTGGGAACCAGGTGAGCGTAACAAACGATCACCTACATGTCCCTCAAGGGCCTCTCCATCCCTCCAAAGACCCACTTCGAGTCAGACTTGGCGCTTGTGGCACCAGGCTCACTCACTCCCATAGGATAACATTGGGGATTGGACTTGTAGTGCATTGATGGGGACAAGATGGATGGCCCCACATATTTCGGTTCCCAAAACTGCATGTGCAGTCTAATCTTTTGGGTGTGGTTCAGCCCAGAGACACCTGGGTTACCCAGAGACTATTTAAGCCACTCCCAGGCTGAGAAACATGCTTTGTGTTTTCTGCACCTGCAGCGTGACACTCACCGTGTTCGGATCGGTCTCCAGTAGGCCTGCATCTTTCTTCTGCGCTCAGCTCCTGCAAGAACAAGAACACCGCTAGGAACAGCCTTACCTTGCGGCGCTTCTGCCCATCATTCATTGCTTCTTCTGTTCTGCGGGCATCTTCGGTAGTGTCATTCCCATCCCGACAGGCCGCTTCCTAAGGAAAAGGGAAAAGAACAGAAAAAAGGCACTAGTAAGCATTCAACAAATCTTTGCTTATTTTTAAAGACTGTACGGGCTTCAAACGCTTAACTGAATCCCAGCTGCTCTGGGGGAACTCTGTCTCCGGAACCTCTCATCCATCTGCAAGAGGGAAAAGACACTCCAGGTTAGCGTGGAAACATCTAGAGGCGCCGCATACCGCGCTTACTCACCGCATTTCTTCTTCATAACTGGCATCCACGCTGAAAACGTTGCGGCACCTAAAAGACACAGAAAAAGAACTCAGTTCAATACAAAAACGAAAGGGTCGCATCACGCATCGCGCTCTCACTCACCTTCAGCGCTACTCATCTCAGCAGCACGTCGCCATCCACGGACGCCAGCCATTATCTAAGGAAGGAAAGGAACTAAGTTAGAGAACTGTTCAAAAGACTCATTATACTTACCTGTCGGACTCTTGCCAGTGAAGTAACTAGGCAGCAACGAGCCTGCATCAATCAATGCGCTCCTGCGCTGAAAGCAGGATGGAGAGCACACTTTCCAAGAAAACAAGGTGAGCTGTGGACCAAAGGGAAGGGTTGGACCCCGTGGAAGAAGGTTTTCAAGCACACAGAGACAATAGGGAGTTAAACTCTACCAATCCTGTGTTTTAAGCCCAGTCTACATTCGAGTAGACTCCAGGGAAGGGTTTGAGGTCGTAAGAGGTCAGAACAGGCTGAGTTACGTCCCCGTGGATACCAGGTGAACGTTACACATGGCTACCTGGGTTAGTTAGGAAGATTGTGAGGGTACGTGAGGAATTCTTGTTCGGACCACAGATACCTATGGACGAAGAGGGGGGAAAGACTATTCCTCTAGAGTTAGAATCAGCCATAATACGAAAGGAAATGGCAATGCTTGAAGGAACGGATGACGAGGGTAGACTATGGAGAACAGTAATCATCATCATCAAACAACTTTATTCATCCTAAAAGGACATCAAAGTACATCCTAGCAAAGAATATTTCTAATACAGTATTACAGTAATTACAGAAAAGCAAAAAGCAAAACAATAGAATAAGCAGCACTCTCCGAAAGTCCCCCCAGCCGTATTTTTATCCTGGATTTAAAGCCGCCAACCCCAATCGCCTTGGGCCCAAGGGGACAAGGTTCGCCCCAAAAAGAGGACTGTTGCTATTGGAACCGCCATGGAGCGGCACAAAGGCAAAGTTCGGGGAAAGGTTAACTGTGATTCCACTTATTCCAGACCACCCAAGTTGATTGCATTTTTCAAGAGCAACCCCTGCCATGTACCCATCCCTGAAGACCAGTTTAACAGTGTCATTTTTAACGGACAGTTCTGTGGACAGTCTGGCACACTCCAAAAGTGTGCCCCTGGTCACAAAAGCACAGGGCCTCATTCCGAGATTGGAGGCAGCCATGGTGCTATTAGCACCATGGCTGCCTCCAATACCGGGTCTGTGTCCGGTCTGGTTGAATGGGGACTTACCGGGACATTCCGACCTGTGTGGACCTGGTAAGTCCCCATTCAACCAACCATTCCCCATTCCCATTTGAGCCCCCAAAGGGCTCAATGGGAATGGGGAAGGCGCTAATTACGGGCCCGCGAATAGCAGGCCCGTAATTAGTGCCCTGGTCCCTTAGCGGGACCCGTAAAGGACGTGTGGTCAGACCACACATTTTTTGCGGTTCCCGCTAAGGGACCTCGGAATTGGCAGTAAGGGTTTACCGGCACCGGTCTCCATACCGGTGCCCGGTAACCCTTACCGCCCAACTCAGAATGACCCCCATAGTCTCCTACAGACTGTAGCCAATGTAGGCATTTATTTGATAGGGCGTCGATAGGTTTTCTACAGCCAGACGGTAGTTTTGGAACCCCAAGAAGGAACACTGTAGAGCTTCTTCGTCCCTCTTCTGCATGATGTCTGTGCTGTGACCTCCCTAGACAAGGGATTGAGACATTACCCGCCCTCCCCACTGGGCGAGACTTTCCTGGGGCCCTCAGCGGAAGATTCTGCAAAGGTGGAGACTCATACCCCAAGTTTGGACTCATACTGGGCTTTCTCAGTGGGGTCGGTGATATTTGTTTTGCCACTTTTGGTTCTCTCTTCATGGTTTGAGCGATCGGGACTCCGAGTGCAGCCCCTGGGGTGCTCTCTCTCCAGCCCTCCCTGCATGCCCCTCCTACCTGGCCCCCATCACTCTCTTGATCAGAACCAGTAAATGTTTTTTTTAATGTCCATCAATTCGGAGAGCAGGTGTTGGCAGGAGCAACTTGTTAGGTTGATGGGTACTATGGGAGATGAGCCTGACGGGCAAGGATTACCTGGGATGGGGGGTTTAGGTACTCAAAGTAGGCTGAGACGTAGGAAGGAGTTGGCCCCCAAAGAAGCCTCTGATGAGAACTCACTCCGTGTACTACAGGGGGGGCTGGACTGCTTTCCCTCACCGGGTCCATCCCAGCCGGGACCATTGGATCATCAACCAGGGGGATGAAAGAAGACGGGAGGTGGACGTCAGCAACGGGCAGTTTCATCCATGTGTTTCCGGTTGCGGTTGAACATCTGGTGTGAAGGCAGAAGCTGGAGTTCGAGCCAAAAGGTGGGTGTGGAGGAACAGGTGCCAGTGGTAAGGCCGTGGGAGCACAGCCTTAGTTTTGCTATGCACATGGCAATTCTCTCACGGCCGTTGCCTGGGATAACAAAGAAATCGGCGGTAACCATACGATCAAGACCCCCACCAGGAGTTAGCAGGTTAATGGTGGGTGCCTGATCATCTGAGAGGAAGCTAGCTAGGGCAGTAGCTTGAAATGTGTGCTAAACAGGATCTAAGATGATACCGGGAGACCTTGAGCAGGGCCCTCTTTGGGAGCTGTGGGTATTAAGAGTCTCAGATGCTCTCCAGTGACTGCAGGCAGTTGAGTGCATGCTCCATCCCCGTTGGAGCACCCCAAGCAGGCTCCACATCCCTGGCTTTTCTCCATCCTGAGTTTGTGATGCCCCCTCCACCCCTTTCATTGGCCCACTATGGGTTTCCACTTCGCCATTGTGTCCAGGGGGCCCTGCAGATTCGAGAGAACAGCAGATTGAGGAAGGGGGGGGGGGGAGGCCCTCTCTGTTTGTGGCCCCAGCCATTTTCCTCTACAACGTCCCGGAGGAGGCTAACACTCCTAAACAATGTGGGCAATGTCAATGTACTCAATGTGGCACGGAAACAGCACTTCCCAAAGTTAGTTGAGCTCACCTCACAACAGTGCCTCTGTGAGCAGTTTTCCTCCACCAACAGGAGCGAACACCCAAGCGGGAGCAAAGATCTGTGCCCTTACACCCCTGTGGGCTTCCACCCTCATGGGTACAGCTCGCCGTATTTATCCGTGGAGGGGGTGGGGCTCAATGGCAGCAATGCGGGCAGTGAAAGAGGACACCAGGCTCCAAGCGGGACCAAACACCCGCGTCGTTACACCCTCGCAGGAACAGTAATAGCTCTCGAAAGAAACGTGTAGGTTGACTGACTTTACTGATGATGATATGTTTAGAGAAGACCCAACAGACGATGAAGTATTATTCTTTATGAGCATTACATATTGGATCAGAATAGAGAAATGGGAAATCCCACAGAGAATGGCAATAATGTGGCAGCATCCAGTATATTTTTAAGGACTTGGAGAAAGTGCCCAGTGTCCTATGGACTACAGGCCCTTATGATGCAGAATTTCTAAAGGGAATAGGGGAAGTTAAAATAAAGCTGAAGCCAGGAGCCATTCTACCTCGAGCAATACAGTACCCCATGTCTCGGGAGGCTGATGATGGTATATTTCAGACCTTTTCAGCACTGATGAAACAAGGTATTCTGGTGTCATCAGAATCATTGTGCAATACCGCAGTGTATCCTATCAAGATATCAAAGGGAGGGCCGTGGATATTCATCCAAGACATGTCACTGATTAACCAGATTGTAGTAGCAGAGTTTCCTCTAGTTCCTAACCGGGTAATGATACTATGCAGTATCCCGGTGGAAGCACAAAATTTCACGGTGATCGATTTGAAAAATGTGTTTTTCTCAATCCAGTTGCACAAGGACTCACACGTCTTGACTTCATTTACATTTCACCAAACTCATGTAAAACACACTCGTTTGCCCCAGGGGTATTGTGAGTCTCCATCAATTTTTAACATGGACCTCCAGATCCACGGAGAAGCTACTATATTGTCAAGAAGAGGTGATATACACAGGACAGTTGATTTCACATGAGGGAAAAAAGGTGACACTTGAAAGAGCTGAGGCAAATATGAAAACTGCAAAACCGCATACAGTAAAACAGATATAACAATTTCTGGGACTATGCAATTATGTTAGAGCCTGGGTGTTTGACGACAGTTCATATACAAGACCCCCTTTGCAGGCTTTAAAGAAAGCACAGGTGAATAAGGTTAAAATAGAATGGACTGAGGAGATAGGGGAAGGATTTGAGGAATTAAAGAATGTGATTTCTCCAGCCCTAGTTTTAGGAATTCCCAATTATGGAGAGGAATTCTGTTATTTTTGCACAGAAATGGGACCATCATGAAAGCAGTGCTTATACAGAGGACTGCTTTGGGGTACAAGCCTCTAGCGTATTACAGTGGGAATTTAGACCCAGTTATGAAAGGACACTTTCCTTGTGAGCAGTCAATGGCAGCCACCACGTTCGCAATTGAGAGGTCTACAAGTATTGCTATGGGCTCCTCTATGACCTTCTTCGTGAAGCATGCTCTGTTTGCCATTTTAGAGAAACCCAAATGTACATTGACATCTACGAGAGCCTCATCTTATAAAGTAATGGTTTCGAACCCAATGATTAAAATTGTCAGATGTAAAATAGTGAATCCTGCCACATTTGTAGCTGAGCCAATAACTGACGGCAATCATATGCATGACTGTGCACATTATGTAGAATTTTATAATGAAATACCTTGCGTGAAAGAAAATTCTTTGCCAGGAGGGGAAATTCTATTTATGGATGGTTCTTCGAAAATTGATCAGACTAGTGGAGAAAGGGATTCTGGCGCAGCTGTAGTGAGGCATAGAGCAAATGGCGAGTTTGAAATTGTAGCAAGTGCTAGACTACTCTCTCACTTTTCAGTGCAAGCGGCAGAATTGTTTACGCTCATTGTCACGCTCGAGAAACATGAACGGCAGGAAGTGACGGTGTACAGTGACTCCGCCTATGTGGCGTCAACCGTACACGCAGGACTAGCACGTTGGAAAAGGAGGGGCTACCTCCGAGCGGACAGCACTCCAGTGCAGCACGCATCCTTGTTGGACAGGCTTATTAAGACACTATAACTCCCAGCAGCCATAGCGGTCGTCAAATGTGCTGCTCATACTAAGCAAACAGATTTTATTTCTTGCGAGAACAACGCAGCAGAAGCCAAAAGGGTTGTGTATTCACCAGATATCTCAAGTTTTGATGCTCCAAATGCCAAAGAGAAAGTAACTACGATTATGGTAAAACAAGAAGGGGTTAATCATTTACCGAAGACCCAATTAATGGAGATCCAAGGCAGTGCACCACAGGAAGAGCCGGAGTTTTGGAAATGAAGGAGGTGCTCTTTATCCCCCAGAACCATTATGGCAGCAGGATAGCACTGGAAAGCCGATCTTGCCAGTAGTTGTCAAAGTCTGGCCGGTGGGCACATGACAAAGGCTATATCACATAGTATGCACTGTAGATTAGTGGAGATTCCGGAGGCAATGCTAGCATATAAAAGAAACAGGGTGCATACCAAGCTGATCTGAGTTGAAACAGGTATTCACAGGAACTGCAGGGGCAAAAAGCTGTCTGTAAACAAAGAGACAGAGAGAAAGCAAAGACAAGCAAATACACTGGGCAACACGGATTGATCAGAATAAAGGGTGTACTGGAATGTGATAAGGGGTCTCCAGGGATTAAGGAAAGTCCTTGGGATCGGTACCAGCAGATTACTCTTAACAATGGTCATACAGCAGCATCATGAGTTAGGCGTGCCAAAGAAACTGTTGTACTCAGTAGAAGGGTAAAATTGGAGACCATATACTGAGGCAGGTAAGACTTCAATGGACTAGGCGAGGGCAACAGAAGTATTTCCCTTTCTGATCAGAATGGAGACCAACCTAGGGGTAACACTGTTAACGGTTTCAAAGCGATAGACTGGAATATCAGAATACACAAGGCAAAGGACTAAGGCCAGATAGGTCGCTGCCAACACAGCGAATACGAGGGATTCAGGAAACTCAGAGTACTTAAGAACAGGCACTATAACTATGGACAGAAGTCTGGAAATATTGCGGGCAAGGAACAAACAGGAAAACATCAAAAGGCTGGGTTTGCAGAAATAAAGAGGGAAACGCAAGGCAGAAACAGGACATGTCTGTGAAGCAGAAATGCTTACAGAAAACAGGGTGTTTACAGAAAGGCAGAAAAGATATCAGTAAAGAACTGATGTCTTAAAAGGTATCAGAAGTGAAAAGCTGGAAATCAAGGACAGGTTGAAAAACAGGCAGGCTGCAAGGCAGGGAGCCCAGAGGAGCAGGGCAGAAGGTAGAGGAGAGTGGCAGGGTTGCCAGGCAGGAAGCCCAGAGGAGCAGGGCAGAAGGCAAAATCAGTCTGGAGACGATGCTGCAAGCAGCAACAGCAACAGGATTCAAAAGCCAAAATTAGGATTTTCAGGAAAGGTCAAAAAGTGGTAACAGGAGCACAACATGAGCTCCCAGTGGAAGCAGTTGACTACAACTGCTTCTGTTCAAAGTGAGCTTATAAAGGCCCTCCCAGTCAGCAGGCCAACAAGGTGGAGCTGATTGCAGACTCTGGCAGCTGTGTTCAATTAAGCCCAGCCCTGGCTTCAGTAGCCTGCAGCAGTGGTTTCTAATTAAGGGCTCTCCAGTTCTCTGCAGCCTAGCCTGCAGTAGCTTGGAACAGGTGAATGCAATCAGGTCCTCTGCAGCTCTTAGTAGCTTCCTGCAAACAAATGTATTTATTATGCCTCCTCCAGCTCTCTGCCACTCTGTACAGCATACATGTACCAGAATTCATCAGCTGGTTTAACCCAAAAGCTGGAATGGAACATGAAATTGGATTGGTCCAAAACTTCAGCGGTAAAACAAGTAAATAAATGCAGAGGCAGTTTGCAGGTCTTAACTTTGCAAGTTTATCATAAACAGAGTCCCTGAATGTGTGCATGCAGCGGTGCTAGGTGGCAGTTGAGTAGGATCATGACAGTAGCATTGTTAAAGGTAGCGCTTGAACAGCTGCACTACCCTGCGCATGTAACTAGGGAATGTCTTGCTGCAACGATTATGGAAGACTGGTTTGTTCCATAATTTGTTAGAACATGTTGCATTCTTTGTAGTGAATTGCATCGCGTGTCAAATGTTTACCACTGGGCATACACTGAGAACGATTAGTGGAGTAATACTTGACCAAATGGTTCTTTTCAGCATTAACATACTGATTATGTTGACATGTTGCAGGTGTGTAATGGATACAGGTATCTGATAGTGGTGGTGTGTCCCTTTCTAAGTGGATTGAGGCAGGTCCGTGCACACACTCTGATGCCACTTGAGCAGCAAAGTTTTTAGTACATGAAGTCTTTCCAAGGTGGGGTGTGTTTGAAGTGCTGAGATCTGATAATGGGCCACATTTTGTTAATCAAGTGTTCGAACAGATAGGACTATTATTGAGTATTCTTTTGCTTATAACCGCGAGCAAACGTGATATATGAGAGACTCAACAGCCCCCTTAAAGAAAGGATTGCCAAAATTAAACTAACTTTGAAGAAGGGATGGCTACATTTCCTGCCCAAAGCTTTATATGCCATAAGGAATCAGCCTGGTTCGGACCACCAACTCACCCCCCACGAACTAGTGACTGGGAGGCGAATGAGAACACCTCTCAAACCTCCATCGAAGAGTAGAAGTGATGCCCAGAGTAGAGCGAAACTGGTAGGTGATGAACTGCACAATTATTTGACATGTATGACCTCTAGCATCTCTCTCATTTCAGATCAACTCAAGCGACAGGGGGGGGTCGGTCTCAAAACATAGATGAAGACAATTCAGCAACCAGATCAAGTGAACCTTTATCGATACCTAAACTGTTTATTGGTGACACCGTTCTGATCAGAAACTTTACCAGAAGGTGGCCCAAGCCACGTTTCAATGGCCCTTTTATTGTTGAAAATATAACCGCCTCAGCAGTAAAAGTCCAAGGCAGGTGAGCCTGGCTTCATTTAAATGACATAAAACAATATAAAGGCGAGACCGTACCTCCCACCATTGCCGATCCAGAAACAAGACAAGAAGAAGAATTTGAGTGTGTGCAAACTCAATCGATGGCCAAGAAGAAGGACAATAAATCAACAAGCTGAATAATGCAGATTTTGAATTTGGACTAAAACTCGATCGGACACATATCAAAGTTTTGCCTAAACAATAGTTCCTCGTTGAAAACTGGAAAAGAGCACAGTATCCAGGCCTGTTTCTTGGTGCATATGTGTTCTAAGTATTCAAATTCCATGGTGTTGACTGACAGAGATGTGCATCAGCTTCTGCTTGCTATTGTTGTGTTTATTCTTCAGGCTTATCCTGCTCTTGTCAGAAGAAACGTTGATTTTTGCACTTCTTTGCAGGATCCTATGAATTGCCCTGTGATTAGGACGCTGTTATTTGGAATCATTGAGCATGTACTGTAACAACAGGAGACATTGCAAGTACAGGAGTAAAAAAGTGTTTCTTTTTCCTTAAATGATCACAGTAGAAATGAGGAATGTTGAAAGTAGTATGATTTTAGGGAATGAGCAAGCCCGACCAATCCCAAAATGCCATAAAAGGTGAACATCAGTATTCTGGAGCATAATATATGCATGATCAATTTCTATTTTTGTCTAACTGTTTCTTCTGGTTCACGCTCTCTTTTCCATCGGTCCAAATAAGACAGATGTCCCTTTGATCCTCCCCACTACGGGAACTACTTCTGATAAGTTTATTTCCACCAAGGCAGAGGCCATTATGATTTCCCGTAATGCAGGAATTGCCTTTGATCTGCTTATTTCCACTAAGATAGAGGCTCCTATGGTTCTCCCCGAAGAAAGGACTCTTTTTGATTGGTTATTATGCAAGTACTGACGTTGTAGTAATAAGACACAAAAGAAATATAGAGAAGATAATGAAGGGATAAACACGTATCTAGATAATGCAGCACACTTGGGTAATAACGTGTGGTATAAGCACATGAGAAAGGTAGGAGAAAGAACTTCCAAGGAGGGTTGCTACACCTGCTCTCTCATATCCTATGCCATGGATGCAGTGTGAACTTTTATTTCAAGTGACATCCCAGAACACAATGCCAAATGCCTTGTTCATCGTGCAGCATGTATGACCAGAGGACATAGGAAAGGAATGGTCTTAGTAGTAGCTCATTATGCTAACAGATGCAGATGCTAGACTCTCAACCTGCAATAATGTATGCTACAGACCGACATGCTGAGATTTTGACGTGGTGAAGTCAGCATGCCATATTGTGTCGTGATGATATCACAATGTCAGCAGGTCGCCTGTATTAATCTAAGCTATTTGGAAATGATATTTTGATGTAGATTAGTGCTATCTACTTGTTTACAAGATAATGGTTCCAAATCTGAGTAATATCACAGTTTTGTTAAGTACTTAGTGATGTTGACACGCTATATTGTGGTGTGATGATATCACAACCTGAGCAGTACGGCCGTACTGATGTAAGCTGTTTAGGAATAATATTTTGATAGCACTTCATAATGTCTAATTGTTTAAAAAATACAGTTAAAATTCTTGGTAGTGTAATTCTTTTGGTAATTGGTATGATAGTTAGTGATATCTGCATGCTTTGAAAAACATTAATTACAGATTCTTATTGGGGACTCATTTGTTTTAGGCTTATTTTTCATTCCCGGTATGATTATTTCATACTACACGTTTATGTGTTTCACCACATAATGTGGCTCCTCAGGACAATTGCAATTTGACTTTTGGTTTATAAATACAGAATCGGTTCCCAATTGAACCTCCATAGGCTGAGGCATAGCTCTACTATTACCTGATGTATCCAAACATTATTTAGTAACAAATGTACATATGTCTGTAGATATGACACATCTATAAGTGAAGAACTTATTATCTTGATTAAGGCCAGTATAGCAAGTGTCTATAATATGTATCCATCTGGCTTCTTGTTACCTTAATTTAAGTTGCCTATCTCCTCCTCACAATGTAGGGTCAAAAGGTATCTAGTCCCATGAACTTCAATTTTTCAATGTTCTGGCCTGAGTGTTCCTTTTGCCTGTGTGTAGCAATTCTGTGGTTTTTACCACTCAGTAGTTCTATGGTATTTTCTTTTTGCATCATTAGGGGGCAGATCTTGCAATGCCACATTTAAAGGTTCTAGTTATTGCCGGTAATTTCCATAGTGTTTGGATGGAATCTGCCTTGCATGCATTTGTTGCTCTTAGAAAGCAAGGACTTGTTATGTTTTTTTATGGTTTTCGATCTTGCAAAGGTCATTGATGATTTTGAATAAAGGTATTTTGAAATATCATTGTCCAGGTGTAGTATTTGCCATTATTATTTAAGAATTTTCTTCATCTTGTAATCATCTGCACAAAATATTGTTAACTTTAATGTCCTCCTCAATCCTTGATTTTTTTTTTTGGTTCTGTCTCTTTATTTTTGAGTAGCACAGATCCTGGTGTTAGGCTAGCTCTTGCTTGTGCTTGATAAAAAATCTGGTGGTTGTATCCTCTTTGCATGAATTTTTTGATTGTATATCCAAAATGTTTTTCATATTCTTGTTGATTCCTGCAGTTGGTTTTGATCCTTAGCATTTTTCCATATAGTATATGTTTTATTATGTGGACAGTAGGGTTACTTCTAGCTTTTAGTATGCTGTTGCCAGCGGTTTGTTTCTGGTATAATATGATGTGTACTGGATTCATTGCCATTGTTATGTTGTAGTTGTTATTATTGAAAATGTTAGTGTATTCTATTACATATTTCTCATCTCCCTTCCAGATTATTAGTATGACATCTATAAAGCATCCACAATACACTATATTTTTAAGAGAGGTAAATGATGGATGTGTCCAAGCATGTTCAAGCTTGAATGTCCCACAAAGAGGTTGTTATATCCCGGGTGTATTTGGCACCCATTGTTGTTCCATTTGGAACCTATTGCTGTTCCTTGTAGCTGCTGGTATATTGATCCATCAAAAGAAAAGACATTGTTGTTGAGTGTAAATCTTAACAGCGTCAATAGTATTTGATTGTGCTCAAAAAGGATAAAGAGCGAGATGTCAAGAAATACTCAATTATGTTTATCTCTTTCTCTGTGTACTTGTGATGCCATGAGCGCATACATAAGAGGTGTCATTTTAAATGGTAGTCTTCGCTGATTAAGTGTGGAGAAGGACGCAGTTTGGATAATTGAATCCAGGCCCTTTTTCAAACCCAATGTTTGGTAAGAAACATATTTTCTTTAATTAGTTTTCTTTGCTCTTGAACACAAATACTAATGGTATACTTTAACTCACATCTGCATCTCTGTTAGAATAAATAAAGTAAAACACTGCTCACAATAGTAACATACTTTAACACTAGAACAAAACATTTGCTTATGTTGTTTTGTACATTATAGACAATTCACAACAAGAAATATGAGAATAAGCATGGAAAAGTATTGAAGAAAAGGTGGACAAAAAGATAGGTAACTGACCAAAATATTTTATTTCCAATAATGTTTTACTGTGTTGTACAAAATAATGTGATTAACCTAAGGGAACTATAATATTGTTTCACTTTCCATCTTTTTTAAAACTACACCAAACCACCCGATGAGCCACATCATATGGTGAAACACATAAACGTGTAGAGGTATTAAATAAGAATAGATATCAATAAAATTATTTTGGAAATATGAGAGGAACACTAATATACTGTTGAATGAGGTATGAAACAAATATACAGTTGAATGTGGAGCTCGGCTGCTGGGTAAGAAAGGGCTGTTACACTGCACCACCAAGGGCAAAATAATATAAAGAACTTTGGATCACCGTCCAATGAGTGTAGTCTATCAAAAATAACCTTGTCACAACAGCTGTGAGTGCCTAGGCTATACCCACACCCTAGAAAACTATTAGAAGAAGAAAAAGGTACTCAATTAGTGTGTCAAGATTTACGAAATTTATGTAGTTAGCTTATTATCGATTGAGTTAATGTCTCAAAAGAACGTTCACAATCTAGTATGTGTGCCTGTCTTGTTTGACACGTGTTTCGGGCCACTTAGGCATTTTTCAAAAAAATGGGCTAGTCAAAACAATCACTGTGCAAATTACAATCGATTTAGATTTAGAAATATTCATTTTATATACAGGATAACTACCAGGCACCTGTGTGGTTTCCCAGCTTCAGGTTGCAATAACGCCGTTCCTACGATCATCGTGTATTATCGGAGGAACAGCGTTATTGCAACCTGAAGAGTTGAAAAGGGCCTAAGTGGGCCGAAACATGTGTCAAACAAGATGGGCACACATACTAGATTGGGAACTTTTTTTGAGAAATTAACTCAATCTATAATAAAATAACAATGTACATTTCATAAACCTTTTTCTTCTCATGAAACACAAATAGATATCAATCAAATTCTTGCGTAAACATGAGGGGAATATTGATATATTATTGAATGATCAAACAAGAAGTTCTGAAATGCAACACAAGGTAAACAAATTAACACATTGTCAACAACAACTGAGAGACATCAAACCAACAGTACTTGATATAATACAAAGCCAATCAAGTGGAGATTTACTCACAATCTATTCACTAATAGGACACAACTATGGAAGAAGTACAAAGAATTCACAATGAAATCATTTCAATAAATGTAGAATTAAGGGGCCATCTTTTGATAGCACTTATATCATGTATACTCTGCCATGAAATTCATACAATTACATTTTCTAGGAAATTTGAATCAATAGAAATATAAAAGGTCTATTTGTCTCCCAAATATTCTTTCTTTTGAAATGTATTCAATATATTTGGCAGACACAATTATTCTTGGTGAAGACAAGCAACGAGACTACAGCTAAATGATTGTACATGAATTAGCACTCCGGGATAATGTATATCTACGAAAATGTTCTTTCTATACAGTGCAGAAATGGTGAAGCCCAATATAGAGAAAAAGCTGTCAAGGACCAAGAGCACTGATCACCTCCGCGGCCTTGAATAACTAGGTCATATTGATCTTCATGATGCGACAGGCTCATGGGTGCACAACAAATGAACTCTCTATGCTCACCTAATGCAGGGCCAACTGTCCATATTTAGGTTAATTGCTCCAAGGTGGTGGGTGGTCACCTGTCTAGTGCTCCATCTCAATAGTTTTAAAAGTAAAGCAGAATGAGCTAGCCTAATCAACTGCTGAGGGCAGCTGTGGTTCAGTTGCTCCAGTGTCTTTCTTTAGCAGAGAAAATTATGACACTAGGGCAGCGCACGACCAGAAACTGACAAACATCTCTGACCCAAGTGCGTACCTTATTTCTGTCAGGCTAAACTGAGTATAGCTCAGGTGCACAACTTAACTGGCATTTTGGAGGGTGGCCGGACAATGCAGCATATGGTAGGTGAGGGGTTATCTTTAGATACTTTATGTGGGCGTGGCAAACTTCCCTGCCCCATTTCCGTTGCCCAAAGCAATGTTTGTGGGGGCCAGTGTTGAATGAGCAGCCAGCAAAGCAATATAAGACACATTGGACTAGTGATATTGAAATAAAATCATAGGTTTTAAATGAAAAATGCACATTTCGATGGTAACTGTCAGCACAGTAATGCTGTGGTTGTGACGTGGTGCATTGTTGGCTTCATCATCTATTGTATATCCAGCTGCATTGTACCATAATCCCACACAAGACTGGGTGGTGCAACAGTGGAAGTGTCTTTAAGGTGTCAGTAGGCAGTCAGAAGGGAGGTCCCAGGAAAATGATTAGATGCCAAGGCCCTTAAATGTGTGCCATTACTTGATGTCACCTGGCATAGCCTCCCCTAGCCTAACAACACAGGTTACACAGTGGGACGTACACCACCCGAAGGCAAATGTCTACACAAAATCTCCCTATTACACTAACCCACACAGATACACCTCACTCTTTAAACACCACTCTGTGACAGACCACAGAGAACGCCACCAACAATATGCATTAGCAACTTGGAGTGCATATTAGCCACTGCTCTATGTGAGTCACAAAATATCTAAAAGTCACTCACTACATGCAGCCTTATCTTTTCAGATCTGCACACAGAAGCACTGCAGCAAGGCTTTCCTTCCCCCTGTTCCTTTGTGAGTCCCGCTACCCCACTGCTTACAGATCCTGATGCCCCAAGAAACGGTGAAAAAGGAAGTGGTGCTGTGGAAGACTCAATAACATAGCATAACCAGGCATAGCAAAGAGCTTCACTCATTCTCATTTGGGGTAGTTCTCTGAACGACTCAAGCAACTTCATTGACTGAGGGAAACAGGGCAGGAAATGAACATCAGTTGCTGTGCCGTAATCCATGGTGCAGTGACTGGCTGGTGGCACTATATATCTACCTGCCAAATTAAGTGATGTGGGAACTGAAGGAGGCTCACTGCAACAATGACACAATTGTAGGTGACGGCCTCGGGGCCACTATTAGAGGAGTATGAGACACCACTTTGTCCCTAAAATAATGAAAGCTGCCCTGTGGTAAGAGTGTCATTCTCTGAATAGTGTGCATTTAATCAAATCCAAGAACTCTACATTTTGCGGTTAAGTCACAGCAAGATTAAATAATTTGCCCCTGATCACACTTTGATTAAAGTGTAAACGTGAGATTTCAAACCACTGTGCAATTTAGGCCCTCAACTGCATATCTTCAGAGCTCTGTTTAGTGCACATTTTCTAAGTTTTGGCTTTCAAAGACTACAATAATGCTGCTGTATAGTGTTTAGTTGTAAGAACACAAATCCTATAGTAAAGCTGCCTGACAATATGTAAATGCGTTTTAGAAATATATTAAGCCATATTATTGTCCCTTTATTTTCTACATCCTGAATGGAAAAGTACAAGTAATAGAATGCAAAATAATGATAACCTGAAAAATCTCCTTCATACAGCACTGAGCTTTTTGCATTTTGAGAGTGGTTTCTTGTATTTCAAAGCTAACATTGTATGAAGGGGATATTACCTTTGCACTTAAGTGCAAACAGGTCACCTGCATGCAGCTTTAATCATTTGCACTACGAAGTGCAAAACAAAAATGTAAATAAAGACACAATTGCCCGTATGCCTTAGCTTTTTCACTTGTACTGCTAACTGAGTAAATGCCACCTGCCATTTATTTCTGGCAGGCTGTGTTTGCAATGGGTTACTGTGGAATATGCCTGCTTACAGCTGGTGCAAGAAGCAGGCAGATTCCACAACTATCCAATGGATTTGCACTACCATGAAAATGTCATGCTGAGGTAAATGCTTCTGCCTTTGTAAAACGTGAATGGAGTATAGCACTGGGGCAACATGGCTCAAATCCCGGATCTGCGTTTAGAAATCGAACTCAGGTATGGTATTAGGTGCGTTATAAAAAACAATTAAATAAATAAATAGAAGACTGGGGTGGCGGACATGGCAATTATGTTCAGTGCCCCCTGTCCTCCATTCAAATGAATACAACTATGACCTGGTCTAAAATGCATGTATAAAAGATTTACGCATACATTTTGCCCATATTTGTTATGCTACGCCATAATAAACATGTACCCCTCTCTAAAAGAAATTGTGTAAAATGCTCACCTGATATAGAACTTTACTTTAATACTTATTTAGCACCACACGCCGAAGGACTCGAGGCGCACACACGCTCAAGGACTCAGGGCGCACGCAGTACAGATAAAGACAGACATAACAATTAGTAACAAGGAAAGACCCCACTGAGAGCCAAGGCAAAGGACAGATAATCAACCTCTTTGTTGAAAAGGTATGTCTTGATGGCTCGTTTGAAAAGATACAGACAAGAAATGGTCCTCAGGGTGGTAGGAAGCTCGTTCCACAAACAGGGAGCCCTATTAGAACAATTCTGCTAGGTTTTACTTAATCGTCAGGCATCATGGGGACATTTACCAGTCTTTAATGTGTAATACTCGCCCCCAATATCTTCCAGTGGTGTTTTGGGACTGAATAGACCCACTGCCAAATGATTGCCTGATGCCAAGCTAGGGCCGAAAGTTAGGGAAGGGCATTTCCCCATGCGATGCTCACCCTTCCGAGGTGCATAAGAGTATTAGGAATTGGTGGGAAAATAAAACAGTAGCGATACATTTTAGTGTTTGTCAAGTTTCTAATCGAACCTTAAACACATGCAGGAGAAATAAAGACAAATAGTCAATCTACTCTTAAATACGAGTTGTACACTTTCAACAGTGTCCTTTTATGCATAGATATGCAGTGGCGGAAATGGGAAAAAGTTGGTGGGGGATCCCACACGGGCCAGGGTGGGGCAGAGTTTGGAGGCAGTGCCGAAGGAGGCGGGGTTAAAGGGCAGAGCTGGCAGTTGACCTCCAATCATAGGAAATGTCCAAAATAATAGTTTAAAACGGCAATATTTCTTTCATGCTGCTTCTTTTCCAAACTATATATCAATTCCATTTTAAACCACTTCCATGGCATTGGTGATGAGTTACGTCACCATGCGAATAATAATTTTGACCAGTGTTGCTGAGTAAATATTCTTTAAAATGCACAATGTGCATCCACTGTTATGTTATATATAAAAATAAAAAAATCTCCCCCTTGGGTAGTATTCAAACAGGGTGATTTCTGTTCGCCATAGGCAACTTTTTCTTTTACTTGAACCACACCCAGCACAGCTCCTGCAGCTCCCCTCTGAAAGCAGTTGGGTGTCTGCAACGTGCGTGATGTTAATAGGGGTATTTATTCATGCAATGTTTGTCGGATACAGGTAGCCAACAAACATTGCATAAATACATACATAAATAATCTGTGTCCATGTGTCCGACAAACACTGCATTAATAAATAAATAAACCAGGTCGTGGCTGAGGACTGTAACGTGGTCACCAGAGGAAGTTACAGTGTTCTCGCGGGCGCTTTTTTTCTCTCTTTTTTTTCCTCCCCAGCGCAGAGGAGGGGTTTGGGACGGCTGACTCTGGCTGGATCCGGAGATCCAGCTACACATCTGGTGCCGGATCTCGGATCCGGTGAGAACCGGCCCAAGTACTGCAGTTATGTGCAAATAAAGTTTGCTACTGTAACGTGAAACATGTGCGCCTGCAGCAGCTTCTCTTTAGACAGTGCCAGTGGCGTATCCAGGGAGTGGCTTTGGGTGGCACGTGCTACTCCTGGAATCTGATTGGACACCCCAGGTGCCACCCCATTATCCTAAACTATGATCATTATGTGTGCGTGCGCTCGTACTTCATGCCACCCAGGCATACATAAGTGCCCCACTTGGGCTACCACAGTCAAAAGAGTCTGGAGATGCCACTGGACAGCGCTCCATACAATGATGATGTGGCAGTGTTTTTAATATTTGGGTGGCACCTGAATCACCCAGCAGTGTGCAAAGTAAGAGAGAAGATGCCCAGCTGCAGTTGTTTTTATCCAGTGCACTAATGGAGTATTTTTAGTTTTGGCTATTAGGTGGCACTTGTGTCACCTATAAGCTGAAACTATTGCATTAGAGTATAGCTAGGGAGTAAAGGCATATGATGAGGGGAAAATAGGCTTGTAGGTGTTGTTTGGTTATTTACCTATCCATTGACTGTCCGTAGCCATGCTAAACCCTATGGCCATTTTCACCCACTACCTGCCCCTCCTGCCATCTATCTACATGAACTTTATCAAGCCTTGTGCTCCAAGAGCCTCCCAGTTTTTTTTCAAAGCAGTCTTTTGAGAGTTAATGACTTAATTGGTGCTGTAAGTGTGCTACTGGTGTAATAAAAATGTCTTAACCAGGTCAACAGTTTTGGTTTATTGATCATGCTGCCGGAATCCTAAATAGCTATAGACTGCACTTCAAGCATTCTGATTGGTTGTGAGGTCACAGGTCCCATGTGATAATTAATTAGAGTTGCACTATACGGGACAACAGTATTTCAAACAAAGTTTATACAATCGTACATGGATGCAACTTGAGAACAATGCATATAGTAAACATTTTTTTTACATGGTGTTAAGGCTCCTCCCTATATAAGTCCACAAACATTGGAAATGCCATTGTTACAGTTCATAAAAATACTCAGTCTAAACAAATACCATTGAAGAGGAAAAATGGGAGGATCCCTTCCCTCAACCCACATAGAAACTGTGGAAGACGACGTCGAGGCCAAAGAACTTCCGGCAACATGAGTTTGCACCTCTGCCCACTGCTCCGGATGCCAACACACACCGTGACCATGCTCCACCTGTGAAACCAGGCCGCACCCTGTTCAAGACACGCGGCGGGAACCAAGACGGAGCTGGGACCGATGATAGACAGAAACACATGCTGCCGAACACCTGGATCATTCACACACCAATCCACATAAAGAACACGTCCAGTGCTATGACGTAGCGGACCACGCACACTCACCGACGTACATCGTTATTATTTTCCACATAGGCCAGCAACCGCATTGCAGAAACCCAAGACGCCGGAAGAGTTTGAGTATATGCTTGCAGAGGCTTTATGCTACTAACCCTGGGGACAAGACCCTATAGATGGACCGATGTACAAGGAACCACACTGTGCCCCACACCTCCCCTTGCCTATGGACCTTATGCCACAACATACAACCAAGCCAAAGTAGGCCTCAGACCAGAACCGGCAGTCCAGAAGCAGCTCACAAGGTGCTGAGCATGCAGAACAGCCCATGGCTGGAGCCACCGCAGCCAAGGGCACGATGTTGCAATCCATATTCCGCGCTGTCCAAGCCAAGGTGACACCTGCCATTGCTGCGAATACCCGAAGCAAAATACAAATCAAATCCCCATAATTATGCCTCAGCCACGGTCTCTCAACACGTGACCCGGCCGACCTGATACAATGCCAATTCCTGAAGACTGACGAAGCACTGGTGTCCCACGTCTGGGACCCCTCTTGCAACAAAGTCGTAACAACTCAGACACAGGCAGCTATGGGAAAGGAATGCTCTAATGGCATTAGCAGAACCGTCCATTGTCATTCACTGACACATAGTCAGACATTGTTGCCAGCAGCAGGTACATCGCGGGCTGGGAACGACAATGGTGCCAGGCTTCGGGGTTCGCTGATGAACCAATCAGGACACGTCGGTCTAACCACTGACAACAATACCTCACAACCAATCACTAACTCTCTCCATGTATCATTTTCGAAGTAACAATTTCTCGGGACGAACCAATCCTACCACCGGACCTCTAATCCACAAATAACCCTTTTCACCATATGGTCCTATACTGAACCTACCACTCGGGAAACCAACCCGGAGTGGAAATAGGTTCAGGGATGAGCTTTCGCAGGTGATGCAACCTGTTACGTCACTCAGGTACAAAACGAGCCTGCGAGCC
This sequence comes from Ambystoma mexicanum, assembly GCF_040938575.1. NCBI lineage: Eukaryota > Metazoa > Chordata > Amphibia > Caudata > Ambystomatidae > Ambystoma > Ambystoma mexicanum. Next base: position 1,125,400,828 of record NC_090922.1, on the reverse strand, counting down.
CGACTACGGTGAGAATTTGCCTGGAACCTACGTTCCATGTATATGTCCCTGCTTGTTTCTTCTAATAAACAGCAGTAACTAATTGCTCTTGTGTGGCCGCTCTACTTCTTTGCGACATGGAAGGAGTTAGGGCCTTCCGAGAGCTGAAGATCCGGAGACCCCGGGTACGGCTCTGCTGACCACCAGAAATTACCCTCACACATTGGAGGCACCAGCGAGATCGTCTATGATAAGGTGGCCCGGCAATGTGGCCCCTCTGCCGTTGCCCCCTTGGAGGACTGCAGGACCATCGCGGAACTGCGAGACGACTGGATTGCACAACTGGGAGATTGGCCGTCGGGAGACGACTTCAAAATGTTCCCACCCGCGGTTGGCGAGTGTCCAGACACGGTCCAGATGAGGGGAAGTGGCGAGCTGATTGGGAGGGGTGCCCGCAGCTAGCGGCACTGACAGACGTGAGCCTAATGTGAGTATGGACCACAAAACGAGCAATATTGTGTTGTGTGGGTGGGGAGAGGAATTGTAAATAGGGTGGCGGGTGGTTTTACATTGTCGCAAAAATTGGCCTATCGGTGGTGATCGGCACATGAGAGTTGTTGTAGGGAATGGAGCGGAGGTAGTACCTTCTTGTGTTAATGAGCCTATTGGTTGGGGCAACGAGTCCCTACGTGTTGGACGGAGTGCCGTGCTGATTGGTCTGGATTGCGAACACATGTACGGTAGTGTGGTATTCCTATGAGTCGGCATTGTAGTTCGATAAGTAGATGAGGATTAATTGAGTGTTTTAACTCGGTGAATAGATGACGGACTCCCGCAGGAGATAGCCATAGTCTCTCTCAGATTGCAGAAGATAGTTGAACTGGTTAAGTTCCCCTGGTGAGGGAACGTATCACACGCGAGGCGAAGCAGCGGGTGCAGACTAACTATATTGAGAAAGGTGATTAATGGATACGCCACTCCAGGCGTAGTGGGAAGATAGCTGTGGGGATTGTGGGGTTTCTTATGGGGAAAGTGGTGCACATTACATGTTCAAACTGTGTGTATGCAGTAGGTTGTGTCAGCTGGTGACGTCACCCATAGAGTTTTGCATAGGATATTGCATTTCTTTTTAATGAAGATTGGAGCCACGGCCGGCGTCTAGGGTGGGATGAAGGTGAGCAAGCCGCAGCACACGGGAACGCGGCACGTACTCAAGGGGGGTGTGCCGGGTAGTGGTACCACCCATGTGGGCAGGACTGTATGAACACACGCAGCACAGGCAATAGAGGAGAGGAGAGGAGGGGCTCGAACAGTAAGACGGGCATGCCGAGCAGCGGCTACCGCGAGAGGGCGTGGTGGCCCAAGAGCATGCTGCGCTGAGTGTGGGGTTGCAGCGGACCTCACATGCCACGGGTCGAAGGGGGACTTAGAAGCGCAGAGAGGCATGTCAGAGGACGGCAGCCCGGTGCAAGACAACAGAGAAATAGATGCTGAAGTGATTAAGAGGATTTTAGCGCACATTTTTTCCTTCCTACTGACAGTGGAGAGTCGGAGGTCCACACCTAGGGGCCAGGTAATGGTGGTACATATATTTAAAAATGTCCTTGTACTATGGATAGGGACCCACCATGGATACCACACGTTGACAACATCAATCCAATACATTTGTACAATGGACTAAAGGTACAGACGAAAGAATAAGAATCGCTTGGCTGCATAATGGTAGCTTTTGCAAGGAAACCCAACATTCATTGCTAGCGTACTTCCACAACACATATGAGGGGAAGAAGTTGACAAACCATCTAGAAATTTTTCAGCTTTGGAGGATGTTTCAGGGATATGGACCAGGGATGATGAACGTGCAAGAAGTAAAGGAAGAAAAGGATGGTAGGGGAGAGGGGTGTGCTCCGCCTCAGGCCACTCCTAGCGGTGTCACAGACAGCGCTGAGGAGAGTGAGGAAGAGACAGAATGTCTATACCCACTGAGAGAATTAAAGGTGGCAGCCAAGCCACAAGAGTTGACAGCCACAGAGGGATATTCAAACCCTACATACAACCCACCACCATATGCTGCGGGAGAGCATTACCGAAACACGTCACTCAAAGAGGGCATGGTAGGTACGGAAGGGACACAGGTGAATGATGGCAGCATAAGGAAAGCACAGCTTGTGTTAGCAGGAATAGGGCCAGATGAATGTATAGCAGCGCAAGTGCTATTAGAGCTGCAGGGGATGACCATGGGGAAGTAGGAGGGGGCGATCAAAGCAATAGAAAAAGTGGAAGCAGCACAGGTGCAGAGGGAGGAAGAGGTAAGTAACAGAGAAGAAGGGGACTAACCACGGGAGGAAGAAGCAAGATTGGAAGTGAAGATAGTCGAACTAAAAAGAACACAAAGCATACTCATTAAGCAGCTCGAATCAAAGGAAGTAGAGAGGCAGGTGCAGCTGGAGAGGCAGAGAATAGAGAGGATGGAACTTGAGCAGCATGGGAAAGAAGAAACGGAGCAGGAGGAGGCATTCATACGGGGTATAAGAGAAAGGGCAGCATGCATGGAACATCGGGAAAATAGGAGAAGGGAAGAAGAAAGGGAATAGGCTTACAGGGAAATGACACTCTGGAAGAAAAAGATCATATCAGAGAGCGCACTTAAGTACAAAGAGGGCCGGATAATAGACAGTATACTAGCGAGGGGTAGTGGAGGAGAGAGTACGAGGGATAGGGATGCAAAAGCCCTGAGAGAGGTAAGTGACGCCATAATGAGAGAACTACGCAGGGTTGGGCGGATGCAGAAATCAGGATGAATGGCCAGGGGAACGAGCACGAACAGAACATGACAGGGGTACGAGGAGTAAGTGGAATACACGTGGTAGTGACGTGGTGACAGCACCCCAGGTAGGGGTGGATGCTGTAGATGCAGGTAAGTGTGTGGACATAGATTTGGAAACGGTAACAGTATGGTACCCACGCCATCGCACAAAGCTCACATTCTCAGGGGGGTTCTGCAGTGAGAAGGATGAGGAAGAAACATGTGGAGGACAGGGCGATGAAAACGGAAAGGGCTCAGCAAACTCTACATCACATGTACAGGCACAGGGTCATCATGGCAATGCAGAACACAAGAGGGGACAACAGCAAGACAGTACAAGTACGCGGAGGAAGGATACACTACAGAAAGTAACACCGTCAGCCACACACACACCATATGTCAAAAGGCTCAGAGCCCTCCCGGGGCGCAGAAGAGAGGGGCCGGTGATAGCGCACAACAAGGACCATTCATACCAATGCGGGGAACACAGGGGAACAGGAGACAAGACTCATGCGAATTGTCCGATATGGAGGATGACACAGAAGACATACAGACAACACAGCATAAGCGCACACAGGAGGAGATGGCAGAATACACACAGATGCTCTTATTGGAAAGGAGTGGGACAAGGCCACAATATGTACCCTGGAAGCACGCAGACAAGGAGAACATTAAGTGCAGGCTGCCCTCCTTGAGCGGAGGGGTGGGGA